>NW_027266265.1:30839166-32125833 GCF_022045235.1 Haliotis cracherodii | reverse complement strand
TTTTGAATTTGATGAGATTCTCCTCAATTAGCTTGAATTTTTTTCTGGCAATGTCAGTTCTTTTTTCATTAAGACAAGAACTTGGAAACTTCGGCATCCAATGAGCAGATATCTTATTCATCTGTAAATGTTCATGAATAATAGTTTCAATGGATCTATTGCTTAGACCTGTATCCCCCTCAAGTTCAGCAATGGTAATACGTCCATCTGACAGTATAAGTTTTTCTATCTCCTAGATTGAATCTTCATTGATGGAAGTTGAGGGACGTCCAGACCTAGGGTCATCATCAAGGCGTGTTCTCCTACCCTCATACATAGCTGCCCAACGTTTAACAGTGGAATAGCTAGGGCACTTATCCCCATACACTTGTGACATGAAGTCATGAATTACTTGGATAGTACTTTTCTCTAAAGTCAAAAACTTGATGACTGCTCGGTACTCGTTCTTTTCCATTTCTGTGTCCATTTGGGCCCCACTCACGTTCACCAGGCTGTCACTATTATACAAACAGCCTCAAAGTACCAAATACACTTGCAATGAACTACTCTAATAATGTACTACACTGACAAGTTCACTTTGTTATGGTCCATAGTTGAAAATTAGTCAGCCTCAGAACTATTTGACCAGCCCTCGTATAAAGGATGATTGTAGTAGTCTGTGCATTGAGCTGAAGTTCTGTGAGCTCTTTCTAGGGTAAACTTGAAGAAACTTACAAGACTAATAAAAAATACTTGTTTCAGATAACCAAACCAATTATTTCACTGGCCACCAAATTTCTTAATCACAGCTGTCAAGAAATGCATATTAAACAATTCGGAAACATTGGATGTATCTGCATATTATCACTGTTGTAGCAATACTGACCTACAAATTGGAGACATATTGCAACTAACATCAGTCCAAAACAAGCCATCTGTATTAAACATTGTAAATAATAAACTGACCAACCCATACTTGGTGGGTCCATATTACCTGAAACACAGATACTCTCTGTTCGGCCTACAAGAACATTGAAGAAGCTCAATGGCTGCCTGTTGGGGTCAGATCGACCTGTGGTCTTGTGGAAGAGTATCCACCCAGAGACCAGATCCTGGACGCATCATACCACAAGATGTTAAAAGATGGTACTTATTGTTACCCTGCCTGGAGGTCGACATTAAGGGGTTATAACACGGACTGGTCAGCTCCGAATCAGTATACTGTGTCTGAGTGGGGTATTCATGTTAAACTACATCATGGTATCTCAGTGGGCTAGCACTATAAAATCAGCATTAGTCCAGTCTAGTACAAGTAGACACAAACACACTTAACTGTGTTATAAGTGCAATAAACTCGGATGCAACGTTTTACCCCATTTCTCCCCACCCTCACCTGTTGGGGTCAACTTGAAGACTGGAGTGAACATGGTTTTATGTCAGTATTAACACCATTGTAGCAATATCACTGGGGGAGACCGGAACTTGGTCCACAGATTGTATCCATGCTGGGAATCAAACCCAGGTATTTGGCATGACAAGCTAACAACTAAGCTATCCACTGCACTAAACTGGAAGCTTTAAACCAATGACTACTGTATTCTCCAAATTGACTAGTGTGATACCATCTTGTGCTGTAGCCATCCTGCTCATTAACAGATATCAAACATGTGGAGTGCTTTCAACAGGTTAACATATTAGTTTCTGGTGTGTAGCTCATGGTGACACCATGATACACATGAACTGAATCAGTCAGGTTTTTAATGCCCCTTTGAACTGTATTTTAGCACAATCACAATGTTTCAGCATGTGGAAAGAATGCAAGTCATAGACATTTAATACTTCAGTACAACCCACAACACTAGTACAGTACTGCTAGTCCAAGGACAATATACTGCTCAAAAGAAGTTAAAGAACACCTGATTTTTTCATATGACTAAAGATAATATAATGGCAGATTCACTACAGTTACACGGAAAAATCAGGTGTTCTTTAACTTCTTTTGACATAGCAAATTTGAGATATGAACCCATAAGAAACAGATCCTGGCATGGCTAAGGGAGACAACTCTGCCTAAAGACTACGAGGCAACACACAAGATCGTTTTTTTAAAATGCAATAAATGAAGCTAATTCCCCTGCATGGGTACTTTAGTCAACACAAGAATACCAATCAATAGAATCCAACAAATTATTTATACCCACAGAAATATTGATTAAAGTCCCAACACCTGCTGTCACACAGGACATTGCGTTCAGGAGCACTGCTGATACCGTTATCACAAGGCTATTATCAGAGCTGCTAGTTTGACTGATGCAAGATCAAATAATAGGTACATGGCAGCAGGCTTATTGTAGCCCAACTGGACATTAGTGAGTTGCTGCCCAGTTTGGATTATTGCCACTTTCACAGAATTTCAGTTACCATATTCAACATAATAAGCGCCCAGGGTGCTCTCAAAATTAGAAATAGGGGCGCTTATTTGAATATTATTTTGAGTTGAAAGATCGTAAATTTTGTGGTTTGTGCTAACAGCCTGAAGTGTTTACATACAACAGTTATATTTTTCAAGAATTTAATTGCCCATAATTAAGGGTGATATAACACACGAGTGCATATTATACACGAATAAATAAGTCTTGTGCACATTGATCAATCGGAAGGGGTGATGATTGGGATTGTTCACTAGCCATAATATTAGCAAATATTGCCGTGGGCACTTATTAGAGCGGGGCGCTTAGTACGTCGAATACGGTATGTCATGGCAGGAGGAAAGCCCGAAGTTTTGCAGGTCTTAGATGTTTCCCTCGAGCTCTTTGGTGAAACCCGTGAGCATGGGTATGGTGCCGGTGCTGACACAGTGGGAAACATAACCCAGAGCTCTACAAAAGCTGCACATTTGGATAAACTACACACAATATATATCCATAGCTCAATTAATTATGAGTTGCGTGTGTACAAATATGCATGATAAAATGAAAATCCCAATAGAATACAAAACCAGCCCACTCAGATACCATGCATTTAACATGGATACCCCACTCAGACACAGAATATTGAGTCTGTGCTGACACGTCCTTGTTTTATCCCCTAATGCTAAACGCTTGGAAGGGTAACAATAAGTACCATCATTTAACATCTTTCACGAACCACTGTCCTTCTGCTCTTTGGGCAGACACTCTATCTAGTGAGGCAGTCCTATTGTAGAATGAACTTTTCATATACTATGTAGGGCTGTGACGGGTAACTCAGGTACTCGGGTCGGGTGGGTTCTGAGCAGGACCCGGGTACCCACAGGACTACCTGGACCCGTGGTTAGTCACATGATATGTTATTTAATGGCAAAAATTATCTAAAACTCAATGGTTATACTGCAAGTAACTAATGCTTGCAATTCTTTCTGACTAGGCATTCATTTCTTCTGACCTCTATAGGTTTGAATAAAGATAAAACTTCAGTCAACTTGAGTGTATGCATGACCAGACATATACGTGTATCTAATATCTAAATACATTTTGCCAGGGCTGCAGTCAAACTATAATAATTCCCATCGGACAGTTTGTACCTATCTCTTGAGACCTACAGTGGGTACCCGAGTAGGGTCAGGTAATAGGGGTGGGGTTGGGTGGGGTGGGGTGGGGTGGGGTGATTCCAGGGTACTAAGTTTGGACTCATCCTAACCCTAATACTATACGCTATCAAATTATGCGGATTAGTATTTTTGTAACAATATCACAATTAAATGATACATTAGAAATACAGGTTATTATTTTCATGTATGTATCCCTGGCTGCTGAAGACCAATTCAAACCCCGATCTTCACAGGGTCACTTTGGCATATGTTTAGATACTTGTGACAAAACATAACTGCATGATTACCCTATTAATAAGCCCAGAAATAATTATTCACTCTGGATGTAATTATAGCCATACCATATATCATACCAGCAAGGCTAGTGGCCGAGCTTCTTCATTCTACTAGCCATGTAAGATGTGAACTTATTTAAGTGGACTGGTGTTTCAACACTGACATAGGTCTGAGACGAGGATGTGACCTTCAAGAAGATCCGTGGCACCATCGAGTTTGGCTATTCCATTGATTCCTTATATCCTTACTGGCTGCCAGAAAGTGTGGGAGGCTTGCACGCTTCTCTCAGTACACAAGGGAGGAATCTATAAAGCTTTTTTCCCCTTGGACTATCCTCAGTTGTTCAATTTCTTATTTTCGGTGTCTGACTTTCAATGTGGCTCAGGTTGAATTTACTCAGGTTTCTTGAACTTTTGTAAATGTAGACCGATAGGTCAGGTCAGTTGTATTTCTTGTGCTACATTTTTACTGAAAAACTATGCTAAAAAACAGGATGAAAAATAACAAAAATAACATATATTGTTACGGTTGAGTTTGGTTTAATTTTAGTTTAAAACAAAAAAAAGAAACAAAGAGATGTTCAAAATTTCCCATTCACAAAAATTGCATGTTTATTCATTACTTTATAGTTTTGCATAATTGGCTGTAAAAAAGAAAATAGATAAATGGCTTTATTGACATGTGGCTAATGAATTTGTCTTTCATTCCTAACACAGATAACATTACCTTTTTTCCTGTAACATTGCCATAAATATTTGATGGCTTGACAGTGAATTACTTAGGATGCCTATTTAAGGGCCCTTGTCAAGCATATTGGGAAAAAATTATTTGGATAAATATTGAGATATTTTCATTTCTTATGTTCATAGGTACATAGAATACAATCAATGTAGTAATGTAAAACTAAGTATTTAAGCTTCTTTTTTGGTCCAGTTATCTGAAATAGAAGCTACAGCTACAAAGCATTCTGTTAGTTGAAGCTATATCAACATGAATTGGGCAGGGTAATATTCTTTTAGGGGAACTTTTACTGACATTTGCCACAGACATTAGGCTGAATATCGGCCTCTTCGCAGGTCAAGATAAATTCCAGCTTGATAATAATTTCTTAAAACTGTGACCTTACCCCTGTGACTGGCGCGACGCTGATGTCGACAAGAGTTACTGGGCTTGAGGAGGAGAGGACGCTTGCTGTCACAGTCATCAACGTCAACGTCAACATCACCTAGGAGTGGACGCTCACTCTCGCACTCCTCACACTCCTCATGGAGTGAAAGGACGTCTGCCTCATCGATGTCTGAACACATGCCTATAGTTGCTGGTGGTTTCTGGTCCTGAGAGGCGAGCTGCCATAACTTCTCCGCCACCTTCCAGACCATTGAGGCGCTGCACTTCCCTTCTCTACATTAATGGCGGTGGGTATCAACACAGGTACAACACAAGTTGGAGAGACACACACAAGGTAGATCTATCCCCACAACGAAGGGCTTGAATTTCAGGGTATCTGTGTGCAACAGATCCTGCTCTTCAACACATCTTGAGAACACACAACTCAAGCAGACAAACTGGGGTAGATCCACTTCCACTTTAAAGCAAGGGAGACTTTGATGGTATCAGTTGTAAACAGGATTCAAGGAATCAACACAGTTAGCATATATCCAGCTGCTAGGTTGAAGTAGTGTTTTCGAATTCACAAAATTACAATTTGACCTTTTGGAGTCGGACAGCTATTCAGTTAAAGCAGTGCAATCTCTCTTAGATCACAACCTGGTGAAATGTTTCACACAATATCCAGTGTTAAACTGGCTTCCAATCCAACAGGTATATATTCTGATAACTGACTTCACAGTGTGTAACACCACTGCTATTTTGTATAGTGGGACATATCCATGAATCAAATATCGACAGTAGCACACAATATCCACCTTGCACACAAACATGGATATTTTATCCTGATATCGAATTTAAAATGGTGATATTCAGTCTTCATAGGATGCACAAGCTTTCAGGATCAACTGAATCTAATCTAAGTGTTTCTGCCACTGGATCTGATGCCTCAACAATGCTTAAACCCCAGCACCATCACATCCTGAACGAGACTGGCTCCAAGCCTCGCTCTACTTAACATGGACGTGGTAGAAACGGCCCCAATGTCACATCTACTCTCTACAGAGCAGTGGAGTAGTGTCCGTCTGCTCCGACACTTGTTACCAATTCACACCACCAGCCCTGTCATGGGATCCAACTCTGCAAGTCGGTTACTGCATTCCCGCCATTACAAAGTGGAATTGCGAATCAATTCTGGTGTGAAAACTCCCAGTTGGCAGTTTTCAATCAATCCACAATCGTCCACAGTCACAGTGGGTTAAGTTTTTAGCTGGAGCATTATGGAGGTGGCAGATACGTCTGTGACTGTTCATAGCTGCAAACAGCTCATCTTTCAGTCAATATGGACCACCTGTTCAATGCTCAGCAGTAATTGTTCTCATGGAATTGATGTGCGTATACTTATGCAGAATCAATTTCCATTACCAGAAACACTATTTACATACATACACACGAACTGAGGGCCATTGTCACTCCTCTTCCTTCTCCATGTAGCAAAACATTACATTAGCAAACGACCTTCCAACAAATTATTTGTCACAAATTATCAACAGAAATCCTTTCATCAAAAATCTATGCTGCAGCTAGTTGAGTCAGAGATGATAGATCTGTATATGATTTCTGATTAAGTGCAGTCTGGTAACACTTAATGTCTATCACACATTTGCATCCTGTGGAGAACACTTTCTTGATTTGAGGTGATGAGCCAGGGGGAATCAGTGTCTGTGTGACTGTATGAGATTTACCATCCTTGATCTCAAAGCAGAAATGGCACTTATTCTCCTTCTTGTCACCAAAGGGAAAATATAACTGACCATTTGAAGTTGTTTATTACAAAGGATTTCAAACTACAGGTAAGTCATCACCTTACTTTTTCAAATTCATCAACATGATCAGGGTACAACACCACACACCCAAATCTTAAAATACCTCCCAGCCAATACTATCAGTCAGAAACAAATTTTCATTGACAGAAACAGCCTGCAAATGATCCTCCAGGATTTCGAGGTACAAGTCCGAACTTTGAAATAAAGCTGCTGAGGGTAAGACGGTCTCTGGAGACTGCAGCAGTGAAATGGTTAAAACTATTATCACTGAAGGTAATTACAACGGGAGCTTGCACTTGTAAAACCTCAGATTTCGATGATAGCTCAGCAGCGGAAAACTAACAATGTTCCCTCGTATTAGATATTGATAAAGCCATTAGCTGGTGTTTAGGGCCATATACCCTAACATTCCAGAAATTTAGTATGGAACATTGCACACGATGAAAAAAGTTAATGGTCTGGGCAAACAGCTGAAACAATTATGGTTTTATCAATATTTCCTTTTACAGCTAAATGTTTGCATTACTTGCTCAGCTTGTAAGCTATTAAACTCCAACTTTCCTAAAGGACAAAAAGACTCTGAATACTAATGACAGATAACAAAATGGCTGTTGCTGATTTCCGATATTGACAGTCTTGTGTTCGATCAATAAAAGACAAAAGGCAATGTCTGATTATGCTTGGTAGCAAATTGATAAAGATCTGACTTCCAAGGATCCCAACTTTACCCTTGAGCAGGGATTTCCCGCAAGAACAAATCTATCCGTGGCACAGAGGTCTTGAAGATTAATCCCAAGACAAATCCCAAATAATGCAGCTCAGGTCAAATAAAACTGAATGAAATCCTTCAAGATTGTTGACTGATCAATCCAACGATGACTTCTAATCCAGAGTTTCAACAACCAACTATGCAAGTAGATCCAGGATTCTGATCGGTCTTCAAATGTCACAGTGCCTCAGACTTTGTTTACATCAGAAAGTGGATGCCTCTACAGCGATCAGTCCCAGCAACCTACAATGCTTTCCTGGCAGCTCGTTATCAGTCCCCATCAAACCCTGATAGGACCTCAGCATTCATAGCCAATATTCCCCTTTACAACATTAGCATGTCTTGGATGGCGCCAATGTCTCACAGGAACACATAATTGCTGATTCGAGAAACCTTGTATCTTATCTGACAATTCTTATGTTTCTTGATTCACTGTGAACAACTGTAAACATCTTCAGAATTCCATCACATAAATATCCTACCTTTCTCCTTCCTGCTGAGAAGGTTTGGCAGTAAGATGCGATATAATATTCAGCAGAGGCGTTTTAATCGATTCTCCCTTCAACTATTGAGCAAGTTTAAGCAATGCCAGTCACTTACCTAGTGCAAGTAAATGTTTAAACTCACACACACACTAAAATCTTGCTTTGTTTCAGAGCAGGATACTAAGCCATTGTTTTGGAATTCTGTCAGTGCTGTCCTTCCATAAAGAACGATTCCTTAACAAGCAGACATTGATCTGTGGATGGCAAATGTTTAAACAGTATATACTCGTGTATCCTTTTCAAGCAGGCTCATCAGCCCTGTACGTTATGTTCAGCTTCTACATGCGGCACAATGTCCATCCTCATTCAAGATGGACACGAACACATTATAACTGCACAGTGCTCCGCTTCCGAGTCAGTCTGTAATATTCGATGCACCCAGTAGGGAGTCATTAAACCATCTATGTCCCAACAGCAGTCCACATTAGGCAGATCACTGTAGTGTAACAACTAAAGACGATTTGACCTCTGGTAGAGTTGACCAATCAAACTGAATATTCATTACTGGAGGACCAGTCAGTGTTCCCCTCCGATCAATGGCAGCTGGACTGACACAGGATGGACAAGACATGTGGCTGTTTACCCAGTGAGGCTCTCCACAGTTGCCGCCAGGACTCCAGATGCTGGAGAGGTGGGGCAGTCTGTCACCAATGGCAACATTTTATAAAAATATATACATTTTTCTCTTTCAATTAAGCTGTAAACTTTCTTGAATTGAAACTGGAAATTTTGATTTTGGAATAAACTTGATGATAGGCCATGAAAAAGCATTAGTCTCAAATGGCTGCGTGATGACATTTATTTTATTTTATTTAATCATTATCTTATCATCAAGTAATCATTTAACTGTCCCTATCTCATTTCCTTGGAATTCTGAGCTAGTTTACTCAATCACTGATCAGTTAATGATTCATGTTCTCAAGTGCGATGTAATGTAGCACATACAAAGTAGTGTGTTGACCTTTCTTCTTGCAGCCTATTCTTATAAATAGGATTCTTGCATGGCATGACAAAGAGTATGACTTGAATAGCTTAATATACTAATAGAAAAAAATACCATAACTGTGCTTCACTTAAAGTTCATTAAAAATGAATTTATTCTGAAATTAAGAAATGCATCTTTCAATGCATGTTCATGAAGATGTTTCCTCAACTTTAAGGTCGTGATTCATGTGCATGTTCATGAAGATGTCTCAACTAGACGTTTTGTGTTTGTTGGGAGCATGATATTTTTTGTGTCAACAGCACACAACGATTGTCTTGCTATCAGTTGCTCATAAAAACACCTTTGCTTAACCGTAAATAACGCTTATGCAAATCAATGGCTTGCTGAAAATCAACTTGCTGAAAATCAAACTTCTATGCTCTGTGGGTATACCGCAAACAGGAATGGTGCAAAATGAAGTTGCCAGACATTACAATGTTCATGGAAACACAGTATCATCTCCCAGCTTTGACATTATCAGCTGTGTTGGTCATACAAGGGTGTACAGGTGTCCAGGAGAATGTTTCAGCTCACAGTAGAAAGTGTAGAAGTGTAATGAAATGGGGTGGCATCACAACTCATGGGGGGGGGGGGGCACGGGTGGCCCAGTCGTCTAAGGCGGCGCGATTCGCTGTGCAGAGTTGCGTCCCTTTGGCACGCAAGAAACCTATGATTGTGGGTTCGAATCCCCGTTCGCCCTGATTATGTTTCTAGGTTTGTCACCATACCCGTGCTCGTGGGTTTCACCGAAGTGGTAAACATCTAAGACCTACATCACTTCTGGCTTTCCTCCCACATTAAGCTGACACGCCGTGATATAACTGGAATACTGTTAAAAGCGGCGTTAAACCCAACTCACTCACTCACTCACAACTCATGGGACAATACAACACAATTGTAAACGGCAATTTGAATGGCTTACGCTACCAAGACAACATTGTTTGATATTATGTTCTGTTCTTTGTGCAAATGCAGGGATGCAACATCATGTTGCAGCAGCATATACATTGAACACATTGCACGTGTTGAACACATTTTTTAAGGCAGCATTACACTGCTATACTGTCATGGCTGTAGATAGATGAGATGGTAAGATTCTTATGACAGGGCCAGAACCAACCGGTAACGATAGCTCAGTTGGTTCAATCTTTGGTTGACATTAGGAACATCCCCAGGTTGTTTCAATCATCTCGTGTCTTCAATGCTCCATTGCTGCTTCGCCTGTATCAACCTAAATGGGGTCACACCCGATATTGACATTGTTGATTGAGTTGTTACACCACCCCTCTTTGGGGGCATGTCTCTCTGTCTCCTGTTACCAGATATGGGTTTTGTCTATGAATTTGTTATAAGACATATGTTCAGGTGAAGACCAAATATTATGTTGTTATATGCAAGAACTTAACCTTTACAATGCAACATGCCTGGGTTATCCTAGTGTACACCCAATGCAGAGTGACTGGATTATCCAAGTGTACATCCAACATGGAGTGACTGGGTTACCCTAGTGTACACCCAATGCAGAGTGACTGGATTATCCTAGTGTACACCCAACATGGAGTGACTGGGTTATCCTAGTGTACACCCAATGCAGAGTGACTGGGTTATCCTTGTGTACACCAAACATTGAGTGACTGGGTAATCCTAGTGTACACACAACATTGAGTGTCTGGGTTATCCTAGTGTACACCCAACATTGAGTGACTGGGTTATCCTAGTGTACACCCAACATAGAGTGACTGGGTTATCCTAGTGTACACCCAACATGCAGTCACTGGGTTATCCTTGAGTACACCCAACATAGAGAGACTGGGTTACCCTAGTGTACACCCAACATAGAGAGACTGGGTTATCCTAGTGTACACCCAACATAGAGAGACTGGGTTATCCTAGTGTACACCCGACATAGAGAGACTGGGTTATCCAAGTGTACACCCAACATGCAGTCACTGGGTTATCCTAGTGTACATTCAATGAAGAGTGACTGGGTTATCCCAGTGTACACCCAATGCAACGTGCCTGGGTTATCCTCATGTACACCCAACATAGAGTGACTGGGTTATCCTAGTGTACACCCAATGAAGAGTGACTGGGTTATCCCAGTGTACACCCAATGCAACGTGCCTGGGTTATCCTCATGTACACCCAACATAGAGTGACTGGGTTATCCTAGTGTACACCCAACATAGAGTGACTGGGTTATCCTAGTGTACACCCAACATGGAGTGACTGGGTTATCCCAGTGTACACCCAACATGGAGTGACTGGGTTATCCTAGTGTACATCCAATGCAACGTGCCTGGGTTATCCTAGTGTACACCCAACATAGAGTGACTGGGTTATCCTAGTGTACACCAAACATTGCGTGACTGGGTTATCCTAGTGTACACCCAACATGGAGTGACTGGGTTATCCTAGTGTACACCCAACATGGAGTGACTGGGTTATCCTAGTGTACACCAAACATAGAGTGACTGGGTTATCCCAGTGTACACCCAACATGGAGTGACTGGGTTATCCTAGTGTACATCCAATGCAACGTGCCTGGGTTATCCTAGTGTACACCAAACATTGCGTGACTGGGTTATCCTAGTGTACACCAAACATTGCGTGACTGGGTTATCCTAGTGTACACCCAACATAGAGTGACTGGGTTATCCTAGTGTACACCAAACATTGCGTGACTGGGTTATCCTAGTGTACACCCAACATGGAGTGACTGGGTTATCCTAGTGTACACCCAACATGGAGTGACTGGGTTATCCTAGTGTACACCCAACATGGAGTGACTGGGTTATCCCAGTGTACACCCAACATGGAGTGACTGGGTTATCCTAGTGTACACCAAACATTGCGTGACTGGGTTATCCTTGAGTACACCCAACATAGAGAGACTGGGTTATCCTAGTGTACACCCAACATGGAGTGACTGGGTTATCCTAGTGTACACCCAACATCTAGTGACTGGGTTATCCCAGTGTACACCCAACATGGAGTGACTGGGTTATCCTAGTGTACATCCAATGCAGCGTGCTTGGGTTATCCTAGTGTACACCAAACATTGCGTGACTGGGTTATCCTAGTGTACACCAAACATTGCGTGACTGGGTTATCCTAGTGTACACCCGACATAGAGTGACTGGGTTATCCTAGTGTACATTCATCACAGAGTGACTGGGTTATCCTAGTGTACACCCAACATTGCGTGACTGAGTTATCCCAGTGTACACCCAACAAAGAGTGACTGAGTTATCCCAGTGTACACCCAATGCAGAGTGACTGGGTTATCCTAGTGTACACCCAACATCTAGTGACTGGGTTATCCCAGTGTACACCCAATGCAGAGTGACTGGGTTATCCTAGTGTACACCCAACATGCAGTCACTGGGTTATCCTAGTGTACATTCATCACAGAGTGACTGGGTTATCCTAGTGTACACCCAACATAGAGTGACTGAGTTATCCCAGTGTACACCCAACATCTAGTGACTGGGTTATCCCAGTGTACACCCAATGCAGAGTGACTGGGTTATCCCAGTGTACACCCAATGCAGAGTGACTGGGTTATCCCAGTGTACACCCAATGCAGAGTGACTGGGTTATCCCAGTGTACACCCAATGCAGAGTGACTGGGTTATCCCAGTGTACACCCAATGCAGAGTGACTGGGTTATCCCAGTGTACCCCCAATGCAGAGGGACTGGGTTATCCTAGTGTACACCCAACATGCAGTCACTGGGTTATCCTAGTGTACATTCATCACAGAGTGACTTGTTTGCTGTCAAACACACTGTGACTTAGTTAAGCGCAAGACAAACCCTGTTATCTGTATGTAGTTGTAAACAGTGATAAGCAGAGTTTTGAGCTTAAAAAGGACAGCTAAACAGCTTCAGTGGCAGAGAGATTAGTGATGCTATTTGAATGTGATGTCTTGATAACCCATACTTGCTGAATCACAGATTTCATACTCATATATACAGAAATACATGTGCAAACTGACATTAACAACATGGCTCCTGTGGTGGCCATGTTAAAATTGGACAGGAAAAAGTGTGAGCACTGTTAAGAGACACCACAGCTGGGATCATTCATGCAAAGTCTTCAGCTTCATAGCCGTGTGGGGCGGTCGGGTAGCCTAGTGGTTAAAGCCTTCGCTCGTCACACCAAAGACCCAGGTTCGACTCCTGACATGAGTACAATGTGAGAAGCCCATTTCTGGTGTCCCTGCCTTGATATTGCTGGAATATTGCTAAAAGTGGCGTAAAACCATACTCACTCACTCAAAGCCATGTAGTTTCAGAGCAGATGATGAAAATATAAAGGTTAGCAACAGACGAATGTACGGACAGATAATGCGCGTGAGACATGCTCACTTGACTTCCAGTCAGATGGGTTAAAGAACTGCCTACTATGCCAGTCACCAGCCACCCTTCTCCCCTGGAACGTAATTAGACTGTGGCAATATACTGTTCATGTATTGGGTCACACTGAGACCTTCATACCAAGTTCAGCATCTCATCAAAGTTATAAGCCACAACCCTATTGCAGATAGACACAGCATAGGAATGTCTTTGAGTGACATGAGCTGAAACAGTGTCAGGATACGGGATCTACATGTGTATCCTTGCCACTCCATCAAGATCTTCCTCACATAACCAAACAGTAATTCAAACAATTAATAAGTGGGGCCATGTGCATTGATTACCACATCATGTAATTGCTGGGGTCCAATTACATAAGGCCGATGATGAAGAGTCAGTCATTACACCCTCCAGCTTCTGACATTGATTTGAACCGTCATTGAACAACTATCTAAATACACGTATCAGATCACAAATTAGCTAGCCATCAACTCCACGTCCAATAGCAGTTATTCTAAAGTCCTCTGTCTGTGTCTACATTGTGATACCCATAGAATTTTCTTGAATATATATATATTGACTAAGGATATCATGTGTGTACTAATCAGAGTCATGTATGTACATATTGATGAGGGATATCATGTATGCTATGATTTCTGTCGATGATGTCCTTCTATAAAGTATGATTCCTTAACTAGCAACATTGATCTGTGGATGGTATTGGTTAAAGACATGTATGTATTGATTAGGGACATCATACATGTATTGATTAGGGATATCATACATGTATTGATTAGGGATATCATACATGTTTTGATCAGGGAAATCATACATGTATTGATTAGGGATATCATACATGTATTGATTAGGGATATCATACATGTATTGGTTAGAGACATGTATGTATTGATTAGGGATAGCATACATGTATTGATTAGGGATATCATACATGTATTGGTTAGAGATATCATACATGCACTGATTAGGGATATCATACATGTATTGGTTAGAGATATCATACATGCACTGATTAGGGATATCATACATGTATTGGTTAGAGATATCATACATGCACTGATTAGGGATATCATACATGTTTTGATTAGGGAACTCATACATGCATTGATTAGGGAAATCATACATGTATTGGTTAGAGACATACTTGTGTATTGATTAGGGATATCATATATGTATTGGTTACAGACATGTATGTATTGATTAGGGATAACATACATGTATTGATTAGGGGCTATCATACATGTATTGGTTAGAGATATCATACATGTTTTGATTAGGGAAATCATACATGCATTGATTAGGGATTACATACATGTATTGGTTAGAAACATGTATGTATTGATTAGGGATAACATACATGTATTGATTAGGGATATCATACATGTATTGGTTACAGACATGTATGCATTGATTAGGGATAACATACATGAATTGATTAGGGCTATCATACATGTATTGATTAGGGCTATCATACATGTATTTGGTTAGAGACATGTGTATTGATTAGGGACATCATACATGTATTGATTAGGGATATCATACATGTATTGGTTAGGGATATCATACATGTATTGGTTAGGGATATCATACATGTATTGATCAGGAATATCATACATGTATTGGTTAGGGATATCATACATGTATTGGTTAGGGATATCATACATGTATTGATCAGGGATATCATACATGTATTGGTTAGAGATATCATACATGCACTGATTAGGGATATCATACATGTATTGATTAGGGATAACATACATGTATTGATTAGGGATATCATACATGCACTGATTTGGGATATCATACATGTATTGATTAGGGAAATCATACATGTATTGGTTAGAGACATGTATGTATTGATTAGGGATAGCATACATGAATTGATTAGGGATATCATACATGTATTGGTTAGGGATATCATACATGTATTGGTTAGAGATATCATACATGTATTGATTAGGGATATCATACATGTATTGGTTAGAGATATCATATGTTTTGATTAGGGATATCATACATGCATTGATTAGGGATATCATACATGTATTGATTAGAGATATCATACATGTATTGTTTAGAGACATGCATGTATTGATTAGGGATATCATACATGTATTGGTTACAGATATCATACATGTATTGGTTAAGGATATCATACATGTACTGATTAGGGATATCATACATGTATTGGTTAGAGAGATGTGTATTGATTAGGGATATCATACATGTATTGATTAGGGACATCATACATGCATTGATTAGGGACATCATACATGTATTGGTTAGAGACATGTGTATTGATAAGGGGTATCATACATGTATTGGTTAGAGACATGTGTATTGATTAGAGGTATCATACATGCATTTATTAGAGATATCATACATGTATTGGTTAGAGACATGTGTATTGATTAGGGGTATCATACATGCATTGATTAGAGATATCATACATGTATTGGTTAGAGACATGTGTATTGATTAGGGGTATCATACATGTATTGATTAAGGATATCATACATGTATTGGTTAGAGACATGTGTATTGATTAGGGATATCATACATGTATTGATTAGGGATATCATACATGTATTGGTTGGAGACATGTGTATTGATTAGGGATATCATACATTCATTGATTAGGGATATCATACATGAATTGGTTAGAGACATGTATGTATTGATTAGGGATATCATACATGTATTGATTAGGGATATCTTACATGTTTTGGTTTGAAACATACATGTATTGATTAGGGATATCATACATGTATTGGTTAGGGATATCATACATGTATTGGTTAGGGACATGTGTATTGATTAGAGACATATGTGTATTGATTAGGGATATCATACATGTATTAATTAGGGATATCTTACATGTATTGGTTAGAAACATACATGTATTGATTAGGGATATCATACATGTATTGGTTAGGGATATCATACATGTATTGATTAGGGATATCATACATGAACTGGTTAGAGACATTTATGTATTGATTAGGGATATCATACATGTATTGATTAGGGATATCTTACATGTATTGGTTAGAAACATACATGTATTGATTAGGGATATCATACATGTATTGGTTAGGGATATCATACATGTATTGATTAGGGATATCTTACATGCATTGATTAGGGATATCATACATGCATTGATTAGGGATATCATACATGTATTGATTAGGGATATCTTACATGTATTGGTTAGAAACATACATGTATTGATTAGGGATATCAGACATGTATTGGTTAGGGATATCATACATGTATTGGTTAGGGACATGTGTATTGATTAGAGACATACATGTATTGATTAGAGACTAACATGTATTGATTAGGGACATACATGTATTGATTAGGGACATACATGTATTGATTAGGGACATACGTGTATTGATTAGAGACATATATGTATTGATTAGGGACATACATGTATTGATTAGAGACATACATGTATTGATTAGAGACATACATGTATTGATTAGAGACATATGTGTATTGATTAGGGGTGTAGGAATCGCAGACAGTGTGGAGCATCATTTCATTTCTGCATGGTACTGTGAGTTTGTGAATTAAATTCAAAATGATAAAAGTATCTATAAACATCAGAAATTGGACATGTGCGATGGTTCGCCTCTCAAACAATTGTTAAAATAATTTACTTAAAAATGACAGGTGTCAAAGTTTCACAAATTAAATAATGTATTAAGTCACGAGTACTGAGATACATCTCACAATGAGACAAATTTAGTCATTACATCCCTGCATTGTGTTCCTATCACATAGGAGAGTGGCAGGATACTAGTTCGATCCCCGGCCGCGTCATACCAAAAGGCGTTAAAAGATGGTACTTGTTGTTACCCTGCCTGGTGCTTGGCATTAAGGTGACGAAACCTGTTGGCTCTGAATCAGTGAACATCATCTGTGTGGGTATCCATGTTAAACTGCAGCTGGCATTAAGGTGACGAAACCTGTTGGCTCTGAATCAGTGAACATCATCTGTGTGGGTATTCATGTTAAACTGCAGCTGGCATTAAGGTGACGAAACCTGTTGGCTCTGAATCAGTGAACATCATCTGTGTGGGTATCCATGTTTAACTGCAGCTGGCATTAAGGTGACGAAACCTGTTGGCTCTGAATCAGTGAACATCGTCTGAGTGGGTATTCATGTTAAACTGCAGCTGGCATTAAGGTGACGAAACCTGTTGGCTCTGAATCAGTGAACATCGTCTGTGTGGGTATTCATGTTAAACTGCAGCTGGCATTAAGGTGACAAAACCTGTTGGCTCTGAATCAGTGAACATCATCTGTGTGGGTATCCATGTTAAACTGCAGCTGGCATTAAGGTGACGAAACCTGCTGGCTCTGAATCAGTGAACATCGTCTGTGTGGGTATTCATGTTAAACTGCAGCTGGCATTAAGGTGACAAAACCTGTTGGCTCTGAATCAGTGAACATCATCTGTGTGGGTATCCATGTTAAACTGCAGCTGGCATTAAGGTGACAAAACCTGTTGGCTCTGAATCAGTGAACATCGTCTGAGTGGGTATTCATGTTAAACTGCAGCTGGCATCTCAGTGGGCTAGCATTATAAAACTGACATTAGTCCAGAGTGCTACAAGCACATACACCTAACACACACATGCATCCACATCTATAGGCACATATTCAGTATTCCCAAACACGACATTACACCCCATTACACCTAACCTTCTATGATATGCGCTTTTATCATGTGTTTTTCAAATGAATTTGAACTGATCGAAACAGTGTTGACTTTCCTGCAGCAACACACCAACAGGAAGGGATGATTTAGGATTAAAAATATGGAAATTCCAAAACAGTATCTTTGCACACATCACATTTCAGTCATTCCATACATTTGATTGGCTGATTGTGAACCCTGACTTTTATGGGGCTACTTTCGCTACATTCAGTTGTTTATTTTTCAATCACACAGACACAGCTTTTGTTTATGCTGGCAATACAACTTAACAAGGAAAAGAAGTAATTTTTATTTGTAAAGTTATTAATAAATGTCCGAGGTTCTTCAACAGGAAAACAATATTAGATCAGGATGAATTTGGGATGAGACTACACAGTAGGACTGTTTCTCCGCAACTGACATATTACAAATTACAAATAATAAAAGTCAGAAACACAATTCTACCCCAAAATGTTCTGAAGAGCATCGAAGGGCAACAAAGTGCTGTTTGACATTATTGTTTTTGACACTGCCGTACTGGGATGGCGACTACCAGCATCTCCATTCCCATATGGGTAATAAAAGGTGTTATTGCACAGTTAAAACAGTTATACAGCCTTTCAATTCCACTGTTGCTTGATCAACAAATGTAGTAGCCTTGACGTTTCTGTTGCTATATAGATGGTACCGAAATTATTTTTGTTAATTTCTCTTCAAAGTACATTTGGGGTAATAAACAGAATAATACACTCTCTGCAAATAATAACAAGTTGATGTCTCCCAGAAATAATTCAGTAAACCTCAGGCAAAATGAAAATTATTACACTCGAAACATAAACTTTATATTAAACTGGGGCTCTTGTACTGTCCTTTAAATATTGTTTCAATGTGAGATTAATTCGATGTACAGCTTCTGTCACCCTTGTCTGCTAATACTTGTCCACACTAATGCCAATTTTAGAGTGCTAGCCCACTGAGATACCACGCCCACGTAATTCCCTACTCAGACACATTTTACTGACTCCGAGCCGACCAGTCCTTGTTTGAGCCCCTTAATGCAGAGCCCCAGGCAGGGTAACAAAAAGTACCATCTTTTAACGTCTTTTGGTATGATGCAACAGGGGTTCAACACCCAAAACTATGAACAACATAGTTTCACTTTTACATGTTTTTTTGAGAGACTATGCTAGACATGATGAAGACATGGACTCAGGAAACCCGGTGGATTCCTGACAGTGAAACAGTACAGGATCATTGATTATTATTGCATGGGCTATTTTATCTCAAAATCACAGACTTAGTATTCTTTTCCATTGGAATTGGGGGCAGAATAGATCAACAATATCTCATTCTTGTCTCCAGGAGGCATTTTGGGCAGAAAAGGTAGGCCTCTAATACCCTGTGCTTGTTGCAAGAGCTCAGCACCATGTGTGAGTGAGTGAGTGAGTGAGTCTAGCAAGTTTTTATGTCACTTTTAGCAATATTCCAGCAATATGTCAACAGTGACACTAGAAATGGCCTTCACATAGTTTACCCATATGAGGAATCGAATCTGGGCCTTCAGTGAAAGCCTTAACCACAAAGCTACAAATGAAGCTATGAGTTGTATCCATCATCCTTGACATCAGCTGTTGCATCTAGCAGCCATCTGACAGCTACTGGAGAAGACAGCTGCCATGCCACAACTACAGGACAAACAGCCCATGATTCAGTCATGCATCAGTGTCGTGCTGTGGATGGTTCATCATAACAACCTGGGTCACTTGTTCCTGGAGTGTCGGCAGACATTAACACATTTTAATAACCCATCAAGTTTGACAGATCATGTGTAATATCAATACATTTGCATCTTATCAATTCTCAGAGCAAAATGGTTCTTTCAAGCCATATCATACTTGAACCATGCCTGGCTCCTGACATCACTGCTGGGTACAGTACAACAGGACACCATGCCTGGCTCCTGACATCACTGCTGGGTACAGTACAACAGGACACCATGCCTGGCTCCTGACATCACTGCTGGGTACAGTACAACAGGACACCATGCCTGGCTCCTGACATCACTGCTGGGTACAGTACAACAGGCCACCATGCCTGGACCCTGACATCACTGCTGGGTACAGTACAACAGGACACCATGCCTGGCTCCTGACATCACTGCTGATTACAGTACAACAGGACACCATGCCTGGCTCCTGACATCACTGCTGGGTACAGTACAACAGGACACCATGCCTGGCTCCTGACATCACTGGTGGGTACAGTACAACAGGACACCATGCCTGGCTCCTGACATCACTGCTGGGTACAGTACAACAGGACACCATGCCTGGCTCCTGACATCACTGCTGAGTGCAGTACAACAACTGATGGATATCATGCCATCAGTGACTGACTTCACTGAAGTGTCTATTGGACTAACATTTCATACTGTCCAGATTTTCTTCAATAAAATGGGTAATCAATATTGGTTTATTTGTGCTGCAAAGCCACACTCAGCAAAATCCCAACAACTTGATGTCATGAACACACAATGCCTTTTAGAAAGTGGTCAAATGTAACACATGTTATATTTGGGATAACACTTTCTGAGTTAAGTACAGATTCTCATACTTTTTGGGAGTTGAGTACCGTCTGGGATTCGACCCCCACTCTGCCAGAGTGAGGCACCTAATCGTTGGCACACAAAGTCAGCGATCTAGCCCACTCAGCCACCGAGGCATCCACAAAAATTGGAGCCACGCCAATTTTCTTTTGTCAGAGGGGTACACAAAGTACGTAATCTAGACTACCAATTGTCGGACTTTCATTTTTGTGGAAGCCTCAGTGGCTGAGTGGGTCATTATTCAGTCAATCATGCAGATTCATACAGTTTTCATATCAATTGAGACTTGATGAACTGAAACATGATAGCTTCATTTCTTATCTGTAAAACAAAAGGGAGCGTGTGCCGTACTCTGATTTTTTGAGAAATGCGATTGAATAGGAATGGATCCAGAAAATCTTCTTAATTTTTCCGTGCATATCAGATTTTTTCTTGATAATTATTTGTGTGTGTGAAACCAACAAACATGTCCAGTGCTGACAAACCCAGAAACATAGCCAGGAAGCCAGGAAGAACCCATGACCATAGGTCTCCTTCATGCCTAAAGCACACAACTGTCCACATCGAATAGTGGTGCTTTAGATGACTAGACCACCCTGAACCAGCTAAAACCAGGTACAATAATATCAATCATAACCGCCTTATACTAATAAGTTACTGTTTTTATTTTACAAACTAACCACCTCCCTTGGACCTGCAAGGCGGTGACCTTTGATCATGTTATCACTCAATGGATTGCCTCAAAGCCCATAAAAGTCAGAAATGTGAATTATTACAAAACAAACTATCTCCCTAAGAACTACTCAGTGGTGGAGAGCCTCAATGCCCCTCTCATAGTGCAGTGGCAAGACACGATGGAGGAGAGATCTCCAAATTAAAGACGATTGTTCCCTGGGAAAATCAATAAACTGGCGCTACAAATCTTCTGATCTTCTACCCTCAACACAACACCCACAAGCCTTAGGCAGACACTTCCATGTCAGAACCCTTGTTCAGGCTCACGCCAGCTCTGCTAACCAACCCCTCATTTTGTAACATATCTGATTCAATACCTGATAAACAAAAGTGACTTAAGTGATGTTTCCCTAACAACTCGTTATACCGGAGTGCCAGGAGGCCTGCGAGACACGCTCCCTGCTGCCTCCCTTCAGTCATCCAAGTAGGTCATCATAAGAGGACATCTTCCTCCACCAAATCACTGACCAGCTAAGTGACAATTACACATATACATGATGTGAATTCAGTGAGTCGATTTTTAGATAGGCGGTGGATTTAACTGATATTTTTTAAACCTGTTTCACTAACAATGAGCATACACAAAACTTGTGGAACATTCTGATGGAGTGAGTGAGTTGGGTTTAACTCTGCTTTTAAGAGAATTTCAATTATTTCACAACCTGGTCCTGTAGGGCTGACATACTGCAGAAGTGATGTTAAATTTTGACTCACTCACTCACACAACCTGCCACTAGAACTAAGGGGTCACTGGTGCAGAGTTTCATTTCTTTAGCAGGAACATACACTTACACTTCCACCCTCTATCATTGAAACAGTATATTCTACACAGCATGAACGAAGACCAAACTTACATTACCAACAACACCACATACACTTCCACCCTCTATCATTGTAACAGTATATTCTACACAGCATGAACGAAGACCAAACTTACATAACCAACAACACCACATACACTTCCACCCTCTATCATTGTAACAGTATATTCTACACAGCATGAACGAAGACCAAACTTACATCACCAACAATACCACATACACTTCCACCCTCTATCATTGTAACAGTATATTCTACACAGCATGAACGAAGACCAAACTTACATAACCAACAACACCACATACACTTCCACCCACTATCATTGTAACAGTATATTCTACACAGCATGAACGAAGACCAAACTTACATTACCAACAACACCACATACACTTCCACCCTCTATCATTGTAACAGTATATATTCTACACAGCATGAACGAAGACCAAACTTACATAACCAGCAACACCACATACACTTCCACCCTCTATCATTGTAACAGTATATATTCTACACAGCATGAACGAAGACCAAACTTACATATTCAACAACACCACATACACTTCCACCCTCTATCATTGTAACAGTATATGCTACACAGCATGAACGAAGACCAAACTTACATAACCAACAATACCACATACACTTCCACCCTCTATCATTGTAACAGTATATATTCTACACAGCATGAACGAAGACCAAACTTACATAACCAGCAACACCACATACACTTCCACCCTCTATCATTGTAACAGTATATATTCTACACAGCATGAACGAAGACCAAACTTACATAACCAGCAACACCACATACACTTCCACCCTCTATCATTGTAACAGTATATATTCTACACAGCATGAACGAAGACCAAACTTACATAACCAACAACACCACATACACTTCCACCCTCTATCATTGTAACAGTATATATTCTACACAGCATGAACGAAGACCAAACTTACATAACCAGCAACACCACATACACTTCCACCCTCTATCATTGTAACAGTATATATTCTACACAGCATGAACGAAGACCAAACTTACATAACCAACAATACCACATACACTTCCACCCTCTATCATTGTAACAGTATATTCTACACAGCATGAACGAAGACCAAACTTACATAACCAACAATACCACATACACTTCCACCCTCTATCATTGTAACAGTATATATTCTACACAGCATGAACGAAGACCAAACTTACATTACCAACAACACCACATACACTTCCACCCTCTATCATTGTAACAGTATATTCTACACAGCATGAACGAAGACCAAACTTACATAACCAACAACACCACATACACTTCCACCCACTATCATTGTAACAGTATATTCTACACAGCATGAACGAAGACCAAACTTACATAACCAACAATACCACATACACTTCCACCCTCTATCATTGTAACAGTATATATTCTACACAGCATGAACGAAGACCAAACTTACATAACCAGCAACACCACATACACTTCCACCCTCTATCATTGTAACAGTATATATTCTACACAGCATGAACGAAGACCAAACTTACACAACCAACAACACCACATACACTTCCACCCTCTATCATTGTAACAGTATATATTCTACACAGCATGAACGAAGACCAAACTTACATAACCAGCAACACCACATACACTTCCACCCTCTATCATTGTAACAGTATATTCTACACAGCATGAACGAAGACCAAACTTACATTACCAACAACACCACATACACTTCCACCCTCTATCATTGTAACAGTATATTCTACACAGCATGAACGAAGACCAAACTTACATAACCAGCAACACCACATACACTTCCACCCTCTATCATTGTAACAGTATATTCTACACAGCATGAACGAAGACCAAACTTACATAACCAACAACACCACATACACTTCCACCCTCTATCATTGTAACAGTATATATTCTACACAGCATGAACGAAGACCAAACTTACATAACCAACACCACATACACTTCCACCCTCTATCATTGTAACAGTATATTCTACACAGCATGAACGAAGACCAAACTTACATAACCAACAACACCACATACACTTCCACCCTCTATCATTGTAACAGTATATATTCTACACAGCATGAACGAAGACCAAACTTACATAACCAACAACACCACATACACTTCCACCCTCTATCATTGAAACAGTATATTCTACACAGCATGAACGAAGACCAAACTTACATAACCAACAATACCACATACACTTCCACCCTCTATCATTGTAACAGTATATTCTACACAGCATGAACGAAGACCAAACTTACATAATCAACAACACCACATACACTTCCACCCACTATCATTGTAACAGTATATATTCTACACAGCATGAACGAAGACCAAACTTACATAACCAACAACACCACATACACTTCCACCCTCTATCATTGTAACAGTATATATTCTACACAGCATGAACGAAGACCAAACTTACATAACCAACAACACCACATACACTTCCACCCTCTATCATTGTAACAGTATATTCTACACAGCATGAACGAAGACCAAACTTACATAACCAACAACACCACATACACTTCCACCCACTATCATTGTAACAGTATATTCTACACAGCATGAACGAAGACCAAACTTACATTACCAACAACACCACATACACTTCCACCCTCTATCATTGTAACAGTATATTCTACACAGCGTGAACGAAGACCAAACTTACATAACCAACAACACCACATACACTTCCACCCTCTATCATTGTAACAGTATATATTCTACACAGCATGAACGAAGACCAAACTTACATAACCAACACCACATACACTTCCACCCTCTATCATTGTAACAGTATATATTCTACACAGCATGAACGAAGACCAAACTTACATAACCAACAACACCACATACACTTCCACCCTCTATCATTGTAACAGTATATTCTACACAGCATGAACGAAGACCAAACTTACATAACCAACAACACCACATACACTTCCACCCTCTATCATTGTAACAGTATATATTCTACACAGCATGAACGAAGACCAAACTTACATAACCAACACCACATACACTTCCACCCTCTATCATTGTAACAGTATATATTCTACACAGCATGAACGAAGACCAAACTTACATATTCAACAACAATCTCTTTACCACAAAACTAGAAAATGCAAATGACATACCAGAGCAATTACCATGAAACATGAGAAAAACATTCTCCTAACAAAAATGTTCATTTTTTTCTGGAATATAGAAAGTAGTAATTACTGTATGGTTGCTAAGTAACAAGCAAATACATGTTTCTTTTTCTCTTTGTTGCCACTAATACATATCTGTGCCTGGCATTCAAGTTGCAAAGAAGCTAGCCACATAATGAAAACAGAGTTGACATGGATTCCAACATATTTGAAAGAATAAAGAAATGGACATCCATTAGTCAACTCCATCTTCATTGAAACTACAGCTTCTAAAATGTCTTCTTAGACACAACAGCTTCTAAAACGTCTTCATTGACACTACGGCTTCTAAAACGTCTTCATTGACACTACAGCTTCTAAAACGTATTCATTGATACCACAGTTTCTAAAACATCTTCATTGACACTACAGCTTCTAAGAAGGCTTCATAGACACAACAGCTTCTCAAACGTCTTCATTGACACTACGGCTTCTAAAACGTCTTCATTGACACTACAGCTTGTAAAACGTATTCATTGATACCACAGCTTCTTAAACATCTTCATTGACACAACAGCTTCTGAAATGTCTTCATTGACACTACAGCTTCTAAAACGTATTCATTGACACTACAGCTTCTAAAACGTCTTCATTGATACCACAGCTTCTAAATTGTCTTCATTGAAACTACAGCTTCTAAAACGTCTTCATTGACACTACAACTACAGCTTCTATAACGTCTTCATGGACACTACAGCTTCTAAAACGTCTTCATTAACACTACAGCTACAAAAAAGTCTTCATTGACACCACAGCTTCTAAAACGTCTTCATTGACACTACAGCTTCTAAAACATCTTCATTGTCACTACAGCTACTAAAACGTCTTCATTGACACTACAGCTTCTAAAACATCTTCATTGTCACTACAGCTTCTAAAACGTCTTCATTGACACTACAGGTTCTAAAACATCTTCATTGTCACTACAGCTTCTAAAACATCTTCATTGACACTACAGCTTCTAAAACGGCTTAATTGACACTACAGCTTCTAAAACATCTTCATTGTCACTACAGCTACTAAAACGTCTTCATTGATACTACAGCTTCTAAAACGTCTTCATTGTCACTACAGCTTCTAAAACGTCTTCATTGACACTACAGCTTCTAAAACATCTTCATTGACACTACAGCTTCTAAAACATCTTCATTGACACTACAGCTTCTAAAACGTCTTAATTGACACTACAGCTTCTAAAACATCTTCATTGTCACTACAGCTTCTAAAACATCTTCATTGTCACTACAGCTTCTAAAACGTCTTCATTGACACTACAGCTTCTAAAACATCTTCATTGTCACTACAGCTACTAAAACGTCTTCATTGACACTACAGCTTCTAAAACATCTTCATTGTCACTACAGCTTCTAAAACGTCTTCATTGACACTACAGCTTCTAAAACATCTTCATTGACACTACAGCTTCTAAAACGTCTTCATTGACACTACAGCTTCTAAAACATCTTCATTGACACAACAGCTTCTAAAACATCTTCATTGATACCACAGCTTCAACAACACCAACACAAGATACAAGCCATACAGAGAACATAATGAGACATGTGAATACGGACATAAAACACCTCCCTGGTAATAACATACAACATAAACTGGGTCTCCAGGAACATTAAAGGCCCGGTAGAAGGACTAATTTGGTGGTGTCGCTGCCTCATGAAATGCCTGCAGGGGTCTTGCTGAAAGTAATCTGGTGTTATTAAAGACAACTACACAGAAAATAAGTCTGCCAACTTTGGGGAAATATCAAAGGGAGAGTATTTCAGAAAATAAGTCAGAATAGGGTGGATTGTTTTGCCAACATCTGTCACATGCCAGAAACATAATTTTGGGCTTGTAGTGTCAGGCTGCACTAAATAATTAAAGACTGTCCATTTCAGTGATAATTGTTCATGACAAATAATTTCTTGACAATTTTATCCACATATTAAGAATCCCTGCTGTCATCAGGCATTTTAATTATTTTGTCTTGGACATGACTTTATTTGGGTAAAACATCCCTCCACATAACAGATTCAGCAACGCGCAAGTGCCTGTCCTCTGAGACATCAAAAGCTGCAGTGCCTGATTCATCGAGGGTCAAATCTGGGAAACAAACCGAGCCAACAGGATGGAGTTAACTGGAATTTGACTGTATCCTCACCTGGACAGGTCACATGGAAAACTGAAGACTTGTTAGGCCCTCATTGGCTTTCAGCAGATCAACTCCAAAAGAACTGATGAGCTCTGTAGCTCTGTAGCTCTGTAGAATCACTACAAGGATATGCTAGTGGAACATGTATATCTCTGACAAACATCTAGGCTGCTTTTCAAAGTACATTGTCCAACATGTCCAAGAATCGTCAGATTATAATTCAAAGCATTACTCTAGACTGACACCAACTTAAAATTCATTTTTCAAATGAGGATGTATTGGGCACTTACTAATCCGAACAGTACAGCTCAAAGATGTAACACTGTGCTTTGAAGAATGAGCTGTAAGAATTTCCTGAAAGCCTGGTAAATAGTGTTATGCTGACAGGGTGATTATGAGAGACACCTTTCACCCTTTTAGATTAGTCCTTGACAAACAACAAAGATGCTATTGATCTTTAAAAACGTGATGAGCATGTACTGGGCAAGGCAAGGTGTCCATCCTCCAGACCTTTTGAAAAAGGTGTGATTGACTGAGTGTGGTTTTACCCCGCTTTCATCAATATTCCAGCAATATCACGGCTGAGGACACCAGAAATGGGCTTCACACATTGTAGCCATGTTGGGATTCGAACCCGGGTCTTTGGCATGACAAGCAAATGCTTTAGCCAGTAGGCTACACAACCGCCCCTTGGAAAAAGAAAGGCGCTGCCAATAAGGCACGGCCCTGGATCCTTTCCCACCTCAGTGCTGGCTAAGGGTGAAATGATACACCGATATTCCGATGCATCGTGATACTTGAGCCACGATACGAAACACGATACACGAGGGGGTGTATATCGATACGCCACAATACGGAATGCAAATCTTAAGTAGAGTTCCCCTGCTTCCCTCGTAAAAGCTATGGCTGTTGTGGAATCTCAGTACTCATCAAAAGTGTGAAAGCTGCTATTACAAAGAACCTAAAAGACAGATAACTGATCCTGATGTCAACCAGTTCCTGCAGGAGGCTACAGCCCTAGATCCCAGGTTCAGGTCCCTGCCTTACCATGATGAAACTGGATGACTTCAGGTTTTTACTGGACTGACAGTGAAAGCAGTGGCATGTGCATCAAAGTTGAAGGTATTTATTTGTTTATTAAATGTTCTGTCTGAAATTCTAAATATTAGTGCAGTAAACTAAATGTTTGAGAGCTTATATTTAGCCTAGGAAATGAAACAAGCATACATGTTTGGATTACAATTTCCTTCAAAACACTTCTTTAGAAGAAAAACAACATTGATATTGTCTTTGACAATTTTCTTCAGAAATAAAAAATTAAAAACTGACATTTAGTATAAATGATTTTATATATCTAAATTCTGAAAACTTGTTTCAGACTGAAGTCAGAGTGAAAGTGGAACCTGATGAACCTCTACATGCTGAGCCTGAAAGCCCACCACTACCAGCATTACCATCTGTGTCTGACACTGACAGGGAGGGGAAATCTGAGAGTGGGCCAGAGTCTCACGAACCTGACGAACCATGTAAAAAGAAAATCAAAACTGCCATAGAGGAAATTTTTTGAAAGGTGTTTATCACACATGTTCAGGCGGCAAGACCATTATCAGCTTGTGTGGAAAATGAGATACAACGATATAAAACCGAAGACTGTATTCCATTAACTGCAAATCCCCTGGAATGGTGGAAGGGCAATGAATGTCGCTTCCCTAACTTTGCTCTTTTGGTCAGACATTATCTTGGAGTCCCAGTCACCTCTGTTCCCAGTGAGAGAGTGTTCTCCACTGCAGGAGACATTGTCAGTGGCCAGAGGGCATCACTGTCCCCTGACAATGTTGACATTTTGAAACCTCAAGCTGAACTATTCAGGCTGTGATTGAACATCTGGTGTTTGAAGTCCATTGTTTGAACCAAAGAAAAGCTTGAGTAATGTTTTCTGTTCATGTTTTTTTCCCATAAAGTTGCGTATCGAGATACGTATCGTATCGTGACTTTCCTGTATCGTTGCAGCCCCAGTGCTGGCTGTAGGTGAGGAGCCTGTGAAAGTTTTTTTGTTTGTTGCTTAACAGCGAACTCAGCAATATTCCAGCTATATGACGGCGGCATGTAAATAATTATTAGAGTATGGACAAGACATTCCAGTGATTGACATCATGAGCATCAACCGATCCTATCAGTCGCCCAATACGAAAAGCATAGTCCACTTTTGCTGCAAGCATGGTTTGCTGAAGACCTATTATACCCTGGATCTTCATGGTTATACATGATGCCCAACAGGAAGTACAGACGGGCCCCATGGGTTAATCACAGCCCCTGACCAGTCTGGGATGGAGGCTCGGCCAGTGCGACACATCAGGGTATGATTTCATTCTGTTTTACCCCTGCTACATGTGCAACCAAGTGAATTAATCAGGTTGCACCACCAAAATATTGGCTGCACCATTTGATCATAAATTGAAACACTGTATTTTCAGTTATTTTGAGCATTAAATAAATTCAAAGAGAAAAAAACACTGTGCTGCATTGTTTTATTTTGTAGAAATCTGTATATGGCTTTTCACACCTTGATATCCAGTAAACAACCTTTAAAAGACATTTCAAAGTGTCTGTTGTGATTGTAACTTCATGAGTGACTGTTCTAGTGGTATAATTGTGAAGAATTACTTCTGTAAGTTCACTGCATTCAGACCTCCTGTGTATTTCACTATTTTCATGAACTTCTGTTTCCTGGATTCTAAAAAAGATTTGCAGTCAGTTCAAAAAGAAATTAAGTTTTCCACTTTTATCAAATATAACAGCTGCCATGCACTTATGGTGGGAAATGTTATCCGCAATGGGTGGAACCTGGCAATAAAAGTTACCTGCACTTGCAATGTTTAACCTGCTCTGGTGCAGGTTGGATATAGCAAAATTGATCCCTGCACATGGGTCAATCACACATCCAGACCAGTCTGAGATGGAGGCTCCAAGGTGCAATCTGGGCCTGCTCTGGAGAACACGTTGCAGGAGTGAAGGTCAAGGCTAGGGTCAGTGTGAACTGTCTGAACAGAGAATTGGGTAGGAGACTTCTGGCAGGGAATATCCCCCACCCCCTCATGTACTGGCGTGATGGTGGGAGGAGCCAGGTCTGGTAAGGGAACCATTTACTATTCTGGGTGAGCGGGCTTGGGATTTCTGCGAGAGAATTGTTTTTGTAAGCCTTCTACAGTCAGTACTGCAAGACATACAGTTATCCTAGATTATCCAAATCTTCCCATAATCAACACCATAAAACCAAACACAACTAGACCAGCTGTGCGGGAGACACAAGACTTCTAGACATACAATTTCTTTCTCTGAAGGAAGAGCCAAACAATTTAAGTTTTTCACATCACCCAGCAAACAAAATAATTATTTTCGTAAAACCAGTGTTTTAAATACCAACCTGCCAGACAGTTCATGATGGGTCTATTTTGCTGACAGACAGCCAGTTCTGAAATGTTGCATTCTCAATGGTTGAGAGTTAAAGTTACTAAGTTGACAATCCACCAGTAGCGGACCAGACAGCATGATGGCTGACTGTTAGCAATGACTTGTCTCTGATGATGTCAATCTGATGATGTCCTGACCACGGTCAATAGCAGATTTGACATATTTAATCAAGCAATCACTCATAAAATTTCGTAATCAGAATAAAGAATTGTAGAAAATGTCACTGTTGATAAATTTATTTATGTGCAACAAAAAAATTCTTACAAATAAAAATGTCTTGACAGAGAAATTTCAATCATGAACCATCAAAATAATTTTGAAGTTCTATTAAATTAATTGCAAGTGATTTCATGGCATTTGATTAACTTTTCATAAACCCAAACAAATCTATTTGGCCAAGCCCACGAACAAACTACCAATGTGTGATTGGCTGATAACAGAACGGGTGCAGCTTGTGTTGTATCATTTCGCTAAACAATGTCACTTATTTTGCATTTTAGTTTACAGTTTCTGGCATGTTAATGATTAAATAAGCAGTCTGTGAAGTTGTTGACATACTTGTTTATAAGAATTGAATTCAAAAGGTTTTTGCTTTGGAGTTTAACACGGATACACAGATTTAGACAGTATGCATGCACACTGGTTTTTACATTTATATCCCAATAAATGCAAAATTACTGACTCTATTCTTAATATAATTTCTTTGTTGATCTTTTGTTATTAAAGTGGTGAACAAATTTACAGAATGATGAATCTATTGTATCTAGAAAAATACATGCATCTCTTCACCTTAAAACAATTGATTTTCCTGAAAGCTTTATTGTTCTTTGTCAATCCAATTATTGGCTATCAATATTTACAATTCCTAATCATATCAAAGAAAAAAACATTCAGCATGTATCCACTTTCAGAATTTCTTCTCACCATAATGCTTGACAATTGAACACTGAAACCTTTCAATCAATAAACATGAGAGAGCTGAGGCCAAGGGGACATAACTAGGGCTGAGTTAATTGGCTGCAGTGGCCATCAGTGTCTACAGACAGCTGCAATGAGCTGGTGGATGACTGCTGGTGTATTGATTGCAGAAAGTTCTGATGTAAATTGGTCAAAGGGAGATAATATACATGGACACAAATTGAAGTGAAAAACAAACATAAAATCACAAGGAAAATATTGATTAAACATAGTGTGACATACACCTGTCAATTGTGGATAGAGTTGTTCTGTAAATTGTCAAAGGGAGATAATATACATGGACACAAATTGAAGTGAAAAACAAACATAAAATCACAAGGAAAATATTGATTAAACATAGTGTGACATACACATGTCAATTGAAGTGAGCTTGGGTTTAACATCCTGTTCAAGATTATTGAACTTCTATAGCAACATGTGCGTGTGTTGCTGGTTGTACTAGTCCGGACTAAAGCTGGTTTTATAGTGTTTATACAAATCAGACATCTCACTCACACACAGCAAACTGACTTCTAGCCGACCTGTCCTTGTTCTACTTCTCAATGCCAAGCACCAGGCAGGGTAACAACAAGTACCATCTTTTAATGTCTTTTAGTACGATGAGCCCGGTGATGGAACCACCAACCTTATGCTTTCTGGACAGATGCTCTATCCACAAGACCAGTGTTATCTAAAATTCATTTTAAAAGACAAAAATTCTCTTTTAGAAATAGCTGGTAAATGTCTTCATTTGTAAGTGTCTAAAGCTTCAAGTGACAGAACAACTTGTTTAACGTAATAAAATTCATAAAAAAAATGGTATTTAAAAGTTTTCTTTTTTTAAAATTCATATTTGTATTTAATAATTTTGTTAATTTTGTACATGTAAAATTTAAAAATTCTCACCTTTTTATCTTTACTTTGGAAAAGTTGCCATATGGCTACACATAATTTTGGCCACTGGTAAGAAACAAGCCGGTATTATAAACTTGTAGCCAAAAACATTTGAAATAAGCCTTCAAGAACATTTTTCAGCATTTTAAAAACCTTTCCAAAATGGCTTTCTTCTGATTTGTCTTAGAAAATATCTCTGCAATGCAAGTGTTTCATTTCACACTTACAGAATTTTAAAATTGGCACTACTGACTACGAGGTTTGTCTTGCCGGCATATGCAGGTTGTTCAGAACAATACATGAAAGTAATAGCATTAGTCTTGGAATCATATTTTAGCCACACATACTTTGTTAGCTGTTCCATTTTTGTCACTTCAACTGTCACCAGGGTGGATAGTTTCTCCGTGTTATCATTGGCTCAGAATTGTGTCCAGCATCACTATCAATTATTCCAATGCAACTGTCATCATTGTTTTCACTCACAACTTTCAGTGGAATGATCATGGTTTTACTGTGTGTAGCAGGGCGTGGAGTCATCCCACAGATGACATCCTTACCTTGACAGCTTGCTGAGGGGGGTTAACCTCTTTGGTCATGTGGATAAGGCGTCTGGCCTCTGATCAGATGGTCAGTGGTTCGAATCCCATCACGGGACTCGGAAATTTTATGGCCGCTACATTGGCGCCCAACATGGGGTTGAGCACGTTCATATTAACTTTGAGCAAAATAAGCCTCAGTTCCCTGATATGCAGCCCGGGACATGCCTTCAGTAGACGAGGGAGTATGTAGCAGGGCGTGGAGTCATCCGACAGATGACATCCTTACCTTGTCAGCTTACTGACAGGGTTTAGCTCTTTGGTCATGTGGACAAGGCGTCCGTGGTTCGTGGTTCGAATCCCATCACGGGACTTGGAAATTTTATGGCCGGACATGTGCAAAGATGAAAAGGTATCTTGACATGATGCTGTCAAATAAAGCAGACCAGTCTATGAATGTCGGAAGGATGCACAGTATTATTATTTAGCGTAACCAAATCCTTGCCCCCAAATGGAGCCATCAAATTGTTCATTGACACAGACGATAAGTGCAGTTTTCGAGCTCCATTAAAACAGTGGTGCAAACGTTAATCATGTTAAATAATAGTGAAAAAAAATCAAGGGTCGTTTGAGTAATCAGAACCACATGATTTCTACAACATACCCCAGTAGCGAGTAAAAAATGTATTAGAAATAATTATTGTCGCCAGTCATGTATATTTTCAGATAGCCATGTTGGGGAACAGTAGATAACTTTAGGACCTTAAACATAGATTTATGTCGCATTGGCGACCTAGATGGTCTCTACTTAGAAGATTTTATGATGCTTCAGTTGGTTTGTAAGGATATTGTACCATCTCGATTGAGGTGTTATCTCCCATGATAATACCTATTCTTAATGTTGAGATGAGGTGAAATGATTATTGCACTCATGTTGTGTGGTGCATGCACATGTGTGTGTGTGTGAGTGGCTGCTGATACTAGTCCAGACAAATGACGATTTCATAGTGCTAACCCACTGAACTTAAATGACACAGTATACTGACTTCAAGCCAGCCAGTCCTTGTTTTAGCCCCTTGCCGAGCCCCAGGCAGGGTAACAACAAGTACCATCTTTGGTATGATGCAGCTAGGGATCGTACCCCCGTCCGCTCTCCGGGTAGATGCTCCACGACTAAACCACAGAAGAGTTCCCTATTCTTAATGAAATATTATTTCCCCAACAGAAAAGTTTCATGTGAGCTCATTTGTTTCCAATACTCTCTGTACAGAAAGGCACCTTGAGATTTGAATAAAGGGGATAAATATCCCATTCTAGTAGTTTCTCCCAAGGCTCAATTCGTTCCACTGCTCCACAAGATTAATGAGCATATGATGATAGACCTGTTTGTGTTGCATAGGATTAATAATGCATGTGTTGAAAGAATAACACTTTAATCCAACAACCAAGACCTCGCAAATATAAATGGTAGTTGTGTAGGTCCCTTAACATCTTCCCGAGGCAAGTGAGTTAACTGACTATAAAAGTCCAGTTTCCACCCTTGCTGAACTAGGCTGGTATTATGGAGTTACATTTTGGCTGGACTAACGAGTCTATGCATAGTCCATCAAAATTGCGCACCGAAATCGAAATCTGGTTTGTACACTGTCATGCAGATTTCGGTCGATTGCAGGATTTGCAAAACATGTGCACTGCCAACTCGTTGTCAGCAGATATTTTCCAAATCTTTTCATGTTTTTAATCAAGGTTCACAAGTGATTTGATGTATTTCGCGATGTAAGACCCGTTTTATCACTATATACATCTTGATGATCGATCAGATCGTCCAGACTGGGCGCCACCATTTTGGGTGAAACAAACGCAAGTGATACGAGAGGTGGAATCTCATTGGTCCATAGGAAAGGCTTAGAGGGGACATAACTGGTAAGAGCCACTATGGTGCAATGATCGAGTCCAGTAATTCTAGCCTAGTTCGGCAAGGGTGGAAACTGGACTTTTAAAGTCAGTTAACTCTCATCCTTCGGGAAGATGGTCCCTTAATTTCAGAGAGATAAATCAACACCTGATTGTGTTTAACTGGAGTGTTATACGACCTCAGTACGACAGTCGAGGTGCAAAAATCAAGTTGGCTGCCACAGATAAATAAGTTGCTTCAAAACATTTCTGAACTACTGGTTTTTGTGACAATGATGATAAAATGTTTAATGTTACCTACTCCAGACTGACTGTGTTTATATGAGTATTATATATACCTCAGTAGGACAAAGAAAAGTTGGTCGCTACAAATCTATAAGCATGATAAGTTGGTGGCCACAAATCTATAAGTTGGTGGCCACAAATCAATGGGTAGGTGGCCACAAATCTATAAGTTGGTTCAAACTTTCTGTGAACAGTTGCTTTTTGTGAGAGTTATTATAAAATGTTTACCGGTAATCTTACCTGTCCCATCAGGCACTGAAAGACTGTCCATATTGGAGGAATTAAGGAAGGGGGAGTAACTCCCACGGCGAAGAGGCGGCAACATGCGGACTGGTTCATCCGCTGGTTCACTGGCCCTAGATGGAGCTGCTGATCGTGACAGGAGGGAGATGTTGTCGAAGTTAAACATGGGATTTTCCACCCCTTCTTTTGGTGATTTCTTCCCATTTCCTTCATTCATGAGGTTCTCATGAGACCCGAAGGGGACATTTGGATGAGTCACATGAATTTTTGGCATTTTGGGAGATGACGATGGTGGCGTGAACATCTTGCTAGTTGGACGGACAATACTATGGACTTGAAATTCTTGGGTTTATCAACTGTAAAATAGACAGGGTATACGTAAGAAATCACCATGGCAATAACTGCTTCAAACTGCATGATGGCCCCAGCCATGGCATCCTCAAACATTGAGTATTTTATACATCGGCTTTATTGTGATAGATAACAGTGGCCCATCCATCACCACAGCTTCATTTACAAAGTGACATCACCATCTCCATCTGTATTATCAGTAGCGTTGCACCAATTTCTCTCTCACTGGAGTGTAATTTGATTGGATGGTTATTTTCAGCACAATCAATTTTTTAATCAGACTCAAAACAAAGCAAAAGGGTGTAGGAAGTTATAAGAAAATGGAGACATAATACCCCAATGGATATGGACTCCCATCTATATTCGCTGTCGAGAGTTGCATCCTTGAAATGTCCAGAAACCTATGATCATTGGCTTAAATCTTAGAATAGTTGTCATAATGTATCTAGGTTTGTCACCTATGCTTGTGCGTTTGACAGAAGAGGTCACTCCAGACTTTCCTCTAACACCAGGCTTGATATCTGAAATACTGTTGAAAGTGGCCTTAAACCAAACTCACTCACCTGTGGACACTTAGATGTGGAGTCCCGCACATGGCACTTGGGTGACTGTCAAACAGTGACAATGGTATCTCTACATCCTCCACACAGTGTGCCACATTTCTGCAGGTTACACAGGCCATAAGTCCCCATCAACCTGAAACACAACAACCCTTCAGTGAAACCATAGAAACACAACACAAAAGCCCTTCAGTGAAATTAGAAACACAACACAACAGCCCTTCAGTGAAACCATGGAAACACAACACAACAGTCTTTCAGTGAAACCATAGAAACACAACACAACAGTCTTTCAGTGAAACCATAGAAACACAACACAACAGTCTTTCAGTGAAACCATAGAAACACAACACAACAGTCCTTCAGTGAAACCATGGAAACACAACACAACAGTCCTTCAGTGAAACCATAGAAACGGAACACAAATCCTTCAGTGAAACCATAGAAACTCAACACAACATCCCTTCAGTGAAACCATAGAAACACAACACAAACCCCATTTAGTGAAACCATAGAAACACAGCACAACAGTCCTTCAGTGAAACCATAGAAACAGAACCATGTATACTGCTACAACAAATATCTTGATGATATGTTTCAATCTACCATTGTAAAAGAATTGATTGAGCTGAGGTTCACATGATTTTCATCAACTCGTAAGCAAAGTACAGCTTTTTGCTTTGTAGCAGGGATTTATTACCCCACTCTGAAATCTATTTCCCTCCAAGGTGAGTGAGTGAGTGAGTGAGTTTGGTTTTAACGCTGCTTTTAACAGTATTTCAGTTATATCGCGGCGTGTCAGCTTAATGTGTGAGGAAAGCCTGAAGTAATGCAGGTCTCAGACGTTTACCACTTCGGTGAAACCCACGAGCACAGGTATGGAGCTGACAAACCTAGAAACATAATCGGGGCGAACCGGGATTCGAACCCACAATCTTAGGTTTTTGGCGTCCCCAAGGGATGAAACTCTGCACAGCGAATTGCGGCGCCTTAGACGATTGGGCCACCCGTGCCCCCTCCCTCCAAGGTGGGATACATAGTATATGATCAGGATCATGTGAACCTATCAGACCTCAACATGACATGGAGGTAAGATAAGGTATTTTCATCACAAATTGTAAATTGAAACACTTTTCAACTGTGTGTGAACCCCTGATATTAGGGCCTTACTCTTCTTTTAATCCCCTTGTGAAACGTCCATGGGGGCTTATGGGTAGAATGATATCAAGTTTATTTTATAGTACTGTGTAGTTTTCTATCAGGAGTAAATGTGCCAAATATTTCTACAATTGGCCCTTGTTTAATGAGGCACCGACTGTTTGAAATCACCCACCCTCTTTAGAGCGCCTTATGCTAAAATTAATCCAGCAGGCAGGGGTAAGAAGTGTGAAAATAATTCAGCAGGCTAAAGGTTAAGACTCTTTAAAGATCTGCATTTATATTTGGCATATTGCTACAACAATGAGAGGGAACATTTTATATGTCTCCACTTCAATCACAGACTGGAACTCAGATCGGCATACATTTAAGAAGGTTGCCCTATATATGCTGACACCACAAGTCACGAAGTGAAAGAAGGGTGCTGCCTACAAAAGTCTCGACTAATGCCACACATTTCGCGCATGAAACAAAACAAGAGAAATGTGCCATTTAGATGCCTCAAACCTGTGTGAGTGAGTGAGTGAGTGTATTTCTATACTATAATATTATATTAATACTACTGCTTTCTCATAACAGTATTGTGATAGGTTGACAAATACATCTCTCCTAAAACATATATTTCCTGGCATCAGGTGATAAAGTCTAATACACCTGCCAAATCCCAGGTTCATCAGATTGCTGTGGAAGTTGTTATGGACTTTTTCTGAATGGATGCCCACGTCTCTCGTGCAGGGCGTATTTTGGATGATAATGAATGGAAAAGTAAATGATTAACAGTATTTATTCATTTTAGTATGACTATTGATACTGTCGATAATGCAGGGTGGCATCAATGGTAACTATAGATATTTTTAACTTGTAATCGATGCACTGCCACTGGACCATGAGAACTGTGATGCATCAATAGCTTATTCAATCATTACACCCCTTACAAGTGGTCAGGTGAGGTGAAATTGGGTTTAACGTCACGTCCAAGATTATTGCACTTATATAGCGACGTGCATGTACGTGTGTGTGTTTGTGTGGCTGCTTGTACTAGTCCGGACTGATGCCGATTTATAGTGCTAGCCCACTGAAATACCATGCCGCAGTTTAACACAAACACCCCACTCAGACACAGTACACTGACTCACAGCCCACCAGTCCTTGTTTTAGCTCCTTAATGCCGAGCGCCAGACAGGGTAATAACAAATACCATCTCTTAACGTCTTATGGTATGCTGCGGCCGGGGATTGAACCCCGGACCTGATGCTCTACGACTAGACCACTGAGGCGGTCCTTGCAACTGGCATGACATATTGATTGTCTGAGGTTAAGTCTGAGATGTTGATAGAGGGCTGTCTGTCACATTGGCTGTAGCGGTGTTACTCCCATGTACTACTCAGATCACTGTCACGACACCTTGCAGTTTTCAAAAGAAGTGTAGGAGAAAACTACTAATATTAAAGTAACATGGTTTGCTAGTCTTAGTCATCAAAGCAATAACTGATAAGTAATTGGTTCTAAAGTACAACAGTTATTTGAAAACAAATATTGGAACGCCAAGCAAGAATGAATTACTTTTACAGAAAAAGAAATTAAGAACTCAAAATATTATTTGATGTTATTTACGAAAAATTAATCAAATTATGGTTAGAAAATTCATTACTCACAATGTTCCTACAGTCAGTACTTTTAACCCTTATAGCAGGCACAGGTGGCACAGTCATTTAAGGCGCCACAATTCGCTTTGCAAAGTTGCATCCATAGGGCAAGTCAGAATCCTATGATTGTGGGTTTGAATCCCAGTTCACCCCGATTATGTTTCTAGGTCTGTCAGGACCATACCCATGCTTGTGGGTTACACCGAAGTGGTAAACATCTGAGACCTGCATCACTTTAGGCTTTCCTCCCACGATGAGCTGACATGCCCTGATATAACCGGAATATTGTTAAAAGCAGCGTTAAACCAAACTCACTCACTCACTCACTCACTTCTACCCTTGTAGGACATCATACAGTTTCTTGTCAATCAGATCAGATGATTGATGTGTGTGCATATACACTCACTCATCGCAATATCAACATGACAACTTCTACAACAGTCCTCTGATCTCTTAAGGGGTGGTCGGGTAGCCTAGTGGTTAAAGCGTTAGCTCGTTACGCCGAAGATCCGGGTTCGATTCCCCACATGGGTACAATGTGTGGAGCCCATTTCTGGTGTCCCCCGCCGTGATATTGCTGGAATATTGCTAAAAGCGGCGTAAAACCTCACTCACTCACTCTGATCTCTTAAGTATATTACAAACCATGCTAAAGGGAGTTTATCAGAGCTCTGGCATCCCTCAGAGGTCCAACCTATATAATGAGTGGGAATTCTCATTCAGGGGAGAAGATAACATGCAAACATAAGGAGACAGCAACAATTATGTATTACTTACAATCAACGCATTTATTTTTTATTTAATCATCAATACAATATCAATGTTTGCTTAACCCTCATATTTCCCACACCAGTACTTTTTCTTTATAGTTATTTTACTGTGTGCAATCGTTATGCTGTTATCAACGTGTTTATGCGCTATATTGCATGTGGTGAGGTGAGGTGAAATCAGGGTTTAACATCGTGTTCAAGATTATTGCACTTGTACAGTGACATGCATGCACATGTGTGTGTCTGATTGTACGGAGTCCGGACTTAATAGTGATAGCCCACTGAGATACCATGCCACAGTTTAACATTAATACCACATTCATTTGCTCTGAGGCAAACCAGTCCTTGTTTTAGCCCCTTAATCCCGAGAGCAAGGCAGGGTAATAATTGGTACCATCTTTTAACGTCTGTCTTTTGGTATGACACGGCCATGGCCTCGAACCTCTGACCTTCCACTAACCCTGCAGATGCTCTATCCACTACACCAAGGACTAAGTGATATGTGTCACTAATGGGTAGACTAACATCTAGTGAACATATCGTACAGAAAAAACAGTTGTTCAGTTATCTTAATAAAAATATAATAAAAAGGGAGCCCAGTGATTCTCTTCATTTTCTAGACTTGCCAAACATTATAGACTTGCATGGGCTGTAGTTGTTATATTTGTATCAGGGTCTGTAAGAAAGACTAACTTATGGGGTGTGCAGGATTTTACGAGCGGAACAGGTTGTATCCCACAAGACTGAGTTTACAAGCTACAAAGACATATTTTCTGTGTTTGTATATTTGTTTGTTTGTTGTTTAACACCGCACTCAGCAATATTCCATGTGACGGTGGCCTGAAAAATAATCAAGTACGGACCAGACAATCCAGTGATTGACATCATGAGCATTGATCCACACAATTTGGATACAATGACATGTATCAACCAAGTCAACGACCCTGACCACCCGATCCTGTCAGTTGCCTCTTACGACAAGCATAGTCGCCTCTTATGGCAAGCATGGGTTGCTGAAGACCTATTCTACCGCGGATCTTCATGGGACATATTTTCTGTGACGTAATTGTGACTGCTATTGGACTCACAGTATGGTGGCTTGAACACGGTCAAGGTGGTGTGACAACACAGTCAACAGGACACATCATGATTTCCATACTGCCCAATTAAGCAACTCTCAAAATGGTGGCTGGCCAATCATAAAGCAAGATTTTTCAACAAGTAATAATCGTTATTCTTCCAGTTTATTTGACCTGGTGCCTATTGGTCTTGTATTTATTGGAGGAAATGCGGTAAATGACGAGATGGGCAATGCTGGTGCAGGTGCCGGATGTTTCAGGTGGGTACTGCTACAGTATGACACAGGACACTGTAGAGGCCTGTATTGATCCCAGTATAATGCCACCTTCACTCATCTGCCTCACATGGCACTTCCTTGACAGCTACATTAGTGTATGCATTCAAAAACATGGCCTTCCCATCAGCCGACTCAACCATTAAATATACCGATAACATTGAGTCTGTTGAAGGATCACCATCAACATGATTAATACCGGGTATGCTGGATAGATGGTTACAACTTCACTGGCAAGAAGCACTTCTTCCCCATTGGGACCCCAGTTCAAACTGGTCCCAGCAGCCTATGCTTGTGAGTGAGTGAGTGAGTGAGTGAGTGAGTGAGTGAGTGATTTAGTGAGTGAGTGAGTGAGTGAGTGAGTGAGTGAGTGAGAGTGTCTTATTCCGCTTTCAGCAATATTCTATCAATATAACGACAGGGGACACCAGAAATGAGCTTCACACATTGTACCCATGTGGGGAATGAAACCCGGGTCTTCAGCATGACAAGCGACTGCTTAAACCACAAGACCACCCAACCGTCCCTTGTTCAAACAGACAACTACATGAATCAGGAGGTCAGACTTGTTGACTTGGTTGAGTGCATGTTATTGTACCCTGATGGCATCATACTGCAATAGCTGGTTCTTGACTTGACTATTTCAGGTCATTGTGGGATTGTGCTGAATAACAAATATGCAGGTGGCTGGCCTCCTTGGCATTATCAGAGAGCCCTGAGCTGTATTTGTATATAGAAGACACGTGCTTTGTACACCTCCAAATGTGCCTGGGTATGCAATTCATACTTAAGTTGCCACACTAATTTCAGAGTGAATGTTTAACACTACATTCATACTGGTTTCAGCTATATCATTGCAGCCTGCAAAGAATCAAGTCTGGACCAGACGAACAGGTGACTGAAACCATGACCAACGATCAACGCAATCTAGCATGATGACATGTTGTTTGGTTGGTTTGTTGTTTAACGCCGCACTCAGCAATATTCCAGCTATATGACAGCGGTCTGTAAATAATCGAGTCTGGACCAGACAATCCAGTGATTAATATCATGGGCATCGATCCACGCAATTGGGATATGATGACATGCATCAACCAAGTCAGCGAGCCTGACCACCTGATCCCATTAGTTGTCTTTTAAGACAAGCATAGTCGCCTTTTACAGCAAGCATGGGTTGCTGAAGATCTATTCTACCCCGGATCTTTGAGGTCTGATGACATGTAATCAGCCAAGTTTCCGATCCAGACAACCCTACCCAATTTAACAGACTATTCTAACCCTGTGCCCATGACAGTGCACACTTATTATTGGATCAAATCTAATGTGAATGTCACCCAATGAGGTTAGAAATCACCATATTTACATGACTGTTATACAAATACATTCAAGTGACCTTGAATATGCTTCATCAATGCCATGACAAACAAATACACTTTGATCTGATTTGATTAGGTTCATATATTTGCACAACGGGGTTCGCAATCCACAGGTATGACAGAGCAGGAAATTAATGGTGGTGGGTATCACAACTGTCATCTAATATTCTGGCTGTAATGCCACATATCATGAGAATCTGTTGTTTCTGGAAGTAGAAATAGAAGGGGCGTGTTGATTGAGATATAATTTCTCTATAATTTTTCATAATAACCTACATCAGTTTTATTTGCACAAAATGCCAATTCAGAATGGCCATTGAATTGCTGTTTCAGAATCAACTGCAAAAACAATAATGTGATGTCATCACATTAGTTTAATCCGGAAGTCGTAAATCTTTCACTGTTAAATCGTTAAATGTTGGTTGGTTTGTTGTTTAACGCCACACTAAGCAATATTCCAGCTTTATGATAGCGGTCTGTAAATAATAGAGTCTGGACCAGACAATCCAGTAAATAATGTCATAAGCATTGATCCATGCTATTGGGATCAATGACATGCATCAACCAAGTCAGCGAGCCTGACCACCCGATCCCATTTGTCGCCTCTTACAACAAGCATAGTCACCTCTGTTAAATGTCAACATGCAGGTTTGTTATCAATCTCATTAACATCATGCCTTTCACACTGATACCATCCCTCTCTCTGTGTCAAGATCTGACAACACCTCCGTAGCATGCACTCCGATACCATCCCGCTGTGTGTGTCAAGATCTGACAACACCTCCGTAGCATGCACTCCAATACCATCCCGCTGTGTGTGTCAAGATCTGACAACACCTCCGTAAATGGCACTCCAATACCATCTCTCTCTAGTCTCTGTGTCAAGATCTGACAACTCCTCCGTAAATGGCACTCCGATACCATCTCTCTCTGTGTCAAGATCTGACACAGAACACAAATATTCCTTTGTTGGAGCTCCCTTTCTGGTGTAGATATACCAGTTCACAGAACACAAATATTCCCTTGTTGGAGCTCTCTTTTGGGTGTAGATATCCCAGTGCACAGAACACAAATATTCCTTTGTTGGAGCTCCCTTTCTGGTGTAGATATCCCAGTGCACAGAACACAAATATTCCCTTGTTGGAGCTCTCTTTTGGGTGTAGATGCCTTTTTGCAGAGAATACAAATATTCCTTTGTTGGAGCTCATTTTGGTGTAGATGTTCTGTTGCACAGAACAAAAATATTCCATTGTTGGAGCTCCCTTTTGGGTGTAGACAATATGTTGGTCTGAATATTTTGCGAAGCATCAACGCTGATTGGCTTATTAGAAAGTTCACCTGTTACCACCTCTTAAGGAAGTGTCCTCCTATCCTGACAGACCCATGAAGATCCAGGGAAGAATAGGTCTTCAGCAACCCATGCTTGCCGTAAAAGGCAACTATGCTTGTCGTAAGGGGCGACTAACAGGATCGGGTGATCAGGTCACTGATTGGTTGAAGTATGTCATTGATCCCAATTGCATGGATCGATGCTCATGATACCAACCAATTGGTTGTCTGGTCCAGACTCGATTATTTACACTCCGCCGTCATATATCTGGAATAGTGCTGAATGCAGCGTAAAACAACCAACCAACCAACCAGTAAACAATCTGATTTTTATTTAGGTTTATCATGAGAATGAATAAAATGTGAATTGCCAAAGAAACACAAATACTACTGGTCTACCTTACACTGTGGAAAAATTGGCTGAAATGCAAAAAATGTTACTTTCTACTTGTCTGGGGTCTCAATAAATTTCAGGCTAATTTACGCCATCCGTGGAAATGCATCACTACATATCGTAACATATTTTCTCAAGTACAGAGTGCCTTTTCTCCCATGAGATACCACAATTAAGAGGAATGTGCAAAATACACACCTTATAAGGCTGGACTAATGTTTGAAATCTATTTTATTAATTTTCTTCAAAATTTCAGTCAATATTGTCTAGATTAATTTCTGCAAAATCGTGTGTGAACCCATCAACAGATCGCAACATTTCACCATTATTCACAGCAACAAGGATCAGGTACCACTATTATTTTCAGCTCAAAAACTTTCAGCTATTGAATTACATACATACATTACTTGCATATAATTACCCCGGGGACTGGAATTTGTAGCTGTACATGAAATCATGTTTCAGTTTTCACTTATATTTCACAAACAGCTATGATCTAAAACACAACACTAAGGGACTGTCACAAAAGTTTGAAATCAATCGCTGGACGTAATTTTATTAATACAGTGTGTGGGTGGTTGAGAATGCCATTAACCGACATTTTTTGCAACTTAATGTGGCGATGTGCTTGGATAACACCTACCGATATGTGTGACACCAAAATGGCCTCACATTGATATGAGAAGAACTTGAATCTGTTTCCCTACCTCGCCCTAAAATACACAAATATCCATTTACCCATGAAAAGGTATCCTGACATCAGAAATAATTGAATCTGTTACTCCCCACTTTAAAAACCCACAGGATCACAACTCATATCCAATTGTCAACAAAACAATACCACACTTACCCATGAAATACTTGAACCTGTCAACCTCCCCAAAACAATTGATTTTCAAAATCACAATGTTTGTCCATTGACGACGAAACAGTATGACATTTACATCAGAAATATATCCAAACCTTAACAATGTTAACGTCTATGACAACAAAACACAATCATGCAAGAGGTATTTAAATACGTTAATCCCAGACAAGGAAACACAGACACTCTTAGACTCTTATGGCATCAAAAGTCTATCACAAGCACAAAAGAATATAAATCCATTCCCTACGTAAAACAACCCATGATAATGCTTTTCAACAAGACAGGAGAGTATAATAGAAAAATGTCAATTATCATATATACATCCATCTAACTGCACTACCTAAAGGCGTATGTCACATTCTATGACAATTTTCATTAAGGCCACCCAATCAATAGGCAGGTCCCCGCACAAAGAAAGGAAATCGGACGATATTATCACACGTTTATGAGCGAGACCAAATTACATTATATTTTTGCAAGCCTCTCAATGTGCCAAGATCGGTCTTCTTCACCGCTGCCATAGCGATCACATGGTAATGTTGATTGAGAAATCATTAGGCATCTCCCTGATGTAGTCATTATACATCTCAATAATTCTTATCATGCTCCTGTGACAGATATCTCTGAATGCATCGAGTGTTTGGACACAGACATATCTCAATGCTATCTGGCTGGCTGTCGATAGAAAAATACTCAAACCTAAAGTTTTAATAGAAATTGAAATGAATATGGTATGAACTATCGCTTTTCATTTACTTATCCTTATTGTTTGATAGGCTTTTCTTAGCTTTATTATACTGTAATAGCGTTGTTTTGGTATAGATCCTTATACGGTTGTCAAGCAACATACCTGACAATGGTATAAGGATCTATTCCAGAACATCACTATTACAGTATAGTAAAGAAGATCAAGTCTTTGAAAGGCATTTAGAAGTGATACACATAAGGAAGAGAATTTATTGGATGTCAACTTCTTTATTATGAGGAACACAACATTTTAGAGCAAATACTTAATCCTTCATCATCAGGTGACCTCATGAAGGAGTAAGTATATACTCTGAAACGTTGTGTTCCTCATTATAAAGAATTTGACATCCATAAATTCTCTTCCTTAATAAAGTAGATGTTATTCATGAACTTTTGTCTTCCTTGTTATCTGCCAACTTCTAAGAAAAGCCTATCAAACAATGAGGATAGTTGCTGATAATACTGCTCATCAAGCATAATTGGTTGTTTTAAATTCACTGTGTTGCAGTGAAACTGTTGAGTATGAAATTGCCTTTCGTTATACGTAAACACATACAGTTATATCAACTGCCCATGTTGGAATCTGACTGAAAAAGAACAAATACAATTAGAGTTATCTCCCCTTAGTGAGTCAATAACAGCCTTGAGTCTTGCTCTTTGTACTCATTAAAACCCTAATACCATGTCACATTTTCATCTTAAGAAAAGCACAATTCATCATGTTCGTGCAAACTACATTCAATAAATGGAAAATGTTCTTTTTCTTAGTTTCAGATGCCAGTTTAATGACAGTCACACAGAAGCAATTATAATAGTTCATTTGGCAGATACCATTAGTCTGCTGAAAACTTCATCAGGGAAACCTTTAGAGAAACATCACCAATAATTACAATGTTCACAACATTTCTTTCACCAAACGATGTTGTTTACCAAATCAGCCCTGACCCAGTAGCTTTCAGAGGAGTAACAACGCGTGTGGTCTGACGTTGATTAATGAATTATTTGCATACTCGTATATGCAAGAGGCCGACGTATGGTTCTCAGTAGGAAGTGAGAACTTGGAGGCGATGGCTTGCGGTATATACAGTTTTACTTTACCATGTTTATACATGTTGATATACACCTACTAAAGACACTATGTGCCAGGTCAGCACATAGTGGTAGTGGTTGTTGTCTAGGTGCCCCGGAGCACCCAGCCTAACCCTAGCTAGGCTAAGGGTAAGACCTTTCTTTCTCTCCTCTCTGGACCAAGGCTTATATAGCCAAGGTCACCTGACATTTAGTAAGTAATAAATATAAATGTAAACAGTAAATCATCAGTGACATACTTGCACATCTCGTTCAGGATGGCAGACGGTCCATGTACACAAAAATGGGGATTAACAAATAGGATTAGCATCTTATAAATAACAGCAATTAAGTGTTTCAAGGCATATAGATGTCATGTCTCCAGGGTAATGAGCCTTTGCAATTAAATGTTCTTCAGACAATGGGTGTCGTAAATCAGTCGCTATGACAGGAGCTTGGGTATTACCAAAGTCTTCATGATCAACATTCAAGGGGGTGGATGTGGGGATGGCTATGGTAGTGGACACTTTGCATAAATCCGCATTAAGAATTGACTTCAATATTTATTTTTTGTTTATGGAGGTATAAACATAAAACACAGTGTGTACTATGTGGAAATCCATTTTTGACATTAAAAGATAAATACAAACTACCTTGAAGACAACAATAATAACTTCACATACTGCGTGTTTAATCCTTAACAAAAAAACGTCGACAATGATATGAAGTCAGTGACATCGTTCAGCAGAATAATGCACCACCAGCCCCATCCTCCCCATTACCTGAGCCAGTCAGGAAACAAGAGTCCCATGCCAAGGTGAACATTGTTGTTGAATTTGCAACAAACTGATAAATAGCGATTATTGGCTGAATTTGTTTCTGTCACAAACATCCTACATTATGAAGAATAGTTGTGGAGAGCCTATACACAATATGAGCCGGGGGTTATGGTTACGAGGCTGACGAGACAGCACCTGACCCCTACAGACCAATGCAAGACCAGGAATGTATTCAGCATTCCAAACTAAGTGCCCTTGGCAGGCAAATTGGGAGAAAAAACGTTGTTTTGTTCAAAATTGGGATTTCTTAAATCTCGTATTTTCCTAAGTTCAGAGGTATTTTCACATTAAAAAATAACACTGCATTCAATGCAATGATGTTACACTAAGCTTCAAAGCCTAATGGAGTGGTGACTTAGCATAACACCACTGCCACAGGCTAATTTGCTCTTGTTTGTAAACAAACATATTTATTCTGAAAACAGATGAGCCTAATGCAAGTATTTTGGGGCGCTTTACATATTGTTTTGCAATATTATATAGATATGCTACTACAACTGCAACAGTAAAGTGGTTGACAATGTGTATTTATACATCAAAGAGATATATATCTAGTTCTCTGAAGGGCTTCGATGACAGCCCATGCAGCCGTACAACCAATGCAAACAAATGATACTACACAAATGGAAATAGTTTTTCTCGTTTTAGGATTTTTTCTGATGAAAATTAACATTTCTATGCCATATGTTTATCTTGATATGTAGACTTGTCAAAAATTAAACAGATGACAAAAAAATGCAATATCTTGAATGGACTGTTTGAGATGGGATGAATCGTCACAAGGCGATGCCCTGCAGCACAGGTACCATGCTGGCTGCATGGAACTCTGGGTAGGAGAGTGGTTGACGTACATCCCTGAACACATTCATATATTCATAACAGGAGACCTGGCAGGACACATTTCTAAGAAGTCCTAGCTCTTTATTGCTCTATTTAATATTCCGCTGTTCCAATATATTCATGCAGATAAATCGTGTCATCTTTTTCTTAATTTTTTTCTTCCCAAATATTCCTTTTTTACTTTGTAGAAGGTCACTGTGTTTCAACATTTTCTTGTTTCATTTTTTTATATAGCAAAGACATTGACATCAGATTATACATGTTCCTTGAGAAGAAAAGTAAACATATTCGATTAAATATGATGTCAAGTTTTAACCAGGATCATAACAACGTGGATACCGGGTGATGTTTGTTTGTTTGTTTTTGGTTTAACGCCGCACTCACCAATATTCCAGCTATATGAAGGCGCTCTGTAAATAATCGAGTCTGGACCAGACAACCCAGTGATTGACATCATGGGCATCAATCAACGCAATTGAGATATGATAACATGCATCAACCAAGTCAGTGAGCCTGACCACCTGATCCCGTTAGTCGCCTCTTACGACAAGCATAGTCGTCTTTTAAGGCAAGCATGGGTTGCTGAAGACCTATCCCACCACGGGTACAGGGTGATGAACTTTTATCATTGGTATTGTTCTATCACAGTAACATTCAGTAACTCACAGCATCACAGTAGAGATATTTAAGAAATAAATGACTTGTTTATTCTCCCTGCAGTGTTATATTGTACGATAAACAAGAACCACAAGTTGTTTATTTCTTACATGAGATATGAACATTACATACAGCTTCATTAAAGATGTTAGTAAGTACACACTTTAAAACTATTTACCCATATTTATATAATGATGACTCCCTGAATGCAATCTGACCTTCGGCAATGGGAGACAAGTCCATTTTATGAACATAGGGCTCAGTTAGGTATTTCATGGATATTATCACAATTTTCATGATGATAATATGTTTACCTTTTCCCCTAAAGCAGATTGCCATATCTAGCTCACTTTCGAATGCGACTGTTCGGCCATGATGTTTTTCTGTGTTGTCTGGCTATACATCTATGGGGAAAAACTCACTAGACACTCCTCTCTAAAAAATAACATCGTCCAATCTACAACATTATCAAGTGATGTTGGAATCTCCACAAATGATAGAACAATGTCTTATCATGAAAAAAACCATGCTTCATTGTTCATTGTTCTTTGCAATTTATCACATATCTATTTTACATAAGTAAATAACTAGCGACACCAGAGCAACTACCATTTTTGCTGTATGATTGGTTGGTTGGTTTGTTGTTTTATACTCAGCAATATTACAGCTATATGATGGCAGTCTGTAAATAATCGAGCCTGGACCAGACAATCCAGTGATTGACATCATGAGCATCGATCCACGCAATTGGGATCGATGACATGCTTCAACCAAGTCAGCGAGCCTGACCACCCGATCTTGTTAGTCGCCTCTTACGTCAAGCATAGTCACCTTTTACGACAAGCATAGTCGCCTTTTACGTCAAGCATAGTTGCCTTTTACGTCAAGCATAGTCGCCTCTTACGTCAAGCATAGTCTCCTCTGACGTCAAGCATAGTCGCCTCTTATGTCACGCATAGTCGCCTCTTACGTCAAACATAGTCGCCTCTTACGTCAAGCATAGTCGCCTTTTACGACAAGAATGGGTTGCTGAAGACCTATTCTACCCTGGATCATCACGGGTCCGCTGTATGAAGCTCCCTGCTCCAATACACTTCCCCTGACCAACATCTGGACCAACTGGTAAGTAAGCTTCATAAATGCCCCTACAAAGACTGAACACAGAGCCAGTCCTGACAAGACAGGACTCAATGCATGACAGACTGTGTTTACTTGTGTATACTACAGATTAGTTTACAGAAACCAGCAGCACAGAGGGGCCTGTAATTGCCTTGTAACAGTCTTCAACTTGTTTTAGTTTCATCGAAACTTCAACTAATCTTGATCTCACACCCAGTAGCAAATCTCAGGAGTGACTCACAGAAGTTATTCTCAAAAGTAACTCAAAGAGGCCGCTCACAGTAGCTGCTGAGTGAACTCAGACCAGTGACTCACAGAAGCTACTCATATCAGTTACTCACAGAAGCTACTCACACCAATGACTCACAGAAACTACTCACACCAGTGACTCACAGAAGCTACTCATATCAGTGACTCACATAAGCAACTCAAACCAGTGACTCACAGAAGCTCCTCACACCAATGACTCACAGAAGCTACTCACACCAGTGACTCACAGAAGCTACTCACACCAGTGACTCACATAAGCTCCTCACAGAAGCTACTCACACTAGTGACTCACAGAAGCTACTCACACCAGTGACTCACATAAGCTACTCAAACCAGTGACTCACAGAAGCTACTCACACCAGTGACTCACAGAAGCTATTCGCACCAGTGACTCACAGAAGTGACACACAGTTGTCACAGAAGCTACTCACACCAATGACTCACACAAGCTACTCACACCAGTGACTCACAGAAGCTACTCACACCAATGACTCACACAAGCTACTCACACCAGTGACTCACAGAAGCTACTCACACTAGTGACTCACAGAAGCTACTCACACCAATGACTCACAGAAGCTCCTCACACAAGCTACTGACAGAAGCTACTCACACTAGTGACTCACACAAGCTACTCACACCAGTGACTCACAGAAGCTATTCGCACCAGTGACTCACAGAAGTGACACACAGTTGTCACAGAAGCAACTAACAGAAAGGACAGCAACTGACAGTAGCAACTAAAAACCCAGCAATTCAAAGTAGTCACTAAAAACAGGAACTTACCATAGCAACTAAAGGCAGCAACTTACAAAAGTGACCCACAGGAGCAGTTAACGTTAAATGAAAACCAGGTTCAGACAATTCGTTGGCAAATATATTTTTCTGCTCCTTTTCACACATTTTCTAACGATTACGCCATTTCATGAAATTCGTGCATCTTACAAGAACTGTCAGCAGATTTCAAGCACTTTACGCCAAATCCAAAATTAACCACTTCTTACTGAATTCCACATCCAATATTAACTATTTTGTACTGACTTTCACTAATCGCAAGCTCTACTTTCCAAATCTGCACTACTATTCCTTCCTACCTTGGTGACCTTCGCCATCTGTCCAGGCCAACTGTCCGAGGCTGCAATGTCAACCACCCATGACGTGTCTGACCACCAGTACACACACACACATCTATGGTCCGAGTGCAGTGTGTTTGGTTCCATCAAGCATGGTAACTCCTGGTAAACATCAAGCAGTGACCATCACCTATCTACCTGTACAGCATCCCCCCTTCAATCAATACCTTCACTACCCTATAATAGATCAGTGAACGATGCATCCTAGTCCAGTTTACTGCCATCTCATCCAGCCATTAGCAGCTCACACAACAAAATCAATGGCCGACCACCTGGTAGGATCACCCAGAATGTTGTTCACACGTTAAATGAAAGAGCTTGACCTTGTTGCATAATCCCTACAGATGGCTCCAGCAGAAGATTTGTTACCACTCAAAGATTTGCTACCACTTGAAGGGTTTGATGCCACTTTTATTCTTCGATGCTAAGTCAAGGAGATAATTTTGTTGGCATTGTTCAAAATTAAGGATGAAATTTACAGGGTCCTTGTTATATCATTGATGTCAAAGACTTCATTTTGGGGGTCCTAGATATGCCAGATAAAACATCAAGATATCCCAGATAGGAATACAACCTGTGAAGATCCCAGTTGAGAATAAGTCTTCAGCAAACCATTCTTGTTGTAAGAGGCGACTATGCTTGTCGTAAGAGGCGACTATGCTTGTCGTAAGAGGCAACTTTGCTTGTCGTAAGAGGCGACTATGCTTGTTGTAAGAGGCGACTATGCTTGTCGTAAGAGGCGACTATGCTTGTTTTAAGAGGCGACTATGCTTGTTGTAAGAGGCGACTATGATTGTTGTTAGAGGCGACTATGCTTGTCGTAAGAGGCAACTATGCTTGTCGTAAGAGGTGTCACTATGCTTGTTTTAAGAGGTGTTATATAGCAGTGTAACAATTATGTAACTGTGTTAAACAATTATGGTAACTATATTACATTATTTCTGTTGAGATTCCGTAGAAGTTTATTGCATTGTATTTGGACAATGACTGGGCAGGAACATAGCTATTGAACATGTTTAATGTAAGCTGCGGTGAGGAAGTTATTACATTTAGATGTTCAAATTATCTATAAACTTCCGGAATAGCATGGATGGATGTCAAGGGTTATAGAAACATGTAGAATATTCTGTGATGTTCTAGCTTTCGTGTGAAGATCACTTTTCACCCTGGTGTTCAGCCTAGCATATGTCGGAAGTTTGACCACTGTGGCGGCGAGGTGATTATTATTCTTGTCATTGTCATTTCCACTGCTTTCACATATTATATTGCTATTGAATATAGTACTACCACTCTGTTGTGAACTGCCATTGTAAATGCAGTGCAGCAATTTGTATTGATTTGTAAACCTAGTTATTTTTGTAATTCAATTGTTATTTATATACCATTTGTTGGTAAACATATTGTTTCAATTTGGTAATTGACACGTAACAGGGGTGACTAACAGGATCAGGCGGTATACTTGCTGACTTGGTTGATGCATGTCATCTTATCCCAAGTGCATGGATTGATGCTCATGATGTCAATCAAAGGATTGTCTGGTCCAGACTCAATTATTTACTGACCGTCATCATATAGCTGGAATATTGCTGAGTGCGGTGTGGAACAACCAACAAACATAGATAGGAATACCATAGAAAAAACATTTCCAACACAGCTCAGTATCCAGTAATGGGGTACAATGACACGCAATCAACAAATCAACATGTCTCACATAGGGGACCAATTCTTACCCGGAATCCCCATGGGGGTGAACTTGCATGTATTTTCAATGATGGCACCAACATGTGTTCCTGGATTTATTTCTCATGGAGATTCCAGAAAAATGTTGCCAGTACACCATGTTGGTCATAAGAACTGACTAAAACAAGAGTCATCAGAAGATGACAAATCCCCCCAGCCCCAACAAGTTTGATTGAACAAATCATCTGACTGTTACTGTAAGTCCAACTTGATGAGAGAATTTCTATCTAATCTGTCTGTCCATATACAAGAGTAGTTATTGAGCTGTTAAAACAATATTCGGAACTTTATATTTCTATGTCAGGTCCTCACCAATATGAACAGAGTCAAAGTCAAACATGTTTTCATGGAAACGAAAATTCTAAAAATTCTAAAAATCCCTAAATAGCAAAAGACTGATAACTTTGCCTTTGTGTGTGGACAGTTTCATGAAAGAATACCTATTAGTTTTAGAGATATTGTCCAGAGAAACACACCACTCTGAACGGGGTCAAAATTAAACTTGTTGCCATGGAAACGAAAAAAATGATAATTCAAAACATCCCTAAATAGCTAAAAGCAGCAGTTGACAACCTGGTCTTTTATGCACAAAGAATACCTATTAGCTTTAGAGATATCGTCCGGACAAGCAATAGTTTTTTTGTTCTGCTCTGGAAACAACACCCACCTCCATTTCAGCTAAGTCAAACTTGATTCCAAGGAAATAAGGAAAAATAAAAGTAAGAAAAGTTCCTAAATAGCAAATGACATCACTTCAGCCCCTGGTTAATACATGAACTATTCTACCAAACTAGTGTCATCCATCCGTATAATCAAGTAGCAGCATCTCTTGACCACTGTCTTCCTACCCGTATCTAGCAATTTTTTATTCTTACATCGTCATCCTACTACCCATCAATAATCTCCCAATATGTATTTATAAGCATTGAACTATCAGTATTATCCCCTCAGTATATATCTACAAGTATTGATCTATCAGTAGTATTGCCAGCATATATCTACAAGTTTTGATCTATCATTCCACCACGAATTTGGAAAATACCCGATTTTGATTGATCAGTCAGCGGTTAACAATCACAACAAACCCTCTCTAATTGAAATAGCCGATTTAATGGTCACATCTCTGCAGAAGCCAATATTTTTAGAAAAGTAATTTTAGAATGGTAAAGTCATTATTGGTAAACATATTTAAATAACTAATTAATGTACAATTAAAGGCTACAAAATGCAAAGTTGTGGTTACTACAACATTTAAAAGATGTGTGGCAATACATATCATACAGGAAACATGATAGAAATCTACAAAGAGAATGTATTTCAAGTTTCGAGGACAACAGAGAGCTTCCTATTTGGTTTTTCTATATAAGACTATGACTATCTTTTGAATCACAATGAACAATATGACATCATAATAGTGACATGTGGTGTAGAACAAAACCTTTGCAAGTCTTGGTTAGTTTTCTTTAGGGATGCCCGGCTCATGTTAGCTTACGAAGTTGCTGAGCCACATGCTTTCAGTGCCTGTCATAAGGTCGAGTGAAGTATTACGGTGTCAGTTTTGCGCCATATTTTGTTTAAAGGCTGTTTTGGTGATTCTGTAAATTCTGATCAACAACCCACTCAAAACACAGGACTGAGCCCATGCCGTTTCACTCAAGGTATTTGCTAACACCAAAGTGTTCGCGTTTTATTTAGTCATGGTAGAATGGAAATTAACATACTGTGTTTTCACTGTAGAGCAGATTACCTGTTGATTTAGCCTTGTAAATGTAACATTTGAACCCTCACGCTGCATGTGCATTCCATAGCTACACCCATTGATATTCCAGAGATTTCATTCTGAACAAATTTTTCATTTGTTAAAAGATTTTACAAACTTATTGAAACCAGTAAGTTCTAAACATTATACCCCCAGAAATCCATGTGCAGCCTGTCTTGCTCGTGGCAGGGTAAAAGGGATTTATTCTCCTGCTGAGAAATTTATTTCCCATCAAGGTGGGATACTTAGTATGTTATCAAGCTGATGTGAACCAATCAGATCTGATTATTCTGACAGGGAGGTATGATAAGAGATCTTATCAATGGAGTCCTCATGCTTATGATTCCTCACTTCAGTGCTAAGAGTGAAGGAAGTATTTGCTAGCTCTCATCAATTTCAGCCACATAAAAACACGTTTCCGGACATGCTAGAGCACAAAGACTGGCGCAATCAATGCTGGCTGTCAGTTGTACGAGGTTAATCATCTAATGGTATAGTTCACCTGTGATAAATCAATACATGTGATAATTAATTGGATATAGGCAACGTCAGATGTCATAATCATGTCAGTGCATTACACAAGCACCTGAAATACTTGGATCACATAGTAGGTGGCTGGTTATCTAGACAGGTAAGGGTACAATATACCCAGTTACACAGTCCATATGTAAAGGGTTGTGTGTATGTGTGAAGTCATGACCTATTCTGTTTTCAAAAACTGAGGCATGTGAGGCAAACCTTTTCTTTTCAATATAAACTGAAACAAATTATTGGTTTTTCAAAAATTATATCAGTGGCATCATTGAAATATTTCTTTTATTGGCAACAAAAATGACACATGCAGGATTTAATGTAATTTGTTTAAATGCCATATACAAAATGAAAGCTGGCCAAAATAGTTTTTAGTCACAGATATTTAACAGGGTCAGGTGTGTTTCTGAATAAAAGGCTATTTTTGTGTGGCCTTATCAATTATCGCACAGAGAATTGCATGTTGCTGGAGAGGATATCACGTTTCTATTTTTCTAAATCTAAAGACGCCTTGCCTAGTCTAGTTTCACTGATTCACACTATTATGCACTCATAAACAGTTACAAGAAGCACCCGAACAGTGTTCTATAAACTCAACATCTGCAGCTTCATCAACCCAACCTTGTGTTTTTTCCTCTTTAAATGAAGGGAAAACATATTGATTCAGAGGGCCAGTGGTTACTGCTTGTGTACTTCTAACCAAATTACACCACCTCCACTACAACCTGCTGTGAATCCTGTAAACATGGTATGCATTAGAAAGTGTCCCGACGTCATTGTGCCGGTTGCCAGGAGACATTTTCTGGTATTAGCATTGTGGTGGTGTATGAAGGAAATTCACTTACTCATCTGACCAAATGTGCAAAGTGATGTTGACGTCGAGTCATCAGTACCAGCTTGAACACAAGGTAGCTTTTGATCCAATTAGCTGCTTTCGTCAACACTTATTAACTTCACATTAAAACGATTCTAGTTTTCCAGCCTGTGCCAAAAAAAAACTTTGGCGTCTGCTTGCCCAAAGTTGTCTCTTGAGCATCATAAGTACATTTTAGTGTTAAATATGGATGTTATTAGCTGAGCCTACGAGACAAAACTGACTTTTACTAGCCACATGCTTCAGGGTAGTGTCTAAAGTCACAGACTGGTTTTCTTGCAAGTTACAATGATCTTGCATGATTTAATGAAACTTTCCCGTGAAGATCCGGGGTAGAATAGGTCTTCAGCAACATATACTTGCCCTTGCCGTAAAAGGCAACTATGCTTGTCATAAGAGGTGACTAACAGGATCGGGTGGTCAGACTCGTTGACTTGGTTGATGCGTGTCATGGTATCGCAGTTGTGTGGATTGATGCTCATGATATCAATCACTGAGTTGTCTGGTCCAGAATCGATTTTTTACAGACCGCGGTCACTATTGTAAAAGTATTACAATACGAAAAACACAATTCCATGTTTAGAACACAATTGTGTTACTATTGCAATATTATATTGCCACAATTAAAACACTACTGCACTAATATTGCGATAGACAAAGTCCAATATTTCTGCCATGTCCTTACTTAAGGTTCAACTTTTGCTGAGATAGCTATTTTTTAAATGAAACTTTTCAATTGAAAAAAGACGGCCATTCTGCATTCTATTACTCTAGGCACAATTGTTAGCTACTGTGCCAACTTCACACTTTACTACAGAGATATATAGGGAAATCACTCACTGTCTTTATAGTATTGCAAAGTATAATTAATAGAATTTGTAGTGTATTGTCATTGTGATTAGTGCTATAGTAAATAGTACTAGCTAGCTTGCGCTATGAAGTAGCTGATTACATCAGCGCAGACCGATGTACTGATGCCATGATGAAGAATAAACCCATGATCGTATTCCAGCTTTCGTGTTATAGAAACGGAGATAGTTCAGTATGAGAACTAAAGGAAATACATCACAGTATTTAACTCGTAAAAATGTCATAATACATTCAGCTACAAGATCTTTATATGTTAGTGAGTGAGTGAGTATGTTTTTACGCCGCTTTTAGCAATATTCCAGCAATATCACGGCTGGGGAAACCAGAAATGGGCTTCACACATTGTACCCATGTCGGGAATCGAACCTGGGTCTTCGGCGTGACGAGCGAACGCTTGAACCACTAGGCTACCCGACCGCCCCCTTTATATGTTAGTGTACTTGTTTTGAAGTAAATGGATAAAAACGTGTGCTCTTACATATTTCCCTAAACTGAGGCTGGTTTCGAACTTGCATTTTGATTGGTGAGTAGCTTGGCAGGTCCGATTGGCAAATGAAAATCAAGGGTGGGTAATTTGAAATCCCCAGAACCATGGGAACAGATCCAGGTTTAAGTGTAGGTTTACCCAAATGTGAGCCCTGGAGATATGGAGGATGAGGGATGAACCTTTCGAACAGTTGTAACTTGTTTCGATATGATGATATGGACTTTTTCTTATTGAAATAATAAAATCATTCTCACAGATTTTAACTGTAAAATTTTCCAACATGTATGCCTAAACAGAAAGAATTTAAGACAAGTGGAATTAATATCATGTGGGTTCTCCAAACTCAAAGGATTTGCTTGACTTTTTACAATCTCAGAAAAGAGCAAGGTTCAATTCTGTCAAAACATCTGATTTTTCAACTTTGTACACCACCATCCCACATGACAACTTAAGGAAAACCTTCAATCCTTGATCCGAGGGGATTTTGTTACAAAACATGGGGACCATAGATATAGCTATATTCAGAGGTTCAGGTCAATTTGTCAAAAATGAAAGCAAATGTCATCTAAAGCTTACTGAGAAAACAATATGTGAAATGCTGGACTTCCTCATTGATAACATCTATGTAAACTTTTGGGGTAAGAAGACATTTTGGCAAGAAGTAGGCATCCCCATGGGCACCAATTGCGCTCCTCTTCTTGCTGATCTGATTCTTTATGCATATGAATCAGAATTCTGCTCGGATTGGCAAAGTAAAAAGAAGGGTATTTAGCCAAGAAGTTTAACTTAAGCTTCAAGTATATTGATGAATTGATATCGTTCAATAACCATCAAATAGCTAATTTCCTTCCACTGATTTACCCACCTGAACTAGAAATAAAGGAGACCAGTGAGACTGCTCGATCTGTTTCATATTTAGATCCATGCATAAACATGATAAAGATTCAGAGTGGCAAAAACACCCTCCACAAGACCATGTGGCAAGAGGGATGACTTCACCTTTCCAATCATCAACTTCCCCTTATGACGAGCAATATTCCTTCAAAGATCATAATATAACTCTTATTCAGAAGTTGTTTGATCAAGGTTACAACATTCAAAGACTCAGTAAAGCTTTCAAAAAGTTTTATGGTAGACATGTGGAGGACATTTCCTAATTTTCACGCATCAGTGACAAAAATGATGTCCGATGCAATTCCCTACTTAAACTTGTACCATATGTCCCTGTGTTTTTTTCAGGTGAACAATTGACTTGCCTTTGCATGTGTTTGTGATGGGTGCAACCAGTTGGGCAAGATATGCTCACCTTTTTGTGAAGACCTGGTATCATCACTATAGTACAACAGTGTGTGGAACCACTTAAATGGGGGTCCAAGGTCACCAAAGGTATCAACAACAAATAAAATACAAAGTAGGTGTGATGCCATAGTATAGCCAGATATGTCATTGTATAAATTGAAACTTAACAACTGAGTGAAGAATATGGACTGTCCAATTACTGTATTACTTATCAGAACAGAATAATCAGATAAATCTTACATACATGTGTCAATTTAAGAAGTTTCAATCATTCCAACATTCAGGGGCGGCTGGGTAGCCTAGTGGTTAAAGCATTCACTCGTCATGCCAAAGACCAAGGTTTCATTCCCGACATGGGTACGATGTGTGAAACCCATTTCTGGTGTCCCCCGCCGTGATATTCCTGGAATATTGCTAAAAGCGGCGTAAAACCACACTAACTCCAAATTCCAGAGTCTTTTTCATTCAACTGGACCTTCAAAGGATATAATTTTCATATAGGATGCAATATTTTCTGTCCTGTTACATGCTATATAAGCACCAGCAGATTCAATTTGCTACTGTATTCAACATAATTATTCCAATAAGCTATTCCGACATTTTGAAAATTATCTGTCCGTTACAAAAACAGCTTGACAACATTTCCCTCCCGTCAGTAGTTTTTATCATTCTGTATTCAGATGTTTAACCTATCCAAAATGAAGTGAATAAAACAGGGCAAAAAGTGAGCAGGGCTCACTAATACCCCAAACCTCTACTCCAACATATTTCTACGTTCAAAACATGAAAAAAATCAATATTTTCTCAGAAAATCCACTTATCAAAACAAACCTTGCACCGCACCTAACCTATTAGTATAGAAACTGTACCCCCAATTAGAAAAGAATCCATGAAGTATTTTTGAAGTTATAGGTTGCACAAACATTGAAGTAAAAAGAAATGTAAAACATGTAAAAAGATGCAAAACATGTAAAAATTCATATTTTCTTACAGCACCTATCCTATATTCAAACTTTGCTCTTCTATTAGTATGGAAACTGTTCCATAAATTTGACAAGAATCTGTGCGGTAGTTTTTAAGTTATCAGTTATAGGTCACACAAATGTTTAAGTAAAAAAATTAAAAGTAGCTGTATTTTTTTCAGAAAATCCAAATATTGAAATCAAACTTCACTGCACCTATTGTTACACATGTTATAGAAAATGTTTACCAAGTCTGAAAACGATCTATGCAGTAGTTTATGGTTAATAATCAATGGTTGCATAAAAATGTCCTCGGAAGGATGGATAGAAGGACCTTTAAGGTCGGGGGTATAAAAATGTGAGGTATTAAATTTGCTCTTAAACAGAATCTGATAGAGAAACAAAACAATCTGAAATCAATCATATCTGAGCAGATACTTTTGAATTAAGAAATACCACCATAACTTAAGCATGTGTTGAGTAAATACTATTATAATAATCATCACTCAGCAGCTCAGAAGTTTCAAATCATAATAACCACCTCTGACTGAAGTAGCTACAGATAATGTATCTCTGGCCACATTGACCACACAATATGTTTATCTCTGACACATCCTAAACATTCAATTCTGGCACAATGAAACATTCTCTAAACAACAACAACCAACAACAACAACAATAATATGTTTATCTCTGAAACATCCTAAAGATTCAATTTTGGCACAAGGAAACATTTCCTAAATAATAATAATAATAATAATAATAATAATAATAATAATAATAAAAGAAGTTTTGTTGTTGAGCAAAATATTGGCGATATTCAATATATTTTGTCTGTTACCCTGGGGGTTTCCCATTATCTATATTTTTAGTGCAAGGAAATATCATTTCGCTTTGTCTTGAGGTTAAATATATATTTGTAGCAACTTACCGTAGTCTCGAAATATTGTAAAAAGAGAAAAAATTGTGACTGAACTTTGTGTGAATGACGTGTGGATCTAACTAAGTTACTTCAGAGATGACGTCATTGCTATCGAACATGATGTTGAAAAAAATAAAATACAATTTCCATTCGATTTTATATTTCTTCAAAGTTGGGACTGACACAAATTTGAGGGAACTGGTAATTTTTAGAGTCACCAGTCCACAAGGACTGGCACTTTCAAAAGCTAGCGGGAACACTGATTGTAACTGTCACATATACCATGTTGTGAGATGAGAGAGTTACTTCTAAACCAGGGGTTTCACTGTTCTTCTACACACTTTCTGAGGAAGTTACATGCAACTGTAAAATATTTCACTTGGTGTCTTACTTAATACCTGAATCTTTACATTCTCTAATTGTTACTCTTGTTGATTATTTGAGCTACACATGCATTGTATAATGTATTAACCACTTCATATTGTAACCAAAATCATGCAATCTTGATGTAAACATGGTAAACTTGATGCACAAAATGTTACCAAATAAAAGATAGCTGTAAAGAGGAGAGGCATTTACATACAGGGATGCAACTTCACCTGAAACATTTAAGTCTTTGAATGGCCGACCAATGATAACACATTGGGATATCGTTTAAAAGTGGTCTAGTGGATATAGCATCTGCCAGAAGAGTGAGTGAGTGAGTATGGTTTTACGCCGCTTTTAGCAATATTCCAGCAATATCACGGCGGGAGACACCAGAAATGGGCTTCACACATTGTACCCATGTCGGGAACCGAACCCGGGTCTTTGGCGTGACGAGCGAACGCTTTAACCACTAGGCTACCCGACCGCCCAATCTGCCAGAAGAGAAGAATGTCAGTGGTTCGATACACATCCACGTCATACCAAAAGATGTAACAAGATGGTGCTTGCCTATGGCTTTCATTAACAGGATAATACAAGGACTTGTTGGCTCAGTGTCAGTATACTGTGTCTAAGAGGGGTATCCATACCACACACTTTAAAACTGGCATTAGTCTGGACTAGAACTAGCAGACATATACACACGTGCACGCACATCGCCATATAAGGGAAAGAATCATGAATACAACATAAATACCCATTTCACCTCACCTTTAAAAGCCTAAAATTATACTATACATACTATACTGAACATTCGACAAAGTGACTCTGGCTGGCAAGATAGTGCCAAGTCGACAAAGTGACTCTGGCTGGCAGGATAGTGCCAAGTCGTCAAAGTGACTCTGGCTGGTAGGATAGTGCCAAGTCGACAAAGTGACTCTGGCTGGCAAGATAGTGCCAAGTCAACAAAATGACTCTTGCTGGCAGGATAGTGCCAAGTTGACAAAGTGACTCTGGCTGGCAAGATAGTGCCAAGTCGACAAAGTGACTCTGGCTGGCAGGATAGTGCCAAGTCGACAAAGTGACTCTTGCTGGCAGGATAGTGCCAAGTCGACAAAGTGACTCTGGCTGGTAGGATAGTGCCAAGTCGACAAAGTGACTCTGGCTGGCAGGATAGTGCCAAGTCGACAAAGTGACTCTGGCTGGTAGGATAGTGCCATGTCGACAAAGTGACTCTGGCTGGCAGGATAGTGCCAAGTTGACAAAGTGACTCTGGCTGGTAGGATAGTGCCAAGTCGACAAAGTGACTCTGGCTGGTAGGATAGTGCCAAGTCGACAAAGTGACTCTTGCTGGCAGGATAGTGCCAAGTCGACAAAGTGACTCTGGCTGGTAGGATAGTGCCAAGTCGACAAAGTGACTCTGGCTGGCAGGATAGTGCCAAGTCGACAAAGTGACTCTGGCTGGCAGAATAATGCCAAGCTGCCTGTTTGCCTGTCCTAAATTGAATTACATGTACCCGTTAAATAAACAATTTGTATTCTTTCTTGAATAAATATGTTTCAACCACATAGATGTTTCCAAGTCAAAAACACCTGTACCATCACAACAGAACAACAAAATAAAAAGACATCGAGGCCCTATTCGGCTTCAGCCAGAGCGCGGCAGTAAAACAACATAGTGCAACACTGTGTGACTAGACACAACAGTCAAACACAAACACATCTCGCAAAACAAAACCCTAAACAAGGATATGTCAACTTTCAAACCTTCCTATTGAACACTCACCTTAACGAAAACACATGTCCAACATAATAGCATAATGGCAATAAAAACCTTGTCATCCGTTACCAAGGCAACACAGGAAATCAATCCAATGTATATGTTGAAGCCACTGTGATAGTTGGCTAAAACAAACCACTTGTTTCCATGACGATGCATAGCTTCAGAGGCAGCGTCAGTAACGACAACATTTTGCCTTGGTTAACTAGTCGTGGTCAATATATACACTGACGAGGAGGCAGTCAGGTACTTCTCCACTGCGCCTCAGCTTGTAAGCCATGCCAGTAACACCGTGTCCTCTGTTTCCTTGAGTCACATTGTTATTGTATACAATCCCACTGATTCTGACATAAGGAGTAAGCATAAAACTGGCCTTCCATTCACATGGCAAGGACAGAATGCTTTCATTAGGGTTGTTACCAGTGGCTCTCAATACTAATAGCATCATAAAACCTGATCAGTTAACTGTAATGACTTGATTTAACGTCTCAAATGTCAGCTCTTATGCGTAAGCTATAGCGAATATCCTCAAGCATAAGCCTGAAAGCTATTACAAGAAGCTGGATGGTTCAATCAAATCAATTTCAAATACACAATATTGATTTCATGGTAGATTTGAGAAGATTTAGTTTCATGTTGCACAAGTGGAACAAGGCAATTTCCAAACACTCTTTCTTCTTGCAGGTCAGACGTAGGTCCGCAGACACATTTTTCAACAAATTGGGTCAGAATAATACAGATTAAAGTCTTCTGAAACTGGGGGACAAGTTGCCCCGTGGACCACAATAAACCACAAAAAACACAATATGCTGTGCAGAGTTGAGTCCCTCAGTTGCTCCAGGATCAAATTCCGGATTTGCCCTGATTATGATTCTTGGTTTGTCAGCACCAGACCCCTTCTTGTGAGTTTTGCCAAGTGGTAAACATTACAATCTTAATCACTTTCGGCATTTGTCCCACTTGGTGTTGACATGCTGTGATAGATCTGGAATACTGTTTAAAGCAGTGCAAAACCTAATTCACTCACTCTATTATACACTGCTTGTGTGTTGTTTTACGCCGCACTCAGCAATATTCCAGCTGTATGACAGCAGTCTGTAAATAATCAAGTCTGGACCAGACAATCCAGTGATTGACATCACGAGCATTGATCCCTGCAATTGGGACCGATGACATGCATCAACCAAGTCAGCGAACCTGACCACCCCATCCCGTTAATCGCCTTTTACGACAAGCATAGTCGCCTTTTATGGCAAGCGTGGGTTGCTGAAGACCTATTCTACACCGCATCTTACACTGGTCCTATCATACACTGATTGGGTGGGACAGAGATAACTTCTGAAGACTTTCAGGAGCTAATCATGTATTTTGATCTTGTTTGTTTGTTGCTTAACACTGCACTCAGCAATGTTTCATATATGATGGTGTGTGTAAATAGTTAAGTCTGGGCCAGACAATCCAGTGATTGACATTATGAGCATCAATTCACGCAATTGGGATACTATGACATGCAATCAGACCAGTCACTGACAAGGATAGGCTGCTGGGGACCTACATGTATATTCCGAACTGGAATCCCCACATGTTCATCATCAGATTGTGGTGTTAGGTATGCAATGCCTGAGACTTTCAAATGGGACTGACAACCATGACAATGCACTGTTAAAATTGTACATAAATAAATAACATCTGCAGTTCTAAAATTCTGCTTACTGACATAGTAAAGCTTATGAAGATTTTTCCTGTTGCCCTCTCTTTCTATGTGAACTCAAACAGGTGACGTCACTCTAACAGGATTGGGGGTCAGGCTCACCGACTTGGTTGATGCATGTCATGGTATCCCAAATACGTGGATCGATGCTCATATTATCAACCACTGGATTGTCTGGTCCAGACTTGATTATTTACGGGCCACCATCATACAGCTGGAATATTGCAGAGTGCAACAAACAATTACCATTCATGAGATTTGTGGACAAATAAGACCTATTATAAACAGTAAATAATTATCCATGGATCGGATCTCTTTAATGTATCTTTCTTACACATGTTTAATCTTAAATATTACATAATGCTGCATGAGGTAATAAACAACAAATATAATACAGCTTCGCCGTAAATCGCAAAGAACAATAAAGAACGAAGGGTCATTTATTTCTTGATAAAAGATTATTCCATTATGACATCTCTCTCCAGAGATTTGAATATGTCCGCAACTTCATGACGGCGTAAATTGGATGAAGTTATTTTTGAGAGGGATGACTGCACCCCTCATGGTTTATTCTCCCTGCAGTGTTTTACTGAATGATAAACAGCTCCCACTCTTCGTTTATTTCTAAAGTATTCAGCAGTATGTTAATGGCAATATATTGCAATACATATCAGAATACAGACCTAAAGTTCAAAATATTTTGTATACAAAATTCCAGGCAATACCCAGCCCTAGACACTACCAACAGACAATTAACTTTATAAGGTCAGCAATTGAAATGTTTTTGTATTGAAGCTTGCTACAAGGCACTCACTCATAGAGATGTGTAGGTGTGCCACTTGGAATACAAGTGTGACAAGAAAAATTCTTTAAATCCATCTTTAAACCCCATTTCAACATGGGTGAGTGAGTGAGTTGGGTTCAACACTCCTTTGAACAGCATTCATGTTATATCATCAGATTATGGCGTGTAGGTCACTAGGGGTGCTTGCCGTAAAAGACGACTATGCTTGTTGTAAGAGGCGACTAATGGGATTGCTGACTTGGTTGATGCATGTCATTGATCTCAATTGCGTGGATCGAAGCTCATGATGTCAATCACTGGATTGTCAGGTCCAGACTTGATTATTTGCAGACCGCCGTCAAATAGCTGGAATATTGCTGAGTGTGGCGTTAAACAACAAACCAACCAACCAACCAACTAGGGGTGAATCGATATATCAGTGCACCGGTGCATCATGAGTTTTAATGAGATAATATGATACACAATTTGTTTTTTTCTGTATCGATACAAGATGATACACATGCTAAAATAAATTACGTACTCCTTGTTTAGTTAGACTAATTCGGGGTCTAATATTGCAAAATGTGTTGTAATCAGCTTTTCAAGTTCACTAATACAAATAGCCCCTAAATACATGTGTCCACAGCTAGCTTTTCAAACATGTGTCAACAGCTAGCTTTTTCTTTGGAATCTGCTCTGAAATATAAATAATCAAGAAGTTTCCATGAGATTTGATGTAAATATGCGTATAGCGATATGTATCGTATTGTGCCCTATGTATCGTGATAATATCATATCGTGACCTAGGTATAGTGACCTTGTATCATTTCACCCCTATAGGATACTAAACATTAAAGAGGACTACAAAGCTACATACAGGCATAGATTATCTGCAAATGTTTCAGAAATCGTACACTTGACAACTTTAAAATATCTTTATGAGAAATAAATGTAAATGTTGGAGGAAGCATCTGCACATTTCATCTTGCATAAGAAACAGTTTCTGTGAAGAACAACATCCTACATCCTGATGTAGATGTGATGCAGGAAGGATGTAATCAATCACTTGAAATCAAGACTTGTAACTTGTGCACTCTAATTTGTTAGTCAGGAAGTAATGGCTTCCCACACCAACCAGATCCTAATCATAGCACGATCGATTAGAAAGTCAAATGACCAACCATGCTAAGGCATGTCATTTTTTCCTTGAATTGCAGGATCACGTTATTTGTGTCCTTTGAATACTTGATGTTTGTGGAGGCGGGGCGGTAGTTGAATGTCAAGAGTACTGAAGTTCAAAATTCATCATGTTCATCACAATATGGAAATAAACATGATAAACACATAACTGGATGACAGGGTAATCTCAGACAACAACAGAGGCAAAAGTAGGCATGGCCAGAGGCAACAACAGGCCAACAGGCATGACCAGGGGCAACAAGAGGCATGACCAGAGACAACAAGTGGTATGACCAGAGGGAACAACAGGCATTACCAGAGGCAACAACAGGCATGACCAGAGGCAACAACAGGCATGACCAGAGGCAACAACAGGCATGACCAGAAGCAACAACAGGCATGACCAGAGGCAACAAGAGCCATAACCAGAGGCAACAACAGGCATGACCAGAGGCAACAACAGGCATGACCAGAGGCAACAACAGGCATGGCCAGAGGCAACAACAGGCATGACCAGAGGGAACAACAGGCATGACCAGAGGCAACAACAGGCATAACCAAAGACAAAAACAGGCATGACCAGAGGCAACAAGAGGCATGACCAGAGGCAACAAGAGGCATGACCAGAGGCAACAAGAGGCATAACCAGAGGCAACAAGAGGCATGACCAGGGGCGAACAAGAGGCCAACAGGCATGACCAGAGGGAACAAGAGGCATGAGCAGAGGGAACAACAGGCATGACCAGGGGCAACAACAGGCATAACAAGAGGCAACAAGAGGCATGACCAGGGGCAACAAGAGGCCAACAGGCATGACCAGAGGCAACAACAGGCATGACCAGGGGCAACAACAGGCATAACCAGGGGCAACAAGAGGCATGACCAGGGGCAACAAGAGGCCAACAGGCATGACCAGAGGGAACAAGAGGCATGACCAGGGGCAACAAAAGGCATAACCAGAGGCAACAAGAGGCATGACCAGGGGCAACAAGAGGCCAACAGGCATGACCAGGGGCAACAAAAGGCATGACCAGAGGCAACAACAGGCATGACCAGAGGCAACAACAGGCATGACCAGAGGCAACAACAGGCATAACCAGAGGGAACAAGAGGCATGACCAGGGGCAACAACAGGCATGACCAGAGGCAACAACAGGCATGACCAGGGGCAACAACAGGCATGACCAGGGGCAACAACAGGCATGACCAGAGGCAACAACAGGCATGACCAGAGGCAACAACAGGCATAACCAGGGGCAACAAGAGGCCAACAGGCATGACCAGGGGCAACAAGAGGCCAACAGGCATGACCAGAGGGAACAAGAGGCATGACCAGAGGGAACAACAGGCATGACCAGAGGCAACATCAGGCATAACCAGGGGCAACAAGAGGCCAACAGGCATGACCAGGGGCAACAAGAGGCCAACAGGCATGACCAGAGGGAACAAGAGGCATGACCAGAGGCAACAAGAGGCCAACAGGCATGATCAGAGGTGAAGAGCTTCCATCGGGCATGACCAGAGATGACAGAAGCAAGCAGAAGTGACATATTCATGAACAGCAAAACCCTGCAAGTCAACAGTAAGGAATGTATGAATATACAATCAACATCACTGTTCTGTGATACAGCAAAAGTACCTCCAGAATATGGACTTTTAACACACGTAATGAGCAAATACAATCAATATTTGTAAACATATAGGGAAGGAAGGGTAAGAAGACTTTAATGAAAGAATGTAGAGATAATGGTTCAGTTGAAACATTGATGGAATATAGTTATGTATACTTAATAGTACAGATTTTGGAACTGGTAATGACAATTTTTATGTTGACCTTAGGTAAATACATTAACATCTATTGCATTAATAATTAATAGGCCAGATAAAAAATATTAACTCACTGAGTATGGAGGGTGGGACTATTGTTTTATTATATATTTGATAAATAACACAAATCTATAAAAATATACTTCTATGTACTTGATTCTAATGTTTCACAGGACAATTTTTTGGCCATTCTGCAAGCAACTCAAAGTAGTTGAAAGTGTAAAAAGTCTGAATCCAGCACAGAAACAAAATTGGACTTCAAAATGTTCTTTCTGAACAGTGCTAAATGTTGTAATTAAATTGGGGGGGGGGGGGGGGGGGGCAAGCTAAGGGACAGAGGGTTATGAAAAACAAGATATTCATCATAACAATCCTCATAGATAAGATGTGAGAGGTGTGAGTGTAGAAGAGAATAGAGAATATTACACTTTTAAACATAAACTACGGCCGATGACATTGTCATAAATGAGTCTAACAACCTCTCATAATGGCTGCTTTGATAACTTCCTTTTCCCAACTGATCATAATGGTGAATGTTACATGTTAAAAGTATTTAAGTGTCCTTGGAGATTGAATTCAAAGGCTCTTGGTCATGCATTGCAAAGTGTGACAGCTTGAAAGTGTTCTCAATATTTATCCAAGTCAAACTGTATTATTATTTTGCGGGAATGTGCAGCGATATTGCGTGAATCCTGATATCATGCGGCCTAAATCTATCTCAGATGAGACTTTTTTCCATTGAAGAATGATTGTACGTCTTATAATCTCCATGCACCATCAAAATAAAAACCTGAATTTTGAGATAATAAACTTTACTGACTTGTTTCTTTGTAACTGATCTCAAACCCTGAAATTATTGTTAAACTTCACAAGTATATAATAGGTCTGCAGCAACCCATGCTTGCCGTAAAGGGCAACAATGCTTGTCATAAGAGGCGACTAACGGGATCGGGTGGTCAGATTCGCAGACTTGGTTGATACATGTCATCATTTCCCAATTGCATGGATTGATGTTCATGATGTCAATCACTGGTTTGTCTGGTCCAGACTCGATTATTGTTTACAGACTGCCTTCATAAAGCTGGAATATTGCTGAGTGCGGTGTTAAACAACAAACAAACATCACAAGTATGAGGCTGAAAAATAGTAATGGACACTTTCTTATTCTTATAAAAACAGTGTATCTATTAATGAATGGAAAATACCATGTGTTATAAAAATATACACATTGCCATATACTACACTTATCAATAGTGTTTGTACTGATGCTATAAATCTCGTGTCTAATCCTTGATATGTAACTCTTTCAACAAAGTTGAAAACAGTACACAAATATATATACATTTAATATAAATGTTAAACAGATGTTTCACAAGATAGACACAATTTTATGGATAACAACTTCTTTAATACTGTAAAAAGCGACGTTTCGGTATAGATCCTTATACCGTTGTCAAGCAGGACTGGATGTTTCACATGTAAACGATTGGGAAATAACTATTAGAACACAAAATATCAGGGTTTTTTAAAGTTCATATGTATCATTTTTTTAACTTTAAATGCAAATTGACATACAGCAAAAATGATCAAAATTAACCACAACAATATATGGAGTTTTTGAGACGGACGTGTGATGTTAAAAACGGAAAACCCTCCTCAGCATACTTAATTGACTTGTCATGAGCAATCAAATGTACAGAAATAAGTTCATTACCATATTATAAGTCAGTCTCAGTGAAAGTAGAGAATTTCGCGTGAATATGTGTCGCGGGATTAAAACAAGATAATTCCAAATCTGCGTTGCGTGTAAACCTAATGTCGCCATCCGTGTAGTTCAATGACAAGCGCGCCCTTGATGAGCATCAATTATTGATTGGGCTTCACAGGTACAATCAAACGTCGCGGCTTAGCGTTAATCAATCAACAGCTCTGCCTTCACTGCTGGTGCGTCTTTTTAGTATTGTATATTCACACAAAACACTTGCAGCTGACTCACCTGTTACGAGTTACATAAACGTCCTTCTCAAATGAAATCCGAATTAGGCGCCCCTTTCACTTCTGCCATCGTGACATAAATATTGATAGTTGACAGAGTGCGAGTTTGCTCGTACCGCGAGATTTGGCGAGAAGTCGTGCTTAGTCACGGGTGTAAACAACATGGCGGCGTGGATACAGGTGCCCGTTTGACCATTCGAAGAAAATAGGATAATTGAATTGTGATTTCTGTGAAGGGACAGTGAACCATATCTATTTCTTAGTAATCATGGCCCTCGTCAAACGGAATGACAAACCTCAAACGTTTTCGTGGAATGTGCGGGATTCAAGAAAAACACAACACAAACGTGAGGACGGATGAATGAGCAGCTGATGCATAACAACATTTAGATAAAGAATTATTTTAAAAGGAATGTTTGATCACGTTTCGTAATAAGCAAAATGAATCATATTGCATGCGTAGATGCCATAGGTGTTAAGTCCTGTACACAAGAAATATGTTTTAATATTCAGTAAAATTGATAAATTGTATGATCTTTTATTTTAATGTAAAATCTTTGATTTTTTTCACAGTTCCTGTTATAAAAAACCCACCAGTTATAGACTACGACAAGTTACAGGAATTATGCAGCATTGATGGAATGAAGAACAGGTAAAAAATTACCTAAATTGAGATAACAGCAAACACATTAGAGAGCAGACTTATTTACATGTTGTCACTAAAATAGCCCCTGCCCGTTTGTTTTGTTTTTAAGAACTATTAAGAAACAACTTATTGTACTTGAAGTTGCAGGCGGAAAGATGTCACAGAATCATATTTTCTTTTATAGATTTCCAACATAAACTAAACAAATAACATATGAAAAAATTCAATTGTGAAAAGTCATTGGAAACAAGAATATTAATTCAATTACTTAATGTTGATATGCGGGACATCCATCATCGAGAACAAAAAATTTGTGTCTAGTTCTATTGTTCTCATAAAGGCTTTTTGTATTTAAAGGTAAACTGGAGTTGGTATTCTTTTACAAATTATAATAATTATTGGTTCCTCTCTTACTGTCTATTTGCCGATGTTCCTTAGCTGCAATTTGGTCATTATTTGAGAAGCTAATCTGTTGAAATGAGGACAATATATGAGGATGTAATAGTTACTCTTCATCAGCCAATGGGGATTCTTTGGTAAAACATGTTACTCAACCTTCCTCAATTGAACGACAGCCTCCGTGGTCTAGTGGTAGAGTGTCCGCCCGGAAAGCAGAAGGTCTGGGATTCGATCCCTGGCCGAGTCATACCAAAAGACGTTAAAAGATGGTACTTGTTGTTACCCTGCTTGGTGCTCTTCATTAAGGGGTTAAAACAAAGACTGGTTGGCTCAGAGTCAGTATACTGTGTCTGACTGGAGTATTCATGTTAAACTGCAGCATGGTATCTCAGTGGGCTAGCACTGTAAAATTGGCATCAGTCCAGTACAAGCAGCCACACACACACAAACACACGTGCATGCACGTTGCTGTATGTAAGTGTAATAATCTTGGACGCAACGTTAAACCCCATTTCATGGCCTCAACTCCTTAAGGACCACACCTTTGACGAAAGATGAGTATTTTGGTCCTCAACCAATGTTGTGTAGTACAGGTCTCCAGTTCTTCACACTTGTCATAAAGCCACCTGTCGCGTGGATCAGGTAGTGACACAGTTGGTCATCAATGTCCTGACAACATGGGTTATTGTTCATACCATCTACCACCAGTCGCATGTCCCAGATTCATTGGTTTACCAGCTGAGAGGATGAAGGTTGACCACTAGGGCTTGGACGAGTCCAAATTTACTACCCGGGTACCCAACTCCCTATTACCCGACCCTACCCAGGTACCCACTGTAGGTACACAATGTCTAATTGGGAATAGTTTAACTGTAGCCCTTGCAAAAACTGTTTAGATACATGTATGAAACCAGAGAACATATACCCGGTAACATGAAATTGCCCACCTGGCTGCTTCATGAGCGACTGGTCCTCCCTGGTATGGGATGGCGAAAAATGTCAATAATATGATGATCATTAATTTTGTTAAACAATTTTTTTATTCGGGTGTCCAAAATTATGAGATAAACCATCAGAGTTGGTCTGTCCAATTCATGTCGCTTTGCACATTTTGTTTGGTTTTGTTGCAATTATAAGATTTTGAGTTAGTGAGCAATTCATCGGTCTCAGATGGAATCAAATGGACTGTAGTTAAAATGAAAAAAACCACAATATTTTATAATTGCTGTTAATAAGAAATTGTTAATAATACATAAAAATCTTTATTCTAACAAAAACAATAATCGATTATCTTTTGGTATCTATCTTTTCAAGATTAAAATTATTTTGTGCATTCTCAATTTGTATGTATTTCGGATGCACTATTTTGCGTTGATTAAAACCCTGCCTCACTCACTCCAGCTTTTGTAATGTCAATCTCATTAAAATCAGATCTTAGTTCTCGCTACCGCTAAACAAAGATCTGAGGACATCCCATTACAAGTCACGTCAGAATGACCTTTCATCCAATCAATCAGACCATCGCTTACCAGATCCTGAAAGTGACAGTCGGAATGTGTTTTCTAATCATGCAACCTCGAAATATATAACAGAGGGTATTCCAAACGACAGTTACGGGTTTTATGATTATATCCATACAATCTAGGCCATCTATAAGCCATTCCAGAATGTTGTTTTGGTCAGTTTTAACTTTTGTAATCGAGAATACGTCAAAATATGTTTCGAAGCGTAGTCGCCAGTTTGAAACTAGAGCCGTAAAGCTCGAGAAAGCTGCCTTCCAATTGGCTAATGTCGATTTCTTGTCAGTCATTTCATTGGTCGGTCAAAGTTTGCGAAAGGTCGTTGTGACGTTGTAGCGGTAGCGAAAAGTAAGATCTGATTTTGTTGAAATTGTTGTTATCACTGGTAATGTAAGAAATATTTTGATATTGTTATGCCAAAGTATGTTTGACAGATTAACTTTGTGTTCATGATGCACTGGTATAAACAATGTATATCCACTTGTTCTCGTTGCTATATGGCTGAAGCAGTGCCAATGTGATGTTAAATTTTAACTCACTCACAGAGAAATATTTAAAATCACATCTAAGGCAACTACCCCTTCGTCTTCACATTGCAGAGACAACAATGAGACGTCAGAGGAAGCACATCGAGAGTTCATGGCAAACTACCACAAGATGTTTGTCAAACCTCCCAAGAAGTTAGGCTTCCCAATCCACACCGAGAAGAGAGGGTGAGACACATCAGTACCGTTCATACATCCAGAGACATCCAGAGACATCCATTGTTCATGTCCTCACAAACTGATACCATGATGTCATCTGAGCAACATGCTGACTTCAGAGCTTCAGAGTTCTGTCAGGCTGACATATCAGAAGATTTTGTTTATTTCCATTCTTAAAATGATGATGAGTAAGATATAGAATAATCTACTCGCAATTACCTGTCCCCTCGTAAATGAATGGCTGAATGCTGGAAGCCCCTTGTCAAAGGCACATTGCTTTCACTCAGGACATATAATCTGTAGTGATGCAGCTGAATGCTGGAAGCCCCTTGTCAAAGGCACATTGCTTTCACTCAGGACATATAATCTGTAGTGATGCAGCTGAATGCTGGAAGCCCCTTGTCAAAGGCACATTGCTTTCACTCAGGACATATAATCTGTAGTGATGCAGCTGAATGCTGGAAGCCCCTTGTCAAAGGCACATTGCTTTCACTCAGGACATATAATCTGTAGTGATGCAGCTGAATGCTGGAAGCCCCTTGTCAAAGGCACATTGCTTTCACTCAGGACATATAATCTGTAGTGATGCAGCTGAATGCTGGAAGCCCCTTGTCAAAGGCACATTGCTTTCAATCAGGACATATAATCTGTAGTGATGCAGCCCAATGCTGGAAGCCCCTTGTCAAAGGCACGTTGCTTTCAATCAGGACATATAATCTGTAGTGATGCAGCCGAATGGGTATACTCTCTGAATTAAAGAATGGCTTAAGAAGTCTTCACATTTTTCAGAAGTCCTATAAGTTTCTACTTTACTTCAGGGACTGGTCTTGTATTTATGGTGGGATTGGATTTTGACTGTCATTTTCTACTGACACCCCCCCATCACTTTATGTAACATGTTTTCACGCCTCCCCCAAATACATGTGACATTGTTTCATGCTTACCCCCCTCCCCACTCTTCCCTCAATATGATAAATGACCAGTCCCTTAATAATGTTCAAATTAATAATTTATTTGAAAAAATAGTTCTGTTTGTTACAGGGAGAATCGTGGTTCGACACTGAGTGTGAGTCATAAAGCTACAGGTGAGTTCCATATAGAGCAAGGATGCCACTTTGTCCTCCATGACAGGCATTAGGCCCTTTGTTTTAGGTCTCTGGCCTCATCAGACTGGTGAAGATCCTGGGTAGAATAGGTCTTCAGCAACCCATGCTTGCCGTAAAAAGTGACTATGCTTGCCATAAGAGGAATTGGGTGGTCAGACTCGATAACTAGGTTGATGCATGTCATCATATCCCATTTGCGTCGATCAATGCTCCCGATGTCAATTACTGGATTGTCTGTTCCAGACTTGATCATTTACAGACTGCCGTCATACAGCTGGAATATTGCTGAGTGTGGCGTTAAACAAAACAAAAAAAACACACAAAAAAATCATACAAAAAAACCATAACGAAATGGTACTTGTTGTAACCATGCCTGGCGCGTGGCATTGAGGGGCTTAAACAAGGACTGGTCAACTCGTAGTCAGTTTACTGTGTCTGAATGAGGTTTCCATGTCAAACTGTGGGATAGTGTCACGGAGGGCTAGCACTACAAAACCAGCATTAATCTGGACCAGTACAAGCAGTAATACACACATGCTCATTGCTAAATAAGTGCAGTAATCTTGAACGCAGTTTAGCAAATATAGCAGAGCATATCTGATTGGTATGCAAGGGTGATAACTCTGGATGTGTTATTGTTGCTGTAAGATAAATGGTATCTGACAGCCCTTCATGTAGTGATCTCAATATCCCTCTCGTTCTGCAACAGGAAGTGAATCACATGAGAAGAAACCTATCAAGAAGCAAATAAAGACCCATGTGGAGTCTCACAATGTCAGTGATTATCTCCCCTTGCTTCACAAGGAACGCAAGAGTGAGGACCCAGTGGCTATCAGAGCTGCAAACATCAGGACGCTGCGGAGGATTCTCAGAAAACTGTATGTGGAGGTTGCACTGTATTCCCTTTCATAGGATTGTAGGGTGTATGGAACACTCAACTGGATTTGTTGTAGGGCTGGGACGAGTCTAGATTTACTACCAGGGTTCAGGGTGGTCGTGTAGCGTTAGTTTGTCACGCTGGAGACCCAGGATTGAATCCCGACATGGGCACAATGTGTCCCCCGCCATGATATTGCTGGAATATTGCTAAAAGCGGCGTAAAACCATACTCACTCACTCACTCACTACCCGGGTACCCAACCCCCTTTTTTACCCGACCCTCCCCGGGTACATGCTGTAGGTCTCAAGAGATAGGTCCAAACTGTCTGATTGGGAAAAGTTTGCCCTCGCAAAATGTATTTAGATACACGTGTAAAACAATCTGGTCATGCTTACACTGAAGTTTACTGTATGAAGTTTTATCTTTATTCAAACATATACGAGTCAGAAGGAAGGGGTGCATAGTCAGGAAGAAATGGGAACATGAGTGACTTGTAGTTTAACCATAGAGTTTTAGATAATTTTTGTCATTAAACAATATATCACATGACTAACCATGGGTCCTGTGGGTACCCAGGTCCCACTCAGTACCCACCCGACCCGAGTACCCGAATAACCCGTCCCAGCCCTAATTTGTAGGATGTTGCTTAAAGACAAAATGGCTCTGTTTCAGTGTGATCGAGTTGTAAGAGTTATGAACATCTCTGAGATGAGACTTGTTTGAGCATTCTTGAAAATATGTACTGATGTTTTTTCTGTTTTCAGTCCAATCTGTGCTTGTAGGGTGTTTTGGGGTTTTATTACAACATTTCTTACACAGAATCAGGTTAATAAATCTATTTTGGATTGTAAGTTCGTTGTAGAATTAATTTAGATCTTAGATCATCATGTTTTTGCTTTCAAAAATTCCATACAGAAAATAATAACCATGCTGAAAAGTGAAAGTGAGAAAATATGTGCTGAATAGAGACTCGAAGGCACAAGTTGACCTGTTGATATCCTTTTGTCCAAGTTCACTTAATGTTGATATAGAATCCATTATATCACTTCCAATTTGTGGACCAAGTGTGGTTTTTTTCAGTCCCTTCGAGAGGACAGCAGTGGACAATGACAGGGTGTTTTCTATTCTGCGCACGTTCCCGTTCTTCGCCCAGTGTGTGCCCTTGAATGTCCTGAAGGAGCTTTGTGTGGTCGCCCAACTCGAGATCTGGAAGGAGGACAACTTCACAAGTAGGAGCTGTTTACTGTCCTAAGTGTTTGAATTATGTGTGTCATAATAGTCGACACAAATTTGATAATTTATGGGCCTCTTTGAAATAGCTGACTAACTAACAAACAAGATTTTTACAAGAATCATGTCGGATCTGTACATGGTGTTAAAGGATGTGAATATGTTTCAGTATTCGGCAACTCAGGTCTGCACATGGTTCTGAAAGGTTCTGTCCTGCCTCTGACATCACCATACCTCAACATCCACTTCTCCCAGATGGAGTTCCGCTCACCCACGCCAATAGAGGATGAGGTTAATGAGAAGGTAGGTACCAGCAACAGATTTGCCTTGCTGATGTTGTGGAGGTAATTATGAAAATAGTACTAAAATGGTTTTCTTTGTCGAGACAGAATATGTTCCAGTCATTGCTTCAAGACCCTTTTTTTAAAAGATGCAGCTGAACCAATTTTTTTCATATCACATTTATTTCAGGACCTCTCGGACATCCATCAAACAATCATTTTTTTTATAAATACTGAGGCAAAATTATCTGGAACAAATTATTTTTAAAATCCCAGGTCTCTTCAGAATATCTGAAAGTATGTCCCTAATGGAGACATGTCTGGTGATTTTTTATCTCAAATTTGAATTTGTATTGACGAAGTTTCTCAGCACCCGTTTGTTTGCCGGACTTCGCTGAAAGGGTACGGTGTAATTTTTTTCTGCTCATAATATTCAAATTTCTTTTTTTCCAAAATATTGAACCCGCTAGAGGGGAGTGCGCATTATACATGGGTGCGCACTATACTCAAGAAAATACGGTAACAGACTTCCCAGAAATGCCTTTACATGGGCGGATACAGAGGGTGGGTGCAGGGGTGCGCACCCCCCCCCCCCCCCCCCTTTTATTTCGAAAAAAATCTTTATTTCTTAATTCCCACCAAAGACAATAAATAGATCTTAATTGTGCACCCCCCCCCCCCCCCTTTTCAAAAAAGCTGTATCCGCCCATGCTTTATATATCATCATTGTCCTGTGTCCTGAGGGTTGTAGGAACATCTGACAGCAGAGGTGTGGATGCTTCATGCTTCATGGATGTCTCTGTGTTACAGCTTGAAGTAGGAGAATGTTTTGGCACCTTGGTGAAGATTGAGGACAGATCAGCCAACACCAAGTAAGCAAACACACCACTGTTCAGGATTATAGATCTTAGAGTTAATACCAGTTCATCACAGGCAGAGCTCAAGGCATTTAATGAGTAATTCATACTGGTGGAAGAGAAGGACACATCAATAAATTGATAGCTTGTTGCTTGTTCGTTGTCTAACGTTACACTCGGCAATATTCCAGCTATATGATGGTGGTCTGTAAATAATCAAGTCTGGACCAGAAAATCCAGTGATTGACATCATGAGCATCGATCCACCCACTTGGAATACAATGACATGCATCAATCGAGTCAGCAAGCCTTGACTACCTGATCCTGTTATTTATTAGCCTTTTACGACAAGCCTGGGTTGCTGATGACCTATACATAGAAATGATTGACCACATACTTTGAAGCTGTAGCAAACAGCAGAGTTGGACACATCTGGAACACTGGTTATATGCCAGCTCTCAAATTAGTTTCAATATCACAGAACAACAAAATGTCTGTTGAAATAAAAAAAATTATTCTTGTTTTCAAAAACATTGTATTCACATTGTATGTAAAGATAAGACATATTCCACAGTTCCAGATCTTGCAAAAAGAACTTAAACATGCTTATTTCATCTCCATATGTTCAGCACTAATAAATGGCTATTAAGACACAGTTTGGGCCTTCATGTGACCATTCCTGTGGATCTTTATGTGACCAATATATATGACCAACCATAAGACCTTTATGTAAACAAGCATGTGACCTTTATATGACCAATTATATTACCTTTGTATGACCAATCATCTGACCTATATATAACCAATGATGTGACTTTTATATGACCAATCATGTGAATCATGTGACCAATCATGTGACCTTTATGTGACCAATCATTTGAATTTTATGTGACCAACCATGTGACCTTTAAGTGACCAATTCTGTGTTTGTTTGCTGTAAATCGCCTTTCTCGACAATATTCCAGCTATATGACGGCGGTCTGTACTTAATCGAGTCTGGACCAGACAATCCAGTGATTGAAATCATGAACATCGATCTACGTATTTGGGATACGATGACATGCATGAACTAAGTCAGTGAGTCTGACCACCCGATCCCTTAAGTCGCCTCTTACGACAAACATAGTTCCCTTTTACGACAAGCATGGGTTGCTGAAGACCTATTCTACCCAGGATCTTCACGGGTGACCAATCACGTGATCAATTCTGTGACTAATCATGTGAGCTTTGTGACCTTTGTGTGATCTATCCTGTGACCTATCCTGTGACCTACCCTGTCTGTCTTCAGAGTACTGAGTGTCAATACAGATGAAACCCCAGTGGAATTATTAAAGATATCCGTGTCCGACTACAACAGGGTCATAGAGGTGAGTCCCGCTAGATGGACGTAGTACTGTGAAAATATCCAGTTAACCAAGGGGACCATCTCCAGGTTATCAGCTGAAGATAGATAAATAAGTACAATGGCAGTCTATAGATATTGTTAGGCAGACATGCATGTATGTGTGTAGGAAAGGAACCAGTTATAGTTGGGTTGAACTTAGGGAAAGGAAAAATATCAGGACTGGTGATGTGTCAGTGACATTAGATAATGCCATAATTTCAGTTGTTATTTTTGTAGGATTATAATAATATCGAAAAATAAAATCTGATATCAGCCGATGATCACAAAACAGGATTTTGCTGTGATTAAGTAACTACTTTCCATATCTATTGCAGCAAATCCGTCAGCGAGAGCACACAGAGAAGCTGAATGTCCTCCTGTCAGGGGATCAGTATGGAGTGTGGCCCCGCCAGCCTCTCATACAAGTGGCAAACCTCATCGAGTGGATGACATACCCACCCAACACAGGTACTGTCAGCCACACTGGCTACTGGTCTTGTTTAGGTCAGGGGGAGTGTGGCCTCGCCAGCCTCTCATACAAGTGGCAAACCTCATCGAGTGGATGACATACCCGCCCAACACAGGTATTGTCAGCCACACTGGTTAATAGTTTTGTTTGGGTCAGGGGGAGTGTGGCCTCGCCAGCCTCTCATACAAGTGGCAAACCTCATCGAGTGGATGACATACCCACCCAACACAGGTACTGTCAGCCACACTGGTTAATAGTTTTGTTTGGGTCAGGGGGAGTGTGGCCTCTCCAGCCTCTCATACAAGTGGCAAACCTCATCGAGTGAATAGCATACCCACCCAACACAGGTACTGTCAGCCACACTGGCTACTAGTCTTGTTAAGGTCAGGGGGAGTTGGGATAGCCTTGTGCCAGCCTCTCATACAAGTGGCAAACCTCATTGAATGAATGACATACCCACCCAACACAGGTACTGTCCGCCACACTGGTTAATAGTTTTGTTTGGGTCAGGGGGAGTGTGGCCTCTCCAGCCTCTCATACAAGTGGCAAACCTCATCGAGTGAATGGCATACCCACCCAACACAGGTACTGTCAGCCACACTGGCTACTAGTCTTGTTTAGGTCAGGGGGAGTTGGGATAGCCTTGTGCCAGCCTCTCATACAAGTGGCAAACCTCATCGAGTGAATGGCATACCCACCAAACACAGGTACTGTCAGCCACACTGGTTAATAGTTTTGTTTGGGTCAGGGGGAGTGTGGCCTCTCCAGCCTCTCATACAAGTGGCAAACCTCATCGAATGGATGACATACCCACCCAACACAGGTACTGTCACTCACATTGGCTACTGGTCTTGTTTAGGTCAGGGGGAGTGTGGCCTCGCCAACCTCTCATACAAGTGGCAAACCTCATCGAATGGATGACATACCCACCCAACACAGGTACTGTCCGCCACACTGGCTACTCTTTGGGTCAGGGGGAGTTGGGATAGCCTTGCACCAGTAGTTGGAACAACAAACTGCCCTTGTTGGTATACAGCCTGGACACTCATCTTGACTTCTTATTGAGCGTAGCATTATCTATCATACTGCTGGATCACCGGCGCACATGGGACAATGGCAGGAAGTACACCACAATACACACATGCGTGTGTGAGCGCAAGGCAGATAACTCTATCAGCAATACATACACAGAATACCACTAAACAGCCAACTGGCGTTGTTGTTGAAGCAGTCAATATTCAGGCTCAATTCCAACACTGGTATAATGTAAGAAGATCTTCAAACATTTCTGGTCTTCCCTGCAATTGCTAACATAGGGCTGAAAGAAACAAAAGCAAAGACAAACATAAATCTACTTTACTTAACTGTTTACAACTCTGTAGGCTTTGCTGTAGTGCTTCAGTCCGTATTGTTGTAGAGACAGGGTTTGTAAGTTTCTACAGTGCGGTCGTATTATAGGCAAGGTTGTACAGTGTTAGAACTGAACTGAAAAGCCTCACTGGCCCAGGTAAATATTAAATGCCCTTGAACTGTTAAAACAATGGGGAAATTGTGTAGCCTGTAGGAATTTGTACTAGCCCCGGGCTAGCGGCTAGTGTTAATTTCTAACCCTGTCGTATTACAGGTGGTGATGAGTCATGATATGATATCAGTTAATACTGTGTTCAAGATGCATTTCATGATTTCTGGTAATTTTTTTATGTAACAAGAGCTTATTTGTTTGTCAGAAATATCAGTCTCTCACTGGTGCACCAATGAATCATTATTAACAATGGCATAAAGCCCCACTCACTCAATGACTAGTTAGTGATCACATCTTTCCACCTAATATGAAACTTGGCTATACATGATGGCACATGTCAACCCGGTATGCAAGTCCCGATGTCTGGTGTTCCAGTGGTTGTGTCCGAGGGTTACAAGTCTCCCTTCATCGGCTTCATCAAGAGTGGGGAGTGCCATGTGCTGCGACAGGTCGAGGTCCTACACACTCTCCACAATGGACAGAAGGTAATCTTCACCTCCGTCCTCCCTCAGTGGGAGTATAGCACATGCCAAGGGTAGGTAACTCTAAACTCCTGGTTCACACGTTTTGTCATGACAAATTGGTCATAATTTGTATTCATTTGCAGATTCAATAACCTGCACATCCCATTTTGAAAACACTTGAATTCACTAAACAGTTATACATTCGGAAATTTATAATGTGAGAACCGGATATTACGATATACTAAAAATGTGTATAGTATATCACTATGTTTTACTCATATGGTGTTACATTTTCCACAGAAGTACATGATTCTAGATGGGAAAACTGCCAAATCACAAAATGCACCCTACCTTTTCCAGAAAGCTGCATCAATGCTGGGGCTTAGTCCACCGATGTTGTAGGTTCCCAATGCAATATCCATTATTGAATACTCAATAAAACTCACCAATCTGAAAACACGTTTATCTACATTGTAAAATATAAACGTTATCTGTTCGTTTTCTGAAGCATTCTCTCTCAAAGGGAACCCTCACAGTTCTAAGACATCACAATCAAATGACATCACTAATGGCTCTGCTACTGAAGCTGTTGCAGTACATTTTACACTTAAGACACTGCTTATTACTGTCTACAAACTGAAAAAATGAATGATGTTGGAAGATAAATAAAATCTCACCTGAGTGTCTTGATATTGCATATATCAACACTCATTGAATAAAGTGGAAAACTCCTTGGCATGCCTCAGAGTTTTTCAACTTTTATCAACTTGTGTTGATATATTTGATATAAAAAAACTCGGGTGAGATTCTCCATTTAATGACTGCTTGAACATTAGAAATAACATCTTATTCTAAATCACAGATTTCCCTACCTTCAATTATGGATATAGACAATAGAACCCTGCATTTGTACAGGTAACCAATCAGCTCTGGATCAGTATCTATCATCTCAGAATCAGACAGATGTGATTTATCTGCAGGAATTAATGTCCGTTGTTCTGGTGTTAGGGTCTGTCCAACATATGTAGCATGCAACTGCATCACCCAAGATGTTCACGTTCGGCAAGTAGAGCAGAACAAGAAACACTCTCAACTCTTCGTCTTGTTGCAGGAACGGAAGACAAAGCAAGTGGTCATGGGAAGACTGAAACCATCGGACTCCTTTGCTGAACTGAGCGTGCTCCTGGATGAGCCAATCACATGCTCCATTGTCACGGCAACAGATATTGAACTCGGCATTATCAAACCAGAGAGGATCGAAGGTGTTTAGCAAGAGTACCATATTACTGGGGTAGAATTGGGCAAGTGGAGAGAGGGTGTGTGGCAAGTGTATTACTGGGGTAGAATGGGGTAAGTGGAGAGAGGGTGTGTGGCAAGTGTATTACTGGGGTAGAATTGGGCAAGTGGAGAGAGGCTGTGTGGCAAGTGTATTACTGAGGTAGAATTGGGTAAGTGGAGAGAGGGTGTGTGGCAAGTGTATTACTGGGGTAGAATTGGGCAAGTGGAGAGAGGCTGTGTGGCAAGTGTATTACTGAGGTAGAATTGGGTAAGTGGAGAGAGGGTGTGTGGCAAGTGTATTACTGGGGTAGAATGGGGTAAGTGGAGAGAGGGTGTGTGGCAAGTGTATTACTGGGGTAGAATTGGGTGACTGGAGAGAGGCTGTGTGGCAAGTGTATTACTGGGGTAGAATTGGGTAAGTGGAGAGAGGCTGTGTGGCAAGTGTATAACTGGGGTAGAATTGGGTAAGTGGAGAGAGGGTCTGTGGCAAGTGTATAACTGGGGTAGAATTGGGTAAGTGGAGAGAGGGTCTGTGGCAAGTGTAAAACTGGATTAGAATTGGGTAAGTGGAGAGAGGCTGTGTGGCAAGTGTATAACTGGGGTAGAATTGGGTAAGTGGAGAGAGGGTGTGTGGCAAGTGTATTACTGGGGTAGAATTGGGTAAGTGGAGAGAGGGTGTGTGGCAAGTGTATTACTGGGGTAGAATTGGGTAAGTGGAGAGAGGGTGTGTGGCAAGTGTATTACTGGGGTAGAATTGGGTAAGTGGAGAGAGGGTGTGTGGCAAGTGTATTACTGGGGTAGAATTGGGTAAGTGGAGAGTGGATGTGTGACAGGTGTATTACTGGGGTAGAATTGGGTAAGTGGAGAGTGGATGTGTGGCAAGTGTATCAGTGGGGTAGAATTGGGTAAGTGGAGAGAGGCTGTGTGGCAAGTGTATTACTGGGGTAGAATTGGGTAAGTGGAGAGAGGGTGTGTGGCAAGTGTATCACTGGGGTAGAATTGGGTAAGTGGAGAGAGAATGTGTGGCAAGTGTATTACTGGGGTAGAATTGGGTAAGTGGAGAGAGGGTGTGTGGCAAGTGTATCACTGGGGTAGAATTGGGTAAGTGGAGAGAGAATGTGTGGCAAGTGTATCACTGGGGTAGAATTGGGTAAGTGGAGAGTGGATGTGTGGCAGGTGTGTTACTGGGGTAGAATTGGGTAAGTGGAGAGTGGATGTGTGGCAGGTGTATTACTGGGTGTTGAATGGGGTAAGTGGAGAGAGGGTGTGTGGCAGGTGTATTACTGGTGTAGAATTGGGTAAGTGGAGAGAGGGTGTGTGGCAAGTGTATTACTGGGTGTTGAATGGGGGGAGTAATTGGACCATTGTGGAGAGGGAGGATGATTGTTGTAGGGTGTTTCTGGTGCAGGTTATTATGAGTCTGTGATGCAACAATCACCCGAGAAATCCACTTCAAGATTTATTTCCATGTAATTTCAGAACTTGATGAAGTTACAATACAGTTGTTCAAGCAGTCAAATACAAGAACGTTTGGTGATTTAACCAAGGTAAATATGAACATTGGTGATTTACCCAAGGTAGATATAAACGTTGGTGATTTACCCAAGGTAGATATAAACGTTGGTGATTTACCCAAGGTAGATTTAAACATTGGTGATTTACCCTAGGTAGATTTAAACATTGGTGATTTACCCAAGGTAGATATAAAGGTTGGTGATTTACCCAAGGTAGATTTAAACGGTGATTTACCCAAGGTAGATTTAAACATTGGGGATTTACCCAAGGTAGATATAAACATTGGTGATTTACCCTAGGTAGATATAAACGTTGGTGATTTACCCAAGGTAGATATAAACGTTGATTTACCCAAGGCAGATATAAACGTTGGTGATATACCCAAGGTAGAGATGCACTTATGGTGATTTTAACCAAGGTATATTTGAACATGGAGATGGGTGAGTGACTGTGTTGCCATGGTAACTGGTCGGCTTCTTTATTGCAGGAGGATATTCAGGAGGAATATATTCAGCAGGAACTGAAGCGGGAGTGGAACGAGTTCAAACATAGCGTTGTTGTAGATGTTATCAACTCACGCGGCATACGACCAGGCTATGGTCGCTGGACAAAATGAAAGGCTCAAGTCCAAAGATGCTGAAAAGACAAACTATGAAATCTGGCACAGGAATGGGAGCTTTTGTACCAGATATTCTCAAACTATGATTCAGCTGATACCAGTTGCTGTTAGATAACGGCTCTTGTACTCGTACACACCACCAGTGAAATATTGCAACAATGAGAAACATTACTCAAGGGCAGACTACTCTGTCTGTGGTCCAATGACCTGGGTTGTTATTTATTGTAGCAACACTAACAATCATTCTGACAGAAATAACAGAAACAATACTATCTCAGTCAGTTGGCTGTATGACCAGTTCCCCTGACACACCACCTGTAGTTTGTCAGATCTTCTTGCTGTGGCATCGTATTGGAGTAAAAGATCTTAGCAAGATTGAAGAAACACAAGCATTTAAAACCAGTATTCCATAGTAAGCAGAGACTATGACAAAATTTCAAGAAAACAGATATCACTTGGTCCTAGGGACCTAAGTCAATAGATGTGAGAATTGCTATACCCAAGTGCACATAATCAGGATGTTATTACACTAGATTTTCTACCCTTATTGGTCATACCTTAACTCTGCTTCATCGGGAATGGAACACCTATCTGACATCCAGAACTCAAAGACTTGAGTGAAATAACTACTTTCAGTCAGCCTCCAAGACACTGGTAAGATCATGAAGATCAGTGAGAAAAACATAGCATACATTTGTCCTTTCTTGTGACCGGCAAAAACATGTATACATATATTGTTTTAATGAATGAACTTTGTTGTGTGATAAAAAATACATGTCTGGTATACAATCTTATTGCAGCAGAATGTTTAATCCAAAATGTCAAATCTAACAATATTTGTTTTTATTTTGTATGTTTTTAACAATATTTTTTGTATTTATGAATCATGGGCCAAAAGTTAACTTTGTACCTATATTTGTTAAGTGATGGCTTACTAAAAATATATATAAGTAAAATAAACTGTTAAACTTATTTGTTGAAAGTGGTCATGTTGCTATGGTTTCTTTTGGGTATAAAACACAGGTCACAAGCAGGCAAAGTTAAGCACCATTGGTCGTGGAGAGTAGATGGATGGGAGACCGTGTTCGGCAGCTTGAGAGTGGTCTTGTTGCTATGGTTTCTTTTGGGTATAAAACACAGGTCACAAGCAGGCCAAGTTAAGCACCATTGGTCGTGGAGAGTAGATGGATGGAGACCGTGTTCGGCAGCTGGACTCCAGAGTTTTTAGGACTTTGTTCTGCCCCACATTGAATCACATGTTACATGTGGTGTCTCCTCAGGCAGGTGACTGTGAAATGTGCCTCTGTTCATCCCCAGCAGTGAACGGGTACCGGTGGAATTAGATGGTAACATTGCTAGTTTACATGTACCATCATTTAATGTCTTTCAACATCTCTTAGTAAGACACTCTCCGGACAGACGCTCTATGCGCTGTACCATAGGCGGTCGTGATAACGTTAAGTGAGTCAGAGTCATCTAGAGCATGAAAGATTTATGATCACCTGCACATTGCTGGACTAACATGACCAGGACGAAGACTAAGAACCAGGCACACATTTGTTTATTCATAATCAAAACAATGTACATATTCCTGATCAACTGGAACAATAAATTGTTGGACAACACAGAGTGGTAGTAAGTCACTCATCATACTTTGCCAAACAGAAACATCACAATTATTGCAGGGAATATTCTTAACATGAACATAAACAAGAAAATGAAACTCAGATTATCAACACAATAGTCGGGCATCAACAATTAATAGCACTGACCCTGAACCCACTTTAGCCGACTTGTCAGTGTTCTTGTGTAACCCTTAACACAGAACTTCTGAAAGTAAATATTTGCCATACTTCTGAACAACATTTCATAGTACTGCATATTAAGTTGGGTTTAACGCCGCTTTTAACATTATTCCAGTTATATCATGGCGTGTCAGCTTAATGTGGGAGGAAAGCCCGAAGTGATGCAGGTCTCAGACGTTTACCACTTCGGTGAAACCCACGAGCACAGGTATGGTGCTGACAAACCTAGAAACATAATCGGGGCAAACCGGGATTCGAACCCACAATCATAGGTTTCTGGCGTGCCTGAGGGACGCAACTCTGCACAGCGAATCGCTACGACTGGGCCACCCATGCCCCCCCCACACGATAACATGATGCCATGATAACAATGATATATACACTGGGAAGGAAAGATGGTCTGCATTCTTCTAATGCTTTATTATCATCAGCACATATCCTGCCTTCTAATGTGCTTCCTGCCTCAGGGCAGTGTGTGTTATGAAGTAAGATAATCAACTTGGTCTCAACATTCCATACATCAAGACACGCGCAAACTCTACAAGGGGAGGTAATCTTCAGTGGGGATACGAGATGGGTTTCCTGTAGATGCTGCAGATCTTTTGCAGTAGATCGGGGGGGACCCGGTGGTCCAGCAAAGGCTGATGTTCTGGAGGCTGCATCTCCAGGAAGTCCAACAGGACCTGTGGCAACAAATTCATGTCATGATGCTATGGTCCCATATTCACATTATGATATCAAAGGTACATATTTATAGGGAGAAAATGAGTCCAGAAGACAAAATTGTTTATACAGTTGATTAAACATATGTAAGAGCATTTCAACTGCTTTAGTGGTGTAGCGGATGACGTGTCTGCCTGGAGAGTGAAAGGTTGGCGGTTTAATGCCTTTGGTCAAGTCATTACAAACAATGTTAAAAGGGAGTACTTGTTGGTACCCTGCCGGCTGCTCGGCATGTCCATGTTAAGCTAAGGCATGGTATCTCAGTGGCCTAGAACTATAAACCTGGCATAAGTTCGGCCTAGTACAAGCAGCCACACACGTGCATGCACGTCGCTCTACAAGTGTAATAATCTTGAAAGCGACATTAACCCCATCTCATTTCATCTCACATCATAGAATTTCATGATTCTATCAGAAAGTATACAGTCCAAGTTTAAATATCATATCTTCGGGGTGGGGTATCACGAGTCATACTTTGTCATTTCAGTCTGCAACTGTCGCCACAGCCTGAGTTTAGAAATTCTCCTGGTCCAGTCAGATCAGCTTATATACTAATCCTAAAATCTACTCACGCTTCTGCTAATTTCAGGTTCAAGCCAGTAGACACAAAACATATTGGCATAGTTGTTTAATATTACGATGGGAGAGGCTGGCTAAGAAGGACAGTACCTGTGTTGTTGGAACATCTTGGCTGCTGTCAATGCCGGACTCCCGCCTGATGCTGGACACCCTCCTGCATACAGCCTTCCTGCCCTCGTCCCAGGTGCCGACACTTGGCTGTCGGGGGCCGGGCACATCTACAACATTCACAACAACAAGGATATGAACCAAAGCACCAGTCACGTCATCAAATGTTAAAATGTTAAAAGTATCCTGAGGGCTGGTAGAATTTCAGGCTCTTTGGGGGTATATGGCACAATACTGGGATCTGGAGGAAGTTCTGTAGGTGAGTGAGTGAGTGAGTGAGTGAGTGAGTGAGTGAGTGAGTGAGTGAGTGAGTGAGTGAGTGAGTGAGTGAGTGAGTGAGTGAGTGAGTGAGTGAGTGAGTGAGTGAGTGAGCGAGAGCGAGCGAGCGAGCGAGCGAGCAATCGAGCGAGCAGTATTTCAGAGTGTCAGCTTAATGTGGGGGGAGGCAGGCTTATAGTAATGCAGAACTTGGACCTTTACTACTTTGGTGACACCAGTGAGAACGGGTGTGGTGAGAAACATAATCGGGCAAACCCACGATCATAGGTTTCTGGCACACCTAAGGGATGCAACTCTGCGGAGCAAATTGCAGCACCAAAGTCAACTGAGCCACCTGTGTTCCTGCAAGTCTTCAAGGAGACCATAAACAAAATACAGTGATAGTTTCGAAGACATACATGACAGACTTAGCTGTCAGAGAGCTGAATAACCAGGTTGCCCTCTCGAGGTAGTGCCATTGTATAATAACCAGTCGCAGACGTAACGTATACGCAAGACGGCTCTGCTGTCTCTTGTACGCAAGACGGGCGAGGTCCGCAGTACCCAGTGAAGCGCTTGATACTAATTAATTCAATCACTGTGGTTATCACCTGCGACCTCCACGAAATCAATGAAAGTGCCATGTAAAATCATCTACTGCCGAGAGAGACCCCAACCCACCCAAGGTCGTGACTGGCGGGTCACGTGTGCATCCGCCTTCCTAACTTCACATTCCCTATTTTTGAACAGTTAAGGCATGTCAACATGTCATTCTAAACTGGATTCACTTGAAAGTGTACACGTCGAAGATAGCGACCAGTTATCGCCATTTTTTTCATGTTATTTCTGACATATTCCGTGTATACATACTCGGACCTTGTAGTACTTCTGCATTCATCGTATCGCGGCATTTGTGATTTGTGATCTCAGGTAGTTACTTGTACACATCCGTCTTGCGTACACGTTACGTCCTCTACTGATAACACTAAGAGTAGACACTAGAAGAATTATATGTGTCCTGAATGAATACAGTCTCATGCAGCCTTCATTAAATCACAAAATATTCAGAAAAAATCAACCCCACATACTTCACTGAAGTCAACCGATTGTTCTAATGACATATAACTAACTACTAATGGTGTAAACCTTCAGCCTTTGGTGAGGGACTTACATAATTCCTTCACTCACCTCTACAATATGGTTCTGGCATAATGCCTTTCATCTGCTTTCTTTTAGGCTGAGCAGGTGTTTTCTTACTCTGCTTCGATTCCCTTGTCCCTCTCTCCAAATGTATTGGGATGTTCTCAATGTCAAGCTGGTCAGTTATCTCATGCATGTCGCTGTCCACAGCATGGTCTTGACTAGTTCCATCATCAGCTTGTATGTCTTTGAGCTGCCCACTAGGACCACTCTCTCTCACTTGTGGCAGATGAACCTTGCGAGCACCATCTCTAGATACCCGTCGTTCTGCACCTCCAGCTTGTATGTCATTGAGCTGACCACCAGGACTACTCTCTCTCGCTTGAGGCGGATGAACCTTGTGAGCACCATCTCTAGATACCTGTCGTCCTGCACATCTAGTTGCACCATCAGCCTCACACAACACCTGCGACCACTCCTCTTCATCCTTCTTGTGAGCTCTGCTTACGCTTTGCTGTTGTTTGCCGTAACATTTTTCAGATTTCCACCCTTTGGATACACTTCCAATCAGGCCATACTTCTTAACTGCTTTTTCAAACATTATTTCAACTTCCTTCTTTTTCTTCTTCTTCCTTGGATCCTTCTCAGCATCATCTACCTCAGTGACTTTGTTCTGCACCTGACCACATTCTGGTCCTTGATCCTCTTCCTGACCTTGACTCTCAGGAACTTCATGATGCTGTAGTTTACTCCTCTTCTTAGTCTTCTTATCAGCATCATTAACAGACTTCTTGTTACCATGTCTTCTTGTGCCAATCTTCTCCACGCTGTTTTGGGTACATTTTGGTGATATCTTGGCCTGACTTGATGCATCTCCCTCGGGACCAGGAACAACAGCTCTTGAGCTCCTCAGCTTCAGTGGAGCAACACCATCTGCATCATTATTATCTTGTTTGGAAGACCGTGTTTTTCTCGTAGTGATATACTTCTCCAGAATTTTATGATTTCCTTGACTGTCTGGATGATTATCAGAGAGTATCTGTGAACCCCTCTTCCCAATGTTTGAACTCCTGAGTTCTTTGCCAGATATTGGTGGTGGCTCTGCTGCTTCTGTTATCTCCTCAGCATGTTCCTCATCATCATCCTCCACCAAGATGATGCTGTCGTCCATAGAAACATCACCCTCTGAGCGTGAAGGTCCAGCTTTCTGGCCACTGTCCACATCCATGGTGATACTGACGTCTGCTCTGACATCTTCAGCACCAGGAGCACTCTCATCTTTCGTTCCACCACTTTTTAGTGAATCTTTCCGGCTTTGGTCTTGCGTACCAACCTTACTCACATCTGAATCAGTAGAGTATTCCTCAATAACAATTTCGGAATCAGACTTTTTATCCGACAGATCTAAGTCCAATTCCTTAGCAGACTGATTCTGCTTGTCAAGTCTCGGTGATCGAAACAATTTTTCTGTAATATTATCCTTCAAATTTTGGACGAGTTTTCTTCGGTTTCTACCCAAGGAGGTTTCAGGGTCTGATGTTGACTGACTGGAATGGGATGACCCAGTGAAGTTCTTTTTACGTTTTGATCTTGTCAGAACCTTTGTGGTGCTGGTTTCTGGGTCAGTTTCAGGGGTACACAATCTCTCCACTGTTTCCACGGCACCAGTATTTCCACCTTTACACTGTCCATGCGACAGGGGAATACGTTCTAGAGAATCAGATTCATCAAAACTGGGATGATCATGCGAAGGTGACTTATGCATGAATAATTTCTGTTTTGGCTGGGAAGCAGTTTTCTCCACAGATTCTTCAGATCTTAGAGCTGAACGTTGGGATACAGCTTTGTCCACAGTTGAATGTTTCTGACTTTCTCCTTCTAGGACCACACACTCCACGACAACTGAAGTGCGCTGACTTTTAGGCAGATCTAGCGCATTGTCATACACACTATCACTGCCTGATCTATCAATATTGTCTGATGAGTCTACTCTGTTATTTCTTGTCACTCTTCTAATAGGTGAAATATGAAAGTCTGGTGTTGACTTTCTTGTCACTCCAGATGTCTGTGTGGAGTGATGGAAGGAAGTGTCATTAATTACTGTCTCACTGTATCCAGTTGAGTGCGCATCAGTCAGATGTTCTACAGAATCACAAACAACATCAGTATAGTCCTTTCGTGTACTCGGGTCACTGCTGGTATTTGCGCTCTTGTCCTCAACTGAATCAGAGACTAACAAATCCTGGCTGAAAGGCACAAATGGCTGGGACTCGGGGAAGTCAAGGTGACTTGTTGTTCGAGGTAGAGGATCTGGGGTGGACAAGTGAGATTTGGCATCTTCGTACATGGAATACGTGGAGTCGTTCACCACATCAAAGGGTTGCGTTGAACCAACCTTGTCAAGATCTAGTGAGGGGTATTTCATCACTGCAGACGGGGCAAAGGAGACTCGTCTTGTATCAGGGTGTGAACCTTTTCCTCGGCCAGCTGCAGGTTCTGTCTCCCTGGCCTGTATCTCTGACTGACAGTCCTCTGATATCGAATCCAACCTCGATGAAGCAGACAATTTCCCAGACCTGTTTCTAAGAGGCTGGGTTGACTCCTGCATGTCTGCAGTGAGATCAGAGATGCGTGACATGTCAGTGTCTCCTGCTTCGTGTTCTGCATCAGTCGGTGCACCTGTCTGAGAACTCGGCAATGTCTGTGAGCTAGGACAGCTTTGTGAGCTCATCGAGATCTGTGAGTCTTGCGAGTTCTGAGAATCGTCTGGCAGTGAACAGGAAAACTCCACAGAGTCAGCACTGGACTTGTGCCAGGCCTGGAAGCAAATACATTTCAGAATTAGTGAGTTGGGTATAATGCCGCTTTAATAAAAAGTAATTATCGTAGTATGTCAGCATAGTCTAAAAGGAAAACCATAAATCACAGGCATAATTGTTAATAATTTGATAACACACCAGGGATCCTGATTGTTAAGAATCTGGGATTTGAACCCACAATCAGCAGATCCTGGCAGCAAAGGGACATAACTGTGTATTAAGCTGCCGCAACCAAGACTGCTTGGCGATCCGTGCCCTTTATTACATGACATGATTCTGTTTACATCCCTAACAACTGGATTAAGATATCCTACATATTATGACCCCAGAATATGTCAAGGTAATGTGTTAATATGAAAGTTGCATTTTCCTTACTGTTGGCAGACTGCACAGGGTCACAACATCAATGACGCAGATATCACCGTTAGATGAATCACTTTGATCAGCCATCTTGGATTTGTCAGATGAATCACTTTTATCAACCATCTTGGATTTGTCAGATGAATCACTTTTATCAGCCATCTTGGATTTGTCAGATGAATCACTTTTATCAGCCATCTTGAATTTGTTAGATGAATCACTCCGATAACCTTTCTTGAATTTGTTAGATGAATCTAAAAACTTCATGTACTCTGCTGTGAATCCTTTCGGTGATCTATCAAACTGATGCTCACTGTCAGCGTTCTGCCCCACTTGCTCCTCAGGTGTATCCGTTATCCTCGACTGTCCTGGAACTTCTGCTAAAGGTATCCTCTTATCCCGTGGACTCTCATTGTTATTCAAGAACCTAGTTATCCCTTTGATAGAGAAATATCCAGGTTTTGCATTTGCTGAATTATTTGGTTTAAGGATGCAAACGTCTTTGGATGTTGGTGTTCCTTGACTGTCTGCTCTTTTGTTGCTATATTGGTGACATTCTGCATCAGCATCTCCCTGGATACTGTGACTGAAAGAAGCAGGTCTGGGCTGAATCTGTCTGTCTGTGAGGCTAGTTTCATCTGATGGGACATCTCCCCGTTCCTGTTCACGATGACCAGCTGCACTTTCTGGTGTAATGGAGGGCTTTGACATGTCCGTCCTTGCAGGGGACTGAGGTTTGAGGAGTTGACTCTTGTCTCGTGTTATGACGGAGGACTTGCACGCACCGGTGTGGTCCCTCTTCCTTGGAGATTCTGCCAGAGTGGGTTGTGAGAAGTTTGGTCTTGAGGAGTCAGAACTACTCGTGGTATCCTGGGAAGGCTGAGGGTGGTAGTCTTCTTTCCATTCTGGAAACAGAGAAAACATAACTTAAGAATTGACTTTAATATATTAAATGTGAAGAGGTAAAAATGTAAAAAAAAAAAAAAAGTGTGCACACTGTGTCAATCCAACATGGAAATAAAATAATACAATCTTCACATAAACATGCAGGAGTTCCTGCTAGGGCAGTACTGAAGAACCAAACATTCAAACATACAGCATTATGCCAGTCAAGCCAATCATCAATCAGCATCATTAATAACTAAAGAACTACAAGATTAACTGTAACACAATCCTCCTTGCATCCTAACAAGGGAACTTCATATTCACAATACAATAGCTTTGAATGACTGTTTGTTGTTTATTTCTCCACTCTGCATTATTCCAGCCATATGAGGGCAAAATATTGATTCAGGTTGGGGCAAATCAGTGATTGATATTCAGAGCTATGATCCATGCCGTCGGGGTTCAATGTCACATCAACCAAGTCACTGAGCCTGACAGCCCAATAAATTATGACCAGATAGGGCTCAATTTAGCTGTGTAAAACATGCACAAGAGCAACATATTTTTAAAAATGCACCTAATGTTTATGTCTACATGCACATGCACTTGCCAAAATATTCTGAACTTGTCCACAAAAATCTATCTTTGAACACACTCAATACCTCTAAAGCTTAATAACCATACTACATCACTAATCCTTGTGTTACATGTAATTTGTCAACCTTTCATAGGTGTGATGTCATCAAACTGTGGGTGCTTCAAGTTAATCTGCATATGTTCCTATTACGTTTTACCGCAATGCATCATTAATTTATGTGACACTGGCAACAGACTGTACTATGTTTCAACTTATGAGACCAGGGTGCAACCTGGTTTTGTTTGATGCAACTAGGTATTCATGTCAACATGCACCTGGAGCAAGCTAAATCAAGCTCCTTAAATCGAGCCTGCCAGTATAGATTGTTGGGAGCCCCATTCTTACCCAGAATGCCCACTGTCCCTGAACTATTGCACTGAGGGCAATAAGGAAAGGAATGTCTGTATCCAAATCTTAAACAATTGAGACAGTTTTCTGTCCATACCTTCCAGGGCCTCCAGGATCGCCAGCTGTTCAGGGGGGATAATCAAGTCTTCCACAGGAGTTGTCTGTTTCATCCTTGCCAAGGCTGACACCATTGTCTCTCCTGGAGGAGCTCTTGCAGACACAGCCTCACTGAGATGACTCTGTGCAGGCAATGCCTTGCTTGGTCCTGCTTCTGTAATACAGACCACATCTAATTGCTAATCCCTGCTATGCACAAGTAAAAAAGATCTTTATGTCAAAGAAAGCTCTGTCTTTTACGTTTAGGTTTACCAATTTCATGAAAACACAAGCCTGGGTTGGCGATGACACTCACCTAAAACTTTAGCTTACCATATTTTCTTGTGTAGAGTGCACACTTTTTTTTCAGAAAATGAAACCGCGCAGAGGGGGGTGCGCATTATACACGCCAACATAAGATTTCAGGTATTTTTCCCCCCATGGGTAAACAAAACATCCAGCATGTATACCGGAAATCAAGTGTCAACAAACAGAATAAACTACCGATACATTCGTCTGTACCCTTTTTGTATTTATATGAACATTATTAGAATAAATGAACATTGAATACTATTATAAGAAGTATTACATATGTATATTTACTTATATTTACTTATATCGTTTTAACATAGGTCATTCAAACATGTCATTTTAGGCGAAATCCTGCGTGAGGCAATCCCACCCGCTCACCGTTATTTACAGCTACACCAACTTGACTGACACCATCTGCGACTTGTTGTTGACGAAGAATGAATAAATATATATTATATCCACTATGTCGATCCATAGCCATAATAAGTCGAAATTGTTGTTATTTGTTCTGTTATAGTCAGTGTTTTGATTTTTTTCATTATGGTATAGTGTGGCTTCATCACGTGACTCAACCAAAGTCACTGATAGGTCTGACCGGTGAAAACCGTTTCATACTCTGGGATTGACCCTTGACATTATATCATGTTATATTGCAGTAAAGACAAAATGATTCTAAGACTGTTATAAATTAATTTATATTAAAAGCCATCATTCTTTTCATTTATCATCATATATTCCAGTCATTGCATATATTTTAAGCACTTCCAAACATACATATTTTACAATCATATAATATTCACATTTAAAATACATTTCTATATATACAAACAATCACTATATTGTCTCTATCACTGTTTCATAATGTTTATGAATCATTCATAAACAGCTTCATCTCCATCAAAGCCCAGGAAGTCGCTGGCAGTGTCATTGTTGAAGATGTTGTCCATGACATTGTCAGGGATGTTGCCGGCATAAAACACTTCCTGGACGTCTTCTTCATCATCGTCTTCGGCAAACTCTGTTACTTCATCTTCGTAAAGGATGTTACCTTCACTTCCATCCAAGGCATTAGTTATGCAACACTTCTTGAAAGAACGGGTAACCATTTCAGCTGGGATTTCCGACCAAGCTTCAAGAATCCAGGTGCACATACGCCATAGTTCCGAGCGACGGATGCGGCCAGTTGCTGTCGTTGTTTGCTGCCCTTCTGCCATCCATTGGTTCCATTTGGATCGAAGCATGGACTTAAATGGCTCATTCAGACAGACGTCCAGTGGCGGAAGAAGACTTGTAAGCCCCCCGGGTATGATGGCGAAATCCGTCTTCATGGTTTTCAACTGTCTCTTTACTGACCACAGACGATAGCATTGGAATGCGTCTAGCACTAGTAGGCTCTTCTGTGTGCACAGGCCACCAGGTCTCCTCTCCCAAACAGTTCTAATCCAATCTTCAGTAAGGTCTCCATCGAACCACCCCTTCTCATGAACTCGGACTTCGACTCCTTTGGGAAAAGGTTCATTCTTTGGTAGTCTTCCTCTTAAAAATGACATAGGGTGGCAACTTGTTGCCGTCTCCCGTGACGCAGAGCATAACCATGAAGCCGTTCTTTTCAGTCCCTGTTGTTCGGATGGTGACTGTCTTTTCTCCCTTGAAGCTGACCGTCTGCTGATAAGGAATGTCGAAGGTGACAGGAGTCTGGTCTGCATTTCCGATCTGGGCGGGGCTGTAATTTTCTCTCTCTCGTGACTTGATGACGACGAATATCTGGAACTCTTGAAGCTTGTCTTCGAAGTCAGTTGGGAGTTTCTGCGCTATGTGAGTCTTTCAATTGATTGACAGGTCATGACGACTCATGAAGTTATGACTCCATCCAATAATGGCCTTGAATTCACTTGGGGCGATGCCTACTTTCTTGGCGATGTCGAGGCCCTTAATGCGGATATCAGTCGTACTGATACCCACACCTGCCATCCAACACTCCTTCACCCACTCTATCAGCTCTACCTCTACCGCGGGAAAGGTACATATATGATGGTGCTACTGAGTATCAAACGAGGTAAAATGTAGACATCTCAAACCTCTGATTAACAAATTCAACTAGTCCTACCTAGTCCACTCATCTTGTCGTCAGAGTGTATGTTGAGCTGGAAGCTCCCCTGTGTCTGAGAGTGAGTCTGTGTGTCTGGCTGTCCGATCTCCTCCAGCAACTGGCTCAGTTGACAGGTGCCAGTGTACTGGGACTCCTCATTATCTGCATCCTCGTCCTTATTTTCAGCCCTGTAATACGACAGTCACAGTCTCTAACATCTATCATTAGTGTGTAATTGAGAAAAACAGTCAAATTGAAGCAATTGCCCCGTTCTAATAAGCGCCCACGGCGATATTTGCTAATATATTGGCTAGTGAACAATCCAAATTAGTACCCCTTCCGATTGATCAATGTACAAAGGACTTATTTATTTGTGTATATTATATATACATGCACCCTTAATTATGAGCAATTAAATTCTGGAAAATATATCTATCGTGTATAATATGCACAGATTCTTCTTTGATGTCATTTCTGGCTGTCAGCATAAACCACGAAATTTACAATCTTTCAACTCTCTTTTTTTCTCACCAAAATCATATTCTAAAAAGAGCCCCTATTTCTAATTTTGAGAGCGCCCTGGGCGCTTATTACGTCAAATATGGTAAGTTGATTATTTCACTTAAGAATTAGTTAGTTTTTTCCTGAGATTTACAGATTCATTTTTCACCAGAACACAGTACAAACTTCATCCAGTCTAACCACTACCAACACAGCAACGTCATGACATCTATGAAATGCTACATCACAAACAGACAATTGGTGGCCATCTTAAAATGTGGCAGCCATCTTGGATTTTCAGGTGACTAACATGTATTTTCTCAATATACATAACAACAGGACTATTGAGGTAATGTTTCATCCTTGTACCATCATTTGAACAAAATGCCAATATTTTGCACTTTATCTGCCCCACCTAACATGGTGAAGTCAAGATATGCAACTTACATCCATTGGGTCCACTTTGCACCGACTGCCACCTGTACTTGTGGATCTTCCATGCTGAGGAAAGTAAGTCCATGCAGGTTAACTCTTGTATTTTAAAGACATATGCTTGGTTAACATTGCAATGGAATGGATGAAATAAGTTCCAAGTGATGGAAGCTCACATTTAGAAATCATATTTTTCATAACAACAATATCTTGTTACAATGTTTATTTTAAGAAGCCAGTGATAAATGTACTCAAAAATAAACGTGATAAACACATTGAAAATGTTAAAATGCACAGTGGGACTTGCAAAAATACCTGAGGAAAGTTTAATATGAACCTTAATGAGCGAGTGAGTGAATGAGTGAGTTGGATTTAACGCCGCTTTTAACAGTATTCCAGTTACATCACGGCGTGACAGCTTAATCATATTAATGTGGGAGGAAAGCCCGAAGTGATTCAGGTGTCAGACGTTTACCACTTCGGTGAAACCCATGAGCACGGGTATGGTGCTGACAAGCCTAGAAACATAATAGGGGCGAACCGGGATTTGAACCCACAATCATTGGTTTCTGGTGTGCCCAAGGGACGCAACTCTGCACAGCGAATCGCAGCGCCTTAAGGGGCATTCACACGGTACAACTAGTTGTATACAACTTGGTGTATGCAATTAGTTGCACAAACTGAAGTTGTATACAACTCCGCATTCACACGGCAGCGAGTTGCATACAACTCGGGTCTCGCAAGAGATCTCTGACAAAAAGCCTTAGCTGTCAATGTTCCGCCAATTAGACGATAAAATCCAAATGTAAAACAAATAGTTGTCCACACATGAGTTATACATTAATAAAAATATAACGTGACGAATTTCCTTCAGGAGTACATTTACTTTAATTTAAGAAATGAAGGGCATGTTTTATTTAACCTATCTATATAAAATTTGCCACAATGAATATTTCACAATTCTCCAAAGGAAATATGTATATGCTGCAGTGTGGTACATTCACAAAGCATATTATAGGAAGAATAACACGATGAATGTCAATTTCTGTGATAAAAAAACCAGCTGATTATTCTGAGTTTCATAAATTCTATGGCATTTCAGATCATATTAGTAACAGTACTACATACATGTACCCATTTTGCAGCAGTGCATTATTTTACTGGGTGAAAAGATATTAAAGAGATATTCAAATTATAATTCAAGATTGAAACAGTAAACTACTTCATAAACTGAATGCGTTGTGTGCTAGTTCACCCGCACCTCAAAGAAAATAACAAATATGTACAACGATGTTGATGTTGACGTATACTAATATGACATCACTACCGGTAACCTCCCGTCATAACGTAGCGAGTTCACTGATAGCAGTACGCGGAATGTTTGGAGCAGGTTTTACCGTGATGCTGGGATCATATACAAACATAAATGAGTCATGTAAGTTAAGTAATCAGAATCAATCTGAAATCAACAAGTTCTGTTTGTTTTTATGTTTCCATTCTCGCTTTGATACTATGTGGAAAGGCAGACCAATACCGTCGTCAGTGTGTGTGATTTTGCGTCAATATCATGGCGTCACGTGGAACGATTTCTGTTGACTTTTCCAAAAAAGTATCTAGACTCTAATTATTTATTCCTCAATTTTTGCAAGGATTGTATAATCATAATAATCCGAGCTAATGTAGGCAACAAATTGACGACTAAATCTCTCGGAATAGTAGAAAATGTTAAGTAAAACTAGAAGATTGCTTTGTTTACATTTTTTTCAATGAGAAGAGCACAGGGTTTGGCTTCACACTTGAATATTGCGGTTGATTTCATTTGGACCGTTTGTATTGGTGACTTAGACAAAATGTCATTTGATTCTTAATGGTATGATGAATTCAGGGATGTATGTATCGTAGCTGAGTGTGAAATACATGTGATGTGATAGGCATCTCGTCAAACGCGAAAAGAACCGTGATTTCCCAACGCTATCAACATGGCGGTTCGGTCCAGAGTTTTTGTTTCGAAAACGAATATAGGATTATTGGAGTCTTTTTGGAATGATGATTGGTGTTTTGACAAAGAGCAGAAACCCAATGTTTTTGTAATTGAAATTCTCATGTAGCTATACCTTATTTAAATAAATAATGACATTTAGAACAGTGAATCCGTAAAATGCGAAAATGGCAATATTTTCGCTGTACACTATTTTCAGATGTCGTTAGTGATACATATGCTTTGCCTAACATAGTTGTTAATGGCGTCAGAATTTAAAACTGTGACGTTTATTTGTGTGTATGATGTATGTTAAGTTTTAGAAACGTATATGGACCTAATCTCACCTTGGTCTACACTACAGTATATACAGTCACATAGCCTGTCGTTTCAAATAACACTATTAACAGTTTAACCTGGAGAATTAGACCGATGCAAATGTCAAAATATATAATTTGAGACAGTGGTACCTACTTTTCATAGGTCCTTTATTGAGTGGTGACACTTAGGATACCGAAAAGCAGAACTTACCGACGTGAATCGGAGTCGCCATTTTTGTTTACAAATTGACGTGTAAATGTCACGTGATTTTCATACGCATTTTGATTGGCTGCGTACATACAACTTGTCGCATGAAAATAGAGCATGTCCTATTCCGTACAACTCACGTCCAACAAGTTGCATGCGTCAAAAGTTGGACCGACTTGCACGTTCACATGATGCAATGTGTTGCATGCAACAAATTGTATACAACTAGTTGTACCGTGTGAATGCCCCTTTAGATGGCTGGGCCACCCATGCCCCCTGAACCTCATTGAAAAGAAGTGGGCATATATTCTAAATAAGAACTACATATTATCAAGCTCAGGGTGAAATGTCATTCACAAAAGCATTCATCTTGTTACATTCCAAGGAGCAAACCTATACATCTTTAGCACACTTGAACACAAATACATTTCTATTCCTGCCATGTTATGTTTCTTGAGGCACGACTGTCCAAATAAGGATTTAAACAAAAAGGAGCATGTGTTCCACAGTCCATATTTGGTAACAGGTACATTGGTAAATCAACACAAAGACATGTCTATACTTCTTACACAAACTACTTTACTGGTTTAAATTGGGTGTGAGGAATTTTACTTCACCAACTCCATGGAGTTCACCGTTTGTTTTGATTCCACACCAGTGAATACTATTTTTGTGTCATCTGATAGCAGCCTACTGGAAATGAAATTCAGGTGGAATACAAAGCAATTTTCTAATTGTCACATGTTGTAGAATATGCCATTACCACATAAATCATGTGTGTGGCATCAAAAATATCACTGATCCAGTAACTATTTATCTTTCTGTGAGTGAATGAGTTTGATCAAGAAACATAATCAGAAACAGGATTTCAACCAACGACCAAAGGTTTCTGGAATACCTAAGGGATGCAACCCTGCACTGTGAATTGTTGCATTTTAGATGACTGGGTTCCCTGTATAAGGCAATATCTGTGGCACGAGTATCATTATGTTAACAAGATTGTATGTTGGCTGACACTTACCAATCTCTAGCTGTGTGCTTGCTGTAAAACCCATCATGAACATCTAGCAGTGAAAACTTGCCGATGACCAGAAGAAATTCACAGTCACTCTGCAAAAATATATCAAAACATTCCTCATTACCACAAAAGGTAGTGATTTGCACACTTGCCTACATAAGATGACCTACACTAAGTCAACACAGAATCAGGGATGTGGAAACAAACAACTTGTAAACAGTTATATGTTAAACTGTCAGACAAGTAGATTGTTACACCTCTGGTGTCTTTGAACAAGTTTGAAATTTCTTTAAGCAGGATCCCAAACTAAGCACCTTTAGCACCTTGGGAGGGAAAGTAATTACTTTTTAAAAAAATGTCTTTTTTCAAAGTTCTGATTTTTTAACCTTGAATTCAATGCCATAATGTTAAACTAAGCATTAGATCGTCTTCCTCTTTCTTCTTCCTGTTATCACTAGTACAAAGCCATAACATTAGCCATACCTATATCCACATAATTGCAGTCTCAGTCAAATCAGATCTTAGTGCTTGCTATCGCTACATGGTACACCCTGCTTGAAACAGTTGTTCACAAATTGCCATACACAAGATGCAATAAATTGTGGGTATAGCATTATAAACAAGTAAAATACAACTTGGAAAAGTAGATATTGACAGCCCAAGGACATGTTAACATCTGTTTGACTTTCCATATCCCTGTTGAATATGGATTAAATCTCAGTGTCAGAAAACAACTACTTATTCACATTTCATCACAAAAATGAAATGAAAGAATACAAAATGGTCTCTGGCATAAGAGCAAACATATTTCAATCAACTGAAAGATCATACAGTTAACTTAGGCTGAAGTTTTGAGCTTGTGGCGAAAGGGTGAAAACACAGTTACATTTTTTTGGACTGCTGTAACTGGTTGTCTCCCCTTGACCAGCGGGGAAGTCAATAGTTTCATACTTACAGAGCTTGGAGCAGGCACAAACTTGAGGTGATAATCTTTGACAATCAGAATGGCTTGATCCCACTCCGGAGGTGTGCAGGACTCGTCACTTTCAAAATTGGAAAAAAAAACCACAAACTTAAAGTCAACTGGAACTCTGACTTTGATAGGTGAGGTGAACTGGAGGTGAACATCATGTTTAAGGTTATTCCACTTATACAGCGACGTGCATACGTGTGTGTGTATGTGTGGCAGCAGTTTAACATGAATACCCCACTCAGACACAGAATATTGACTTCAAGCCAACCAGTCCTTGTTTTAGCCCCTCAATGACGAGCATGTTGCAGGGTAACAAAAAGTATAATCTTTTAACGTCTGTTAGTATGACAGTCAGGGATCGACCCACCACCTTCCACAATCCTGGCAGACACTACTACTAAACCATAGAGGCAGTCGTCTGACTTTCATAATGAAGAAACATGCATGGTCTTAATTCTGTTTTATGTCACAGTCAGCAATACTCCAGCCATTGGACTGTACAATACTGAGTCTGGGCGCGGCAAACCAGTGGTTGATGGCATGAGTAACAGTCCATACTATCAGAGTATGATGGCAACAGTATCAACCAGGTCACACATTGCATCTTCCTAAGTCAGTGTAAGATCAAATAACAAAAAGAATTTCATTTATATTGACATACATAGTTTTATCACATAATGGATTGTTATGAAGGTGATCAACCAAATCTGATGGACTTGGCATCATCATCAAGCTAAGCAAATGAGGTCTACTGGCAGGAAGAACTTGAAATAAGCTCCATACATGGATGCAATGTCTAGCTGCCCCCCAAAATATTGTCTAACATTTCCAAAGAGGCAAGATAGAAGCATCATGATGTAGCAGTGCTCTATAAACAAACATGGCGTCAAATCATTTGGTGCTATATAATCATTGGGGGCACGGGTGGCCCAGTCGTCTAAGGCGACGCATTTCGCTGTGCAGAGTTGCGTCCCTTGGGCACACCAGAAACCTATGATTGTGGGTTTGAATCCCGGTTCGCCCCGATTATGTTTCTACGTTTGTCAGCACCATACCCATGCTCGTGGGTTTCACCAAAGTGGTAAACGTCTGACACCTGCATCACTTCGGGCTTTCCTGCCACATTTTGCTGACACGTTGTGATATAAATGGAAAACTGTTAAAAGCAGCGTTAAACCCAACTCACTATATAATCATGAGCATAACCTGACAGTTCACCCAGGCATGGTGTTAATTCACGGTTTCTAAAATCACCTTAATTATTTTAAGAATGACATTAAATAACAAAAAAATAATTAGCCATGTGTTGTTCATATTGTAAATTTCATATATTTGAAAAGGTTCGCTTAAAACACTTCTTATTATTAACATATGATATTCTTGCATGAAAAAGATTCAACTAAAAATCTCATCCAGATAAAAACAAGTGGAAGTAAACTGATGCCAGGAACATACTCATAGTTGTAGTTGTCAATGGCTTCTTGTGTAAAAACTGCATTGATGAAGACAGAACAGTCGGACACTTGCTTGACTACACTCCCATCATCCAGGGGTCCAGTGACATGCTGGAAATAGGATCAGTGGTTAAATTTTGGTCAGTTGTTACCCAGTTACATTGTTTATCACAGTGGCAACAAATATTCAACATTAAAACAATCAGCTCTAATTAAATTAATCTGTATCTACCAACTGTCTTACACACATAGTGTTACATATCGCTGTTTTGTTCCACTCCTAATGGTACTTATTCTTAGACAGTGTTGCTGGGTTGCAACCTATACAAACAAGAGCTATCAGAAAAAGACAAATCCACCCGACACACAGCAAATGGTACCACTTCAGCCCCGGACCTGTGAAGATCCGGGTTACAAGAGGTCTTCAGCAACCCATGCTTGCCGTAAAGAGTGACTATGCTTGTCGCAAGAGGTGACTAACGGGATCGGGTGGTCAGTCTCGCTGGTTGATGCAAGTCATCGTATCCCAATTGTGTGGATTCATGATGTTTGGTTATGTATGGTAATGTCAGGGGGTTCGAAAGGAGTTTGCTTATCTCAAAGAGTTTTAGCAGAGAGCAATTGATATGTTTTGTCAAGACTGGATGTCGACAATGTGGATGGTACAGATTGCTTAAAATGTCAATAAGTGGAAAACTGATCTTATAAGTTTTAGACTTGATTTAACAGAAATAATGATCAATGTTGGATGGGAATAGTTGGACAAATTACAATTAAATAAGCCAGACATTTAGTTTGTCCTGTACGTATGCCTGACACTGAAGACACTATTCCAGAAACCTTCTGGCATAATCACAATATACTGATGCTTGTTTAAACTCCTGACTTCAGACAATAAGTCAATCCAGGTCAAAACTAGCTCAGAAACCATTAACTCATTACTGATGTTAATCCATCATGTTCACAATATCATTGCGTAATGTACTGTATTGGGATGTCACGATACAGGTGACACATGACACGATACATATCCCGATACAGAAGCCACGATAATGAATGTACAAAATTTTGTGTGGAAAACCCAGTCATTTGATTATGCATAGAGTCCATAGACTTGCTCATAAAGGACAACTGATAACTGACTTATACTCATCAAGTCAACTATTCAGAATGAGAAAATAATAAGAAAAAACAAGTTTATGTACTATAGTACATCCATACTTGTGATCCATACTTGTATCGAGAAGTAGAAAATATACATCCTCGATGCATCAAGGTACTATCCATATTTCATTTAAACGCATATACCTCCATAAACATATTGGAGTCAATTCTCAAACATAAATATGTCAGCAATAATAACTTCACAGACTGCTTAAGTAATCATTAACACAACAAAACGAAATTGGTGCAATAATGCCCTACAATCTCTATTATCTGCTAATCAGGAAACCATAGGACATCTGTCTGTGGGCATGGCCTATTTACATTTTATTTTTGGGGTGGGGGTCATCGAAACAGGTCACCTCAGCAAAACATCACCGGGCAAAAACGACCAACTGGAAAAAACGTCACCTTGCCTAAAGCGAAAACGGCTAATATCTGCCAGGGGAAAACGGTAACTTATTATTTTATTAACCTTGGAGCTGAAATACATAAATTTAAACTCACATGGTCACTTGCAAAAACAAATAATTATGAAATGTTAAAACAAGTTTACATTAGAAGCTAGTTTCTACTTGCAGACTGATTAGGAGCAACTAAACTTATTGTGAAAACATTACATGCTTTGAAGTAAAATAATTGAAATTAGACTCACATAGTCACTTGAAAACACAAATAATTGTGAAATGTTTATCGCCTTAAAACAAGTTTACATTAGAAATTAGCCTCCATTCCAATTTACTCACCGACTCTGATTGGGAGGTGCAACTTAACTTATTGTGAAAACATCAAATACTTTGATGTTTTAATTACCTTTACTCAAATCAACTCGATGTCAAGCTGAAACTGAGTCTGGCGGATATGTCAAGAAATTGGACTACAGGTATACAATATATTTAATATTTATTTTAGTAAGCAGGAAATAAATAGTAATTTCATAGATATTTTATATATGTCTCCCATTTCTGCCTGCAGCCGACATCACAAGAATGTTTCCACAGATAACAGACCGTGTCCCCGTCCAAGGAAAACATATATACTACAACATAGCATAATAAAGCATGTAAATGAAACATATATACATCTAGGCAACAATGCAGTTTACCGGATCTGAAAAAGTGCGCTCGGTAAAGTGCACTACTCCCTTCATCTATATAAAGCATTCATGTGGTTTTTAAAAATGGAGGTGCAGTTTCCGCACGACAATTAGTAGCCGTTTTCGCCAAATGAGGTGACGTTTTTGCCTGAGAAATCGGTGATGTTTTGCTGAGGTGCCGTGTTAGCCTACACCGTTGAAAAAAGAAACTGTTGTTAGCCAATCAAATGCCATAGAAACACTAGCGATATATTTACGTAAATGTATGTTGAATGGCTAAATAGTGTTAAATATGTACCAAATGATAAATATGCATATCATGTGGTGCTCAAGTTTTCGCCAGCGAAATCTGGTGTAGTTTTAGCCAGTTTGGTGCCGTTTTAATCTGATCCCTTTTGGAAGGTTGCATTAGTGTTTTCATGCGAAATGTCTAGTTTATACGATAGGACCCTCTCAGTTTGGCAGTTTTAGCTTGTGGTTATGATCGAAAACATGGTACGCATGAAATGTAGCCTAATTGACGAAAGTCGTACCATTTTTCTGATTTACAAAATATCGAAATTTACCAACCCTGCATACTTTGACAGTTTGTCCTTTTGGGTTTAAATTTTTTCCAAGAACAAAGTCCAAAATCCAGGATTTCTCGTTAGTAGGTTCGGTTGATTTATTTGAGGAGAAGCCGAACATTTTTAAACGAAACATGTTGACGAGCAAAATACAAGCTCCAACTTCCCGCCATCTTGTCGTATGATGTAATCTCAAAGAAGCTGCTTATGTTAGCTTACACTACATATGTTTGTGGCATATGTAAATGGTGAATAATTGTAACACTTATTTTCAAAGGTATTGCAGAGAGTTAACATTTATTCTGTCATTTGACAAGAGAGAGGACAATGGTGTATTTACTCATACGAACATCTGGATTGAGATTAACCAAGTTATTCGGACTATGTCGTCTGTGTCCGTCACGTCCCACGTAAATTTACGGGAACGACTTCTATTGTACTATTAGCCTAACAATGTATAATCTAGTCGCTTACTGTAGTCTGAAGTGTGACTTAAGTTGTTTTAGAAGTTAGTTATCCCACCAATTTACGACATAAATTATGATTACAATGCGACTCAGTTCAAACTATTTTTGAGATTTGCACCATGGCATTCTAATAGTGAGTGAAAATTAATAATGGTGATGAAGCGTGTTACGTTATGACATATTTTTTGTCACATCAATATACAAACTACATAATCTGATATTTCGTCCTGTAAACTTCACAGACAGTTCGGAACACGTTCGCTTCAAATGGAGCGTTAAGAACTTAAAAAATATATAGGCATCCAGAAAATATCACTTAAATGCACCTTTATTTCTCTCCCACCCACCTCTCCTCCTCCCCCACTCCCTCCCTCAATTATAAATATATGTTTGAACGCACACACATTTACCTAATCCCGGATTCACGCGAGCCTTGAATTGACTAATCTAACGATAATCCTTTCATAAAAAAACACCAACTAACATATAGTCAATCGCGTAGTTTGGAAATTTTGAGCCTTGTACAGTATCAGTTTCCTTACATTTTCTAGTCATATTTCACCCATTAACATTAAATCAATGGTGTTTTGAAATCATACAAACACATGATCATTGGTGAACACAGCATACATTGAATATCAACCGAAGGCCTGGGCGAGTTTAAGTAATAATACTAGTCGTAAGGTTAACCGTATTTCATAGGGCAGCCCTTCCCTGACGTCAAGCTTGTTAGTCACTGCATTACTGGATCGTAACTGGGTCATTTGTGGAGAATTTCGGATTAGAATTTCATTAAACTGTGGTGATTTGCCGAAACGTATGCCCTGATGTAGGGCTTGCATCTGAATTATGGCGAAAAGTACCAAGTCAGGTGCCAGAATCGAGAATGGAAAAGTAGAAGTGAAAAGCAAGGTAAGGACTGAACGAAAACCTGCACAGGTGCGAGTCTCCAAAGCCGAAGGGAGGACGGTCGCATGCCTGCCTCCCCGGCATGTCAACAAATATTCAGGTGCCGAATCTATTCAGCCGCTCGGGCTCCGTTAGAATCGACAGTTATGTCATGATATGTATGGTAGTTTCAGATTAATATGTCTTCTAGCTTTGTAAAACGGCTGACACAAAGTCGACATCGTTTTTGACAGGAATCCTCATTTTCACTTCCAGGTCAGGAACGTGTCAGGTAACAACAATCTCAACCTGATTTCGTTGTATGGAGATGTAGAATAATGTACTCTTCAGGTTTTGAACTGTGAGAGTATTTGGGCTGATTACTTTCCAACATTCTCTCCACGAAAATGTCAGTTGTCAGGCAATACCCCATCCTCTATTATTTTGTTTGTTGACATGTTTTGTGGTTTGGTAAACATCAGCACAACTTGAAGGTCTGGAGGATAATACTTTCCCTGTCAAATGGGAAAGACCCAATATGACAGAACAATATTAGACATGCATGTTTTAATTTCATTTATAGAACCAATTTTACTTGACAAGATAAGACAAATAGTAATTTCTATGTAAAAAGATTGGTAGTGACATGATGAATCATTGGACTGGGTGGGTCACTTCAATGAAACTACTTTATGCCAGAAACCATTAAGCATGTTATAAAAGTTCAGATATATGTGTTAAACTGTTTACAAGTACATAAGTATTGTTAACCATTTTTCATCCACTTGTGGGGATTCCAGGTAAGAATATAAGTTCCCAGAACCTATGCTGATCATAAGAGGCAACTAAATGGATCGGGGTTGTCAGGCTCGTTGACTTGGTTGATTGCATGTCATTGTATCCCAAATGCGTAGATCAGTGTTCATGATGTCAATCACAAGATTGTCTGGTCCAGACTTGATTATTTACAGACCGATGATTTATTGCTGGAATAGTGCTGAGTGTTAAACAATGATCACAATTAATAATTGATCATGACCAGAAATGAAAGGGGTTCTGTGGATCCTTGTGGTTTCTTTTCTGGTATTTTAGTCTGGACAACTCTTCAGCTCTTATGAAAATGACTGATTCTTAATTTCATCTCATGATGAGCTTTATTTTGTCATATTATTAAATGAAATTGATTTATGTAACGTTGCCTTAGTGTATTAGCACATAAGATGGGAGTTTCCATTTCAAACACTCTGAGTAATCTGACCCTGACCAAGTAATGTCTCCATCAAATTGTTAAGTCAGCAGGTGCAGAGCAATTAGTGAAAGATGATAGGTATCTCACCTGGACAAATTAACATGCCCAGCTGGTGATCTAATTAACCAGATTGTTTATTGAAAGTGATTAGCAGTACAATTTGCAGTGTATCCTCTATTTGATAGAAACATTTTAATTGCCTATAAACAAAGAAGTCAGAACATTCATAGTGATGTTATTGTATCTATCATTGTCAACAATGAAAGTTATCCCTTTTATGATCACATTGGTCTTATTCAGTTTAAAGACGACTTTAACAATTTGTTTATGAAATAGGTTAACAGATCATAAACACAAAGTTTGTTCACTTAATTATGGTTTTAAGACTCAGGACATTATTTCAACATGTTGTACAGCTGAAGTTCCCGTACTTTAATTTGTTACACATGCTTTCATGTGCAAGTGTGCAATCCACGCAACAAATTTCACCTGATAAGTATTTCCCATGGGGCACCTGGTAATGAAGATTGTGCACATGTCTAGACAGCCTTTGGATCCCTGCTCTTGTGATGTATGGGACTAATTAATTACTGGTGTTTATGGAGTGTGTAATGACCATAATCTCTGTGGCCTGGTATTGTATAGCCCCAGAGGGAACAGCAAGAAATATCTCTACCTCTGCCATTGTCTTTCTCTGCCCTCAGGGGGTCAGAGCAACCTTGACATGGAGGGGGAGGGGTGGGTGGTATTGTTCAAGTGTGGTATTTTAAGCTGTGTGGCCACAGAGGCCATTCACTGGCAATGACATCTTGAACGTATTAATGATATTTTGTTGAATTTGAAATTGGAATCAAGCTTTTGATACACGCAAGATTCATTATTGCCATTGTAAACAATTGGAAAGAGAATTAATAACCATGGTAACATATGTTATTATAACATATTTAAATCATTCCCATTTTTTGAGTTGTGAACGAACCATAACAAAATCTAAGTTAATATTTTTTTATGTAGTATACATTACACATATAAAGTCATTCATAATGATTTTTTTAATATCGGTGAACACTGACAGACACTCTTTAACTGCATGCATTAAGTTATAAAAAAACAACTTACTTTAATTAATAAAAGTACACTATATAACATGACCAAACAAATTCAATGTTTCAACATATTTCTGAATTACCCTCACTCAAGCACATGAGCTGTTTATGATGTTATTATATCAACATGTACTAGGGCACAATTGTCAGTACAAAAAGTGTCTTTATCTAAAAATGACCACCTCTGTGGTCTAGTGTTAGAGCGTCCGCTGCAGAACGGAAGGTCTGGGCTTCAGTCCCCGACCGCGTCATACCAATAGACGTTAAGGGATGGTACTTGTTGTTTCCCTGTCTGGCGCCCGGCATTAAGGGGCTAAAACAAGGACTGGTCGGCTCGGATTCAGTATACTGTGTCTGAGTGGGGTATTCATGTTAAACTGTGGCATGGTATCTCAGTGGGCTAGCACTATAAAATCGGCACCAGTCCCGGACTAGTACAAACGCACACGCATGTGTAATAATCTTGGACGCATCGTTAAACTCCATTTCACCTCACCTTTATCTAAAATTAACAAGTCACACATGAACTGTGAGTGTTCTCAGTGTCACTTTGGGCCTGGCTCAGGAGCACTGTCGCCAGGCATCTAAGGTTCAGTATAGGGGTGGTGATCTGGTCTTGGTGGATCCTTCTGGGCTGAAGTGGTGTCAGTGGCCCAGTAAATTGTGCCATTTGTAGTTGGTCCTTAGAAGTGGCAAAGTAGGCTGAGCACTGAAACTCAACACACTTCCAAAAGACTTTCTCTCTTCTCCAATGGTTAAGACGGAACTTGTTCTTATGAAGGAACATGTGTCTTCCCCCTCAAATATTCTCAATGAACTAAACTTATAGATTCAGAAGCCAATGATGTATTCACTGTGTGCCATTGATATATATGGTTACAAATTTAAGCGAATGTAGTCTTATGTCAAATTGAAATAACAAGAAACATAGGTTTTCTCAACACATACACCAACATATTTAACACCAAAATTTTTCATCTGCTTTCACAGTAAATGCTCACTTGGAATACAAATAATTTAATTAGATTTTCTCAATATCAAGTAACCTTTGCTTTGAAATATAATCATGATTAATGTTTATAAAGTAAATTATCCTCATCCATGCAGTCTACACTTGAATAATGCACTAACACTAAAAAATTAATTGTATATTAGTTTTACCAGAAGCGTTTGCTGCTGACATCGAATTCCCAGTGAATCTGGAGTAATAGATATAGCCTACATTTATCAAGGATCACTGAATCATGTCATACACCACTTGAAAGGTCAAATCATACTGTTGACAAATATGATAGTTATTTCTATATTATTTAAATAATGCTTTTACAATTTAATTAAGTTCGTTTTCAATAAAAATGTAAGCGTAATGTCCAGATTAATCACAGAGGTAGTGTAAATTGTGACGATTGTGACAACATTTGTAACATTTCAGAAAATCCACTAAACGGTAGCTATTTTTGTTTATGTAATTGGAAAATTATTACATAAAGAATTTTAAAAAATATCTATCATCACCTATTTCCCGATAACAGTGGCTTTGTGCTCTACATGAGCAAATACCTCTGTTTTCAAAGCTTTGTATGAATAACACTTGCGAAGATTACTTTGATGTTTGTATTGTTTAAAGCTCTGAACATCCATAATTACTGTAACCTTGCCAAAGGTATGTTAGTAGTTGTAACATGTGTTTTTATTGGATAGTAATTGTTTGTTTTCTGTAATCTGCTATAAGGATCATGATTAGTCAAATTCAAGCACGTGACCTAAGACAGCTAATCAAATTACAACAATAGATACCTTCCTCATGTATAACTTTCAGATTTAGACAAAAGATTTTGCTCATAAAACCATGACCTATATTTAAAATATTCAACTTGTGACTTGTTACACCTTTTACATTCTGGGCCAGAATGATATTAAGTCCCTTGTACCCTATGCTTGTTGTGAAAGCCAGTTGATGAGGATCAGATGGTTATTAGTGTGTGACTTTGTTGATCATCACTATACACCGTGCTTGGTGTGAGAGCCAATTGATGAGGATCAGGTGGTTTCAGTGGATGACCTTGTTCATCATCACTATACCCCGTGCTTGGCGTGAGAGCCAATTGATGAGGATCAGATGGTTTCAGTGGATGACCTTGTTCATCATCACTATACCCCGTGCTTGGCGTGAGAGCCAATTGATGAGGATCAGATGGTTTTTGTGTGCGACTTTGTTGATCATCACTATTACCCCATGCTTGGTGTGAGAGCCAATTGAGGAGGATCAGATGGTTTCAGTGGATGACCTTGTTCATCATCACTATACCCCGTGCTTGGCGTGAGAGCCAATTGAGGAGGATCAGATGGTTTCAGTGGATGACCTTGTTGATCATCACTATACCCCGTGCTTGGTGTGAGACCCAATTGAGGAGGATCAGATGGTTTCAGTGGATGACCTTGTTGATCATCACTATTACCCTATGCTTGGTGTGAGAGCCAGTTGATGAGGATCAGATGGTTTCAGTGTGCGACAGTGTTGATCATCACTATACCCTGTGCTTGGCGTGAGAGCCAATTGATGAGGATCAGATGGTTTTAGTGTGCGAGGTTGTTGAACATCACTATACTTTGTGCTTGGTGTGAGAGCCAATTGATGAGGATCAGATGGTTTTAATGTGTTTGTGTAAGTCTGCCGAAAATGGCTGTAACAATTCCCAATTTATATTTTCCAATTCCTTAGAATTTACGAAAATAAAAACATTTAAAAAATATACTTTTGAACAATATCACAATGTTATCACATTTTGAAAATCTCAGGGACCCTCAATTTAAATCACTGGTGTATGATTTTAAAGATTTATGTTTGGAGATTTACAACATGAGTGGAATATGGTTATTACCGGGACTTGAATATTTCAAAAACCTTATTTTCTCTGCTGTTCCAGTTCGATGCTGAGTTTCGGAGATTCTGCGTGAGTCGTGACCCAGGTGATGGATTTGAGAAGTTTCAGTCCCGGGTGGAGAAACTCCATCAGCTGGAAGACATTCCATTTGTGATCAACTACACAGACCCCGTCCATGGAGACCTCCTCCCCATCAACAACGACATCAACTTCTCCAAGGCAGTCACAACAGCAAAGCCACTACTCAGGCTTCTGCTACAACGCAAAGGTAATCTCATCCTTGATTGATTGGACGAGTACACACCCATCAGGGTTTATGCAAGAAATAGAAAGTTTTGCCTTAAAATTTGCCAAACATTTGTTTGATAAGGCAACAATAATAAGGGACAGTTTAAAAGTTTGATGTTGGATGAAACACTAAATTCCTTGAGTTTTGAGATATGAACCCCTCCCCCCAAAAAACAAACAAGAAAAACAAAACAAACAAAATGTAATTAATAAAATGTTGAATTTCTGAGTTTAGTGGTTTCTTTTGTCACACATTCTCGTGTATTGCCCTGTTTTTCGGAACATCTATCGAAACAGTTGATTTATGAGGTGTTAATCATTTGCAGGGTTTTTAACTGATCGAATCTGTCATCATATATTACCCACTGCGCTAGATGGACTATTACCAGCGATGATAAAACCCTACCTTGTGGAAAGACAGGATGTATTTGATGACAACTAACAGCATATGAATGAAAATAGGATCAGTTTAGTTCAGTTACTGAGTAATCAGGGAAATTGATCAGATGGAAAAATTGCAGGGCCATTCACACTTCAGGGGGGGCACGGGTGGCCCAGTCGTCTAAGGCGCCGCGATTCGCTGTGCAGAGTTGCGTCCCTTGGGCACGCCAGAAACCTATGATTGTGGGTTCGAATCCCGGTTCGCCCCGATTATGTTTCTAGGTTTGTCAGCACCATACCCGTGCTCGTGGGTTTCACCGAAGTGGTAAACGTCTGAGACCTGCATCACTTCGGGCTTTCCTCCCACATTAAGCTGACACGCCTCGATATAACTGGAATACTGTTAAAAGTGGCGTTAAACCAAACTCACTCACTCACTCACACTTCAGGTGTTTTTGTACGCCATATTCCATAGGTGGTGGGCTGTGTAATTTGCCGAGTAGAATGCACTATGATAACCCTCTGAGTAAGCTTGTGTGTGTTGTTATCATTATTGTTCCAAATCATGATGTTTCTGACAACGACATCCCAAAAGCAAATGTAAAGCACAGATTTTGAGTTTCCGGAACGAATAGTTACCCCAAGTCGCCAAATCACTAATCATGGTGGGACACCAATCCTTGCTCTCCTTGTTTCCTGCAGCATGTCAATCTTTGTTCAACTGAAACAGGTTTATCATGGTTTTTTGTGCTTCTTACCCTGTCAGTATCTGAAAACACATCCAGATTGACAAGCCTTTACTTTGATAAACAGGCGTTGGGGATAAATTAACAAGTGTACATTGTATAGAAAGTGGCAAGTATTTTGTTGAGGCTTCCAATTGTGATGCATTTTGACAGTAATGTGGACTCAGCAACAGGAAAGTATATACTGCTGCTATTTATAAATAGAAGCTGTCTGCACGTCAGATGAGGATAGTCTGGAAGTTGTCCAGAAGCATGAAAGCTGAACAAGTTGCATGTGTTCATTGTCGTATATGTATTTACAGTTGTATTTTGTTGTTATATTGGCATGATAAGTGTACAGAGGACCAGTGTGTACAGTAAACTACAGTTATAACGAACTCAAAGGGACCAATAATTTTAGTTTGTTATAACCATAGCTCGTTATAAGCATTTCGACTGAATTTCCTCTCTCTTGTCGTCACGTTTTATTGACAGCATATATCCACTTCAAAGGCTACAGCCTAATCAATTTTTTACTGTTGTTAATTGAGGGTGTAAAATGAGGACAAGGTGTCAGTATATAATCCAGTTAATCACTTGTCTTCAATAGTTTATGGCTGCTTTCAACAGCCATGCTTGGTCGCGGATGTTTTGATAGGCTGATTGGTGACAAGTCAGTTTGTTATAAACACGAGCATTGTCGTAGGCAGAGTGCACAGGGGACCTCAAAGTGAGTTCGCTCTATCCTTTATTTCTTTATAAGTGTGTTTGTTATATCCAATCATTTTTATATAATAAAATGTACATCCAGTGACCAGGACAAAAAAAACAGTTTGTTATGTCAGTCAGTTCGTTATGTACATAGTTTACTGTATTACAAACATTTACTGTATTACAAACATTTACTGTATTACAAACATTGTTCCCCATGAACATCCGGGGTAGAATAGTTCTTCAGCAACCCATGCTTGCCGTAAAGGCGACTATGCTTGTCGTAAAAGGCGATTAACGGGATCGGGTTGTCAGTCTCGTTGACTTGGTTGATGCATGTCATCGATCCCAATTGAGTGGATCTGGTCTGGTCCTGACTCGATTATTTACAGACCGCCGCCATATAGCTGGAATATTGAGTACGGCGTAAAACAACAAACCAAAACAAACATTGTACTTGATACAGATATGTTGAGTCAGTGCTTCACACTCACCTTCTGAATTTGTATCTATTGATCATATATATAGTGACACGTTGAACATGTAGATTAATCATTTGATCACAAGCATTTTTCTCAATTAAGTATGTACAGTCGATGGTTTTATTGGTATAGGCTTGCCAATCAACTATCAATGATAATTATTATTCGAACATCATAAGCCAGCCAATCTGGAATTTTAGGTAAAGAAATACAGATATACTTTGACATGTAAGTTTGAGAGTAAGCAGTGTAATATGTGGATGTGTGGATTACTGATAATTGGCAGGGCTATCATGATACATGTTGGCTTGATATCGATGTAATCTTGTTCCTCCTGATGTCTCAGCGGGCGCATGTTACAATTTAAGAACTTCTTCACAGCTACAGACTGTAAATGCTAGAACAGTTAACTACCACAAATCATATTTACCCGACACAGTGCGTATTTGGAATGAATTACCAGATAATGTTCAGTCAAAACATACTGTAAATGACTTCACTAAATGTATCACCACAACAGAAAATCCTAAAATATTTGGCTTTAAATCAGACTATGCTACCCTTTTCTGTCAAGATAACCATTGCAGCCTCAGATTAGGATGCCGTGATTTAAATGCATACAAATATCATAGCCATATTCCAACCTGCTCCTGTGGATATCATTATGAAGATCCTACACATTACTTCTTTTCATGTCGCAACTACTGCAATCTTCGGAACAATATGTACTACTATATAAAGGGATATGACTTGGATCCAGTATCATATGGAAATGCTACAACATCTACTGATACTAACCTTGCTATTGTACAATCTGTCCATTTGTTCATTGCAAAATCTAAAAGATTTAAAATCTGAATATGTCTTCTTAAGGATTACATCAATCAAATAGTTGTTTGTATGTGTGATATGCTGTTTGTTTATGTACCGATACATGTATGTGTGTATTTGTGTGTGACTTGTATATCATCATAATATTTGCAACAGTAGGTACAATTATCTAAATTTATTATTTTATATACAGTTTTCTCTCATTAATTGTTAAATGTCCTTTGTAGGGAGAGTTGTTTAAAATAGGTTGAACCTGTTCACCAATCCAATTGTTTAAATCATAAGGTTCATCTCAATAGTAAGGTTGAAATATGATACAAAATTCATGAAAATTTGACACTAATATGTTGAAGATAGAGAATCATATTCCATTATCCAAGGGAATTAATATGTAGAGCACACAGTCAGTAATCTGTCAGCAACAAATTCAGTAGTATGTTAGTTTTATGACAAATGTTTTAATCATGTTATGTGCTATCCTTGCATTCATATATATATTTTTGAAACAATATCTGGCCTCATGATCAAATACTCAAAACATCAAGGAATGTTTTGTTTGTCTTTAACCCTGTTGTAAAATGTCCTCCCCCTCCCCCCATAATGTTGAACACTGTTGACACAAAGTATGACAATGTACTAATACTTCCAAATGTTCAGTGAATTTATTACAGTCTTAATTAATTGAAGGTAATCCATATACATTACAGTACTGACTGTGTAATGTGCCTTAGAATTCTGACCGGGATAGAATAGGTCTTCACCAACCCATGCTTGCCGTAAAAGGTGCCTATGCTTGTAAGCATGTCATCAATCCCAATTGCATGGATCGATGCTAAGGATATCAATCACTGGATTGTCTGGTCCAGGCTCGATTATTTACAGACCGCCGTCATATAGCTGGAATATTGCTGAGTGCGGTGTAAAACCAACCAACCAACCAAACCAAGCCTTAGAATTCTTCAGATTTTGCGTAAATGTGGAGTTGTTGATAATGTCAGTTATTCATTCAGAACCCCAAGTGTAGTCCTGCACCATTACTATGGAATATCTTCATTTAATTTAGTAAAGACCAGTTTACATTATACAGAGTTTCAGATCGGTTCATTTTCTGGAACATGGACTGATTGGGAATCAAAATGTCTTGAAACCAAATCTTTCTGAATATCCTGTATATCTTTGCTAAAGTTAGGAAAATTTTCTGATGCTATTTGTGTCAAGCTAAGTAACTATTATCAAAATTGTCAAGTCTAGGTATTATAGCTGTATGAAATTAGCATAATAGTAAAAAGGTAGAAGAGTATTAAAGTATTAAGTATTAAAAATTTCATAGGCTATATGTTAGTGTATCTTGAAGCTGTGTGTAAACATATATTTTGATCATTTTATATGGTACCCGTATCACCTTCCATAACCGATAATGTCAAATCACTTCAGCTGTCATAATGTGAAGTTCAGTGTTTGTTTGGATAGCAGCTTTGATTGTATCAGGATGAAATTGAGGTCAGAAATGTGAAATATTTTTCCGCTGATTACATGTCAGTTCTGTTTGAGTGATTACAGGTGTGAAATACCACAAATATCCGCATTATGACGCAACACTGATTTATTATGATCAAGTCAAAAGCTCGGGAATAAAACCAGATTTTACAGAATCTGGTCTTTGTTATAACCTGTACATTAAATGTGACTTGGGTATTATTTCTCAGGAGAGATAGGAAAAGCATGGCACTATGTACCTTAAAATTTACATCCCCATCTGTTGTGTTGAGTAGGAAGTTCATACATTTGTTGGTATATTGGCATTATGTTACCTGAAGGTTGTGTTTATCTATACATCCCTAACACCTGTTGTCATGCCAACACATCTATAGTGAGTGACAGATTGTACAGTGCAGAGTTTGGACTAGTCAGTATATGTTATTCAGTTCATTCCTGTTATCTAGGTGTGGACTTCAGAAGAATGCCCACCTCAAATTTTCTACCTATTCTTTGTATGATTGTACAGGTGTATATTTTTGTATTTGATTAGTATCAATATGCACTTTTCTGATCCATAGCTTGTTTGTGGTGTTACTTAACAAGTAAAAGATACATTTTGGTCAGGTGTTTACAGCCCAACAGCCCAACAAGACAGTCGGGCAGGTGACCCATAAGTATTCCCTGGCCATCTTTAAAGTAACCTGCCCACATTCAGAAATTACAAAAATTGAAAATCAGAAAAATGCAACCTGATATTTATCATGTTTATGTCTAGTGCATGTAAAAAAAAAATCAAATTTTTGTCTGCCTGACCCTTACTTGTCCAGACAACATCAATCTTTGAACACACTCAGTACCTCTAGGCTATATTTACTGTACTATATCACTAATCCCTGTGTTATGTGTACTTTGTCAAGCTTTCTTAGCTTTGACGTCATCAAACTGGGGGTACTTTAAGATTTGTGCATGTTCCTATTATGTTTATCAGCAATATGTAATTAATGTATCAGTCACTGGCAAGAGACTGGCCCATGTTTCAACTTTGATACATTAATGGGACCAGGGTGCAACTAGGTTTTCATGTCAACATGCATCAGCATAACTCTTTCAACACCGCGGACCGGTAGACCAGCCAAGCCATAGCCAGGTCAGAATAGTATATAATTCTATAAACCTACCTGTCAAGTCATTCATTTATTAAATCTCTCACTTTTCACAATGTCAGAAATACATATTTAGCATCAGAAACTAGCAGTTTCAGTCCTTGTCCTTTTAATGATAACATATAGCAAAACCCTAAAAAATGGCATATTTCTACTAGTCCTTATGATACCTTAACTATTGGGCAGTTTGGCAAGGACTATAGGACTAGTGCCAATTTCTAACACTGCGTATTTCATTTCAATTCAGGGGGCACGGGTGGCCCAGTCGTCTAAGGCGCCGCGATTCGCTGTGCAGAATTGCTTCCCTTGGGCACGCCAGAAACCTATGATTGTGGGTTCGAATCCCGGTTCGCCCCGATTATGTTTCTAGGTTTGTCAGCACCATACCCGTGCTCGTGGGTTTCACCGAAGTGGTAAACGTCTGAGGCCTGCATCACTTCGGGCTTTCCTCCCACATTAAGCTGACACGCCGTGATATGACTGGAATACTGTTAAAAGCGGCGTAAAATCCAACTCACTCACTCACTCATTTCAATTCATCATATTTTATTAATATGTTAAAAAATGTTCAATGTTATTCGAAACAAATAAAATTGGGACACATGCTTCGACAACGAATCCCGATAGAATATGTCAAAGAGCTAAATAATACTAATAAATAAAATCAACAAAAATATATCTAGAAGTTGACAAACTTACATATCAGTTATCATTTCCATCTTTTCGTCTGTTCACGTGTAATGTATGTCAAATGACATCTCGGCTTTGGTCTCCTTGATTTCTAGGTTTCGGACACAATGTTTAATGCCAAAATATATGCAGCAGAGATCTTTGTCACAACTTGTAACCTATCATGACAGGTCAATGAAATTCCATGTTATTAAATGTAGGTCGTGATTTCCTGCTAAAACATAAGAATATCATGATCTAACCAAAACTTATGGTCTCAACAGTCTCTGGATAAGACTTGCATCATGGGGTAAAATTATGAATGAGGAATATTTATTTTATCCTATTTAGGATTTTTACTGCAACCACAACGTGTTAAGCTTAACGTTAAACACCTGATTTATTCATCGATGCATGTAACAAATATTGAATTAACAGATTTGTAGCCAAACTCAACACATTATCTACCAACAGATCATGCTGATAGTGTAACGGATCATGCTGACAGTGTGACAGATCATGCTCATAGTGTTACGGATCATGCTCATAGCAATACGGATCATGCTCATAGCAAATCAGATATGTTGCTTGTGGTATTGGTATTCTTCTCAGTCAACTTCTTTAGCAGCAAGTCTCAAGAACCCCAGGACCCCCCTTAATTTTGAACACTGTTTAATGGTTGTAGTCTATGTGTTCAGGTAACAGCAGCATTAGAAACTGGCACTAGTCCTATTGTCCTTGCCAAACTGCCCAATAGTTTAGGTATCATGAGGACTAGTAGAAATTTGCCATTATTAGAGTTTTACTATATGTTATTATAAGGACGAATGGACTAAAACAGTTAGTTTCTATTGCTGTAACAGTATCAGTGTGTAGTACTTGAGATGCTGCTTTCCTGACTACGATCCCTCTAACAGTGTGCCCCTCACAATCCTCACGATCAGTGACTGACTGAGACGGACACTGAAGAGAAACTGTATTTTTAGGTGGACAGTCGTGGGGTTACTGTTTACCTGCTGATGAGGGCAAGAATGTCTACTCAGGTTGTGGCATTCCCCGACACTTTACAAACAAAGACAAACTGTGCAAGTCAATTTACTTAGCTATAGTACACGGATAGTCAAAAAAAACCTACTGTCAATATTTGTTCTTTCCAATTGGGGAAAAAAGGAAATCATCATTAGATTGTTTGTGTGACCCCAAAGTAAACTGAAACAAATTTAAATCTTAAGAACAAATTTGTGTCGAATTTGTTGCGAGACAAAGCGTTAAATGTATTTGAAATGAAGGAGTTGTTAACATTTCCTCACATTCAACCTCCGTTTGTGTTATTAACAGTATGTATGCTTTTAATCTTGTGGAGAATGTCACAGCGTGCAGTCGTCATGGGTTACAGGAACAGTTACACTGCTTTCTGATGTTCAATTTCAACCTGAAAGCCTGTACACACACAAGAATGTTCTTAAGGTCATTCTCTTGATGAGGTATTTGAATGAAACCTTTTGAAGGTATGGATTTCAGAGTGATGCTGAGATATTTTAGATGTTTATAGCATGTCAAGCTTGTGGCAAATTCTTACACAAGGTAATCAACATCTGTCACAAAAGTCAAGTTTGTCATGGTAGTCACAGTCTTCTAGATACTGATCCTCACCCAACCATGCTGTGGTAGTCGAGACATTCGTGCGTGACCCACACAATACCTGTGTAGATAGGGAAGTTCATTCAGGCATTACTTGGAGACAATGTTATGTTAGCTAGGCCTATGTTATGTACGTTAAGATGAATGGTTTCATTTACCAGTCATGTCATGAATCTGATCTTCAAACCAAACGTGTTTGCTGTGTGAATATTAAGAAGCTTTTAAGAATATGAACCACAATACATTAGAATTTGATTAGAATAATGAATTCACCTTTAGAAGAATCACTGATCAGGTTCAGATTTCTGTTTGTGAAGCAGTTTGTATTTCAGCTAATGTTGAATTTAAACTGGAATTATTTTTTCTCAGGCGAAGGAATATGTTGCATGGGTTTTACATTTTGTTGTAATATGCAATAATGTGTTACACAGCTGTTGTTAAATGTTGCTGGATTTTGCTGGGGACTCTCATTCTTTCTGCTTATAAGAGTCTATATTGAGTCTAAAACCAGATGATCAATCAGGGTTTGATTTAAGGAACTTGTTTAACTTTCACAAATTTCTGGGACTCAATGATAGTTTATTGAGCACCATACCCACTGATTTAACTTCGTAAACAAATGATCAGTCCACTTGGTGCCATCACTCTGGGCTAGATAAGCCTCGCCTCCCCTAATACCCCAAGAGTCGACTAAAATGAAGATTAGATGGTTACTGTGTATGGCTTAGCTGATTGTGTTTTTGTACACTGATACCATGGAATATTGCTCATTCTGTCAACCACTAGTTTGCCTGTTCTAGCTTGATTCTTTAATGGCCATCATGATATTGCTTGGATATTGCAGTGTTAGAAATTGGCACTTATCCTACAGTCCTCAGAAAACTGCCCAATAGTAAAGGTATCCTAAGGACTAGTAGAAATTTGCCTTCTTAAAGGTTTTGCTATGTGTTATCATCATAAGGAGTAGTGGACTGAAACTGTTAGTTTCTACCGCTGTATTGGTGAATGTGTCCAGTCGTTTAACAGCATTCACTTTCCTCCCACATTAAGATGTGAAAACCCTGAAAAGGCATAAAGCTTCAAGGATCCATAGAGAAGCCGAGGGTACATCTTTGCTTCCAGTCTGGTTACGTTTCCATCTGTCTACTGGCAGTGTACACAGCAATGGCGTGTATGTTTACCATGCTGACTTTATCTATCTGGCAGTCCGGACTCGGGTTATTCTCATCATAAAGCACTTTGTTGTTTACTGACTTCTCAAGTATCAGGATACAAGCAACATTTGCAGCCTAGACAAACATTAATCTTCTGATAATGTAGCTGCCTCACAGTCTGTTATTAGGGTGATATTACAATCGCCTGAGATTAAAGAAGGCGGTCCCGCTCGTCTGTGTCTGACTGTCTGTGTCTGTATGTGTCGGTCGTGTAAAACGTTTACACCCATGACAGTGGCATTTAAAAAATCTGATCTAAATCAAAGTCTATAATGTCGCCTAGTGTTTTTGTACTTTGATTGTTGTATGTATTTTATGATTGGTCACCATTGCATACAATTGCTGGTAGTTGAAGTGATGATAGAAATCCTGCTGGGGAATCATGCAGGAAGCAGAGGTACTGTAAGGCCCTATGATGGCCGTCATATAGCTGGATTATTGCTGAGTGTAAGGTTAAACAACAAACAAATAGACAAAGCCATGATCCTTGGTAAAGTTGTTTGGCTTTGATTGCTGCTTGCCTATAGCCTAATTTTAATTGATGAGAATGGTTTAGTGATGTCTTTAATTTTGACATGGTTTAATGATGTTTAATTTTGACATGGTTGCTTTATGGCCTTACTTCCAGCTTACCCTGTTACTGCCCGGGACATACTGACTAGCTTGTTCTCATCTCCATATGGCTGCAGTATTGCCTATGTGATGTAACATTGTAACTTAGTCTGTTAGTTAGAGACCCTCTGCTGACTTAGCTGTAATGGAATGTAGGATATATTGATCATAACATCCGTTATTGCCATATGATCACAACATCCGTTATGACAATGTGTCATCAATGTTTCATGTCGCCCCAGGCATATAATCGTCGGAAAGTGTGTACAAGCGTAATGTCATGTTTTCACCAACACACGCTTCAGGTGGAATGCTTGTGTTCGTGGTTAATTGAAATAATATTATAGATATAATAAGGAACTATTATTTTATTTTCCGGTTGTTAAGACGTTTAATTTGGATTCAACAAAGATTGTGTGAATTATTGTTAATGTTTTCAAGACAAGTGTTTAGAGATGGTAATAATATAATCATATTCATTCGTTGTGCATTAGGTTGTTTGGCAAGATATTTGATAAATTATTGATTTACTTTATCTGTGTAAACTAGTGTGATTATGTTGACGTAAGCCCACATCATGTTTACTTGAATTAATGTTGGGCATTAGGATTTTGTCATAGATCATTTGTCATTGTTATTTTTCTGAAGTGATTTATCATCCATTATGGGTGTCATTTGATTTGCGATTTTAAGTGTCTTATTCCATAAATGAATTATTTAGTTTGTTGCTTATTCATTATGACTTTGTTCATGTGCATGTGAATTACAACTGGACATACTGAATAAAAGTTTGGTAAAAACTATAAAGTGTCCAGTACAGTCCTACTCAGATCATGGACACTCACGATCTAGCAATGCCTCAGTACAGACAAAGTAATCAATCACAAACTCATAATAATCAATCATAGGAACATCGCTTGGATAATATATAATTCAGTTGAAGGGCTAGACATTGGGAATATGATCATGTTTGCTCTGCAAGCATTTGCAAGTGTGTGGAAACTGTTGCAGTATAAATATAATCATCATCATCATCTTCTACGTTGTCATCGTTGTCGTTGTCATTATTAATCAGGCCAAAAGTTGCTGGAATATTGCTAAAAGTGGCGTAAAACCATATTCACTCACTCACTCAGCATAGTACCATGAACAACTCTGATTTAAGTACCCTTTTTTTAAGAAAGAGGCTAAATAAATAAGATAAACAAAATAAACAGCTGGAACAAATTGATAAGTTAAATGCCACATGGGAAAACATAGAGAAATAGTCCTGAGAGCCTTCCATTAAGGTATCTCCAAGATGTCAGCTGTTTGTTCAGAGTGTTCTGTTGAGGGGGGAGGGGATGGGGGCTGTCTATTGTTCCCTGCATGAGACCATGCAGACAAGGAGATGGGGTCAGGCACAAGAGGCTGAGATAAGAGCCCCCACCTTGAGTGTCCTGGGGCAAACTCCAGATAACCTGGTGCGGCTGTTGCAGCTTCATGGTCATTTCATTAATTAACCACATACTTGACTGATTAATCATTGGATCATGTGCTTCGCTGGTTGTCTCACTGCCCTGGTGAACCTATGGTTGTGTATGTGCCTATGGTTGTGTATGTGCAATCCCCATGCAGAGATTATGGTCTCGGGGATTCAGTACAACCTGTTCAGACGTGAAGTTTTGATGAGGTGGTAATCAAAGTTAAATAAACATGATAAAAGCTTTGGTTATTTGCAGCCCTTGGTTAAATGTGAAAGCTTATGTACCCACGATCATTAGACTTACTGAGGCTAGAAAATATCTTTATGACATGATTTGTGCTGTTTTGTGGGCTTTTGTTTTATTTGTTGATTTGAAATGTCTTTATTTTTAGGAATAAATATATTTGATGATTAGCCCTGTAATTCCGCTGCTCTTGATATGGAAGTTACCGGTAGTTGCTGGGGTCCTGGAAGTTTTCCTTCTCACACATTTTATCAAGGGGTCTCCTAAATCATTCAACTGAAGCCACATTTAAAAATGTTTTCTTACAAATTTTCAGAATGTCTATTTTTTTAATATCATATTATTAAAAAAATTTTTTTATTCATAGTATCTATGTAATTAAATGTTGACATGACTGTTTTGTTGGACTGTATTTGGTGTATTTCATCAAGTAAGGAAAGATGAAAACACATTTGGCAATTATTTTAATTTTGGGGAAAATTATGTGATATGAGGCAGGGTGTTTGGGTGTGAGGCAGACAGGGATGAAAATCTTATATCGTATTTGCCACATTTAGCATGTTAAGTGCCCTGATCCAATAAGGAGTCATAAGGACGCCCTGACCATCTTCTAGACCAATATACAAGTAATTATTATAAGCAGCTCCTACCAACACTGTACATTTACATAACAGTCGATGTGTTCATGTGTGTTCGTGTGTGTTCAGGCAACAGCTGTGGAAAAGGGGTGTATAGCTGCCAAGACTTAGTGACTATTATTGAATAAGTTTTATTTTGCATTGACAGTTGATCCCTTTAAACAAATTTAACTTCTTGTGTATGGTTTATATGCTTATTAGAATGAACATGGTAATTATTTAATTATAGCCTTAACATTAGAGTATTGACAAGGTCAAACCCCGATCAACAAGTAGCCAGCGTATTTATTCACACAATATGTGACTACCCATATAAAGCAAGACATCAAACACATTGTTTTCTTATCAAAGTGTTTGGTTAAAACTGTACTTCAATCCCAAATGTTTAATGCTTAGTATACATAGTCACTTGAAAAAAATAGAGGATATAGAACAAGCTGCTATTTAAATGTCTCTCCTTACAAAATGTCTTATCACAATGTGAGAAATTGGCACTAATCCTAAACTGACCAATTAAGTATTGGTATCAAAAGGACTAGTAGAAATTTGCCATTTTTAAAGGTTTGCTATATGTTATCATTATAAGGACTAGTGGACTGAAAATGTTAGTTTCTACCGCTGTATTGACTATCGAGTTAATGTTGTGATTGGAATTGTAATCAGGTGAGTCATATCTCATTACCAGCCATGGCTGGCAGGACCTCAGGGGTGGGGCAGCTGTTACTTCAGGCGCTCCACCCACATTGAACAGATCACCCAGATAGTACTGAACTGATGTTGTCTCAAGGGTTCAAGACATACTCCCACTCACATTATTGGAAATGAGTCAACAGTGTGGTTCTGATCATGTTGTTTTGTAATGAGCATTGTCCTCATTACCGTGACACATTATGTGGAGCACTGGGAGCCCCTTTGAAACTGTCACTTAATATCCTGTGCCTGCTGTATGAAAGAATGAAGTTACATCATTAAGAAAGTTCTAATGTTGACATTTCACCAGGTGACACATTCAGTATCACAGGGCATGAGGTTTTGAATGTTTTCAAGTATTTTCTCATGCAGACCCCGAAACAAAACTATCCAAATATTCCCACACAAGTCTCCAATACTTTGAAAAGTCTATTGGTTTGTCTGGTCCAGACTTCATTATTTACAGCCTGCTGTGACAGGGTTCACATTAGGAATTATGACATGGGCTCTTAATGTGAAAATATTCCAGAGGTACACCCACTCTTGCCCATACAGCAGAATGTTAAGATGCCCCATTGCATTTGAAAATGTGGTCCTTTTTTCAAATTTTGGGGCTAAAAGCACAAAGCCCCACCCTCGAATTATCCCTGCTGTGATATGGCTGGAATATTGATGAGTGCTGCGTAAAGCAACAAAGAAAGGTCTTGAGATCCATTTGTATTTATCAAGTTACCCATACCTTTGAAAAAAATGTGTTTGGTTTCAGAACTAAAGGGTTCCATATGTAACTGATTTAAAGGATGAATAACCTTGATAATATGGGCCATTGTTTAGTGAGATAATCCTGTGAAGCTAATGATGTTCTTCTGTTGTTCCAGGTGAAAGCTATGGTGAAGCGAATGGCTATGGAACTCTCCCAGTGAAGAGGAGGAATCCTATCACAAAGTTAATGAAAGATGAGACCCAGCCCAAACCTAGGATTCATATTGGAATGCCCGAGGACTTCCGGAGAGTGTCAGCCATTATTGATGTCGACATTGTGCCTGAAACGCTGCGTAGGGTAAAACTGATGAAAAACGGTTCTGATAAACCACTTGGTTTCTACATTCGTGATGGTACAACTGTGCGGGTTACATCACAGGGACTTGAAAAAGTACCTGGAATATTTATATCGAGGCTTGTCCCTGGCGGGCTTGCTGAGAGCACGGGACTACTGGCAGTTAATGACGAAGTTCTAGAAGTGAACGGAATTGAAGTTTCAGGGAAAACTCTAGACCAGGTGACAGACATGATGGTGGCAAATAGTGCAAATTTGATCATTACTGTGAAACCTGTTAATCAGAGAATGACACTAGGGAATCAGCGTGGGGCGCCAGGGCGACACTCCCAGATGTCCTCCACGTCACAACACTCGTACCGGTCATCTAAATCGTTTGACAGTGACACAGTTATTGAACACGATGACGAAGATGAAGTTCATGATCATCTTAGTAAACCTGAAAAAGAGAAATCGGACAAAGACAGCGCTGTTGTGACTTTGTAACAAAGCAGGTGCTGTGTGTTTGGTTTGGTGTGCTGGTTTATGACTGGTTTCTAGTGCAACAGTGATGTGCTTGTGCAGTCCAGACCCTATTCCACAAAATTATCTCGGCACTGGACAGGCATAGCACTAAGATCGCTTTGTGGAACAGGGCCCTGAATGGAATATTGACTATGTTGTTGCTGCAAATATCCAGTGCTGGAAAGACACTCGCTACATTACCTCTCTAATACTATTGCATGGCATATCCACTCAGCTTCACATAGGCATGTGCACTGTGATGGGAACAGAGAATTCCAGCAACTCTTCAACCTTCACCTAGGGAAAATTGATTTATCATGCTTTTGATGTTGTACAGGCATCGGGTAGCCTGGTGGTACATGTGTTGACTTGTCCTGCTGAAAGTCCCAGGTTCAGCTGCCTACACAGTGTGTCTGGTATTCCCTGTTGTGATTGGGCTGGAATATTGCCCATAAGACCATACTCACTATCTTGCTTGTTGCAAAGCATTGAACACATTGCATTGCTTGAGTTAAACTTAACACAACCTTCACTCTGGAATGTTTATGCATTGATAAATAGGCAGGAAAAATGTGTAATAGGCGTAATGAAGCACTATGTGCTTAGTAAGCAAAATTCTTTCGGGAAGTGGTTTGGGTTAAAATTGACATTTGCATTGGTGAGAAGCTCTGTCCCAGAAGTATTTTTGGAAGTTATGTGCATATATTTTATTTGTGCTTCCTGCAATTTTTGCCCACTTGCTGGTGACAAGTATAACATGGTACAGAACAATATGTGGTAATGTTCTTTTCTTTCACAGGCTGATTAGCAACAGGCTTGCTCTATATTTATTCCTGTATCTCTTCCATAGTAATTGATGGTGTTTTCTTTATTCTAATATGCAGTTATGTAATTAAAATTTTGCTTGATTCAGTTATAAACATCTTCATAAGCATAATTGTGCTACAAACGTTTAAGTCTGCTCAAATATCTTTGGCACATTTTACTAATTTTAAACATATGGACTGATATCAGCAATTTTTTTCAAGATGAAAGAGATTTTGAGACTTTATTTCTCAGAGATTTTAGCTAAAAATCAATCAGCATGTGAAAAGTGTTAAGTCCTTAATAGCGTTAAGATAGAGAGTGTTACCTCACTGCCAGAATCTACTAAGTCATATGTTAGATTGTAAAAACTGTAAGTAATATATCTGTTGCACAGGTTGTGTGTGTTTGTTTAAAAGTGGTAAGAAGTATTTTAAACAGTTTATGTAAGATGTTATGATGGATTCTTATTTTCATAGTTCAAAGTTGCACTTTGTTATTGCACTTGGGGACTTGCACTGTCACTTTTATGTCACGTTTAATGTCAACAACACAGAATGCAGAAAAGTATATTCAGCTGTGGGTATGGATTACTTTTGTGAGGTATATAATTGCATACAAATGCTCAGCTGCCACATTTGATGAAGTAATTAATGTTTCCTCTGCTCAAAGTAAATACTTCCATTTTGGGATAGCTTTACCATCATATCGTCTTGTCTGAGACGTCATGTTGAAATGTATGAAGATAGTGAACATTTGGCCTTAGCATGTGAACAAATTCACCCATGATCTAGTTACAAGTAGGTACAAGTGGCTACACAATTGGGCAGAATTGGGCAGTCTGCATTTATTGATGTCATTTCAGAAGTATTTCTGCCAACTCCTTCGCAGTATTAGTGATACAGCAAGACTTGGACACTAGTTCTATCGGGGAAGATAGTTTACATCTCTTGGAACTCGCCAAAATCATTACAATTTCAACTTCTAGGCAAACTATTAGAATCAGGAAATATTTGCTTGCCAACACTTGCCTGTTGATATAGAAATATCTGTATTATAAGCTGTTGCTTTTTAGCTGGCAGAAGACGACTTCTCTCACTGGTTGATCACCCAGCTATTGCCATAAGAGAGGTGTTAAAGTGTAGCTGTATGAGTAGGGGTGTCACGATATGCCTCCCTCACGTACTGATATATTTCACAATACTTGTTTTGTGCCATTTCTGAATGAACTTCATGCTCCATTTGGCCAAGTTTGTGTGAAGTCGTTGCTGTGAACCAATTTGTGTATGAATTGGTTAATTTAAGCATCTTCTAACTGTAAGAATAAACAGATGAGTTAATACTAATCAGAGTTATTTTCATAAGGTGTTTACTTTGTTAATATTACTTTTTGAAAATCTCTACGGACTTAAAATATGAATCGATACAGAAGTAATAGTAGTAGGCATACAATGAACAGTATTCTGTGTAAATTCAAAATGCATCGGTATATTGGTGAATCGTGACGCCCCTTGTGATGGGAGATTCCTGTAAAGTAATAATCATCCTTTGCTACGAACAATGAACCTAGATCTGTTTGCTGGTTTCTTTTCCAGCCATTTGAGGAGAGGTTGCAATAATACAGCGCCCCTTCACGTTGGATTTATCTTGCTGCTAACACTATGTTTTTACATGCATGTGTTTGGATTCGTGGATACTTTATGTATATAACCTTGAACAAGTGATAATGAACAACACTGAACAATATGGTTCTTCAGAGGGAAAACAACACTTTTTGCCTTGTATTTTATTTGGACAAGATAGACTTGTTGAAATGGCAGGATCTTTTTTATCACTGAAGTCTTTAATTGTACAGATTCTTCCTATTTGAGCATGTTGAGCATTTTATGCATGGCTGTTTTGTTGTATCAAATGCCAGGATTTGTGTATAAGAACTGTTATCAATCTGATGGTTTTGAATGTAAATATTTTGTAGTTGCCACCATCTTCTCCTGCCATGGCATAGTCTAAGGGAGGTAACTTGGTGATACTGGCTTGTCTCCCTTAGACACAGTGATGCTGTTCTTGTGCCTTTTAACAAAGCTAAGTATAGACAATTGAATTACTTTTTGAATTTTTTTTTGACAATATGAGTGACATTGATTATTAAGTCAGAATTGGAAATAAAGACATTTAGAATTATAGTTCTTAGAAGATATTCTTAGCACCTTGAACATGATTAATCAAACCAGACATTGTAACCGGTGTCATTTTACACTTGCTAGAAATTTCAAGTTCATGACTTTCGTATTTCCAATATGGATCTCAGTTGACAGGGAATGGTTCTCAGCTAGTAACCTTGGTAACATGTTATCATCTAGCTGAAATGAATGACAATTTAATTTCTGGTGTTACATTATTACAAAAGTCAGTCTGGTTATCCAAGTAGCAATATTTGTTTCTGTGCTATTTTGACTAATTTCATTTGCTAACCCACTAACTTGGCTGCACGTCCCCTCTACACTGCACTCTGGTTATGTTAATAACTCACTTTCACATTCCAGGCCTTTGACAAGCTTAAGACATCAAATGTCTGTTTTTATTCTGCTTGTTTGTGACCATATCCTGCTCTAAAAACTGATATTTTACCTTAATTCTGATTTTTGAAAAAACGTTTTAACACTGTCTGTTAATGCTTTGTTTAAAATGAATTTTTGGTCATTGAAGTAGGGGTTTAGCATATGAGAGTACATTTTGTGTTCAACACCATTTAAGTTTTTAGTGATTAATACATTTTCAATCATGTAACTGGTAGCAGGGTTATAAATAAGAGCACCAACTGTTAGTGAATAACTGAATGACATTTATGCAAAAGTGATCCTGCCCTCTTTGTACCCAGCTCTAATGAGAACTGTGAATGTGTCTTTCATTGTGGTATGACATACAGTGGAATCAGGATAGTTTCCTTCTTTACAGCTCCTGCGTAATGATACATCTCTTGTAAAAATAAAGCTGTAATGGTTCTCAAGGTTATTTTTCTGAGTAAATTGGTAGGTTCCACTGTGTATGCCAGAAGTGATTATTTTCAACTGGTTGTTTGTGAATATTGCAATTCTTTGAGTTTCGGATGTTGGTTGTGACACATACGTGACCATATAGTTATCACTTGCCTTAACACTCTATACCTATTTTGCCATTGACATCGTATGGTGGTTGTGAGTTCACATGTTGGTGCTCAACATGCAGAGACGGAATCTAGAACTTCCAAGCTAGGGAACTGCATCTTTATGATGGAACAATATTGTGATACAGTGAAGTACACAGATCAGGTGCCACACTGATTAATATACTTATTTGGATGGTTTTGTATACAGTGCCCATGCTCACAACTGAACACATCGTGCAAGCATTAAATATTCAACTTTGGTGTATTGTGGTATTTGGGGCTCGCATCTCACTGTCCAGTAGTCATGTACCAAGTTGTTTTATCTTCAAGGGACCATGGAGTTAGTTTTATTTTGTATGTAGATAATTTAGTCTTTGTTACCAAGTTTGCCTACATGCTGACACTACGTTCATTTTATTCAGGTATTGTTATAGATTGGTTGTCGCCTAAGTCACTTAGTGTCTTCATGTTGAAGGGTACGTTTATATATAGATTGGCCATGAATACTTCATTGCCGCTGTCATTGTGGTGTTGATGCAGTACAGAGTAATAATCAGTGGTTTACGGTCCACTCAGAACCACGGTAAGGGACCATATTCTGGATGGAGATATTGGCTTGAGACATACAGTTTTCTCTCTGAATGCTTTATTTTTCTCAGACTTGAGCCAGAAACGTTTAAAATCTTTTTGTATAACTTCAGAAAAAAATATTTTTTTCCATATTTTTAAAAGGTAACAGATTGTTCTTTTCAAAGAAAAATCCTCAAGCCCCAGAATATCAAATGGTCAGCCCTAAGACCTCAATTATTAATTACATTATATAACAGTTATTTTCAGATTGTTAAATGTCTACTGCCAGGATCAATGTTGCTCTGTCCGCCCCAGTGGTTAAATGATAAGAATTGTTTGGTTCTTGGTGGAACAGTTGGGTAGATCAGTCACTGTTAACAAAATGTAGAAGTTAAATGGATGTAAAATCTTAAAGATAGGTTATCCACGGATGTTTCTATCTCAAGTGCCTAATAATAATATGTTATGGAGGTAAGGAACCAAGCAGTTTATTTGTGTCAGACCTCAGCATATTTTTCAATGGCGCTTTGGAATATCTTCAAATTAACATAATGTCGCCCGTTGCTACCAGTGTTGATGCATGGTATACAACTAGTGTCTGTTGACCTTGACCTTAGTTTACACAACTTTGACCTTTATTGATGCAAGTCCGGTTCTGTATATATTTGTCAAAATCAAAACCCACTTCGTCATTGGGACAAGCGCTACAATATTTGCCATTCCTTGTTTCCTGTATCTTCCTGTCTGTTGTATCTTTGTTACCTTTGCTATCCTCGAGCCAGTGACTACTTCAACATTTCAACCTTAATCTCTTTCTCTGCCCAGCTTGAAAGCACACAACTTCATTTTCCTTCAGACCTATTTTTTTAAAAAAACATCATTATGAACCTAGCTGTTTGATGTGTATATTATCTTACTGATTTAAGCTTGAATCAAAACATTAGCTGTCCTTATTGTATTTGATAGTGGTATTTTTATAACCATACAATATTCAATTTATTGTCATATGATAACTGCATATATTCCCCCTTGTTAATTACAGCCAGTGTATCACACTTTCCATGTATCATTGAATAAGGACATTGTATCACAGGATATGCTTGTCCAATGCTCAGTTGATTTGAGCTCAAAGGTTGTGAAGTATGTCTGTATATATGGTAACTTAAAAAGACAAGTACATTTTAGTCTGTTAACCTTTTTTTTAATTATGATGGTTTGAAACCATTCTGCTTATTTTTAAGATGAAAAGACCTGAATTGTTAATCATTCCATCTTTATTTCAGGTGACTTTTTGCATGTGTAATGTTTATATGCAGGGAGATTTTTTATCCATATTTGTACATAGGATATTTACTACATGAGGTACTGATAGCCTGTAAGTACGCAGAGTAACTGTAGACACAACCTGACAACAATGAATAAAATAATAACTGATATGCTTGTCTGTTTCATTCTTTCAAAAGGTCTGCCTCTGTCATTTAGTGGTAGAGCGTCCGCCCGGAGAGCGGGAGGTCTGGGGTTCGATCCCCGTCCGTGTCATACCAAAAGACGTTAAGAAATGGTTTATTTTTGTTACCCTGTCTGGCGCTCGGCATTAAGGGGCAAAAGCAAGGACTGGTCGGCTCGGAGTCAGTATACTGTGTCTGAGTGGGGTATTCATGTTAAACTGCAGCATGGTATCTCAGTGGGCTAGCACTATAAATCGGCACCAGTCCGGTCTAGTACAAGCAGCCACACACACACACACGTGCATGCACGTCGCTATATAAGTGCAATAATCTTGGATGCAACGTTAAACCCCATTTCACCTTACATCACCTTAATGGTGCCCGAATCTATATGGGACCAGTTGTGATTATGAAGTGGGTCAGAACTAGGAATGGCCTGTATCCTGTTTCACTTCCACCAAGCTAGCTTGACACAACTTGATTTACTTATATTAAAAATGCAATTCCGGTAATGACCATAGTTGATTTCATAAACAGGACTAGGTCAGTGCTCAAAGGTGATATTACCGAAATAATACTGTTGTGCTTTTAATGATGACTAATGAATAATTGAAATTATTTTCAAATCTGTTTTGATCCAATCCAACACAAACTTGAAGATAACCTCGAGGGGATTCTGGGTTAACATTGGGCTCCAGCAACCTATGCTTTCCGTATGAGGCAACATGATGGATGGGTGGTCAGGCTCGGTGACCTGGATCATGCATGATATTAATCGCTGGCATATGGTCCTTGTGTCTGTTGAGGTGATGGCGTTTGTCTACACTGAAAGACCCCTGAAGATCCAGGGTAGAATAAGTTTCCAGCAACCCATGCTTGTCGTAAAATGCATGTAAGAAGAGACCAACTTGATCGGGTGGTCTGGCTCGCTGATTTGGTTGATGCATGTCATGTACCCCAGTTGTGTAGATCGATGGTCTTGGTGTCAGTCACTGGATTGTCTTGTCTAGACTCGATTATTTTACAGACAGGGATATTGCTGGGTGCGTTGTTAAACAACAAACAAACAAAACATTGAATCAACAGGCACATATCCCTTGTAGCTATAAAGTGAATCACCTCACTATATTTTAACTGCCCTCTCGGCGTATCCCTTGTCTGCATTGAAACACGCATATATCAAACTATACTCTTCAAAAAAAAGAAACTTGACATAGATGTATAACCACATTTCTCAAAATATCCAAAATCATTAAATGAAATGTGATTAGAATTAGTCAAACAGACGGAGGGGAGGGGCACGGGTGGCCCAGTCGTCGTGATTGGCTGTGCAAAGTTGCGTCCCTTGGGCGATTATGTTTCTAGGTTTGTCAGCACCATACCCGTGCTCGTAGGTTTCACCGAAGTGGAAAACGTCTGAGACCTGCATCACTCCGGGCTTTACTCCCACACTAAGCTGACACGCCGTGATATAACTGGAATACTGTTTAAAGCGGCGCTAAACCCAACTCACTCAAACAGAGGGATGATGCATCCATAATTCGCGGAAACACATCCAAACCACATAAACGTAGCGTTTGGGGATCAATTTTACAGATTCATCCAAACGCAACCGGCTGTGAAAAAACGTGCAGCACAGGATCCTGCATTTATGCATACATGCACCCCTGCTAAAGGGGTATAAAAAACACATCAACGGCCTTTCTTACAGACCTTATAACGACAGTAGATGTGGTGACAGGATGCCAAGACTGAATACAGCTCAACGTCACAACGCCATTGGCAGATTACAAGCTGGAGCAACTCAGCAAGATGTGACCAGACACTTTGGCATATCCCGACAGACAATTTCCGCATTATGGACCCGGTACAACAACACCAACACAGTTGACGACAGACCAAGGTCAGGGAGACAAGGGGGGACAATGCCAGCACAAGATCGATACGTCCAGCTGAGACACCTACGAGAACGCACTACCACAGCAACGTCTACAACCACGCAGATCCCTGGGCTACGCAGAATTTCAGATCAAACAGTACGCAACAGATTGAGGGAGGCCGGACTTTTTGCACAAAGATCTGTTCGACGTCATGTATTGACCCCACGTCATCTGGCAGACCGTCTGCATTGGTGTCTACAGTGGGTGAGATGGGCACGTGCAAGGTGGAGAAATGTAGATTTACAGTTCACTGATGAGTCCCGTTATCTATTCACACGTGCTGATGGGTGCACACGTGTCTACAGACACCCCAACTGTGTGCAGTTGGCGGCGGGTGTGTCATGGTATGGGCCGGAATTCATCACGGCGGTAGGACGCCTCTCGTGCATGTGGCAGGTACATTGACAGGCGTGCGTTACAGAGACATGATCCTACAGCCTTACATTCTGCCTCACTTCAACGTTCACGGTGGGCAATTCCAGCAGGACAACGCTCGACCGCATATTGCACGTGTTTGTCAGGACTTTCTACAACGCAACAACATCCAGACATTACCTTGGCCAGCGCGGTCATCAGATTTGTCCCCGATTGAGCATCTGTGGGACGAGTTGGATCGACGCGTGCACAGAAGGACTCCACCACCCCAAACACTTCCGACGCTTCTTATGGCACTTCAGCATGAATGGCAGCACATTCCAAAGCGTGTTATTGACAACTTGATTGCATCTATGGGTCATCGGTGTCAAGCGGTAATTGATGCACGTGGTGGTCACAACCGATACTGACATTTCCTATACCCCAGTGACATTAACTCTATTGTGTACGTGTGTCTGTCTGTGCGACACGATTAATGTTTTGAACATTGTGTACATTGATCCTCAAACGGTGTTTCAATTATGGTTTCTGTGTCCTAATTTCAAACATTGTGTTTATCTTAAATTATGAAATACGGTGCCATACTCACTTCAGAAAATGCGTGATTTCATAAAACAAACATGAACATGCCAAAATGTTAATTTACAAATCAATAGCGTGTGTGTCCACCTCTGGATGCGATGCAAGCAACACATCTTCGTCTCATGGAATGGACCAGGCGTCGCACAAAGTCCTGTGGGATATCTGTCCAAATCTGCTGGAGCATGTTTCGAAGTTCCTGGAGTGTCTGTTGAACACGAGGTTGACGTCGAAGGCGCCGATCCATCTCATCCCACATGTGTTCGATTGGTGAGAGATCAGGGGAGCGAGCCGGCCAGGGTATGACATTCACTTTGTTTTGTTGAAGAGAATCCTGAACAAGTCGAGCAATATGAGGCCGGGCGTTGTCATGTTGAAAGGTAATGCCTGGGCCATGACGACGCAAAAACGGTAGAACAACAGGGCCCATGATCTCGTTGCGGTAGCGCTGTCCATTGAGATTTCCCTCTACAACTATTCAACGGGTCCTCTGTCTTGCTGTAATCCCACCCAATACAATAACGCTTGTTGGTGAGTATATATCTTTCGTGTACAACATGCACAGATTTTTCTTTTGTATCATTTCATTCAGGCTGTCAGCAGAACCCACGAAATTTTCGATCGTTCAAATCTGTTTTTTTTCTCACTAAAATTATATTCGAATAAGAGCCCCCTATTTCTAATTTTGAGAGGGCCCTGGGCGCTTATTACGTTGAATGAGGTACTTATTTTTTTCCAAGAACTATATTGGCATGCTATTCAGAAGAACCAGCCATGTCAGATGTGTTACTGTACACGGGCAATGGGTGTCTTTCCATTTTGTCATACCGGTAAAGATGGTGATAGTGATACTGATGAAATTTGTACAAGTAATTATTCCATACTCGATACACTGTCTATCCATAAAAGGTAAACCTCTCACGTTTTTCTTTTTGTTCACAAGGTGTGATCCTAGATCCCTCGTGGAACAAACACGGTATATGTTGAAAGTAGATGCCATAAAGACCTGAATGTATTAAGGGCAATTTCAGACCCATCATAAGGTGCCTATAGAGAGGGCTGGGTGCCAACTGGACCTCAACAAAGTATTAATCAGATCAACAATATATGGTTGTGAGGCCTTTCACTCGCCACACTGTCTTAGTTTGTTTTTGTGGCTGTTTTACGCCGCACTCAGCAATATTCCAGCTTAATGACGGCTGTCTGTAAATAATCGAGTCTGGACCAGACAATCCAGTGATTGATATCATGAGCATCGATCCACGCAATTGGGATCGATGACATGAATAAACCACTGTCTTGAGGACGCCTTGGCAGAATACAATACTAAGCTCTTATGCCAGCCACAGGTTTAGGTACGCCATCAGAAGCTCTAAAAGTAGAAATCTGATATCCCCCACTGAAACTAAGAAGGGAGTAGGCAGTACTCTTATCCTGGGGTCCAACAGCAAATCCTATGGATAAAAATACATGGACAAAAACGCTCGACATGACGTTCTCACTCGGAGAAATCCCCGCTAAAACCACCTGGGATACTGGTACGTTAAAGTGTCCATTCAAGTAACAATGATGATGATATTCGACCACCAGAAAGTCATTACAAAGGTTTACACTCTCCCTGGACTTCCAAAACTTCCAAAGAGGACACAGAAGTGATACAGAAAGAAAACCTAACCTTACTACGATCAGTAGCCATCAATGAAGTTCAAACTGCCTGGGACAGCTGGGCCAATATACTAGTATATACTGATAGGTCCAAGAATCCAGTTTTACAACACGGCTGATTAGGTGAATCAATACCATAGCTCCATACACAATGCACGTTCGGATGAGTTCACGGCTGCACTGGAGACAAGTCATTACCAACTCAAAGTTACACCAAGACTACCGGAACTACAGGTAGTCATCCTACCAGAACCCGTAAGCCTACTACAAGCTATCAAGATAGAAACTGATATCCAAATATCGTCGACAATATTGAATACAAATATACAAAACTATACGAACAGTGCAAACAGGTGGAAATATTTGGGATGTGGCGGCTTTGGTTTTGCTGTTTCTCTTTGGCTCCTTCAATTGTCCGGGCTGAGCGAAAAAAATAATCCACCTAAAACAACAATCCCCAAACTCTCACCTTTTCATGAACAGCTGGTATCATCACTTAATGATAGTGGCTCATAAACACAAGCTTATTGTGTAGTTGGGATCGTACAACGGGATTTGCTTTTAGTGGAGATTTCTTTATGCTTATAGAAATGGTTTTGTCGATTTTATTCAAATATATCAACTAATGTTCATAAACCATGTCATGAATGTTTCAGTGATATCATATTGAATAAAGAGAAAGCATACTAAATATATTGCTTATATACTGAACCGCAAAAGAAAGGTCACCCGAAGTAACATTGCTTGTAAAGTTGTCATTTAAATATTTGTCAAAGTTTCTAAAATTTAACATTAGCTTGTCCGAAAAAAGAAATTTGATGATAAAAAAACAAAGCAGATGACAATAAAACTTATCGCCCAAACGCGTCACGGCAACGGCAGTGGTAACCCGATGCACGCGAGTTCCGTGCAAATTGAAATGCACATGCGTTCCACCATTTCTTGCCCTATAAAAATCCATCCAGATCTGATAACATTCATTCGTTATTGAATTGCTACCACATGCCGAGACTGACAAGAAATCAGCGACACCAAGCCCATGGACGATTGCAAGCTAGACAAACCGCCCGGCAAGTAGCCAATGCATTTAAGGCCACGTAAGGACCATATACAGGCTCCAGCAGCGGTACCAGACCACCAACACTACAGATCCACGTAGTGGAAGACCAAGGGTCACCACCCGATGTCAGGATCGTCAGATTGTGCGACAGCATCTTCAAGATCGCTTTGTTACTGCTGCGGAAACTGCTCGACAGACCATTGGGACACACATGCGACACATTATTGATGACACCGTGCGTCGACGATTGACGAGCAGACAGCTCCACTGTCACAGGCCACACCGAAGACCCATTCTAACACCACGTCATCTCCGGGACCGTCTTCAGTTGGCAACACAGCACCAGCATTGGTGCCACCAGCACTGAAGAAGGGTCCTCTTCTCAGACGAGAACCGTTACTGTATCTCAACAGCAGATGGCAGAGAGAGAGAGAGAGAGAGAGAGAGAGAGAGAGAGAGAGAGAGAGAGAGAGAGAGAGAGAGAGAGAGAGAGAGAGAGAGAGAGAGAGAGAGAGAGAGAGAGAGAGAGAGAGAGAGAGAGAACGCCGTGGGGAACGTTTCGGATGCTTGTGTTGTTGAGAGAGATTCGTGGTGTGGTCCGGGCATCATGATGTGGGGTGGAATTGGTCTTGCACACAAGGTCGACCCTGTGGTCTTCCAGAACATCGGTCCAGGGCGAGACAATGGTGTCACAGCAGCTCGGTACATTGATCAAGTCTCGAGACCATACGCCATACCTCATTTGGCACGTCACCGCAACCACGAGTTTCAGCATGATAACGCCCGTGCCCACACTGCGAGAGCAACAAGAGACTTCCCCCAGCAGAATGGCATCAGAATCATGCAGTGGCCTGCCCTCAGTCCCGATTAAAATCCCATTGAGCACATGTGGGACGAGATTCAAAGACGGCAGAAAGACGTCCGACAAAGGCCGACAACTGCAGCTGAACTGCGTCAGGCGTTCCTCAGAGTGTGGGTTCAAGTGCCTAGGGCCTTCATCAACCGCCTCATCCATTCCATGTATCGATGTTACACGGCAGTCATCAATGCACATGGCGGAGACACGAGATACTGACTTGTGATGTCATTTTCCCAGAGACTAGTGTTGTGTTTCACTGTAAGAACATTTGACACTTTCATTTCAACCTTGATGATCAGTTTTGCCAAGTTTCATCTTTTTAATATGTCTCAAAGTATGTTTACAGTGTTTGGACATATAAGGTTTCTCATATATCTATCCATGGTGACGTTTCTTTTGCGGTTCAGTATATTTGTGCCAGTATGTACCACCAGTGGTATATAGCCTTACTATTGGGATAAAGGATGCTCCTCACTGCACCATGTTAGCTGCATCACAGCTTGTCCGATGGTAGGAGAAAAGCTCAAGATGAGGCAGATCGCATAGACAGTTCGATGAAAATCATGAGCAGGAATATTGAGCTGACACGAGGATCAAAATCTTGGTATCTCTGAATCGAACCCACATTCAGGGGATCCTAGAAAGTCACAATAGACAGCCACACAATAGACAGCATTACTGGACCGCAACAAGTGGATCGCTGGGGTGCCCTGGGATCCGATGGTTTGTTTATTGAAACACTCACACATCGAAAACCTTCATCGAAACGTATTGGCATCGTTAATCAATAGTGTTTTAAGCCCTGTGAAGATCCGGGTTAGAATTGGTATATAAACTGGGCGGCAAAATAAAGTATAGGTCGAGTATCATGTTCGATAAAAAAATAACAAGAAGAGGTTTTGTTGTGAATTATAATATAATCTAGGGAGGGGTAACAAATGATTGATCAACCACAGTTTGAATGAAATTGTGCAGTCACAGGTAATGTAAGCTCAAGGAAAACAATGGTGGGGTAATTTAAGAAATTTCATTTTCAAAAGTTGCCTGAAATGTCACCAAAAAATTGTCAGACACACTACAAGTTCATTGTCGACACAGTTGCCTTCAATAGGTGTATGACAATATAAGACCCGTGCCGTAAAAGGTGACTATGCTTGTCGTAAAAGGCGACTAACGGGATCGGGTGGTCAGGCTCGCTGACTTGGTTGATACATGTCATCGATCCCAATTGCGTGGATCGATGCTCATGATGTCAATAACTGGATTGTCTGGTCCAGACTCGATTATTTACAGACCGCCGTCATATGGCTGGAATATTGCTGAGTGCGGCGTTAAACAACAAACCAACCAACCAACCAACAAAATATATATTGACATGTATGTTTGTATTTTGGATGCAAGGTCGTTATACTTGCCTATACCTTGCCTTGTATACCTTGGTGACTTCAAGTACCACATACTTGGTAGATATTCTGTTAAAAGCTAGTGTAGTATATTTGCAATATTTAGTATAGTCAATGTCTCATTGTCATATAGTTTAACTAGCACTGGCAATGCATATATTTACCATCTCTGTAGTTGATTTCCTCGCCTATATCATGGTATGTATATGTGCATAACACAGGCATACTGGGAACTTTTTAATGCCATTTACTGTGGTCCATATTTATCAATTATTGACCATTCATGGGGGCAATATCGGGTTTTAGGAACCCAAGAAACTGATATTGACCGACTTGTGGTCAATAATATAGAGAGAAACAATTGATGTATTTACCGGATACTCACAGATGTGACCCATCTCTCTCTCTCTACCACTAATTATACCTGTAATAAGGTCAGGTATTAAACAAAGCACCAGATGATGACCACAAATATACAGATGTAGATTAATACCACGAAGAAGGGATAACAAGGGCATAGCGATTGCAATTCAGTAACATCTGTTTTGAACTGAACTTTGTAACACCTATTTGTTTTATCCTTAAGTGTACGCAGTTGTGCACACACACACACACACACACACACACACACACACACACACACAGACACACACATATATATATAGCCAAATTTTGAAATTCATTTTACGACAACGAAGCTGTCACATGGCATGTATATTTTTAATATTATTGGTCTATGTAAACAAAATGGACATACAATTTCTATTTCCATTGGAAACGACATCACTGACAAAGTGAAAGGCATTACTTTGGATATATGTATAAAGGGATCAGATAGGTATGACATAGTGAGTATATATTGATATCATTAGAGATTTCAGCCATGTTGGCGGCCAGCTTGGACTTTCTACCACCAAGGGCTCTGCTGAGGTGGATCCATATCCAAACATGTTCGGAATGGTTCAATGTGTGAGTGTGCCAAGTTTGGTGCTTTTAACCCAAAGTGCACAATTTTAGCCTTAACCGCCCCACTATATGTGCAAAGTACAAATGTAGCAGAATGCTTGCCACATTGAACCTCACAAGTGGGATATCATGGGGCGTCTGTCTGTGATGATCACGTATCATATTTGATGGGTGTGTATTGCACCACGTGACATGCTGTTCTCGTCACCGCCCTCCGCCGTGCACTAACTCTTCAGATGGCACAACGATAACTCCTTTGACGAGGGACATATGCTGATTGAAAGAAATATGAGAACACACGACAACAGTGTAGAAAGTAGTGTACTGTCACAATAGCATTGTTTCACACTGGGGCCCGACCATTTGGTCCGATAGACTTTCCCCATATCTTCACAATAATGAGCATTATAGCGATTGGTCGGCATTATGACGTCACATTACTTCATTGTTGAGAACAATGCTATGATGTCATTCATTGTTCCTGACGTCACAGATTAATAACATTACATCATCTGAAGATCTGGTGAAATTCGTGATGTTTCTGTGGTTGAAATTACACACGTTTTTCTTCAATGCCTTTCTTAAAGTCGCAATGAGATTTTATGTAGAATAACCTACTCGGGGCTTGTATAATTAATTCACTCGGGACACATTGGCCTAATTAGCTATTCCCAGTATTTAGTTGGGTATTCTCTAGTTTTATAAATAATTGTCTACATAATTGTCTATACATTGAAGATACAATGTGTAATCATTGTATAGGTGTAGGTCAAAGGTTTATGCATTTCTCCTAGACAACGCACGTGGAACTGTTATTGCTTGTAAAAATACCTTGACCAATCAGATGCCAGTGCTATATATATATCCCGGATACTCACAGATGTGACCTCTCCCCATTTGACCTTACACGGCAGACTGTATCGCCTCGACTGTGCAATGATGTTTTAGAAATAAACCAAGGAAAGGTGAGTGGCAAGTAACATAAATAGAGTTCGTACGGAATAGTTTGACTCGTATCAATAAAACACTGACTTCGAAATTTAGACAGAAGCAAAATTCTCTATCGTCGTCAGAAACTGTCGTGAACTGAAGGCCAAGTCGCTTGTTGCCGAGGAGGTGTGTCGCGAGCTACCTGCTTTTTTGTTTTATTCATCTGCCAAATAATGTACAGAATAATACGTGAACAAAATATTCAAACCAAGCAACGTTGACAACTCGTTCGTCATCATCCACCCATAAGATCACAATGAAAGTATATTTTTATGCAGCGAGAAAAAGACGAGTCCCATCACAAGGGAGGTAACTCAATATTGTTAACTACATTTGTAAGTCGTGGTGGTCGGTACAGGTTCGCGTCACCCTGAATAAAAAAATTGTAAATCCGACAGTCTGAACATTTTCAATTTTTCACCTATTGCTAACCCTTGATGCTTAGGAGATCAATGTCTTAGAACTTTATGATTGTATATAAATCATGATTGATGCGCTTTTAGGGCAATCTCTGCGTAACTCCGACCGTTTAATTTTTAACGGTCATGTTATTTCCAACATATTGGTAATGCTATATACTGTATTTAGATACACAGGTACCATTCCTGGTGATATCATTTTTCAACGCACCAGAAACATTAATTTCTACTTTATCGTAAAATTCCATCAATGAAATGAATAGAAACAAATGCTATTAGAGCATCCCAATAGTACGCAAACCTAACTATTTATAATTAAATAACAATTTTAGTTATCTGGAATCAAAGATAAGGGTGATTATTAGTGAAGAATGTTTCGACCGGAACCAGACGAAAGTATCAACTTATACCTTTTCTTGTAGTTGCCCTAAAGGAATATTATTACATCCTATGTTTCAGATTCAGGATGTGGTGTGTCATCTGATCGTGTGAGGTTTGTATAATCCATGTATCGTCAGACAAACATGTCGGAATTTAATGTGCACATAAATAACCTGTATGATAACAGAATTACTGATTTGAAAAATGCCAGTTTCGAATAGATAAAAGCCTGTTTGGCAATATCAGACTTTCTTTCACCATACGTTGATACAGTCTTAAACAATGTGGTCGGTATCGCGACATAACAGTACATACATCGACGGCCCAGTTAATATAATATATAACATGTTACTTGGCATGATCACTTCATGATGATACAGGTGAGCAGAAACGGAATTCCTCGACTGTAATTGGGATTCCCCGATATTTCGTCGTGGCGAAAAGATCCGCTTCGGTGGGCGTGGCTTAACTGTTTTTCATTCATTGGGAAATGAATGCATAACACGTGACCAGTTCAGCTAATCAGAATTCAAGTATTACCAGGCCCGCTCAAAAATCCAATTATATTTAGTTGTTAATAATAATTATATAAAACCAATCTATTACATATCAAGAAGGTCTTATCACACGGAAGCTGTTGTCTTCTACACATGTTTTTCGTATGACATCGGGAATGTCCGAACTCTTATAAGGGGCCAGGCTGGGGTGGGTGGGGTGGGATGGGGTAGGTTGGTGGTGGTGGATGGTAGATGGTGCTGAATATTAACGATTGGTGAACAAGAAGGCATCTCTGGGCCGCGAGAAGAACGTGGTTTCATGGTTATTTTGAGCTGTTGATAAATTAAAGCATGGTCTAAACGAGAGATGTTACAGTCAGTGTCCCATTACATAAGAAAATTGTGATACTCCGTTTACTCATAACAGTGACGTCACTGTCAGTATTTGGTCTCGCTGTAATGAAGTATAAGGGCCTAATTACAAAATATGTGCCGGAAAGTTTAATCACAAGGAAATTTCCATTGACAAGCACGGCGGCGTCATTATCCCGTGTTTCGTTGTAATGAATACTGTATATAACGCGGGGCTGAGATACGTCTACAGTATTTGTGGCGTATGTATGTCTGTGTTATCTGGCGTAGTATCGCGTCAGTATCACGTGTCAGGGCACGCCACTGATATAATCACAAGAGCCATCGTCACGAAACTGTCGCAATATCTGTGTTGTATATAACACTAGTGGCCACAGCACTCACTGCACTTGTTTCGATACACACCGTATTCAATATTGTGCACACCGTTGTGATATACGCCGTCAACAATAGGCCTTACCAACCTCCACGTATTGTTTTTCGTCAACACCGGGATATAAAGTGTGACAGGTCTGTTTCTCTAGGACTGAACGATGCCGATATTCCAGACATGCGCAGTGCTCCTAGACGGCAAGAAGGAAGTGTACCGGAAGGGAGAGACGGTGACGGGGTCTTTAGTGCTGGACGTCACAGAGAATGTCACAGTGAAGGGGGTCAGAGTTTACCTGTATGGGGAGACGCTCGTCAAGTGGGACGAGTTCTCTCCAGGCAGCCTTGGAGGAACCAAGGATTTTATCGCCAAGGAAAAATATTTCGGACTTGTGTTTACAGTATTTGGCAAGAAACGTAAGTTTAAGAAATTTTACGTGGACTAGAATTAACATTGTCAGAAGCCTATTTTTCTTCGCTTCGAGTCTTTTAGCTAACTTTACAAATTAAAGAAATAATCAATCAATGCGTCAAGGTAAGAGACCTTTTACATTGACTTTAAGTCTGAGTTTGTTATTGCTACCTAGCATCTGTGTCTATATTAGTCTTCGCATCTGTGTCTATGTGTGTCCACGTAACTTCAGAAAGTCAATATTGGAAGAAGAGCAACTGTTTGACTTGGTTCAGAAAGTAGATATATAAGAAGTAAGTTACAAACTAAATATTATTTTAGAAAATTATTTTGACGTCGACAACATACCCTATGTGTTTCCTTCATTTTCATTGCATTTTTATACTAAAGCCCTATTATTGGATTGGAACACATAGATAGATCCAGATTTTAATGTTAATTCCATTGAGGATTTGTACTCATACGGAATTCACAAATATATTCCAAATTTTGTTTTTGTGTATAGTTTGTATTAGTCAGACATGTGATGTTCTGTGTCAATTCAGGCAAGACAGAACATACACAAGACCTGTACAATGTTGAAAACGGGTGATATTTGAGTCAATATCAGGCTGCTACTCCAGATACATAATCTGTCATATGAAGTAGGTCAACACTGGTTGTACAGGTCTTTGTAGGTTGAAAGCGTAGACTTTAAACCAAGCGTCTATAATAGGAGCGTTGAACATTAACATTAACATGCCAGGGCCCACTAATTCACATTTCCAAATGCTACAGGGACAGAATCTGTCACCAGTATCCCATGCTTTTCGTAAGAGGGGATTAAAGATGATTGGATGATTAGTAAGCCCCGACGCCGTGGTTCGTTTCTAGTGCAATCATCCACTGGTTCTCCTGGTCCTGACCATCTTCCCCAGGCAAGAGAGTTAACTGACTATAAAAGTCCAGTTTCTACCCTTGCCGAACTTGGCTGGTATTATGGAGTTACATTTTGGCTGGACTAACGAGTCAATGCATAGTCCAATCAAAATCGCGCACCGAAATCGAAATCCGGTTCGTAAACTGTCGTGCAGATTTCGGTAGATTGCGGGATTTGCAAAGCATAAGCACCTCCAATTCGTTGACAGCAGATATTTTCCAAATCTTTTCATGTTTTTAATCAAGGTACTCACTTGATTTGATGCATTTCGCGATGTAAGACCCGTTTTATCACAATATATATCTTGATTATCGATCAGATCGTCCTGACTCGGCGCCACCATTTTGTGTGAAGCAAACGCAAGTGATACGAGAGGTGGAATCTGATTGGTCCATAGGCGAGGCGTAGAAGGGAAATAACTGGTAATAGCCACTGGTGGCGCTACGATCGAGCCCAGTAGTTCCAGCCTAGTTCGGCAAGGGTGGAAACTGGACTTTTAAAGTCAGTTAACTCCCTTGCCTCGGGAAGACTCCATTACTACAGGCCGCCGTGATATCGCTTGGATATTGCTGACTGCGGCATTAAACAACACTCACCTCCTCATGATTTGTGTCTGAGCATTTATACAACATACTACTGTTGCCTCTGTCTCCCAGAAAACGCCACTGGTCCAAACCACACCCTTACAGCGGGACGACACAATTACAGGTACAAGTTCAACCTCCCAAAGGAAGGCCTACCATCATCCTTCGAGGGTGAGCATGGCGCCATCAGATTCTGGCTTAAGGTTGAGGTGAACAGGCCGTTCCCCAACTTCAACCAGTGCTGGTACCGCGGCATTACCGTCCTGGACGACATCAACGTCAACGGCTCTCAGTATAAGGTACGAGAGTATGTCAGTGTATATGTTCATACAATCTTCTGTCAAATGAGGGGCCGTACTGTAGCCTTGTGGCTATATAATAAGTCACACAGAAGACCCGAGTTCGCTTCCCAAAGCTGATACTATGTGGGAATACCCTATCGGTTCCCCAGTCACGCTTTTACTGAAATGTTGGTAATATTCAGGCAGAAAATAACTCGGGTCTAATTATACTAAGTCTGTTGTAATTCTGTAATTTCTATAACAGGAGTCCATTTAAGCTTTCCATAGTCCACCTAAATGTATGTATATTTGTGACAGGCATCAGTTCGACGTCAGGCAAAGAAACAGATTTCTAAGGCTCTTGGTTTGGGAGATGCTGGTTCTCTGACCTTGACCGCTGCAACTGACAGGGGAGCTTACTGTGCAGGAGAAAAGATCGCACTGAAAGGTATACTTTAGATCAAACTCTGAGTACCATGTCCTGTCTTATCTTTGTTGATGCTTTTGGAGTTGTGTTTCAAGCCTGGAGTATAGAATCAATCCCCTGTTTCAGTTGTGGTGAAGAACGAGTCAACGAAGGACATGGGGAAACTGAAGGCTCAACTGGAGCAGAAAGTTGTCTTCACGGCAAACAACGAGACGAAGACACGTTACACCGTTATAAGGGTCCTGGAAGGATCTCCTATCATGAAGGTCGGTCAAGATAATGCCCCTAAAAGTGAATGTTAGGTCTTAATTTAATACGGAATACTAGTATTTACATATGTGTGTTCAGAGCAAAACACGCTTACCCTTTTCGCAGACACCTGGCGTCATCACTGATGTTCGTTCAGTGACCTTTTCATATGTCACATCTCTGTTTTACCTTTATGCCGTATCAGATCAGTTTCGGCAGATAATCGAGATTGATTGGCGGTGACGTTTCCTGTGTAACAAGTTCTCTTATTATCCAGGGAGAGGAGAGGGTCTGGAACAACCAACTGCTGGAGGTAGACGCCATTCCACCGTCAACCAAGACCAGGTCCTGCCACATCATAGCGGTCAGCTACTGCATCAAGGTAAGTCACCGCCCTTTGAACAATCTGGAAATTTTCATGCCAAATTGTCCGTCCATTCCAAAATAAGAAAAGGTAAAAAACGTATAAAGGCTAGAAAGAGTACCATACGCTGGGTCATTATGAAAGATCTCAATCCGGTATTTACCTCATGTCACAAACGTATACTTAGAGTTGTTACAAATAAAGATGTCTGAGGAAATAATCAAAGACATCAACTTCCACTAAGATCTATGGTGCTGCAATGCTGTGTACTAGTTTGCGGCCTGTGAGGGTTCGAATACCAGATTTGCCCCAACTATTATTCTTGGCGTGTCAGAACCATACCCGCACTCGGTGGTTTCACCACAGTGGTAAACCTCTATGACCTCAGCCACTTTTGTCTTCCCTTCCATGTGAAGCAGATAAGCCATGATGGCACCAACCCAAACAACGTTAAACGGAAGGAACTCAGTCACTTTGACCCGATAAAACAGTGTAGAAATTGCCTTTATTTCCACCAGGTCCTAGTTGAGGTGCCTCTAGGATTTAACCTTGAGACCATCATGCCCATCACCATCGGCACCATCCCGTACGGCCACGCCCCTGCTGCTGGGGCATCGAGAGGGGGAGCTACTGCAGGCGCTGGCTCGGGTAGGTCTGACCCCGGCTAATTCAATGTGTTTCCAGAGTTGTGGTTGTTTTTGAGCATTGAATATCAGGATTTATTATACACTTCAGTGTGAAAGAATGAGTTTTCCGAAGTTGACAAAAGTGATAATTTCATTACAGAGAACATAACAATTGATACTTCACTGCAGTGAATCAAGATCTATATTGTAATAAAACGGGCCTTACCTCTCGAAGGGCATCAACTCACTTGAGCACGTTGATTAAAAACATGATAAAATTTGCAAAATATCAATCTACGCCCAGTTGGCGGAACACATGCTTTTCTAATCCTGCAGTCGTACGCAATCAGCACGTTGAAATCCATTTCGTTTAGTTCGTTATGCGATTTCGATTGGACTATGCATAAACTCGTTAGTCCAGCCTAAATATAACTCCAGAATACCAGCGGGAATACGGCAAGGGTAGAAACTGGACTTTGGACTTTTATGGTCAGTTAACGCCCTTGCCTCGGGAAGATGAGTAACACCCCGTCTTGATGTTCCTGAAACTCCTGGCTTGCATAGCGAATGTCCAGATTGTCAGAAGACACAAAGAGAAATCTCAATTTATCCAGTTTCTGGTGGTGTCAATTACAGTGTTTGTTTGGTATACACATGTAGGATATATTAAGTTAATGTTGTTAAACCTCGCATTCTGGTTTGAACCAAAATACGCCTGATGTACAGCGACTCTGACACTGACTAATAAGTACCACCAGGCCGTTCCTTACTGTGGATTCATTTCAGAGATTGATGTCTCCAGTGCCATAACCTACACTAAATGCAACGCCGGGTTCCATGTCTGCCGGAAGTCGGAAGGGAACTTTGTGAACTACAAATACACCCCCATGTGTGCCTACGTGGTTAACTACACTTTCCCCCCTCCCCCTCGCCCCGCCAGTGGTGCTGTAGGGACACGCCCTGCTGCTGCAACTGCTACTGCTGCTGCAACACCACGCCCTACAGCTGCTGCAGCTACTACAAAAGCACAACCCAAGCCGGCGCCTCAAGGTGTGAAGGTTCCTCCAGCAACCTTTGTCCAAGCTCCATCTTATGCCCTTGCCCCAACACCGCCACAAGCCCCGCCCCACGTTACTGCTCCTCCCATGGTGCTACCACCGTCCTATGATGATGTGCTTAGGATGGACAATCCGGCTGCTACTACGGAAATTGCTGTCACAGTAAGTAGGCCTAGGGTCAATGAAAAACAAGAAAACCGTTATCACTATTCCCGCGATCGGGTGATTTTCTAACAGCATGCAAGACAAACAGGAAGCACAAAACCCAAAGCATGGAAAAAGGGAGGAAAAACACCGGAAAAAAATAATAAAGGCATCAGATAATTAGCTCTTGACAGATATCTCTCAGATAAGCATGACAAATTATATTCACGTAACGTCAGTAGTTTCTGAGAGAAATTATCCCCAGTGTGGCCAAAATGCGCCAAACAAGGAAACACAAAATATATTTTTTCAGAAATACCAAACTATCAAAAGTCACCAATTCAGCGTGTGTTTGATGCATATGCACAGTTTAATAATAAAATATTAAACGACATCGGAGTTTATGTTCCGGTAGCGAAACGTAAGGGGAGTAAAGACACATAGAACCCATTCCTATATCCTCCTCCCACTTCGTGGCGGGTATACTAACCTTCAACCGCCGCGGATCTGAAGAGTTGAACGCATTATTGCTATGGTCTGTGCCCTTTTCTAATCGGGACACGTCTTACGCAAACAGGTTGTTTTTATCATTTGTATAAGGAACTTGCTCATGTTGCGATGAATCGATTGTCAACAAGTGTATCTAGGTTTGTAGTCTCTTTGTTCGTTCGCTCCAAGATTTACTTCACGTCATACATTCATGGCCACAGTTCATAGATTTTGTCTGTACTTTGTTTCTAGCCGGAGATGGCAGACAAGCCGTATGGACTGCTTTTCCTTCGGTTCCCGGACACCCGTGTTCAGGAGTTCAGAGACACCATAGTGAGAGAACACCAGAGTCTTGCAGAATGTGAGGGAGAAATCATTGCATTTGCGCCACAGGTGATACAAAGTTTTGTTTCCATAATCCCTAGGACGAATAGAAATTCATTTTCCTTCTTGTAATTATGTGATGCACAGCCGTGTCCCATCTGTAATTGGACAACGGTGTTGATGGGAACGGGATTTAGTTCATGGTACACTTCCGCCAATGATAACACGGATACTGTACAGATCATGTAATCATGTGTTATCAGTCATCTGTGAATGATTGCTTTCACGCAGTTTTAGTAACGTTCCAGCGACATTTACATTTGCATGTGGGTATGGAACAACCTGGGCATTTCGCATGACGAGCGAACGCCATAATCACCAAGCTACAGTACATCCCCTACCCCCACCCCGCCCCAGTAGTCCTCTGTAATGGACACTATTTAAGGATGGGTTATGGGAACTCTTACTGTGTCAACGAAACCACCCATCCCTCATACAGTTAGAAATAGAAATTCTTTTAGATATGTTAGGGCGTGCTGTGATATTTCAAAAATTATATGAAAATAAGTTTGTCCCGCTCCCCCCCCAAAAAAATAAATAAATAAAAATAAAATAAAATAAAATATAAAATAAATGATTAAAAAAAAAATAATAATAAAAAATAATGCTTGCTGATGATGATGGATGTCCTAAAACATGTGTTGTTTGTCTCTCTGACAGTACGTTTTTTATCGACGGATCTCATATTCAGCAATTCCTCCGGTGCACGCTGGAGAGAGATATATACAACTTGGTGTTGATAGTAAAATACGACAGTTCATATTTCAAGCAACCGTTTGTCATTTTGGTTTTTGGAAATTAATGACTACATTTGTTGTTTCTATGATCGATGATAGCAAAATCCTAAAATAAAGTATGCTTATAGGTCCTACAGGAACATAGCCAATGGCCAGCACGAACGTCTGTCGCCGTTTTGAAGTTTCCGTCTGCGGAGGTGGCAACTGATTGGTTCAACAAGACGCCAGGAGTAGCTGATCCAAAATGGCTGGAAACATGTGACGCCATTGTTGGAATTATGAAGGAACAGTTCAGAGAAGGTATGGACGTATATGATATATATTCCATACAAAAATAATATTTTAACTGATCTGTGACTTGAGTGGCTATTTACGGCCATAGTCAGCAATATTCCGCGATATCATGGCGGTCTGTAGTAATCGAGTCTGGACCGAGCAAACCAATGACTGAAAGCATGAGCGAGGATCCACAACACGAGGACACGGTGAGGACGAGGACAGCCTGACCAGCCGATGTATTAAGGTCTTCTCTTGTGACAAGAATAGAGTACTGGGGACCAAGTCGACACAAACATTCCTAGCTCATCTGGAAAAGGTCCCGTTTGAGCCATATTTGTTATTTTGAAAATTGAAAAGGGTATTTGGGATATTGACCTTGCCATGTCTTGGACCTTCTCATTGAACATTTTAAATTCATTTCGAGGCCTTGGTTAATCTTGACTTTTCCAAATTTGAAGCACCAGTGGTACAAAATGATGTCTGATCTAGTACACTATTTTGACGTGCCCTTTGTTCCAGAGTATTTTTAGGCGACTTGCATATGCATGTGTTTCTGACGGTGCCACCTCTTCGCGAGCACCTGTTGTCATCACTACTTCATAGTGATTCATAAACACGTGCTTGTGATATGGTTGATGTGACGGTGTTGCTTACACAGTTGCGTTGTGGTCAGTTGTCCACAAACATAAAATATACCAATGCCATAATGTGATGCTTTCCTCATTGACAGCCAACAGCATCTTTTCAATGATAACATTGAAATACAAGCTACCAGTTAAAAAAGCCAAGGTCAACAAGTACAGCACACTGTTCAGTCAGACGCTGCGTCCTCTCAGGTAAGATTCCTCGCTCACAATGGTTTAACTGATGAATCTTGCCTCATGATGCAATGTCATGTGTTTTCTTCCTTGGCTAAGTGTGAATGGTTTTGTATGACAACTCGCCTGAAGGATATTGCTTCAATCACTGATAAACAGATTCCGGGGTAGAATATGTCTTCAGCAACCCATACTTGCCGTAAAAGGCGAATATGCTTGTCATAAAAGGCGACTAACCGGGTCGGGTGGTCAGGCTCGCTGACTTGGTTGATACATGTCATCGATCCCAATTGCGTGGATCAATGCTCATGATGTCAATCACTGGATTGTCTGGTCCAGACTCGATTATTTTACAGACCGCCGTCATATAGCTGGAATATTGCTGTGTGCGGCGTTAAACAACAAACAAACAAAAAAACACTGATAAACATAATGTAAGTGTGTAGAACAAGCGCAGATAGAGAATTGGGGAAAAAAGGGGAGGGGTGAATGGAGTGGGATCGGTGCATGTGGATACCAGGTTAAACCTCAGTGTCAGTGGAGTAAATTGATCTCGAACAAATCACCAAATGAGTTAGTTGTAGTATTGCTTTAAAAATTCAAATGTTATATTTTAGTGCTGCTTCCCAAAAGGTTGGGGTGTGGAGTGGTTTCGGCTTCTCGTATGTAGAATGACCGCTCACCCGTATTGAAGCAGGTTACACTAAAACTGGCGAAATATAGTCATCAGTTATCGTTCCATCTACACACCTCTGGAATGGGGGTTAGGGCAGGTGTGAAACACATATGATCTGGTTGTTGTTATTATACTGAAACTATTCTGCAGTCAAGCGGTATGAGCTATTCTGCACTAAATTTTCGAATGGATATGTATCCATTTGACATAACTCATTTTATGATTGCAACATAACATACAATGTTTCACGTACTGTCAAATTTTCAAATCACCAGCTCGTCTCTCTCTCTCCATGTCTACTGTAGGGAGAAAGTAATGCACACAAATGTCTTTATATTTGTCCGTTTGTCTTTAATTCTTCACATTATCTACCCTCAAGAAAACACTGTTCGACAGTTTAAAGTAGTTCATCATTTTATGCTGTAAATCTGTTGTGCAAATAAACAAATAACCTGAGTAGAACATATCAAACGTTTTATTAATTCATTCATTACATAATTGCTTTGACTATCACCTGCTGTATCTATCACCATATCTTGTAATTATTAAAGCCAGCGATGTGCGAGAAAAAAAGATATGAAGAGATTGCGTAGTTTCGTCATTGACGTCATATATTTCGTTTATACGTTTTGCAACATATGCAGAGTTATTAAGTTAAAATTAAGTGTTGCCTCTATATTGTACAAAGAAAGGTCATTGAAATTATTCCACTTCACGTTTGACGTCGTTAGCAATGGATGACATCATTTCTAGTTTATTACCGTAATATAGTACTTCCTGTCAGACAGAGAAAAGAAGATTGACCAATTAACCTCCTGTATATTTTAATGCAGCAAAAAGTTACAAAAGGCCAAATAATGATATGACATTGCTGAATGCACTGACGCTTGCTTTCACTGTGTGTTGAGGAAGGAGGACGTTTCAATGTTTGACGCATCAGTCACCAAACTGGTGTCCGGTGCTATTCTTTATGTAGACTTGAACCATATGTTGTAGTGTTGTATCAGGTGAAGACGTGCCTTGCCTTGCCTTCATGTTTGTGACGGGGGCCATCGGTGGGGCAGGATACGCTCACCGAATCGTTATGTGATGGAGATTCATAAACACATGCGGAGCCGTCGGGTAGCCCAGTGGTTAATGCGTTCGCTCGTCACGACGAAGACGCGGATTCGATTCCCGACATGGGTACAATGTGTGAAGCCCATATCTGGTCTCCCCCGCCGTGATATTGCTGGAATATTGCCAAAAGCGGCGTAAAACCATACTAACTAACTCACTCACTCACTCATAAGCACATGCTTATGCTTTCATATAGTCGGAATCGTACAATGGGTAGCTTTTAGCAGAGATTTCTTATGGTTATTGAAAGAGGTTTGTCGCTTTTATTCACGATATAAGATGACTGTGGCTGGTTGTTACAGACTGTTGAAGACTGGGGTGAATCTGGTGTCGACGAACAAGTTCACCACACTGCGGGGCAGCTGGCTGGAAGACAAGTATTACCTCTCGGTCACACAGTGGGAAACTTTAGATCTTTACTTCGAGTACAGAAGCGAAAGGAAATGTGGTAAGCATGTTTGTGATTAACCTCCGGAGGTTATGCTAATCGTAATTAGCAGTCACTTGAAACGGGACAGTTTGAACGATTTGTCACAATATGACCACCCTGCATTTGAATTTTCATGTCTACTGTGCAAAGGTTATTCACATTAAGGGATCTTTGTTAGAAACAGTATATTTTGTGGTCACTGCTTCAACACTTACTTTTTTCTTCTGAAAAGCAATTGTTTGTTTGCTTGTTCCACAGCTCATTTTGTCAGAACATACAGTATATATGTCCATCAAATTCCTTTTTTGACGTGAGGCAAAATTATTTTCTGAAGGTATTTTCTTGCCCTCCTGGGATATCAAATGATCAGTCGTTTAGCTGTATGTTTATCGGTGTCTTCGGTCTAAAATTATTTAAGTGAACTTATTATCCCCCGCCCAACAAAGTTGGCGGGTATCCCCCGCCCAACAAAGTTGGCGGGGGATATAGAAACGGGCTCCGTCACGTTTCGTTTCCGTCACCTCGGTTAAAAAAGGTGAGGGTTTGTTTAGATTTAATTATGTCATAAATTCTGCAACAGGGGCGGGGGATATAGCCACGTTAGTGGCAAACTCTTGTTAATTTAAAAATAATTTATTTGTTTGTTGTTTGACGCCGCACTCAGAAATATTTCAGCTATATTACGGTGGTCTGTAAATAATCGAGTCTGGACCAGACGATCCAGTGATTGACATTATGAACATCTATCCACGCAATTGGGATACGATGACATGCATCAACCAAGTCAGCGAGCCTGACCACCCAATCCCGTTAGTCGCCTCTTACGACAAGCATGGCTTGCTGAAGACCTATTCTACCCCGGATCTTCACGGGTCTAAATATGATATGAAGCCTATTTCAAATTATTGCCACACTCGCTTGAAGCAATCTTGGAACAGCAACAAGACATTTAGCATCGTTCATGAAACAAATTCCGTTTTTGTAATTTTCTCTATTCGAATGAATATGTCCTTAAATTTTTCGCGGTGTTGAGGTCATTAACAATATCATGGTCTAACATAGGTCTAACCAATCATAATGCAGGGTTAATACATACCATGGAAGAATGCCAGTTACTGTTGCACTTTGCCGTGTATAATCCTAAGACTCATTACTTGTTTCATCCCAGGAAAGAAATGTTTGAGGACTAGATGTGGAATGTTGGTTGGTTGGTTTGTTGTTTAACGCTGCACTCAGCAATATTCCAGCTATATGACGGCGGTCTGTAAATAATCGAGTCTGGACCAGACAATCCAGTGATTGATATCATGAGCATCGATCCACGCAATTGGGATCGATGACATGCATCAACCAAGTCAGCGAGCCTGACCAGCCGATCCCGTTAGTCGCCTTTTACGACAAGCATAGTCACCTTTTACGGCAAGCATGGGTTACTGAAGACCTATTCTACCCCGGAATCTTAACGGGTCAGATGTGGAATGTAACGATTCTGGGGAAGTCAAGATGATAACAGTAAAGGGACTGCTTCTGTTTTTGCAGGTGCTGGCAAGGACCTGCAGTTATCAGTAGTGCTCCAGATTGTAAACATCTCATGTGTGTACTCTCACACCAGTAAGACCATTGCATTTTGTTCACAGGTCCCAATAAAGAATGTTCTGAGTTGCTCAAGGAAGTATTTGACGTACAACCAAGTGTTATCTTCCAATCCGAGGATTTGTCTCTCTTTCAAATGACATCCATACAAACGGCCGAGAGATCTGACAGCCCGGCCGTCGAGATGCAGTCCGAGAATACACATACTCAAAGCGAGGCTCCAGGGGATGGGGCGGATGGTACAGGGGAAGGACAGACAGACCTCACAAGATCTGACAGTCCAGCCATCGAAGTGCAATCGGAGGATATCGATAGTGCCGCTACCCAAAACCAAAGCGAGGCTTCAGCTGATGGGAATGAGGCTGAAGAGGAACGTCAGGAAGAATCTGCTGACATAAAAACCACAATAGCCGACTTACAATAGTCTTGGAAGATTTGCTGCAAGACCTCAAAGTGTGTTACAGGAAAACTGTTGCTTCTTGACGTATTTCATCGCATGTGTGGTCACAGTTGATGGGATGTTGTTCACCTGTGTTGCTCGACACCTGCACACTTCACCTTTAGGTTGGTTACTACTAAACTGAACCTAAACTGAAGTCATGACATGTAAGATTGACCAACCTTTCATCACCTGTCACGGTTTGTTGTTTGTTTGGGATCGATGACATGCATAAACCAAGTCAGCGAGCTTGACCACCCAAAACCCGTTTGTCGCCTCTTACGACAAGCATGGTCGCCTTTTAGGGCAATCATGGTTTGCTGAAGACCTATTCTACCTCGTATCTTCACAGGTTACTTAATGTATTTAATGGGTTGTGCAATACTGTGACTGTGACCTGTAACTAGTGTGACTGTTACCTGTAATTAGTGTGACTGTTACCCGTAATTAGTGTGACTGTCACCTGTAACTAGTGTGATTGTTACCTGTAACTAGTGTGACTGTTACCTGTAATTAGTGTGACTGTTACCTGTAATTAGTGTGACTGTTACCCGTAATTAGTGTGACTGTCACCTGTAACTAGTGTGATTGTTACCTGTAACTAGTGTGACTGTTACCTGTAATTAGTGTGACTGTGACCTGTAACTAGTGTGACTGTTACCTGTAACTAGTGTGATTGTTACCTGTAACTAGTGTGACTGTTACCTGTAATTAGTGTGACTGTGACCTGTAATTAGTGTGACTGTGGCCTGTTATTAGTGTTACTGTGACCTGTAATCATTGTGACTGTTACCTGTAATTAGTGTGACTGTTACCTGTAATTAGTGTGACTGTTACCTGTAATCATTGTGACTGTTACCTGTAATGAGTATGACTGTGACCTGTAATTAGTGTGACTGTTACCTGTAATTAGTGTGACTGTTACCTGTAATCATTGTGACTGTGACCTGTAATTAGTGTGACTGTGACCTGTAATTAGTGTGACTGTGACCTGTAATTAGTGTGACTGTGACCTGTAATTAGTGTGACTGTGACCTGTAATTAGTGTGACTGTGACCTGTAATTAGTGTGATTGTGACCTGTTATTAGTGTGACTGTGACCTGTAATTAGTGTGATTGTGACCTGTAATTAGTGTGACTGTGAGCTGTAATTAGTGTGACTGTGACCTGTAATTAGTGTGACTGTGACCTGTAATTAGTGTGACTGTTAAATGTAATTAGTGTGACTATGACCTGTAATTAGTGTGACTGTGACCTGTAATTAGTGTGACTGTGACCTGTAATTAGTGTGATTGTGACCTGTTATTAGTGTGACTGTTACCTGTAATTAGTGTGACTGTTACCTGTAATTAGTGTGATTGTGACCTGTAATTAGTGTGATTGTGACCTGTAATTATTGTGACTGTTACCTGTAATTAGTGTGACTGTTACCTGTAATAAGTGTGATTGTGACCTGTAATTAGTGTGACTGTGGCCTGTAATTGGTGTGACTATGATCTTAGATTAGTTTTACAGTGATCATAGATCAATGTGACTGTCATCAGTGATTAGTGTTATTGTCGTCAGATATTGGTTTGATGGTGATAATAGATTAGTGTCACTGTCTTCAGATATTAGTATAACAGTGATCAGAGATTAGAGTTAGTGTCATTAGTGATTATTGTGACTGTATTCCGAGATCAGTGTTACTGATGTAGGAGATTAGTGCGACTGTGATCAGAGATTAGTGTTATTGTCATTAGTGATTATAGTGCAACTGTGATTAGTGATTAGTGTTACTGACATAGGAGATTAGTGTGACTATGATCAGATCAGAGATTAGATCATCAACGAATGTTGTAGATGACAACATGCACGAAGTAAGAACATGACGGACAGGCCTACCCGATATTTCAGAAACGAATACACCTCACAGGTTGAATGGTTCCAGAGTTCCATGTATTGTGATGTGACTTAATATGATCGTCGCTGGTAATGATAAAGGAACCGATTGATCATTATGTGTTTATTCCCATTGTAATAAAAGTATATAGACCTATTAGCTGATTTGTCATTGATAGACATGACAGCACATATTGGTAGAACAGCCCAGTCCTACATGGGATGATGTACTAGTATTCTAGTTACACAACCATGACATCCAATGCGTTGTCCGGGAGGTGGTTATACACGTTTGTATCGGGTGATAAAAGTGTATCAATATTTTTATGAGTGGTACTGATGAAAGGTTGTAAACTGATCAGCTTTAGTTCTAATGTTTCATTGTAAACGAAGCTAAATCGAAAAGTTCATGGCCTCGTGGATATTGCTTTGTTTAATGTCAGGTCTCGGCGCGTGTATGATTTGTTTTGTTTGTTTGTTGTTTAACGCCGCACTCAGCAATATACCGACGGTCTGTAAATAATCGAGTCTGGACCAGATAATTCATTGATTTACATCATGAACATCGATCCGCGCAATTGTAATACGATGACATGCTTCAAACTTAGTCAGCGAGCCTGACCACCCGATCCCGTTATTCGCCTCTAAAGACAAGCATAGTGAATAACATCCTATTGGAAGACACTTACGACAAGCATAGTGAAGAACATCCTATTGGAAGACACTAAGTCAGCGAGCCTGACCACCCGATCCCGTCAGTCGTCTCTTACGACAAGCATAGTGAAAAACATCCTATTGGAAGACACTTACGACAAGCATAGTGAAGAACATCCTATTGGAAGACACTAAGTCAGCGAGCCTGACCACCCGATCCCGTCAGTCGTCTCTTACGACAAGCATAGTGAAAAACATCCTATTGGAAGACACTTACGACAAGCATAGTGAAGAACATCCTATTGGAAGACACTAAGTCAGCGAGCCTGACCACCCGATCCCGTCAGTCGCCTCTTACGACAAGCATAGTTAAGAACATCCTATTGGAAGACACCAAGTCAGCGAGCCTGACCACCCGATCCCGTCAGTCATCTCTTACGACAAGCATAGTTAAGATGTTACAATTCAGTTGTTGCATCAAGTGGGAATGAAAGACGGTGACGAAAACGACATTTATAGCTTTCTGCACTTGGACTGTTTACTTTATTTCTTTTACTTTCCCATATTGCTGACAGACAGACAGGCAGGTACAAGCTGTACAAAAGAAACAAAGTACCAATAAATACATGCTCTTTCAAATCACGATTCATCAATAAACACACAGATGTTTACACGGTTATGTTATCTATACACTGCAAATTTTTTTCCGGATTTTAACATCTTTGAAATTACGACACTTATTAAACAACCTCATTTGTTCCTTACATGTACAAAACATATTCAGAAATATATTTTAGGCGTTTATATCACACAATTTTCGTGTCTATTCCTAAAATAAATTCATTTTTCTCTGTTTTAACCGACTTATGCAATAAAATTGATACCAGAAAATATAGGAAAACACCGGACTACCTTTTTGTGAAACAATACAATATGTAGCGCGGTATAAAGGAATTCGAAGAAATCGTGCGCGAGAAAGAACACGTGCATCATGAACCTAAGCTGAAGTCATGACATGTAAGATTGACCAACCTTTCACGGTTTGTTCTTTGAATGTTTGTTTGTTATTTAACGCCGCTCTCAGCAATATTCCAGCTATATAACGGTGGTATGTACAGAATCGTTTCTGGACCAGATAGTCCAGTGATTGACATCATGAACATCGATCCACCCAACTGGGATCGATGACATGCATCAACTAAGTCCGCGAGCCTCGCCACCCGATCGCGCTAGTCGACTCTCACGTCAAGCATAGTCCCCTTTTTACGGCAAGCATGCTTTGCTGAAGACCTATTCTACCCCGGATCCTCACGGGCCACCTGCCACGGTGGCTCAGTGGGAAAACAGTGTGTTAAAAAGTTATCACTATATGTGAGGTTGCATGTTCGATTCCCGTCATCCATAATAAAAAATGTTTCAAGCCTAGTCTTCAATTTTAGAACATTGAACGTCCAAACTTCGTCTGCTACTCAACTCATCAGGTCTTATTAGGAAAAAGCAGAATCTCCCATGGGGTTATCACGAAAAAACAAGTACCGTCCAAACAAAGGCCAATATCCGTGGTAAGTTTATACTCGCTGCTATCAAAGCAAAGTTGAAACAGAAGAAATCCGACATCAACATACACTCTTCAAAAAGAGAAACGCGCAGGTAGTTTGTAGTTCATTGAACCCCACTACACCAAATTGGGTACATGTTATTGGAAAATGTTGGTGGCCTGGTATTCAATAAATGGTCCGTCAAAGCGCAGCCATTTACGATTTGCAATGTCTTAAACGGCATTTTACACTTGTTCAAACATGTCATGGAGAAAAACAGAAAAGCAAAATGCACTTGCAAGTTATGGCATTCGTAACTCGTGGTAGTGGCTTTTAAAAGACGCCTTCTCGTGTTTTTGATACATAGCACTTTTTGTCAAAAGTCGACAACACGAGAATGCGACATTTGGACATGACTTGTCAAATTAGGCCACAAAAACACAAATTCGCGTGAACGCGAGAATGCGACATTTCTTGTTCTCGCGATCTCTTGTTCTCGTGTTTTATACGCTGTCCGTGCGCATGCGTAGTATCATAAGGTCGAGCGCATGCGCACGTTAGTAGTCCTGTGGTCATGCTTCTTTCATGCTCTTCATTCTCCAAGTAGCATTTAGCAAACTTATGACTTGAGCTTGAAAATGCTCTGTACTTTACATACACAAAGTCCAATGTAGAGTAGAGTAGAGTCTTCTCCCTTTGGTACAGTTTCCTATGTACTTTAAAAAGTAAAACCCACAACATGCTCAATTTAATTTAACAAAAGAAATTGTGTACATGAATGTCCAGTGATAGTGAAAACAATAAAGTGTCCGAAAGCACGAAACCAAATATCACTGTCAGTTAGTGAGTGAGTATGGTTTTACGCCGCTTTTAGTAATATTCCAGCAATATCACGGCGGGGGATACCAGAAATGGACTTCACACATTTTATCGATTCGAGCCCGGGCCTTCGGCGTGACGAGCGAACGCTTTAACCACTGGGCTACCCGACCGTCCCCACTGTCACTTAGAGAGTATTGCAGCTATTCGCGGCTGCACTTTCAGTTACAGAAATAATCACAGGCCCGTGATTTTTTCCATGAGGCAATATTATACACAAATGTTATATTTGGGATAACACTTTCTGCGTGAAGTACAGATTCTCGTTCTATTTTGGGTTTAGTCCCATCCGGGATTCGAACCCACACTGCCAGAGTGAGGCACCTAATCGCCAGCACACAAGTTTCAGAGGGGTACACAAAGAATGTGATCTACATGTAGACTACAAGTTGTCGGACTTTCATTTTGTGGAAGCCTCGGTGGCTAAATGTGCTGGCGATTAGGTGCCTCACTCTCATTTGACCACTTTCTAAATAGCATTGTCTGTTAATATTATACACGGCTAGCATATTTATTTAAACAAAATTTTCAAAGACCAATTTGTAGCATTCGACAAAATGAGATTGTCAGATGTTTTTACACGACACCATTTTCGCTACTTTCAGCCAGACAAAATTAATCAATAGATTTTCATCCTCTCCCACCTAACTACAAAACTTCTCGCCTTACATAATTCTATTCCTAGAAATAGAAATATCGCTAATATGTGTGTTTCTACTCCGTACACGTAGCCCTACTGAACACGCATGATGTATGTGAATCGCACTCTTCGACAGCAATTGTTCACAGATGCGATAGTCCAATAAGAAAACAATTAAATGTTAAAAATAAAATGAGTCCTGTCTCCCATGTTTTAAAAAAAAAATCAATCAAACTCTAACTATTAATTTATTGACATGCACATGATAGGCATGCTTATACTGGAAAAGTACCCCCAATATCCAGGGACCGGCATGGATCTGAATAAGTGAGTGAGTTTGGCTTAACACCGATTTGAACAGTATTTATATTTCAGTTATACCCCGGCTTGTCAGCTTGAAATGGGACGAAACCCACCAAGATAGGTTTCTGGCACGCCCAAGGAACGCAACTCCACACTGCAAATTGCGACGCCTCAGACGACTGAGCCACGAGATGTCTACAGGAAATTGGCAGAAAAACGCGAGAACGCGAGATCGCGAAACATGCAGCGCTTGCCAATGAGAATTCGCGTAGGAATTGTGATATTTTGATTAACATTGTCCTGCATTAATCAGTTTAATACTCATTTTGACAATTAATTGAAATGAATCACCAATTGAAACAATATATTAGGTACCTCTCTCAATATAAAACCCAATGAACCCAGTTCATTTGTGATATTTACACATTTGTCTGTAATGTACAAAGGTAAATGTTCACGAAATACAACTATTGGTCTATTTGTAATAGTTGTCTGAAAAGTCTGTGGTTGTTACTGGTACTCCAGGATAGGTTGAACCAACTCACAAAGCGCATTTAAGACAAGTCGGCGGTGCACAGAAGTTTGGCAAACATATTTGGTGTGTTACAGTTAGAGAGGGTGTACGCATGTTGTACACGTGCAGACCATGACCTTGACATTGACTAAGCTCCCGTGGACACACGAGTTGCTCATAAGACTAAATAGAGGTCGGCTTGACAAGTCGTAGTAATCTCTAAAGTGGTTTGATAGAAGTTAATTGCAAACACGGGGGCAAGAGTGGCCCAGTCATCTAAGGCGCCACGATTCGCTGTGCAGTGATGCGTCCCTTGGGCACGCCAGAAACCTATGATTGTGGGTTCGAATCCCGGTTCGCCCCAATTATGTTTCTAGGTTTGTCAGCACCATACCCGTGCTCGTGGGTTTCACCGAAGTGGTAAACGTCTGAGACCTGCATCACTTCGGGCTTTCCTCCCACATTAAGCTGACACGCCGCGATATAACTGGAATACTGTTAAAAGCGGCGTTAAACCCAACTCACTCACTCATTCACTAATTGCAAACACACATGTCAAAGCTTAGTAAGCATGGCCAAATCATACATTCTGTCACCGTTTTCACAGTCATCCATCGGACAACGCGCCAGTAAGCGGACCTCATACATAGTCATACGGGAATAATTGTCAGGTCACTCAACTTATCCCGGCTTACCATTATGGACATTGAATATGGGACATATGGGTAATTGAAAAGAAAGTACATGCATTTCTATTATTTTTGTCTTCTAGTTCTTAAAATTCTCGATATGTTGTTAGCTGTTCAGTTTTATTTAAAGCCTGAAATGCATGACATTTGTCAGAACATTTACCGCAATGATAAGGGGAGACAATGCCACAGTACCGGTCTTCACAAGCGGCTGGAACAGGGTACTGCACTCATTTACTGTGGAAAGACATTGTTTATCAAATTCAGTATACAGGGTAATCCCATAGTAGTAAAAAACGTAAGATATAAAACGGAATGAATTGAAACAAATGTTCATATTGTTTTAATAATGCCTGTCTTGATTAAACATTTTGGGAATATATTATATTGTAAATTTAATTTGACGAACATAAAGTTTGCCGCCGTATTGATGCATCGCATCGAAGGTTTCTTGTTTTCGTATACATGTACTGTACGTGTATGGGACCTGGTTTTGTGTCTTCCTCTGTCATAGTGCAGATTCGCCTGCCATGCCGAACGCCCGAGTTCCATTCCCCCACATGGGTACAATGTGTGAAGCCCATTTCTGGTGTCCCCCGCCGTGATATTGCTGAAGTATGGCTAAAAACGGCGTGAAAACATACACACAATCAGTCATTGTAGAAGTATTTCTATTAGAGGCGTAATACCATACACATGCACTCACTGAGGGATATTTTCAACATTTTCACAACCACTGATATAACATTGATGTGTAACTACACACCGATGGCATGAAATCTCTTGCTTATTTTCAAATATCATATAGTATTTGAGATTCTTGTATAATAGTTTAAGCAGCATACTGAGTTCATCCACACAGTTTTCATTTATAACCGGTTCATCACTTAATATCACGTTATCGGGGGTCTCGGGATATTAGTGATGCTGAGTTTACGGGTAACCACTATACAGTAATGAAATATTCGATATCTTTTAATCTTATCAGAAAATGAGCTAACAAGTGTGCAACTTACATTGACATAACATCTTAACTTCTTCCCGTATATTTCCACGAGACGTCGAAATAGAGACGGAGTCCAGCTGAACTAAGCCGGATGTGACGTCACATAAACGAGATGAGCTTTGGAAATGGAGGCCTGAACGTACGGACTCCCAGCATGGCGAAAGTTGACGACGCGCATAGAGAATCAGCTTACAAGAAAAAAACAAATACCTAAACTGGGCGTTGTCAACTTGCGATTTTGTGATATCGTGATATCGTGAGTGAGTGAGTATGGTTTTACGCCGCTTTTAGCAATATTCCGGCAATATCACGGCGGGGAACACCAGAAATGGGCTTCACACATTGTGCCCATGTCGGGAATCGAACCCGGGTCTTCGGCGTGACGCTTTAACCACTAGGCTACCCGACCGCCCCGTCACATCAAGAGACTTATTAAAATACCAAGCTCTCTCTTGTCCCAAAAAGTTAAAGTACACTCTTCAACTTGTTTTCTGTGATGCTATGCTTTGATATTCTTTGACTATCGTAGTAACCGCATCTCTGGATTTTGTGAACTGTAAATATTCATATATATATTTATAAATACCTACTGACAACACTGCAAACACGAAAACGTCGGGTTTTTCCCGTATATAGTCATTGGACGGAAAAACGACTGAAAATTCATGTAGCTTAGTATTTAATTGACACATGGTTACAATCACCCTCAATGATCGGCCAATTGATCAGCAATGAAAAACTTGAAATGGCCACAGGTTCATTAACGACTTCGGAAATCTCTCCCGCCACGTTTATTGTGTCGGCCATTTTGACGTCTTGTACTTGATGTAAATGTATTACGACGCTCTGTCGTTGTGACAGACTTGCTGGTGTAGTTCTTAACAAACCTTTCTCATCTAATGGGGACATTATTGGAATACATTTCTTGGAAACAAACTAAAACATATGTTCCTGAAAAGCAAGTTGAGCAGACACACGCTAATGCGACCTCTCTTTTTGGGAAAATATTTTATTCGACGTCACAGCTTCATGTTGTATGGCTGTCGGTGTAAACAAGGGGGCACGCGTATAGATCTAGCGCTACATCCCGATATAAAATAGTGATATAAAATTATAAGAATTGACTTTCACTTTGTGAACGCTCTGATGTTCATACAGTTTGGCCCTCACTCTATGAAGGTTCATACTCCAATGAACTCACTCAAAGTGAAAGTCAATTCTTAAATGAAACGCCAAATGCTGCGTTGGTCATTCGTTCCAGACCTTGAAGTGTGTTATTAAAAAAAGCTTCATTTCTCTCCTGTTAAACCTTACAAAGGGCCTTGTCTACTTTCGTCAACAGTGCAGTTCGCCTACAGGTTTATCAAAACAGCTTTATGCATGACTTTATGCACCAGTGCGTCGTCTACATTCGCTCACAGTGCATTTTGACTTCAGTGTTATCAAAGCAACCTTATGCACAAGAGATTTACCTTTAAGTTTACCCCCTTCAGTTACACTCCTCCAGGTAGCCGGTAAAAATACAATACAAAAAATATAAAGACTAGTACCACAATTCGAGAGGGTTACGAGAGACATGATGTCGTTAACAACATAAACTATACAAAGTAATGCTATTGTAAATATAGAAATATGAAAACAGATATACATTCCTACAGACACATTTCAGTCTCTTCCAGTCTAGCCAGCTCAAGCTAGCTCCATTCCAGTGAATTCTTACATGAGAAGGGTGATAAGACTCACCCAAACAATTACAGGCGTTTTGCACTAAGCAGCTGACTTATGTGAACTATTTTGCAACTTCATAAATGAAAGAATAATGGAACACATGGAACACATGGGAAAAACTGTATTACAAGACCTCTGTAAGTCTGGATTTAGAAGGGGATACCGAACATCAGATAATGTATTTGTTCATTAAACATGAATATATTCTACAAAAAAAGTAAAAAGAAAAGAATACTATCAAATAAAATTTGAGGAAATGTATTAAAAATAATATCATCACTGTATCTCTTATGAAGTGAAAACTGACAACGGCATTTCACAATCCGTTAACTCCTACATCGGGTAAGACAAGGATGCATTTTGTCTCTCACATTAATTAATATTTTCCTCAATCATCTTTAACTCAAATCTGAAAGTTGTAACACTTAATGGTTTCAACATTTGTCATTTGTTGTTTCCCGATGACTCAGTACTATTTGCCGATTCGAAATAAAAAGTGTTACTTCATGGTCTAAGCGTAGTTTGACCAACAAATAACCTAAAGATCAATGGTGGCAAAACACTAGTTACGGATAGATACAATTACTTAGGAGTTACATTTGAAGCAAATGTTAAGCTAAAAAAAAATAGGCTAAACCTCTTCTGAAAAAGGCCCTAAGGCCTACCACAAGCTTCACAACCAAGATACAGCTGCAGCTCTTACTTGCAAATTATCCAAAACATTATTGGAGCCAGTAATATTATAGAGAAATCTGGGGAATAGAATCAATCCCCCTGAACAACTCGGATTTATTCATTCATTCATTCTCGAGAAACTGCAGCTCAGATTCTGTAAATCCATGACTGAAGGATTTGCGATTATGTTTACCGCCAACTGGGCGTCGACAGATATTTTGCAAATCTTTTCATGTTTTTAATTTAAGTGTTAAGTTATTTGATGCACTTCGGGAGGTAAGGCCCGTACACAATACACGTACAATAACAGCAGTCGTAGTGAATAAGTAACACTGCACATAAACTGACATGCATGGCTCCCTGAGCGTCGGTATGTCGCTGAGGCTTCTCAAGGTTCCTTTTCAATGTGTCGTAGTGTATCCCGCATCTCCAATACAATGAACCTCTCCTGCCTTTTGATTGCCGTTTGTATGCATGAAAACACCATCGGGGTGTGGGAAGAAGTCTCGAACGCGAATACCTAAAATTAAAAGAAAAGTCGCCTTCGTGCCAAAAAAACAGAGCAACACGTATCTGTAAATGCCTTGGATATTGGTTGAATGGATCCGGGTAGGATCCATGTATTATCGATCAGATGAGCCGCCATTTTGTTTGAAACAATTGCGAGTGACATGAGAGGTGGAATCTGATTGGTCAATAGGAAGGACGTAGAAGGGACATAACTCGCAAAAGCCATTGGTGGCGCTAAGATCGAGTCCGAAAATTCCAGCATAGTTTGGCAAGGGTGGAAACTGGACTTTTATAGTCAGTTAATGCATTTGCCTCGAGAAAATGTAAAAAAAAGCTTTGGTGAATTAACGTATAGTATGGGTATACCAATCTATTCTTAGAAAAACAATATTTAAAGTAATTCAGATTTCCTGTCACTAGCATTCAAGGAGACAATAAAGTCTAAATTAAACTCTCTGTTCAAGGAAACTCTTCAGATGCTAATGCAACCTAAGGCACAGGAAACAACCATAGGACATACAGGGTAGTTTAAAATTAACCATACCTCCGTCAGTATAAAATAAGGAAATATCGCGTGCACTTTTCTAAACTAAGATTAAGTAACCATAAATTAACAACTGAACTTGGAAGACAAAAAGAAAATCCCATCCCACTACATCAGAGACTGTGCTCTACATGTCCAACCAACGGACTGTGTGGGTCAAGTAATGGGGAAAACATTCTGTGGCTAGTTCCTTACTGAGAGGGATTTCTGGAGGTGTGTGTGTGTGTGTGTGTGTGTGTGTGTGTGTGTGTGTGTGTGTGTGTGTGTGTGTGTGTGTGTGTGTGAAGAAAAAGAAGAAGAGGAAGATGAGGAATTGCCTATGAGACACTAAAATCATTAAAATGCGTAACATATTTATAGAGTAAAATAAAACACTGTAACTGTAACTGAACTATAAATATATCCGCCCTCATGTATCCGTATTCGTGGTTACATACACCCTTCTACCATTCCACTACATCCATATATAACTATAACCACCTTCCTAACTCACGTAAAATTGATTGCTTCCAATTACACGTTTAAAATATCGTAAATATTTTAAATATGTGCATATCAAATATCAGTAAACAGAGATTTCCTCCGTCCAAACATCTTAGATAGAGGGGCTTCCAGGAATTTTACAATAGCATTAAGATGTTCAGGTGCGTGGTGCGGAAAATTACGATAAACTTCAGTTACTGATCTCCATAACGAATATCCGGGTTGTGAATAAAGATCACAGCTTGCTACGAAGTGAATTTTATCCCTGCAGATGTCCTTAGCTATTAAATTTAAGTCTAAACGATCATGTAGATGGTGGATTTAACATTAATAAAAGTCATCTTCAGCGGGACGGTATTTGGAGATGGATTAGCATGTGAACTATGATTCTCTTAAGGTAGTCAGTACCAAGTATGGTTATCTTGACAAGATTACAGGTACATGGGGGCCTTTTCGTCACCAGGAATGAAACAGCGGATTAAATGAGGATTCAAAATGTTCCATCTTGTAGAATTGTGTCATCAAACCGCACAGCATTGGCGTTAAAACACACTCATTCATTTACTTTCATGAACTGAATGTTCATCTTATATTAATTGTTATGGATTACCACATAGCTGTGATCCAGAGAACAGGTTGCCATTAAAAAGAATATAGTTATAACAGGATTACTAGAAATACAGGGTATAACACCCTAGCCGATAAGCTTCCCTCAGTAACACCCGAGTAAGTCAGTACAAGACTGAAAGCTGACCCATAATTAAAAAGCAGACTAGTCGGGTAGTGTAGTCGGGTATGACTGCATTAGGACATTCTATATGTAGTAAGTATATGTTAGTTATGATATCAAATCTTTTTTTCAGGTATCAATTCCCTCACAACAACATGGCCATTTCACAGTAGTACAGACGCTTTTCCCCCTGCTGACGGCCCTGAAAACATCTGACTTCTGCTACATATCGACAGTGGCACTAGACACAAAAGACGTAAGGGTACATGTCTTGAAGTCGATCACCAAACAGTTCACAAAGGAAAGTGCTGGTCTGTGTGGCAAGAATGAGCCTTCCATTTTAAGGAAGAAAAAGTCCACCATTCTAAATCTTACATGGGATACCATAGTAAGTGAATGGAAAACAAAGGCTCCTTTGTCCTGTTTGGAGATTTTTATCTCAAATCCAGCTCTCCAGATAAACAAATTAAAGGATGCTTATTCCTGGCCTCGTAACAGCTGGTTCGAAGCTTATCTCCCTGTACAACCAGCGACTGATCCTGGTGCAACACCTAAACAGCATCATTCTTCTGCAATGTGGGGCCAAGAAATCCTTGTTCAACCGATTAAATGCCACGCATGATAGTCTCAGCGACAATGCTACAATTAATCAAGTTGAAAGATTTGCTTCAGACATGCCAGAGACTATAAAATTGTGGAAACAGCACTGTGAGCGCGATGGAAGACGTGAGCGTCAGCTACAGGAAAACATAGCTAACACAAGAGGTGAAATGCTGGAGTATAGTGCAACTCCTGATAGAATCTTCTACCTTGCTGGTGAAGAAGAAGCTCTTCTTGTTCACACAAAACAAGTGCACAAGGGGTACTATCATGTTGGTGACAATGTTGAATTTTATACCAGGGTACGGCACATGTCATATTTGAGGCAAAATCAGAGCCAGCACATGTTTCAGATGTGTGCCTACAACAAAAGGGTATCAGGCAATAACCTGGATGACACGTCACCAAAGGATGACATCAACAACATTCCGTTTTCAAAATTTACTCTAAATGATGAAGATCGCAGTAAACCCGCTGAGGAATTTGCCTTCTTTGTAGCAAAAGCATTGGCACAACACATCCCCTGCTTTCAAAGCTTTGCAGCAGTACTGCCCACGTTTATTCCCCATGAAAACATCTAGGAAACAAAGAAGACAGAAAGGGTATGTTTTGTATTACTTACTTCTTTTGTTTAGTTACAAGCCTAATTCAATAACGACTATGCTTGTCGTGAAAGGGGACTAACGGGATCGGGTGGTCAGGCTCGCTGACTTGGTTGATGCATGTCATCATATCCCAATTGCGTGGATTGATGCTCATGATGTCACCAGATAATCACTAGATTGTTCGGTCTAGACTCGATTATTTACAGACCACCGTCATTAAGCTGGAATATTGCTGAGTTGTCACAGATTATTCATATTTAAAACATGTATATATTTGTTACAAGTATGTTTCTATTATATCCTACACACAGTAACAAACTACTATCAAAATACATTAATGAAAGATTGGTTCAGAAACTTACACACTGGAGATTTATTTCAGATATCACTCGGAATTCAACAACCAGATGGCTAACACAGGGTAGTTTCTTCACCAGTTCGTTCCTGGCCACATTGAGCACCTCAGTGACTGTTCTCCACCACAGAAGGTGCTCAGTGGAAGGGACTACCCCACCTTTGAGAGGCAGAAACAAGACCATCATGCACTATGAGATGGACCTACACCAAGTTCCAGATTACAAGGACTAGCCTCGAAGATGGAAGAGTTCCATAACCAAGCTGAATTTCTAAAGGTATATGGAAACACTTGTACTCGTCCTCCTTGTCCTCCTCGAACAAGTTTGTTGGCACTCTGCATGCTGCAAGGAGCATAATATATGCGGTGAATGTTACTCAGGATCCTAATGACAACTTTTACCCATGCTCTGAATTCATGGACAAGGTCACCCACGCCTACATTGTAACTGGGGGACTACATCACTTCCAAATGGAACACCCCACTTCTGTCCCTACGCCAAGCTACACGGGTGCTGTTAGCAATCCATATGAAATGATTGATTATTTTCTAGGTCATGTTTGAAGACAAGCACGTCTTACCGGAGGTTGCTCAACTGGCAAATCATGGTCTCCAATCAAACACACTAGCCTGCAGGTACTGTGGTGAACTGTACCAGAGACCAAAACCTCTTCGCAAACACAAGGCAAGTTTGAAAGGACATTCTGATCCAGAATATAATGGTGAAAACAAACAGGATCTACAGCAGAATCTAGATCATCTGTGTATCAGTGCACCCGTCTGTCTCTCATGCTTGGTCTTCTTCGAATGAATCACAACGATTCCATTCACATGGGGGATGGTGGCAGAATGATGAGACTAGTTAAGTCTCAGGCAGGCGTATAAATTGATATGGAACCGCACAGACAACCATCAAGGCAGAGTAGACACCAATCATCCCAACGACCTCGACGTGGAGCATTGCAACAGGGCTTTCAAAGATGGTATACACACATACAAGGGGATGTACACAGATAAGACGATTCTCAGGGTCAGCAGAAGTGCGCTGTCAATGGCAGAATTATCCAAAAAATATTACAATCTGTTCGGGAAGGCATGGAGTTGTTGATCCCTCTGGTGATATTCTTTAACTTGTAGAACAATTCCATGCCTTTGAAGTTCTATTCAATGAGGCAACAAGTCACTAAGAATTCAAGAACATGCAGGATCCACTGTCCTCACTCAATATAAAATCCAAAATTGGATTTCAGAAAGTCTGAAAGTCTTCAGTAGCCGCACATACTTTGACATCTGAACCTTTCATTCTTCTTCAGATGTGTAATTCAGTGTCACATGACTAAAACGTGACATTGTTGCAATGTCGCTGGATGTTTCATGATCTTCTTGTTCTGAGTCTGTGTGAGATGATGAGCTATCACTCGAGTCAAGGAAAGTCTTGTACAACTCAAGAATATCACATCTACATTCACTGCATGGACTATTGCATGTACATGAGTTGATGCAGTCACAGACACACTTGCAAGATATGGCACAGTTGTCACAGCACGTATGCAAAGGTTTAATTTGTTGAGGGTTCTGGTCAAATGACTTCAGCAGCCGAACTCGTCGACACACTTTGATTCTGACCTACTGTTTCATTTCATCCGAAGTAGTTCCCCTGCCACTGAGACACTGTCTTAATTTCATGAGAAGAGCATGTGCCTGCTTTTCTGGATCCCTGCCTGCTCGTCCTGTCTCTTGAATATAATCCTCAACATTATTGGCTGGACCAGAGTGGGTGACGGTTTTCACACTTTGTAAGTCAAGTCCCATGCTGAATGGACTGGGACACATGTTTCTTCGTCCCGTGAAGACGCTGGGATAGAATAGGTCTTCAGCAACCCATACTTGCCGTAAAAGGTGACTATGCTTGTCGTAAAAGGCGACTAACGGGATCTGGTGGTCAGGCTCGCTGACTTGGTTGATACATGTCATCGATCACAATTGCATGGAACGATGCTCATGATATTTATCACTGGATTGTCTGGTCAAGACTCGATTATTTACAGACCGCAGTCATATAGCTGGAATATTGCTGATTGCGGCGTTAAACAACAAACAAACATGTTTCTTCAGTTCTCTGTTTGTCTTGCTGTGGAACATGTCAAATAGAAGATCCTTATGACTGTTAACTCCGTCTCCACTATTGTTTTTGAACGAATCATGTTTTAGCTATGATTTGAGAAAGTAAAAGAGATCACCTATTTGCTTGATTTTGCGGAAAAATATCAGCATCCTTGATGTTTGTCGATTCCGTTCCCGTAAAGGGTAACTAACCATGAAAAATCCTGGTGAATCTTGCCACTGGTTGATATCTGCCAGTACTTGATGTTTCCTTTGTTTGGACTAAGGAGTATTAGTTCACAGCTGGACATACACATTTCATTAATTATCATATCTCGGGTTGACCTGGTTGCAGCTGCTGTTAGTGCAATCACTGGTAAGCCTTGAGCTAGAGCCCTGAGTTCTCCAAGTGTCCCATACGTTGTTCGAAAGGCCTTTTTATTTCTAATATTCCTTTCACCTTTGTTACTCTTGCCACTGAAAAAATACACAATTAAGTTTCAAAAATAAGCATTATGAATGTATTAAGCTGTTAATGTTTGATGGTCGTTTGTGATTTATCGTATGCTGTATGTTGTTATGTATGATTGATGTTGAACTTCAATTCAATAATCAGCAGCTTGAAAGTTGGCAGATTTCTGTTCGTAGTGGATGTATGAATTCCTTTCTCATATAGGCATTAAAAATCAATTACAAAATGCCTCTACTGGGGCTGCCGCCAAACTTACAAAATTGGTCCTTGTTTCAGATCAACAATGTGTCAAGTTCATGCTGATTGTGGAAGTGATTGTATGTATTCATAATGTGACAAATGTACATTTTGGAAGGTTACTTTTTGTGCTTTAACTTTGATTTGATGAATATCAAATTAGATATTTAGTGATCGTGACACATGTCGGTACTATGTGTGAAGCCCATTACTGGTGTGCCCCGCTGTGATATAGCTGGAATATTGCCAAAATCTGCGTAAAACTATGCTCCCTCACTCAACATGTCATGTCTCGACAGACAAAACGAAATAAAAATATATCATTTTTTTTAAATTTTGCAATACAGTGTGCTTCATCAATGTAAATTGCCTTCAAAATCTTCTCTTAAAGTGAGGTCTTGAATTACATCACGCTCTGTCATCCTCCTCCTCCTCATCATCATCAGTAGTAGGGTCATGTTGACCCTTCAAATAAACAGATTTCAATCCAATAGATGAACACTTCTCTGTTTGTTTTGTCATTAGTGCCACCAAGGGTGAAATAACAATCACAGTAGCATGGTTGGAGTCATTAAGTTTCTAAAACACGAATGGTGCTATTTCAAGAGTAAGTGATTTGCCTGTTACTGTTGGGGAACAAAAAGGACATCCTTTCCTCTGAGGTAATGTACTATCACGTGTCTTTGATGATTCCTGAAGTGATCAATATGTAACTGTTGCTTTCCAAACGGTACAGCTTCGTCAATTGCATTACCTTACATACCAAAAGTTATAGTTAAATCGAGGATATCCAGCAAACACTTACAGAAAGCTGCCCATACTTAAAACACACCATCAGTCCTATGTTTAGTTCAGCAGTGTGTCAGATTCATGATAACCACATGTGTGGAGATCAGCCACTAGAGCTAGATAACAGCCTTGTTTTGGGGTGTTTCGGTAGTTTAAATTGCTGCCCTTGATATTGTTGATTAAAATCTGATACTATGAACAATAACAGGTTATACGAGAGGATGACTCTATAATGATAACAGGCGTTATTGTATATCTGATATATACTGAACTTTAATGTTGTGGATGAGTTGAATTGAAAGAATCCGTATGATAAACTATAACTATAACTATAACTATAAATATATCACATTTTTAAAAGTGATCCTATATATGACATACAACGGACAAATGTATCAGAGAAGGTAATTTTTAATCATTAATGTCCAAAGAAGGATTTTAATTAACGGTAGTAACCATAATTTGTTCTAAGCACCTACGGTATTCGGTAATACCATCAACAGTTTAAATCATAAGTCCAAAGCACGAGAATCTGCACAAGTTTAGTAGCGTGTATGGCCACCATGTGCGTTGACAACTGCCACACAACGCCTCCGCATGGACCTTGTGATGCTTTATTGTGAACACATTATTGGGAAGACGACGCCATTGTTGCTACAAAATGGTGCAAGGGACTTGCAAATTCTGTGGTTGGTTCTGGAGAGTGCGCAGACTTCTGCCAAGAGCATCCCAGACGTGTTCGATGGGATTGAGGTCGGGAGACCTTGACGGCCAGTCCATGACGGTGACTCCCGCATTCTGCAGGGAAATTCCTTGTCAAAACTGCTGTGTGGGGTCTGGCATTGTCGTGTTGGAGGATCAAACCGGGTCCATGTGCTGCCATAAAAGGCAGAAGTTCTGGTGCCAGTACCTGGTTGAGGTAAGCAGCAGCGTTGAGGTTGCCACGGATGACAAGAGGCCTGGAACGTGCATTGCCACAGAAAGCACCCCACACCATGACACTTGCGCCTCGAAATCTGTCAACTTCCTGTACACAACACTGGGCGTAACGTTCATGACGGCGCCTCCACACCCACAATTGACATTGACGTCTGTGTAATTGAATCAGAATCGGTCCGCAGTATGGCTGTCGTGCTTGAAGGTGAGCAGTTCTCAGACGGTTTAGAACAGTTTGCGCACTGTCTACCCCTAAACAGTTCATTTGTGGTTGATGTAGCCGTCAAAAATCGGTTACGGAGGTGACGTAAGACAATCTGACGATCCTCTGCATGTGACGTCACACGTGGTCGACCTGGCCGAGGGCGATCAGCGGTGGTACCCGTTTGCTGTCGACGCGTCTGTAAATCATAAACAGTCCGTCGACTACAACCCATCGTCCTTGCGACTTCAGCTACGGACGTTCCCGTCTGCAACATGCCGATGGCACGTTCACGTTGCAAATTTGAAAGGCGTGACATGACAAATTGCCATCTAGACTTTTGTTTTCTTGTGTTTTTCTTTTTTTGTTAATGACTGCTAACAAGTATGGCTGAAAACACGTGCGGTATTATGGCCACGTGACCAGTTGCACGTGAAAAAACACTTTTGCCACTTTAGTGCTGTGCACATGATTTTGATCGATTCACCTGCACAAAAACGGGTGTTATCTGAAGACAATACGTGGCCATTACTGTTTAAATACACAATACACACACATATATAATTAAATTCAACAATTCTCCTTTTAAATTATTTTACCTGGCTTAAAACCTGCGATGTAATTGGTAATTTGGGCATTGCCTTTCAGAATTGCCAGTTACTCAGATAATGTAGTGAAAAGTAGCATTTTAACAATATATGCGAAAAAGAAAAGCACGTGGGTTTTGTTATTTAATACTTTAAGTCCGTTTCCTCATAGGCCATTGATGTAAAGCTGTGATATATTGTAAGCGTGCTTCGGCGGATCAGAAAGAGGCGGTTTCACCTCTACTGACTAGCCCGAAGTTGCCATGCATGAAGACACTGACGAGTTGCGACCGTGACTGCAACGAAAAATGTGACATCGCCAGAGAATGTCACGGAAGCCGACACAAATAATGTTCAACATGAGTTAACATCAAAGATGACGAAACTTGTTTTGGTTTTTCTTCGAACTGTCCACACTGGACTACACAATGACGCTAACTGGAGGACAGAAGGATATTCCAGTCAAAACATGCCTCCTGACACAGGTTGAATCTTGTTAATGTGTGAGAACGACGGTATATAATGTAGCAGGACATAAGTACCTATTATTCAAAGATAACCCACACACTTATCACATTCTTGGTATACAATGTCTACGAATCACCTCTGAGGTCTGAGACTAAAATTAACTTTTCGACCTCCCTAGCACATGGCCCTCACGTGACGTAAACATCGTAGCTTGCAGTCGACAGCCACTAGCCGCAGGAAACTGGTAATCTGGTCGTTGTATGTATAATCAACCGCGATAGATCACTAATGTTGTTGAAGTAAATTCAGTGACGGTTTGCAGTCAAAGGTAACCATGATCACCTAGTTTAGGTACCCTGGTGCTTTTGTTTGCAGTCACTGTGTTGGAATTTTCAAAACGTTGTTGAATACAAGTATCTTTTTAATACATTTATTGCGCATCCGCGCGTGTGTTGAGACGGAAGCCTGTTCACTGTATGGGGACAAGTTGCCCCATTTCCCAAATTCACAGCCGAGTCTTCTTTCCGTTACAAAAAGGAGTGAGGTGTGCCGATTGTTCTACGGATATCGTGACGTCATAATGGTCGATGTGAAATATTGGATATTGAAAGGGAAATAATCACACAAAGTTGAATCATCTGGTAATTTCCGTTGACAAATACGGCGTCATTATCTCAGGTGTGTAACTGATTGTATAAATGAACGCTCATCTAATATATCAAAGCGTTATCACTACCACGTATCTCGTTACTATCTACAACGATCGGGTCAGCAGGGCTGTACACTCACAACAGCGTTACAGTCACCTGTTCAACAGTCATATAAAATGTGTTGGTATATAACACCAGTGACCATAACAGCCACTGAACGTCCGATGCACACAGAGTGAACAACTATTCACAAGGATATATAAAGTGTGACAGGTCTGTTTCTCTAGCACTGAGCGATGCCGATATTCCAGACATGCGCAGTGCTCCTAGACGGCAAGAAGGAAGTGTACCGGAAGGGAGAGACGGTGACGGGGTCTTTAGTGCTGGACGTCACAGAGAATGTCATAGTGAAGGGGGTCAGAGTTTACCTGTATGGGGAGACGCTCGTCAAGTGGGACGAGTTCTCTCCAGGCAGCCTTGGAGGAACCAAGGACTTCATCGCCAAGGAAAAATATTTCGGACTTGTGTTTACAGTATTTGGGAAGAAACGTAAGTTTAAGAAATTTTACGTGGAATAAAATATAAAATTTGAGAAGCTTATTTTTCTTTCCATCGAATCTCTTAACTAACTTAGAAAATAAAACAATTTGAACAAATTTAATCAAAACAGGAAGAGAAGTGACATTTTACCTTAACTTTGATTCTGTGTTCATTGCCACTACTGTCTTAACATACATGTTAATGTTCGTCTTTGCATATGTGTTTTCGTTTGTTGACGTCCTTCCTTGTCCTTGTGAAGGTCTTTCATAAAAGGGGAATAAAATTAAAGAAAATCAAAGTTCATCGAGTCTGTCAACAACTTTCATTCATGAAACACTCTTCAATAACGGCAATCAATTCGTGAAGGGAAGTGACCTTTTACCTTGACTTTACGTCTGTGTTTGTTAATACCATTATCTAAGCATATGTGTTTATGTTTGTCTTTGGATATGTGGTTGTGTAAGAAGAATTCCCTTAGGGGCAATACAATCTTATCTTATCTTATCTTAAATTACGTCAGTGTTTGGTAATATATGTTGGTTTTGGGAATGCCAACCTGTCCGTTCACAAAAAACAATCAATATTTTCTTTCTTTTACCATTATTTCAGAAGGTCAAGATTGGAAGGAAAGTAACAGTTTGACTATGTTCAGAAAGTAGATATTAGAAGTGAATTTGAAAAACCCCATATGATTTACAATGTTATGTTCACGTCATGTTTCCAAATATAACTAATTTAGTAAAAGCATTATTGATTTTTATTGGACATATCCGGATTTTGATTTTAATTCTTTTAAGCATTTGTAATCGTATAGAATTTGAATTTAGTTATGGTTTTGGTTACGTGTTATTATGTAAGGGTTGTCTTTTAATAATCAGAGGCAGGCTCCTTTGTACGATTCTGACTATATCTCAGTGAGTGAGTATGGTTTTACGCCGCTTTAGCAATATTCCAGCAATATCACGGCGGTAACTATATCTCAAGCACAGGATTATCTGTGTCCAATCTGCGATACGCCATTCGCATGTACTCACAGCCTTGATACAAGTGATAACAAGTGATATTTGAATCAATATTGAGATAGCTTCCCTTGAAACATAATCTCTGGTATGAAGTAGGTCAACACGGATTGTACGTGAAGGTGTATGTAAATTTATGACTTTGAACCAAGAGTCTGTAACAGGATAGTTTAACATGAACATTCCGGGTTCGTCAATACACAAAAACGATTTGCTTAATGTTGAATTGTAATCGCCTACGCCCTTGAACAACCCACAAATAAGAGAACGGATGAGATGATAGTGAAGGTTTAATGACGTTCTGGCGTTCACTCTCCTCCGAGAACATCACACAGACGTCCTATTGGGGACATGTCAAGGAAATTAAGGGTGACAGTCCAATGTCCGTATGTCTTTTCGTCGCAGGATATCGGAGACGACCTGGGCACGATGTGGAATAGCGTTGTCAATTTCCAGTTGAAAATTTCCACCGAACAATCTAGCAAATGGAACAAGCACTGGACGCATAATTTCGTCTATATATCGCTGGCCAGTCAAATGTCCATTCACTATAACCAAATCAGTTCGCCTGTCATATAATACCACCCGACACCAAGACGACACTGCCCCATACAGATCATGGTCAATACTTTTTGGCCTGGCATACCCCGCGCCGCTAACGCAGTTTCCTGCCTTCTGAGAATTGGAAACAAAACCTTGATTCGTCTGTAAACCTGGTATTTAAAGGTGTTAGGGTCACACCCTTAGCAGGACGCCTTGCTTTCTCGTGGGAAGCACGGTGCCGGTTTTTAACGGTAGATGTTTAAATTCCCATTCGTGTTATTGTGCCGAATTCTCTATTGATAACAGGTGCAGATTTGAATATATTCTGAAGTTAAATTGATGTAATGAGACGATATTGTCTAGGTGTCGTTTTGAGGCCTGCCCTGCCCATGCCTCATTACAACCGTCTGACCATACTTGTCCAACAGTTGGGAAATTACACTTTTTGATTGGCCAAACATTCAGGCAACTTGGGATTTTGACGTCCACCCCCGACCCCGCTACAGACGCTCGCTTTTTGGCTTGTGTGTGCACGTGCTTCACATGCTGTTGAAGGGAAATTTCATTCTGATACGATGATGTTGAGACCACGGTATTGTAAATATGCATCTCAACGATAGCTACATTCAGACCATAAGAACCCTTTTTTGTAGGTAGTATAATTGCGTGGGTAATCATCTATGTAAGAATTAGCTTGGGATAATATCAAAGGATGGTATTTGTTGTTCAAAATATTCTTCACGGAAGCCCAGAAATTTTGCATACACAGACAAACACTCACATCTACAGACACACTAGCATGCACACAAACATGCACACAAGCGAGCACACAAGCAGACACACACAGACGCACATGGAAATAAGAATGTCACATCTTCAACCTTGAACCTTTCTCGGTAGTTTGATAAGGTTACAATAATAATCAGATCTGATAAAATGCACAGCTTGTTGATAAACTCTATAATTCCGATTTATTTTTATCAAAAACTGTTCGTTTTGGCATACTAAAGGTCAAGGTATGCTGCTGGGGCAGAATCGCACACCATTGTCGAATACTTGTCATGAGAGCCAATCAAAGTAGAATGGATGATTATTGAGCCCACACACCCTTGCTCGTTTCTCACACAATCAAACATTGGATCCTGGTCCTGACTTGATTACTACAGGCTGCTGTGATATCGCTGTGATATTGCTGACTGCGGCATTAAACAACTCTCACTTCTCATTATTTGTATCTGTGCATATTAACAACTAAATAATGTCATCTCTGTCTCCCAGAAAACGCCGATGGACCAAACCACACCCTTACAGCGGGACGACACAATTACAGGTACAAGTTCAACCTCCCAAAGGAAGGCCTACCGTCGTCTTACGAGGGCGAATATGGCGCCATCAGATTCTGGCTTAAGGTTGAGGTGGACAGGCCGTTTCCCAACTTCAACCAGTGCTGGTACCGTGGCATCACCATGCTGGACGACATCAACGTCAACGACTCTCAGTATAAGGTACGAGAGTATAGCAATGGTCAACAGGGTATAACTTACCTTTTTAAAGTTAAAACTTTTTGTGATGCACAAGCCACTGTTCGTACCGTTCGTAACAAATAGCACACTATTGACGACCTTCATACAATGCTGTTCTGTATAATAAGTTTTCTACTACTACTACGACTACGACTATGACTACCACTACTACTTCTACTACGTTTACGACTACGAGTACCACTTCTACTGCTACTGCTATTACTACTGATCTACTTAGTGTCTAAATTACATGAAGGTGCTCGACACTGCTGAATTTTTTTTCAACATATACTAAAAGGGATGATGTAAATAGAATCGAGAAAGCCATATTCATATGTAATCTCAGGGTCGATTGTACAGTTCCAAATAAATCATGAGCATGTGTCTATAAATAACTATTAAATTGTGATGATACCAGGTGTTCATAAAAACGAAGGCGTATTGCACCCGTCACATTTGTCTCTGATGATTCAGTTTTAGAAATGTCTTCCGCATGTACATGTCTACCATAAAACCTTTAGAAAAGTGTACTGTATAGAGTTGCATCCCTTCGAATGCTGGTTCACGCCGAATATGTTTCCTGGTTTGTCAGCTCCATACCTGTGCTCGTGAGTTTCATCAAAGTGGTAAACGTCTGAGACGTCTGCTTTCCTCCCACATTAAGATGAAATGCTGTGATATAACTGGAATACTGTTCAAAGCGGTGTTAAACCCAACTCACTCACTCATTTTGACACATTGCCCCCAATCTCCGTAGATAGAGATGTAACTATATCTGTGTCACCACGATTAGTAACATATGGCCCACGGATCAAGGAATATAGCTTTCCCTTTAGTTGAAAATGAAATGTTTTGACAGAATTGATCCTTGGGTTTTTTTAGACTCCACAAAGAATTAATTTCACTTGTCTCAAATATTGTTTGTGATTAAATCAAAGATATCATTTGGTCACCATCCTTTGTGACCATGGCTGCATCTACGTCGGGTGCCGGAAACAGACTTAATACATTTACGTCAGCTTCTTGGTTAGAATGAGTTGTCTTTTATTTTCCATATGGCATTACTGTATCCAAGGATTTTCTCTGTACATCCTATAAGGATGCATTTAATGCTATTAGATGGATGGTATATTTCCATGCAAAGCATAGAGTGATTTTCAGAATTGAAATGTTGGTCAAAAATATTGGAAACATTTCTGTTGATGCCTGATCACTGCTGGCTGACTCATGTCGATAATTGTTATCTCTCGAACAAAGTGAACATTCAGTGCCAAAGGTGACTTTATAGTTTTGCCTTGACAGGTCTTCAAAAGGTTTCATGCAGTGTGTTTTAGCTGTAAAGCTAGATTTAAATTCAGGATCACTTATCAAAGTAGGACAAATTTTGCGATTTGTTTGTGCAACATGGAGAAATATGTCATCCAACTTCACTGATTCTATTGTAAATGAATCTCAGTTTTTTTAAATAGAAATTGCCTTCATGTTGAATAGGCAATTCGCGATTTCCTGAAGGACCACCATTCTATATCATAATAAATATAGTTATGTGTGAGAAGTTGTAGCTTGAAGTCAATTCTGTACTTCACTGGGAGCCAATGAAGGGAGTTTACAACAGGAGGGATATGTTCAGTCCAATGAGTTCTGGAGATCCTGAGTTCCTATTTGTTAGCAATTTTGCCAGCAGAGGTCCTGAGATGTTGATGTTGAATTGGTCACGTATTATTACATTCATATCCCAATGATTGTAAAAAAATAAGTCATGCCCACCAAAGCAGACTCCTGTCACCATAATCGAATGTCGGGAATCCCAATTACATTGGAGCGAATTCCACTACTTCTTACCTGTATCATCATGCTCAGGATTTCCCCCCAATATTCATCTATATTTCAATTGTCCAAATCTCCCTTAGTGGTCAAAGGTGGAGACAGGATGTATAGAAAGGGTACAGGATCGCTCGCCTGGGTTCCACAAATTTCCTGTCTTGGGTTTCATGTCTACCTCGCATTTTCCAACTGTGTCTTCCCTTTTTGAGGGAACTAATGTTAGAATTTGGTGGTTACTGAAGCTGTCAATTGAAACAGCTGCCTTCTCCCTGAAATGTTTGTTCCGGTTTATTACAGTCTGACAGTTGCAGTTCCTCTCGCCTCTTCCCTTGATTAACAAGTCATGTGAACTTTGTTTGCTGCTACTCTCCGTTGATTGGCTACTGACTTTGTAGAAGTGTCAAGTTATGTGCATAAATTAAACAATCAACTGATTCATGTCACGCCATAGTATGTATTCCTAGACCTGGAACTTTATCAATTCTCGCCATTTTTGTCTGCTTTGATTTATGTTATTATTTTTTATTAAGCTGTTGATGCTAACACATATGTTTGTTGTCGAATTTGATTATAAGTATTATCTGTGTATTTTGTTTTGGTTCATTTAGGTATGAATCGAAATAGCGATGTGTAAACTTGTAGCGGATTCACACAGTGTGTACATAGTTGTTTCATATCTCAATTAACCCTAAAAAATATGCAGTCAATACTTCATTGCATTTTATAGGTGATGACAAAAACCCACATTTGCTCCCCAAAGCCGATACTGTGAAACCCATTCCAATAACTCGGGTCCAATAACACTAAGTATGTTGTAAATTTGTTGATCATTTAGTGGGAGCCCATTTTGACTTTCCACAGGGAACTAATAAATATGTTTATATATGGCAGGCACCGGTACGACGTCAGGCAAAGAAACAGATTTCTAAGGCTCTTGGTTTGGGAGATGCTGGTTCTCTGACCTTGACCGCTGCAACTGACAGGGGTGCTTACTGTGCAGGAGAAAAAGTCGCACTGAAAGGTATACTTTAGATCAAACTCTTGGTAACATGTCCAGTATGATCTAACTATGCTGATATGTTTGTGTTTTGTTTCAAGCCTGGAGTATAGAATCAATCCTGTGTTTCAGTTGTGGTGAAGAACGAGTCAACGAAGGACATGGGGAAACTGAAGGCTCAACTGGAGCAGAAAGTTCTCTTCACGGCAAACAACGAGACGAAGACACGTTACAGCGTTATTAGGGTCCTGGAAGGATCTCCTGTCGTTAAGGTTGGTCAACATATTGCCACATATCTCGTTCTTTCAGACTTAGCTGTCACTTCACACATGGAAATTTAGAAATAACGTCCATTGATGTTCCATTTTTCACAGGCCTGCGTCATGCCCGAAGGCTATTACTGGGTGCGGCGTTACACTACAAACACTTTTGTTTTTAATGACAACTGTGTGAGTGGCGGGTGTTACCAGTGGAATAAGACATAGGAACAACTGGTGTTCCAGTAATCTATTCATTCAACTTTCTGAGTATTTTGCCATTTATGCCCTATGGAATCAGTTTCAGCAGATAATCGATATTCTCTGTTTTTGAAGTGATGATTTCCAAGCATAGGCATATATCTTTTCTTCCAGTACATTTGATAGGTAATTGGTCCTTAACAAAATCAAAGAGTTAACACGTTCTCTTACTGTCCAGGGAGACGAACGGGCTTGGAACAACCAACTGCTGGAGGTAGACGCCATTCCTCCAACGACCAAGACCAGGTCCTGTCACATCATTGCCGTCAGCTACTGCATCAAGGTAAATCAGAAAAACTTTCATCAAACAATCTTATTTCATCACAAATTGTCTGTGCCATTCTTAAATCTTTAAAAATGTAAACATTTTGTTGGGTAGAAAAGAGACCATAAATTTGGTTACATGATTTATGAACGATCTCTGTTCTCACCTAAAGGTCTCGGTGGTATATTTTATTATGAAATACATTGTGTCACACACAGAAACACAGGTTGGGTGTAATTACAAATGTCTAAGGACGTTACCAAATGCATCAACTTTAACTCCACAAAGATTGATTTTGCTGCATTAGAGCATGGATCGGCCTGTGTGGGATTCGAATCCCAGAATTGCTGCAGTGAATACTCTTAGCTTATCAGAAGCATACATGTACTGTATGATTTCACCAAAGAGGTTAATTTCTTTGACTTCTGTCACTTTTGTCTTCCCACCCATATGACGCCGATCAGCTGTGAAAGAACTATTCCAAACAATCTTACTCATTCACTTTGTCCCAATAACAGGTAAAGAAAATGTTGTTATTCCATCAGGTACTGGTTGAGGTGCCTCTAGGATTTAACCTTGAGACCATCATGCCCATCACTATCGGCACCATCCCGTACGGCCACGCCCCTGCTGCTGGGGCACCGAGAGGGGGAGCTACTGTAGGCGCTGGCTCGGGTAGGTCTGACCCGGCTGATTCAATGTGTGTCCAGAGTTGTGGTTGCATTTAATTCTGGGACATGACATTTTGAACCACATAAGGATTGTTGATACAAAGAAGAAAAGCCATCGATAAGTTATCGAGTCATGACATCATCAAAACGTTGATAATTTATTAGAATGATAAAATATTATTAAGGCATATATGAGAAGTGGTGAGTTGTTTTTTACGCCGCATTAACAGTATTCCAGTTATATCACGGTGTGACAGGTTAATGTGAGAGGAAAGCCCGAGGTGATGCAGGCCTCAGACGTTTACCATTTTGGTATAACCTGCATACACTGGTATAGTGCTGACAAGGCAAGAAACATAATCAGGGCAAACAGGGATTCGAACCCAGAATCATAGTTTCTGGCGTGCCCAAGGGTAGTTATTTCGTAAGGTATTGATCAAACTGTGATATAGAACAAATACGTAAGTTATATAGTACGTTGTTGCATATGATAGGGTCTTAGACATTTCTTTATTAACCAAAAAAATGATTCATGCACCCTTGAAAGTCAAGAAACTATCCACGTTTCATATCCATTTAACAACGTTTTTCAATCAATCTGAGAACAGCACCCACTCCCGTCAATTAGAATTGAATAAGTGACGTTAGCAATTAACCAAAGCATTTATCCATGAAGTATGCTTATAACATGTATGCCATACCCCAATAACGTAAGTATGAAACTGCACAACGGCACATTTTTCACCATCGTACAAACACAGATTCCAGAGAAATGATTAGCAGTGTTGGCAAATGGCCATCACAGGTTTATGATAAATGGTGTCAGATTGCATATATTAACAAATCACCCTGCATCACAACTTGTCCAAAATAATTATAACAACAATATTCCACCAAAATAGATCATGCTGATAATTGGTCACAATAACATCGATCCTGAGAATAATACCCATCAAATAAATTCTAATAAGCACAAGCAAATATCCAATGTAAGTTTAGGAAACATCCCATCTCACACAGCACCAACCCGTTTTGATGTTCCTGAAACTCCTGTTTTGCATAGCAGCCCATTATTATGTTCAAATCGTCAGTGGACAGAATGAGCCATCTCAATTTATAGTTTCCAGTGGTATCAACTAACGTGTACCAACCGGTCTTTCCTCACCGTAAATTAATTTCAGAGATTGATGTCTCCAGCGCCATAACCTACACCAAATGCAACGCCGGGTTCCATGTCTGCCGGAAGTCGGAGGGGAACTTTGTGAACTACAACTACATCCCCATGTGTGCCTACGTCGTTAACTACACTTTCCCCCCTCCCCCTCGCCCCGCCAGTGGTGCTGTAAGGACACGCCCTGCTGCTGCTACTGCAACTGTTGCTGCAACACCACGCCCTGCTGCTGCTACTGCTGCAACACCACGCCCTGCTGCTGCCACCACAAAAGCACAACCCAAGCCGGTATCTCAAGGCTCTCCAACTCCTGCCCCAGCCCCTCTCCAAACCCCACCCCAGGCCCCGCTGCGAGCCCCACACCGAGACCCGCTCCAACCTACTGCTCCTCCCATGGAGCTACCACCGTCATATGATGATGTGCTGAAGATGGACAATCCGTCTACCACCACAGAAATTGCTATCACAGTAAGTGGACATGGGATCAGCAAAGTAACCTTCAACAGCTGCAGATCTGAAGAACTCGAAGCAGTATTTCTGTGTTCTGTGCCCTTTAGGGGCCATGTCTTAAGTGAAAACATGCTTCGTTTCGTTTATATGAATAAGGAACTCGCATCTGTTGAGATGAATCGATTATCCACAGTAAAATTGGGTGTGTAGTCTTATTTTTCGTTTCCTCCAGGAGGCACGGGTGGCCCAGTCGTCTAAGCCGCCTGGTTTCGCTGTGCAGAGTTGCGTCCCTTGGACACGCCAGAAACCTATGATTGTGGGTTCGAATCCCGGTTCGCCCCAATTATGTTTCTAGGTTTGTCAGCACCATACCCGTGCTCGTGGGTTTCACCGAAGTGGTAAACGTCTGAGACCTGCATCACTTCGGGATTTCCTCCCACATTAAGCTGACTCCCACATATAACTGGAATAGTGTTAAAAGTGGCGTTAAACCCAACTCACTCACTCACTCACTCGTTTCGCCACAGTTCAAACATTTTGTCTTTATTTTGTTTCTAGCCGGAGAAGGCAGACAAGCCGTATGGACTGCTTTTCCTTCGGTTCCCGGACACCCGTGTTCAGGAGTTCAGAGACACCATAGTGAGAGAACACCAGAGTCTTGCAGAATGTGAGGGAGAAATCATTGCATTTGCGCCACAGGTGATACAGAGTTTAGTTTCCATGATCCATTAGTCGAATATAAATTCTATCCATCTTGTAATTATGTGATGCACAGCCGTGTCTCAGCTGTAATGTGCCTTGTTGATAGGGTCAGGAATTAGACCATAGAACATTACCAACTGAAAGGACAATGTATGATGCAGATCATGTAATCATGTGTTATCAGACATCTTTGAATGATTGGTTTTACGCTGCTTTTAGTAAAGTTCCATCAATATCACGGGAATTGGACCAGGGCCTTAAGACATTGTGAATGATATGTGAGGGTATACGGGCTACATTTGAAACACACTTTTGATTAAAATATGCTCACTACTTTGTTTTACGAAAATGTCCATACAATTTGCGCTGGGCGTGCTGGATGTCCCAAAAAATTGTTTGGTTCATCTTCTCAAGAATACGCAAATCCTCTGGCGCACGCTGGTGAGAGGAATGGCGACAACATGGTGTTTAATGATAAAGAAAGTCCCCGTTTGTCATATTGTTTCAAGCAAATTGATAAACTATATTTGTTGTTTCTAACATTGATGATCGCAAAATCCTAAAATAGTGTATGCTTTAAGGTCCTACACGAACCCAACCAATGGCCAGCACGGACGTCTATCGCCATTTTGAAGTTCCTGTCTGCGGAGGTGGCAACTGATTGGTTTAACAAGACGACAGGGGTCGCTGATCCAAAATGGCTGGAAACATGTGACGCCATTGTTGGAACAATGAATGAACAGTTTAGAGAAGGTAGATGAAATTCATCTAAGCTCACCTGAAAATTGAAATGAATGATTGTTAAAGACGACAGGCAAGAATATCATGCTATATCACGGGGTTATAGAATACTAAACGGGCGCCCCTGTAATGCGTATTTTTATGAAACGAGTGAATAGTTCTGGTATCTTCACGAGTCTCATAAAATTGGTATTATACGGGGGCGAATTTAGTATATCATCTGTTACTTGCTGTTTATAACTATGTTTTAATTTCACTGTCGTGTGTGAATAGGCAGACATCCACAACATAATCATATTGAGTTTAACAGAATAATGCTTCAAACACTTCAAACGTTGATGCTTTCACTATCATTTTAATACCACACAACGGCCCACCTTTAGAATTCAGGGGTCCGCTCCATTAAGCTATCTTAGCGCTATGATTATCATAACTCCCATAATTCAACAAAGACTTACGACTGTCGTTGCGCCACGATCGCCTTGTGGAACGGAGCCCTGCACAACAAAGTTTACGATCACGTCACAATACCCTATGACGTTATTTTGTTGCAAGACACACCGGCAAAACAATGCTTTGTGACATCAGCTTTGCAACAGGGTTGCTGGGGTCATCGAGTGTGCATGAACTCCGCTCAGAAATCTATCATCTTTACAGGCAATGTCGATGAATTTTGCAAGGGACGTTGAGAGTTTTCAATATTTGTTTGTGAAACTTGCTCCCACGGTACATAAGCACGTGCTTATTGTTATTAAACAGGTGATACCTTCATGGGCGAGAAATAAAACAGTTATGAACAAAAACCAACCAACCACAAAACTGTATGAAAAGACAGATAACTTCATCTTTCCAAAAGTCAACTTTCTCTTTGTGAGTAATATCCCGCCAGCTCCGTCCTTGGGTCTCTATATTTCTTAAAGTTTGGGGTTCAGTGGAGCATGCCTTCTTTCTATGAATATTTCAAAGAGCATTATACGCCTCAGGCTTAAAGATTGTTTCATCATGGTTACACCTTTTAAGGTCTTGTGAAAGCTTTCAGAAAATTTAGTGTGTATTTGTAGGTGAACAATCGACTTGCCCATGCATGTGTTTGTGAAGGGTGCCAACGATGGCGCAGGATAGGTTAATCTTTTCGCGAACACCTGTTATCATATCATAGTGATTCATAAACACCTGATTGTGATATAGTCGGTGTGACTATAGTGTGTACACAGTTAGATCAAAGTGTTCATATATTCTATATATTAGTCCATATATCAATATATAAAAAGGCTGATAACTGCATCTGTTTTTTAGACGTCAACTTGATGATTTAATGAGAGAAACTGCGAAAATAAAGAAAACTGGAAAAAAAGTTTTTGATTCAGTATCAGTATAATAAAGGCATCTCGCCAATATAAATACACGAGCAACTCTTTCCATATGCATAAGAAATCTCGATTGTACGATTCTGACTTTTTCATGAGCATGTGTTTATGAATCACTATTGTTGATTGTTAACATGAAATATGTCAATACCATAATCTGGATTTTCCTTGTTGGCAGCCAACCATATCTTTTCAATGATAACATCCACATACAAGCAACCAGTCAAAAAAGCCAAGGTCAACAAGTACGTCAAACTGTACCCGAGGACACTGCGTCCTCTCAGGTGAGATTTATCACCCACAGTGGTTTAGCTGATGAATCTTCCGTCATGATGCAATGTAATGTCTTTGAATTCAGTCGGAGATCACGTTTAACTACAGTGCTAGACATTTCACCAGATTAGTTTGTTGTAGTATTCAGCGCAAAACAATTCAAATATATTAATATTTTTTAAGTAATGCTTTAAAAGAAAATTCGTATGTGTGTGAGGTGTGTGAGAGAGAGTTCCACATTCCCCTGGTTGTGTATATGGCGTATGTAGAACCCCCTTGTTTATTGGCATGTGTAGAATCCCCTCGCTGATTGGTGTTTGAACAATCCCCTTGTTGATTGGCATGTGTAGAATCCCCTCGCTGATTGGTGTTTGAAGAATCCCCTTGTTGATTGGCATGTGTAGAATCCCCTCGCTGATTGGTGTTTGAAGAATCCCCTTGTTGATTGGCATGTGTAGAATCCCCTCGCTGATTGGTGTTTGAAGAATCCCCTTGTTGATTGGTGTATGTTGAATCTCATTGTTGACTGGTGTTTGAAGAATCCCCTTGTTCATTGGTGTATGTAAAATCCCCTTGTTGATTGGCTTATGTTGAATCTCATTGTTGATTTGTGTTTGAGGAATCCCCCTGTTGATTGGTGTATGTTGAATCTCATTGTTGATTGGTGTTTGAAGAATCCCCCTGTTGATTGGTGTTTGAAGAATCCCCTTGTTGATTGGTGTTTGAAGAATCCCCCTGTTGATTGGTGTTTGAAGAATCCCCTTGTTGATTGGTGTTTGGAGAATCCCCTTGTTGATTGGTGTATGTAAAATCCCCTTGTTGATTGGTGTATGTTGAATCTCATTGTTGATTGGTGTTTGAAGAATCCCCTTGTTGATTGGTGTTTGAAGAATCCCCCTGTTGATTGGTGTTTGAAGAATCCCCCTGTTGATTGGTGTTTGAAGAATCCCCTTGTTGATTGGTGTATGTAAAATCCCCTTGTTGATTGGTGTATGTAGTATTTTTTTTGTTGATTCGCATATGTACAATCCCATTCTTCTTATTTTTCTGCTGTATTTGTATCCACATGCGATAAATCTTTCCATGATTGCAACATAACATACAAACATTTTAGGTACTGTCCATTTTCAAATCATCACCCCTCTCCCGACTTTGCTTCTATAGTGGAAAAAATAGTTCCTTTTGTTTTGTCTGATAGCGTCCAAGAAGAAACTTATATGAGGCCATCCCTTTATGCGTGTAAATCTTATGTGTCCAAAAGCTTATAACTTGACCAGAACATATCATGACACATTTAATTGAGCTATTCATTACATACCTCCTTTAACTATCTCCTGCTGTTTGCTGTATTACAGACTATTGAAGACTGGGGTGAATCTGGTGTCGACGAACAAGTTCACCACACTGCGGGGCAGCTGGCTGGAAGACAAGTGTAGCCTCTCGGTCACACAGTGGGAAACTATAGATCTTTACTTCGAATACAGAAGCGAAAAGAAATGTGGTAAGCATGTTTGTGGTTAACCTCCGGAAGTTTTGGGTATCAGATTTATGATACTCGTTATAAGTAGTCATCTGGAATTTGCCAGAATCCCCTTATTAATTGCCGTATGTAGAATCCCGTTCTGCATTTGATTTTTCCCATGTCTACTTGCAAAAGTTAGACATTAGGATCTTTGTTAGAACCAGTATATTTTTGCGGTCACTTGCTCAAGATATGCCCAAGTCAAATCAAGTCAAACATTGGGTATCAGATTTATGATACTCGTTATAAGTAGTCATCTGGAATTTGCCAGAATCCCCTTATTAATTGCCGTATGTAGAATCCCGTTCTGCATTTGATTTTTCCCATGTCTACTTGCAAAAGTTAGACATTAGGATCTTTGTTAGAACCAGTATATTTTTGCGGTCACTTGCTCAAGATATGCCCAAGTCAAATCAAGTCAAACCATTATTTCTTTGTTTGTTTGTTTGATAGTTTCACAACTATTTTTTTAGGACATCCAGCATGTCCAGGTTTTTCTAGAACCTTAGGCAAAAATATATTTTTCACAATCAAATTACCCCCTACCCCCATTGATATCTTATGGTTGGTCGCTTAGCTGTTGTTTATCGGTGTCTTCAGTCTTAAATATTGCCAGGCTTGCTTGATGTTATATGGGAACCGTCACACGTTATTTAGCAACGTTCATAAAACGAATTCCGTATTTGTAATTTATTTCTATCATGGTCTAACATAGCCCTAACCAATCATAATGCAGGGTTAAAATATACCATAGTAGAATACCAGTTACTGTTGCACGTTGCCTTGTGCAATCCCTAGACTTATTAGTTGTTTCATCTCTGGAAAGAAGGGATGTTTTAGGACTGGAAGTATAATGTTATGATTGTTTGGGCATCGAGGAGACGGCAGTAAAGGGACGGGCTTCTGTTTTTGCAAATATACATTAAAGCGACAAAAGTACTTGGATGTTCTTGTACACACTTGTTATTATCAAAAGTGCTCCTGATTCATCCTAGGTGTGTACTCCCGCATCAGTAAAACTATTGCATTTTGTTCACAGGTGTCTGTAAAGAATGCCATGATTTGTTCCATGAAATAGTTGACGCACGACCTAGTATTATCTTCAAATCCGAGGATTTGTCTCTCTTTCAAATGACATCCATACTAACGACCGAGAGATCTGACAGCCCGGCCGTCGAGATACAGTCAGAGACTACACAAACTCAAAGCGAGGCTCCAGGGGATGGGACTGAGGGTCCAGGGGAAGGACAGACAGACCTCACAAGATCTGACAGTCCAGCCATCGAAGTGCAATCGGCGAATATCGATAGTGCCGCTACCCAAATCCAAAGCGAGGCATCAGCTGATGGGAATAAGGCTGGAGAGGAACGTCAGGAAGAAACTGCTGACATAAAAACCACAATAGCCGACTTACAATAAAGTCTTTGAAGACTTGCTGCAAGACCCGACATTGGTATGGAAGGTTGTGGACTCTTCCTGTTACAACCTCAGTTGATGTGTGTTCACGTGAAGACTTGCTTCTTGACGTATTCGAACACATGTATGGTCATGTTGATTTGAAAGTTGTTCTCCTGTTTCTTGTCAGCAGCACACGTTCAACTTTAGGTTGATTATCGCTAACTAAGTTCGTGCAATTATTGATATATGTAATGTGCAATACCGTGTTAAACAGATACCTCTTTGTGATACCCGTTCACATACCGATTGAACGAAATCAGCGAGCGGCAGGAGCTGGCGGCAAGTTTCTGACATATACCCAATGAGTGTGACTTCGACCAGTGATTATTGCCACTGTGAACTGCTAGTGCTACTGTGATAATAGCTTAATTTGACTGTCAGCAGAGATTAGTGTTATTGAAGCTAGGATATTACTGCGATTGTGATCAGATCAGATATTAGATCACCAACGAACGTTTGTAGATGACAACATGCAAGATGTGCCAACATGTCGCTACCCGATATTTCAGAAACGAATACTATTACGTCTCACAGGTTGAATTATTTAAGAATTCCATGTATTGTTTTCATTTGGTTGGTTGGTTGTTTTATGCCGCACTCAGCAATATTCTAGCTATATGACGGCGGTCTGTAAACAATCGGGTCTGGACCAGACAATCCAGTGATATCATCAGTTGGAATCGATGACATGCTTCAACCAAGTCAGCGAGCCTGACAACCTGATCCCGTTAGTTGCCTCTTACGACAAGCATACTCACCTTTTATGGCAAGCATGGGTTGCTGAAGACCAATTCTACCCCAGACCCTTCACGGGTCTGTTTTTATATGACCCGTATTCGTCCCTAGCCACGATAAAGGAGCTGATTGATGATTCTTGGTTTATTCCTGTTTGTAATAAAACTATATAGATATATCAGCTGATTTGTTATTGGTAGAGATGAGTGAGTGAGTGAGTTAAAGCTTTACGTCACATCGGCAATATTTCAGCCATATCGTGGTAGAGATGAAAGCACACATTGGTATAACAGCCCAGTCCTACAAGTCTCCATCTAATGGGTCGAAGTATTTTATTGACACAATCCTGGCATCCAATGTTCTGTCTTTGAGATATCCATACGAGCTTGTCCAATGCAGTGTCTACCTGATAAAGTGAATGACAAAAGTGTATGAATATTTGTGTGAGTGGCGCATGAAACTAATGAAAGGTGGTAAAGTGATCAACTTTAGTTAAATTAACGATTGAGAGAAATTACTGTAATTGAATGAGTAGTTACATCAGGGCACACGTCACAAGAGGAAATACACGAAGACATGAAGATATAGGCTGCAAAACTCAAAAGAAATCTTTACTGAAAGCAGAGTTCTTTGTATGCTTCAAAACAATATCATAAGCATGTGTTTTTGAATCACTTTCAAATAATGATGATAACTGTTCTTCGCGAAAAGTCGTACGTATCCTGCCCTATCGGGAATGGCAAGTCAATTTTCACAAAACAATGGAAAATATGGTATAAGTCAAAATAAAGACTTGCATAGGAAGGATTCAGTTGATGCGTAAAATGTTGAAATGCCTTTCACGTGTCTACCATTAAATCTTTTGAAAGCCTTTACTAAGGTCCTGAATATTGTAACCCTGACAAAGTTGAGCAAGAGTCGTATGATGCTCTTTGAAATTTTCGTAGAGAGAGCATGATCCAGTGTGCCTCAAAGGTTATGAAATATAGACCTTAAAGGCTATGAAACGGGGACCAAAAAGGCTGGAGCTGCTGCAATATGTATAGGATAAAACACTTCCATGGGTTTTTATGATATAGCCTGGAAGGTAATTTAAGGTACCAAAGTTTACTACAATATCTGAAAAATTATCGGACCTACACCAGTCAAAGCTGGTATGAGATTATTAAACAGTCATACATAACTGGATATTACATTTGAAGACAATATCGGCGCATGAATATAAAATCTGTATATTTCATCAACAACCAGACCTGTTCGTCGCGGATGGAACAAGCATTCATTGAAACAGCCATCTGCATAATGCTACCCCTGCATCACAGGGCCATATGACAGAGTTGAACCAATCAACTCAACTCGAAAGGTTGCACGGGAATCACACACGCACGAATACGGTGTTAGCGTTGGGCGTCTCAACGTGCGTGATTCCCGTGCACCCTTTCGAGTTGAGTTGAGCATTTGCAGCATTTTCGCATTTTGGTAGACATATCTTATGCTCTGAGTTAAAATATGAACACACAAAAATGTAATATTCATCTACAATATCGGATAGATGAAAAATAGTATGTTTGCACTCTGGTGGGGGTAATTTATTCAATCTTCTGGCTTCAATTGGTGAGCGATAGCAGGAAGTCCAAAAAAAGAGCAAGCGTAAAGCCAAGTGTAGAGCGAGTTTAATGAGCTAGCTTACAAATCTGAGTTTGCTTTTTTAACATATGGTAAGCATCACCTTTTGAGGAATTTGAAATATCCGCTTCCCAATATTGCCGATAGATGTCATTTAGATATGTAGATACCGCATGCTTTAACCAGGCAAATTCTGTGTTAGACACACATAAGATAATCAAGAATTATTTTAAATGGTCTGTATACATGATTAGATTCAAATGATAAGAATTAACAATTGCACCTTTGCAGAGAACAGAGTAAAGAATAGAGGACAATTTTGTGGTTTTGAGAGAAATTCACTTACCGAAAAGCTAATCATTCTTGTTTTAATCGAAATATATGGTTCAAACACATTTTTATTTCAAAAGAAATATTGATCGGAAAATTAGCAAAACTTGCTTATGTAAATACCCCTCCAAGTAATAACTTGAAAATAACTGGTTATATAAGATAGAGCTGAACATAAATGCAGAAATGAAATACATGAAGCCAACATATTGAGTCAGTGGTGTCTATGAAATTTAATAATCAACGTTTCCTTTCTTTCTTTTTGCATAAATATATAGCCACTTATATATTTTGCTTTTGACAATGAAGTCACAGACTTGACATGGAATGAGATCGTTGAGATAATTGAGTGAAATGGTGTTTGTTTCATTTTGTAAAACGATTTTTTTCTTTCCTTTAAAGTTTTAAAATTTGAAAATAAATTGAATAATTATATTTGTTGTTTCTATCATTGATGATTGCAAAATCCTAAAATAGGTCCTTCACGAACCTAACAAATAGCCAGCACGAGCGTCTGTCACCATTTTGAAGGTCCTGTCTGCGGAAGTGGCAACTGATTGGTTTAACAAGACGCCAGGGGTCGCTGATCCAAAATGGCTGGAAACATGTGACGCCATTGTTGGAACAATGAATGAACAGTTAAGAGAAGGTGTGGATTTAGGATAAATATTCCATAGATGAAAATCATTTTAGTTCATCTGAAAAATGAACTGAATGACTGTTTAAGGACAGTGTGCATAAACTCCTCTCATTAATTTATCATCTCAACAGGCAATGTTGTTAGGTTAGGCAAGGGATGTTGAGAGCTTTCAATATTTGTTTGTGTACACATGCTTTGGTATTAAACACGGTGCAATACCAGCTTATTGTTATTAAACGGGTGATCCCTTCACGGTCGAGTGATAAAGCAGTTTAGAGAAGGTGTGAACAAAAAAAACAGACACAAAACTGTATGAAAAGACAGTTAACTTTACCTTTCCAACAGTCAACTTTATCTTTGTCCTCCAGCTCTGTCTTGTTGTCTCTTTATTTCATGACGTTTGCGGTTCAATGGAGCATGCCTTCTTTTCTACGAACATTTCAAAGAGCATTATACACGTCTTGCTCAAAGCTTGTTGCACCAGAGTTACACTATAGAAGGCCTCGGTAAAACTATGAGAAAATTTAATGTGTATTTGTAGGTGAACAGTTGACTTGCCTATGCATGTGTTTGTGAAGGGTGCCACCGATGGCGCAGGATAGGTTCACCTCTTCGCGAAAACCTATTATCAAAATTATTTGATAGTCATTCATAAACACTTGAATGAAATTGAGTCGTGTGACTTTAATGTGTACATAGTCAGATCAAACTGTTTAGGAACATAGTCCATATATTTATAAAGAAAAAGACGTCAACTTGATACTTTTACGAGCAAAACTGCGTAAATTGAGAAAGAAATCGAGTTTTGATTAAGTATCAGTACAAAAAAAGGCATGTTACCAAAGGAGGTACACGAAGATATGAAAACAGAAGTGACAAAACCCTTTCCACATTCATAAATCAATTGTATGATTCCGACTGTATCATGAGCATTCGTTAATGAATCACTATTGTTAATTATAAGTTATAAACATGAAATATGTCAATACCATAATCTGGCTCTTTCCTTATTGGCGGCCAACCATATCTTTTCAACGCTACTATGGCATTCCAGCAAACCATTTCACAGGCACTAAAAGAAATAAATATTGATATATGTAGATGACATAATCATATTTTCCAAAACCTCTAAAACCAAGCAAATGTGAATTCGCGACAAAACATGTTACCTACTTAGGGCATATCTTCAGCAAAGATGGCATCAATGTTGATCCTTCCAAAATAGATTCATTCGCACAGATTCCATCTCCTGAAAATGTCCATGGTGTTCATCATTTCTTAGCTTTGGCATCATATTATCGCAAATTTGTAGCAAACGTTTTCGAGCATTGCCTCCCCTCTTTACAACATATTGAAAAATATGCATCTTTCGAATGGTCATACAATTGTCAACAGGTATTTGAAAAGCTAAAACATGCCCCTACAACTGCACCTATCCATGCATACCCCGGCCAAAACCAACCCTTCATCCTCACAACTGATGCATCTCAAACTGCAAAAGGGTACATCTTAGGCCAACTTGATTCTCAAGGCAGAGAAGAGAAGGTATTAAAAACTTCAGGGCGTACCTTGCAAATGGATCTTTTTCTGTTTACACAAAACACTGACTTGGCTTAAGAAAACCAAAAATGACTCTGGTCGCCTTAGTAGATGATCCCTAATGCTGCAAGAGTATGATTTTGAGATCATACACAGGCCAGGCAAAGCAAACATAAATGCAGATGCCTTATCTCGCATTCCTCATGCAGAGCAAGTACATCAACCTAACACTGATGATATACCCTCCCCATCCATTTCAACAGAACCCATCTCATCAACCCGCACATATGCACAAGTAGCTGCCACTGCTTCATCTCCACTCTTACCCACTCCAACTTCACATTCAACATCACCATCAAGCAGCCCCAAAGTGTCCTCATTTCCTCATCACTCAGGCAATATGAGGCCAACTCCCTCGACTGCCTCCACTCGCCCATATCCCAATTCTTATGCAGGCAACATGAGGCCTACTCCCTCGACTGCCTCCACTCGCCCATATGCCAATTCTTATGCAGGCAACATGAGGCCAACTCCATCGACTGCCTCCACTCGCCCATATGCCAATTCTTATGCAGGCAACATGAGGCCTACTCCCTCGACTGCCTCCACTCGCCCATATGCCAATTCTTATGCAGGCAACATGAGGCCAACTCCATCGACTGCCTCCACTCGCCCATATCCCAATTCTTATGCAGGCAATATGAGGCCAACTCCATCGACTGCCTCCACCCGCCCATATCCCAATTCTTATGCAGGCAACATGAGGCCTACTCCCTCGACTGCCTCCACTCGCCCATATGCCAATTCTTATGCAGGCAACATGAGGCCTACTCCCTCGACTGCCTCCACTCGCCCATATCCCAATTCTTATGCAGGCAACATGAGGCCTACTCCCTCGACTGCCTCCACTCGCCAACATGCCAATTCTAACTCAGCCAATATGAGGTACACGCCCTATCAAACTATCTTCATTCACACATTTGTTTATGTCCAATGCAATCTATTGTATCATCGTATTTTGATCATCCATGTACATTTGCTTCATTTTAATCCTTTTTTTTGTCTTTTGAGGATAAAAGCTCCACGACACAGAAGGGTATTATTACAGTGCATATATTTCATCATACTTTATATATTTTTCACAAATTTAACTTAACCAAGGAAATTCTAAAATTCGAAAGTCGCTAGACCAGTATTTCTCGTTTTTATCGCCACTCGTCGGCCATGACGGCTGCCCTTAGTGAGCTCATTCATGCGAACAGTAAATTACATAATCATAGATAAAATCGGCAGATACGTCCACCCCGGCCCTTGTTCTCTTGATGAATGTTTTGTTACCAGCTGGTGCAGGTTTTGACCATCATCTAAAACTGTAATTAAAATCAACACTTGTTAGGCAATACTGAACCTGTTCTATTACCACCTGTTTTGTGTAGTCAACTTTGACAGCCTATGGCAGATAACATAGACGGAAATGACATCAAAGTAATTGTTTATGTGATACGAGTAGAGCTGCGGGGGTCTATAACTCCTTGGATGTTGGTCCTCAGCACACTTGCTTGGATAAACCTTAAGGACCTCACAGCTCTCTCCTTTCTTGTTTCAAGGTAAGAAACACTTAGATATTCCTATAACTTCTTATTTCATTGATATTATCTAGAAAATGTTACGAGTTAAGTTGAATCAGTACTGTTTTATTGTAACGCTCAATCTACTATATACAAGTTCTAAATGACTGCTCATTATATATTATTAACCGTTTTATACTCATGCACTATCCGGCGGTGTTTGAAGTGTATAGCGTCGTGGGCTCTTCCAGTTTATATGTCAGTAATATGCGAAACCAATATTTATCTCCTATATTTCGACATCCATGATTATAGTCGGTTATTATATGTTCAACATGCCAGATGCATATACAGTTCATATTTCCATGCAGTAGCGTAGCGAACATGTAGCTTGGTCACAAAACGGTTCGTGCGCGCTTACAGAATAACCTATAACGACACATTCCATATTTCTTATGTTTTATCCACCATGAAGTAAGTGTTTGAATGTATTGTAACTAGATCCGTCCCTGATACAGTTGTTTACGGTACAACACAGCCTATACAACAATTTCATTACCGTAGTCATTTAAATACAGTTATAGTCATCCTTTATACTACATAATAATGTGCATTCAATTGTGCACCGTTTAAGTATACAATTACCGTATTCACTCCATTAGCTCTTATCGTCTAGATCCGTTTATATTTAGGAAATGCACGTTGTCAGTAGCAACTTAGCCGTCGTGACCATAGTCACCAAAATAATCACTTATAAAACTAATAATTACACTAGCTAAAACCGAGCTATATATTCTACCGCGTACATTCGTATCTTTATTTGGATCAAATATTTACCTTCCTTATTTGCCCAAATTATTATGTTGTGAAAATTGTTACTAAAACTACAAATATGAATGTTTACCATCTTTTCAGAAGCACATGTCATGTTCCTCATCTGAACAGTTTGTGCAGTCTATCGTATATACTCTACGTATTTATTTTCATTTAATGTTAATAGCCATAACTAGTTTTCCGTAGTTACCCAAATATGCGCGACATAGCACACATAGAATTGTCATGTAGGTTTTACCGTAATGCTCTATTAAAATGTTACGATTACTTAATTTAGCTGTAAAGAAATGTTATCTGGCATCGCCGTTATTCCTCTAGTATATATTGCAACCGTACATACTCCAATATTAAATACATTGCCTTTATTCCCAGATTTAGATTTACACTGTGTTAGCATATTATTATCATTATTATCATTGTATGTCATTGATATATATTAATTAATGTAATTTGAATGATATACGACACTTGATTGAAAAAAAACCTAAGGACCTCACACCTCTCTCCTCTCTTGTTTCAAGGCTAGCTCCTAATAGCTAATTCCCAATATCGAGGCCTGACAGTTATTTGAATCCCCAGCAAGGCTGTCTTAGTAATAAAACTACATGGACCAATGAGCTGATTTATTACTGATAGACAACAGACGTATTTGTATGGTAGCCCAGTCCCGCAACAATCCTGCATCTGATTTGACGAAGTAATGTGGTTTTATCATGGCATTTAATGCGCTGGCTGGGATGTATCCATACACGCTTGTGTTAACTGGTGAAATGAATGACAACAGGTAATGTTTGTAACAGTTAGTGAGTGACACATGTAACGTTGTAAACTGATCAGCTATAGTTAAATGTGTCATTGTAAACGAGGGTAAATCGAAAAGTTCGTGGCCTCATTTACATTGTTTTAACGCTTGTATTCCTGTTTACAATCAACCTGTAGTTGATCCACTAGGTTGAACTTCCAGTGATTATTCCCGTGTATAATAAGCCTATACATTTATCAGGCTGATCATCCAGTGATTATTCCCGTGTTCAATAAGCCAATAGATTTATCAGGCTGATCATCCAGTGATTATTCCCGTTTACAATAAGACCATATATTTATCAGGCTGATCATCCAGTGATTATTGCCGTGTACAATAAGCCAATAGATTTACCAGGCTGGTCAACCTGTGATTATTCCCGTTTACAATAAGCCAATAGATTTATCAGGCTGGTCATCCTGTGACTATTCCTGTTTACAATAAGCCGATAGATTTATCAGGCTGGTCATCCTGTGACTATTCCTGTTTACAATAAGCCGATAGATTTACCAGGCTGGTCAACCTGTGATTATTCCCATTTACAATAAGCCTATAGTTTTACCAAGCTGGTCATCTTGTGATTATTCTATTCCCGTGTACAACAAGCCTATAGATTTACCAGGCTGGTCATCCTGTGATTATTCCCGTTTACAATAAGCCTATAGATTTATCAGGCTGGTCATCCTGTGACTATTCCCCTTTACAATAAGCCTATAGATTTAAAAGGCTGCTCATCCTGTGATTATTTCCCTTTACAATAAGCCCAACTAGCACGAAAATGTTATGAAAACACGCCTAAAGAGTTATACGAAACGTTCCGGAAATGTTTAAAAAAATGTTTTCTTCACGTGATTTTGTATGGTTCCAGAAACGTTTCAGGAACATTTGCCGAAAACATTTGGTGATAACGTTTGAAAAATGTTTTTTTTGTAAAATATTGCAGAAATGCCTTTGAAAACGTTTTATTCATGTGATTCTGTATGGTTCCAGAAGCGTTTTAGAAACATTTTCTGTGAACATTTGATTATAACGCATCTAAAATGTTTCTGAAAAAATTCCAGAAATGCTTTTTGAACGTTTTATTCGCGTGAATTTGTATGGTTCCGGAAACGTTTAAGGATCGTTTTCTGTGAACATTTTGTTATAACGTTTCCACAATGTTTTGAAAACGAACCAGGGTGTTGGAAAAGCTCAGTGTTTTGCTGCTAATGTTAAGATACAAATGATTAGGACAAATAGTCTGTGACTGTACACCCTTCAGGCATGTACTGCAGAAAACGCAATACCAATGATTGACATGGTAATCCATGCCATGTCTTCAACATTCAGTCAACAAAGAACTTCAAGACTCAGTTCTGTGGAGATTTTAATATTTTTAGAAAACTTTTACACCATCTAAATTATTGATTGTCAGAATCTTCTTTCTTTGGTTCAATAGTACAGATACATTGAACTGAAGAGGACAGATAAATTCTTGTGGTAACTTTAGTAGTATAACAGTATCATGCATCACATTGACTACAAAAAGTGGTACACAAGGAACACCCCAGCCAACTTAACGGTCAGTGGCTGAATGCAGATACAAATCCAATTCTTAGCATTAATTTAAAGCCACAAAACCATCAAAAAATACTTGATCTAGTAGCTCATGGTATTAAACAACAGTTTCTGCACTTACGTTTGCATCATTCACAGCCCCCCCATGGTCCCTAGTATGGTGATCTACCTTCAGTTGCTGGCGATCTATAGCCTGTTTTTAAAATGTAATGTATATGTATAGTGCTATTGCTTTTATTATTACATACTAGTTTTAAATGTTATTGCTGTGATACGTCTAGTTGTTTTACTGTCCCTCGTTGGCAGGTTTTTACATCCGTTTCAATATATGTATTATATTTAACTTTTGATAGTCACGATATGGCTGAAATATTGCCGATGTGACTTAAAATTTTAACTCACTCACAGACCCCCCCCCTGGTGTATTTGGTATTCCTCAATACACCTGACATGTTCGTGTGTATCTCCTGTCAAGACTAATTATCATGAACCTCAACAATTATTTACTACCCCTAACGTATCAGTGTTAAGAAACCTCAGCAGATTTGTCTCCTGTATACTTAAAAACATTTAGCGTATATTCTCATACTTATTATCACGTGAATATCCTCTGTTAATCAAACTACTTCCTTGTATTTATGTCCATGTACCACTGTGTGTGGTTAGTTACGGAAAAAACTAAAACTATGCAGAAAACAGCTTGATTGGTCTGAAGTCAGGTAGAGTTAAGTAATACAGTAATGTACGGTCCACACAGGAAAGTCATTGATTGTCATTGTTTGATTTGGCAAGCGCTCCATTGCAGCATTTATGAAGTGTCATTAAGGAACTGCCGTTTGTTTGTTTGGTTGATTAGGATTACATTCTTGGAATAGCTTGTTAGCATCACAGTGAATGTATTGTTGATATTGTCTCACTTAAGATGAGATACCTACAATACACAGGGTTCAGCAGCGGACAACCATGTGATCATATCTTAGTATACGGTTTAGAACCGTGGCTGATTGGTGTATAAGCAGCCTGGAAAATTACCGGCCAATTACTATGTCCTGGAAAATTATTTTTGTGGAAAGTAATACTATTTTCTTCCATAAGGCTTCCAACGACAGATCATATTTTTGTCCTAAAGGTTTGACAGTCAGTAAACAAAAAAAATGTACTGTGTATTTGTTGACTTCAAGAGTTAGCAAAGGTAATGTGATACTGCCTCATATAAATATACTACTCAAATTTACTAAGAACCAAAATAGCCATATTAGTCAAATATGGGGCCCCTGACAAATGTTGAGTGGTATAAATACATTTACTGACTTGTACGTGTACCACTGTGTGTGGTTTTGATGAAATAAAGATCTGGAACAAATATCAATCAATCAATCTTTATTCCTGGTACTTATCAGGCCAAAGGCCTATAGTATATTGTCTGGGGCGTGTTACAAATTCATACATTTTCTTAGTTTCATGGCATGATAAATGAACATTGATAAATTTCTAATAGTTTCTGTACAATCACAAGTCATTAGTTTACAACATTTGTTACCGTTTGGGTTGCGGTAGAAATAGTTATTTAGATATTTTGCTCTTAAATCTTTATACAAATATCAAGTGATGTGCAAGTCGATGCGCAGCTACATGCATTTTCATAGTTGTTTACACCAGGGCATTTAAGCATTGTGAACTTCATTTCAAAGCCACACTTCATAATGAGACTATTACTAACAATGGATTGCAACGACAGATCATGTTTGAAAAGAACTTGGTATCAAACAAACCGTGACATTAACATTACGAGGCCGTGGGAAACACCTAGTTGTATTCGCCTGGTTGTATACTTAAGTACAACAGTCTATTTCTATACAATATGATATGCCACAAGCTGACCTCTGAAATACGCTATAAATACACGTTACGCTCTGCATTCAACACGGGTAAAAGTCATTCATTGCTCATGTGAATTTGATGATTGTTCAAGTACATAAGGGAATATATTTTTCCGCATATGCACATTAAAGTTTTCACTTCGATCGTTACGTTACTGTGCAGGTTGGTGTCTGGTGCAGTTGTAAGGCTTTCAGGAATGCTAATGTCCAACCCCCTCAGCAACCGAGGCTTTCACAAAATGAAAATCCGACAACTGGTAGTCTAGGGGCGCGTTGCAAGCCACGAATCGCTCAGAGAAAGCAAATTAATCGCTGCAACAGTTCGAAACGCATGCGCACTCTTCCAAATGGCGGCGCAACTACCGCTTGGTTGCCTTGACGTTAGAAGAACGTAATAAAAGAGGCTCGATGACGAGCTGATGAAATTTATGATAACTTTGAAGATGTTGACCAGACTGAGGATGATGGGGTGTTGGCTACTTTGCTCATTTCATCGTTGATCCAGTCAAGAATTTCTTGTTCCGGTGTCAAAGTCAGCCGCCATTTTGGTTTGAGAACGAAGCGACTTCAGCCAGCGATTGTTTCGCTTGCAAGCGCCTGAAAGTTAGCGCACTGTTGTAAGGCAAATCGCTGTACATCGCTTGCAAGCGATTCGCGCTTTGCAAAGCACCTCTAGATCACGTACTTTGTATACTCCTCTGACAAGTGTAAATTGGCACGGCTCCCATGGCCGAAAACTATGAATACACAATGCCATTTAGAAAGTGGTCAAATGTAACAAATGTTATATTTAGACAATGTCATTTAGATACTGCTTAGACAAGCGGATACTGCTTTTGAAAATGAACTTACCCCCTAAGAAATCAGAGATCCAGCCCTTGCTGCACAATGCCACTTGGATGTAGAGTAAACTTGTACTGATGATATGGCGTAACAGCGTTTTCGAAACGTTTGTGTGATATCAATGTCCATTTGATACAGTGAATGGGGAACAGTTTGTTTCATTGGTGGCACATGAAAGTTGAAGGCTGAAAACTGATACACCACAGTTACATGCTTCCTTCCATTATGTACTCAAGATACAAATATTGGGATATCAAGGAGACAGTTTAATCCTGAAAATGATATTTCACTGCAGTCCCTTAAAAATAGTACAAAAAATAAATGATACGTTCACTTTAACATATACCAGAAACTGATGGTACTGCAAACGTATTTTGTGAAGTGATTTGACGCAATGATTACGTCGTCGGTGAGAATGTAATAATTATTTGATATAACAAATGACTGGTGACAGTCGGTATCGGTATTTTCTGTGTGTCTGATAAAGCAGAGTGGACAACCGTAGTCCTTTGTACGAAAAGATTTTGTTCCAGAGGGGTTGATGTGTGTGCAGTTATTTACCTGTTTGAACGCCCTTTACCAGACAGTTATTGGAATCAATGTACACAATTTATTACTTGGTTGACACAATCTAACGAAATTTTCACTGTAAATTAGGTAACTTTTGGGAAGAAATTTTGTAACTATCATCAAACTGTCCACACTGGACTACATAATGACGCTAACTGGAGAATAGGAGGATGTCCGGTCAAAAAATGTCTCCCGCCACAGGTTGAATCTTCACGGGTGTGTGAGATCGACGGTATATAATGTAGCAGGAGATAAGTACCCATTATTCAAAGATAACCCACACACTTATCACATTCAGTGGCAGTGGCTGAAGCTCCCCCATTCACCTTACCCTCCTGACCTTACACCCTCTGAATATTGTCTCTATGATTATTCCTGCTCACAATAAACCTTTATAGATCCATTAGTTGATCATCCTGTGATTATTCCTGCTCACAATAAACCTATATAGATCCATTAGTTGATCATCCTGTGATTATTCCTGCTCACAATAAACCTTTATAGATCCATTAGTTGATCATCCTGTGATTATTCCTGCTCACAATAAACCTATATAGATCCATTAGTTGATCATCCTGTGATTATTCCTGCTCACAATAAACCTTTATAGATCCATTAGCTGATCATCCTGTAATTATTCCTGCTCACAATTAACCTATAGATCCATTAGCTGATCATCCTGTGATTATTCCTGCTCACAATAAACCTATATAGATCCATTAGCTGATCATCCTGTGATTATTCCTGCTCACAATTAACCTATAGATCCATTAGCTGATCATCCTGTGATTATTCCTGCTCACAATAAACCTATATAGATCCATTAGCTGATCATCCTGTGATTATTCCTGCTCACAATAAACCTATAAAGATACATTAGTTGATCATCCTGTGATTATTCCTGCTCACAATAAACCTATATAGATCCATTGGCTGATCATCCTGTGATTATTCCTGCTCACAATAAACCTTTATAGATCCATTGGCTGATCATCCTGTGATTATTCATGTCTCCAATAAACCTGTACAGCCCCACTTGCTGTGCATTTCCCTTTTTCATCATGTTTAACATTTATACACTGTACGTTTCTTCTAGATTATCGGGTTATTAGACAAACGTCTCATGCCAGTGTCACTAATTCAGAGCCTATAAGCGCTGTCTTCCTATCGAAACTGTAACATGGAGCAATATCGATGCATGAAATGGACTTTGTAATCTATGTCATATTGCTACAGTTATATTACCTGTTTGAACGCCCTTAACTACACAGTTATGGGAAAAAAATGTACACATAAATATTACTTGATGGCCACAACCTCCAAGAAATGCTACGAATTATTCAATGAAAATAGACAGTGAGTGAGTGACTGAGTGAGTTTGGTTTTACGCCGCTTTTAGCAATATTACAGCAATATCACGGCGGGGGACACCCGAAATGGGCTTCACACAATGTACGCATGTCGGGAATCGAACCCGGGTCTTCAGCGTGACAGGCGAACGCTTTAACCACTAGGCTAACCGCCCTGTTTTGAAGAATTCTGTTACAAGAATACATTATCAAACTGTCCGCAATTGACTGCATACTGGTACATCCTCGTAGGGACGTAGAGTGCCCCATCAGTCAGTGCTTGTGTCAGAGGCGTCCTAAGGGATCATATAGTCAGGTCTGTTATCTGGCTGTAATCGTACACTGACGGCGAATGACGTTGCTCACAATATTACCGGTGTGTGTGGTCCAGGTTCGATTACTGACAGACCACGGTCATACCGCTGGACTATTACCGAGCCCGGCGTTATCAACCTGCAGCTCCGACTCTATATTCACAAGGTAATATAAAGTGTGACAGGTCTGTTTCTCTAGGAATGAGCGATGCCGACATTCCAGACATGCGCAGTGCTTCTAGACGGCAAGAAGGAAGTGTACCGAAAGGGAGAGACGGTGACGGGGTCTGTAGTGCTGGACGTCACAGAGAATGTCATAGTGAAGGGGGTCAGAGTTTACCTGTATGGGGAGACGCTCGTCAAGTGGGACGAGTACTCGTCAGAAGCCTTTGGAGGAACCAAGGACTTCATCGCCAAGGAAAAATATATTGGATTTGTTTTAACAGTATTTGGCAAGAAACGTAAGTTTAAGCTCATTTTTCAAATAATGTTTATCCACCAACAAGTGATGAGGAATCGATTTAAATAAGACATGTTAACAACACGACCTAATTGTTGCCGTTTGAGAAACTTTGTTAACAAGAACTAATACCCAATTATTTCTCATTTACCTCGCTGTCTACGAAAATGTAGACCCATTATTTCAAATGGACAGTTCCGGACTTATTTCGTATTTAGGATTTGTAATAAAACGGACGACACAGATAAATTAATAACTTACTGATTATAGCTGCATGTGTTAATGTGAGGATTCTCTTATTGGAGTGAGTGAGTGAGTATGGATTTACGCCGCTTTAAGCAATATTCCAGCAATATCACGGCGGGGGACACCAGAAATGGGCATCACACATTGTACGCATGTCGGGAATCGAACCCGGGTCTTTGGCATGACGGGCTAACGCTTTAACCACTAGGCTACCCGACCGCCCCCCTCTTATTGGACACGCAGTGCTTTGAGTCCAGTATGTGACCTGACATTAGAATGAACACAATACCTGTACATTGATAACAGGTGATCTGTGAGTCGATGTAAAGCGCCTTCAGTAGAAACGTGATCTCTTATATGAAATGGGACAACACACATTGCGTAAGAAATGATTGAAAGTGCTGTAATTGAGGCAGATAGGCGTGTTAATGTTGTAAAAGGACATTAGGTGTCTCATATACGCACGGCTTATCGTCAGGGGTATGTGGTACATACGGCGTGACACTTAGGAGAATCTGATACCCACACCGTGATAATAACAATTATGTGTGATCACATTGTACGCCATGTCAATTAGGATTATGTGATACTTACGCCATGACAACTACACGTTTGTGATACTTACGCGATGACAACAACACGTATACGATACGTACGATATGACAACTACACGTTTGTGATACTTACGCGATGACAACAACACGTATACGATACGTACGATATGACAACTACACGTTTGTGATACTTACGCGATGACAACAACACGTATACGATACGTACGATATGACAACTACACGTTTGTGATACTTACGCGATGACAACAACACGTATACGATACGTACGATATGACAACTACACGTTTGTGATACTTACGCGATGACAACAACACATATACGATACGTACGATATGACAACTACACGTTTGTGATACTTACGCGATGACAACAACATGTATACGATACGTACGATATGACAACTATACGTTTGTGATACTTACGCCATGACAACAACACGTATACGATACGTACGATATGACAACTATACGTTTGTGATACTTACGCCATGACAACTACACATATACGATACGTACGATATGACAACTATACGTTTGTGATACTTACGCGATGACAACAACACGTATACGATACGTACGCTATGACAATTACACGTTTGTGATACTTACGCGATGACAACAACACGTATACGATACGTACGATATGACAACTACACGTTTGTGATACTTACGCGATGACAACAACACGTATACGATACGTACGATATGACAACTACACGTTTGTGATACTTACGCGATGACAACAACACGTATACGATACGTACGATATGACAACTACACGTTTGTGATACTTACGCGATGACAACAACACGTATTCGATACGTACGATATGACAACTACACGTTTGTGATACTTACGCGATGACAACAACACGTATACGATACGTACCTTATGACAACTATACGTTTGTGATACTTACGCGATGACAACTACACGTGGGTGATACTTACGAAAGAAAAGAAAAATACAAGTATTGAATACTTACATTGTACGCCATGACATTTATGAGTATCTGATACTTACACCATGACAGTTACAATAATGGGATACTTACGCTATGACAATTAGGAGCATCTGATACTTACGCTATGACAATCACAAGAACGTGATACCTACACTTTGACAATAAGGAGCATCTGATACTTACGCTGTTACAGTTAGGAACATCTTATGCTTACGCTGTGACAATAGGGAGCATCTGATGCTTCCGCCCTGACAGTACAAGAATGGGATACCTACGCTATGACAATTAGGAGCATCTGATACTTACACTACGACAGTTACAAGAATGTGATACTTACGCTATGACAATAAGAAAGCGTCTGATACTAACGCCCTGACAGTTACAAAAATGTGATACTTACGCTATGACAACTAGGAGCATCTGATACTTACGCCCTGACAGTTACAAAAATGTGATACTTAAGCTATGACAACTAGGAGCATCTGATACTTACGCCCTGACAGTTACAAAAATGTGATACTTACGCTATGACAACTAGGAGCGTCTGATACTTACGCCATGACAGTTACAAGAATGTGATACTTAGGCTATGACTATTAGGAGCATCTGATACTTACGACATGACTGTTACAAGAATGTAATACTGACGCTATGACAATAAGGAGCATCCGATACTTACGCTATGACAATAAGAAGAATGTGATACTTACGCAGTGACAGTTAGAAGAATGTGATACTTACGCTATGACAACTAGGGGCATCTGATACTTACGCTATGACAATAAGAAGAATGTGATACTTACGCAGTGACAGTTAGAAGAATGTGATACTTACGCTATGACATTTAGAAGTACGACACAATTCTGATACTACGACATGTCATTAGGGGTCACTTACGACAAAACCATTAAGAATATCTGATACGGCATATTATTAGGGGTATCTGAAACCTACGTCATGTCCCTCGGAGTATCAGATACTTACGACATGATCATCTGGAGTCTCTGATGCTTATGACACACGAGAACATGTACGTTAACGTTTACATTGTAGGTGCTTTAACATAATGTCAACCTAACCAACTCCGCAAGAATCAGCCTCCATTCCATTATCCTACAGCATGCCGTAGAGCCAGTTAACACGAGTCCTGGATGAGCTCAAAGTGCTCCGACGTCGTGGTGGATTGTTTCCCACTGGATTGTGACCGACCACTGGTTTCCCAGACTTTATGTTTAGTCAAAGCTGGGAATAGCTGGAATATTGCTGACTGCGGCGTTAAACATGTTCGTGATTTATATCTGAGTATATGAACAATGTACCCTAATCTACTGTTAGCTCTCCCAGAAAACGCCGATGGACCAAACCCCACCCTTACAGCGGGACGACACAATTACAGGTACAAGTTCAACCTCCCAGAGGAAGGCCTACCGTCGTCTTACGAGGGTGAGAATGGCGCCATCAGATTCTGGCTTAAGGTTGAGGTGGACATGCCGTTTCCCAGCTTCGACCAGTGCTGGTACCGCGGCATCACCGTCCTGGACGACATCAACGTCAATGAATCACAGTATAAGGTATAGCAATGGTCAATACGGAATAAGTGTAACTGCTGAAGTTTTGGTACACTTTGTATCAATCGACCTAAAGTGCTTAGAATACTGCAGTTCATAACACATACCATACTACTTAATGGCTCCAAGTGACCAAAAGTAGTGGATATTTTGTTTTGAGGTGAAACTAAAGGAGGATAAACCCCATTGTCTGGAAATGAAAGTGAGTAATTTATTCGGCAAGAACTCCGAACTCCTAAATACAACATTGTCACATTCATGAAGCACGTGACCTTGGACAGCACGTCAAGGGGTGGAATGTCAGATTTACCATTGTCACTCAAACTGTGTTGTGAGCAGACGCATCTTGTTTTCTTGGAACCAAACGCTCAAAGACTTTATTGTACACATTAAATCTATCAGCTGGTAAAAGCATTGGTCATGCGACGTTTGCAACGTGCTGAACGTTTACGTGTCATGGGCATGTTACAGGTGGGCACACGTCAGAATATTGTTGGCCTAACGCTGCATGCTTTTGAATCTGTCATCAGCAGACTGTGGGCCTAATACCAACAAACACATAACATCGATGATCGACGCCGCTCCGGACGCCCAAAGGGCATCACCTTCAGCCCAGGACAGATTAGTCAGAACGATGGCATTAAGAAATCGGTTGCACTACCACTCAGACAATGACCACCCACCACTCTCAATGAACTCGGTGCTTGTCTCACTGATGAGTGGAACAACATGGTCGACTCATCAGAAGCATGCATCGAAGATATTAGTGCCGTTGGCTGCAATATGCAAATTTCGAATTTGATCCAGTACCTCTTTAACGACCTAGTGCGCCACCATCTAATCACACCAACCATTAAAACCCATTTGATCTGATCGCCTACTCCCCAGCATATATGATCATATCATTTCTATTTGCCAATACTATAGAGATCAGAAGATATGTCTTGCTTCCACTATCCCCCACTTTTCTAATTACATTGACGATGTTTGTTGTAAGAGACGACTAACGGGATCGGGTGGTCAGGCTCGCTGACTTGGTTGATGCAATTGACGTGGATCAGTGCTCATGATAGAAATAACTAGATTGTCCGGTCAGGTCTCGATTATCTACAGACCGCCGTCATATAGCTGGAATATTGCTGAGTGCGGCGTTAAACAACAAACAAAACATATTTCTTTTGACTTTTGTCCAGTAAGTGAGTAGGGGAGTGGGGTTCCCTTCTGTTGAATAAGGATAATAGGCACCAAAGCGGGTACAGCTTCGATTCCCCACTTAGAACAACGTGAATGGCTAGTCTTGGTGTTCTCTGTTGTCGTATGGCTGCTACATTGGTAACATTGTGTAACACTTAGGGTCAATAATACTCAGTCTGGTGTGATTCCTGTGATCTCTCTTAACTTACAACCATGTGTATATTTGTGACAGGCATGAATCCACCACACAACACAGAAACAATTGTCTTATTATCTGGGATTAGGAAATGATGACCTTGATCACAAGTATTCCTCGAAGAATCCGTACATGTCTAGCCAACAGAGGTGATTTCACCCGATATTATTGACGTTGGCTGCAAATGCAAATTTCGAATTTGATCCCCGACACCTCTTTAACGACCTAGTGCGCCACCATTTCGTCTCAACAACCATTAGAGCCCATTACATTTGATCGACCATTCCCAAGCTGATGTGATAATATCATGTTTTTTTGTGACAGGCACCAATCCGACGCATGGCACAGAAACAAGTGTCTAAGGCTCTGGGATTAGGAAAAGCTGGTTCTCTGACCTTGACCGTTGCAACTGACAGGGGTGCTTACTGTCCGGGCGAAAAGGTCGCTCTGAAAGGTACAATTTATTTCGCGTATAGGTAATATGACCGGTCTGATTGATACACACGTACTCCAAACCTATTGAATACCATCAATCCCCTGTTTCAGTTGTGGTGAAGAACGAGTCAACGAAGGACATGGGGAAACTGAAGGCTGAGTTGGAGCAGAAAGTTGTCTGCACGGCCAACAACGAGACGAAGACACTTTACAGTGTGATCAGGATCCTGGAGGGATCACCTGTCAAGAGGGTTGGTCAACGCCTAAAGTTTAGCTGTGGTTACCGTTTCCCACGCCAGATCATAGTTTATGTTTAGCTAAATTAGGATGTACAACCGGCTGGAAAAGTCTGCCACTGTGTGCTGTGGTATTTACAGCGCACTTCCAGATATATGTTTGGCTATAAAGTTTCCTTTTCTTCTTGAACCTCCAAATACGTCAAAGTGAACGTATTTGAACTTGAAAACAAAATCTGCCTCCCTCGAACCGCTACCGCTTTTGTTTAATCCTGCTGATCAATAATTGGGTCGAATCAGGGACTTGAACCCATTACCAACGGAACCAATTGAAGCAATAAATAGTGACATTAAGTGAATAAAACCTTATGAAGAAATCCTGACGAGAAAGAATTCATGTCAAAACTTGCCAATTTACTAATAAATTATTTGGCAAACCACAAGAATATCTCCATAAATAAGATTTACATTAGAATTTACTCCAAAATTTACTAATATTGCTGGGCTACATCACGTCCAAGTTTCCCTTATACAAACATAGCTGATAACATTAACAACAAACTATCAGTGTTTTAATAAATCTTTATATTGCATATCCTGTGAACCTTATCGTACTTTGTCCTTTGGAATTAGCCACACAGAAAGTGTTGACGTTGACTCCTTGTTCTTTCCCGGGGGCACGGGTAGCCCGGTCGTCTAAGGCGCCCCGATTCGCCTTGCAGAGTTGCGTCCCTTGGGCACGCCAGAAGCCTATGATTTTGGGTTCGAATCCCGGTTCGCCCCAATTATGTTTCTAGGTTTGTCAACACCATACCCGTGCTCGTGGGTTTCACCGAAGTGGGAAACGTCTGAGACCTGCATCACTTCGGGCTTTCCTCCCACATTTAGCTGACACGCCGTGATATAATTGGAATACTGTTAAAGGCGGCGTTAAACCCAACTTACTCACTCACTCAGCTTGTTCTTTCCCAGAAATGAAAATTCCAGTCCGTGTGGTAGGTTACTGATCCTTAAAGAAATAAAAGAGTTAACAAGGTCTTGTATTATCCAGGGAGCGGAGCATGTGTGGAACAACCAACTGCTCAATGTAGACGCCGTTCCACCGTCGACAAAGCCCAGGTCCTGCCACATCATCGTCATCAGCTACTGCATCAAGGTAGGTAGGTCACTTGGAGCACAACAACTGCCAGATTTCCCAGTTAAAAAATTCGTTGGACAAAATTGTTCTGAAACATAGCAAATGTTCATACGACTGGCTGGTGGCAGGTTCTGTGGTTTATACTTCAATAAGTATTGTCTATTACACTATTATTAGAAACGTCGCTTTTCGCAGTATTAAAGAAGTTGTTATCGATAAAATTGTGTCTACCTCGTCATCCGTCAACTTTTAAGTAATGCCTATCAAACAATTAAAAGGAATGAAATAGCTCGCCTTGGTTCCACAACTTTCATGTCTTCGGGTTTCATTTGTGACTAGCATTTTTCCAACTGTGTCTTCCCGTTCTCGGGGAACTAATGTTTGAATCTGGCGGTAACTGACCATGTCATTTGATACAGACGTCTTCTCCCGAACATATTTGCTCTGGTTCGTTACAGTCTGACTGTCGCAGTTCTTCTCGCCCCTTGCCTTGATTAACAGGTCCTATGAACTTTGTTTTTATCATACTCTCCGTTGATTGGCTACTGTTTTTGAAGGCGTATCAAGTTATATGCATAATTTAAACAATCACCTGTATCACGCCACAGTATGTATTCCTACACACGGAATGTTTATCAATCTTGTCATTTTTGTCTGCTTTGATCAATACAACTGTTTTTGGTTAAACTATTGTAGATAAAACATGTTTTCGTTGTCGAATTTAATCATAAGCATTGACTGTGTATTTTTTCGGTTCATTGAGGTATGAATCGAAAAACCGATGTGCAAACTTTGTAAGAATCCGCTATGGCTTTGCAGACCGTTGTGACGTCGTTGTTACCATGACGTCACAATCAAATGACATCACTTATGGATCTGCCACTTAAGTTGTTAGCAGTACTTAAGACACTGCTTATTACAGTCTACAAACTGAAAAAGTTCGAAGAATGATGTTGGATGATTAATAGAATCTCACATTTGTGTCTTTTGATATCAAATATATCAACACTCGTCAATAAAAGTTTTAAAATCCGAGGTTTGCCGAACTTGTATTGACTCGAACCTCTGATAAATCAATCAGAATCGAATATTTCCCAAATTCATCTTAGAAGTTAAAATATCGTAACTTGTTACGGGGCACTGCATTAAAGGGACTTAAACAAGGACTTGTAGGCTCGGAGTATACTCAGTATACTGTGTCTGTGCATGGTATCTCAGTGGTCATAAAACCGGCACTAGTAAAGCAATCACACGCACGCACACGCGCGCTCACTCACACACACACACGCACACGCACACACACGCACGCACGCACGCACGCACGCAGGCACACGCGCTCACTCACACAAACACACACACACACGCACGCGCGTATGCACGCACACACGTCGTTATACATACGCAACAATCTTAAATGGGTCGTCAAACCCCATTTCACCTAATGAGTTCACCCACTTAGGCTGACATACAGAGACACTACACATACACTGTTGAAAGAGGCATCAGCACCACCCTAGGTGTTGAAGTTCAGAAATGGGTTTGCTTTATTCCACCAGGTCCTAGTTGAGGTGCCTTTCGCATTTGACCTTGAGACCATCGTGCCCATCACTATCGGCACCATCCCGTACGGCCACGCCCCTGCTGCTGGGGCACCGAGAGCGGGAGCTACTGCTAGCGGCGGTGCAGGTAAGTCTGACCCCGGCTAATTCAATGTGTTTTCAGATATATGGGTGTAAGGGAACATTTAATGCCTGGACAATGTAATCGACACTGTACATAAAAACGTTATCTGTAAGTTCGAGAGTTTTCAACGTGTATTCAAGCACATGTTTTTAATGGATTCTTCATTTCAAAGAACTACCTGGCCAGCAGAGTGCTGAGAAAGGTCAATTTATTATGTAATATTTGTTATTTATTCAATTAAGTACTTCGTTTGCTTCCATGACAACTGTAACGCCTTGTCACTAGCATATGGAAGGTTAGTTTATAGAATGGTAGTCAAGCTATGTTTGTAATAAATATATAATAAAAGCAACAGAACTCTGCTAAAAACAGTAATGATTGTACGATTCCGACTATTTCACGAACATGTGTTTGTGATTCACTATAACAATGACAAGTACACGTTTATTTGAAACAAATTCAGTTCAGTTTTAACAAGTACATGAAAATCAAAGTGATCTTTAACATAGCATAACGACATATATTCATCTTAGTGTAAAGACATGTTTTAATGCATGGCTAATGATTTGATGACATTTTCAATTTGGGAATTCAACAAATTTATCATTAATCGATTTGTGTTTAATTTTCAAATTAAATAGAAACTTTGATCTCAAAGTATTATGTTGTTTAACAAATAAAACGAACATGATACTCGTCTTCAAATTCCTGCTTGGCACAATAAGTACATATACAATTATCAGAATCAATAGCTTTGGTTCTACAATATGTAACATAAAACGAGTTTTAATACTTTTTACCCAATATTTAACAACACGAGGCTGGCCATGACTATACTACAGCGACCAGTTTCACCAAACACGGCCTTATTTGAAGCATAGTTGTGGATTTGTAACTATACCTTAAGCTGATTATCGGTACATACGAAACTTAAAATAAAAGTGTCAAAACCCTTTCCATACAGATAAAGACTCCATTCTACGATTCCGATTCCGGATATATCATAAATGCTCGTTTGAATCACTGTTAAATAGTGATGATTCCAGGTTTTGCTAAAAGGTGTGCGTATCATGCCCTGCCGGTGTCGCGGGTCACAAACAGAAAGGCAGGGGCAAGTCAGTTATTCACCTGAACAAACACGTGAACAGAGGGTGCGAGTCTAAATAGGGTCTTGCATTGGAGATGTTTTTGGTCAGTGATACGAACAAATTGGAAATGTCATCTTTCGTTTAAATGTTTTTAAGCATTACTGAGGCATTGACGGATGTTACTCTGATCAAACAACTTTTTGAGCAAGAGTCGTGTGATGCTCTTTGGACTTTTCGAAGAAAGGGCATACTCGACGTATCTCAAAGGTTGTAATGTAGACGCCAAATGCTCGAACGGCTGGAATATTGCTCACCTGAAACGGACAAGTTGACTATTAGAAAGATGAAGACATCCTTACCTTTTTCCACTCGGAATCTGGACGCAAAGATCTATATATGTGTGAAACAATTGAAGTGGTTTCGCTGCTCTCGTTATTTCTAGGTCAGGTCTAAAAATCAGTTGGAGGGATTGGCTGTTTGACCATTATTAAACAATACCAGATCATCTTTGTGCCTGAATATTAAGTATGTATAAAGATGAGAGCACAAGTGGTGCCCATGGTGATAACTATTTCTTGCCAAAATGACCTATCCCCAAATTTCACACAGATGTTATCTGTGAGTGAAGTCGAACTTTTCACATACTGCTTTCTCAGTAAACTTCAGGCATTTGCTTTCTCTTTTGGCAAATTGTCCTGAACCTTTGAGATGTTAATACGTGTATACCTATGGTCGCCACGTGCAGCTGCGGGGCACACTGTGACACTATCAGCATCGATCTACACAAATGTGAAACGATGACATGCATCATCCAAGACAGGGAGCCTGACAACTCGAATTGTCTCCTCTTACAAGCAAGAGTTGCTGAAGATCAATACTAAACCATATCTTCACAGACAGCTCAAGTCATTTAATCTAGAGTCAGTGCAGCTGTCATATAGCTGAACTATAGATATCTAGAGCGGGCGGAATTTCTGTTTTTAAAGGTGCATATGACGTGTCATTAAGTGATGTTCCAGACAAGATTCCACCCGGTTGCTCGTCATTGAAGATTCATTTCAGGGATCGATGCTTCCGCTGCGATAACCTACACCAAATGCAACCGTGGATTCGAAATGTTTGATGGGTCGGACGGAAATTTTGTGAACTATATCTACACCCCCATGTGTGCCTATGTCGTCAATTACACCTACCCCCCTCCTCGATCGGCCGCCACTGCTGCTGCACGACCACGCTCTAGAGAACAGACCAGGACAGTATCGCAAGACGTGAAGGTTCCTCCAGCAGACTTTGCCCAAGCCCCACTCCAACCCTCTGCTCCTCCGGTGACTATGCCCCCGACTTATGAAGATGTGTTGAGGAAAACTGCTATTACAGTGAGTAAGACTCGTGGAAAGATAGTATCAAAGAAAGTAACGTTCAACACTCCATTTCGCCATTCTCATTTTGAAATGATGCCCTGGCCATGCAATGATTAGTCATGGAAGCGAATATAGTTGGTCACACGTTTGGTATTGACGCGACCAACATTTTATCAAACATAAAAAGGAATTTTAAGCTGTACCAACATTTATCTGGTAATTAATTACAGCCTTTACATTGTCACTGTTTTGATGTCGATCGTGATTTATCAAAGAAACCAGTGGCAAATACATTTTAATACATTTAAGTTTTCTGGTAACAGTTCGCATTTATGTTGCGACAATGCGTGCTTTAAGAGGCACTCCTAAGCTGCAGCTGGGTTGGTGTTTTGAATCAAAGTCAGTTGGATTTATTGAGGTGAATCGAATATCCAGTAGTATATCTACACTTTACTCATCTTCGAACGTTTATGGCCATTGTCCCTCACGTGGTATATGCCCTGTTTCTTTTCCAGGTAGAGAAGGTCGACAAGCCCTATGGTCTACTATTCATTCGGTTCCCAGACGCCTGTGTCACAGAGTTCAGAGACATCATTGTGAGAGAACAGCGGAGTCTTGCAGAGTATGAGGGAAACATCATTGCATTTGCGCCACAGGTGATACAAAATCTTGCTTTCCTAAGCCGCGTTGTCAGTCGTCCGAAACTTAATTATGATGTATATGACCATAAGAAGGCTTAAATTTGTTTTGGAGTTAAATCCAACTTAAATTTGTTATAAAAATATTAAAAGAAAATGTAATGATTAAACACTTTAAGGATATATTTCTCGGAAAGCGGAAGGTCTAGAGAACTGGAACTTAATGAAGGACCATAATGTCTATAACTTGGAAATTTAGTTTTTTGTTTTAAATTTAAATTAAAAATTTCTTCAAATGAGTAATAGGTTTAATAATCTCAAATATCAAGTTACTCTGAGTGAGTGAGTGAGTGAGTGAGTGAGTATGGTTTTAGCAATATTCCAGCAATATCACGGTGGGGGACACCAGAAATGGGCTTCACACATTGTACCCAGGTCGGGAATCGAACCCCGGTCTTCAGCGTGACGAGCGAACGCTTTAACCACTAGGCTACCCGACCGCCCCAAACTGCTCGGGAAGCTGACATTTGGTGTTCTAAATAGGACCTATGTACCTCATGTTTCTATAAAAACGAAGTTTGTATACACAAGGCAAGGTCAACAGCCCATCATGATTACCCTTTCCTTAATCCATTGTACAATTCCAACTATATCATAAAATAATTAGCATGTGTTTATGTTGGATGGTATCCTGCCCCATTAACGGCATCCCTCATCCGTCACCAAGTGTTTATTTCAACACGAGAACATCGGGTACAGGTCAAAATAAGGAACTGATTTTAGTCACCGAAGGAACTTTTGGAAATGTCCTCCACAGTCCTGGAAGGTCATAATCCTGATGAAACAGCTTTTGATCAAGAGTGACGGTCGACTTAAAGGGAATGTTGACTGTTATTAAGTTGAAGTCATCCCTATCGTGTGGATATTATGTGTCACTCCGAATCTATATGCATAGGTCAAAATATGAAACAGATGACATATTTTCACTCGTCTATTTATTTTTAGTTCAGATTGGCAACCAGTGTACGGGATAAGGATATCAGATAATCGATATTGCTGAAGCGAAAGTTGAACTTCTTGGCCAGATTCCAGTTCTGTTTCGATGCAGAAATGCAGAGTAAGGGGGTTCAAGAAAGAAAAGTGCTTAGTGTTTAATAATGAAACATGGTTTTGTATGTTTTCAGATACGTATTTGTCGCATTGCCTTATAGAAATTGATTGCCTACTTTTTAAAAACTTTTTTGTAAGGATTAATGATGGCAAAATACTAAAATATTGAATGCTTATAGGTCATACACGAACCTGACCAATGGCCAACACGAACGTCTATCGCCATGTTGAAGTTCCAGTCTATCGATGGGGCAACTGATTGGTTTAACAAGACGCTAGAGGTCGCTGATCCAAAATGGCTGGAAACATGTGACGCCATTGTTGGAATTATGGAGGAACAGTTCAGAAAAGGTATGGATTTAGGGTGTAAATTCCATGGATGAAAATTCTTTTAGCTCACCTGAAGTGTAAAGTGAATGACTATTTAACGCAATACCTGATATATCACGGGAAAATGAACAAAAAGTTCAGAGAATACGTTAGCATAAACGATATTCTACAGATACAAATAAGTGTTTATATCGTTAGTGGTTAGTGAACGTCACTGAATTAGATGCTGAGATGATTGATATGGTCAGAGACCCGTGAGCATCCGGTGAAGAATAGGTTTTTCAGCAACCCATACTTGACGTAAAAGTCGACCATGCTTGTTATAAAGGGCGACTAATAGGATCGGATGGTCAGGCTCGCTGACTTGGTTGATGCATGTCATTGTATAAGACAAGACAAAATTGCTAAATAGGTTAGTTAAGCACATGATCATTATTCAAGTTTTGTATATTTTAATGAGATTAACGTCTCTCTGTGTGTCTGTTTTCTTTATTGTTCAAGGTATGGTTACTTGCATTCCCCTCTTTTGATGTTTAACAGTGTGATGATAATAGAAACTTGCCATGTGACTATATTTCAATCAAAAACGCATTGAAACGACACACAAAATCCAAGGTCTGTCAAGTATTCTTTGACAGATAGAAGATCGATCAATCTGTAAAGATATCCATTCCGGTCATCGTAACTATATTTAATAAAATAATTATTAAAAAACCATGATATATGAAAATGAAACATGTCAATGTGATAAACCGGTGATTTCCTTTTGCAGCGAACCGCATCTTTTCCATATCAACATCGCGATTAAAGGTTTTACCACAACTAAAGGCCAGGTTGACCAAGCTCCTGAAACTATACGATAAGACGTTACGTCCTCTCAGGTGTGTTCTGTCGGTCACCATGTTTTAACTCCCGTCATGTCGTAATGTCATGTCTATCACTGAAAATTACAAAATGTATCCCATTGTTCTCATAACGTTGTAGGGACGTCACGATTTCGTATTATTTTCCTGTTTGTTTTCAACCTCCATTATATCGCAATGTCCTGTCTTCTGAAATTTACGAAATATTCCATTGTTCTTTTTAATTTATCTTATAATATTGTGAACATTGGTATTGCTTTCCGTAATTCACAATATTTCTGTTTCTTAGATTCTGACAAGAAAATTGACCAATTGTCGAATATAGTCGAATGTATTGAAATATTGAGAAAAGAGAAAGTTTTGTGTCAAGACATCATTCAACCTAATGTAGAATGACTACATATTTTCCTGCTGGTTTACCGACTTGAGGGTGGTGGAGGAGCCAAGCGGTATAGGGTGCAATGTTGGTTCACTAGGGTACAATGTATCAAGCCCATCTCGGGTGTTCCCGTCTTGGTATTGCTCGAATAAAGCGGCGTAAAGACATACACCGGGGACATATTTATACGCCACATATACCTCTACAATGAAGTACAGTCAAGTCTCGTTAATCCGACACTCGGCTTTATCCGACACAAATGATGGGAACCGATTGATTCAGCGCTATTTAGTCCCGTTAATCCGACATTCTCGCACTCCGACTCCGACACACCTAATTTGCAACGAAATACCGAAATCACTCATTAATCAGTCTCGTTAATCCGACACAGTGATCAGCGTACTCCGTGGTCATCTGCCCGCGAGTACACAGATTACAGAGTAGATTACGGAAGGCAATCACTCTTGCTTTACAAAACAAATTGACGGTGACAACACTATGCTATTACAGGATAAAGAAGACCGGCGTGTGTCTAGTACTGACGAGCAAGTACATAACACTCCGAGGCAAATGGGTAGAAGACAATTACAGCATCACCGCCACACAGTGGAAGAGTATGGATCTGTTTTACGAGTGGAAAAGCGAAACCAAATGTGGTGAATACAATTATTGATTTGTCATCAGGGGATTCTGACATATTTGGTGATACTGGTGTAATGTAGACACATGACTTGATCTCTCTTTGGGGGGGATGTGAGTGTGAGAGTGTGTGTGTGAGTGTGTGTGTTTGTGTACGTGTGGGTGTGTATGTGTCTGTGCACGTGTGTAAATGTTTGTGTGAGTGTGTGTGTACGTGAGTGTCAGTGTCTGTGAGTGTGTGTTTGTGTACGTGTGTGAGGGTGCGTGTATGTGTGAGTGCGTTTGATGACGTGTGAGTATGTATGTGTTTGTGTACGTGTGTAAACGTTTGTTTGAGTGTATGTTTGTGTACGTGAGTGTGAGTGTCTGTGTGTGTGTGTGTGAGTACGTGTAAGTGCGTGTGTGAGTGCGTTTGTGTACGTGTGAGTATTTTTTTTTTGTACGTGTATGCGTGTGTGTATGTGTGCGTGCGTGCGTGCGTGCGTACGTCCATGAGTACTCACATGAGTAAAATCATTGGAATTTGTTCACAGGTCCCAATAAAGAATGCTATGACATGTACAGGGAACTGTATGACGAAAAAGAAGGCATAGTATTTCAATCTGAGGATTTGTCTCTCTTTCAAATAACATCCATACAAACTGAAAACCCGGCCATCGAAATTCAGTCAGAGTATTCCCAAGCTGAAAGCGAGGCTCCAGGGGTTGAGATCGAGGGTTCAGGGGAACGACAGACAGACCTCACGAGATCTGACAGTCCAGCCATCGAAGTGCAATCGCAGAATATCATTAGTGTCGATACCCAAACCCCAAGCGAGGCATCAGCTGATGGGAATGAGGCTGAAGGGGAAGAGGAAGAGGAAGAGGAGGGGGAAGAAACTGCTGACATAGAAACCACAATAGCTGACTTACAATAAAGTCTTGGACGATTCCCTACTGTTTGGTACGGAAAGTTTGTGGAGTCCATAGTTACGGCTTTAGTTGATGTGTTTTACGGGAAGAAGACTGTTGCTTAATGATGTATTTATGATGTATGTTGCTTTATGATGTATTTATGATGTATGTTGCTTTATGATGTATTTATGATGTATGTTGCTTTATGATGTATTTATGATGTATGTTGCTTTATGATGTATTTACAATGTATGTTGCTTTATGATGTATTTACAATGTATGTTGCTTTATGATGTATTTGGATCGTCTGCTCCAGACTCGATTTTTTTACAGACCGCCGTCATTTAGATGGAATATTGCTGAGTGCGGCGTTAAAAAAGAAAGAAAAAAGGGTACATTGAAGTGTCTTACAATCAATCCTTACCTAATCTCGCAATGTCGGCCACCATTTGACATTTTCAAATCATATAAGATTACAGTTCGGTGTACGTAGTACATATGGAAATCATACTCGTGATTTGTGGATGCATGTTCATATTGACTGACATCTGTAGATACTGAAATGTGTCAAGTTTGACAATTATTGGATTATCTGGTGAGGACCAATAGGTTAAGATTGTTGTTGTACGTGAGTTATTTTAAATTTTTTTTCCCCGTAGCCTTCAGAACTGTGAAGCTGCAATTAGGGATTACTATCGACAGTCTTAGTCTTCATACAAACACAAAAGTTGGTCGTGATTGGACCACTGGTTTCTGAGGTACAGGTGGTTGCCAAACGGTTCGTAGAAACACAAACACAAACACGTTCTTGACACTAAAGCGGATCAGTGAAACGCATTCGAGAGGCCGCGGTAACAACGACAATGCTTGGTATTTTAACGTAAGGGTCAACGGACAAACCAGTGATGGTTAAAGGTACAAGTGCGACCTCTGTAATGACATTGGGGCCATGGTTGAATAACAAACTTATATACTCGTTCGAAACCAAACATTGCTGCGTCGTTGCTTTAATATTATGTCTTATGTATTGCTTATGTATTGCTGCGTTGTTGCTTTAATATTATGTCTGTACACCATACATCGGGAGTTGTGCAAATAAAAGCATGGAATCTTGAAATAGTACAACATTTGAGGTCCGCTTCAAACATGGGAAGAGGAGACAACTCCTTGGAACAGAGACAATTCTTTGGGGCGGCTTTGCAGTCGGCAAAAGCTTGATGTACAACTTTTAGTTTCTCTTAATCCGTGTTACATTCAACAAGGATGATACAACTTGCAATTGCATTATATGCAAGTGCTTTGTTGGCTTGTTATTGCTACGATTATCATTATTATTATAGACGTAAGGAGTTCGACCGTCCGTCCGTCCGCTTCTCGAGAGGGACAAACTTTCTCAAAAACTATTTATGTTAGAGAAATGAAATTTGACACACCGATTTACTGGTCATGATCTAAAATGATTTCGAAAATTGGTGTCTTAAGTTTACTTGTTACAGAGTAATGGCCCTTGTTCCGTGTTTTACATTTGTGCATACTGCGTGAAATGGAGACAAGTATTCTCAGAAACTACGGAAATAATTTGGTTGAAGGTTTGCAAGCTTATATCAGAGATACTTGCCAAGACAGAGTTCGAAAATTGGTGCCGTAAATGATTTTGTTCAAGATTTACGAATCTTTGTTCCATGTAAATTTACTCATTTTATCTTTTCTATAGGTTTTATATGACTCTTTTTTTTAGTTTATATTCACTATCTTTGAACAATAAACATTCTAATGTGCCCGTGGCGGGGGCTAGAGGCACACGTAAACACGTGTCAACAAATGTGCGTGTTTTCGAGTATTCATTAGGTTTATCGACATTATAAAATCCAAAACTATTGGGTGGTGACAACATTTGTCAATAACACCCAAGCGGACCGATAAGCAGCAGAACGAGAAACATTAACGACGTTTTACTGTGATACATTAACATTAACCCAACTCAGACACAGTATACTGACTTCGAGCCGACCAGTCCTTGTTTTAACCCCTTAATGCAGAGCCAGGCAGGGTAACAACAAGTGCCATATTTTGACGTCTCTTGGTATGACCTGGGATCGAACCCCGGACCTTACTCTCTCCGTTCACACGCTGTACCACTAGACCACGGAGGCGGTCAGAGAATGACAGAAGCCATAATGAAAGGCGGCCAAGCAGGAATTCAAATCTTACAGCAGGCATTCGGATCAAGAGGTGGCATCTGCGTGCAGAAGCGAAGCATTGTTAAAGCTACTGTCAGCTATCAACCCGCAATTCCAAAACTCACTACAATCCATCACGGTGGGTAATATCGTCCGCTCTGTGGTCATGTGTCAGCCAACGCCAATGTAAATATCTTCCAGAGTGCTCCGAGCAGAACAGAACAAGCTCATAGAGGAACTGTACAAGTACCATGTATCGTGTTTCTGTGATGAGGTGTGAAGATTCAGAAGATCGGCTTTTGTTTATGCTTCAAAAGCAAAATTGTTACATTGACTGAGTGAGGCTACTGTTGGTGGGTCTGTGTAAATCATCATCGGTTTCTTCGACGCTGTGATCAGTTTAGAGAAACACCGGCTCGAATTTCAGGCGGGTCTGGACTGCCTGGATGGTCTGGACACTCAAAAAGCGGAAAGGAAGCGACTTGGCCCATGGGTGACACCATTCGGACCTTCATACCATGTCACCATGTCAGAGGACTTCGTACAAGCCCGAGTCTTCAAGAACGTGTGGTAAAGGCCAAGACGCCTGACTACAATGGCTATGATACACGGCTCTGCCGTGAGGTAGGAATGCACATAAGTCAGCAGTGATCTATCTTCCTCTCATCAACATGAAGGCAGGTGATCCAACTGCCGTCCTAACCTCAACTTACCGCAGGTAACAGAAGCTTACAATACGCAAAAATAGCTTACAACACATATCATCTCTCATTAGCAAGACATAACACACAGAACACAGGACATGACGTTCAACCTTGTGACTCGTCGTGGCATAATGAATCAACTCTTATTATCTGATCTCAGTTTAGCGAGACATGGCAGTGACAACCTTCCCCTGGAGGCAAACGACAAACACTTTTTGCTAATTTTGCTTTTTCCATTTTAAATATTTAATTAACTCCTCTTAATAGGAACTATATTTAGCAACAACACACGACAACTCGTGGGCACGCATTATTATGAGAACATCACAACACATAAAAAACAAGGGGACAATAAAGCTTTATCATGTTTCAAATGAATACCGTTATTCCAAAGCCCTGCAATACGAGAGACAGTATTAGCATTTCAAGTCTACACAGATCTAAAAGATCTAAATTCTAAAACATCAGAGAATAACCAAACAGTTTCTATGAGGAAATATAGATTCCTTCTACCCAAACAAATTACCTCTAAAAGCGTCCTCTTTGCTTGTAGTCCTAATTTCTAATAACCTTTGTTGGTTTGTTGTCTAACGCCGCACTCAGCAATATTCCAGCTATATGACGGCGGTCTGTAAAATATCGACCAGACAATCCAATGATTGACATCGTGAGCATCGATCCACGCATTTGGGATCGATGACATGCTTCAACCAAGTCAGCAGGCCTGAACACCCGATCCCGTTAGTCGCCTCTTACGACAAGCATAGTTTCCTTTTACGGCCAGCATGGGTTGCTGAAGACCTATTCTACTCCGGATCTTCACGGGTCCACATGCGTATGGAAATGAGAATGAATACGGAACTCGCGAGTAACGTATTCATTGACGTCTTCTGCTTTCTCAAACAGATAGGCAGAAGGAAAGCAATGACATTCAGGAGAGACAACTGGCGCATGTAATAACGATTGGGACAGGAAACCTGATATACTTTCATGGCCTAATTGGCATGATGCTTATTTGCAAGTAGGGATGTCATACAACAACATTTCGACATTTTGTGTTTGTTGACTTGAACAAAGTGTGTTTGCTTGACGATTAGCATCACGAACATATATGCATTAAAATTTTAGTGCAATGCATACACAATTATGATGCTATATATGCCCTGCTTGTCTCATTATATTAATATCGAGTTATGCATCATCATGGAAGAATTGTGTAAAGGAACCCTCTTTACTCAGTCTGACGATTTGTAATGAACCTAATAGAACTGGGGAGGAACAACGTACAGCAAAATCCTTGGTCCAAGGCGAAAGATGCCATATTGCATTACCTAATTCAGCGAGACCCAGTCAGTACAATCTTCATTCTCATATTATGTTGGTCACTTTAAATTCGTCATTTGTTGTGCCAATGAATTGCAGTCCTCTCCAGACCCAGGATGTTCTGGCATGGATGTATCTGTTCTACTGGAATATCCGGGTCAGATCTCTGTCTCTTCCCATACCCGAATAAGCAAGCCTCTCATTTTCAACAAAACAGATGCGATTGCATATGCATACAAATAATTTGTCATGATAAGAGGTATTCCTTGCTCATGATACGATAATAGCTCGGCCACTGCTTTCGTAAAAGGATAAAAATTCAAGAACGCCTTTAAATGTTAAGTAACATATATATCCAAAGCCTCAGTCACACAAACAATGCTACCACGATGCAACCTCCTTGCGACCAAAATATTTTCGCAAAACCCATTCGGTCGCAACCAGTCTTTTGAGCATGCACATAAGATTGGCTGCGACCGATTTGGTCGCTCGGAGGTTTCATTGGTCTCCTAGAGGTCTCCAAGTATGTTATTTTAATCGCAGATTGGTTTCCACTGTGCGGCGATCGGTTTTGTCTACTCGTCGACCCTTTGCAACCTAGTGGCGACCTATCGGAGATTGATCAGTGATAAGGCGGTGATCGACCGGCGCTTCGTCGATGACGACTTGCAAAGAAATGATTTGATTCAGAAAAGCACCCTTTTTATATGCATTATGGTTTGATCGGTGATCGATCGACAACTAGTCACCGACAAGTCCCCGTTCAGTTGCAACAAGTCACCGAAGATTCGCTGACTAGTCACCGATTGGTCTCAACCAGTTGCCAACATTTCGCCGTATCTGCGGTGAACAATTGCCGATCAATCACTGACAAGTTGCAAAACCTATCGTTGATCGGCGATCATACCCTAATTCCAAATATGGGCAGAAGAAGTTGCACCGGTCTCAGCGATCGCCAGTCGGTCGCACAGGAAATCAGTCGCCAAGAGGTTGCATCGCAGGTCTCATTGTCTGTGTGACTTTAGCTTAACACTTCCACCTTCTAAATGACGTTCGGAGCCATTAACTGAACTTAAGATCCCGTTTGTCTGTTTGTTGTTTAACGCCACACTCTGCAATATTACAGCTATATGAGGGCGGTCTGTTAATAATCGAGTCTGGACCAGATAATCCAGTGATTGACATCATTGGCATCGATCCACGTAATTGGGACACGATGACATGCATCAACCAAGCCAGCGAGCTTGACCACGCGATCCCGTTAGTCGCCTTTTACGAAAGCATAGTGGCCTTTTACGACAGGCATGGGTGGCTGAAGACTTATTCTACCCCGGATCTTCACACGTATTGAAGGAAGTCGGCTGGCCTGAAAAGTGAAACAGAAGGCATGCTGTTTGCTGCTCAGGACAAGTCACTTCCCACTCGAAACCGTCAATGTGTTGATTTTACTTTAGAATGAAATGTAGATTATGCAATGAATTTAATGAGACTGACACATTGTCATAGGATGACCAGCTTTGTCTCAAACACAATATGTTAAGCAACATGACGGAGTGCCTCGATCCTTTTATAATCGTCTTCGCCATGCTTGTGGTTTTGACACAGAGGTCATAGAAAATGATAAACATATAATTCTTTGGAATAGGCCCGTATACAGCCTCAGACCTCTCCATGCCAACAAAACCCGATCTTTTACTTTTTGACAAATCCAATGAAATCATTTACGTCATATAATTTTCAGTCCCTTTTGACTCAAATGTGATTGACAAGATTCAGGAAAAACATGGCAAATATACGGACCTCCAACGCCCGATCGTTCTCGGAGACTTAGGTTTGGTAACTCCCAGTCTGTTAGGAGAGTACCCAGGTTTGCTGCCAGATATTCTTCGGTCTTCTTTGAACATCAACTCGCGCTACATTCAGCTAGATAAATTTAAATTATAGAAACATGACACAGATGAGTTAACCTTTATTACAACCGCAAATGAAACACTGTTAGTCTAGAACAAACGCCATTGTACGAATATTAAAAGCAACAAAACAAAAAGTGAACAGGGCTCACTGATACCCCCGACTTCAACTTCAGCATATTTCTCATTTCAAAACATGAAAAAGCATTATTTCTCAGAAAATCCACTCATCGAAATGAAACTTTGCACCCCTCCTATAGGTATAGAAGCTGTACCCCCAATTGGGAAAGAATCTATGAAGTAGTTTTTAAGTAGCAGATCGCTCATGTTTCAGTTAAAAATAATTCTAAGTGGAAAATAGCTGTATTTTTTCAGAAAATCCCAATAATGAAAACAAACTTCGCACTGCACCTCTCCTATTGTTATAGAAACTGTACCCCCAATTGGAAAAGAATCAACGAAGTAGCTTTCAAGTTATAATGTTGAAGTAATGTGTTTCACAACACGAGAAACATCTTTTTCAGAAAATACACTTAACAAAATCAAACTTTACACGCTACCTCTTTTATTAGTATAGACACTGTTCTCTGAATTTGAAAAGAAACAATGCAGTAGTTTATAAGTTATATTACGCACAAATGTTTCGGTAAAATATTTCTAAGTAAAAAAATGAAAAAAGCTTTATTTTTTCAGAAAATCAAAATATTGAAATCAAACTTCGCACTGCACTCCTATTGGTATAAAAAAGTGATCACTTAGTTTTAAAAGAATCTATGCAGTAGTTTTCAAGTTGTAGGTCACCCACAAAAACGGAATTCCTTGGCGCAACTAGTTTCCATCGCTCTTTAAGGTCGGAGTTATAGGAAATAAACAAAAAACAGGCAATTAAGCTACTATGGTGGACAGACAATTATTCCGCTAAAATCAGGGCGGTATTGACGGTCACAAAATTGATATTGAAACAAGGAGTCTAACCGAAGGCAGGTAAAAAGTAATGATCGCCATGAAAAAAAATCATCATTTACACGGCATCACTAAAGTACGCTACTATTTATTAGAAACACTTTTCACCATTTTACGACCTAACGTACAAAAGAAATCTCTGACCAACTCTACAACAATTTGGAACGTCCTGGTAGTACAATATTTAGAACTACACCATGTCAAAAAAGTGTATTCAATTTGTATGAATGTTTGACTCTGTCATACTGAAAGGTTGTCTTGAAAGCTATATCAAATACTATTGTTTCCTGTGTAGAGTTCATATAGGAGTTTGAAATATATTTAAAAGAGTGTTTGGGTTTGGGGGAGTTAATGAAGCCTAATGTTGCAGAAATATCATTTCACAACTTTTGAGATACAATGGGGCATACTCTTTTCACACAACTCTTGCTCAGAAGTTTTGATGAAGGCTACAACATTCAAAGTTTCCAAAAAGCGTTTTGACAGACATGTGGAGGACATTTCCAAATTTGACGCATCAGTGACAGAAGGATGTCCTATGCAAGGATGTACTATATGTTTCTGTGGGGTTTTTTTCAGGTGAACAATCGACTTACCTTTTCATGTGTTTGTAACGGGTGCCACCTGTGGGGTAGGATACGGTCACCTTTTCGCGAACACCTGGATCATCATTATTTTGTGATTCATAAATATATGCTCATGATAAAGACGAATCGTACAATCGACACTGTTTTGGGCAGACAGATCATAATTGAAATATCTTAACACAGTGTCTTGCATCATTTAAAAGATTGATAGGCTATGACATTGTCAAATCTGTTGGTTTGTTTAGCTATGCCGTGAGTATATCCTGATACTACTAGTCGAACTTGATAGTGTCAAGTACTAGTATTATTGGATGCATCGTCTTAAGAGGTCAATTCTTGATCAGACGAGTTTGCATTCTGTTCCATCTATACAAAGAAAACCAGAATGCTGAGACCCCACCATATGAGAGATATTATGAAGGAGAGCTTGTGTAAAGTATGTGTACGAGTATTGTCATTTGCGTTTTGGGATGCGTCAGTTTGGGAGGTTGTTATATTTCTCTGTCGAGAACAAGGTCTCCTTTTCATCCAGCAGCCACTGTTGCTGATGACCATTGTTGTTATGATGGTGAGACAACTCTGTGTGAGGACTAGGATCAGATACACAGCCATTCTTGACAGGGACCCCGACTTGGGCATCACGTCGATGATGAAGACAAGAAACACAGAATAGGACAAACATATAGAGATGAGGTACGACATCCTTTCTCCCGAGTCGATGGGCAGTAGGAAGGAGCAGGCGTTCAGGAGAGACAACAGACACATGGGAAACAAAATGGTGGTCACGTAGAACGTTGACTGACGTTTCATTTGAAGCGTGAAGAATATTGCACCAGATACTGTTTCTGACGATGTGTTTACAATGTGCCACTCAGATGAGTTTTCTATTTCAACAGGCATTGGCAGTCTTACAGATGGTATAACATGGCACATAAAAGGAGACAAAATGACCATCTGACATCTCTGACTGTCAAATGGAAACATTGTGCCATCAACATTACAAGTGGTCTGGTAGGTACTCACAATTATCTGAAACACACTACCGACATTATTCACCACCAAAGAATTATCACCTTCAAGAAGCGACTTTGAGTCCACACTGTTTAATAGTAGAGGCTTTGGAGTCCAGATATCGGTGGTAGAGAGAACAATCCCTTGAATGTCCTCATAGTCGTCAATATTCCATGTCAAATCAGAATCAACCCACCTCGATTCAAACACTGCAGAAATTGTTACCACCGAGTTAGCTAAGTCTAGTCCAAGAACGGAAAAAGGCAAAAAGGACAGAGATATGTTGAGAAGTTCTGAATCTTGAGTGGTAGGTACGATCTCAGGAGTATAGTTGGTAAGTAGTTTGCTTCTTAGTTGTTGGTAAATCTGTCGACTGATGGTTAGACTCAATGGAAGGTTCATGATCACCATCAACGCAGTTATGACTGGAAGATGCATGGCCTACAAGCTCTAGCTATGACCTGTCGCTTCTGTGTGACGAATGCGAGTGCAGGTTGGATCGAGAGAGCAATTGCTGTGGTCAATACAGTTATGTCAGGTAACGACGCACTTATATTGCAAATATCCTATTGATTATAAACGATATATAAACGAATTTAATTGCATTATTCTATGTCTGATTATGAAGTGTACATTTCATAGCCTTGGACGTAACCGGCTTTGATCAATATTTACAGGCACTAACATAAGCTTTAAGTGGCAATTAAGTTGTTGTCCTCTGTTCAGTGGATTCTTTTAAAGGTACAGACGTAAAAGTGAAGTCGGTTACATAGCTCATAGAAACCAGGTTTTGGCCAGAGACTTTAACATGATAATTTGTATTATTGAATTCTTCTCAGTTGTTAAAAATACTTGAGTGGCTGAGAACAAAAAAGGTGTTTTGGATAGGTTTGAATCATTCCATTATAAAACATGCTGCTAAATGTTCGTAGTTCAATGTAAATGTGACATATACCAATGTAAATCTACCAGGTATCAATCAATCAGTCACTCAGTTGCATTGACATGCCGGTCATCATAGTTTGAAACAGAAGTTTTACACAATCATATTATTCTGTCCCTCGTAAAATATGTCCATCATGTAGTGCTATGCGTCATCACAGGTGTTAATTAATCAATCCAATTTTTCGAAAATGTCACCCAATAAATCATACTGACTACCCATGAAGATTTGTATGATATTGGTATCTCTTTGTTTTTGAAACAAAAGTTGACAAAGTAGTTCCTTACAATCATCAAGTTTTCTGCTATGGCTGTATATCCTGAAGGCAAACTAGTATTAAGTCTATTTATTCTATAATATAATTCTTTTCTATTCTATTATATTGCAAAATGATCTATTTGCTTATAATCACTAATTGTATCATGACATAAATAACCCCAAATGACATATTTAATACAAGATTCATTCCATGTAGATATGTGTAAATGCTACATTTATGAAGAAAGATTAGTAACATTTGTTATATTTGACCACTTTTTAAATGGCATTGTGTGTTCATAGCTTTCGACCACGACAGCCGTGTCAATTTATACTTGTCAGAGGGGTACACAAAGTACGTACCCTTTGCAACATATTTTTCAAACCACGTGAATTATGACTTTGTGACTTTATAATACTTCAACCTTATTGCTGAGGTTTAGAACATTTGGTGCTCCAGATTCTCATGAAAAGGGAAAATATGTTAGTCGTGACGCTTTGAACAATCTTGGGCATGCTTACTGGCATTCATTAACATTCAGCATGCGATATACGATATATTACAGCCCTTTTATAAATCTTGTAGTGAAATATTTAAATAACAATAGAAATACAACGACTTGAACAAAGCATCCTCAGATAAATACGCATAACCGGATTTTTGGTGTGGGAATTTGCTGCACATTTGCTACACATTTGAACACTTGAGTAAACACTTGGGTGATGGCATACAGGACAACAGGAGGCACATGTCCGATATGTAGACATTACACGGAAAATACAAAGGTCATGGTCAAGAAAAGGAAATCTGGCTATTTAAAGGGCCACGAGAGGAAGGAACTGTATATTGTGGATGCATCTGACATCAAGCCATCTGGCATTGTCGTGTTGTAAGATGACATTAGCATGGTTCATGGTGGGAATAAAACGCAGCAGTAGGTTTTCATCAGGATAGGGGGGCACGGGTGGTCCAGTCGTCTAGGGCGCCACGATTCGCTGTGCAGAGTTACGTTCCTTGGGCACGCCAGAAACCTATGATTGTGGGTTCGAATCCCGGTTCGCCCCAATTATGTTTCTAGGTTTGTCGGCACCATACCCGTGCTCGTGGGTTCCAGCGAAGTGGTAAACGTCTGAACCTCCATCACTTCGGTCTTTCCTCCCACATTAAACTGACACGCTGTGTTACAACTGGAATACTGTTAAACCCAACTCACTCACTCACTCTCGGTTTGGTGGTGCAGCTCTTAAGTTCATGTGCGCAAGTTTGACCTTTCATCGAGTGTGATATTATTCACCACCTCATAGAAGCGATAAACATTTGGACGGTGCAACAGGCTGTGAAATCCGTCGTCCGTGGTCTAGTGGTCTCAAAGGGGTTTCATTTGGACAAGAGGAATCTCGTTTCACCATCTACCCAGGTGTTCACCGCGTTATCGTCCACGGCATGGTCAATATCAGGTGACGAGTCAATGGCTTCTATACATGGGTCTTGGACAAAGTTCTGGGGAAGCATGCGCAGTGGCAGACCAGCAGCTCTTCTTAACCACTGCCTCAGTTAGGGGTCTTCCTTGTAGAGCACCGCGAGTCCAAGGTTTTGAATGTTTCTCAACAGGGTTTGACAGTAATGGAAGAAGTAGCCCTTGATAACAGCTTGGGGGAATCCCATCTCAATAGCAATGACTGCAGCCTGTTCAAAGTCTATCTGAACTATCTGGTGTTTAGAGTGGACTAAATAGCCTGACTTTTGGTCTGCGATCAGAGAGTAGTACGAAGACAAGATGATATTGGCTTGAATGAGCACTAGTGTATATGATGTACTCACAGTAGATCATCTACATGTCCGGTGTACCAGCAGGATTTAAATCCCCTCCGTCGCAATTCCTTTAACCGACAAATAAAACAAATATACTGCAGTTGAATACGTGTCAGGCTTAAAAATATTTTTGTATAGAGCTTACACACCCTATCTGGGTTATAATTATTTTATGCTACCTCAACCCACTTCGATGGTAGAGCCACTAACACAACCAGTGTATTAAATACTGTCTTTTGATATAAATCATCCATATTTAACCAATAACCACACCAACTGGCGTGTAAGTGACTGGATAGGTTGTGTAGACCTATCAGCAATATCCCAGTAATGTCATGGCAAGGGAGATAAGGAACGTGTTTCTCATCTTATGCCCCTCAAGGGAATCAAAGCAAGCGATCTGTTTTTCACGCGAATGCTTGTGATCACTGGGCTACTCAACCGCCAGTTTAATATGATAGTATAGAACATCGGGTTACAGTCAGTTAAGTAAATGTACATAGCAGAAACAAGACACAGATCATTTAATCTTTATTACAACAACAAATACGGTTACAATGATACACTGTTAGCAATCCAGAAGATCACTGTTCGGAACGTATATTCTGAGTAATAAAAACGCAATGCTAATTTTGTAATACAAAGAACCAATATTGCGAACTGTACAGTTCTAGTCTCATCACATCACGTTACGTCACAACCGTTACACGCTAACCAGGCTGTGTAATCACAAAGCAGACAGTTAAGTTAAATGATGGAAAGAAAGTTATTCCATCATCACAAAATTAATATTCGAACAAGGTTTTACTAAAGGTAGCTTAACATCAATAACCCCCATGAAAAATAATTGTTTACAGGGCATGTTGAAAGTGCTGCCGTACGTTTTATGACCTTAACCTTAACGTACAAGTGGCTGTCCAGCTCTACAACACATTTGGAACGCCTTGAATTGGAAACTATATACCATGTCACAATTATACTAAAAATTCATGCAACGTGTTTAACTTTGACATACTGAAATGGTTGTCATGAGACCTAGATCAAATATAACTGTTTCCTGAGGTCGAGTTATAGAGGATTCATATATATATATTGAAGAATAGTTGTGTTTGGGGATCATAAAAGCCTTATATTGCACAACATCAATGTTTCTTTGTCAGTAGTATTCACCACTCGTGATGGTATACTACTGTCAACACTCGTATATGACGTAATTGAATAAAATAGTAACTCGCAACACTGTGTAGTAGGTTACAACACACAAAAGTAGCTTAAATATCTCAATAGTAGCTTACACACACACATAGAGTAGCTTATTTCCTTCAGTACCTGACAACCCACATGTTCAGCTGAGAACACATTCCAATAGTTATCTTCCTTCAATAGTTGCTGACAACACTCGGTAGTGTCTGACAACCCACATGTTCAGCTGAGAACACATTCCGATAGTTATCTTCCTTCAATAGTTGCTGACAACACTCGGTAGTGTCTGACAACCCACATGTTCAGCTGAGAACACATTCCGATAGTTATCTTCCTTCAATAGTTGCTGACAACACCCAGTAGTGTCTGACAACCCACATGTTCAGCTGAGAACACATTCCGATAGTTATCTTCCTTCAATAGTTGCTGACAACACTCGGTCCTCGTTTACAACACACGTCGGGGTGCTTCCTTACTTTAGAAGTAGCTTATAGTTTCATAATCACAACGGTCAATGGTATCTGACACAAGGTTACATCTCTTATCCACCTGTTATCACACAAAGGTGCAAGAAGTTGACAACACCCAATATTAGCTTACATGTCTCAATGGCAGCTATTTACACAAGCCAATAGCTCAATGGTAGCTCAATATAGTATTCCAATATTGTAGCTTACAACACTCATTAGCAGCTATGTCAGGACTTGATTGTTTACAGGCCGCCGTTGTGTGGCCGGAGTACCGATGTTTGGCATTGTGCTACAAACACTTAAGTTTTTATGCAAAACGTGTGAGTGGCGGGTTCTACCGGTAGGGCAGGACATGCTTACCCCTTTTGGTAGCACCTAGCGTCAACACTGATTTTCAATGATCCACTCGTCTATTCTTTTGCCTTTAATTTCGTCAGATGTTGTGCAAATGATAGCATGAATTGCAGATAACCCAGACCTAGCATAATAGGCGGATCTGGCACGGCTGTCTCTCTTTCTCTCCGTACCTGATTAGTCAAATTTCTCACTTTTACATAACACCATATCTTATCAACACTTGTGGTATTACACAATGTATACAAAGAGAAGAGTTGGTTAACACATGGTATTTGACGAAAACTGTGGAATGACATGACGTTTCTGATGACAAATGTTGGATAATCTATGGGTTAATTGAGGAAAGTATGCAAATGTAAAAAAAACCCGTGCATATAAATGTAAAGAAATACCTTGAATTGGTAAAAAAAGAGAGTAGAAAAACAAGTCATACTACTGTTGTTAATTGAAATATTAGTGTCTTACATACTTTAGAAAATTGATATGATATGATAAAGTCCAAGCTGTTTGTTTGTCGTGAGGATATGTTGATAATTCAAATCGAAATTGATAGCATCAAAGATTAGTATTACAAAACGTCTCAAGAGCTGAAGTCTAGATGTGACGAATTGTCATACTGTTCTATACGAAGAAAACCAGAATGCTGAAACCCCACCACATGAGAGATATGATGAAGAAGATTACGTGTAAAGAATTAGTACAAGTAATGTCGTGTGCGGTCTGAGATGCATCAGCACAGGAGGTTTTTTGTGTGTGGCGAAAACAACATCCGCTTTTTATACAGCGGCCACTGTTGCTGATGACCAGTGTTGTTATGATGGTGAGACAGCTCTGTGTGAGGACTAGGATCAGATACACAGCCATTCTTGACAGGGACCCCGACTTGGGCATCACGTCGATGATGAAGACAAGAAACACAGAATAGGACAAACATATAGAGATGAGGTACGACATCCTTTCTCCCGAGTCGATGGGCAGTAGGAAGGAGCAGGCGTTCAGGAGAGACAACAGACACATGGGAAACAAAATGGTGGTCACGTAGAACGTTGACTGACGTTTCATTTGAAGCGTGAAGAATATTGCACCAGATACTGTTTCTGACGATGTGTTTACAATGTGCCACTCAGATGAGTTTTCTATTTCAACAGGCATTGGCAGTCTTACAGATGGTATAACATGGCACATAAAAGGAGACAAAATGACCATCTGACATCTCTGACTGTCAAATGGAAACATTGTGCCATCAACATTACAAGTGGTCTGGTAGGTACTCACAATTATCTGAAACACACTACCGACATTATTCACCACCAAAGAATTATCACCTTCAAGAAGCGACTTTGAGTCCACACTGTTTAATAGTAGAGGCTTTGGAGTCCAGATATCGGTGGTAGAGAGAACAATCCCTTGAATGTCCTCATAGTCGTCAATATTCCATGTCAAATCAGAATCAACCCACCTCGATTCAAACACTGCAGAAATTGTTACCACCGAGTTAGCTAAGTCTAGTCCAAGAACGGAAAAAGGCAAAAAGGACAGAGATATGTTGAGAAGTTCTGAATCTTGAGTGGTAGGTACGATCTCAGGAGTATAGTTGGTAAGTAGTTTGCTTCTTAGTTGTTGGTAAATCTGTCGACTGATGGTTAGACTCAATGGAAGGTTCATGATCACCATCAACGCAGTTATGACTGGAAGATGCATGGCCTACAAGCTCTAGCTATGACCTGTCGCTTCTGTGTGACGAATGCGAGTGCAGGTTGGATCGAGAGAGCAATTGCTGTGGTCAATACAGTTATGTCAGGTAACGACGCACTTATATTGCAAATATCCTATTGATTATAAACGATATATAAACGAATTTAATTGCATTATTCTATGTCTGATTATGAAGTGTACATTTCATAGCCTTGGACGTAACCGGCTTTGATCAATATTTACAGGCACTAACATAAGCTTTAAGTGGCAATTAAGTTGTTGTCCTCTGTTCAGTGGATTCTTTTAAAGGTACAGACGTAAAAGTGAAGTCGGTTACATAGCTCATAGAAACCAGGTTTTGGCCAGAGACTTTAACATGATAATTTGTATTATTGAATTCTTCTCAGTTGTTAAAAATACTTGAGTGGCTGAGAACAAAAAAGGTGTTTTGGATAGGTTTGAATCATTCCATTATAAAACATGCTGCTAAATGTTCGTAGTTCAATGTAAATGTGACATATACCAATGTAAATCTACCAGGTATCAATCAATCAGTCACTCAGTTGCATTGACATGCCGGTCATCATAGTTTGAAACAGAAGTTTTACACAATCATATTATTCTGTCCCTCGTAAAATATGTCCATCATGTAGTGCTATGCGTCATCACAGGTGTTAATTAATCAATCCAATTTTTCGAAAATGTCACCCAATAAATCATACTGACTACCCATGAAGATTTGTATGATATTGGTATCTCTTTGTTTTTGAAACAAAAGTTGACAAAGTAGTTCCTTACAATCATCAAGTTTTCTGCTATGGCTGTATATCCTGAAGGCAAACTAGTATTAAGTCTATTTATTCTATAATATAATTCTTTTCTATTCTATTATATTGCAAAATGATCTATTTGCTTATAATCACTAATTGTATCATGACATAAATAACCCCAAATGACATATTTAATACAAGATTCATTCCATGTAGATATGTGTAAATGCTACATTTATGAAGAAAGATTAGTAACATTTGTTATATTTGACCACTTTTTAAATGGCATTGTGTGTTCATAGCTTTCGACCACGACAGCCGTGTCAATTTATACTTGTCAGAGGGGTACACAAAGTACGTACCCTTTGCAACATATTTTTCAAACCACGTGAATTATGACTTTGTGACTTTATAATACTTCAACCTTATTGCTGAGGTTTAGAACATTTGGTGCTCCAGATTCTCATGAAAAGGGAAAATATGTTAGTCGTGACGCTTTGAACAATCTTGGGCATGCTTACTGGCATTCATTAACATTCAGCATGCGATATACGATATATTACAGCCCTTTTATAAATCTTGTAGTGAAATATTTAAATAACAATAGAAATACAACGACTTGAACAAAGCATCCTCAGATAAATACGCATAACCGGATTTTTGGTGTGGGAATTTGCTGCACATTTGCTACACATTTGAACACTTGAGTAAACACTTGGGTGATGGCATACAGGACAACAGGAGGCACATGTCCGATATGTAGACATTACACGGAAAATACAAAGGTCATGGTCAAGAAAAGGAAATCTGGCTATTTAAAGGGCCACGAGAGGAAGGAACTGTATATTGTGGATGCATCTGACATCAAGCCATCTGGCATTGTCGTGTTGTAAGATGACATTAGCATGGTTCATGGTGGGAATAAAACGCAGCAGTAGGTTTTCATCAGGATAGGGGGGCACGGGTGGTCCAGTCGTCTAGGGCGCCACGATTCGCTGTGCAGAGTTACGTTCCTTGGGCACGCCAGAAACCTATGATTGTGGGTTCGAATCCCGGTTCGCCCCAATTATGTTTCTAGGTTTGTCGGCACCATACCCGTGCTCGTGGGTTCCAGCGAAGTGGTAAACGTCTGAACCTCCATCACTTCGGTCTTTCCTCCCACATTAAACTGACACGCTGTGTTACAACTGGAATACTGTTAAACCCAACTCACTCACTCACTCTCGGTTTGGTGGTGCAGCTCTTAAGTTCATGTGCGCAAGTTTGACCTTTCATCGAGTGTGATATTATTCACCACCTCATAGAAGCGATAAACATTTGGACGGTGCAACAGGCTGTGAAATCCGTCGTCCGTGGTCTAGTGGTCTCAAAGGGGTTTCATTTGGACAAGAGGAATCTCGTTTCACCATCTACCCAGGTGTTCACCGCGTTATCGTCCACGGCATGGTCAATATCAGGTGACGAGTCAATGGCTTCTATACATGGGTCTTGGACAAAGTTCTGGGGAAGCATGCGCAGTGGCAGACCAGCAGCTCTTCTTAACCACTGCCTCAGTTAGGGGTCTTCCTTGTAGAGCACCGCGAGTCCAAGGTTTTGAATGTTTCTCAACAGGGTTTGACAGTAATGGAAGAAGTAGCCCTTGATAACAGCTTGGGGGAATCCCATCTCAATAGCAATGACTGCAGCCTGTTCAAAGTCTATCTGAACTATCTGGTGTTTAGAGTGGACTAAATAGCCTGACTTTTGGTCTGCGATCAGAGAGTAGTACGAAGACAAGATGATATTGGCTTGAATGAGCACTAGTGTATATGATGTACTCACAGTAGATCATCTACATGTCCGGTGTACCAGCAGGATTTAAATCCCCTCCGTCGCAATTCCTTTAACCGACAAATAAAACAAATATACTGCAGTTGAATACGTGTCAGGCTTAAAAATATTTTTGTATAGAGCTTACACACCCTATCTGGGTTATAATTATTTTATGCTACCTCAACCCACTTCGATGGTAGAGCCACTAACACAACCAGTGTATTAAATACTGTCTTTTGATATAAATCATCCATATTTAACCAATAACCACACCAACTGGCGTGTATGTGACTGGATAGGTTGTGTAGACCTATCAGCAATATCCCAGTAATGTCATGGCAAGGGAGATAAGGAACGTGTTTCTCATCTTATGCCCCTCAGGGGAATCAAAGCAAGCGATCTGTTTTTCACGCGAATGCTTGTGATCACTGGGCTACTCAACCGCCAGTTTAATATGATAGTATAGAACATCGGGTTACAGTCAGTTAAGTAAATGTACATAGCAGAAACAAGACACAGATCATTTAATCTTTATTACAACAACAAATACAGTTACAATGATACACTGTTAGCAATCCAGAAGATCACTGTTCGGAACGTATATTCTGAGTAATAAAAACGCAATGCTAATTTTGTAATACAAAGAACCAATATTGCGAACTGTACAGTTCTAGTCTCATCACATCACGTTACGTCACAACCGTTACACGCTAACCAGGCTGTGTAATCACAAAGCAGACAGTTAAGTTAAATGATGGAAAGAAAGTTATTCCATCATCACAAAATTAATATTCGAACAAGGTTTTACTAAAGGTAGCTTAACATCAATAACCCCCCTGAAAAATAATTGTTTACAGGGCATGTTGAAAGTGCTGCCGTACGTTTTATGACCTTAACCTTAACGTACAAGTGGCTGTCCAGCTCTACAACACATTTGGAACGCCTTGAATTGGAAACTATATACCATGTCACAATTATACTAAAAATTCATGCAACGTGTTTAACTTTGACATACTGAAATGGTTGTCATGAGACCTAGATCAAATATAACTGTTTCCTGAGGTCGAGTTATAGAGGATTCATATATATATATTGAAGAATAGTTGTGTTTGGGGATCATAAAAGCCTTATATTGCACAACATCAATGTTTCTTTGTCAGTAGTATTCACCACTCGTGATGGTATACTACTGTCAACACTCGTATATGACGTAATTGAATAAAATAGTAACTCGCAACACTGTGTAGTAGGTTACAACACACAAAAGTAGCTTAAATATCTCAATAGTAGCTTACACACACACATAGAGTAGCTTATTTCCTTCAGTACCTGACAACCCACATGTTCAGCTGAGAACACATTCCAATAGTTATCTTCCTTCAATAGTTGCTGACAACACTCGGTAGTGTCTGACAACCCACATGTTCAGCTGAGAACACATTCCGATAGTTATCTTCCTTCAATAGTTGCTGACAACACTCGGTAGTGTCTGACAACCCACATGTTCAGCTGAGAACACATTCCGATAGTTATCTTCCTTCAATAGTTGCTGACAACACCCAGTAGTGTCTGACAACCCACATGTTCAGCTGAGAACACATTCCGATAGTTATCTTCCTTCAATAGTTGCTGACAACACTCGGTCCTCGTTTACAACACACGTCGGGGTGCTTCCTTACTTTAGAAGTAGCTTATAGTTTCATAATCACAACGGTCAATGGTATCTGACACAAGGTTACATCTCTTATCCACCTGTTATCACACAAAGGTGCAAGAAGTTGACAACACCCAATATTAGCTTACATGTCTCAATGGCAGCTATTTACACAAGCCAATAGCTCAATGGTAGCTCAATATAGTATTCCAATATTGTAGCTTACAACACTCATTAGCAGCTATGTCAGGACTTGATTGTTTACAGGCCGCCGTTGTGTGGCCGGAGTACCGATGTTTGGCATTGTGCTACAAACACTTAAGTTTTTATGCAAAACGTGTGAGTGGCGGGTTCTACCGGTAGGGCAGGACATGCTTACCCCTTTTGGTAGCACCTAGCGTCAACACTGATTTTCAATGATCCACTCGTCTATTCTTTTGCCTTTAATTTCGTCAGATGTTGTGCAAATGATAGCATGAATTGCAGATAACCCAGACCTAGCATAATAGGCGGATCTGGCACGGCTGTCTCTCTTTCTCTCCGTACCTGATTAGTCAAATTTCTCACTTTTACATAACACCATATCTTATCAACACTTGTGGTATTACACAATGTATACAAAGAGAAGAGTTGGTTAACACATGGTATTTGACGAAAACTGTGGAATGACATGACGTTTCTGATGACAAATGTTGGATAATCTATGGGTTAATTGAGGAAAGTATGCAAATGTAAAAAAAAACCGTGCATATAAATGTAAAAAAATACCTTGAATTGGTAAAAAAAGAGAGTAGAAAAACAAGTCATACTACTGTTGTTAATTGAAATATTAGTGTCTTACATACTTTAGAAAATTGATATGATATGATAAAGTCCAAGCTGTTTGTTTGTCGTGAGGATATGTTGATAATTCAAATCGAAATTGATAGCATCAAAGATTAGTATTACAAAACGTCTCAAGAGCTGAAGTCTAGATGTGACGAATTGTCATACTGTTCTATACGAAGAAAACCAGAATGCTGAAACCCCACCACATGAGAGATATGATGAAGAAGATTACGTGTAAAGAATTAGTACAAGTAATGTCGTGTGCGGTCTGAGATGCATCAGCACAGGAGGTTTTTTGTGTGTGGCGAAAACAACATCCGCTTTTTATACAGCGGCCACTGTTGCTGATGACCAGTGTTGTTATGATGGTGAGACAGCTCTGTGTGAGGACTAGGATCAGATACACAGCCATTCTTGACAGGGACCCCGACTTGGGCATCACGTCGATGATGAAGACAAGAAACACAGAATAGGACATGCATATGGAGATGAGGTACGACATCCTTTCTCCCGAGTCGATGGGCAGTAGGAAGGAGCAGGCGTTCAGGAGAGACAACAGACACATGGGAAACAAAATGGTGGTCACGTAGAACGTTGACTGACGTTTCATTTGAAGCGTGAAGAATATTGCACCAGATATTGTTTCTGACGATGTGTTTACAATGTGCCACTCAGATGAGTTTTCTATGTTAACGGGCAGAGACATTGTTACAGATGGTATAACATGGCACATGAAAGGAGAGAATATAATCATCTGACATTTCTGACTGTCAAATGGAAACATTGTGCTATCAACATTACAAGTGGTCTGGTAGGTACTCACAATGATCTGAAACACAGTACCGTCATTATATACCGCCAAAGAATTATCACCTTCAAGTAGCGACCTTGAGTCCACACTATTTAAAATGAGAGGCTTTGGTGTCCAGATATCGGTGGGAGAGAGAATGATCGATTCAAGGCTCTCATAGTCGTCAATATTCCATGTCAAATCGGAATCAACCCAGCTCGATTCAAACACTGCAGAGAATGTTACAACAGACTTAGCAAAGTCTAGTCCTAGAACGGAAAAAGGCACAAATCTCAGAGTAATGTTGAGAAGTTCTAAATCGTGAGTGGTCGGTAATATCTCGGGCGAATAGTTTGTGAGTAGTTTGCTTCTTAAGTGTTGGTGCATCTGTCGATTGATGGTTAAACTCAATCGAAGGTTTGTGATCACCATCAAGAGAGTTACGACTGGAAGATGCATGGCCCACAAGATCCAAGCTGTGACTTGTCAAGACGAGTGTGACTGCAGGATAGACCGAGAGAGAGGGAGAGCAGTTGCTTAGTCAACACAGTGATGTCACGTGACGAAATTAAATTGCAAATATTCTGTTGACTATATCAGAAAAACAATTTAGTTGCAATATTCCATGTCTGTAAATGAAGTGCACATTTCATAGCACTGGATGTAACTGGCTTTGATCAATATTTATAGGTACTAACATGCGCTTTAAGTGGTACATAAAGTTTGTGTCCTTTGATCTGTCGATGCCATATACATTTAATGAGAACTATGAGGGGGGAACTATTTGGAGCAAAAGATAAAAACAATCTATTTTTTCAAGCAATATCTGCGCAAATATTTTCTATAAGAGATATCCATGGTGCCATAGAACGATAACAGATCAATAAGTTCCAAAACAATTTGAAACCTACACACAAATATAGTATCATAGAACCTTATGCAATCAATGTTGTGCCAATGATAGTATGAACTGCAGGTCCCATTCAAGTGGGGTGTCTTCTTACCTGTGGACTATACATTCGTAGGATGAGTTTCAATATTAAAATGATTCAAATTTTTATAGTTGTTTTCCATTGTTCTAATATTTCATTACCTCAATACAGGTCTATTGGAAAACTTCCATATGCACTATTACGTTTGGAGCCATCAACTAACCTGGAGGATCTCATTTCAAGAAATAGCATTGACAATCACATTTCAAGTTCTACTAAATAAACATAACAACATCAAGCCAAGATTGTGTTGACTCAAACACATTGATACGTGTGTGGAATGACTGTGGTGTCTTCAGTCCACCTGTTTCCCTTCCCTTGATAATATGCGGATGTTTCATAGAAAAAGTAAAGTAGCTTGATGGTGTTTACAAAAGCAACTCAGTTGAAATAGTATAGAATGCACAAATAGCCACTGGAATCTTTAGTGGTGTCTACACAACATATATTACGAAGTTTGAGTGATGGGATAAATGTAACATATTTTATTCCAGCTAAACAAAGTTTGTTGAGCTATATAAAAAATATCACATCCATCACGGAGACTGAGCATAAAGTAGTCATACGGACTGACTGGGTGACAATTTCTTCATATTTCTTCTTATGTGTCTTTGCTACTTCTTGCCAATGCATCCATAACAATTCATGTCGTTACATCAAGCATGCTTGTATTAACAACATCTCTGGGATTACACAATGTGTTTGAAGATGAGTGTTTGATAAAGATTGTGTTCCAAAGGCAAGTTTGGGATAACACATGATATTTGACGAAAAGTGGGTAACATGTCATTTTTGAAGACACGTGTGTCATAACATATGTTATCTTATGACAAATGTGAGATTTAGCAGGAGGCCTGTATGGGATAACACATTGTATCATGAATGTTGAGAAATACTTCGCTTTGGTAAAAAATGTTGAAAACAATATCTTATTGCCTTTAATAATTGAAGAACATATCGTATACACAAGATCTTGTATCGTTTTTCAACATCGTAGGATATGAAATTGTACAGTCCAATCTGTTGGTTTGTTTTGCTATGCCGTGAGGATAACTGGATACCACCAGTAAAAGTTGATAGTGTCATATGTGCTGGTATGGAACGTCTCAAGATGCCAAACCTTGAACTCTAAAGAGTTTGCTAAATGTTCCATTTATGCAAAGAAAACCAGGATGCTGAGACCCCACCACAGGAGAAAAAATATGAAAAAGATCATGTCTAAAGTATGTGTACTAGTAATGTCACTTGCTGTCTGAGATATGTCAGAACAGGACGTTGTTATATTTCTGTCGTGAAAACAAGGTCTTTCTTTAATACAGCGGCCCTTGTTGTTGATGACCAGTGTCGTTATGATGGCGAGACAACTCTGAGTGAGAACTAGGATCAGATACACAGCCATTCTTGACAGGGATCCCGACTTGGGCATCACGTCGATGATGAAGACAAGAAACACAGAATAGGACATGCATATGGAGATGTACGACATCCTTTCTCCCGAGTCGATGGGCAGTAGGAAGGAGCAGGCGTTCAGGAGAGACAACAGACACATGGGAAACAAAATGGTGGTCACGTAGAATGTTGACTGACGTTTCATAAGCAGCGTAAAGTATATTGCATTGGAAAAATTTTCTGATGAGGAGTTTACAATGTGCCACTCAGATGAGGTGTTCATCCCAACAGAACTAGACACATTTACAGATTGCATAATCTGACACATAGGAGGAAAGATTATAATCATCTGACATCTCTGACTATCAAATGGAAACATTGTGCTATCAACTTTACAAGCGGTCCGATAGGTACTCACAATTGTCTGAAACACAGTTCCGCCATTTACCACCACCAAAGGATAATCACCTTCAAGAAGCGACCTCGAGTCTACACTGTTTGATATGAGAAGCTTAGGTGTCCAGATATCGTTTGGAGAGAGAATAATCTCACTAAGGTTATCATAGTTGTCGATATTCCATGTCAGATGAGAATCAACCCAGTTTGATTGAAACATTGCAGAAAAGGTTACCACAGACTTAGCAAAGTCTAGTTCTAGAACGGAAAATGGCGCAAATGTCAGAGTTATGTTGAGAAGTTCTAAATCTTGAGTGGTCGGTAATATCTCGGGCGAATAGTTTTCGAGAATTTTGCTTCTTAGCTGTTGGTGTATCTCCCGATTAATAGTTATACTCAAAGGGAGATTCATGATCACCATCAACAGAGCGACGACAGATACAGAACTATACATGGCCTACTAGCTCCAGCTATAACTTGACACTACATTTCGACGGATGCGACTGCGGGTTACTTAGAAACGACAATTCCCATGGTCAACACAAGGATGTCATGTGATGAACTTATATATAGTTTTATGGCATGTATTCAAATGGTTATTCAAGATTAATATACCAGTCAAGTTGATAACGTATTAATGGTCTTTCCCATTCAGCTATGGGATGTTTGGCTAAGAGCATTTGTTTCCCACTCATCGGTTATTTATGTATTGCATACACCGCCATGCAGAAAGTGCAGTGCACACATGGATGCAAAACTGCTGCTGTCAACTTACTTCATGGCAAATGTGTTTTCTATATGTGTCATAGCGACCGATTTCGGAAAACCTTTGACTGAATGAACAAAAGCTAATACCCTGTAGCTATAAAATGTTTTTATCGAGAATCTTAATCGTCATTACTCATAAGAACAAAAATAGCCAATTCCCTTATTTACCCGCCTGAACTAGAAATAAGGAGACCATTGAGACTGCCTCATCTGTTTCATTCTTAGATCTATGCATGAAGATTCAGAGTCACAAAACACTCTCCACAAGGCGGCATGACATGTACAAGAGGGATGGCTTTTATTTATAAGATGCTGATCCCAATTTTTAATCTTTATTGTATTATACTTTGGCTGCCAAGCTTCTGTTAGGCGAGGTGCTCTGGGGCACCAAGACAACAACCACTTGGCACATGGTGCTTCTTGGACGCATATATCTACTTGTATAACGCATGTTTGTATATACCACAAACTATCGACTCCATGTTGTCACTTTCTACCGAGAATCGTACATCGGCCCCTAGCGCATATCATAATTATCAACGTCGCGAGCGTCTTCATTGGTTTGTTGGTTGGTTTGTTGTTTAACGCCACACTCAGCAATATTCCAGCTACATGACGGCGGTCTCTAAATAATCGAATCTGACCAGATAATCCAGTGATTGACATCATGAGCATCGATCTACGCAATTGGGATCGATGACATGCATCAACCATGTCAGCGAGCCTGACCACCCGATCCCGTTAGTCGCCTTTCACGACAAGCATAGTCAACTTTTACGGCAAACATGGGTTGCTGAAGACCTATTCTACCCTTGAATCTTCACGGGTCACGTGCGTCTGCAATGCGCCGCAATTGCCCGTTTTTAGATGTATAAGACAGTCCATATTTATCACAACAAAATACTCTGTTTATATTCCGAGTCACGTTTAATATGAATATGAAGTCAACATCATTAAATAGCGGCTTAGGTATAGACAAATATATAAACAAATAACTCCATTTTTGCAATGTGTTTCTTGCTCTAGACGAATAAATGTAATATTATCTAACACAGTTGCAAAAGTAAAATTTGCTTGCCACAAAGGTTCAAACTTGAGTCTTATATGACTTCAAAGCTGAATAGCTTTTCTTCTGTCCTATAATTGGTTGGTTTGTTGTTTAACGCTATATGACGGCGGTCTGTAAATAATCGAAACTGGACCAGACAATCCTGTGATTGACATCATGAGCATCGATTCACGCAATTGGGATCGATCACATGCATTAACCAAGGTACTACACATGTACAAATGTTGGCTACATTTTGAAAATGGATAACCAACTTATAGCCAATAGTTGTCCAGTAATTATTGCTAACATTTTGAAATCAGATTCGGACCTCTTTTTACAAATTCAGTAGTTATCAGTGGCCACAATCATGTCTGTCCCCGGGGCTTCGTGTATGGCGATTAAATTATCCCCTGGTGGTCCCTTACAAAAACTAGTTCTACAGAGTACACATGATTCAGGAGGACACCATGCACGTCTACGTGCTCATCTTATGAAACAACCAACAAAAAACGTAATTTTCTCTTCAGCTGGAACTATTAAGAAAGTTCGCCACATCAGCAACATTCCAGTTGCAGTAGTAGAAGTAGGTTATGTCACCTGCCAGGGACATTGCATGGAAACGACGAATTTTAATACAGGCAGGTTTGTCGAATGTTTGCAAAATCGATCCACTCTATGCCCATCCTAAAAACAGAAATGTAGGTTGGGAATACCCTTCACCCCGTCGAATACCATTTTATACCCAAGGTAAGGAATTAATTCATACAGAAACAAACATTCACATTAATCTCAGATGACATGGAATTGATGTCCCTCTCTACAGTTATAACGTTTGGTATCCATGGCAATATATTGAATTCATTTTGGTATATTTGACGATCATGGAACTATTTGTGCATGCCGAAACCATTTACATGTATATGCAATGTTTTGAAATTGATTTCATATCCTTATTATGTTCGTTTAATGAGAAACCTTTGAGATAAAAGTAACTAGATTCATGGGACGCCTGTGTTTTAATCTGATTGTAATTGTAGAAAAGGACTCCTGCAGGGAGACTGCCTAAATTACATTAACAAGTGACCTTCTAGAGATTATAGAACTACATAACAATTTTTCTACTTGCCAATTCTATATCCTCCTCTGTTTGCAACTCAGAAAGTTACTCAAAAGCCCGAATCAGCTCTTTACAAACAGTCACATCCACTTCTTATTAATTACGCTCGGGAACGTATATAAATATGGCACACCCAAGCTTTTGGCGAAAACATCTTATGCGCTCACCTTTTGATATTGATTGAACATAGGAGGGATGACTTCAACTTTCCATTTATGTCGAGCGATATTCCAACTGCCTGTGGTGTTGACATTTCACAACGTTTAAGGTACAATCGAGCATGTTCTTTCAACCAAGAGCGTCAAACAAATGTTGCTCAAAAGTTGTTTGATCAAGATGTGTTTGTTTGTTGTTTTACGAGGAACTCAGCAATATTCCAGCTATATGACGGCGGTCCGTTAATAGTCGAGTCTGAACCAGACAATGTAGTGATTGACAATAAGAACATCGATCCACGCAATTGGGATCGATGGCTTGCATCAACCACGTGAGCGAGCCTGACCACCCGATCCCGTTAGTCACTTCTTACGATAAGTATAGTCGCCTTTTACGGCAAGCGTGGGTTACTGAAGACCTATTCTACCCCGAATCTTCACAGGCCGTTTGATCAAGGTGACAACATTCAAGTTTTTTAATGTTAGCAATTGACATGCCGATGCATGTGTTTGTGAAGAGTGCCCTCGGTCTGGCAGGATACATACACACTTTCGCGAACACCTGGTACCATCACTATTTGATGGTGATTCATAAACAAATGCTCATGATATAGTCAGAATCGTACAATCGATTCTGCTTTCAGCAGAGTTTCTTGTGTTTTTGTTTGTTTGTTTGTTTGTTTGTTTGTTGTATTCCAGCTATAAAAGATGGAACGTGTTTCATCATTTTTGTTTAATATGGTCGGAATTGCGTGGATCGATGCTCATCATATGAATCACTGGATTGTCTGGCCCAGACTCGATTATTTACAGACCGCCGTCATATAGCTGGAATATTGCTGAGTGCGGTGTTTAACAACAAACAAACAGCATGTAAACAAAAGAGACAAAACCCTAACTTTATTCAGGGTTTATGAGTCGATTGTACTATTCCGACAATATAATGAGCATGCGTTTATGAATCACTATCAAATAGGACTGCCTCCGTGGTCTAGTGGTACGTCGAAGTTTCGAGGGTTAATTCCCCGGCCGCGTCATACCAAAAGACGTTAAAAGATGGTACCTCTTGTTACCCTGCCTGGCGCTCGGCATTAAGGGTCTGAATCAAGGACTGGTCGGCTCGAAGACAGTGTACTGTGTCTGAGTGGGGTATTCATGTTAAACTGTGGCCGGTTCCATTGTTGGAAAGCGCAGAAAGCTGTGCGCTTTTGCAGATAAATGTAGACAGAACTCAAGTTTACGACTTCCGTACCTCCGAATTTGAAGATTTCGATAATAGCTAAGCTAAGATACGATCTTAAATTCAAGATAAGTTGGTGAAAGTTGAAAACGACTTGGGGGCCAAGATCGATTGTAACTTAGTTGATCAGTGTAAGTGTACATAGGACATACATGTTTACGATTAATGGTGATGGTTTCCACTCCTCACCAACGTTTGTTATCACCCAGTGAATCACCATATTTACTAAGCCATCAATCATTCCAAGAACAGGCTAGAGCCACGTTGTATTATTGAACGTGGTTGTCCTCTTCCCATGCACATCTACACTGATGGGGCCATTAGTGAAGCTGGAAAGAGAAATCCAGTTTGCATACCTCGCCAGGTTTGAAAATATGTATTTTTTAAACCTGACTGGTGAATATCTGGTAACCTGACCACTTGAAACTGGAAAGAGCTTTCCCAGTAGGCGGCGACATTAGAATGCCTGTGCGTACTTAAGGGACATTCTCAACTGGGCGTGGAAAATATATTGTCATAACGCTAACCCGTTAGCTTTAATTTGCTTTTATGTTGAGCAACCTATGCTTGTCGAAAGAGGCGACTAACGGGATCGGGTGGTCAGGCTCGCTGACTTTCTTGATACATGTCATTGTATCCCAATTGCGTGGATCGATGCTCATGATCTCAATCACTGGATTGTCTGGTCCAGACTCGATTATTTTACGGACCGCCGTCAAATAGCTGGAACAACAAACAAACAAACAAACCATCCAACTGATGACTCTCGTCGTGATATTGCTTGAATGTTGCAAAAAGCGGTGTAAACCCAACTCACTCAAACAAACTCGCCAAATGACAATGTATTGCAAAGGAAGATTTTATGACGCTTCCTGTTGTTTGATTATGTTAATGTGTGAGTTGTGGCAGAAGAAGAATTTGATTTTGAGTTCCTCCAGCTAGCCGCCCGCTTCTCAAAGAGTACAAATTCTCTCAAAAACTACTTAGAGAAATTAAATTTTAAGCACTAGGATTACAAACGAGTTCGAAGATTGTTGTCTTAAATTCATGATCTACAGACTTATGACCCTTGCTCTAAGCTATTCAACTAAATGCTTGGTGTCTGCAAGTTTTTTAAGAAACTACTGAAGTTATATAAAAGAAAGATTGCATGCTTATCTAAGAGATGCTTGTCAAGACTGTTTGGAAATTGGTGCCGGAAATAATTTTTCTACAGAGTTATATCCCTTGCTCCGTGTTTTTCAACTTTGTACACACACTGCGAGAAATGGGGACAGGTTTTCTCAGAAACTACCGAAGTTACATGAATGAAAGTTTGCAATCTTACATAAGAAATATTTAAGAGAGTTCGATAATTGTCAACATAACAACTCCGCAGATTTTACTAGTTCAGAGTATATTCAATCACAAATGCTTGACCAAAAGTATATCTGAAAAACGGAAATACCGTAAAACAGGATAAAAAACGAGAGAGAGAGAGAGAGAGAGAGAGACAGAGAGAGAGAGACAGAGAGAGAGAGAGAGAGAGAGAGAGAGAGAGAGAGAGAGAGATACGATGCACTTAACAAGTTTACAGTAACATTAAGTACTAATTTAGAATATAAGACTACGTATTGCTGTAGACATGTATATGTCTATATAAACGTTTCCTACCATAATGTACATGTGTCAATTATTACTTCAATAGTTACTGAAGCGGACGTAAAATCTCTTAAGGCCTTTTCTTGCAACAATGAAAAATTAAATGTCCCCCACTAATTATTGGAGCAAAGTATCTTTATACTGATTTATCCTGGAAATAAAGGTGTCTTAAAATATATTATTGGTATTTTTCATAAGTAACATTCCATGCAAACAATACATGTACAGTCACGTTAAATCAAAACAAAACACATTTGTAATATGTTCACAATGCATGTATTTCCTATTCAATTAAACATAATCTCCGTAGTCCCTTAAGACTCTGTCAAAGGCGGCACTAGGATAACTTGTTCATGTACTTGTGGCCAAGTCAGAAGTTGCCCTTTGAACTGTTTTGACCCCTAAACGGAAAAAGGGAATTACACTTTCCAAAACTGCATGCCTCGAATGGGTAGGACTTCCCAAACGTTACTGGGAAACTGTTTTATGATTTATTTGTATTACGCCAGGAGTAGTTTGGCAATGCATCCTCATCAATGACGGATTTATACACAAAAGCGAAGACGCGCTAGGACGACCTCGGTCATCCCTCGCTTGCACTTGTTTATCTTGTGATTGAACTGATGACACAATGCATGTGTCAACATTAGTTTGCAACACCAGCAACAAGAATGGGAAAATTAAGAAATGGCTTTAACTGCGTGTTGAATCTCGAGAGAGCAGACTTAGCCAACATATCTCCAACCAATTATAATAAATATAAGCACACACACACACACACACACACACACACACATACACACACATACACACACAGAGGCTCGGTGACTTGGTTGATGCATGTAATCGTATCCCAACTGCGTGGGTCGATGCTCATGATATCAATCACTGGATTGTTTGGCCCAGACTCGATTATTTACAGACCACCGTCATATATCTGGAATATTGCTGAGTTCGGCGTTAGACAACAAACAAACAAAACAAAATGATTTCGCCATGCCCCCTTTCGAAAGATGACTGTAGATCGCCATCGGGAAGGATGAAGCTGAATTCGTTTGTGTCTGGTTGTACGCAGAGTGCTGTCGCTGAAAGATATGTGTGAAAGACACCTTTTGTAGCGAGTTTTGTCATGAGTTCTTGAGTTTCTTCTGTTTTCAAGGATTCGGTCAAGCGAAGTAGGGGAAATGCTAATTAACTGCTGGGCAAAAGAAACTATACTAAATACACACCCATGTTTGACGGAGTCTGAAAATGAAACGATCAAAAAATGGTTATTCGATGGTAACTTGATACGGATATCACAGCTGTGTTTTGGACGTTAGGTTTTCAACCTAGTAACATTTTGATAACGTTTGTATTTTGGGGGGTCAAATCCTCTTTTCAAGTGTATACTTTCTTCTGTCCGGCAGTTTACTTCAAGGGTCACCATCGCACTAATCGTTGGACGAACACAAATTTAGAGGACCAACTTTTATAAAGACAGTATAACATCAAAAGCAGAGAGGGTTTGCAATAAAACAACGCTCTATGCTTCATCCTGACAAAAAAAATGGCATAAAATCATCACTGCCTATTACCATCAATATTGCAGGAAATGATTTAGAATCTGTTGAGCAAGATATATATTTGTGGTTTTGTGGTTTTGCTCAAGGAAATTTCTGTTAAACATTCATTTTCTGTAACTTTGTATTAGACAAATAGCATCAGGACTTGGACCCCTGGACACTGGTCTCGGACAAGTCGGACAAGGTGCTGACAATTGAAGAAGAAACCGGGATTCGAACCAACGGCAAGCGGGTCCTGGCACAACTAAGGGACACTACTCTACACAGCTAACTACGGCGCACATGACCTGTGTTCTCCACACTGACAATAGTGAATAAATGATTGAGTTGTATCAACGCTACTTGGAATAGTATTTCATCAATTCATCGTTCAATGTCAGTGTTTTCTATATGAAACTACTACCATCGACACCCCGTACGAGTAAACTTGGTTCCCGTCACGACCACGTTCCCGGCGACATGTATTACTATTGAAGCCGCCACCGTCTCCCTCGCCGGTACACCTTGCCCGCATCCAGAGTGATAGTATAGTTTTACAATATTCCAGCAATATCACGGCTGGGGACACCAGAAATGGGCTTCATAAAATAGTATCATAAAAAAATATATATATTTTTTTAGAGTCATCAAAAGTATTAGAAGCTAAGGTACACTGAAAGCATTTGTTTTTCTTGTGTCTAACTGAAGAACTAGGGCTGCAATAACCAAAAAAACAATAGTCCTTTTATGTTTAGTTTATGTTAAGTATACAAGGTTACTTAGATCAGACGAAACAAATCAGAGTCATTATTCTGAAGGAAATTAATTCCTAATCGTCCACATGTAACACATTGGTATTAGTTACAGCGACAAATCTTATCAATGATAAATGCCCCTCAACGCGCCGGGTTATTTCCGGTAGGCCGCGGCGCGTGAAGGAAGCCTTTGTTGATCGTTGCCAAGGGCAACGTTCTGTCGCTTTACTTGTCTATGCATAGGTAAAGGTTAGAGCGTTATTGTCGCGCAACCTGTAAGAGCGGACGTAGTAGACTTGAAGAGGCCCTCGTACTGGTTATTAGGTATTAGGCTGTGCATATAAAAGGTATTCGTATTAGCTTTGCTATTTCATAATTTCTATTCATAAGAAACGTATCGTTTAACATCTTTGTCGACGTGCACGATGACGACGGTGAACGTTCATACTAAACCTACTGAGAGGGTGTGTCCAATGAAGATGCCCAGCTACTCCTACAACTACCCGTCCTTGAGGAAGGTCCAGCTGGCCGCTGTGAAGGAGGGGCTGTTCCACCCGAAACTCCCGACCTTCCGCCGTATGGACATGGATACGGCCGGACACAAACTCCCGGATGAGCACTGTAGGACTACGACAAGCAGTGGTCCAGGTGAGAACATGCCCCACTCGACTAGCATCTATACCAGTATATGTCCGTTCTGGTTCACATTAACCCCAAGTCCTTTAATGAACACATATGTATTGAGAATCAGAAATTGGCACTCGACCTAATGCCAGACCAAATGATGACAGCATACATAGAACTAGTGGACATTACCTGATATGTGTTCCTGTGCAGGTACATTCATAAACTGAGGTCATGTTTCGGAATAAGAAAATATAAGGAAAATTAAGATAAATATTTCATTTATTTTGAAATAAGATAATTGAATACATCATCAACATAATTTTAAGAATGTCGTGTCCTTTGAAGCGTATTATTCTTTCTTCTTTGTCTGTGTGTGATTAAATACAAGATCGCTTCAATGATTGGGATATTGAGCAAACATTCATAACAATGTTTCCGTTTTCAAATAAAGCATGGCTCTATTGCAGCAATACATATACTCGTAGGGTGCTTTGTATGAGAACGAATATGATTATCACACCTAATCCCCAGAGATCCAGGATTTCCGATAAGGCTCAAGCAGGATTGTACGACAAATCTGATGATAGATTTCTGTAATCCGTCCAAGTCACCTTATTTCTTTGAAGATTACATTGTATACGAAACAATGACATTTAGTGACCTTGGTTTATTTCTAAATTACCGATTGTGCTGTTTTCAGAATAGAAATTATTTGACGTGTAAGTAGTATCGATAAATTAGTGATCATATGTACAACAGTGTAAGTTGTCGTGTTTCTTCACTCGGGGGACCTAGCACATATGCCGGGCCTTCCCTTTGCTAACTGTGGCATAACCCATTTATACCCCGTACAAAAATCGTGTACCTCAATTCATAAGACAAATATTTGATCTACTTCAAACGAATATTTGATAACCCTACAGTGCATAACTATAGAGAGCATAACTATAGAGAGCATAAACATACCATATGTTTAAAGTTTTGAAGCAAACAACCAGGTCTAACAAAAGTAAACCACGGTACTAAAAAAATAGTGTGATCTTATAGGTTTCATTTTCATGAATAATTGATGAAACCGGCAACGATTCGATGCAGAGTTAGCAAAAATAACTGTAGAAGAAAATGTAAAAAAACATTCGATCAATAAATATTTCGAAAATATCCAGGGGATTAAATATTAAATATTGACAGATATCGGCCAAATGGTTACATTATATGCCATATCGACGTACGGTGTCTTGTACTGTCTACATCATATCTCACATGTGGAATAAATATTTCTTTAGTTACTCTGTGATGTCGAAACCAACCCGCTGTCATTCAATGAATGACATACATATGTGAACAGTAATCTCTACCGTGAAAGACTACCCAGTGTCGACTTAGGTAAATCGATAATTTCAGTTCAACTGGTACTTACCTACCAAGCCATAACACTGTAAGCTAAACAAGTGGTATTGGTTCGGGCTAGTGTGTTAATCTTCACTACAACTAGGTCTAGTAGAAAAGGCTCACAGGATTAGCTTATCTTGCACTTAAGATTTGAATTGATCCGTCACAAACACCTGGACCATAAATGACTCGACAATACACCGGCAAGGCAAATCTAAATGCATACCTCAGCAACTTATTATTTACACCATTATTCTAGCAAATCCTTGGTTTATCGGGATTCAATTTCAGAGTTGAGCAGCCCCTATTCATAGAACAGTTATCATAAAGTCAGAGTTAAAAATACCCGCCTGTCCGACAGTCCCACACCACAGGCCCCTCAAGCAGGATATTTATATAATGAAACTCCGGACCAATAGATATAATTACCTTTATATCTATGGGTCCAGTGTTTCAGAAATATCACTATCCAGTTTCAGGGGCCTGTGTCCGAGACGGCGCCACGATTCGCTGTGCAGAGTTGTGTCCCTAGGGCACGCCAGAAACCTATGATTGTGGGTTCGAATCCCGGTTCGCCCTGATTATGTTTCTAGGTTTGTCAGCACCATACCCGTGCTTGTGGGTTTCACCGAAGTGGTAAACGTCTGAGACCTGCATCACTTCGGGCTTTCCTCCTACATTAAGCTGACACGCCGTGACATAACTGGAATACTGTTAAAAGCGGCGTTAAACCCAACTCACTCACTCACTCACTCAGTCAATGTGTCCGAGACGATCTATTTTGCTGACGGACGGTCAGTTTTTATGTGGAAATTCATCAAGTTCATTGTTATTTTCTGTGAACTAACATACAATAGCATTATTCTTTAACTACCCTGTTGTTACCTTTGTTCGTTAGTCTACAATATTCTGAAATGGAAACTTTGCCAGTCCGGTTGCCTGATTGAAATTTCAGGGAATTGTTTACACTGATAAAAGGCACTAAAATTTGATTTAGTTTTTCATTTTCATTGAACTAATACGACCGCTGAATTATTTAGTTCATGCTGAGCGGACCATGCTCTGCACACGTCACCCAGCAACTCCAATTCCCAATGACTCTCGCGAATGATCAAACAGTTAAATATTTTGAGAAATTGCCTATTCTATTCTTGACTGTGCTGAACGATTACGCTGCGATAAGTAACAAATTCGACGGTTTGTTAAACATTGTACCTACCTTGTGGAACGTCCAGTATTGCGACAACATGTTGATAATCACTGTCTCTTTTTTCATCAATGCTTAAGATCAGTTCGATCCCAGTTCAATATTTTACGGGCTTCTTTAGGCTTCTAAATCACTAGAAGTCAAACGATAGCAAACCTTTGGTTTATCTTTTTATTCATTTCATTCCAGTGGACTTCAGGCGAGCTACCACTACACTGTTCCAGCCTCCCAAGCAGCGCCTGTCCAGCATGGTAAGTGGCCGACACTGGGCTAAATCACTCTATATTAAAGTCTGTTTAAATATCTTGTTCTTCAACGCGTGACTTATAATTATTATAAACCTCTTGTTCTGTGATTACCAGGTTAGGGGCACGACTCAACGTCTTTGATATGTTACTAATAATACTTCTTGAACATATTTTTGGTTCTAAACATCTTTGCATACACATTTTATAAGGAACTTAAGACAATTTTGCATGTACGTCTTTACTCTTTGCGTAAGTGATGATTTGTAAGAACAACTTGGATACTAGAACCTTCATCCACGAGTGTACGAAGAAAAGGACGGAGTAATACTTCAACAACGTAAACCTGGTTAGTGAGAGCATTGCTTCTCCACATTTGTAATGACCATATCCGGATCGCACTCGTAGTTTCTTATTATTACTGTCTAACAGTAAAATTTATCCTGTCATCTTTTTCCCAACCCTCACCAAATTGTTTGTATCCGACTTTTTCTAAAGTATGATAAAACGATGTACACTGCGTGAAGTTGTACAGCTGTAGCAACCATGGGGATAAAATGTAGGGTGGTGCCTTCAGCCAATATGTTCGTCTGGAAAACATGGAGGTAGATTTTGCAGTGTTAGATGTAGCCGATCTGCTCGTCGGGAAAACTCCTAATCATATACTTTCCCATCAGGTATTGTAATACCTGTCTGTTGAAACCGTTATCAAGATGAGTGGTATATCCCCTGTCGATACTGGGTAGACTTACCAGGGACTTACACACTGATACTCGCTAACACAGCGCTTGTACGTAGTCCCATAGCGTCAGCACTTTACCCAGGGCGATCAAGACCGCGTGTGTAAGCCACACGTGTACGTTGTATGTTATTACGTCTCCGGTTACTCACGACTCACTGCCAGACTTTACCAGGAGTTACTGTTGAAATCAATACAGCCATTACAATTTTCCATCGAATCGTTGTTTTCGAAGATTTAACACTTTACAAACTTAGATCGACCTATAGTGAATTATGATTAAGGTGATATTATGTAGTGTACCATGAAATGCCATGTATACATACGAATGTTTGTTGTATTAGGTATTTTGATATACCGAGGGGGTGTACTCCCTTTGTCTGGTTGAAAACGCTGAAAACATATCACCCGTGCTCGCTATTTTGTTTATATGTAGAATCGAAATTATAGAATCGTTAAATAATCCTCTGGACATGGTGAATGTTCTGAAAAATAATGTTTTGTGGGCAAAAGAATTGGGGGCTCCAAGGAAACAAATACTTTCTGAAATTCCAAATTTAGGTCGATCCCACCCCAAGTGGTTTCGCCGATTAATAGCTTACTTCTACCCATCTTTATCATCATTCCCCGTACGTACGTATTTCCTTGATTCAACGTAGCATACGTACGGTATCACTGAATAGCAGGTGAGAGTAAAAAAAGTATTCGTATTCTAGAGATACAACATTTAATCAATGAGAAACAGGCGGGTTCATCCCTGCAACATTCTTCTCCTTGCAGCATTCTATTTAAGAACCGTCGTCATATAGCTGGAATATTGCTGAGTGCAGCGTTAAACAACAAACACAAATCTATTGCTGATTCGCATTGTCTTCGTGTGAAATACTTTTGTTTCTGTAATGCGTACTCTGTGCATGTCTACTGTTTGTTACAGAATGTCACAGACACAGGTCGCGAGCTCCACAGTCACTACACAACGCCCGAGGAATTAACGTAAGTCTCACCAAGTCAAAACTACATCTCCCGAACCGAACGCCGACTGTGAAACGCGAACTCTGTAGCGATAGGGATGAATATGAGTAAAGCTTTGAGTCCATAATCACATTTCAACATGGTATGTCCAAGTATGTACATCAACATAAAATGTATCACCAATTTCCTTTAGCGGCACAGCTACTTCGTAAGCAAAGTTGACAATAAGTGAGCACCCCTGAAAGACCATACAAGGCTTCTAAACTGCGCGCAGCTATTATGACGTCACAAGGTCGATTATGACGCAATATGTGCGACATCACAGTCTATACAACTCACACTCCGGCGCAGTGATGACTCAGCATAACTATGCTGGCTGCCGACCGCATAGACTAACATTTAGTCTCTGAAATCTTATATTACACAATATCCTTCTTGACTCTAATTTCTTTTTTAAAATCCCTATGCTGATTAATAGAGCTAGCTAGAGCTGGCTAGACTTGCTTTTGTATGCGTTTCTAGATTTTTTATTTTTTCATAAAATATATATATTCGACGGTCATGGTGCAGGACTACCGACCGCAAGGAACACTGGGTAGGAGAGTGTATACAACTCTCCCCCTCTCCGACCCAGAGTTCCATGCGGCCAGCTAAGTTAGAATCAAGTATTAGGCAACGCGGTTCCGGAATATATTTTATTTTATATATGTGGACACAATCATTTATGTAATTATCTTCATTTGATTCCCATAATTCATTTGAATCTAAAACACATTATCTTGCTAAGGATATGGAGTTTAATCCTACGTTTTGCTGTACAACAAACTGACGTTCAGTACTTACAAAGGAAACCGCTCTCCGCAGTGTTAATTAATAACGCATGTTATTTCACGGCCGGTGATTATGATACCCCGCATTGTGGTTTAGTGTCGCCGCGGCACAGTGTACGCCGACAACAATACCCGACATGAAACGTTAATACGTACATGATATACCATACCACAAAGCCATGAAGCTATCTAGTACAAGAAACGCGCAAAATACACCCCAACACCTTACCTCACACGCCATTCTGTCGGCTGTCACAACACACTAAAACATTTGCGAGGTCAAGTGATCCGTACCAGGGGAGCTAACTTGGCCACATTATGATACCCACTGAAAAAAATACTAATAATCAGAGACATTGAATTCCATTAGTGCTGCGTTTAGATGTAACTGGTGAACCTTGGTATATTTCAATGGAAGATCACATGGGTTAGGTAACAGCTGGCGATTGTTGTATGTGATTAACTGCCCTTCAAAGTATATATTGACTAAATAGTGGCTCGCGACACGCGAGATCGATATGACGTTATCGATCTGGCTTTACGCTGAGATAAGACTTTTACTTTAGTTGGGTCAACGTGACCTGAAATTAATTCTTATTTAATTTGTCTTAGTTTGATAAGAGGTTTTTGGAAGTGGCACATGAAAAAAATAATCCAATTAAACGGCAGTTGAGTTTATTTAAATAGGTGAGTGATGTTTGAGCTGCATTTCAGTTTACAATGTACCTTAAGGAATTGGGATGTTTATCTGACTTCGAACTCTTGACCTGCTCCCCTAATATTATACAACACAGACTTATTGATCGGACCTAACATCGGTCACACATCATGTGACCTACCTGGGTGCGTGCAGGTATATTAGATTTCGTGCCAAGATCGAAGTCAGCACAATACTAGTATGTTTATTCGTTTCTCAATCTCAAACATTGTCGAATAATCACAAGCAAGAGAAGGACGACGTTTCTTACAGTGACAAAGGTCTGGCAGCACACGGTATATGTTCTTGGCTTTCACGAGTGTTAAACACCTTCAACTTGAACCACTTTAATGTGGACTTACAACAGAATATTACCAGGTCCGTCGTGATAGAATCTTACGTCGTTTTTTATGAGGCCTAACATATTGTTATTGCCAATCTCAGTCAGAATATAAAGTGAAAATAGAAAGAAAGAGTTTAAGTTGACGTACCACAGTATTTGTCCTTCCTCTCTGTCGTGATCGATTAGAAAAATAAATGTTTCATCGAGATAAACATAGCCCCCCACCCCCCCCAAAAAAATAAAAAAAATAAATAAATAAATAAAAAAAAAAAAAAATAAAAAAAAGAATAGAGAGAGAGAGAGAGAGAGAGAGAGAGAGAGAGAATAAAATGAACTAATAGATATATTAATAAATAAAGTAACAGTTAACTTGTATTTGGCCATCATACTTGAAACAATTTTGAAACAATTGTCTTGCATATGAATATTATATATTTACATTTGTTTGACAGGAAAACGCGCCAACAGTGGTCGGACTTTCTCAACAGGTCTCCAGAACGCTATGATATCAATCTTCCTGAGCTCCCGGAAAACAAAGGTACTGCGGCATAATGCATGTATATAAGGTGTAGCCTTGTTAATCAGGACGATGCCGTTATATGCGACCCATGTGTATATTGTAATATCGCATTAGTATAGACATTGATAACAGTAATCATTCCGGATTAACGAGGTTCAACCTGCCGGGATTTCACTGTATGCTCTATCACGGACATTCCTCGAACGAATTTGCGAGATAGACTCGTGAAGGATTTTAAGATTAATTTGAACCTGGAATTGACTGGAACTGATGGAAGATTCAATTCAAGGCGAAACAAATACATGGAGTCCTGAAACAAGCATAGTCTTGCACACTCATTTTTTTTAAATATTGTATACAAGTCTATATTTGAAGATCAACCTTGTATGTAATTGAAATCGTTGTGGTGACTGAAATCTGAATATCTATAAGCATTTTCTTTCCTTATAGACCTCCGTTTCGTGGGATATGCTGTGCGGTACCTTCGTCCTGAGGTCACGAGGTCATGGAGGGTAGGTTCCAAATGATGCCAACCACGGGATTAGTGGAAGAGTTCTGTCCCTTGAATGTTGATCGCGTGGTAGCAGAGGGAGGTTGAACCCCGACCGTTGGTTGGTTTACGAGTTTACCCGATGTTTCCGACACGATTAAGTTACTTGCCCCTGTGGGATATGATGTATGCCCAACCATCCTCGCAAAGCTGACTGAGCTTAATCAAAGCCGTTGGGTTTCCAGGGCATAATAATGCTGGAGACTTGCAGCCAGGAGGGAGTTTTAGACTTGAATGATTGTGTGTATCAATTGTCATGTCCCAAAGGCGCGGATGTTACTCATGCTATCAACCACTGGTCTGGCTGAGATAACACTCTTTACAGACTGCCGTGATATAGTTAGGATACTAGCTGTTGACAGCGGCGCAAAATAACATTTCTTCACTCACTTACGCAAAAATAACTATGGCATTCCATTTTTTGTGTTACTAGTAGTGAAATTAATATTGTAAATTGAATCTTTCATCTCCAACCTTATTTATTCGATGCTCGTGATGTCAGTCACTGGATTGTCTAATCCAGACTCGATTATTTACAGACCGCCGTCATATATCTGGAATATTGCTGAGTACGGCGTTAAACAACAAACAAACAAAGAAACCTGATAACGTAATTGACAGATATTATATTGTATATACATGCAGTGACATTTGGTTCCTTCTCGTTTACAGTACACCCTGAGGCAGGACCCTATGTTGGATCAGTATGGACAGCGGCCAATGCCAGCTAATGTCTTGTAAGTGGACCATACTACGTGTTACTCGTCGTTTGTTTAAAGATTCATTTGTGTTATTTTAGATCTTATATTAGGTTCATGTTGACCGTGAGTAGCAGGGGTGGGCAAATATTTTTTCATTTAAAATTAAACCCAGAGATTTATAGAGAATCTTCCAGTGAGCACAGAAGCGCTGGGTGCAGGGATCACCATTACAAGGGAGATAACTCTAATTTATAGTTGATTTTACTTATTCCGCGCTTCTTCTGATGGTTTGAATTCTTGTCGGCGGGAAAAACCGGGTCACGCGGAACATAAATCAATGCATGTGTAATAAATAATGAATTTATTATATAACCCTTACCAGAAGATAAATATAGAGTAGTTAGAAGGGACCTTGCAATTTGTTTATTGCTTGAAGTTTTACATAGCTATAATGAAATGGTGTGACGAAATACATTTATGTCCTTGGAGAGGCTATTTACAAAATCCACTAGTTCATGTTTTAAATAAAAACTATCAACCGTTTTGCGATTTACAGCTACACGTTATTATTCATAACATGCAAATCTACGTCCATTTTTTTAATTTCAGTCATCAAATCTATTTACTTTAATAATTACAGATTCAGGCTATCACAAGAAAGTCGAGAACATCTTTTTCAAGATGACCCAAAGTTTTATAATTCAGAAATCAAACAAGACCATCAGACGTTTAACTGATTCCATTTTGTTTTGTTGCGTTTCAGCGCCCGCTACCGTGACACCTACCCTCAGTACAGCCGAAACATCGCGTCTGAAGCCTGGCGTTAACACTGTTACCGTCCCACCGCTCATGTCATTTATTTATTCATCATTAACACTTTAAACTAAACATGCTATAACTTCGTGTATTGTTCACACGTATTCTGTAAATGTTTTGTTAAGGCATACGGATGTATTTACTTCAGTATTAATCGTGATTCGTTTTGTTTGGTAGTAACTAATATCAAAACGTACCAACGGGATATTTTACATCAGAATTATATTTATGTGTTGGTAGCCTTGCATTACAAGTGATCACAGTTTGAATTACAAATCATGGGATCTTGAATGTAGCTCCTGAATACTGTTAAATCGTCATGTAAATTCACGATTTATAGCTTGATGCCAATGTCCTGGGCCCACTTGCACAAAGCAATCTTAGCGCTACGACTATTGTAAGCCTATGTTAAAGTATGGGAGTTACGATCATCTTAGCGCTAAGATCGCTTGGTGCAATTGGGCCCAGGAGGACCTCTCATTTCGTTGTACAAGGCGACTCATGTACGTACTTCAATGTTTCGTATCTACCAGAGGTCTAATTATTTATGGACGGTATTATGCTTCGATGTATTCAGCCACACCTGTATATAAGTCAACGCCCCTGAACAGTATTATTGTATTGCACAACAGTATTATTTATTCCAAGTTTTAGTCAACGCCCACTGAACAGTGTGATTAGGTTATTGCACATCAGTAGTGAACAACAGTATTAATTATTACAAGTTTAGTCAACGACTCTTGAACAGTGTGATTATGTTATTGGAAATCAGTATTGAACAACTGTATTAATTATTGCAAGTTTTAGTCAACGCCCCATGAACAGTATTATTATTGTTACACGCATCAGTATTAAACAACTATATAACAGTATATATACTCTGGATATTTTGCTGTCTATTTATTTAGCTGCGACTTTGTTTACCGCAATGATATATGCTGCTTGAATGGACATTGCTCAATTTGTACTTTTGTATTGTAACGAGGAATATTTGTCAGTCAGTCTGACACTTATCTTTCATTGATTATCACACGGCCTGCTCTACAAGAGAGTATTCGGCAGTATTAAGTCACATGACCTACCGAGCCAGTATTAAGCTTTGCTCAATTGTTGTTGTATTTTAATATTTGTATGGCTATGTTTGTGTTTTGTTGTAAATAAAACGCATGAATCATATCTCTATTGTATTAGATCCTCGTGGTAGTGTGTAGGTTAACTGTAGCTCGGGATCAACAACGCCGATATGATTTGCTGTTGGTAAACTATACAAATTGAGTGAGTGAGTGAGTGAGTGAGTGTCAGGTTTACGTATCAGCTTGGTTTGAGAGGAAAGCTCGAAGTGATGCCAGTCTTGCACGTTTGCCACTTTAGTGAAATCAACCAGCACGGGTATGGTGCTTTTAAACATAGAACATAGGACGGGAACTTTTCCCTAGTATTGTTCGCTTAAGCAGTTAAGAAGCTGGATACAATACAAAACACCATTTATGAAAAAGAAACATTTATATCTGTTGTTCCCACACGTACACATGTCCATGCAGCTACACAGGGACTATCCGCTCATGACATGAACTGGCAGTAGTGAAGATTTAAGTAGAGTGAACAAATAAGTAACGGAGCGTGATGAAATGTACCATTTCGATGTTCAACATGTATACTTTACGCCAAGTCAAGCACAACTCCCAGCAACACATGCTCGTTCTGTGTATGTGGGCCCTGTTTATCGTCGGAATGATGTTGAAACATATCTACCCAATCTATATTTACAATTTAAGCGTAGGTCGATAGAGCTTCCCGCAATTCATCCCAGTGGCCTTTTAATTATTAAGTACGATTGCACACAACACATATACTATACTGTAATAGGTCGGAACGTCCTTGTTAATCATCATCAAACGTTCAAAAACGTAATTGAAATAATTAATTTGTAAGTGTTTCTCATATCTACAAGGTCCAGTGTTTACATGTGTAACTTCTAAACCATAAAGTTGTACACTGTTACATTCCTAAACAACCCTTTAGCTTGATGATGAATATTCATGAGGCATGTATGATTTACATACATCTAGGGATAGGTCATTGTCAAGCCAAGCTCCGCCCATTCACACATATACACTGCGGGTCTAGCACTACAGTTCCTCCCGGGGGAGCTGCGAGTTGCTCTTGGGCTGAGCGGGGATCACCTTTCCTACAGGGATGTTTTTGGTTGGGTCGTAGTTCTTGATAGATGAGGCCATAAAGTCAACTATGTTCATTTTTCTCACGAAGAAGTCTCGCTGTTTCTGCGTCAAACCTGAAAAAAACAAACCCGGTTATCATTTACATGAAGACTACAAGAACTAAACTAGAAAACAACATGGACAGTTATACTTTTAATCTAATGTAACCAAAGATGTCCTTTACCTACATTTGAGGCAAATATTTGTATAGGATTTCCAACCCCAAGCCACTACCACTATATGTCATCTTCCAGAGGCAAGGGAGTTATCTGATTGTAAAAGTCCAGTTTCATCCTTTGCCGAACTAGGCTGGAATTATGAAGTTATATTTTGGCTGGAGTAACGAGAGCATAGTCCAATCTAAATCGCGTAACGAAATCGACATCCGGTTCGTTAACTGCCTTGCAGATTTCGGTCGATTAGAGGATTTGTAAAACATGTGTACCGTCAACATGCCGTCAACAGAAATTTTCCAAATCTCTTCATGTTTTTATTCAAGGTACTCGCGTGATATGATGCACTTAGCAAAGTAGGACCTGTTATATTACAATATAGATCTTGATTATCGATCTTTACTGGGCGCCGCCATTTTGTTTCAAGCAAATGTAAGTGATACGAGAGGTGGAATCTGATTGGCCAGTAGGAGGGATATAACTCGTAATAGCCACTAGTGGCGCGCCCAGAAATTCCAATCTAGTTAGGCAAAGGTCTATACGGTCAGTTAACTCCCTTGCCTCGGGAAGATGCTACATGTTCATTGTACATAGGTCTGGATCCGTGATCATCCGGGTTAGATAAAGGTCTTCAGCAACCCATGCTTGCTGTAAAAGGCGACTATGCTTGTCGTAAGAGGCGACTAACGGGATCGGGTGGTCAGGCTCGCTGACTTGGTTGATGCATGTCATCGTATCCCAATTGCGTGGGTCGATGCTCATGATGTCAATCACTGGTCCAGATTCGATTATTTACAGACCGCCGCCATATAGCTGGAACATTGCTGAGTGCGGCGTTAAACAATAAACAAACAAAACATATGTCTCAAACCTGATCCATATGTGTCTATGATCATATATACATGTAGTCGGAATCAGTGGACTGTGCTGCTTGGAGAGATTTATTACGGACAGGGTTGTGGTTTTAATACATGACCTTTATGTTTGATCCATGTCCTTTACAAGTGGACGTATGTCTGGGGGCTGGGAAAGCGCGGAGCGTCTGCCGGGATGACCAACACAGAGTTGGCAGGTAAGGGCAGTTTATTAATCCCAACCAAGATGCTCACATTGCAGCAGAGGGTATGACACCATATTCTTCATGGTCTGGACACAGGGGGCAAGGTGTCTAAGGAGACGTAAATCTCTGTGAAGAGTTGCCTCCCTTAATCGTAAAGGATGCGCTATATTGTGGGTTAGGAACACGGATTTGCCCTGTATATGATGCTGCGTGATAGTTGGTTTCACTACGATTCTTGCCACATTAGACTGAGACGATATGGTATAATTCAAATAATGTTGAAAATGGCGTTAACCTCACTCACACATTCACTCTTTTTGACCTACCGTCGATATCGTTGACCATTTCGAGAACGGCCTCGTGCTCCTTCGACAGGGGCACGTGGTTGCTTCCGGTCTCGATCATCCGCTCAATCATCTCGCTGTAGTACTCGGCAAAGCTGGGAGAAACGGGTACTTTAAGTAAAGGTACTGACGTATGTGCATTTGAATGTCATATGGTAATTAACTATAGGTAAACACATATGCTTTGAAAATGTGTATTTTGTCACAAGTGGTCGCCATGCATGCGATCCTAATAATTTTATTAATTTTTAACTTGTAACAGGGGCCAGTGCCACACTCTCGCGGGACTGTGTACATTGTCGCGTCAACAGCTAATTCTAACATGTAAAGTACAATAGTAACTATGCTGATATTAATTCAGTAAGAACTTTAAAGATCTCAACAACGTAATGAACACACTTATTCCCATCACCCCTTACAAGATGGGTACTGGCCGTCCCAGTTCCTCTTTCTAGAGTCACAACGCATGCGCAGGTCTCGTCTTTTCTGTGTTTACCAGTACAAGCGCCTTGTGCGCAGCCATGATAGCACTACAACTATCGTATATCTCAAACTTTAACAAAGCCTGCTCTAGTTGAAGAGCTAATATTGCTTTATGCAAGTGGGCCCATGTGTTGACGCACATACCATTGGCGGGAGTAGCTCAATGACACCTGCATTTGACGTGGCGCTGTACTCCCGTGGAAATGATATACATGTATCAGTATTTTAATGGCATAGCATAGTGTAATGTCATGACATGGAGGTGATGTTATTGCATGCTTGTTACATTATGTGAATAGTCCTGGCATTACCGTATGCGCTCTAATAGCATGGACATTGCTTGGTTACATATTCCAATATCCTGCCAATGATGATTCTTCGGTGTGATATAGATTGAGATTGCTAGTGATAAGGAACCTACAATCTGATATTCTTGAATAATTTGTTGAAGAATATTTTGGAATAACACTGGAAAGTTTTGTTTTGTCATCAGTACTTTACAAAACAAATTGTTCGCGGGAAATGACGGATGTCTTTGCCCCCTCCAAACTATTAAATGACCGGTCCCTAGTCACACTGAGGTAGTAAGTCATACACATACTCGGCCTCCAAACTATTAAATGACCGGTCCCTAGTCACACTGAGGTAGTAAGTCATACATTTACTCGGCCTTCAAACTATTAAATGACCGGTCCCTAGTCACACTGAGGTAGCAAATCATACACTTACTCGGCCTCCAAACTAATACATGACTGCTCCCTAGTCACACTGAGGTAGTAAATCATACACTTACTCGGCCTCCAAACTAATATATGGCTTGTCCCTAGTCACACTGAGGTAGTAAATCATACACTTACTTGGCCTCCAAACTATGAAATAACCGGTCCCTAGTCACACTGAGGTAGTAAATCATACACTTACTCGGCCTCCAAACTAATATATGGCTTGTCCCTAGTCACACTAAGGTAGTAAATCATACACTTACTTGGACTCCAAACTATGAAATAACCGGTCCCTGGTCACACTGAGGTAGTAAATCATACACTTCTTCGTCCTCCAAACTAATAAATGACCGGTCCATTGTGACACTATGTTACGTAGAAAATCATACACTCACTCGGCCTCCAAACTAATATATGGCCGGTCCCCAGTCACACTGCGGTAGTAAATCATACACGTACTCGGCCTCCAAACTACTAAATGACCGGTCCCTAGTCACACTGAGGTAGTAAATCATACACATACTCGGCCTCCAAACTACTAAATGACCGGTCCCTAGTCACACTGAGGTAGTAAATCATACACGTACTCGGCCTCCAGACTACTAAATGACCAGTCCCTAGTCACACTGAGGTAGTAAATCATACACGTACTCGGCCTCCAGACTACTAAATGACCGGTCCCCAGTCACACTGAGGTAGTAAATCATACACGTACTCGGCCTCCAAACTACTAAATGACCGGTCCCTAGTCACACTGAGGTAGCAAATCATACACTTACTCGGCCTCCAAACTACTAAATGACCGGTCCCTAGTCACACTGAGGTAGCAAATCATACACTTACTCGGCCTCCCAGGGATGTTGCAGGTCGGCTCCCTTCAGCTCAGACACAGCCGCCTTCTGAGATATGAAAAAAACATACACCAGTTAGTATTAGTCACATAGTCATACTACATGTACATTGTACACCAGTTAGTATTAGTCACATTGTCATACTACATTGTACACCAGTTAGTTTAAGTCATTAGTCATTCTACATTGTACACCAGTTAGTTTTAGTCATTAGTCATACTACATTGTACACCAGTTAGTTTTAGTCATTAGTCATACTACATTGTACACCAGTTAGGATTAGTCATTAGTCATACTACATTGTACACCAGTTAGTTTAAGTCATTAGTCATACTACATTGTACACCAGTTAGGATTAGTCATTAGTCATACTACATTGTACACCAGTTAAGTTTTAGTCATTAGTCATACTACATTGTACACCAGTTAGTGAGTCTCGGTGACCTTGTTGATTGAATGCTGCCGGCGTGGATTGTCGTTCATGGTGTGTCACTGGTCACTGGTTTGTCTGGTTCAAGCTCGAGTATTATACACAGTCCGTCCTGATACAGTTAGAGCCAGAACAACATTCACTCCACGTGTAACAACAAATGATGTTATTCAAAGTCACTGTCTATATATATTTGATTCTTTTCTGTACACTATGTAGACTGATAGTTAGTTGTAGCAGCAGTTGTTTATGGTATGACAAATAAATCCGAATAACGTTGCCTAGTTATACGATCTTCCCATCGGCCTTATTGTAAAGTTCGCTCTCGGTCGTGTTCCCGATAAACCCGCATCGTGCAAAGACTGAGCCGACAGACGCGTCCGTCGCATGGGGTCATCCTGAACTTAACGGGCACTTTGTGGTCTATACTTACCATTTTAGATATTTTCATATCCTTAATACTCGGAACATACTTCGTGAATATGTTGTCAAGGTTCTCGATACGACCAGACTGAAAAAAGAACCATGACATTCACACATGATCTCGTGTACGTGGAATACAATCTAACGCAGTGAAACAAACCCACTAAATATGAAGACATGAATTTGTCGGCAGTTCAGTTTCTTTTAGACAGTATTTCTATCTAAGAAGATAGTCAGCACACTTTTACCGACTTCCTTTGTCCTTCAAATTCCTTAACCAACATGTGGTCTATGAGGCTGCCAATAATGGTCTTACAGGGGGTGAGGCGAGGTGAGGTGAGGTGAGGTGAAATGGTTTAATGTCGCGTTCAAGATTGTTGCACTGACATAGCGACGAGAATTCACGTGTGCTTGTGTGGATGTTTGTATTAGTCCGGACTAATGTCAGTTTTATATTGCTAGTCCACTGAGATACAAAGCCGCAGTTTAACATGGATACCCACTCAGACACAGTTTACTGACTCCTCGACGAGCGCCAAGCAGGGCAACAACAAGTACCATCTTTTGAGGGTTTTGGAATATGCGGCCAGGGGATTTAACAGCCGATCTTCCGCTCTGCGGGCAGACGCTCTACCACCTCGCCACGAATGCGATCCCGACCGTAAGCAGGCTACTCACATAATGTCTGACTACTGCTCTACATGGTTATATTTGAATTGGGTTTGAACAACTTTAGGACTCTCAAATGACCAAAGTCACACTCATTTGTCAAAGAAGAAATACTGATAAAATACCCACGTGTAGAACCATACTAATTTAAATACAAGATAATCAAGAAACGTAACATTGGTACATTAAAAGACGGGCAAAACAAACGAAATATATAAACAAAAACACAACACATGTCGAAGTCCAAACAGGGGAGACAATTGTAAATAGGGGAGACAACTGCGTATGCCACACACCCGAGGTTCCAGTCGCCCGTTCGCCTTCCTCCACAAGTTGGTCTTCTCGTTGACAAACTGCAGCAGGGCCTCCGGGTGGATTTTGCCGCCATACTGAAACACGGATTAAATTACAAGAGGTCGGGAGCAGTGTAGTAGCCTATGATTGAATGTGTTTACCTTACAATCTACCTGTGTACCTGGGCCACTTCATTGGTGTGCCCAGGGTAGGAGCTCCATGTATACTGGTGTGACCAGGGTAGGAGCTCCATGTATACTGGTGTAACCAGGGTAGGAGCTCCATGTTTACTGGTGTGACCAGGGTAGGATCTCCATGTATACTGGTGTGACCAGGGTAGGAGCTCCATGTATACTGGTGTGACCAGGGTAGGAGCTCCATGTATACGGGTGTAACCAGGGTAGGAGCTCCATGTATACTGGTGTGACCAGGGTAGGAGCTCCATGTATACGTGTGTAACCAGGGTAGGAGCTCCATGTATACTGGTGTGACCAGGGTAGGAGCTCCATGTATACGGGTGTGACCAGGGTAGGAGCTCCATGTATGCTGGTGTGACCAGGGTAGGAGCTCCATGTATACTGGTGTGACCAGGGTAGGAGCTCCATGTATACGGGTAAGACCAGAGTAGGAGCTCCATGTATACGGGTGTAACCAGGGTAGGAGCTCCATGTATACGGGTGTGACCAGGGTAGGAGCTCCATGTATACAGGTGTAACCAGGGTAGGAGCTCCATGTATACGGGTGTAACCAGGGTAGGAGCTCCATGTATACTGATGTAACCAGAGTAGGAGCTCAATGTATACGGGTGTGACCAGGGTAGGAGCTCCATGTATGCTGGTGTGACCAGAGTAGGAGCTCCATGTATGCTGATGTGACCAGGGTAGGAGCTCCATGTATACTGGTGTGACCAGGGTAGGAGATCCATGTATACGGGTGTAACCAGGGTAGGAGCTCCATGTATACTGGTGTGACCAGGGTATGAGCTCCATGTATACGGGTGTGACCAGGGTAGGAGCTCCATGTATGCTGGTGTGACCAGGGTAGGAGCTCCATGTATACTGGTGTGACCAGGGTAGGAGCTCCATGTATACAGGTGTAACCAGGGTAGGAGCTCCATGGATACTGGTGTGACCAGGGTAGGAGTTCCATATATACTGATGTGACCAGGGTAGGAGCTCCATGTATACGGGTGTGACCAGGGTAGGAGCTCCATGTATACGGGTGTGACCAGGGTAGGAGCTCCATGTATACGGGTGTAACCAGGGTAGGAGCTCCATGTATACTGATGTAACCAGAGTAGGAGCTCAATGTATACGGGTGTGACCAGGGTAGGAGCTCCATGTATGCTGGTGTGACCAGAGTAGGAGCTCCATGTATACTGATGTGACCAGGGTAGGAGCTCCATGTATACTGGTGTAACCAACCTACCAGGAATTTATCATGCTTATTATCCGCTTCATACCAGAACACTGCTGGGTTTCCCTGGTGACCGAATCTGGAAATGCAGTAAACAAAGAATAGTAAACCAGTACACAAACCACCCTCTATACAGGCGCACAAAGTCTCAATGTCAGGCAGCATAAATGGTGTATCCCTGCTATAGTATAGCTACGCTGCTACATATGGTTTTATATCAAATATTACGTAAATTAATGTTGACAAAAAAATCAAAAAAAAGATTATACTGGTTGGAGTATTTTGTAGGGGTACAGACACTGTCCGTTTTGTTTTGAAATACTATACCACCGCTTCTACAAGTTTCTTCATATCATTTTGTGGGGTCTTCGGTTCAAATGAAAAACACAAACCTTTCTCGTTTTAGTTGTGGATATTTATCCGAGTCAATGGCGCAGAATATCACCTGCAATACAGAAACGATACATAGACATGTTTTCTATCAGTCACAATTCTGAGAGAACATGGAACAAAACAAACAGAATACCCATGTAGTGCAATGTTCATAAGCCTGGAAACATTCTTGATATGTCGGAAAAGGAAAACAAAAATTAATTAGTACACAGCGTTCTTTTACATTAGTTCTATTTGGATGTAATTTGAAATTATATCCATTCGAATGTTTATCTTGGGGCACGTTTCTCGGTGGGTATTTAACAAACAGATTAGTTTGAAACTATGATAACAAATCCATTATTTAATTCACCGAAGCTTTTTACCTGTTCGTCAAATCGGAATGCTGTAGCTATTTCTTCGTACGAAAACCGAAGATTTCTTTCCTCTGAAAATGTAAATATGTTTATATGTTTCATGGCTTATTTCAGCTAAGCAGGTAACATCATTGCACCAATCACGTTAATCACACTCAGGTAACGTAGTCTGCACAAATCACGTTAACAAATAACCACAGGTGACGTCGTCTGCACCTTCCCGGTTAACCACAGTCGACTTAGCTTGCACCAATCACGTTAGCCACAGGTTACTTGTCTGCACCAATCACGTTAACCACAGGGGATTGGTCTGAACCAATCACGTTAACCACAGAGGTTTTCTCTGCACCAATCACGTTATTCACATGGGACTTATCTGGACCAATCACGTTAACTACAGGGAACTAGTCTGGACCATTAACGTTAACTACAGTGAACTAGTCTGGACCAATCACGTTAACCACAGGGAACTAGTCTGGACAAATCACGTTAACCACAGGGAACTAGTCTGGACCATTAACGTTAACCACAGTGAACTAGTCTGGACCATTAACGTTAACTACAGGGAACTAGTCTGGACCATTAACGTTAACTACAGTGAACTAGTCTGGGCCAATCACCCTAACTACAGGGAACTAGTCTGGACCAATCACATTAACCACAGGCAACTAGTCTGGACCAATCAGATTAACCACAGGGAACTAGTCTGGACCAATCACATTAACTACAGTGAACTAGTCTGGAACAATCACGTTAACCACAGGGAACTAGTCTGGACCAATCACGTTAACTACAGGGAACTAGTCTGGACCATTAACGTTAACCACAGGGAACTAGTCTGGACCAATCACGTTAACTACAGGGAACGTGTCTGCACCAATCACGTCAACCAGGGGGTGATGTAGTTTGCGCCAATCACGTTAACCACAGTTGACGTAGTCTGCATCGTCATCATAAATGACGTAGTCTACACTGTTACCTTGACGTCAAGAACAGACCAGTATCTTAAAATTGTCACCACTGGTTTACCTGTGCAATTCAATTGAATAGATGATGTCATAGTTGTAGGACAACGTCGCTATCAAACCGTTATCATATATTACCATTATGATACTTGGGTAGAATGACATCAATACAGTAATCTTACATCGTTATTGTAGTAGAGTAGTATGACATCAATACCATACCGTTATCATAGTTGAGTAGTATGACATTAATACCATACCGTTATTGTAGTAGAGTATTATGACATCAATACCATACCGCTATTATGATTGAGTAGTATGATATTAATACTATACTGTTATTATAGTTGTGTAGTATGATATTAATACCATACCATTATTATAGTTGAGTAGTATGACATTAATACCATACCCTTATTGTAGTTGAGTAGTAGGACATTAATACCAAACCGTTATTATGGTTGAGTAGTAGGACATTAATACCAACCGTTATTGTAGTTGAGTAGTATGACATTAATACCATACCCTTATTGTAGTTGAGTAGTAGGACATTAATACCAAACCGTTATTATGGTTGAGTAGTAGGACATTAATACCAACCGTTATTGTAGTTGTGTAGTAGGACATTAATACCAACCGTTATTGTAGTTGAGTAGAAGGACATTAATATCATACCGTTATTATAGTTAAGTAGTATGACATTCTGTTTCGGTGTGATGACCAGTTCGTCGTAGTTTTTGTCGGAGACCTCGATGACGTGTTGGCGTTTCACCTCCCCGATGTAGCCGGGCATTGCTAGGGCGATGGTGTTGACGATGTTGTCAACGGTGATGTCGCCCTCCAGTCTGTTCAGGGAAAAGGTAGATTCAAACATTCACCAAACAGTTGACACACGAATAAAAAATTATAGAATTCAACTACACGAATACAGTAAATTCGAAGTCATGAGGACAATGGAATAGAAAAGTTGGGTGAATCCGACGAGCACGGGTGTGGTGCTGACAAACCAAGGATCGTAATCAAAGGAATCGGGGATTCGAACCAGCAGGTGGCACAACCAACGAAACTATGTACAACTATGTACACAAAATCACACTAAAATCTGAAGATCTGCTGGTAACAATATGTGCCCTGCCCGTTTGATGAATTAAATCACCAAGTCGAATATGTGATGAAAAAGATTAATGATTTTAGATATCATTAAATCGATATTCTGATATTATAAGCTACCTTCAAGTTTTTGATATCAGTAATTCATTTTGTGATATCAATAAATGAATCAATGCTATCATAAAATAGGAAAAAAATCATTATGGTAAAACGGCGTCTCATACGTCTCCCGCCATCACTCAGCTGCCACCCACCTCTCCGCTTCCTTCTCCCCCTTCTCGTGGAAGAATATGGCGGGCAGTTCATCGATCCCCCACTGCCGTATCAGCGTTTTGTCTTGAACCCTCCCGAAGATGATTTCCCTGTCATCTTTAAATATCTGAGAAGCGGCGAAGAAAAACGGATAGAGCACCCGGCAACGGGAACACCCTGAAACAAGGGAGGTAATTCATCAATAACGGCCCACACCCAACAGGCCAGTGGGATTGACTCGTTTGATCGTCACGTCGAAAGAATGGGCTAGATGTCCCACACAGGTAATGTGGGTAGAACTGATTTCTAGTGTCCCCTGTGGTGATAGCGCTGGAATATTGCTTCAAATGGGGGTAAAACCATACCCTCTCAGTCACTCACTCACTCTCTTCACGTGGGCGCAATTTATATTGTCCTCTTTGTGGCCTAATATCTCCCCCTTAATCTTTAACCGTCTACGAGCTCAAATCGGACACTAAATCCAGTTTCTACTACCTTCAAGATTCTGGTGTCAGTTTCAACATGTTCTTTTTTATACAGCGAACCCTTGTTAGTCCGGACGGCCGATGATGGGGAAAGTCTATTGAACTGCCGGTCATGACAATAATTTGCTAGTCCGGAAATGCGTTAACCTGGGAAATCTCACTGTAACTCTGACCGTGTATTGGATAGAGCGTAGCCCAGGAGATCGATCCTCTGACCGCGTCATACCAAAACATCTTACTTGCTTTTACCCTGCGAGCACCATACAATCCGGACTGGTGCAAGCAGCCACACACACACACATGCACGCACGCACGCACGCATGCACACACACACACTTACAAGTGAAATATTCTTGAAAGTTTACCAACCAAACATGGCGTATTGAACAGTTGGTGTGATTTCATTAACATGCTTACCTGGTGAGTCGACAAAGTAGATTGGAAAAGAGGCTGCCTCTCTAAACTGAAATATTAAAAATGGCATTAATATTGACACTACTACTACTACTACTACTACTAAATTACTACTAGTAGTACTACCTCTACAACTACTAAATTACTACAACTACTAGTATTACTACTACTGCTGCTGCTACTACTACTACTACTACTGCTGCTACTTCTTCCACTACTAAATTACTACTAGTAGTTCTACCTCTACCACTACTAAATTACTACTATTACTACAACTACTAGTATCACTACTACTGCTGCTACTAATACTACTGCTACTTCTGCCACTACTAAATTACTACTATTACTACTACTACCAGTACTACTACTATATATGTTTTACACTACTACTACTAGTAGTAGTAGTAGTAGTAGTAGTAGTAGTAGTACCACTATATTACTACTATAAGCTAATAAAACCGATAAACTTTTTCTACTTTTACAACTGTTACAAAAACTACTATTAAAAGGAATAGTATTAATACTCCTAATACGTTTACTGCAATATGAAAAGACACGTAGACAGTCCATGGGAATGATTCATCAATACAATCTGTTCAAATGCACATTTGCTGTTTGTACATTGAAACATCACTATAATTATGAGTATATAAAGAATCAACACCTATCTACAAATGACCTTTTCACGCTGTTGAAAACTATACTCGTTATTTTTATTTTTTTTGTCACTGTGATCGCATAGGTGCTGTGGTGGAAACACAGCCTTATCAGCACTATCGACTACAAATATGGGATACAGCTATTGATATGCGTGTGCCAGTGCAGGTTCACCCATGACACCACGTGTTGCCAACCTGGAGATCAATGAGTACCACGTTGTCGTGCCGGTGTACATCGCGCTATAGCGAGGACACCTGGGCATCAAGGGAGAATTGCATTTCTACGGTGATTTCATTCGATGATAGAACCATTTTCATTAAAATACAAACGGTAAAACGCTCCATATGACAACGTTATTCCCGTGACGTTTAATAGGATGATATAAACCTCGGAAAATGACAGTAATTAATAAAATAATCATTTCATATGTTTTCTTGGAATTGGAACCCAAATATACACGGTCCTATCACTTTTTTTATGTATTACAGTACCTTGTAAAAAAAGTTAACATTGTTTTACCTTGTAAACGTTTCCGAATAATATAAGCCACCCTTCATTTGGAAATATCTCTTTGTTTTCCACGTGACCCGTCAAAAATGATAATATACACATGTCTTACCTTGTCAAAGTTAGTTTTATCCAGCTCCCACACTCCATGTATACTTAGAAAATTCAAAGATAAAATAAAAACAATGAGCGAAACCGGCGACCTGCACATCACCATTGTGAATGATTTTACGGTGTAACAGGGACAATCACCCGCGACAGTGAATGACGTGGTTCCTTATGATAACGCGCCGTCAAGAGTTTAGTGCAGCGGTGGTGTAAGGAGTTTGCAAAGTTGAATTTAGTATCACAAGTCGATATGGGAAAAGTGCGCATGTGTCGCCAGATGGATAGAGTCCGATTCAATACACACAGGCTTTCCCATTCATATGGATATTAACGCCGAAGCAAGACCGGTGGCTAACATTGGTAGTTTATTGATTTTGTAACTTTAAATTATATCTGAAAATTGAACTTGCTTTTGGCGATACAAATATAGGAATCAAAGCGACAAAATACAGAACTGGTATGTGCATTTTCTTTAAAGAAACCATTATTATGTATCCTTACCCGTTGGAGAGTCCGGGCAGAATAGGCCCACGAACCCAAAGCAGGTATTTAGAGATGGCCAAATTGCAGACGCTTGATGTGAACAATTTGTTGATTATTTCGTCGTACCCCGACTGCGTGTATTGATGGGCTGACTTGAATATATGATATACAGCGTGCCATAGCCCAATATATCTGGCAACTATTAACCCACTCATTAATGTTTTAAACATTATGTTGTTTATTTATGTGTCAATGAAACCACTGCACACAAGAATACAATCAGAAGTCACACCCTAAGTCATCCCTCAGTCACACACTAATCCTCTATCCACCCGCTCGACCACCCACCCAATCATTCACTGACCCGAGGGGATTCTGGAATGGAATATAGGGTGGCGAGGCTAGGTGACTGTTGATAGAGTGAAAAGCAGTGGATTTTTTTGCGCATATTTACAGACTGTCCTCATACAGCGAGAATAGTGCTAAGTGCGGCCTTAAAGAACACTCACTCACTCACTCCCTCCCTCTGCACAGCAGGTATCCTGGAAACAGTAACGGAGGCGGACGCCACGCTGAACGCCACGCGATGCCAACTGTCACCACGATCCATAGACTTGCTTACATTGCTGTCACAAACCATGGTCGTGTGTTGTATGTACGAACAATGCTTGAAGAAATATATAGATTATATTCCTCAGTGGTGGATACATATTCTCATTTTCAAATAATTCATAAGTCCACATCTTATTTTGAACTGTCATTCCCAGGGTAGTTGATGCGAATTCCAAAGCAATGAAATTATTTGTTTGTCAGATAGTATTCATGGAATTCAATAGTATTTATTTAATGCGCACGTCGCTCACCTTCATACTGTCTAATGTGTGTTTTATCTTCCGTCAATCATTGGTCGGGTCACTTGCGTATTAACATAATACTGACCTCTTTAATATTTTCACAGAAAATAGAATAACGTCTGGGCATACGATATTAAAATCAAACACATCCTGATAAGACATGTTGTCGTTCATTTGATGTAAAGTTAGGGCTTTATATACGATGATATTTGAAAGCAACTATGTGTTATTTGCACCGCGTAATGAGTGTTCCAAGGAGGATAACTCTACCAGTCTTATTGTCCCGTTTACAAATGCAGATTTAAAATCCTTACATTGAGTATCTCGCTTTAATCTTAAATAAATATTCGAAAATAGTGTTCATGATATGAATATGTCTTAATCAGGAGTTAACTATCATGGCGGAACGTTTTCCAGACTAGAAGAAACATGTGTATTATCTAAACGTAATTAAATAAAGCGCCCGTTAAATATTGGACTCTGAGTCAGCGGGACCTTAAGGTATTGCGTGAAAAAATACATTAAATATATATTATGTTAATAAGATATTTCATAAAAACTGTTTACACAAAAGGTTGTTGCTGATTAATTCAACAGTTAGCAATGTTTTTTTGCTGATTAATTCTATCAGAAATATGTTTTGACGTGCATTCTTCTTACCGATAAGGACGTTAGTGACAAATTCATGTAGATGTTCACACATCACACCATGACAGGCACAGAGAGGTAAATTGGTTAAACTCGAAAAACAACACAATGGTTATTTTTATGTTGACCTGACAAATCTCACCTTAAGGTAAAAAAAACAACCAATTGACTAAGTATTTTTTTCTAACATGTATTGCGCCCCTCGGTCACATGCAGCAGCTGAACAAGATGTAGTGAAAAGCCTGTACCGAGATGCTGGCACTTTCCCGTCCCCGGGGGCATTCAGGATGTCTAACTACGCAGCAACGGAAATTTGAATTTGAAATCGAACGAAAGAAACGTCTTGACATCCAGTTATTTAGAAATTAAAAGAGTATTGGTAAATCTCTTTGTAACCAGGACACAGTAACCTTAGCAACGAGTGCAAGAGGTATAGCTTTTTGTGTGTTTCAATGAGACAAAGATCTTTGTTTTTCTGGCTCCCTTTCCTTCTTGAGATGTTTTCGAAATTCAACTGTTCACCTCGAAGTATTACATACACTCGATGTTTCTGAACGTCCAGGAGCGGCGACAAAGCATATATGCATAATGGTTAAAGGGTTTCTGGAGTACAGGAATCGATTTGCCTCCACACCCCCCCCCCCCCTCCAACACACACACACACACACACACACACACACAATCATCACCTCCGTATCAACACCTCCCCATTTCAACCCCTAACCACCTCTGTATCAACACCTCCCCATCACCCCTTAATCATCACCTCCGTAACAACATCTTCCCATCACCCCCTAATCATCACCTCCGTTTCACCATGCACCTCCCCATCACCCCCTAATCATCGCCTCCCTATCACCCACTTATCGCCCCTAATCACCACCTCCCTATCATTCCCCAATCATCACCTCCGTATCAACACCTCCCCATCACCCCCTGATCATCACCTCCGTATCAACACCTCCGCATCACCCCCTAATCATTACCTTGGTATCAGCACCCCCCACCACCCCCTAATTATCACCTCCGTGTCAACACCTCCTCACAACCCTCTAATCACCACCTCCATAAACATAGACTTACGATTAGTTTCTGAAATAATATATGTGGATAGCAACAAGTAACTACATTTAAAGGGGCCCGTGGAACATCTAGACTTACTTCATTTGGGCCAGTAAGGGCTGGATGGAAGGGACAATGACATGGTTGCGGGGACTGAGACTAACAAACACATTGTTGTGAAGGTTACACAAGGGGCTGACAAGCAGCATCTGGCAATACTATTTCTCAAGTAACCACGTCGGTGTAATGAAACGAGACGTACACGCCTCTACCAATCACATCTAAGTTATGTTAACTCAAACCTTTGAAGAAAACGAACTAAACGTGGAAACCTAATTATCTGGTAGCCCCAAAGGTTTTCGAAAGTGGTTGAGGGAATTATGTTTCAGCGTTCACTGGGAATAATCTAAATTAATCAACCAGTAGCAGTACACACAGTGACTGTGGCAAACCACAGCCTTCCGGGATGCCTGAATATCTACTTGATTACCTTAATGTTTTGGAGGTTTTCGTGGAGTCTTGTGCCCATTGTTTACATCACGTGGTCACTGCATTAGATAACGACGAGAACGCGGTGAGGATGGAAGCAGGATGATGCACTGGGTGCACGATAAGGCGAATCCCCAAACAACAATTCAGTGGAGACTGTAGAAATCTGTTTTGTACATATTGACTGGTCAAACTGATGGATCTTATACACCAATACGTACACCGTAGACATATATCGTTCGCTGTTATATATGATTACTCTCGGACAAATACAGCTCTTTACTGATTTGTATGCGACTTTAAACAGTCCGAAGTGACGTACCACTTTGTGAAATCCGCGAGCTTGGGTAAGGATAAAATTCACAACTCTATACAGCGACATTTGCTGCCTTAAACCTCCGGGTCCCGTTCCACAAAGATGATCGCAACTTCTTTACTTCAACATAGACATGATAGAGTCATAGCGCCACGATCGTTTAGTGGTACGGAGCCCAGGGCCAGTTACAATTAGTTAAATATATCTTTTTATCATATAATGGGTAGGTTTCTCGGCAGAATATAGCCAACGGATAAAAACTATATCCGTTGGGTCATATGCGGATAGAGATGCAAATATGATAAAATATCAAAGGTCAAGTAGGGACTACTTTAACTGTTTATAAACAAACATGGCGTCGCCCTCGTCATTCGGCGATCGAGTCAGATTTAACCATCGGGAATCTGGATAAACTACAGGGATAATTACTATCATTATCAAAAGAACAGTCTAATATACTGAAAATCAGTGTCTAACTGTGACGTAGCTAAGGCATTTCATAAGTTTTGGCAACTCTGGTGATATAAATTTCGAAATTTTGCGAGGGCACTAGACCTACCTGAGCGGGGTCAGTGGCCATGTAGATCTGTGCTTGTAGGCCTCTGCGGCTTGAAACCTTATCCACAAGTTAAAATAGTTGGAGTTGGTCGAAATATGTTCGAATTGTTACCTTGTTTCGTTTTGTCGCTGTGTGTACATCTTACTGCACTTCGTAACGTTATGACAGGACAGGCCGACTGTCAACAACATCTGACCGTGGCTGTGACGTCTCATAGACTAGGGTTATAGTAGCTTCCCTTTGACAAAGGGCAGTTACTCTAGCGGACAGTCCGATGCATTGCTGCGAAAGGCAAGTAAAACAATTGTTGTTTTGCGTTTGTGTTGTTTTGGCACTGTATAAGAAACAGATTTCAGTTGAGACTATATTGGCTACTGTCCGATTGACACATCACTTACCCTGTGACGTACTAAATATCAATGCACACATTCCAGGAATACTCGCAATGTATCGGTAATGTTTGTGAGAGAGGGAAATCGATTTTCAAGCACAGAATTGAAGAATGGCATTATATGATAAAGAGGTTATCACGCTTGTGTGTTTGGGGATGGTAAATATCCTGTTTTAGGAATAGATATTATATATTTAGCTCGCCAAGGGTCGCTAAATACAATACAACCTCTATTTATCATCCCCCCATTTTATCACTGTGTGACAAATTAACCTTAAAAATGTAAACAACAAATAAGTTGCAATATACATGTATGTTTTGCTATGGTCTAGAAAAAACAATATACTTTTTTAAAGTATGTCTGCCAAAAACATTTCTAAGAAATGATAGAAAGAAGTGTTAGTCTGGATCCAGGCGCTAATCAGGACACCCTGCCTTCAGAACGATTACCACTGGCCACTTATATCAAGACATATCACCATGCTGATAGTTTCGCAAGGGACGACACCGTCCGGCAAATATAGTTTTTAATGTATACTTTACCTCTATTGAACATTTAGCATACATGTTACAGATGTTTAGACGTGATCAATGTTTTCATCGTAGACTCAATGCAGGTAGATACATACCAGACATTCCCGTTACATAGACATATATTGAGATCGCACCAGATCTCTAGATCATGGTTACTGTATACAATAATCAAACTGTCAAATTATTGAGTGAGTATGGGTTTTACCGCTTTTATCAATATACCAAAATCACGGCCGGGGACATCGGAAATGGACTTCACACATTGTACCGATATAGACATTCGAACACGGGTCTTCAGCATGATGAGCGAATGCTTTAACCACAAGGCTACCCCACCGCCCCTGTTAAATAAGAAAATAAATATTAGTCATCGCCAACCCAAAAGGCTAGCTAGTCATTGCCTGTAAAATGGCCGACGTCCGGATCCCGGAAAGGTAGAGACAGGTCAGCCAAATTAACGGATCTGAAGGAAACCGAGTGGTCGTCCCTTGACGCTGTCACACGTCATCGTCAACAAGACCGAGAGCCGTCATGGCGGCAGTCCAAGCATGAGAACACTCAATTTCATGTTGTATAACAAACCAGTAGCAATTCCATGGGTTCAACAAGTGCTCTCACCAGGGAGTGGATTTAGTACACAAAGTTGAAGTAATTCAGATCCGTCCAGAATGCCCCACAAGGGAAACATGATCTAAAGAGAGCTCAATTCTATCACAGTATTGCAGAACCAGACATGTTTGACTAAAGTCAATATTTGAATAAACATGTGTTTTCATCTCTTAGATGTCTTTATGGGGCAAATATTTTCAATTCGTCCAAACATGTAACGCTTATTTAATCTTCGCTTCTACATTTTGTTAGCCTCATTTCACATTTGTTTACGTCATTAACACTTTCTCTTCTTCTTTGTACTATGCACAAGGCAGTGTCACCATGCTAACAAACACCAGGCACTCGTCGTGTCTCGGCAACAATGACATGAGACAAAGTACGTTAAATAGTTGACGCCAAAATCCATGCGCCATCTGAATGTGCCGAAAACAGGTTATTCCGTCAGGCCCTTAAACCAGGAGGACCCATGTTTCAGCTTGAATATAGACGGAACATGAGGCAGACTAGGAAGAAGAGGACGGGGATATGACCCTCTCGATCAACTGTGCTTGACAGTCTGCTGGTACGGTACAATGAATATAGCGTTTTATAATGACCCTTTTAGTCTATTAAAACCACTCGTTTTCCCTGTCAGTGATATGAAATCGACCGTTTTTAAAAACACCTGTTGTTTCAGTGATATGGAAATATCCGTTTTCCCTATCCTCTTTTGTTTCAGTGATATGAGACATAGTAAAAAAATTACGTTCTCCCGAACACCTGGTGTTTCAGTGATATGAGACATACGTTCTCCCAAACAGCCTGGTGTTTCAGTGACATGGTGACATACGTACTCCCAAACAGCCTGGTGTTTCAGTGACATGAAGACATACGTTCTCCCAAACACCTGGTGTTTCAGTTACATGGAGACATACGTTTCCCGAACACTTGGTGTTTCAGTGACATGGAGACATACATTTCCCGAACCTGATGTTTCAGTGATATGGTGACATACGTTTCCCGAACACCTGGTGTTTCAGTGACATGGAGACATACGTTCTCCCAAACACTTGGTGTTTCAGTGGTATGGAGAAATACGTTCTCCCGAACACTTGGTGTTTCAGTGACATGGTGACATACGTTCTCCCAAACACTTGGTGTTTCAGTGATATGGAGAAATACGTTCTCCTGAACACTTGGTGTTCAGTGACATGGTGACATACGTTCTCCCGAACACTTGGTGTTTCAGTGACATGGTGACATACGTTCTCCCGAACACTTGGTGTTTCAGTGATATGGAGACATACGTTCTCCCGAACACCTGATGTTTCAGTGACATGGTGACATACGTTCTCCCGAACACTTGGTGTTTCAGTGACATGGTGACATACGTTCTCCCAAACACTTGGTGTTTCAGTGATATGGAGACATACATACTTCCAAACACCTGGTGTTTCAGTGACATCGTGACATACGTTCTCCCGAACACCTGATGTTTCAGTGATATGGAGACATACGTTCTCCCGAACACCTGATGTTTCAGTGATATGGAGACATACGTTCTCCCGAACACCTGGTGTTTCAGTGATATGGAGACATACGTTTCCCGAACACCTGGTGTTTCAGTGATATGGAGACATACGTTCTCCCGAACACCTGATGTTTCAGTGATATGGAGACATACGTTCTCCCGAACACCTGATGTTTCAGTGATATGGAGACATACGTTCTCCCGAACACTTGGTGTTTCAGTGACATGGAGACATACGTTCTCCCGAACACTTGGTGTTTCAGTGATATGGAGAAATACGTTCTCCCAAACACCTGGTGTTTCAGTGACATGGTGACATACGTTCTCCTGAACACTTGGTGTTTCAGTGATATGGAGGCATACGTTCTCCCAAACACCTGGTGTTTCAGTGACATGGTGACATACGTTCTCCTGAATACCTGGTGTTTCAGTGACAATGAGACTTACGTTCTCCCGAACACCTGATGCTTTAGTGATATGGAGACATACGTTCTCCCGAACACTTGGTGTTTCAGTTGTACGAATCACCCGTTTTCCATAACACCTGGTGTCGTGGATTGAAGTAATTTGGTTTCACACACACGTGGTGTCGTTGGGGTTGCAATCGTCAGTTTTCAGTACCACGTGTATGTATTTGGGATTCAGTGTCAGGAAATTATCAGTGTTCCCCAGTATCTTGTCGTAGTGTTGACAGCTGTTCAAGCAAGCTCCTTTGTTATTATTCTTACAAATGCACCACAGAATGTGTATAACTGAGCTAAAATAAAAGGAATTAAATGAGTTTAAAATAGTAGCAGTTTATATTCATGAGAACATTACCATCAAGAATTCAATTCAAGATGTCATTTTATCCTTCAGAAACCCGAACACGTCCCACCAGGGACAGAAAGCCACGGCGTACTCCGAGACTGAGGCACCGAAGACCACAAAACATGCACCAGGAATGGATTCTATATGCAAGGTCTGACCAGTGTCAATTAGGGCAATGAAATAGCTGGCCTCGTCCTTGTTCACAGCATGCATGGTATTTGTGTGTATGTCTCACTTGAATTTGTAACCTGACAATTACTTTGGTGGTAATGGATTGTAGACCTCACCCACAATATTGACTTTCATTTAATGACTCAACACGGCAAAAACGAAATGCATGATGCTTCTTCCTCTGTCACTGTTCAGAGCTAGGTAGCGAACTTCAAGGGGGGAGAGAAAGCCTCGAAGATGATCCAAGATGAGGAAGACCTTCATCTTCTACATGATGATAAAATACATGATGTGATTATGGATGACCACCAACAGAGTTGGCATCTCTCTTGAGATGGTTGAGAACATGCCGAGGAATGAACCGGACTTCACAAAGGTTTAAGCACACGGGATTTCAAGGCTTGTGATCTCTGTAACCATGGGTGAGTCTTGGGTTCACCACTATCAGCAAGGGACTACGCAACAGTCAAAGCAGTGGAAACATCTAACGTCTCATCCGACGAAGGAGGCAAAGTCTGTTCCATCAGATGGTAATGGCTTCGGTTTTTCTTGGACACCATGCCGCAGTAATATCAACTTCGAACGGGACAGTCCATTTTCCCCCGTAATGTCGAACGTCAGGCAGGGTAACAGCTCGTACCATCTTTTAACATACTAGTTTGGTATGGGGCAACCGACCTTCCGCTCTTCGACAAACACTCCATCCACTACACCACTGGCGGTTGTAAGCTCCAGGACACTGTCATGTACACATATGTACATTGTTAGCGATAACTCAGTAACGGTTTTCAGTCGTCTGAAGATAAGTGGTACTGCTTTTAGATTTGTCTGCACCATGCCCGTGCTCTTGGGTTTCACCAAAGTAGTACACATCTACGAACTACATAACTTCTCGATTTCACCTTCACCAAGTTCACATGTCTGGATATAACTGAAACACTGTTCTAAGCGGCGTTAAACCAGACTCACTCACCCACTGTAGTGTTTTAGTGTACAAGACGACATTTGGCACAGAAGACCATCCTCACATGCGATATAATCCACATAAGATGCTACATGTTGCCGAGCCTTATTCACTGCCTGGCAAGCATGGGAATGGCTGTAACAATTAATGCGTTAAACTCAGCGATGCATCTGCAATATTTGAGCCATATAGCGACGAGAATATATGTTGCATAGAAAATGCACGGTTAAACAATAATGCAAATATTAATAATTCTAGAGAGATAAAAATATATTGCATTGTAGAAGACTGCATAATCTCACATAGCCTTGGGCACAACATGTAAATGAAGTATTTCTGTCACCAGTTTCTATACTTCCGGAAACCATCGTAATGTCGATTAATAGTTAACAATCATTCAAATTTAGTTTTCATATAAAAAGTAGCTTCACAAATATGAAAACTTCAACGACAGAGAATAACGAGTCTCCATTATAATTCCACTGACACTTATTCCATTGGGCGTAAAAGACAAATAGCATGACAATAACAAAAACAACATTTTCCAAACACAAAGTCAACGTTATGAATTATTCCATGAGAAAGATAAGTAAACGTTACTATGTTTCCAATTTGTGGGCCTAAAGTTGACATATCTTTTATGTCATATAATTTGTTTGCAACAGGCCCGATAACTGTTTGAGGTATAGAGCTAGATGTTTATTACGAACGCGCACTGGGTTTTACAAGAAGCGGGTTAGCAAGTAGTCCCTTATGAATTTCCAAGAGGTACAGAAAATTGATTGAATTACCATACCTTTCATTACTCATAATGTTTGTGTCTTGACATTTTAGACGAGGTAACCGCTTTAGTTTAACGACGGAAAACATATTTGTTTGCAAAGCAATATATATTCAGATAAGAGAGCGAACTCTCGACTCGCCAGTAATAGACGCACGGAGAACGTTTCCTTATTCGTTTGCAAGGCACCACCAGTGAGACCACAGTCCATCTATGAAGTGAATCTTCAATAACAGTCCCATGACTGCTCCTTAAGAAGCACAAGGCTATCAAATACATTATGACGGCACTCAATCTCATGTTGTACCTCCCTAACCCTTAGGGCGGTCATCTGTATGCGCTTCAGCGCTGTTGGAATCACCACTTCTGTCAAGCCATCCATGGTTCCCTTCTGACGCTCCCCGGACGCTAAAGTTGACGTGAACGACCACGGCATGTCATTGTGGCATTATCAGAAGACGAGGATCTTGGTTTTGCAAGTGCTGCCTATCGGTTCCTTGTGTGGTAATTGAAAGTGTTCTGTTACTCCAAGCGTTTAAGTGGAAGGTTCATCCAGACAGGGTGTTATTATATTGAATTTCTTTTCAACCATTATTGGTATTTACAGGGTTAGATTGATGGCCGTGCTGGTAGGTACGCCAATGGCAAGGGAATGGTCGTTACATTTAATATGCAAAACACATCCTTGGGTTATGTTATTCTTTACCGTGTGTTTGTGACGGGAGCCACCATTGGGGCAGGGTACACTCACCTTTTCGCAAACACCTGGTATCATATTGTACATCGATATATATATATTTGATCGTGATTCATAGACTCATGCCCATTACACAGTCGGATTCGTACAATCGACACTGCTTTTAGCAGATATTAGTATTTCTTGTCGCTAAGTGTTTTGTCGCTAATGTATTTCACATGTTTTCATTGGAAAAAAAGAGACCAGTGACACCGTGAACCATCCCTATGTGATGATCATTCATAACCACATGCTTAGCCGGAAAAGGGTAATGGACTCTGCGTCCAGCAAAGATTCCTTATGATCATGGAAGGGGGTGGTCGCTAATTTCTACATGTCTAAAGAAGTCTTTTAGGAGCTTAAAGTAGACGATTTCGAAAAGATCCACTGAAATTGAAATAAAACCACAAAAAAGTCTTCAAAGACAAAATTGGCGAGAGATAAAATCTGTCATTTTTCCTCTTTCGGACTAAATTGCCATGGCTTCTATTTCCGCACCGTTCTTGTTTCAGACCTTCTTCGCTCTATAATGTATCTGCTTTCGGGATAGCGAGAATAATAATAGTCTCTAAACTACGTAAGCCATGTATTTAGAAGCGTAACCAAACCAGTTCCTATGCACGTTCATACGTTTTAAAGATGCGGTTAAAGGTAGGACTACAATTACAGCAAACGCTGCTTTCGTTTGATGTTATATTTGTGCATCTATTTTCACAGATGCATGGTACGAATTTAAATTCGCCGAGACTCCAAAAGCACTGCGATCAAATCAATTGCTTGATTATTGATGTTGAGTATTGAAGGCCTTCCCGCATGTGCAGCAATACGCAATGAAGGGAGGCTGAGGCAGTTCTGGCATCTCAAATTTTAATTATGAGGTGGAAACATTAAATGCCAGACAGACGGCTGAAATTGGATTGGCCTTTAGATCATGTAGACAACGGTCGTGTGGGTTATTATTTGCCTGAGGGAAGAAAGAACGGATGGCAATAACCGTTAGACTGCATCAGTCACATTGTGTTGTACCCACCATCTTTGCAAATATGCTGGTATATATTGAGTTATAGAACATACATCACGTCATCAGGTGTATCACTACAACATACATCACGTCATCAAGTGTATCACTACAACGTACATCACGTCATCAAGTGTATCATTACAACATACATCACGTCATCAGGTGTATCACTACAACGCACATCACGTCATCAGGTCTATCACTACAACGTACATCACGTCATCAAGTGTATCACTACAACATACATCACGTCATTAGGTGTATCACTACAACGTACATCACGTCATCAGGTGTATCACTACAACGCACATTATTACGTCATCGGGTGTATCCTCGCGGGGACCTGGAAAAGATTTCGAGTTATCCGGGGTTCGAGACAATAGGGGAGCTTTATGCTTTATTTGAATACTTGGGACTCCCAAATGAATTCCTACAACTGGGAATTCGACACATCGAAGTTCGATACAACGAGGTGCGACTGTACATCACTTCAGCAGGTGCCTCACTGAAAATACACACAGGTTCACGTCGCCACGCCTGTACACATACATCACCTAACCGTTTATTAAGTTGGGATATCTTAAACCTAATGCTGCAGCTACCATGCTAGGTAACAAGAGTTGCGACAGTTGCGTCGTGACGACCACGTTGTACAGCATGCCCTGATGTAAGCTCGGTGGACACACCAGCCTTTTCATGTTTGTGACAGCGACAGGCGAACAGAGTCGACACGAGAGAAGATTGCTCTCAAGCCAATAGTGACAATATAGCCAATAATACACACATGCAGGAATTCATTAAAGGCCTTCAAACACAGGTGCACATGGGGTTATATACAACTGGAAACCACATGCTAATGTCCTGCTTCACAAAATAGTCGGCGAATGAATAGAATGGTACATGGATGATTGGAAATGCAATCGGAGTGACATTGGTGTGCGTTGGTGTGGAATAATCCGCGGACAGTGAATATGATGGCTGCAATATTGAAATAGTTGTTGTTGCTGCATCTGTTGTTGCAGCTCACAGCACACTGACGCAGTCTGACAAGCCGTCATATCAGTGATGCAGTGTTCAATGTCGACCTGACGGTGAAATAATCCACACTGTCTTGATGATGCAACAGCTGATGTGACTACTAGCTCTATTTCCAAACGTAGTTCATTCTGAGCGAATGCAGTATGACAGCGAGAGCGTTGTGAGCCTTTCGATGTGGCAGCATGGTGTTTACTTCTTCAAAGCATCGTGACGGTTGCAATGTCATGGTGTGACATGTGTGTTGTGACTGCGAGGTTTTAGACATGACGTCACAAGGCCCTGAACTTAGGTCGCAAGACATTTCATACGCTGTGGTAGAGCATTTTGACATGTGACGTCAGTCGGGTTTACGTGCGACTTCAAGGGCGTTATATTGTGAGGCTGCAAGACTTCCATCTCTGCGTCACGACGTGTACCGAGAGAAGCCATTTTTTAAGGTGAGACTTAGATCTGTTAAACTTTATCCCCCTGGATGCCACAGGGACATATATATCCTCTACAACCCTCACTTTGAAGTCGAATACAAATACAAATACAAAATACATCACCCACACAAATCCACTTCACAGTTTTGAATAAGGTGGGAAATTCCCTGTTCTGTGATATTATCCACTCGTCTGGCATTTTAGGCCAAGCAAAAGTACTGAAAATGACCTCTGAAAATTAGGTACACCGTAAATGTCGCCATTTTTTACACATTACTAAATCACCACTCACGGCGTTATTTACAGCATGTTTTGAAATCTTAATTTAGGATATTTACTCGGAGAAATTAATTTTTAAAATAGCATGTTAGTGATCACGGGTATCTGTCTTTTATGAAATCACCAAAGATCATTCCAAAACGTCTCCGATAACCCTAGAATCGTTTAGAATGTTTTGGAAAATACGCAAACACGAACGCCGAAGTGAACTTTCCGCCATATTGGCTAGTGTTTACAAAATCACGTTTCAGGTACACCGGTTATGAGGCGCATGTAACATCGCGTATATTTCAACCTTAGCTGCGATACACACATCCTTGAATTCCTCATACATTTTAGAATCAAATGACCAATGGTCTTTGTCACCAATACAAAGTGGCTGGATGAAATCAAGCAAAATATGTTAGGCGTGAAAACGAACGCTGTGCTCGAAAAACTGCACTTGTTTGAAATGTAAACATAAGAAAGATTTTACACAGTGTATCATTTTCTCCTATTTTGAGCTATCCATTCGTCTATTCTTTCAAGATATTGGCTCAACATTTTCAGAATATGCATGGAAAGAGAATAGTAGGAAAAATTAGGGAATTTAAAAAGGATACATTGCAATGATTTGATATTTTCAACAGAAATTGTCAAAGTGACCGTCCTGTGTGACGCCATGACTGACGCAAACTCACGCACGACAACGGTATTTGTCGGAATTTCTGACTATTTCTGTTTGTTTCAATGAAAATTATAACAACAAATAACAGTACATAGCTTGTCAGAATGTTTCTGATTACTTACATGTCACATTTATGTACATACGATCCCTGAATCAACGAAAGTCCCCTCGTAAAATCCCGCGTACTGTTGACAGTGAACACGCCATTTTGTAAAAGTCGGTCACAGGTAGTGACGTCATACGTCAACATTGTTGTACATATTTAGTAATTTCTTTGAGGCGAAGGTCCTTGAATGAGATTGAACACGATCATTGTATAATGCTGTCTACAGTTTCAGTTATGATGTAGATTTTGCATGTCTTTTATACATTTTTTTCACACAATTAATTTCACTTTTGATATTTATCAATTTTCAAAATGATATCATACGTAAATATGGGCCTAACATGTATGAACGAACATTTGATAATCTTCTGTTTGTTTGAACATTGTTTACATAACAATTGATAGGTATTAGTGTCGAATACGATCATTCTTTCCTTTGGACATCTGTTACAAGATGAAGTGTAAATGTTGCTGGAATATTGCTAAAAGCGGCGTAAAACCATACACACAAATATAACCAATGTCCTTGAATATCTGTTTCATTTTATTTTATAACTAAAACTGAATATATTACTTTAACAAAATGGATAATATGTTTTGTTAAAATATATGCACACATTTCTGAAAGAATTGTCTTGGTCTTGGAATTGTTTTTTATGTCGTTTGATACACAGAACAGTGATATCTAACGATTCGCTAGATGCGCGTTATAGTCACAAACAATTTAAGAATTATTCCTCTCGTTTTGCAATATATAATCTATGGATTCATTCTTTTTTTCAATATTGTGATCACAGGATATTAAACTGTTTACTTTATTTCTCCAGGAATCGTAAAATGTATAAAGATAAACTCCATGCCAGGTACCCCGTTGGTTCAACTTTAAACGATTATCCTGATAATTCTATATCAATAGAGTGAGTGAGTGAGTATGGTTTTACGCCGTTTTTAGCAATATTCCAGCAATATCACGGCGGGGGTCATCAGAAATGGGCTTCACACATTGTACCCATGTCGGGAATCGAACCCGGGTCTTCGGCGTGACGAGCGAACGCTTTAACCACTAGGCTACCCGACCGCCCCCTATATCAATAGAACTTTCTTCGCATCTTTTATTGTGTAATTCGGTGACGAGATGACGAGAAATAATGACATAGTAAAGAACAAATATGTGTCCAAAATTGAATATAATTTTGGTTGTTTTGAAATATTCTTTTGGGTATTTCATTACGTGCATTGATGCCAAACAGGTGCGTGTCTTGTCCAATTAAGATACACGATAAACTATCTAATTGTTATCATATTCAAGACATTTTTTACTTGGTGAAAGCAATCATTTTATGTTGTGTTGATAGAGCGTCAAATTCCGTTTTACACATCGAAATTTCCCATACCATGAACGAAAATTAGGGGAGATATATGTTAATCAAAATACCATTGTCGTCCTTCTCCGACGTTATCAAAGCCATAAAACCAGCCATGACGTCAAATAGAATGGTGTTATTTTTTGGTATTTCATTACATTTGATGATCATAAGGCTAGTGCTCCATTAATAATGGTGCAACATTAGTCAAATTACACTTACACATTCAGGAGAATGTTGAAATCTAAGGACTAAGTTATAGGTTAGATAGGGCAATCCATTTCTCTATTTCCTCTTTTTTATGAAGTACGATTTCATCATTTCTTATGGGTTTTTTTTAAATTATAGCTGAACGTATACAGTTTCTTTATCGATATTTGTGTTTGAATAGTTTAGTTCCTCCTGAACAAAACACCACAATAATATATTATCCTTACCAACAGCTAATTCTCACGAAGTGACCTGAGTTACAATAAACTAGTGCTAAGCATAGCGGAGTTATGCCCCCTTTTCTTTGTACTTGTGTAACCTCTCTGTCGCCTTTTGACGTCATAGAGAAAAATCAGTTTTCGTCATTTACGGCATGCTATTTTTGGCTTTGAATGTATGTCGTTATACATACGCATATAACTCCATTTGATATATAGTTATGTCCTTCAGATATAAGGCAGTATTTTGTTCGCTCACAGTTTCCGTAAAGCTTCTAAATAAAAAAAATCGTTGCACAGTACTTTTATCGGTGTACGATAAAAAGCGGAAAAATTTACTGTTTTTCAACGCAGAACAAATTCTCGGACAACACTTAGAAGTGTATTTTTTTTTAAACCAGTTAACTTTACACCATCTAAAAGGAAATTTAATATTCTCCACCTCTGCGTAATTTTATAGCCAGAGGTAGATCCAGTGCCGCGTGAGCACAATTCTCGCACAACCTTTACTTTTCCGATCTTAGGAAAATGTGCGTCAGAACAAAAACTCGGCATCCGGAGGGTTAAGCACATACAGAACGTCAACCAGAGAATATCAATATTCGCAGTCTCGATTATCCGTCGGTATAAATTTTATTGGGAGTAAAAGGCAAAATAGATTTGGATACATGTATATGAATGGATCACTGAAAATATGTGATGACATCAGGTGTTCCTGAAAGGGATAAACATGTCCTGCCCTACCGGTCGCACTCACTGCTCACACCATTTGCATAAAAACGTTAGTGCTTCTTTGTGGCCTTATTCAAAACATCTTGTCCTTGATTTCCAAATTTGACGCATCAGTGACAAAACTTGTCTGATGCAGTTACCTTTTTTGACTTGTACCATGTGTTCACATGTGTCCTTTTTTTAAGGTGAACAATTGTCTTGACTTTGCATGTGTTTGTGATGGGTGCCATGGGCAGGTAGGATACGCTTACCTTTTCGCGAACACCTCGTATCATCTCTATTTGATAATGAGTCATAAATACAAGGTTATATAAATAAAGAAATAAGATTCATATACAGCGCCTTGTTCCAATATTTGCTCAAAAGCGCTTAGCCAAAGGCTCTGCAGAAGAGAACTATTTTGAGATGTTTGGGAAAGTCCGAGACGCTTGAGTCCATTCAGCATAGCATTACACTTGTCGACGTCACGACCTGACACATCAAGTTGACTGCACGCCATGGTAAAACTGTTACAGTAATAATCTTCAAAGCGGCGTTACATTTAAACATAATCTGCATACTGCCGTAAAGTAATTTGCAAGAATGCCAAGCTTTGAAACAATCTGTTCACCTAAACCAGGACGTACACAAATAGCTGCGAAATTACCGGTGCGGCATTAAGCAAAATTCACTCGCCCATTCAATCATTTTGTAAAAGGCCAAGGTCACAAGTTGAAGGTCGTACTCCGGACCTTACCAACAACGTTTAGTTGAAGGTTTAATGTACTGCCATCAGGACGGCTCATAGTTCTAAATGCAAACATCATCCTACCATACTTAAGGCGTATCTGTGAAACTGTTACGTTGTACAACTGATGACGCCAGCCGTGAACCTGGCTTCGTATGAACAACGTGTCGTTAGTAAGCAGATACAGTGCAACTGTAATATGACTAAGCACATTGTACCTCGTCCTACTGCTGTTCCCTCTGTGGATTCACGGCCAGTCGGGTTCCTAATAGCCTTGTGGTATCGTATATTTTCCGCTAATGACAGCAACACTTTCACATCCCCACGCGCCAGGATCCATGACAAGTATTCATTACAAAAACTTCAGCCAGACACTTTTGTTGTAAGGCTATCTTCAACATTTATGAAAAATCAATTTTTATAGCAGCGTCATATTATGTTGTGAAGCGGTTCGTTCAGAGCCGTTTGAAATGAATTCATGGCTAGTTTAGTTTGAAGCAAGTTGAATTGATAACTACACAAAAATGTTCATATTCGGAAACTCCAAGGCCGTTATTTTTTAAGTCTTCGTCGGTATGTTTTATATTTGTTTCTTATATTGTTTCTCGTTTTTATTCTCAATGTAATATCCCATATTTTTCAATAAGAAATCAACGTTTATGTATAATTAAGAATCTTCATGTGTCCATGATTCCTGTCTACGTAAAAAAAGATCTGGTGTCGCTTATACCAGTATTCTATATTCTCAATGTCTTGGTGGGGGGAGGGAGTCGTCTAAGCCGCCGCAATTCACTGTGCAGAGTTGTGTCCCTTCTTCACGCCAGAAACCTATTATTGTGGGTTCGAACCCCGGTTCGCCCCAATTATGTTTCTAGGTTAGTCAGCACCATACCCGTGCTCGTGCGTTTCACCGAAGTGGTGGTAAACGTCTGAGACCTGCATAACTTCGGCCTTTCCTCCCACATTAAGCTGACACGCCGCGATATAACTGGAATACTGTTAAAAGCGGCGTTAAACCCAACTCACTCACTCACTCAATGTCTCGGGGGCAATATACACTTGGACTCATTGTGTCGGAGGACAGTACATTCTAGTTCACAATGCCTCTGGGCAGTGATATCGAGTGACCATCATCCACGAAATATCATTCTCGAGGAACCATTTGTGAAGAGTTAAGTCTCCATGTCATATTAATGTCTCTTTAAGCGCTCGATGGCACATGTCCTAGAACCCAATGTACGTGTTCAAGCATTGGGGAAAATATGCATCACATATTGACCTTTAAACGCCTGGGTATTCCACTAATTATACATACCTAAAAAGATAGAAATTACTGTCAACCGGCTCCTCTGTATCGGGGTAAATAAATTACAACAAAACCTACGTTTTCACGTGAAGGACATTGCACACTGAGAGGGATCTGGTCCCATGGTGTGTCACAGTAGTCTTGCAGGCGCCCTGTGTCTTCACGGGAAACTGGCCAATCAGTATCCAATAATCTACAAATACATAATGTAGCTGATCCTATCCCTTACACGGAAATAACATCCTGTCAGAGCTTGTCCTCGTCAGTATCAGGCTATTCCAGCCGTCAGCCTTAAGAGCCAGCCGTAAAATTAGCAGCTGCAACCCTAGTCTGATGCAGTGTCTTTACTCTTGTCCTGTGATGTTCTCAGCATGTGTTTGAACATGGAAATCGTATTTATGCATGACGGTTTCGTTTAACTTAGATGCCAATTAGCGGCGAAGAACTTAAATCTTTTTTGACCGCAGGGCTGTGGGTAAGGATTGGGTAATGGTAGGCTTAAATCCCGATTGTCTTATTCGAAAAACCTATAATGTATACACAATTGGGAATTCTTTTTTCTTTGAAAACGTCAAATCGCATAGTTCAAAATCCATGTTGGTTTGATGCTGCTTTAAACAGCATTTCAATGATATCAGGCCTGGGATGCCAGACCCTTAATAAAACGAACTCTGTGTAAACCGACATACAGTGACACTGACACAGTGTCTGCAATGTTGGCAAGGGGCAGAATTCGGCTTATTCAAAGTATACTATTCAATAATGACATGTAAACATTTCACAAAGACCATACTGTACTGTCGATTTTGACAATGTTACTATACTCAGATACCGGCTATGGTAGAGTCAACTGTAGCGGGGGGTGTAGATTACACACAATCCCCATTCGAGTCTCATTTTTTTACACAGTATTCTGCTCACACAAAATCAACATTCAGCGTCGGCCAACCAACAAGGCATCACACGCCTACTTAATACCCAACTAGCCATGTCTTTATACTAATACCTTAATACTGTATGATAACATCGTCATAGCCTGCATCAGACGCTTGCTCAGAACACGGCGAAGTGGGGGACGGCATCAAAGAAATACCCATATAATACCTCACGGACCCTCACTAATACCCCCATGGTAGGGGCCGGGGGGGGGGGGGGGGGGGGGGGGGGGGGAGCGCGTTCTCTCCAGACTAGGCTGGGGACAAATCCCCCTCCGACTACCTTAATATGTAATGCTTAGACTGGGCTGACTGTCAGTTTCCGTCTTGATGCATCTAACTCCCATGTTTCGCTGGACAAATACTTGGGTTGAAATGATGGTTTGGTTGCGAAGACAGAAGACGCTCGTAGGCGGAATGGCTTAATTGACTAGAAGTAGGCAGGGAAAAGAATATGGACAAGCACATTTCATAAATCTTAAGCTTAAGTAGTATAAACCATTGGGAAAGTTATTCCAGACTTTCTTATTTTTTGGTACGTACATATAAAGAGACTGGAATTGGTTAGACCCAAAAAAGACTGCGTACATCCGACCATAGGACAAACTAATGCCCAGCTGACGTAGTTCATATGAGGTTTTATGTTTCCATCTCAAATCACCCTCGAATTTTATTGGAATTGTCATATTGTTTATTTTGTGATCGTGTGATCATTTCTTTGAAGCTGTTACTGAAACACTGACTTTAGCTATTATAAACTACATTTGCAAATACGCTTTTGGTTACATGGCAATAAATTCCTTACGCTTTTGTTTTAAAGTTAAAAATATAGATCTTCATTTGACCTGGACTCCAGTGCACATTGCGAAAAGGATGCTTCTTATAATGATAGGTAGGGTCGGTTGTTCCCCCGGCATTTTGTGTACATTCGTCCGACTAATATGGAGTCCCCGGGTGTTTGGGAAGCGGAAGTAGATAACACGAATTACACTGGGAAGATGGAAACAGGCTTCAGTTCACAAGCAGTGGAGTTGCGAGTAGGTTGACGTAGTGTGTGTGTGTCGATGAAAAGCGGCAAATCGATTCGCTTGGTCCACAGTTGAACTCATGTCAGAATGCCCAGGGTTTTGTGTTACGACTGTGACTCTTTTAGCTGATACTGAGACATGATTACTTTGACATAAAATAGGCACTCGATACATTTGATCCGCGGTTCTACAATTCAGCTTTCCATATTTATCATTATAAGATGGAAAGCTCAAAAGCTAAACAAAGCTATCGCATTACAGCCTTTCGCCATCAAAAACCTAGTTAATTCATTCTACAAATAGTATGGTAGACATTCAGAGGAGTTTACTGAAGACGACACGTCGCTTGTCTACATGGTGAGCGATGTTATACCATGCTGCGCCCTTTACATGGAGTTTTCATACCTCTTTACTCACGGCCACGTACATTTTAATGGACATTGTGTGAGTGGCGAGTGCTACTGGAAGGGCAGGGCATGCTAACCCTGATGTCATCACTGATTTTCACTGATCCAGTCACTATTTCAATTTCAACGCCCTATGGAATCTGATGATACAATGGGGACTGATTATTCTCTGCTGTTGACATTTTGATTTTTAAACTTTTGTTTTGAAATATGAAACGCTCGAAACGTAATTCTGTAATTCAACTTAATTCAACTTTTTAACTCATCAAAGCTCATTATTTACTACAACTATTTGGGTTTTTTATGTAAATAATGTGGAAATTTAAAACTACAAGAGCCATTAGCGCAAATATTATTCCTACTTTTACGACATTCATACACGTTTGGGGCAAAGCATGCAAACCAAATTGTCATCTCCAAATTTGTATTCCAATAAGGCTTTAAATACAAACGTGACAACATTATACATCCGCGAATGAATTCCGTAGAAATGATATTAAGGATATTTGACGTACGCGGAAGATACAAGCCTAGAAAGCCCACTCTGTTCTAATTGTCAACATTATGACTTAGAAGCAAAAAGCTGTTGCTGTTAGTGGATAGTTGCATTGTGATGTGATGGAAATATGTTTTCGAGCTATCTTTTTCTTTATGTAGGGAACGTTATAAGTGAAAAAGAACATTGTGTTTTACGTGTCTCTGGGGGAATGAGAGAGTGAGTGAGTGAAAGATAGAGTCGAGTTTGCCTGAGGTTTTTGCGATCTTGCATCACACGTTTGTGTCCAAAACATCGACGCCACGTTTTTTGTGGTTTTGTGGTTGACAGGCGAATGACTTGCAACTTAGGAACGCTTAAGACGTGTGCAACCTTTACTCGAACATATAAGGAATGAAGTGAGCGAGAGAAAAGACGTCCATTCATACACTCACAGGAAGCAAGGGGTAGACGAGCGGTCTAAACTCCCACACAGTTCGCTGTACAAAGGTATGTAGCGTAGTCGAGCCGGGATCCGACGCGGTCGGTTTGAATACAAAATTCATCCTGATATTAATTATATAATGGTATTTATGATACTTTCGAGTTATCTATTTATCAAACACTGCGACACAATGGCAGAGATGCTAAGTTAGCTGTGCTATGATCTGATGATCGTGGGATCGAATCCCAGATTGGGCCTGATTCTGACTTGGTTTCTAAGCCTTTACCCGTATGATCTTGATATGCAAAGAGACGTACATGTAATAATTATAAAATGAAGAAATATTCGCTCAAAAGGGTCATGGTCATGAGTTCAAGGTCAGATACTCCAAAACTACATTAAACCGAACTCACTCACTTCATGCTTAAATAAGATATACATATTATTCCAGAGACGTCAGAGGCCATATATGTTCCGAGTTGGAGACTGCGGTAGCCAACAATATGAACCCACATCCCAGGCTCGTGTTAATTTTAATTATGTAAAAACAGGTCGTAAACATGTCGTATTTCCGCGTCTAAAATATTGAACGATATGAAAGAAGGTGACACATGATAATTTACAGTGAGTGACTGAGTTGGGCTTAACGCCGCTTTTAACAGTATTCCAGTTATATCACGGCGTGTGGGAGGAAAGCCCGAAGAGATGCAGGTCTCATACGTTTACCTCTTCGGTGGGACCCACGAGCACGGGTATGGTGCTGACAAACCTAGAACCATAATCAGGGCCAACCGGGATTCGAACCCACAATCATAGGTTTCTGGATTACCCAAGGGACGCAACTCTGTACAGCAAATCGCCCACCCACCCCGATAATTTAGAAAGGCCTCGTTAAGATGCGCTTAATTCCACATAAATCATAGTCCATGTGTAGCAAATGAACTTTTATCGGATGTGGTTCAAGCAGATAGAAAGCCCTGTCATACCGTTGGGAGTTCCCCTACAGAAATAGCCAGATACGCTGCAGTGTCCAGGAGAGGCTGGTGAAAGCTGGGGCACAGGATGTGTTCTTTCGGCCTTTGCAATCTTCGTCGACTTGGCTCCCGAACAGCTGATCGAGGCGACAGACAATGGCCGATTTCTCGTACGCCTCTAAATATGATATGATTTGTCCTCGGAAGTGAATGACAACGAATAGCGGACTACGTGAAATTAACTTGTGACGTGCAGGGCCGTTTGCTACGATTTAAATTGCCCAAAACAAACTTTCTAGGTGTAAATATGTTCTTTACATTGATAATTAAGGACGCGCTTAAGGACACCTATCTCCGGAAATGGGCTAGACTCGTAAATTTCGCAGGTCGCCAACTATTGGGTTAAAGCACTGACCTGCGCCAACCAAAAATAGAATGCACTGTGATAGCATAATATCGGAGAAGTACTCAAGTCTTCTGGAAAAGGATTATAACGTAGTCATAAGTTAGGGTAGGTTTAGCCCTAGTTTTTACAGTTATCTTATGGCGTACTAGCATTAATTTGGGAGGAAAGCCCAAAGTGCCTCGTATTTTGAACCCGACTTTCTCGCTATCATTAACCTCACTTAGTTTATACGCAAAACCTGGTATCACGGCCGTGGTCGTCGTGACATTTCATTAAATGCGGATCTTTCTTTGAAGGTGTCCAAACTAGCCAGGGCAAATTGACTGACTATAATAATGTCCAGTGCTACGGGTAGGACAGGTACCCTTTACTAGAACACCTCATTTCGTTAGTGATTTTCAGTGTCCAATTTCATGTCATTTTCACCACTCTTTTACGCCCAATGGAATCTGTATCGACATATACTCGACACTGATTTCATCTCTATTGCTGACGTTTCATGCTATTTTTACAAATACCGATGCCCCTTCACACGTCAGCTGACTTTCTGCATGCAAAGAATTCGTCGACTCCTCATTGAAACGCCATGGAACGTGTCTCTGTATCCTCAATCTGTATGTCCAGCTCTCTCTCCCTGCGTGTCCCGTCTCTCTGTGCTCGTATCTGTCTGTACATTTCTCAACGTTTCAGCGAACAATCTCTCTCTCTCTCTCTCTCTCTCTCTCTCTCTCTCTCTCTCTCTCTCTCTCTCTCTCTCTCTCTCAGTCTCGCGCGCGCGCGCTCCCAGATCAGCGTTATCATCTCCCCCGCCGTGTGGGATGGAGGCAGGTGGGCGAAACTCAGTGCCAGCCGGGCGGGGGCGAGCTACCACACGACTGTTGCAGTAAAATCAAATGTCACATTTTTGTGGATGTCAGCGTTTTCTTAGCCGGATTAAATTAGCCAAATGATCCTTATATAATGTTCCAGAAGGCTGTAGGAGGCACGAAATCTAATTAAAATCTAATTCCAGCTCTTATAGCATATTGCTGTATATAGAGCATGCATGGATAATAAACCATGACGTCTAATTTTCAATACTGTTATTCAGCAGGGTGAAAATGCTTCATATTAATATATTAGAAAATAGCATACAATTCAAGGATGTTGTCTTTTCTCTCTCTCCACCACGGATCGGGCGATAGATATTCGTTTGGAAAACCATTCCAGGCCTCCGATTCATTGTCATGTTATTAATCCAACTGAACACCTACTTCAGGACAAAAGCGATTTGTATTTTGTACGCATTACTGCACATAACCCACACAAAGTAGAAAGATATAGCTTTTATGATACATTGATAACTAATATTATTATACCTTTATTACTCCATTCTGAGCAATACGAGTCAGTCCGGTTAGACTGCATTAGCCTGATAAATTATGGGTGTCCTTCCAACAAAATAAACTATCGGATATACTGTCTGCTTCTGACTCCCACGTTCTTTTTGTACAAACACATGTACTGCACGTGGCATCTAGGTGTTTAATAATTCACATAAAATCAATTGAATAGAAGGCTAACTGAATAAGAGAACGGTGTTGTCAGTGTGGCTGTCACCGTTCCGACAGTGGTTTGACAATAATGACCCTCGATCTGCATATAGTTTGTCCGTCGCGAACGCGTGTCTCTCTCATGTGCACAACTGGTGATATATTCCTATCCGTAATCTCTGATAATAGGATAGAACCATATATATATATATATATATATATATATTATTGATATTTGGGAAAATGAATATGATTCATCATAAGCATACTTAAACCCTTCATGAAATTAGATCCGCGAGTTTTGTCCGTCGATCGCGTGTCTATCTCACGTGCACAAGTAGATAACACATTCTTATCTTATATCAGTATCTTCTGCTGATAGTATAGATCTATCTATGATACTGTAGATTTCATTGATATTTGGGGAAATGTATTCCAAGCATGTATTATTAACGAGGCAATAATGAAATTCGGTCTACATACTCTTTGTGCCGAGCGATCAAATTACTGTGCACAATATCATATTAACATATTCCTATCTCATGTTATATTCTCCCTTTAATGGGATTGCCGTTATAATAGGTTGCATTGATGTAGTAAAACCTGTTAATGATATATTAGACACTAAATTGTCACTGAAAACATTCATAAATGAAAACACATGGAGTGAGTGAGTTAGGTTTAACGTCTCTTTGTATTCCAGTTATATCAGTTTTATGTGGTAGGAAGCCCGCAGTGATGCAAGTCTCAGACGTTCACCACTTTGGTGAAACCAACCGGCACGGAATGGTGCTGAAAACCCTAGAAACATAATCGGGGAGAACCGGGATTCGAACACCACGAGCATAGGATTGTGGCGTGAAACTCTGCAAAACGAATTGCGGCGCCTTAGACGACTGGGCCGACCGTGCCCACACAATAACTATAGAACATAATTTGGGACAGCTTACCATGTATTTCCATATAAAAAATGGATCTTTTTTCAAAAAAACTAACCCAATGTATAACATCAGACGAAATACATTTGTTCTGGTTAAAAAGTCACATATCATATTGACGTGCAGGAACTTACCATATAACTGGTCCATAGAAATACCTGTTTGGATACCCTCACATCTGTTTCTTTGCTTCACCATATGCTTCGACACGCTTCGCATGGTGGTATCTTATGGATGTAAGATTAATGTGATATGTAGTTTGTCAAAAGGATACATGACAGAGTACATGATAAAATGCGCACAAGAAATCACCACATCCCAGTTAATTCTGAGTTACTTGCGTACAAGTACGCATGAGAACAATTCGAGAGAAAAAACAATATTAAACTCCCTGGCAAAAGAATGTATACACCCATATTTGATGGTGGCTAAGAATGAAACCAACAAGAAATGGAATGTACATTTATTTTATATGGGTATATATAATAGTTGTGGTTTGTAACTTAAGTGTGCAGTGTTTCTATGCGTGGTTTCAGCCTAACAGCTTTTTGATAACGTTTGTAATATTTGGGTCAAATGCACTTTTCAAGTGAATACTTTCCTTTTCCCGGCAGTTTATAACGACGTGTATAATTTCCCGTTGTAGCCATTCCCGCTTGCCTGCCTGTATGTCTTCACAGATCTCGGTTTACTGATGGTTAGGCATCATGTTAACATCATCTTCTCGAGGCAAGGGAGTTAACTGACTATAAAAGTCCAGTTTCCACCCTTGCCGAACTAGGCAGGAATTATGGAGTTACATTTTGGCTGGACTAACGAGTCATGCACAGTCCAATCAAAATCGCGCACCGAAATCTAAATCCGGTTAATAAACAAAACATGTGCACAGCCAACTTGTTGTCAACAGATAATTTCCGAGTCGTTTCATGTTGCTTCAGGTGCTCACTTGATTTGATGCAAATAAATGCTACGTCTCGCTTATTATAACTAAGACTTGTGACGCTGTTATGAGCTCATAGCTATCTGCGTATATCCCATACAATTGGGACATCACAGGAACAGCAAATATGAAGTCATCTGACACAGCGTTTTAAGAATAATGTTGTGAATAACACCATGAGAGTAAATACTCACTGGCTGAACACATTCTGCGGAGCCCTGTATAGGTAGCCAGGATATATGAAGAGTGATGATGTACTTATTTCTAGATGTAATGGTGTTAGGATAAGGCTGTAATTAAAAGATGTACGTTAAACGTTGAAAAGCAGATTATCCTGTGAGAGGTGTGACCAGAATCAAGGAACATGGCTGTCCTAGTTTGATAAAACATCCCTATGTTTCTCAGACAAACATAACTGATACTAGATATGAATCTGGCAAATAAGGATTACTCTGATGACAAGGAGACAATGTCTCAGTTTCGCTTACAAAAATGAATTTGAACATCTAGACCTCAGTTGTAAATCATCCTCGATTATCGAGTAACATATCTACAGTTTAGTGTAACAAATACCCATTCTCGCTACTACAGCCTTCAGACAGATTCGAATGACACGATGCAAAAAGTAGTTGCCCAATCAAATCACTCGCACGAGCAAGAGATAGATTTAAGTGGTCCAGGGTATTTAGCATACTACAATGGCGGTATAATACCGTGGATTAACGAGGATGGGAGAAAAGTCCCCCTTTACTCCGTAATGTGCTGTCACTTTGTCTCCATGATTGCTGCCATGACACGTGTTCAATACCAGATACATTCTTGTGAGTTAACCTACATCGACCAAATCAAGAAAATGATTATTCACAAATATTGTGACGGACGCCAAGCCCTAATTCGACCGTGTCACCCATTGAAAATGTGGTCAAACTATGTCATTGACTGACATGGCCGTAGAATGTTTTTTGAACGATTGTTTTGTGACCTTGACCTTTAATCAAGACGGTTGCAACCGAGAGGCAGGACTGTGATTTATGAGAACACATTGACAGACAGAAGTATTTATTTAAGACTTATTCGTAGATACCTTTAATTGATAATCAACGTATGAGACCCGAGAAGACGACAATGTTTGTCGTAAGAGGCGATAAAAGGGATCGGGTGGTCAGGTCCTCTGACTTGGTTGATGCATGTCATCTTATCCCAATTACGTAGATCGATGCACATGGTGTCAATCACTGTATGGTCTGGTCCAGAATTGATTATTTACAGACGGCCGTCATATATTGCTGAATGCGGCGTTAAACAACCAACATAAAAACACCAATAAATGATAAAAACAACTGGGAGGTTTGGCATCTAATGACCCTTAGTTTATTTATAATCGAGGGCGAAAAGCTAACTAAAATATGAATAATGAATATAAATTCTGTCTATCCTGAAGATTAACACATTGCATTTTTCATAAAAAAAACAAAACGATCACCTTTATGTATTAAACAATGTCGAGCACGTATAGACGGCCAACATTTGTTGCCAACTGATTGATTGAGTTTACGAGTTTAAAGCCGCTATTGTCCAAACGCCGAAACATTAATACCTTCTCCTGTTTTGATCACAAACGCGCCCATCCTCGAAGGGTCATCGCTGGGGCGAGTAAAGGCGATTGTCATGTATAAAGTCCCTGTAATCGGCTTTACCGGTTCTGTCCGGCAAATTATTGAAATCGGCTTCCATTTAACACATGCAGTGCTCTGCCGACGCACATGATTGACAGCTTGTGGATTTCGGCCGTCACACGATGCTGCGTTTTGTCGAACATGATCAGAGCAACGTTTTATGTCGAATCAGCGTTCTGCAGACATTTACACCACGTCAACTCTTTAAGTTCTACTTACATGCTTTTATGAAAGGGGTAATATCGTAGCAATAAGTCACTTAGCTTTTGACTGTGCATAGTCAATGAAAACACGTTGTTGATGCTGCTTTATATGTGTCGTTTAAACACTGTTGTGCATTTATTCTGAAGTAATTTTAGGTTAATCTTCCTGACGTCTCATAAAAGCAAGTATCAATATTTAGATTAGCATTGAAGGTTTCGTCAAGGTCTCGTTTTATCCTATCGAGATATAATCTACACGGATACAACGAGAACACAATGAATAAAGCTAATCACACTGATTGGAGAAACATCCTAAGAACAGATTGAAGTGACGTGTTTTGTTCCAGAGTACGGGCAACGTATTTGGTTGCAAAGTTTATTGCTCATTATAAGCAATTCGAGTTCAGCAGTTCGATGTATATTATAATGAAGTGTTAACATCTCACAAACCACTGTACGTGTAACTATATCACTGATTTTATTATCGCCCGCCCAACGAAGTTGGCGGGGATATAGAAACGGGCTCCGTCCGTCACATTTCGTTTCCGGAGCATAACTCAGAAACCGTTCATTTTTTTTTCATTAAACTGTGCAGGTCTGTCACGTACATGCTGAGCTGGTGCCTTTTGATTTTTAGAAATATTAGAAATTTTTATTTTTTACGTTTCCATGGCAACAAGATGGACTTACGTTCCAAACTCTTCGTGAGTGGCAATTTTTATTTTTTACGTTTCCATGGCAACAAGATGGACTTACGTTCCAAACTCTCACGTTAGTGGCAAACTCTTGTTTTTCATTTTTATCTTCTTTCGAGCTTTTCAGGAGTTTAGTATTGCCGTACATAATTTGGACAGTTTCGAAACGATAATTACATAGCATGTTCATAATATAAAATAGGCAACAAAACACTTTTTGAAAATGCATTAAGGTGATTACAACTAAGACAATGTTTGACTGGTTTATGCATTGAGAAATGTTTCTGTTATGTTGCAACGATGCCATGACACGGAGACAGTTCGCCACCTGGACATGCGTTATGGTCTCATTTGGAGTGTTTGTTAGAGTTGGGGTTGCTTAACTGAAACAAGTTAAGGGTCTAGCGTAATAATCAGACATACTTGCGTACTGTAAGAGAGAAATACTATCAGTCACACAGCAACAACACATTTAAGAACAACACTTTTCAAACCTCGACGGGATACGAACCTGCAAGCTCTTAATTTGTAGTCTTTCACACTACCATCTGTGCTACAGAGACAACGTCAGTTTTCCTAGTCATCCTTAACCTAGGTTAGTATATTTGTACGCTTAAATATTGTACCAAGTCCTGATGGTATTTGTGTCATGCAAGTGCTTGTGAATCTTTTTTGCACATCTGTTTTCAATATATATTATACATCTTATCCATATTTGTCTTTTATGTGTCTTTATGAGTGAGTGAGTGAGTGAGTGAGTGAGTGAGTTGTGTTCAACGCCGCTTTAGATAGTTTCAGATATATCCAGGCGTGACGAGGAGTATGAGCACAGGTATGATGTCAGTCGTTAAACCAAGGGCTAGAAACAGGGCAAAATTTGGGGAATCGAACCCACGGTCACCGGAGACAAGCACGTCTGAGGACGGCAACTCTGCATGGCGAATTAGATTTCCTGGGTACCTGTAACCCCGCAACCACCACCAACCCACCAACCCACCAACCCACCTCCCTACCTCCCCACCAACCCAACAACCCACCTCCCAACCACCTCACCTCCCAACCAACCAACCTCCTCCCCTCCCCACCACCTCACATCCCCACCATCTCACCTCCCCCACCAACTCACCACCCATCAACCCACCACCCCACCTCCCAAACAACTCACCTCCCCAACCTCCCCACCACCTCCCCTCCCCACCACCTCACCTACCCACCTCCCCACCAACTCACCTGCCCACCACCTCCCCTTCCCACCACCTCACCTCCCCGCCTCCCCACCAACTCACCTCCCCGGCTTAATGTAGCTTAATGTCGCAGTTTGCGATCGTCGTTGTTTTCGTTATGAGAACGAGTTCATAGAACGAAGGACGCTATCTCGGATTCAAACCACGATCAGCAAAACTTAGCGCGGCTCAGGGACGCAACTCTGCACAGCCAATTACGGTGCCTTTGCCGACTGGACCATCGGCCTTTACCAACATATACAAACGCAGATGAATGAAAGCATAGCACATAAACTGCGAAAATGCCCCCAAAACAACTCAAAACGTTTTAAATAACAAAATACTCTGCGAAAACAAATCACCACAAATAACATTCCGAGAAAGTACAGTTATTTTAAATAGAACCTATTCCAGAGGATCCCCGCCATTTACCTCTATTCCTTTCTCGTAACCCAATACTCGGCCCGATGGTGGAGAGTCATTTAGAACAATAACCTAGTTCCTCTCCCCCGTGTGCGTAGCTTAGCCTGGAGTCTGTTCTGGCTAAAGCTGTCATCATGGATGTTGTTCTTATCGCCTTGTATTTCTGTATTTGTGTTAATGATTACCGAGACAAACATCACCTTGTTTACTCGTCCTGTTTGGCTTAAAATACATAAGACGAAAATATATATTTCTGGTTCGCCCCGAATGTGACAATGGTGAGCTTGTTTACAGAAGACATTGTTGATAGGAATTGACGTGACTTGGATTTTGATTATTTCTGTTCTTTCCTTAAATATTGCCGATTATATATGGCATTTCAAAATTGTTCTGCCCTTTAACATTTAGACTTATATTCCCCATTCAGACTAAGATTACCGATCCATCAATGAAAGCGAAACGTTTCCATCCGTCAAGAATTGATATTTGTAGTTGATGCTTACAAGAAAAATAGTTTAAAGTGAGCTTAGACAAAATCCAGGGGGTCGTGTTTGTATAATGATGTAAACGTCGGTTGCTTTGGGCACGAAAAAAACCTCCTTCACGCTGTGGTTCTATTTTAAGTTACTTAAACATTTATCTTGTTTAAATATATATATGGCTAAATAAGTTAAGGATCAAACTAAACTCAACTAATCACTTGGTAAGTCTCATTCGTGACCAAATCGTGTTATTCCGGGACAAGCCGAATAGCGACTCGTGCCCCTCCCGTGGCCATTTTCGCGACCGAGTTCCGCCTTAGCGCAAACGGGCATACCCAAAACAATTGTCAACTCGTTGCGTTATGGTTCACATATATTTCCCCATATATTATATATATTTCAGATGCAATTTAAAGCACATGCGGACATGCAGAATTATACAGTATGATTGAACACATTTAACTGTATTTTGGGTATAAGTTTAGATGCAAGATTTATGTAAAATCAAAAATTATTCTTGAGGGATTCTTTGACGAAGAACGTGAAGTCATGATTGGTTTGTTGTATTTTCGCACATAACATTCATCGATAGGGGGACGAGTCTTCTTGCAGGTTACGGAAAGGGGCGACTCTATTATATCTGCCAAGAACATATTATCAACCTTTGAAAGCAATGCTGAATTATTCGAAACAAAAGCACCCCGTATTCTAAAAAGAATGCTGCAGGGGATAAATACGGTTTGTATTTAATTTAACAAAGATGTACGTTGTGGTACTCCAGCTACAGAGTGTCTGCTTTACAGCTGCAGGAATAAACTGGTTGCTTGAAGCTGCACGTATCACTGCAAAGGTGGATGGCACGGATGGCCCAGTCTTTCAAGGCATCGAAGTTCACTATGCAGAGTGCCGGCCATTAGACGTACAAGGAAACTGAAATAGTGGGTTTTCCTCCCACGTAAAGCTGACACGCCGTGATATAACTGGAATAATAACTCTTTATCAAACACCAAACGCAGGGTAAAGAAAACAACGGTCCCAATGTAAATCATTGCATTAATTATTTTACGAAAAGAAAAAAATGATGAAGTACAAGCAAATGAATTCGTTGCTATAATGTTTGAGTTGGGTAATGCATACATCGTCTATAGAGTGGCACCCGTCGTACATGAATATGTGACCCGTGAAGAGTCTGGGCTAGAATAGGTCTTCAGCAGCCCAAACTTGGCGTAAAAGGCGACTATGCTTGTCGTAAGAGGTGACCAACGGGATCGGGTGGTCAGGCTCGCTGAATTTGTTGAAGCATGTCATGATCAAAATTGTGTGGATCGATGCTCATGATATCAATCAATGGATTTTCTGCTCCAGACTTAATTATTTACAGACTGCCGTCATATAGCTGGAATATTGCTGAGTGCGACGTAAAAAAAACAAACCAAACCAACATGAATATATATACCTCGTACATGAATAGAGAGTTGCACCATGATTATATGTATACGTCATACATGAATAGAGAGTTGCACCATGATAATATGTATACGCCATGCATGAATACAGATGCACCCTGCGTGTATATATACATGCAGTTATCAACTCTGCATGACACGTACATGCAGTTATCAACTCTGTATGACACGTACATGCAGTTATCAACTCTGTATGACACGTACATGCAGTTATCAACTCTGTATGACCCGTACATGCAGTTATCAACTCTGTATGACACGAACATGCAGTTATCAACTCTGTATGACACGTACATGCAGTTATCAACTCTGTATGACACGTACATGCAGTTATCAACTCTGTATGACACGTACATGCAGTTATCAACTGCATCACACGTACATGCAGTTATCAACTCTGTATGACACGTACATGCAGTTATCAACTCTGTATGACACGTACATGCAGTTATCAACTCTGTATGACACGTACATGCAGTTATCAACTCTGTATGACACGAACATGCAGTTATCAACTCTGTATGACACGTACATGCAGTTATCAACTCTGTATGACACGTACATGCAGTTATCAACTGCATCACACGTACATGCAGTTATCAACTCTGCATGACACGTACATGCAGTTATCAACTCTGTATGACACGTACATGTAGTTATCAACTCTGCATTGCACGTATATGCAGTTATCAACCCTGCATGACACGTACATGCAGTTATCAACTCTGTATGACACGTACATGCAGTTATCAACTCTGCATGACACGTACATGCAGTTATCAACTCTGCATGACACGTACATGCAGTTATCAACTCTGTATGACACGTACATGCAGTTATCAACTCTGCATTGCACGTATATGCAGTTATCAACCCTGCATGACACGTACATGCAGTTATCAACTCTGTATGACACGTACATGCAGTTATCAACTCTGCATGACACGTACATGCAGTTATCAACTCTGTATGACACGTACATGCAGATATCAACTCTGCATGACACGTACATGCAGTTATCAACTCTGTATGACACGAACATGCAGTTATCAACTCTGTATGACACGTACATGCAGTTATCAACTCTGTATGACACGTACATGCAGTTATCAACTCTGGATGACACTTATATACAGTTATCACTTGTCTCTCAATGACACGTATAGGGTTATTATTATGACACAGAACCAGAGATCGAAAATTGTGAACATGTGGCATGGCCACAAGGCATCGAACACTGACGGTCTGATTGCTTCGCGTTGTTTTCCTCAGCACCTAGCTGTCTGACACACAACATTTGGATAAATATCAATTGGAAATGTGCTCATCGATCTTATGAGACATCAGTTGGATTAATCCACTGAATATATGTGCATCGATCTCCCGAGACGCCGGGCGCTTCTACTGCTCGTTCAACTAACTGGATACCCATGGTCCTACTGACCACCCGGGAACAAGCATAACTGGTGCTCTCATTAAAATTGTATGCCTTAGATGTAGTCATGCCTTAGTGCCATTCAAAATACCTACATTTGTGAGTCTTGTAAAAATACAATGTTGACACCAGGCGTTCGCGATCGCTAATAGGTCTTTCGAGTTCTACCGGTAGAGCCAGGTCAGACAGCATTCAGTACTAGTTAGCTCTAGAATGTTTTACAGCTGTCAATGCTCACTAAAAAAATCCTTTTCTGTAATAATTGGACGATAATGTAATGTATGACGACATTCTCAAAGCCAGGGAAGAAACTATTTATAGTTGCCCCGTCCAAGGATTGTGAACCATCACAGATAGTTCCAAAACTCAAGAAAGATTCTTCGGCCTCATTGTAGATACCCGGCGTGATGCAACTGATAGCATATTGCGAGGGTAACAAAGCAGAGTGCTAACAACACTAATGGACAGTGTGGTGTAATGTTGGACGAGTGTATCTGTGTGGTTTATAAACTTCACACACAATTGAAAACAATACGTTTTTTCTAAACCCCAGAAAATAATCAGTCTCGGTTATCTGCCGAAACAGATTCCATTGAGCGTAAACGAAAGAAAGCCCATTTGTGCAGAAGAAACTCCCCGCCCTTTAATCGGTTATCGTCGGAAGATCTGAACACTTTTTGGAAGTATGTCTTCAAAGGTACGCACTGAGACAAGAGAAGTTGCTAACTCAAATATCTAACCATGGGAATCATTTGAAATCCTACGGCTTCAAAATAGCCGTTCTTGCTCAAACACAAACATAAACATGAACATGAAGCTAAAAGTAGTGTAACAGTCATGTGTAATTGATAGTGATTCATAAACACGTGCTTATGATATGATCGGACCAGTACAATGGACTCTGCTTTTAGCTGTTCAGCTGTATCACGGCGTCTCAGTAGAAACCAGCGCACACATGCATGGAGCATTCTCGGCAAAAGATCATAATCAGGACGAATTTTACATTTGTGATTTGTGTATTCTCTCAATTATTCACATGCACGGTCTTGTATGTGAATGAATTTGTATCTGGCGGCTCCCTGTATTACAGCTAATGTCGCCCAGAAGTTAACAAACATGACAGAAATAAATAGATGTAGGTGTATGTGAACGTTATGTTATAAATGATAAACGTGAATGATTAATGCTAATCAGTTGAAGGCAGGAACACTTAAATAATTGTCACTAAATAATATATAGCCTCGTCCAGTGTGGTTGTGTATGGTCATAAAACCACGTTACAATACGTGAAGGGGTTTTAACGTCGCGTACAAGATTATTTCACTTATGAGTGACTGCATGCTCGTGTGTGTCTGCTGTACTCGTCCGGATTGATGCCGGTTTTAGAATGCTGGCCCACTGAGATACCCCATGGCGTACCTACTCTGGCATAGGACAATGACTCTGAGCTGACTTGTTTTATCCCCTTAATTCCCAGCACAAGGCAGAGCAACACGTACCATATTTTAGCTTCGTTTTGTATGACGAAGCCAGGCGTTCGAAACACCAGCCTTCCCCTCTCCGGTCATCTTCCGCTAACCACTACAATACGGAGGCAGTTAAATAAAGGAAGTCTAGTATGCTAATAACCCCTATTTGAAAGAATACGATCTGGTTATACTTCCTGAGTTGGACATTGCATTCGTAATACAATACATCTCGTGTTGTTGGGCCTCTCCCTTAGGCAAGGGTGTTAACTGACTCTAAACGTCCAGTCTGTAGACTTGCCGAACTAGGTTGGAATTTCTGGGATCGGTCGTAGTGCCACCACTGGTTATGTCCCTTAAATGCCCTTCCTATTGACCAATCAGATTCCACCTCTCATGTAACTGGCATTTGCTTCAAACAAAATGGTGGGGCCCAGTCAAGACGATTTGATCTGATGAGCAAGATATATATTGTCATAAAAGGGGTCTTACCTCGCGAAGTGCTTCGAATCACGTGAGCACCTTCATTAAAAACATGTCGAAAACCAGTCGATTACGTTACGCGAGTTTGATTGTTCGTCCAGACAAACTTTACTCCAAAATTGCAGCCTAGTTCGGCAAGGGTGGAAACTGGCCTTTTTCAACAGTCAGTTGACTCCCTTGCCTCGGGAAGATGGTTGTTGGGCTTTGTAACCGGGGGCGGAAAAACTGTTGATAGCGGCGTTAACCCAACTGTATGTGATGTGTACAGCGTCTGTGCACTATATGCCTTGGGTTTAGTTCATCTACGATCTTATCTACAATATGTAAAGAATCTCACCAAGGTGTCAACATAAGTTTTAAACTGTGTTTATATTTAAAGACACGGGGTTGAGATCATTTTTCATCCAAAATCATTCTTCCAAATTTTTCAAATCTGTAAAAAGTATAAGCCAGTGTTTTGAGTGTAGAAAGCGAGCTAAGCAGCTTTTGATTTAAACATATTTATTCACAAGGAGTGAACGGGATTGGGGGACAAGTTCTTTTGAAGGGGAGAGATGCATTGTTGAATGAACAGTCCTTTACACAAATCTTTTAGTTGTACATAGATAATGTTGTACTGCCTTAAATATAGCTTCATTTTCTGTAACAACGTGATCTGCATTGCCGTATTACATAACTGTAAGTGTACATCAACAAGTATGTTATGAACAATATTTTTAAGACTGTTAAACCTAATTTCAGGCTGACTAAACAATGTACATTCCATGAGATAATGATATGCCTTTTCACATGAACATGTAAAGTTCGGGTGATCTTTTATACTAATTCTATACAAATCATAATTCAACTGACTGCACATGTATCTCAGTTTTGTGTGTATGATATTATATTTTCTTTTTCCATAAGCGAAGTACGCAGGTGACGTGGGACGCATATTCAGGTAGACCAGTTACAATGCGTGCAGCTACTAATTGTAATTGTTCTAATTCTTCACTTTGTCCTTCGGTCGAACTATCCCATACCTCAAATGCGTATTCAAAGTGTGGTCTTATGGACATTATATATATATGGAATCAAGTCACAAAAACGCAACCGCTACAGAAAAGCATGCATTCCATGTAAAAGTTGACTTTTATGCAAGCCCCATGCATTTCACTATGCAAGAATGGGTATGAAAGCATGTGCGTTAACGGGATTCCATATGCATTGTTTAGCATCGTGCTGACAACCACTCAGAAAAACAACAGAATTACGCAATTATTCAACATTACGAAATGCCACGCCTGTCCGAAAATGAGCGTCTGCGAGCCATTGGTATGCTTGAAGCAGGATCGAGTCAACGTGATGTTGCAAGACCATTTAACGTCCACAGAAACACCATATGGTGTTTATGGCAACGTTGGGAACAGACAAATGCAGTCAGAGACCATCCTCGGATTGGCAGGCCACGCGTAACCAATAATCGACAAGACAACTGGATTCGAACAACACACCTACGAAATCGATTCCAGCCAGCAACAGTGACTGCAAGAAGCATGCATCACTGGCCTTCAGCGAATATCTTAACAAACCGTACTTCGTCGCCTCAGATGTGCAGGGATTGTCGCAGGGACTGTCGCCAGAAGACCCGCCAGACGTCCCATTTTGACAGGAGACCACCGCCAAGCACGTCTACAGTGGTGCAGACAGCGTCTACGCTGGACGGCCATGCAGTGGGGACGCTGACGAGTCTCGTTTACACGTCAGCCACAGCGATGGACAGATTCGAGTGTACCGACGACGAGGTGAACGTTACGTCAGTCATTGTGTCATGGAAGAAGATCGGCTCGTGGGCGGCAGCTTTATGGTATGGGGTGGGATTACAGCAAGACAGAGGACCCGTTTGATAATGGTATAGGAAAATCTCAATGGACAGCGCCACCCCGACGAGATCATCGGCCCTGTTGTTCTACCGTTATTGCGTCGTCATGGCCCAGGCATTACCTTTCAACATGACAACGCCCGGCCTCATATTGCTCGACTTGTTCAGGATTCTCTTAAACAAAACAACGTGAATGTCATCCCCTGGCCGGCTCGCTCCCCTGATCTCTCACCAATCGAGCACATGTGGGATGAGATGGAACGGCGCCTTCGACGTCAGCCACGTGTTTTCCACAGACACTCCAGGAACTTCGAAACATGCTCCAGCAGATGTAGACAGATATCCCACAGGACTTTGTGCGACGCCTGGTCCATTCCATGAGACGAAGATGTGTTGCTTGCATCGCAACCAGAGGTGGACACACACGCTATTGACTTGTAAATTGACATTTTGTCATGTTCATGGTTTTTTTTTTTTTATGAAATCAAGCATTTTCTGAAGTCAGTATGGCAAATTAAACCATTTGAACACCTACAGGAGTCTTTTATCTTTTGCAAACCAAAATTGTTTGCATTAAATCTTATTCAATGTCATAGGAACTTTTGTTGTTCAGTATATATTGTTAATAGTATTTTTGTTAAGTAGATATTTCAGTTTTCTCATTAAGTAAATCATCTTGGAAGTTGTTTTAATTATGGAATCTGTATGACAAGACCATTTGCCACTGGCTTCAAGTATAACACCCAAGTGCTTGTGACACTTTAAAGAGCTGATTTCTTTTCCGTTGAAATATAGTTTTAGACCTCCATTGTTGCTAAGCATCTTCAGTGTCAGAGAGACTAGTGATGTCATTTGGTTGTGATATCATGGTAACGAAAACGTCACAATGACCCGCAAAGTGAAGCAATTTCATTGCAGCGATATCTCAAGGGAGATATCTCTTGATCTCACCCAAGCTATATCTCCGTGGAAGCCAGTTTTGGACGGCTTTATGGGGATTTCGTCAAATTGGCATGAGTTTGGTTGGTCTTTATATGTCTTTGAGTCTAGAGGTTAAGGATATGTAGAGAAGACTAGTGAGTGAGTGAGTGAGTGTTAATTTAGGCCGCATTTTATATATACTTATATACTAATAGCGGCCTAAATTCATCCCTGGCGGGACGAGCGAGCGTCTCAACCACTAAGCTACCCTATGTGGAAGAAGAAAACTGGGGGAGTGAGGGAGTATGTTTTAGCAATATTCCAGCAATAGCAAAGCGGGGGACACCAGAAATGTGCTTCACACACTTTACCTATGTGGGGAATCGAACACGTGTATTCGATGTTTCCAACGAACACTTTAACCACAAGGCTACCCCACTGCACAAGACAAGGGGAAGTTGTATCGGTTATTCCCCCTTATTATATAACCATGAGACTTAAACATGTTAACAAGACGCAGATATTTGTGCAATTCTCCGCATATGCAACATTCATGTAATTACAGCTGCAAGACGGACGGACGGACGGACAGCACGCTTCCTTATGTCTGCAATGTTGTAACCTCCTTGTACGGTATATTCATCTGTAATACATCTTTGTATGTAGCTGGACGATCCCATATGGGTACTTACTGGTCGACTTCTACACCTGAGGCTGAAACAGCACTGCTTCTTGTTTCTGTTTGTAACTTTGTATGTCCGGTCTGCTTCCTTTGCATCGATCTATCTCAACACAAAACATCGAGAAACAAGCGTCTCGTTAAGTTCACCACGTAATTATTTGAGAAATGTGTATTTACCATTGTGTGAACTGTTATCACCAAACGGAGATTATATCTACCCATAGGTGTGGTTCCCGGATGTAGCATATGTCACCAATCGCATGTCAACTTCACATAACGTTATTGACCAAAAGCTTCCATACCATACTTCTAATTGCTCACTTTTGTGCATTCCTGAAGTACAGATTGTTAAAAAAAAGACATCAATCTTAGAAGCTCCGAAATTATATCGGTAGACATAAATAAAAGTACTCAGTAAATGATTGTGCTAAATGTCAGAGAAGCAAGGGCTCTAGTGAATGTCTGTGGGTGTACTCCGTGTAGGCGATGCAAAGCTTAGGGCAGAGACGCCTTGCTTTGATTATGTTCATAAAGTAATTATCTGAAAGAAATAAAGTAGCTATTTCCAAATTGCGGTATAAACTAACGCCACATGAGAGTTGAAGTGCACATCACAGTGTCATCAGATGCTTCTTAACGGACGGTCGGTCCAATAAGCTGCGATGGCATCATCCGACGTCTGATGGTCTGGTATTGCAATACATACATCGTCCATTCCTTCCCATACGGTGATTGCATTTGAGCATATTCCGTAAAAAACGTTGCCGTTCTTCTTTACTGCCATTTTCAAGTTATAAAGATTGTTTGAGTTCCCCTGACATGATTTCAGTGTACCGCACATTGTGCTTCGTAAAATTTATTTGATCAAGGACTCTTTCAAATGTTCAAAGCATTTATGATTCATAGAGTAATCTGCAGATTTGACAGGTCAGTGACAAGTATGAAGCTCACCCAGTTTTGACCTTTGGAACGAATTTTCTTTACTGTGGTAACATTTGACAAACTGCAAAATGTCAATCACGCATTATATTTTTTTTCACTAAAAACCTCGTCAATGATCTTTCTTTCCATATAAAATGCTTCTCATCGGACAACTCCTTCTAAGAGTTAGCTGGGTTTCAAACTTCTTTAGGAGAATGTATAGAGTGGAATCAGTCCCTGTTTCAAACATGACTTAAAAGAATACTATTAAAATACCAGATGCATATTTTGTCCCTTTACTTGGTGTGTTCTGAATGCTAAAAAAAACAGACTTCCCGTAACAGAATCTCTACCTTTTTTAAACAATGAATAGATCTGTGTGGCAGTTTTTGCTTGTTATGTTGGTAATGTTACTTTGAGGCTTCAGACGCTTTTGGAGGTGGGTAAAATGTTTTTTTTAGATTATTGACCATCTATAGCAAAGTACATGCGAGTGTGTGCGTGTATATGGCAAGACTTTGGCAAGGTTTTATAATGTTCGCACACTGAGATACCATGCCGCTTTTTAACATGTATACCCCACTCACACATTATACTGTTCTCTAAGCCGACCAGCGCCTGTTTTATCTACCGAACATCAGGTAGAGTAACAACAAGTAACATATTTTAACATCCTTTGGTATGACACGGCCAGAGGATCGAACAAAAGACCTTCCTATCTATGCATAAACGCCCCACCCACAACACCACGGAGGTGATGCACACGCACGAATTATTCATAGGTTATTATGGACTTAACGATGGTTATATAACAGGTGAATAGTGATTGGTTTTCCGGCATGAGTGCGACATGTTCGCCCATTTCGAGGGCACACTCCACTGATCTTTTTGTATTGTCATGTGACAGGAAGAAGCACGAATACCCTCGTGACCATGTCATTTAAGTGTTTAATAAATTGTGCAACAGCACGTTTTTAGTGCAAAGAGTGAGCGAGTTCGGGTTGACGTCGCTCTGTACATTATTTCAGTTATATCACGGCGAGTCATCTACGAGTGTTGATTGATTACCTCTGAGCCTCTCATGGACGGTATTGCGTAATAGAGACATCTTTTGTTGTGGACATTATGTAATGTCACAGGAGTATATCTACTCGCACAAACTCGAGTCACTTGAGCAAACTCTTTCACTGCACGTCAGTAAAATATGCAGGGGCCTGTAACTTTTGGAAAATGGACAAAACTTGAAGAACCTGCAGTGATCAAGTACTTGCAGAAAAAAGCCATCCATGAAGATATTGAGTACAACACTAGGGAAGGTCGCCCCTTCCTCTGTCAATGTAAAGAGGTGGGCAGCAGAGTTTAAGCGTGGTTGCGAGAGCCTTGAAGCCGACCAGTCCTGGAAGACCTGTCACGTCCGCAACAACAGAAATGGTCCAGAGAATCCTCAATATAGTGATGACCCACCGGCGATTGACTCAGCATCAAATCGTTTGAAAAGGTGTATCAATGTGGAAGAGGATTACTTTGTAAAGATATATCATTTTAATGTCTTAAGGTCAAGTGGGGACCCTGTGCAGAGTTGCCGGGACACGCCGCGATGTAACTGGAATAATGTTAAAAGCCTCGTTAAAACCAAACTCACTCACTGACTTACTTAAGGTCAAGTCTTTCTCTGTGAGGCCCAGAAGTTATCAGTAGATGGTGAAGGAAAGTCTGAATGTACTTGTGGCCTGCCCATTGCCACGAGTAATCAGGGCGAATCTGAGATTTGAAACTACGATATAATGTTCCTGGAACGACTGAGGGATGCAACTCTTTCTTCGACGTATGAGTCATACTGTGCCCTAGTGTAAAGACTTGTGAATATTGAAATAGTGTGTCTTCTAGAACGGATTCAAAAGCTGTCACATTCAGTCAAATAATTATATCGTCTTTTATTACTTTCTTTAACTCCAAAATAAAGTTTCCAACATCGATCTTTCGCCATAGTTTAACAATCCAGTTCAGACAAATTAATCAAGCTTACTGTGTATCTGATGCATCTGAAGCTTCCTACCTCCCTCTGAGATACCAGTGATAACAGTCTCCATCAGTAAAACACTACCGGCGTCTGTCCCGGACATATTATTGGAAATAAGCTCATCTAGCCCGTCTACGGTTTCTGTTTAACACATGAGACATGTAAATCCAACGCGCATCATCTTGCGCATCTGCTTGTCCCCTCTCATCCGGATCCTCCCAGACAATCTCCTTACTGATTAAGCTTCTCATGTCTGACCAGACGCTGTGAAGAGCTCTCAAAGCTTTCCACAAGCGCAGCTTTTTCATATCGTTTGGTAATTGCGGACAAAGCCCAAGTAGAGCAGTACACATGGCTTTGAGCGTAATTAGACATTGGCGGATATTCCTGGGACCTAAGTGAGAAGCACAGTTTTCCCGTCAATTGACTTATGTGTCGTGTTTTGAAGTTTCATCGAAGATTTTTAAAAGAATACAAGATAACATTTTGAATTTGTTTGTCATAAGTTAAATAGCAAAATGATATTTTGAAAAGTTGTGAGTGAGTTTTGTGAAACGGGCATTGGACAATTTCTCCAGTTTTATCACAGCCTGAAATGATGCATGACCTATAGATTTACCACTTTAGTGAAACCCACGAGCTCGGCTGTCAAACCCAAATCATAAGCAGGGCGAATATGGGATTCGAACCATCGATCATCGTATTCTGCCACGACTAAAGAATGTAATTTGTCATCGAACTCCAACGCTTTAGACGAATGGGCCACCCGTGCCCGCTGATTATTGATAAAGGGGCAGCTTAGGAGTGTGGAGCGTAACATGGAATGCTGTCGTTCATCTTCACCGTCAGATGGAGGTTGATATAACTGAGTCACCTACTGCCATTTACAGGACAACATATGAAGCGTTGTAAAGAAAGACACTTTGATGGGTGAGTGAAACAGTTGTAATGGATCAGGAAATGGGTTTACCTTTCTTGAGAATACAATGAGAACACAACTAAGTATGTGAAATTACATTGATAAATGTAATTTATGATTCTGATTTGAATTTTGATGGACTGAATCCCATAGCGGCTGTGCATACATATCCAGCAACGAATGGTATAACACCGTGACTTTTGTGTGGAGGAATCTGTCCTCAAAGGAATATGATATGTCAGATGAATAACATCCCCATTTCTAATATCATACAAAATCTCTTGTACGATTCCTTTGTACGATTCCGACTATATCATAAGCACGTTTACGAATCAATATCAAATAGTAATGACAGCAGGCGTTCCAGAACAAGTGGGCGTACCCTGTCCAACCGGTGACATCCGCGACAAACACATGCAAAGGAACGTCAAGAGTTCACCTGAACAAACAAGGGAAGATAATTATTGGTACAAGTTAAAAAATATTTAAAATCATCGAAATTTGGACATGGCGTGTCAAATTTTGGAACGTCCTCCACGTGTCTTTAAAGACATTTTTTTGGATTCAGTGCAGGGTAAAAATAACCTAAAGAATGGATTTATAGACCAGTTGCGAATGATATTGTCAAATAATGTTTTATGTCATGTTAAAAGAATTTAGTGGAAAGTATATTATGATATATTGTTTGTTAATACATCTGTGGTTTACTTGATGTTGAGATGTTTGTAAGAATCTGGATAGACGACGGTGGTGATACTTCTTTTTCTTTTCTGCTTGGAGGTACACATGTACCTGATGAATTAAAGTGAGTGAGTATGGTTAAATATTTAGCAATATTCCAGCAATATCACACCAGAAATGGGCTTCACACATTGTGCCCATGTGGGAATCGAACCCGGGTCTTCGGCCTGACGATCGAACGCTTTAACCACTAGGCTACCAGACCGATGATGAATTAAAAGATAACGTAGATTGCAATCTATGGTCATAAACTATGTTAATATTGGTAATGCAGTCAGATAGTGGGATGAAGTCATCCACAGATGCTCATGCCTAACAGTGTATATGTCAGTTAACCAGCGGTTACTTGTACTTTGCAAAATGATAATTGTCCATCTATTTACACTTCAAACAATATCATATGTGTCCACTTATCCTGGATAGGTTGTCTTACTATTTCCTAACCTTTACTCTTCGTAACGTGGATGATATGCAGAACATCTAGCTATCCACTTTTTGCCACCTGTTGTAATTTACCGCACAGCAGTTGAAGCAATGTAAAAACACTTTCATGAGCGAGTGACCTTTCATTAGAACGTTGCTTACAGTTAAATGGATGAGAAAATGGATTTGACTTGAAAACCTTTTAGGTTTTGCTTGAGAACAATATACAGTAATAGCCTTTTCGAAATTACTTTATTTGTTCATCGCTACATTATCACTATTTGTCATTTTCAACATGTTGTATGTTGTTAAATGTGATGGGTGTGGGGTGGGGTGGGGTGGGGTGGTGGTGTTGCAATCTAATTAAAATCAGACCTTAGTTCTCGCTACTGCTAAACAAAGATCTGAGGACATCCCAAAAGGCGTCATGTCAGAACGACCTTTCATCCGACCTATCAGTGCGTCGCTTACAAGATTATGAAAGTGATACTCGGAATGTGATTTCTAATCATGCAATCTCTAAAATTTTAACTCGGGGTATTCTGAACAATAGTTACGGGTTTAACGACTGAATCCTTACAATCTAGACCATATATTAGCGATTCCAGAATGTTTTTTGTTCAGGTTTCAAATTTATAATCGAGAATTTGTCAAAATTTGTTTCGAAGCGTAGTCGCCAATTTGAAATTGGTGCTGTAAAGCACGAGAAAGCTGCCTTCTGATTGGTCATTCCTTTGGTCGGTCAAAGGTCGCGCAATGTCGGTCAGACGTGACCTGTGATGGGATGTCCTCAGATCTTTGTTTAGCGGTAGCGAGAACTAAGATCTGATTTTAAGAAGATTGTAGGTGTTTTAATGTTGCCGCAGGTTCAGAAAAAATGTCCAAAAGAAAATGTGTTGTGAAAAACAATACAGTTCCGCTCGTCTTTTCAAAAATATAAAAGGTCCCCCGAAATATTATTAGGTGTAAATGTGCTAAAGATATGAACGTTTAACACTCTTTGTGCAATACAAGTTTTCGCAAACACCTGGTATCGTTACTATTTGATCGTTATTCGTAGACACATGCCAGTGATATAGTCGGAATCATACAATGGACTCTGCTTTTAATAGAGATTTCTTATGATAATGGAATGTTTTTTCGCTTTTTATGTAGTCTCATGATATAATGTTCGCGGTTCTCTGTGATCAAATCCTTTCCCTTGACATAATAATAATTCTTTATCTCCACTGCACCAGCTCGGGGCGCCATTGTCCAGAGAACTGCTCGCCGTGGGCCAGCTTGTACCTCACCATCACCCGTTTATCTGTAAATTACCAAGTACACTGCTTGGCTATAACCCATCAATGAAATTGCGTATAGCAAGAATGCCCCAAAGGAGGCGATTTTGGTAAATAACGCGGCATTTTCAACCCGCGCCATCCGTGCCCCCAGTGTCTATCATCGCGTTACTCGACCTCATTTACCCTCGTCAAATAATATCCACTATCCATGTTAGCGATTTCTGACAATATAATCCTTCATTCGCGTGTTTTGCTTTCTTGTCCATCGAAATCAGGCTCAGATTTGTGCACGAGGATTAGACCACTGAAATTTTCATTTCCACAGAGAGACCCAAAAGAGAGTTCCTGCACCTCATCCGCATCTGAAGCACAAATCACATCGTTAGTAAGAAATTAAACATCTTGTCCAAAACAAACCAAGCCATGCTGTTTCATGTCTGAAGGTTGCATCTTGCTCGCTTGCTCTGAAGAACCCTGATATAATCTCAATGACCAAGCCACACATGGAGATTAGCATGCTTCACAACCCTCCAAGTCATTCTTCCATGTTAAGGAGTTTCAAATCGCATTATTATAGAAACTCTTCAAGTTGTTGTCTTTATCATCTCTGTTAAAAACCTTTATTCTTGTTTACTCTATAGATACATTTAGGACATAAGCATACTGTGTTTTCAATGTAGAGCTGTCGATCATAATTTACGGAATCACCGACTGCAGCATTTAAACAAAATATGGCGTTCGATATGCTCAAGCGCTACACACGAACTTATGACAGGCACGGAAAGCATGTAGCACGGCAACTTCGTAAGCTAACATTAGGTGCCCCCCCTCCCCCGAAGAAAAGTAAGCAAGCCTTGCAAAGGTTACGTTCTCCACCGCAGGTCAATATAATGACGTCATATAGTTGTGTTTGACCCGGATCGTGCGTGCTTTTTGAAACCAACGCAACTTTAATGATCCGTTTAAAATCAATTTTGTAAGCATGTGTAGGTGTCCCAGTTACATAATTAACTATATGATGATATATACAAGATACGTAGTCATAACATTCATGCTTCATATGAATCACACCCTTCCACCATTATTGTATACGGATGCTTCTTCAGCCTGCCGTAAGTGTCGACTTTGCTTGTTGTAAGGGGCGGCTAACGGCAGTGTCTGGTTGATGCATGTCATCGTATCCGAAATTGCGTAGATCGATGCTCATGATGTCAATCATGGATTGTCTGGTCCAGACTCGACCGCCGTCATATAGCTTGAACATAGCTGCGTGCGCGTTAAACAACAAACAAACAAACAAACAAAGTATACGGATGCCTTTAACAATTTGTTTAAAAAAATGAAATTTAGAAATAACCTTAGAAATTTATTCTAATACTTCATTCATTGTGGCCAAAACAAGACATGTTTGCTTTCAGTTGAAGGAGGGGTTTGTTGTGATTGTGTGAAAATAAGTATGTTGTAGCCTTGGCAGCAGTTGACCTGGAGAATTCCGATGCCAGATGCATATCTCCAGCCTCCATACATCAATGTCAAATACTTATGCATTATAGATAATACTCATGTCGTCTAGCAACAAGACTCAGGTCATATTGTGAGGAAGCTTCCCGCCTACAACAGCGCACAGACTTCATGTATGTCGTTATGTTTTCCTCTTTGAAACGTTATGGCGTCGACATATTCAATCAGCTTATGAACACGGATGCCTCGTCCGTATTGTTGTTGTTGTTGCTTTAAGTGTTTAAGAGATCGCCTTCTGCCTTTGACATCCTTCTTTGGGGCACATGTGTGTGAGTTGGGTGCACGTATCAATCGGGAGTTTTCGTTTTTAATTTCTGTTTTGGTATTGACAAGATTTCTATTTTCGTATTGATATGATTTTATTTTTTATTTTGGTAGAATGTGTGGCTTCTCTGTTTATATTTGTTCGATTAGCTGACCATGTCTCAGAAATAGAGTTAGTTTGGCCTTCGTTATTGCATCTCTTGGCTTTAGGAGATCTACGACATATAACAGATGCGATTCTTGTTTTAAATAAAGTGTTGTTGATAAAATTCTTCCATGCTGACCCTGGTAGTTTGAATTTTAGTGAGTGAGTGAATGATTTGGATTTATCGCCGCTTTTAACAGTATTCCAGTTATATCGCGGCATGAAAGCCCGAAGTTATGCAGGGCTCAGACGTTTACCACTTCGGTAAAACCCACGAGCACGGGTATGGTGCTGACAAACCTAGAAACATAATTGGGGAGAACCGAGATTCGAACCCACAATCATAGGTTTCTGGCGTGCCCAAGGGACGCAACTCTGCACAGCGAATCGCAGCGCCTTAGACGTCTGGGCCACCCGTGCCCTCTTGAATTTTGTGATTGCCTATGATGGTGGCAGGATTAGGTTTTGTTTTTGTGACTACTGATGTTAACGCAGTGTCAACTTTTCAAAGTCCAGGGAGGTTGTAGCCCTTTGAAGTGGTAGTTGAATGTCATCACAATTGTGACTTCGGATGAGTTCACGTACTAATATCCCAGATGGAGTTAGTGAGGGGTTTTCTCGAGCCTAGGTTTCCTTAAGGGTGTTTTTGTCTTGCCATATTTTTTCACCAAAGGGTTTGCTGTTACTCCCCAGAACGATACCATTGCCCGCTCTCTTCCTAGTCTTAGTTTCAATGGACGTCCCTTTGTGTTTACTTGTACGTGCTTCCTTATAATCGTTTATATATAGGACCCTTGTGACGTAGGTCTGTCATTTGACCATGTACATTCTGTTTTCACTTACATATATTATGTCAATCTATAGTAATGGTCAGTTGAACTTTTAAGTTCTGTCTGAAACATATGCCTGTCCATGATGACGTTAGTGACGATCTAGCTTAAATATACATGTCCTACATGCGATGCGATGTGTCTTAGTGACTGTATTTTAACCATGCGTGGCGATGTGTCCCAGTAACTCTATTACTTAACCATGCGTGGCGATGTGTCCTAGTAACTCTATTACTTAACCATACGTGGCGATGTGTCCCAGTAACTCTATTACTTTACCATACGTGGCGATGTGTCCTAGTGACTATTACTTAACCATACGTGGCGATGTGTCCTAGTAACTCTATTACTATACCATACGTGGCGATGTGTCCTAGTGACTCTATTTTAACCATGCGTGGTGATGTGTCCTAGTGACTATTACTTAACAATGCCTGGCAATGTGTCCTAGAAACTCTATTACTTAACCATACGTGGCGATGTGTCCTAGTGACTCTATTTTAACCATGCGTGGTGATGTGTCCTAGTGACTCAATTTTAACCATGCGTGGTGATGTGTCCTAGTAACTATTACTTAACCATGCGCGGCGATGTGTCATAGTGAATCTATTTCAACCATACGTGGCGATGTGTCCTAGTGACTCTATTACTTAACCATACGTGGCGATGTGTCCTAGTGACTCAATTTTAACCATGCGTGGTGATGTGTCCTAGTAACTATTACTTAACCATGCGCGGCGATGTGTCCTAGTGACTCTATTTTAACCATAAGTGGCGATGTGTCCTAGTAACTCTATTACTTAACCATGCGTGGCGATGTGTCCTAGTGACTCTATTACTTAACCATGCGTGGGAATGTGTCCTAGTGATTCTATTGCTTAAACGTACGTGGCGATGTGTCCTCGTGACTCTATTAACATACGTGTCTTTCAATGACGATGTGTCCCAGTGACTATATTGCTTAAACATACGTGGCGATGTGTCCTCGTGACTATTGCTTAAACATGCGTGGCGATGTGTCCTCGTGACCTTTGCTTAAACATACGTGGAGATGTGTCCCAGTGACTATATTGCTTAAACATACGTGGCGATGTGTCCTCGTGACTATTGCTTAAACATACGTGGCGATGTGTCCTCGTGACTATTGCTTAAACATACGTGGCGATGTGTCCTCGCGACTTTTGCTTAAACATACGTGGCGATGTGTCCTCGTGACTATTGCTTAAACATACGTGGCGATGTGTCCTTGTGACTATTGCTTAAACATACGTGGCGATGTGTCCTCGTGACTATTGCTTAAACATACGTGGCGATGTGTCCTCGTGACTATTGCTTAAACATACGTGGCGATGTGTCCTCGTGACTCTATTGCTTAAACAAACGTGTTTATCCATGGCGATGTGTCCTCGTGGCGGTTTGGCTTAAACATACAGGTATATATTTATTATGATGTATCTTGTGACTGTCAAACTTAAACTGGCATTTCTATCCATGATAATGTGTCCTAGTGACGATATGACTTAACGTTTGCCCGTGCAGGATGAAGTGTCTTGTGACGGTCTTGGTTAAATATAAACGTCTAGCCATGGCGATGTTAATCCTACCCTTTCCTGTCAATGGTAAAGTGTCCAATAATCAGATCGTAACCCAAGAACTTCGTTTTTTGACATTGATGACAGCAGGTAATGAACAAATGCACTAAAACGAATATCTCAAACAAAATCATATTCATTTTCACATTGAATTCAATTTCAAGACACGACATGTGTGTCAAGCAGAATTTCTGTCAAGATCAATAACGCATCTGGAGTTATCAAAATAGTATAGAAACAGGAAAAACAGGATGTTTGCCACACTAACAACATATATTTATCCGAGATGTTTTATCTGAACGCCTGTACGAGTCAGTGACGGTGTCGAGTGCTCGAGTGTTTGACTTCAACCTTCATCAAGTCAGCGTCTTAGTAATCTAATCGTATTCGACCGATCTATCCCATTTGCTGATACAATTATAAGTTCGGCTATTATAACAAGTTAATGAACGGCCAGTAATTACACGGGCACTTTCTATACAATTAGACCTCGCCAACTTCTCTCGATAAACGTCGACTTCCAGCAGGCCACAGTGTGGACTGGTCAGCGAGACAAGGTTGTAATCACTGAGGTCAAGTGAGGAGGATGCGGATACATGGACTGCATTCATGGCATCAGGTAGGGGCAATTTATTGCTGAAGTCAAGTTTGTTCATTTCATGTACATTCACTATTACAAAGCTGTGATGTAGGTTCTGTAACTATGTTTAACGAAATGACACAAGGCGTTGACATTGGGTAAGATTGTAATTTGCTTACTACGCCTAGATGCTAGATTTTCAGCTCCATTCGGTGATCACGAGACAAAGGACACGGTAAAGTACAAAATGGCTGTTGTCACATTTATTGTCGAGTAATCTAAACTGCTGGGTTGACAAATTATGCACTTGAAAATTGGATTTGAAAAAAACATTTCAAAACATTACTAGACTGAAGAAAGTCGCCGAAACACTGCAAACTTTAGGTCTAAAAACATCTGTGATACCCGTATCAAATACATCACCATCGCATAATTATGTGTTGTTTGTCTCGTTTTTGGCACCCTGCAACATTATTCATTATAGCTATTGTCTTGTAAGAGTTATCTCTCCGCAAATTGTCTCCCCTTTACCAGTGTCGAGCCCGTACACAAACTGTTGACTTCCTTTTTACGTTAGTGTCACATTGACAAGCAAACTAATAACAAATGGTCATTTATGGAGTTAATATCGCTTCTTGCCGTTAGCTATTCTCTTGAATGTGAGTGAGAGTTGGGTTTAATGCCGCTTTTAACAGTATTCCAGTTATATCGCGGCGTGTCAGCTTAATGTGGGAGGACAGCCCGAAGTGATGCAGGTCTCAGACGTTTACCACTTCGGTGAAACCCACGAGCACGGGTATGGTGCTGACAAACCTAGAAACATAATTGGGGCGAACCGGGAATCGAACCCACAATCATAGGTTTCTGGCGTACCCAAGGGACGCAACTCTGCACAGCGAATCGCTGCGCCTTAGACGACTGTGCCACCCGTGCCCCCTATTCTCTTGAAAATGTTTCATTATAAACTGTAACTTTTTCATTTAACTCGTCAATTGAGACTGCGCCATTTTTGTTACTTGACCAGCGTGTATTTCGCTTCAAACAGCAGTCTCGTAGATTTAAAAATATTCATTGTTGAAGTTGATTTTGTACATAATCATATCCCACTCTATGATAAAAAAACAAATAGTAAGTTTACGTTTGAAGGCTTCACATTTGTAACAACATCATGTTTCTCTCATCTCGTGATGATGATTTTTACTTTTGTTGAAATACGCCAGGCGTGAAAATATCTCCTTTCCCCCGTGACTCCAGGAGAGAAACATCACATTTCACTCGACACATGGAATTGCTTATTTTCCCCGGCAGTTAAGATACGTATTTCGTGGCATTATAATATTGCAGGTTATTTCTGATCAGCTAATTGGAAGCCACAGTTCCGTAAATCATGGTGACATCTCAATGAGTGTACAACGTCTACATCCCCGATTACCAGCTTGTTCATGACAGAGAATGGGGCTGAGTAGGCAGGTTGTCATGTCTCTAGTTGGATAGCGCGTCCTGTGTCATGTGATTAGCAACATTTAGAGTTAGTTAGTTAATCAGTTAGTAAATATTGTTTTACGCCGCTCTTAACAATAATCCAGCAATTTTGTAAGGGACAGAAATTTTGCAAACAAGTCCAGCCAACAACTTTTGAAACCACAAGCAAATTCTTTTTCCCGGAACAAATCCATCACATGATCAATGCCTCACACACAGAAAGACCTTTGATGCAAGAAATTGTTGATAAAGTACATTAAGACGAAATACTCACGGGAAAGTCGTCCCCAATTTGTTTACAGCACATCTGACAATAACCTGTACGTTTCCTAGCAACTACCGAAAGGAGCAAGTATTATCCTATTTTGTCCTGAGTGACAGTCATCCTGTTATTTCTAGTTCAACCGTATGAACGTGTTGCTAATTGTGAGGGTGTCTTGAACTTTCCGTCCTTTTTATATATTAACAGTGTAAGATATATCAGTTAAAATAACAAACTTTGCTCTTGCACAGATATTTTCTTTACGTTACTCAGTTCAGTGCACGATTGTATAACATCAAGTTTGCTGTCATAGTTACAGAACCTTATATCTGCAAAGTAAATGCCAGTTTATGCAGCTGAAATGTTCATGTGTACGATCAGCGATGTACAAACATTCATCACATTCTATCTATGCATCTAAGGTCGATATGATCAAATCATTGTATGAAAGGTGCCGCTCGTACAAGCGCGGACACGGAAGAAAACAACCTCGGTGCGCGGACTCCCGAGAAGACAACCTCGTACGGCCAATGGGCAGTTTCCAGTTTAACGACATTGATCGAAACATTATGGTATAGCACAGCAAGGCAAGCCAGAGAAAGGGAAGGCTGAGACTTTATTTTAGTATTGATCACGGTAGCATGTAGGTGGTGGCTGGAGGACTCGGGCTGTGTGGAGTTTTGTCACACCTGGCGCATTATTGACATCGTAAACACGGACAGTGACACTCGGAATGTACAATGTGGGAACTGCTTTTCTCCTTCAGCTTGACGTAGGGTATCTGTAATGACAAAACAAACAAGGTATGTTAGCGTTTGATTCATTTGATTGGGTATCAATCGTGACAGTAAACTGAATACTTAAACAATCCTGGATTCATATATTTGGTCCTCTCTCCGTCTAACTAATGGAGACGAAATTATAGTATTAGTTGACACAATTTCAAGCGATACCGTGCCACGCCTGATTGGTTAATCTATATATGTATGTAACTGAAATGGCGAGATCTGTCATTAAACATATCTCTATATAAATAGTGTGCACATCTCAATTCAACCGTGCATTCTATATGTGCGCAAGCTGAAATCAAAGTCAAAATATCAATACAGAGACCACAAATCCTTTCAATTAAAAATTTACGACATGTGTCATGTATCTTTATTCAATAACATCCACTCCAGTTGTGCCGTTAAACGCCAGCGTACACAAATCTGCACCTAAACGCCATCAATCATTATCCATTCTTTGATATGCAGGGACGCTTAAATTGTCACTGTCTTAGACAGAATGCCTCTCAAGCGTTCCAATGATTGCATTGCCATACTATAGCCATGGTATTGGCGTTCGTGTATGGTGTTTACACACAGTTTTCAATTTAAATCTAGCTCTATGTTAATATATGAAGATATACATATAGAATAGTGTATAGAAGTACACTACAAACAGGCTTGGATAAGAAATATCTAACATACTTAACTTCAGTGAACTGTTTCTATCGGCGGGGCATTTTCGATCCTACTCATCAGCATATAGAGAGCACTTGGCAAACACATCATGTGGGCGATTCTAAGAGAGGGAGTTTGGTCGATGCCTCAAGGTCGCTTCCCGTTCTACTGAACATTACACATAGAGAACTGCTGCTCAAAATTCAGATTCGATACAAATCTGTGTTACAAAAGTACGTAAAACAGTTGTTCCACGTCTGCGAGGCTCACTAGCAAGTGGAAGGGTAATTTAGGAACTTCGACGGAATGGAAAGCAATTACGCGTAAATAATTTATGGACGGTTAAAAAGCCATAGACTATCCCTCTATGCGGATCTATTTTACATATTCTACATGATATAAATACTTAATATAGAGTAGATGTGACTTCTGTTCGCCTACAGGGTAGCCCAGTCGCTTGGCAAGAAGTTGACGCGAGGCTTTACCCCCACATGGGCATATTGTCTGAGTCACTTCCCTCAACACGGAACCCAAACCTACTCACTCATTCCTGGGGGCACAGTTACCCATGTCGTCTAAGGCGCGCAATTCCCCTGTGATCTTGGGTTCGAATCCCTTGATAATGATTCTAGGTTTGTATGGCACTATACCGGTGGGTTTCACCAAATGGGTAACATTAAATACCTCACAGTTTTTCCTCCCACATCAAACCGACATGTCGTGATATAACTGATATACTGTTCAAAGCGACGTTGAAAGCAACTCTCCCGTGTATTTCATTCCACTGACGATGTCTCGGGTTCCATTTGTGAATTGAAGTTTATTCAATTTTCTTTATTGGCACAATTCTTCATGTTGAGGCCTCAATAAAAGTCCGGTTCAAAGGTACTAACGGTTTAAATTGATTAGAATGGAGTTCCTGTGTGAGCAAATGGCATAACAATTCCGTGACAGCGACCAAAGCATGACACCAATGAACAGAAATCGCACTGTCAGCTGTTGAGTGGGCCGAGTAATGCTGTAGCTGATTAAATTTGGCACTAATTAACGTAGGTCTGGCAACGCCAAATGGACTCAATCGCGTTTGTGTGATACCCAGATCAGTAATGTTACAAACGTCACTTTCTTTGTACATGCCTATATTGGTTACATGGGAGTGTTCATGTGGTAGGTTTGTATGTCTGGAGGATGTGTTGGAACAATGAAAACGATTAACTACATGCTGATACGGAATGTGTTCTCAGTTTGTGGTTCGAGTAGCGTTTGTGAGTTTACGATGCGCTCTTTGAACAGTTTTAAACCAGATAGCATATAAACTGCCACGCAAAAGAAAAAAAATAATATACATCCATGTTTAATGGTGGCGAAAACGTAAACAAACAAGAAATGGCTATTCGATGATGATGTATTTCAGAGGGTACCACGGGTATCCTAGTTGTGGCTTGGAACTAAGGTTTGCTGTGTTTCTTGTCCGGCAGTTACATCAGTGGAGTATAATGGAATCAAATCACGTTAAATACACACATTATAATGAAAACGGTATGTACGAGCCCGCAGATAGATTTTAGGAAAGAAGGGGTGTATTTTGGGATTGGATGACAAGTTAACATACATGTTGGATTGGGTGGTGGGGTCGGGAATACATACCCTGCGCCACCCTTGCCCCACCTCCTTCTCTGGGAGAGCGAGTGTAGTATTTACTGTATAGGAAACACACTGAAACATTTCTTGTGTGTTTCGGAATGCCCGTGCTCTTTAAAAACACAAATATTTGTTGTTGTTTTAAAGTAGTTTCATTATTAAAAACATGAAATCGATCAGTCCATTTTAACAGAAGCAGTGCTTGTTAATCTGACTGTAACAAACTTAAAAACACACCTTTTTATGTGTTTTCTTTAGTAAAAACCATTATAGCTGTTGGCATACGCGTCAGTTAATACCAAATGGCTCACCAAAACATTGTTGTGAGTGCCACGTGCCCTTGGTACAATCTACATTACAATCTCTGTATTTTCTATCATGTTCCTACTTTTGTAACCAACCTAAAACATCATTACAATGTTGTCTGAATCAAACAGGAGAAACAGAGAAACCTGATATGCCATGTAATATATATATATAACTAGGTCAATGTACATTAATAGCAAGCAAAATCATTCTTGGATAACGGATACCTTTCTGCATATTTTATCGCTAACCTTTGTAGTTCTCCATTTAGGACTTGAAATCCCATCCCTTGTGAATTATTCAAAAATACGTATTCTGGTATATTCATATATGTGAAATTATGTATGTTTATCTCTTTTTGGCACGTTATTGTCTAGATTAAAAAGGCAATGTAATGATTTTTACACTTTTTCTTGAACCTCTGAATATAAAAGTAGGAACATATATTTCAAGAATTGAATGTGAAACTTAGAAATAGATAGCGACAGTGTGGTTTAGTGTCACATCACAATCGCATGAACATGTAAAGTTTGACGTGGTTCGTCGTCGTAGTCACAGGATTGGTTAGGAGTGACACCAGTTCAGAGGTCGCGATATTCCCTTCAATCAATTCATGTTATAGCTGGAAACTTAAATGAGAGAGTTATATACAATAACCGCCTCCATCATCCTTGTGGGCCGTGTAGCGGTTGACGCGTGTCTAAAAATGTCAGTAAATGTGCTGTAAATCACTGGATTGTATGGTCCATCACATGATTGTCTGAGGAAGAATCGATTGTTTACAGGCGTTTGAAACGTCAAGCCAAAAGACTAACTTTTTATGCAACTTGTGTGAGCGTCGGGTGCTTCCGGTAGAGCAGGTCATTGATACCCTCTTCGTGAACACCTGGTGTTGTCATTGGTTTCTGGTGATCCATTCATATAATATTCATGCTAGTTTGTTTTTTACGCTCAATAGAATGTGTTTCGGCAGATCAGCCATACAGATTATTCTCTGACATTGACGTTTCATATTTTTGTAAGCTACATTGATGAGAGCATTTGAAACTCAAGGGAGTCATATGAGCAATACTTCGTGCATGAACTTTATGCGGACTGTACCATTACTTGCAATGAAGTATAGAGTGTATCGATAGGCATAATTAAATGAAAAAAAAATGCAGCTAATGGTTTCTGTTTTATTCGTAGTCATACAAACTACACCTCGTTTGCAGAGACACGTATGTATCCATTCAGAAAACGTATTTATTTTAATAAGGCAATAATTCTCTATTACCCACTCACTCTATTGAACATAGATAGGATTGTCGAAACAGGCAAGTACATCTACTATGTTGGGCGTTTTGTTGAACAACGCCACACTCAGCAATGTCCTTGCTATCAGACAGCGACATGTCACTGTTCTAATTCTATGCCAAATTATGGGAGTTACGACAGTCGTAACATAAGATCGCTCTATGGAACAAGGCACATACATGTATGTATTTACCAAGAAGAAAGCTTATAACTGATTCACAGCTCTGGGATATGTTTGAGAGTCAATTTTTTTCTCAGAGTCGGACAATATTTGTGTTTCCACTCTTTGACAGGTTAGAGTGACTTTAGAGGATGCAAAATTTACGACAGTTCACTTAATTTAGCATAGCTCCTGGCATGCGTAAATAGAGAAAGATATGTTTTTTCATCTTGTTATTCTTCTGCTGAAATAGAGCTGGGCAGGTGTAATTACTCCTCGGTTGGCATTCTGTGACTTTGTCGTTTGGAACCCTCGTCTATTTGATAAGTCTGAGGTAAGCAACCATTACGGTAGTGATCGTATATGAAATAGCGTACCCCCAAATGTGATATAGATAGTTATCCCCTCTCTTTCTTTGACGTCACTTTCTAGTCAAACTCGCATCAAGCCCATCAATCAATCTCACCAACCAATCACTATCCTGTCACAATAATGTCATGCACGTGTCGCCCTGGAAACAAACGTATTAGTATCAGTCACTGACCAGATTAACCAATAAAAAAGATTGATTTTCCAAGCACCGGTCCAAACTTGAACCGGCACATCATCCAATATTTTTTCTTCCTCTAACCATATAGTTTTTGTCCCACTCACAACTACGTGTGTTTCAGCTGTTGTGAAAGTACAGAAGTGTAGAACATACAGTGCCGCTTGTGTCGCTGAATGTAATAGTAATCGTATATAAATGTCTCTGCAGGAATTCCGGGTCAGAATATGTCCCCAGTACCGCATGTTTCGTCCACTGTGAAGCACATGATGTCTCCTTAACAAGTGATGTTGTTCAACATATGTTTCCCAAGTAGTGAATAGGTACCCGGTAGAATAAAATGGTAACTGCTCAATTTTTTGGCGCCTCACACGCAGTTTGGGTTTTATATTGGCCCAGACCCGAATCTTTTCAATTCGCCATCATAACTAGGACATGATTGGGTGCCGTATTGAGCAACGTCCAATCGCTCACCCTTTATGTATATATCCGAACAACCGATTAATTACCTCATAGGAAGCACAAAAATGTCACCAGTTGTTTTTAATCGCAATAGTTTTCTATAAGTGTGCTATATCACACCACGTCATATGAGGCAACAGCGCCTAGGACACCTGACGTCCCAGTGTATAATAAGGCCTTTGTCACCGAAAGTATAACACAAATGAACATCTGTCACTCCCAGCTGGCAACCAAAACTCAGTTAGCGAAAACGCAGTGGCGTGTACAATTCACGAGTAGCATTGATTATTGTTATCAAGTGAATATGATGCCAGGTCAAAAAGTCACAAGATACCAAATAGCCATTGAATGCTTTAGCTTCTGTTGCCTTTTGGGTTGGTCTGACCAGGCTAAATATTAGCTTTAGCCGAACAATATGAAAACTCCCTATATGAAATGACATCTTTCTTGTTAGAAATTTGCCCTGGGCATATTCTTGTCCACACTAACACTTCTTTAAACGGGACACTGTTTGTTCAGTAACATGCCTTGAGGTACGTCTATTATTTTACAAAAATACATCTCTTTCCGTTGGATTAACGAGGTTTGGCATCAACGTTATTAAAAGCGACGTTGACCCAATTCACTCATATTGAGCATATCTTGCTGTTCTGTGTACTCACTTCCAATGATAGCGTTGAAGGCCAGTGCGCTCTTATTTCATGTGAAAGATAAGAAGGGCTTCATCTCTTGTAAACAAAGAGTTAAGATTACCATCACATACAAGCTATTGAACAGTACAACTAACGGGGTTCCATCATGCACAAGCATCATTCATGTCGTCAATCGGATTGAGGATCGTGGGTGGTGGTGAGCACGTGCAGTTCGTGTGGACAGACCATAAATTCTGTCCAGGAAGTCACGTTATAATCCCGAAGTAAATGTTCTGCGTACAGCGTAATGGCTTGCTGATGGCACTACCCACGTTCAAACCCAATCTTTCCGTTGTTTAGTTTTATATGACCGCTATTTGGCCAGATTTTGGACATATCACCACAATTGTTGCATCGGGGGTCAAACAACAGCCCAGATAACGCGGACATGATGGCGTGAGAAACACATCAGCGGAATCCCATCGGCCTTGAACGATGTGTAATTCTGATTACCATAACACGATGTGTCAGTTCTTGCGTGATGACAAAGACGGCTGGAAGCACACTGTGAACCAGATACACACTAGTTCTGCCAGTAGATCGGTTTATGAACAGAGATAAGTACTCGATTGCTGTTAATTGAAAACATGATGTGTTGTCACGGTTGCACTTTGTCCATGGTTGTGTTTAATGTTCGAATGAATAAAACATTTTGGAGTATGACCTACTGTGCCAGGTTGTCAATGACGACGATAATACAATGGAAATCAGTACTACACAAGATGTGTCACCACACAATGCCCCCAGGGATGCAGAGTGAGGGACGTATATAGTATGTTCTTTGATGTCATCAATATCCACCAATTGGTATTTATTCTAACATTTGAAAACTACTTGATTCTAATTGGTCAATCAGAGATTACAAATCGGAATAACCACTTCTGATTGAAACAGCTGATTCCACGGCCGTTTCACCGCCGAAGCAAATGATTATAGAAACAAATACTTGTAGTTCTTGCTCAATCGTTGTTGGTAGGCATTTTGAAATAATTATGTTTCAATAATAGTTGCAAAATGTAGAGTTGCAAAAACTAAACTATTCAAAGTATGTGCGGCGATACATTTTATTGGCAAAAAAACCATGGTAGAAATAGACGGAGAGAGTGCATTTCAATTTAAGGGACAACAGGGCGCTTGAAATTTGGCGCTTTTCTTCATCCGAATGTTACGTCATATGTATTGAGTTCTGTTGAATCGTGTTTGTCACGTGCGCTTTAGAACTAAACCTTTCATTTAGGGTGCCAACTTCATAATGTATAAATGCAATAGATACTGTTGTAAGTTCATGAAATGAGCCATCATGTATAATGGTTTTATCCTTTTGTAATAGCAGCACATGTCTGACAAGTGAACCCAAATGAATGTTAAAGTCAACGTGAAGTCCTGTATTCTGTTAAATATGAGGGCATGTTGTGGCAAATGAATATTAAAATATTTTTTGTTGAAAAGCCATGTTTTTCTGTTTTTAAGGTAATTATTAATTTTGTTTGATTATGATATGACAAATGCAAGGAGATTCATTTATTTGATTGATTGATTGAGTGCAAGAATATCCTCAAATGATGGTCTACCAAACATTTGACTTCAAATTTACCCCATATTTACAACCATACACATACACACTCTTCAAAAAAAGAAACACACAGGTAGATTTTAAGTAAATTTATTGTACCTAATAAAGTCAGTATATTTAAATCAATATCTTAGATACAAATATGAAATTTTGGAGCTCGATAGTCACACGTTGTCGTTGTACAAAGGCATTGAAAACTGTTCATTGTCATGTCACATACGATCACAAGGTAGCGCTGAACTCATGTGACCGCCCCGGGCAGCAATCACGACTCTGCATCTCCACGGCACTGACTGGATAAGTGTACGAATTCTTTCCTGCGGAATTCTGCGCCATTCTGCGTGTAACGCATTTGCCAGTTGTGGGAGTGTCTGCGGTGTGTTCATGTCGATCGAGTTCATTCCAGAGGTTTTCGATTGGGTTGAGATCTGGAGATCTCGACAGCCAGGGCAAGACGTGGAGGATGGCATTATGCAGGTAGTCTACCGTGACACGAGCTGTGTGTGGTGGAGCGTTGTTCTGTTGATACATCTCCCTCCGGCGGTCAATGATTGGAAGAAGTTGAGGTTGAAGAATTTGTTTCATGTAGCGATTTGCTATCAAATATCCCTGAACTACAACCAGATCAGATCTCGTGGTGTTGGATATGGCCCCCCACACCATGACACTACCGCCACCGAAATTGTCGAATGCACATAGACAATTTGGGGCAAAACGCTCATTTCGGCGACGATAAACAGGTTGTCTTCCATCTCGCCGGTGAAGAAGAAATCATTCATCGCTAAACCACACTTTCCCCAGTTTCTCAAATTCCAAGGCCGTAAGGTATGGCGCCAACGCAAGCGTCGCTGTCGATGGATCTGTTGTAAAACAGGGACGATAACTGGTCTTCTTGGTCGGATTCCAGCCTCGCGAAGATGGTTCCTGACAGTCTGGTCCGATATCCTCCTCAAACCATAGATGCACCCTGCAGTCTCCGTACCTGTGCCATTGCGATGACGTACGTGGAACAGTCGAATGTTGCGGTCCTGTGCAGGGGTAGCTCTTGGTCGGCCGGTTCTCGGACGGTCTGCAGTGGAATTGAACTGTGTGTATCGGTCCCAAAGGCGGCAAATGGTGCTGTGGTGGACGTTGAAGTGACGTGCAACAGAAGACTGCGATTCCCCTCTTTAGACAAAATGTTGACAATTGAATGCCAAATTATTGGCTTATGCTTGCCTTTTTATGGCACTACCACGAGTTACAAATGCCATAACTTGCACGTGCATTTTGCTTTACTGTTTACCTCCATGACATTTTTTTACAAGTGTGAAAATAATGCCGTTTTAGACATTGCAAATCGACAATGGCTGCGTTTTGACGCACCGTTTGTCGAATATCAGGACACCAACGTTTTCCAATAATATATATCCAATTTATGTACCGGATTTGATGTTTAGTCAGGTTAAATGAACTACATACTACCTGTGCGTTTCTTTTTTTGAAGATTGTATTTATATTCTACTTGACGGTGCCACAGTTGGGGGCAGAATAATCTTACCAGCTAACACCTGGTATCATCACGTATTGATAGTGATTCATAAACACATGCTTATGATATAGTCGGAATCGTACAACGAACTCTGCTTTCAGCCGCGATTTCTTATAATTATAGAAAAGTTTTTTGTCGCTTTTTTTCCAAATTAGTATCTATAGAACTACAGTCAACAAAATATCATGGATAACACGTCATTATAACTCTGTGTACAAAGTTATACCGATAGCCCATTTTCTCCAATCCATCTGTAGACGGTGTTATAGCGTCGTAAGGACTATGGAATCAATAGCAACACGTTAAATAGCTAAGCATATATGTCCATGCAACAGCTATCCAAGCCCACTACATTTAGTATGTAAAGTGGGTATTTAAGCCACAGTCGTGCTTGTCGCGTTGTCTAGAAACTGTACCAAACCATCTGGATCTGTTGTTGAGCCCCAGATGGGAAGCAGACAGCGCAATGGATAGCCCGCATGTGTAATCACGATAAGTATTTTACATAATAAGTAATCAATTAGTCGCCTGGCAGTGGAGCAAACCAGTTATTGCTTTTCGTTCTGCTGAATTTGTCAAATGGTATTGTATTTCGCGTGGATGACTCCAATGAACGGCTCTGTCTCTGTTCTGGATGGAGGTTCGCGCCGTAGTGCCAACATCGCCGAGTATAAGACGTAAGAGTCAGGATCGTTCCAGGCTTAATTACAAATTGGATGCTCCTCAATATCAATGAAACGTCCACATGTCCTTTTCACAGACGGCTGAGATCGGGAAGCACGGTGAGGTAAGGTAATGAAGGTTGATGTCTTTGCAGCAAACACATAGGAAATATCTTGATCTTGTAGGCATTAATTAGTTTGAATGGAATTAGTTGTATCTAAGGGTTCGTGTGGACTAGTAGAAGTTGCACAGAAGTTCTGTTTCTTGCTTGGTACTTACAGGCGCTGTGTTGGGTGTATCTGAACTCATCCGGGAGCACAAGCAAGTGGGTGGATGAATGTTGTTAAACGCCGTTGTGTAGTATTCCAGCAATATCACAGCGGCCCGTAAAGGTTATGAATAACACAAACTAGTGGTAGATCGCATAAGAAGCGATCCCCACCATCAGCGTATAATGAAAGGGAATTCGTAAAAACATAGAGCCTGACCCTCCCAGACTCAACTTACTTGCCTCATACGACAAGCACGGGGTACCGGGACCAATTCTGTCCTTGGAATATCCACCGGCCCAGAAGCTATAAACGTCTCACCCAATTCCTAGAACTTTCAGTTTTTGTTGTCCCAAGTGGGACAGTAGTCTGAAGGGAATCACATTAGCCATTACAGAAATTCTCCGTTTTATGACAATTAGTACGAGGAAGCTTTAGACTTAAAATAATGTTTTAATAGTGTATACTCCTGAAGGAGCCTAGAATGCCAACTGAATGTACACTGGTCCCTAGACAGGGGTAATAAAAGGGGCGGAATAAAATTAGTGCATTATTGTAATTGGTTTGTAATTGATTAATGACGATCTAATTTCCATGTATTCGTAATAATATGAACGTTTGAAGATATCAAATGGAAATTAATATATATCTATCGGCTTACAAAGGAACTGTGGCATTTGATTAAGCAGCGACATACAATTCCTCAAATCCTTGCAACCAGACACAATAGTCAGAGAACAATACTGTTGGCCATGAGGCTGACAAGTAAACATCTCACTGACGTTAACTTAATGGTCAGTGACAATGACCACTGGCCACTGGACATTGGTACGCTTTGTGCAGTATGGTTCTGACCGGGCGACCATTTTTGTCCGGCATTTTGTCGTGGTGCTAAGACAATGGACATCAACTATTTCCTTCAGAGTTGGAACATTTCTGCTAATGCAGGTTAATGGCCATTGTGACAGTGCCACTCACGGTTCTGTGTTTGTGATTCAGTTATTGTGCCGCGTGATGTGTTGACTGTGCATCAGGTTTGGTACCGACGTTGACCTAATAACGCTAATGATAAACATGTTTAAGATAATGACGGCATTAATTGTGTATCCATATTTTGGTAAAGATTGGTTTGTATTGACAGTATCTGTATGAATGTGTATGTTAAATGTCGAGTAGTTACCTGGCTTTAGAAACTCAATGTATGACGATGTGCGTATACACATGCCGTCATATCACTTGTATACTAATTATAATTCAAAGCAGTGTTACGCCAACTCATTATGATCAATAAACTGACCGGCAAAAGAAAGTATACATCCATGTTTGATGGTAGCTAAAGGAAGAATACATCCATGTTTGATGGTGGCTAAAGGAAGAATACATCCATGTTTGATGATGGCTAAAGGAAGTATACATCCATGTCTGATGGTAGCTAAAGGAAGTATACATCCATGTTTGATGGTGGCTAAAGAAAGTATACATCCATGTCTGATGGTAGCTAAAGGAAGTATACATCCATGTTTGATGGTGGCTAAAGGAAGTATACATCCATGTTTGATGATGGCTAAAGGAAGTATACATCCATGTCTGATGGTAGCTAAAGGAAGTATACATCCATGTTTGATGGTGGCTAAAGAAAGTATACATCCATGTCTGATGGTAGCTAAAGGAAGTATACATCCATGTTTGATGATGGCTAAAGGAAGTATACATCCATGTCTGATGGTAGCTAAAGGAAGTATACATCCATGTTTGATGGTGGCTAAAGGAAGTATACATCCATGTTTGATGGTAGCTAAAGGAAGTATATATCCATGTTTGATGGTGGCTAAAGAAAGTATACATCCATGTCTGATGGTAGCTAAAGGAAGTATACATCCATGTTTGATGGTGGCTAAAGGAAGTATACATCCATGTTTGATGGTGGCTGACAATGAAACAAAAGAGAAATGGTAATTCGATGGTGATGTTTTTAATACGGGTATCATGGGTGTGTTTTAGAACTTATATTGACAGTGTTTCGGAAGGTATTTTCAGCCGAGTGACGTTTTGATAACGTTTGTAAATTTTAGGGCAAATCCAGTTTTCAAGTTTTTGCTTTCTTTTACCCGACAGTTTAGTCCTTGATTGTTTGGGGTGAAACTAGTAGGTGTTTTGATGGATTACATATCTTGAAATACTCAGGTACTCGTATACATTGAGTGAGTGAGTTGTTTTAACGGCGCTTTGAAACATATTTCAGTTATATCAAGGCGTATATCGGCCTTATGTGAAAGGAAAACGCGAAGTGTAGGTACGGTGCTGACAAAGATAGAAGCGTGATCAGGGCGAATCTTGGATTCGAACCTACATTCATGGGTTTCTGGCACGTCTAAGGGACACAACCATGCACAGGGAATAACGTTGCCTTAGATCCCCGAGCCACGCTATGCAAATTGTTACATGTAATATGTCATTGTCACAAGATCAGAATTCTTTTCTATGAACACATGCATTTTATTCTGTTTCTTCAACAAGTTTCATTTCAGCTTTGTTTACATAACTGCAACAATTCTCCCCTTTGTTCTGCAGTGAAATGCTTAAGGTAGATCACTCTCAGGGTACGCACATTATGCCTTTACCCGTATGATGCTAGTACCGTTTTCCTGAATCTATCAATCATTAGGAAACGTGATTAAGGGAAGAAATGTAAAATCTGAGTGAGGCCATTCTAGTGGGGAATGAGGAGAAAATAACTAATGAGGTACACGAACAAGAGTACATTTTCATGTATCAAGCATCATACAGGGGCTTTTGGATCGAAACTTCCGGTAGCGGACAAGAATAACAAAACACTTATTGCCTATCATATGTTGGACATAACATGGTGCTTGGAGTTGATATATTAAAATGTCTTTCTTTATACGAGAGTATTTAACCGAGGCAGGGGCCTACAGGATATCGTTTTCACATCATGCATGTGTGCAAAGCTCTCGTAGGGGCTTGCTGAGCCGGATCGATAGGCATCACACATCCCAATGGTTTGATTCATGGCAACCAATGGGGACGAAGACCTCATAATTGGCTAGCACAAGAAATGTATTCTTAATTGTCCATTAGCTGCTTACGCATGTTTTTCACATTCGTTACGCCTTACTTCTTTTGCTTTTTGGTTGACAACTTTTTGGCCCAAAAATACAGATCGGTAGGTCAACAAAAAATAAACATTCAAATATATATTTTCATTCCCTGACAATGTTAAGTAGTTTTAAAGATAAATATTCAACATGTTTTAATCATTGTATTTTAAATAATGTATTTATATTGACAGCGACAGTCAAGGAATTTGTGCCGTTACATTTTATGGATTTCCAGTTTATTTCACAATGTAATGTTTTAAGGTCTACAGCCTCGTAAGCCAAGTTTTAAAAAAATCTGTCCTTCCTTGTGTTTGTATTTAAATTTATTAATATTATGTAAAACCATAAAACGAGGGTTTTACCTGTCGAATGCATTCAAACATTTTGACTGAAGGCAGATTTTTTCTTACCCAGCCAACATGCATCACCCCCCTCTATCTGGCCAACGTCCTATATCTTGAACGTATCAATCCCTCAATTGTTCCTTGTTAGACCAGCCATCAGAAATGTGATAGCCAATCGATGGCGACGCATAGATAGGGCACTATGCTGAGATAGGATGCAATTAAGTAAGTGATAGTAACGCTCTTATCGATAATGTCAAACAAAAGACTAACATGGGATGTTGGAACTTTTATCTCTGGTCGTATTTCGAAAATCATGCTCTCATTTGAAACGATAACAGTTGAAAGAACAAAGTCGCAAGCGGAAGTAAATGGTTGTTTTGTGTAGGAGGTTGAACTTCATCCTCATGACTAAACGTCCGTGACCTTTGATATGATCAGCACGTTTTGTTCGTGCAATGAGGGGAGAAGGTGTGTGGTTGGTAACTAACGTCTCCAGTCCGGCTGATTACGGTTTAGTATATAGCATCTTGCGCACGTTTCCATTAATAAAACCAAATAGTGCAAAGGTGGAATCAATATTCAGTTTTACAATAACCGCTTTGATTGTTACGTGCATTACTTTCTAAACCTATGTGCGTACGCAAACATATTATTGATATAAAATTATGTTATATGCTGAACTTTTCGAATAAGGGATGTTGTATCTCTCCTCAAAATAACTGTGATGATCTGTTAGTGGCATATACAAGTTGTATAATATTATGTAACTGATACTAAAACTGATGATCAGCGTATAATAAAATATATTGCGACGTTTGGAAGTAGATTGTAACAGCATTGTGATCAAGCTGCTTTATATTCGCTAAACATGTCGCTAGAATTGCAATAAATTAAAGCGGTTGTGAAAAAAGCTTGTAAAGAAAGCTACGTTAAAGGCTAAGTAACCTTTTATCAGCAAACTGATTGATAGTTATAATGGGTGAGAAAATGGATTGATCCTTATATAATATCAAGGGTTTTCTTGAGAAGTTGGTATGTAAATTTGGTTGATAAATGTAAATCACGATTCTGGTTTGTACATTGGGGGAGTGAATCCCCGTGGCGTATGTATGGCTCATATATGCATGTATGTCATATAAAAGACAAAACCATTTCCATAACATTTGGAAATGTCCTCCACGTACCGGTAATCGTCCTGGTAAAGACGTTTTCGGACTAACGAGTCATGGGTACTGAAGGTGGTTCTCTGTATATGAATATGTCGCTAGAATTGCAATTTAATAAAGCGGTTGGTTTTAATTCTACTATAGTATCTCTTCCCTTTTATACTATATTGTATTTCAAACTTTTAAAAGGGGGCACGGGTGGCCCAGTCGTCTAAGTCGCCGCGATTCGCTGTGCAGAGTTGCGTCCCTTGGGCACGCCAGAAACCTATGATAGTGGGTTCGATTCCCGTTTCGTCCCAATTATGTTTCTAGGTTTGTCAGCACCATACCCAGGCTCGTGGGTTTCACCGAATTGGTAAACGTCTGAAACCTGCATCACTTCGGGCTTTCCTCCCACATTAAACTGACTCGCCGCGTATAACTCGTATAACTTGAATACTGTTAAAAGCGGCGATAAATCCAACTCACTCACTCACTCACTCACTCAAACATTTCAAAAAGAGAGATAGAAACAGCAATGCAAAGATATGTTCTGTAATATTTGCCACATCATGTCTCGTCCTACATCCGGTTTGAGGTGAGATGAAATGGGGTTTAACGTCACGTCCAAGATTGTTGCACTTATATAGCGACGTGCATGTACGTGTGTGTGTGTTTGTGTGGCTGCTTGTACTAGTCCGGACTAAAACCGGTTTTATGGTGAGATACCATGCGGCAGTTTAACATGAATACCCACTCAGACAAAGTATACTGACTCCGAGCCGACCAGTCCTTGTTTTAGCCCCTTAATGCCGAGCGCAAGGCAGGGTGACAACAAGTACCATCTTTTAACTTCTTTTGGTATGACGCGATCGGGGATCGAACCCACAACCTTCCGCTTTCCGGGCAGACGCTTTACTCAACTCACTCACTCACTCAAACCTTTAAAAAGAGAGATAGAAACAGCAATACAAAGCTATGTACTGTCATATTTGCCACATCATGTCTCGTCCTATATCCGGTTTGAGGTTAGATGAAATGGGGTTTAACGTCGCGTTCAAGATTTACCACTAGACCACGGAGGCGGTATATACAGTAGGAACATGTGAGGACACCTTTCTTATACCTGTATTTGCTGCCCACCTTGAACCACCTGGTGTTGACTGTAGTGTAATTGGAGGTACAATGGAGCATGCTCAAGTGTTTGTTACGGGTGCCACCGACGGAGCAGGATACGCTCACACCAGGTATTACCACTATATTAGATGCTGATTTATAAACACTTGCTTATGATATATCGGAATCGTACAATGGACACTGCTTTCAGTAAATCATTCTTATGATTATAAAAATGTTTTTGTCGCTGCTGCATCCGGTTCTTGCTCAAACTGTAACATTATATTAACCCAGTTAACCGTCCCTTACGCCCATCATATTGCTAAGACTATGATGGATGACTTCACAGTCCGTATGTCCTTGACCTTAAACGTATGTCCAGACCTTGGCTATCATGCCATTAGTATATTCATACCCGGCAGATAAACGAGTGATATATCTGCTGGTACAATATTGAGTTAAGTGCGCAGTTCGAGCTGTCATGCAGTCTGTGCGCTTCAACGGCACACCTTCATGTTGGTCAAGCACCAATTTCATCAGTCGAAAACCATACATTAAGAGACAAACAGTCAAAATAGTTGTTTAATGTAAAACAACAGATTTAATAATCTTGTGATATTACGCATTGATTTATGTCAAAGCTAATGGTCTTTTATTTTGACACCACACTACCGTACCGAAATGTTGTTATGATGTTATCAATTTCACATCGATGCATTTTGAAATTAGGGAGATCAAAAAAAAGACACCATTATCACATACATCTGCGGTAAACGTATCATTCTTTATACATCCAAGTAGACCTTTGCACAGAAGTGTAGTGAATATCATTAATTGGGTAGAGCTTGCAGGTTTGGGGCATGGAATGGTAAGTATGTGATTACATGTCATTGGTTCGTATAAGTGTTCCCTTTGTTGTTGAAATGGTCTTGAGTTAGCAGATGCACATTAACACTCGAGAATGTCAACACGACTATCGCCTCATCATCAACCAATCTTCCCTCCTTAGTGAACCGCTAATCAGTCGTCACGTTCATCTCCTGTGTTGTACTGTGATTACAGAAGGTCGGACAATCAAAGACATGTTTTTCGGAAGGGTACATTGTGTACAGAATGCCAGATATGTCCTACTTTATGTACTGTAGTGGGAGTAGGAGTTTTGGCAGGCCCACTTTCGTGACATCTAGTTGACCGTTGAAATGAAAACATATGACGTTAATGAATATGCACAGATATATGGATGACCTCATTTCTTTCAACCTTGCCCAAATAAAGTAGTATCTTCATCCCTTCCATCAACCAGATGTGGAAATCAAAGAAACAACTGAAAAGCCTTATTCAGTGTTTTGTCTGGATATGTGAATAGAAATTCAAAATGGTGGCATCCCCTGTAACAAGCTGTATGACATATGTGATTTCATGTTTCCTTTTATGAATTTCTCCCTCGTGTCCAGCAATATGTCATCAGCTACAGTTTATGGCGTCTACATGTCTCAACTGCTTATGTATTTTAGAGTGTGTACATTATATTTGAATTACATGTAAAGACATCTTGACCATTTCTTACAACTAAACTTTTTTTTATAAAGGCCTGGTAAAGACATTCCATAATTTTTGTTGTGGACATTCAGAGGAATTTACTAAATATGCCATACCAATTATGATGTGCGATGCTGTCCCATGCTGTGACCTTTACATGGAATGTTGACACTTTACTCACTGGCACAAATTGTGTGAGGGTATTCATGTTAAACCGCCGCATGGTATCACAGTGGGCTAGCACTATAACATCGCCATTAGTCCGGACTAGTACAAGCAGCCACACACACACACGTGCATGCACGTCGTTATATAAGTGCAACAATCTTGGACGCGACGTCAAACCCCATTTCACCTCGATTTCACATTATGACATTAACCTAGATGTCATAGATCGTTTTTCTTCATATCTTTTTCCAACGTTTTAAAAATTCTATGGCAATTAAGTGTTTACGAAATGTAAAATATTGGCCACTACTGAATACTACAGTCAGCAAGCACTTGGGTATGCTGTTATTCACGTTATGGGCGGATTTCAGAATTTATTTCTAAATCATTTGGATTTCGTTCCAACCGGATGCCACGTGACATGTCACAATGTCACCCATCTGATACCGTGAAATCGTTATATTGAATGTCAAGATCCTAACCTTTGATAAGATATTGCAGGAAACAGGCTAACGTTCCCATGAACACCATATACAGTCAAACACAGCGTAGGAGACCTGGTAACGTGTCCATGAACACCATATATAGTCAAACACAATGCAGGAGACCCGTCAACGTGTCCATGAACAACATATACAGTCAAACACAATGCAGGAGACCTGCCAACGTGTCCATGAACAACATATACAGTCAAACACAATGTAGGAGACCAGCCAACGTGTCCATGAACAACATATACAGTCAAACACCATGTAGGAGACCTGTCAACGTGTCCATGGACAACATATACAGTCAAACACAATGTAGGAGACCTGTCAACGTGTCCATGGACAACATATACAGTCAAACACCATGTAGGAGACCTGTCAACGTGTCCATGGACAACATATACAGTCAAACACAAATGTAGGAGACCAGCCAACGTGTCCATGAACAACATATACAGTCAAACACCATGTAGGAGACCTGTCAACGTGTCCATGGACAACATATACAGTCAAACACAAATGTAGGAGACCAGCCAACGTGTCCATGAACAACATATACAGTCAAACACCATGTAGGAGACCTGTCAACGTGTCCATGGACAACATATACAGTCAAACACAGTGTAGGATACCTGTCAACGTGTCCATGGACAACATATACAGTCAAACACAGTGTAGGATACCTGTCAACGTGTCCATGGACAACATAGATACGATGACATGTATCAACCAGGTCTGACCACCCGATCCCGTTAGTCGCCACTTACGACAAGCATGGGTTGACGAAGATCAATTCTAACCCTGACCTTCACGGGGTGTCCAGGAACAACACATACGATCAAAGGCATTCCCACATGCAATGTAGCCGCAACATGACCTCGGGCTATTATTCTCCGCTAAGTACACTCTCATACAAATACAGTGGTTATTCAGTCGTGACAGGATGCCAACACCATTGTCTTGTGATCAACTAGCCGTTCTTCTGAAATGGCGGTAATCAAGGTTGTTGGCCACCTACAATTGAAGGTTGTTTACTGTGGACGGGCTGGCTCTCTGGGGTGATAATCAGTCCACTCCGTGATTGTACGGTCGGAGTAACCGAACAACGATGTCTCTAACCATACAGCCGGAAAACAGCCGTCAATTTGTGAGAAAGAACAACCTCTCCTGGGAAAGCAAGATTGACGCGCAGAGAGAAGCGGGGTAAACAGACAGAGAGACAGGCAGACAGACAGACAGACAGACAGATATATATGTTCCTCACACCTAATCCCGATGTTGACATTCCTGTCTATACTTGTTACTCATTTCTAATCCCCGTGGTAAGATCCCTGGCTATGCATGTTCCTCATTCCTAATCCCCGTATTCACATTCCTGTCTATGCATGCATGTTCCTCATACCTAATCCCAGTGCTCACATCCCTGTATAAACATGTTCCTCATTTCTAATCCCCGTGCTCACATCCCTGTCAATACCAGTTCCTCATTCCTGATCCCCGTGCTCACATCCTTATCTATACATGTTCCTCATTCCAAATCCCCGTGCTCAAATCCCTGTCAATGCATAATCCTCATTTCTAATCCCCCTAATAACATCACTAGCTATGCATGTTCTTCATTCCTAATCCCCGTGTTCACATCCCTGTCTATGGATGTTCCTCATCCCTAATCCCCGTGCTCACATCCCTGTCTATACATGTTCCTCATGTCTAATCCCCTTGCTAACATCCCTGTCAATGCATGTTCCTCATTTCTAATCCCCGTGCTAACATCCCTGTCTATACATGTTCCTCATTCCTAATCCCCGTGATCAGATACCCGTTATTAGAACGTCGGACTTTTTATGTTCACAATTCCATAACGTTAAATCAGGTTTTCGTCTTAGGTCAATTATCGGGGTGTTATGTTCATGTACAAAACGTTATACTTTACATGCAATGAACTTATGCATTTGATATTGATAGGATTATTGTATGACATTTCCGATATGTGTGTATATGACATTAGCCATGAGGTACTAAGTACACATGTGTCATTAACCCTGACGCATATCTGTCACCTAGCCCGAGTTAAAAATTGGCATTAATCGATATGTCAACATATGGCATTTTAAGTTTCATGCTCATATTCTTTGTTTAAACCAAACATACACTAATCAATTGATCACAGTATGTCGACCATTAACAATATTGAATGCAAAAGATCAAGGCCAGAGAATAACTAATTTTCCGACGAAACAGATTCCATTGGGCCTGAAAAGCAAAAGAGCTGTGAAAATTAAATGAATGGATCACTGAAAATCGATGATGACACCAGATGTTCGCGAAAGGGTAAACATGTCATGCTAAGCACATAACTATAATAACAGTATGCACATCTATTTAGCAAAACGTGCTGACGAAGCAAGATGTTTCTTGAGTCACATGGATGTATATCTATCACAAAGCAGGACCATGTGATATAAAGAGATAGACATATGTGCATGCATAAACTGTTACACGGACTATCTTCAAATGAAATATAAGAACAACGATAAATAACTAAGGTCGTGGCTCTGTTACTGTGACACCCAAACTTGGTCATATCCGGGAAATACTTTCCTATTTGCATCCTCCTCGGCCAAAGCTGAATGTATGAGCTGGGATACTTTTGAGCTGATGTTATTGATAATATAGTACACGTGTCAACGATATGCATAACGGTCTATACGCTCTAGTTGAGATGCCACGCACAACATACACGGATGGACACTTTCAATGACTATCTTAAAGCTTTTGAATGTACCGTGAAACAAATTGGTTGTTGATATAGCAAATCTTAAGGAGGTAAGTAATAGATCCAATCCGATGATATGTCAAGCCAAGGCGGACAATCGATATCGGTCTAGCTATGGTGGAACATTATCATCAGTTACAAACAAGCACCAGAATGGCACGCTGGGTCTTCTGACAAGGACGGGGAGGTCGTACATATGTAGTTATCTGCGCAGTTACCATGATTCCTGCAGGACAATGCATCTATGGAGGACATTCCTTTAGAGCAATGACAAATGTAGGCGAGATCCCATTAGGATCATGCATCTCTGCGAAACACCCTAAAAGATGATGCGTATGTTGTTGAGATCCCCGGGTGTGTGTGTGTGTGTGTGTGTGGGGGGGGGTCGTTGTGTATCTAATGACGATTCCTCTGTGTTGGAAACAACCTGGGCGGTTCGTGGGTCATTGGATCATCTAGGGTTTCGCGGCCAGCCTTTTACACCTGTTTAGGGTTGGGTCTCCGATACCATTCCATCTGTTACCAGTGCCGTGAGCATATCATGTCCTGTATCGTATAAATACCATGATGTCTGGGTAGACAGACACTTTCGTTACAAAGCTAACAGAAACGCTTGTAGTGAAAGAATGTTGCTGAAAATAACACACGTGCATGCGCTTGGAAAACATTTTTTGGGATTCGAAGCCCTGAAATTGTCTTGTTTAAATACGTTCCAGATATGTATAATATCACACTCCCCAAGTCCCTTAATTTCCGGTCAGCCTAGTGCCTCTGCCACAAGCCAGCGAGGTGTCACATCTTACACAGTCCATTCAACAAATTACATTTAATTTATGTTTTTCATCCTTATAGTAACCTTTGTCTTGAAATGGTTTCTTGATTGGTTTCACTGAGAAAATAATCCTAAAATGTGGAAAACTATTTTTATTTGCGTCTTTAACCTTTGTTTTCATTCGTTGTACGGTTGAACTGCAGACATCGAAGTCGTATGTAGAGCTAGCGATGCGACCACTTTAATGTGTAAATATATATTGACGTCACAGTAGTCATACAGACGTCGTATATATCTCACTGTTGTCTGGTTGTGCATAGAAAGATAGTTGAACAAAACATTACCGATAACCCTTACTGCAAATGTTGATGTCGATAAACATTATGTGTTCTGAGATCTGCGGATATTATTGCGTATTTGATGACCGGACACGTCATGTTGGACCGAAGGCGGGCATCGATTACCCAACAACACCCACACATATATACAATTCCACAACCATCTGTGATAAGTTAATTCGAAACCACCAAAAGCGTGCGCCGAGTTCGCTTCGATAAATTCGGTTTCCCTTCGGGTTTTTTTTTACATCTTGTGTGGCGTTATGTAGAGTTTCTGGGCCAAGAAACGTGATTGGCACATAAGAGCACCTGTGCCGCATATTGCACCTGGTCTGACTTGTAACAGGAAGTCATTCATGCAAATGATCACGCGGTACGATTAGGTCGTCGGGATGATTGCATTTCCGGTTCGTGTCTTATCGCAAAGCGGCTCTTGTAAACTTCACCTGTAGCAGATTCCAACGATCGTTAATATTCCGTTTTTAATAATTTTTACCAGATTATAAGTTGATATTACACGCTAGTGAAGCATTTATCGGAGCCATCTGTAGGGATCTATTGGTATTTTTGAAAGCCCTCTTGTGGCTCTTCTCCGAATGTACTTTTGCAGTTACAGCGATTTCATTGTGTAACTCGTTTTATAAACTTGTAGCACTACGAAAGAGCCATTTAATTCACTTTCTGATGCATACCCTGTGGTATCATAAAAGCATCAATAGTTTTTGGATGTAGCTTTCTTTTTCCAGATCAATACTGCCGTTGTATGTTGGGGTTTAGATCGCCTGTTCATCTCTTAACTTTCTGGTTATGGAACATAGTGAATAAAAAACACAAAACCCTTTCAATAATCATAAGAAATGTCTTTGTAAAGAAAGCCTTAAAGAAAGCCACTTTGATGGGTAAGTGACCTTTGATCAGCAAACTGATTTATAGTTATAATGGGTGAGAAAATGGATTGGCCCTTAAATAATATCAAGGGTTTTCTTGAGAAGTTGGTATGTTAAATTGGTTGATAAATGTAAATCACGATTCTGGTTTGTACATTGGGGGAGTGAATCCCCGTGGCGTATGTATGGCTCATATATGCATGTATGTCATATAAAAGACAAAACCATTTCCATTACATTTGGAAATGTCCTCCACGTACGGTTAATCGTCCGGGTAAACACGTTTTCGGACTAACGAGTCGTGGGTACTGAAGGTGGTTCTCTGTATATGGATATCTCGCTAGAATTGCAATTTAATAAAGCGGTTAATTTTAATTTTATTATTGTACCTCTTCCCTATAGTACTATATTGTATTTCAAACTTTAAAAAAAAGATACGTAAACAGCAATGGAAAGATATGTGCTGTAATCTTTTTCCACAACATGTCTCGTCCTATATCCGGTTTGAGGTGAGCTGAAATAGGGTTTTAACGTCGCGTTCAAGATTATTGCACTCACATAGCGACGTGCATGCACGTGTGTGTGTGTGTGTGTGTGTGTGTGGCAACTTGTGCTAGTCCGGACTAATGCCGATTACATAGATTATATAGCGAGCCCACTGAGATACCATGTCGCAGTTTCACATGAATAACCCACAGTATACTGACCCCGAGCCGACCAGTGCTTTTTTTAGCCCATTAATGCCGAGCGCCAGACAGCGTGACAACAAGTACCATCTTTTAACGTCTTTTTGTATGACGCGACCGGGGATCGAACCCACGACCTTCCGCTCTCCGGCCAGACGATCTACCACTAGACCACGGAGGCGGTCCCTGTTTATAAAGCTTCTGTGTAGGAAACTGAGCTAAGTCAGGGATGAAAACCTACATGTAAGTCGGTTTAGTTGGAGCCACTCTCTGTACTTAGAAAAAAGCCAGCTCACTGACCCAGTTTTTAGATTTAAGAAATTGCCAAAGCTTAACCATTAGAATATAAAAAGTTTAAAAGGTTTCCATGACGTTGGGCCTTTTAAGACTTTAGTCCTGTGTAAACCGCCCCAGCATCACAAACACCACCTACAGTCATAATACATAATACGCAGGGATGGATGGGTAGGATTGGTGTGGGGCGATATTTTCAAATGTGGATTTTAGAAATTCTTAAAACCGATGAATTATTTGATGTAAAATGACGTAACGATGCTACATGGTTGAGAACATTCAAAATAACGTTATGTTTCACGAAGTCTAAAATGGACAAAGTTACGTCATTACAACAAAAGGTGAATGCAATTTTTCTCTATCGTTATGTATATATGGTATTTCTCACATCAGTGTTTTTCTCTCACTAATGATATAAAAGTGTCACAAACATTCTATAATCATGATAGGCGTTCTCGTGGATTTTACAGATTGCGTAATAAAGGATATTATAACTCATAATTCTTGTTACACATAGTCGCTCAACTACTGTTGATGGTAGTTCACGGAGTTTACAACTATTACGTGGCCAATTGATTTGAACCTAGCGTCAAATAATTGGATAATGACACTCAATGCCTCGGATATCCTTGCCTGAAAATAATAGAGCTTTTTCACAGTATACTATTCTGTTCCCCAAACGTCCAGTTTTGACAGAGTGAACCGAACAACATCGAACGGAACTGTGTGAAACGGGTGACCCAGAGCTCCGGGGCACGGCAGCATGCTGTGCGGAGTCCAGGGGTTACCAGGAATCTCTCAGCAAAAGTTCATGAGTTTTCTACCTGCGAAGTTTGCTTTAAAATTAGGTCGATATTTGCTGATGAGATTCTTCCAGTGAAAGTATATTTGAAATGTAAAGTGAATATCATTTTCCGGCATTACTTTGTAATTGTATGTGGATATTGTGTGGCATAGTGTGTATCATCACCATCACCATCGTCGTCGTCGTCATAATCTGTTTCTTGATTTCCTGCCATTATGATGACATCACGGTATTGTTGCTGCAGTTGATTCTCTGCGAGGAATTCCCTGGCCACTCTGAACGTGTACAACAAGTATAACTGGCGTAACCTTTTGATTAGTATTCAACATTGTAGAGAAATTATACATCAACCATAGACTGAGTCGGAGAAATCACTGGAATCTGTTGATTCCGTTTGTAAGTTCCACAAGCTCGTTGATTCTACTTCCGGAATCAAGAGATTGGAGTGATTCTTCCGTTACTTTCATGTTACTGACATCCCCGACCAGACGTCAGGGTCTGCTGTTTCTGGTTAAGGGTCACCATAAAACTGTCGGGTAAAAGATAGTATACACCCATGATGGTTGAACATGAAACAATGTGATGTATTTGATACGGGTATCCAGTTTCTGACCGTGTTTCGGCGATTGTTTTAACAACGTTTGTAAGTGTTTGGCCAAATCCAACTTTCAAGTGCATATATTCCTCTGTCCCGCAGTTTAGGTTTTTTTTCACTGTCTACTTAGGACAAAAGGGAGTAAATCCTTGGCGAGCAAAATTTTTAAAGAAAATACTTTTCTGATAAGAACATATTTCATTGTGACAAAGGTTTATCAAAACATTGTGGACTTATTAATCTATATAGAAGTGTAAAATATCCAACAACATTGCAGCCTTGTTTATTCAGCGGTATTTCACTGCTGATATCTAAACACTAGCATCTGATAAAACATTTAAATATTATCTCGATGCAATACTTTTTATGTTAAATATTATCGCATTCAGTCAACGTGGAACATATGTTTTCTACTGCTGTAAGCAATCTCGCGTTCTATTTCTTGTTTTAAAAAGAAACAAAGAAATAATATAGAAAAATATTATCACATAAATATTCCTAAAAAGAAAATATACTCTTCTAAAGAGAAACGCAATACGGATATTTCTAGCCATAAACGCAAAAGTAGCGGACTAAGAGTTGCAAAATGAAGAGGTTTAATGTGTTATAGTGTCAGTAACAAATTTCCCAGATCAAAATGATCACAAGGACATGCAAACCATTAGTTGGGAAACAGGTACGAATCGGAAAAACGCACCCAGTGCATTAACAAAAGGACCATGGAGCTAGACGCACTGCACGTGCTGCAGCACTATGAACGGTATTAAAGTGCAGGGTTTTTGATTGCCTGGCATCTGCGTCAATCGTACAGTGACAGTTCAACAACATGCCAAGAAACAACGTCATAGGCCGCTTGCAGGCAGGGGAATCCCGATCTGCTGTAGCCAGGGTTTCTCAATGTAGCGCCCAGCACCATCACAAAGCTATGGGATCGTTTTCAACAGCATGGGTCCATTCGTCACCACTCGCCCCTTTCCGTAACCTGCAGGAAGACTCGGCCCCCTATTGATGAATTTTATGTGCGAAAATACGACAAACCAATCAGAATGCGCGTATGATTTCAAGTTCTTCGCCAAAGAATGCCTCAGAAATAATTTTTGATTTTACATATGTCTTGCATCTACAAATATACCCAAGACACAGTTAAATGTGTTCAATCATACTGTATAATTCCGCACGTCCCAGTGTGCTATAAATTGCATCTGAAATATATATAAAACATGGGGAAATAATATGTGAACCATTACGCAACGAGTTGACAATTGTTTTGGGTAAGCCCGTTTGCGCTAAGCCGGAACCCGGTCGCAAAAATGGCCATGAGAGGGGCACGAGTCGCTATTCGGCTTGTCCCGGAATAACACGAGTTGGTCACGAATGAGCACGGGTCAACACTTGATCGGCAAAGGTCGCGACGACCAAGGGTAACCACAACCCCGAACGGCTACCATTCCCCAGGATGTGATTCGCATACTCGTCTCTTCCATCGGCAGGCGATGTCAGGCCGCTATCAATTCCAACGGGGTACATACGCGTTATTGATGGTAGCTGACCTTCACCTTGGACTTTTCCTATGTACCGATAACTGAGATGACTACAGTCACCAAGTGTTCTCTCCACAACATTCTGGCTCAATACCTTGTACGGTTCCTCGTAAAAATGTATTTTCATACCTCACACACCCCGTGAAGATTCCGGGGTAGAATACACGATCTTCAGCAACCCATGCTTTCCGTAAAAGGTGACTATGCTTGTCGTTAAAGGCGACAAACGGGATCGGGTGGTCAGGCTCGCTGACTTGGTTGATACATGTCATCGATCCCAATTCCGTGGATCGATGCTCATGATATCAATTACTGGATTGTCTGGTCCAGACTCGATTATTTACAGACCGCCGTCATATAGCTGGAATATTGCTGAGTGCGGCGTAAAACAACATACCAAACCAAAATCATACCTCACACAAATCTGGCTTTGCGTTTCTCTTTTTGAAGGGTATACATAAAATCCCGTCCCGTCCACTTCCTATGTTCATACTACCTCCGAGATCATCCAGATGTGTAGGGAATGTATGTTTAATGACATGGGTCTAGTTAAATATGTTCCATTCTTTCTCACTGATCTCCGTTATTCCAGATGTGTTTACCCACTGCAGTACTTGTTTATCGATTTACTCAATGTATTTCTATGATGAAAATGCCTTGTATTTTTTCTCGGTACACTGCTTATTATTTACAGAGCTAGTCCTTTATTGTGATGGCCGACTGTACATTGGAATTTGTATGAAACATAGATGATATATGTAGTTAGTTATATTCCCTTTAGAGATTCCGGGTTAAAAATGGTCTTCAGCAACCCATGTCTGTCGTAAGAGGCGACTTACGGGATCGGGTGGTCAGGCTCTCTGACTTGGTTGATGGATATCCAAATTGCGTAGATCGATGCTTATGATGTCAATCACTGGATTGTGATTGTCTGGTGCAGAAACGATTATTTGCAGACCGACGTCATATCGGTGGATTATTGCTGAGTGCGGCGATAAACACCAAACAAACAACAGTTATAGATACATGTAATCATATAGCCTGCGTAGAGTGCTGCATGCAGTACTTAGAGAGTATGTGCACATGCAGTAAATACGTCGATAAGTAAGTGGGTGATATATATATATATTTGAATGTAGCTAAATAGATTGGTAACCAGGTGGTAGAGAGGTCGATAGATCGGAGGCCAGTAGATCGATAGTTGAGTAGATAAAACATACACGTATATGCGTGGATACATAGCTGGTCCCGAGCTAGATAAGTAGCTAAAGAAACATATGTGCGTGAGTGAGTTGGATTTAATGTCGCTTTGAACAGTGTTCCAATTATATCACGGTGTGTCAGCATGATGTTGGAGGAAAGTCAGAGGTGAAACAGGTCTTTTGATGTTTACCACTTTGATGAAACCACGAACACGGGAATGATACCGACAAACCTATTGATGTCTGTAGATAGGTAGGGGTAGGTCGGTACCGACGTAGGGAGGGAGGCAGACAGGCAATTTTCTTCTATTCTTTCATCTGTACTCTACAAAGATACAATTGTTGACTCTAACTCATTGAAATGGTTATCATGTACACAGACAATTTTAAATAGGCTCGTGTCCCCGCTCACCAAGTCGAGAGATGGAATAAATGTACTCTTTGTAATCTATCCGATATTTGAGATGAATATCAATACAGTATTGATTGTGTCTATATTATAACTCTGAACGTAAGATACATCATCCTGAATGTTATTCAGTTCGACCGAATCATGAAAACAACTATCTAAGAAAATTATGTAATATTATCCTGAAACGTGTTAAATTAAATGTTTCAAAGCTATTGGAAAAGCGACGGTTTGTTCCCGTGAAATAACAACTAACAATAACTTCTATGAATACAAAAAACATTTATTTATCACAACAAAGTTAATATTTCATAAAACACAATATTTTCTATTCAGAAGGGCCGAGTACCGCGTCTCCGGTGTATGAGAGTTTGTTCAATATTTGTTTCTACCACATCCAATATTGATTATCCTCTTCACTATTGTACACCTGGCCAGGTAGCAGCAATCTACCAATTACAAATAATGTCATACAGGTAAACTAGAAATCACTCCATCTCATTAGTACGCTTGAATAAATATTTGAACATATTGTGCTAATACGACTGCTGACAATAAACAGAATTTCAGCCAATGTCTCGTTATCTGCCATTGATTGATGGCGAGTGCTACTGATGCCATGTCTGTCATTGGCTTCCAGTACTGATGTCACTATAGGATATGAACAATGCTGAATTAATAATCCCTTCTTATCAATGTGGCTAGGTACGTACCTCTTATGCAATGTGCTCAATGTACTTCATTTGTGTGTGTTTCGATGCGGGATCAACACATATATATGGCGTCGCTTTCTTGGACGTAGTTTCATTGTGATAACGTCGTTTCTAGTGTGTCTCGGCACGAAGCTCATTGGTAAATCCTTCAGCTGTTTGAAAACATAGAAAAGCGTGTTGAAGTGTCTGTAAAAGGAAGCTTCAAAGTCGAGTATAAAGGTAGGTCTCGATGTGTTTGTAATACACATCAAAATGACGTTTAACCTTTCAGTTTGAATCAGTGTAATGTTGTTCCTCGTCAGTAAACTAATACTTGGGCGGAGGGAAAGACTATCACCAGAGTGGTACCAGAGTTACATGTACTGTGAGAAAGCCATAGGCACACGAGCCTACCTAAAAAACAAAAAAATCTGAGCCGGATCATTTTTAATGAAAAGGAAAATTTTAAGATATAAGTTAAAACGAAATATTAAGTAGAATCTGATTCATATATTGTTTTCATTGACATTTAGCAGGCGCATAGGTAGTGGCGACACAACCACCCTGTGCCTTAACTTGCAGTCTAACCTGGAGATGTAGCGACCTACCAACAACTTCTGGGCCTGTTCACTATTTATTTCGCCTGTGTGATCAGTTTACGTTCGACCGCCGTAACAGTTAAGCCTGAACTTAGAATATTCATAAGCATCTAATACCTCTAAAAGACAATCATTAACCATACATTCTGCGATTTCCTGCAGCCTATCTGCATATCCTTGATAGTCCGTTGTACTTGATGCTCCTAGAAACTTTCATCAGTGTAATCAGGTCTTCTCAAGACGATGCAGAACATAGTTATCCCTGCCATTAACGCAGTTTACGCTCACATCAGGAATCTGAGAACGAGGATTCTATCGATTTGGGGAACAACATTTGCGTATGAATTACTTTCTTCGTGGATGTATCGTTGTAGGATTTAATTTAATAAAAAATATTGAATAATGTTTTGTTAACAAAGTGTTTATGATAAGTACATGTTTATCATGAAATTTGTTACGCTCTGTGATATAGTGGCATGATGCGTTAGGATTACTCAGATAATCGAAAAGTTGCGTTGTTCGTCGTTTTTTGGCTCACACTAACAACAATCTATCAAATTATAGCCACAGTGTATCCCAGAACACACTTTCACCTTTACAGAGTAGGATCTTCTGTCACATCCAGCTTTCTAACCGAATACAACCAGCACTACTGAGGATATATTGACGTGGTTTGTTTCTTCATAGCGAAATGTGTTTTCTATGTCATAATGGTTCGCATGCCTCGCCTAGGTTCGTCAGCACCATAGCCGCTCTTGTCAGATTCACCAAAGTGATGTCAGATCTGTGTGTATGTCTGTGTGTCTGACGTATGTGCCAGATCTGTGTGTATGTATGTGTGTCTGACGTATGTGCCAGATCTGTGTGTCTGATCTGTGTACCAGATCGCTGTGTCTGATCTGTGTATCTGATATGTGTGCCTGATTGCTGTATTTCAGCATGCCAAGAGGGAGAAGGCGGGAATAAGTGTTGCACTTGTGCCCAATCCTTTTGTCTTTTTTGGGCAATAAAATATGTTTAATGATAAAAAAGAGTGAGTGAGTTTGGTTTAACGCCGCTTCGAATAGTTTTTCAGTTACATGACGGCAGGTCTGCGATAGGATATTATCCGGCAACGTTGATGATGCTGTGACCACACTGTGTAAACCCGTTATGCATGTGTCTCACTTTGGAGATATTGTATCCCCCACAGTACAGTGGTATCTGTCTAAACTGGACTTGAAGGGAGACAAATTTTAGCCCGTTACAGACATTGTGAGACATCAGAGATTGTAATATTCTACATAGAGTTACGTCCCTTGATATCTCTCACTGCTACGACCACACAAGATAAGATAACGTGTAGAAGTTATTTAGTTAAAGGATTGTAACAACCTTCCACCAGTTACACTGACTTTTACAAGTGCATTACAAGAAACATCTTCATAGACCTGAAGTAAAACTCGTAATTCAATTTATTTAATTAATGTGTTATGAAAATATTATATGTTAAATGTTGAGTGATTGGTAAATTTGATAACTATCAGTAATACACTTTCCTGTGGTTTGATTGTTTGTTTGTTGATAAAGGTCGCACTCAGCAATATTCCAGCTATGTGACGGCGGTCAAAACAATCCAGTGATTGACACCATGAACATCGATCCAGGCAATTGGGATACAATGGCATGCATCAACCAAGTCAGCGAGCCTGACCACCCGATCCCGTTAGTCGCCTCTTACGACAAGCATAGTCGCCTTTTACGGCAAGCATAGGTTCCTGAAGACCTATTCTACCTTGTTTCTTCACTGGTCGTCCCTGTGATACAGGAAAGACTATTATGCAGGATCATCAGAATTAAGATGATTCTTGAAAGGAAATTCTATTCTCAATTCCTTTTTGAAAAAAAATAATTCCCTCTAAACAGTAATATGTTTACATTCAATCCTACTTTCTACCAACCGCTACAATGGTCATTCGCGATCTCTCTCGGCATGACAACAAGTGGTTGGTTAATTTGGCAATTTCGCCCACCAGTCCCTACACGTAAGATATACGTAGAACAACACGCACTAATCAATTTAGTTTTGAAATTGTAATTGTAACAGTCTGTTAGTGTAACGCGTTGTGTATACTGCGATGAAGCGGTATGAAATAATGTCAAAAGTTCAAAGCCATGTCGCCAATGTGATGCGAAATATCAAAGTAGGAAACAAGCTAGTTCAACGTGTTTTCGCGCCGAGATAATGATCAGTAGCGTCGGTTCAGAATGTCAGAATGTCACTCAGACTCCGCGCAGGGCTCATTACAACTGTCACTGTACCGCGTCAGGACAAGTCGCTGCATGGAGCTGATTAGCACCGCCAAGCAATGCCACGTGTGGGACATACACAATCTACTCACCAAGGAACAATACCCACATTCAAATACACCATGCCTTGAACATTGTTCAAATCACCCTAAACTAAGTTTATAATAAATGCTAGCAATAACGTCTAATCGTGACTCAAATTCTATTACCATCGTATATTTGGTATTTGTGAACTGTTCAACTGTACATAACGATCAAGTTGTTGTCAATCTCCACATTAAGTGGCTGTTGATATAATGTCTCAGCCGGTGTACATGCACACAATTCGATGCATTCAGATAAAGTCAAGTCATAAAGCCGTGACGGTGCACATTTGTCTGGTATTGCATCAGTCAATACAAATACCAATGAAATCGGCAAGGAGTCAAAGCATGGCCCTTGCATATAGACGCCGTATAAACGTAATAAAATTAATATTAAACAGGGCGAGGAATAAACGTTAGCTGTGACCCAAACCAAGTCCTTTACGAGCGCTTGAAGAAAATAACATGTAAAAACTAACAAGCTTAATCATACGATTAAATACTTGTTCCAAGTTAGAAAATGATCCATGAGTTAAAGTGGGACAGAAAGTACTTGATTCAAACATGATAGTATTTAAATCTTGTACCTGTTTAATAAGTCCTTTCAAAAAGAAAAAGAAAACATCAAAAACAGAAATAAGATTTCAGTAACTGAGGTTACATCTTTGACATTCAGCGTTTTTATATAGAACAATTCAACAAGAAATGATGTGTTCCACTCTCGTATTTTTTAAATTCATATTCATGTTTAATTTACCGTTACGTTAGTGAATAAATAAATAACAGAGATTTGAATAGGTTCGATTTCCCAGCTAAGGTTAACATTCGCAATAAACTTACTTTACCATTTTTATTACTGCCGCTTTCCATTGATACAACCGTGTGTATGACGTCACGGCTTTTTACGATCCTCTGTGGTGATTATTGTATTGTATGTTGTAGTAATAAATATTACTCAGTTTGTACACGTCAACAGATGGGCTAGGTGTTCTGGCTGTTTCCCAAGCTGACAAGTCATTAAACAGTGTCAATATATACATGTACATGAACGAAGTGCTGCCGAGAGAAGGTATATCGACAAACCGACCTATGAGGTAATAAGTGTACTAAAAGTTCACATGGATGTCTGGATGTTGAAAGATGGCGTTTAACAATGACACCACAATCGAACTGTAACCGCATCTACCAATGTAAAAAAGATAAACGTCCTTCCTGTTTGATGTTAATCTGGAATTAACTGTTATACAAATTCTATCTTTAAAGCAATTTGGCACTTTCGATGTCTGTGGCTAACATGATAAACGCGTTCGACATGAGGATAGGCCTCTGGAAGATAGGGAGACGGACGGCGAATGTCGGGGTATCTAGAGCGGAGTAATTGAGCAGCAAGCATTGATTAGGTATCAGTCAAGTGGGGGGCCACAAGCAATCACTGAGTGACGGAGGGCGCTCAAACGCGCCCCCAGGAGGGCCAATATCTATTCAACGGTAATCACTTGAAACTAACTCTTCTGGGTTTGGTTTTCTCAGAAATTGACCACTTAGTATACTGTGTATTGTTTCGTGTAAGTGACTGACGTGATTTGAGACGTCTTCCAAGCCCTATATTTGTTGGAAGTACACTTGGCATCGTGGGATGTTTCACTAGATGAACATTCACTACGTGTAAAGATCTTATACTGGCCTTGGTGTTCACCGCCGGTAGTATGAAGATTCTATACTGGTGTTCACAACCCCTAGTGTGAAGGTTCTATACTGGTGTTCATCATCCCTAGTGTGAAGGTTCTATACTGGTGTTCACCATCCCTAGTGTGAAGGTTCTATACTGGTGTTCAACACCCCTAGTGTGAAGGTTCTATATGGGTGTTCACCGCCGGTAGTACGAAGGTTCTATACTGGTGTTCACCATCCCTAGTGTGAAGGTTCTATACTGGTGTTCAACACCCCTAGTGTGAAGGTTCTATACTGGTGTTCACCGCCGGTAGTATGAAGGTTCTATATGGGTGTTCACCGACCCTTGTATGAAGGTTCTATGCGGGTGTTCACAGACCCTTGTATAACGGTTATATTTTGGTGGTCACCACCCCTGGTGTGAAGGTTATATACTGGTGTTCACCATCCCTAGTGTGAAGCATCTATACAGGTGTTCACAACCCCTAGTGTGAAGGTTCTATACTGGTGTGAAGGTTCTATACTGGTGGTCACCACCCCTAGTGTGAAGGTTATATACTGGTGCTCACCATCCCTAGTGTGAAGTATCTCTACTGGTGTTCACCACCCCTAGTGTGAAGGTTCTATACTGGTGGTCACCACCCCTAGTGTGAAGGTTATATATTGGTGGTCACCACCCCTGGTGTGAAGGTTATATACTGGTGCTCACCATCCCTAGTGTGAAGCATCTATTCTGGTCTTCACCACCCCTAGTGTGAAGGTTCTATACTGGTGTGAAGGTTATATACTGGTGTGAAGGGTATATACTGGTGGTCACCACCCCTAGTGTGAAGGTTATATACTGGTGTTCATCACTCCCAGTGTGAAAGATCTATACTGGTGTTCACCACCCCTAGTGTGAAGGTTCTATACGGCAGTGAAGGTTCTATACTGGTGGTCACCACCCCTAGTGTGAAGGTCCTATACTGGTGTGAAGGTTCTATACTGGTGGTCACCACCCCTAGTGTGAAGGTTATATACTGGTGTTCTCCACCCCTAGTCCGAAGTTTATATACTGGTGTTCACCACCCCTGGTGTGAAGGTTCTATACTAGTGTTCACCACCCCTAATGTGAAGGTTATATACTGATGTTCATCACCCCTAGTGTGAAGGTTCTATACTGGTGTGAAGGTTATATACTGGTGGTCACCATCCTAGTGTGAAGGTTATATATTGGTGTTCACCACCCCTAGTGTGAAGGATCTATACTGGTGTTCACCACCCCTAGTGTGAAGGTTCTATACTGGTGTTCACCACCTCTAGTGTGTAGGTTATATACTGGTGTTCACCACCCCTAGTGTGAAGGTTGTATATTGGTCGTCACCACCTCTAGTGTGAAGGTTCTATACTGGTTTTCACCATCTCTAGTGTGAAGAATCTATACTGGTGTTGACCACCCCTAGTGTGAAGGTTCTATACTGGTTTTCACCACCTCTAGTGTGAGGAATCTATACTGGTGTTCACCACCCCTAGTGTGAAGGTTCTATACTGGTGTTCACCACCCCTAGTGTGAAGGTTCTATACTGGTGTTCACCACCCCTAGTGTGAAGGTTCTATACTGGTGTTCACCACCCCTAGTGTGAATGTTCTTCACCGCCCCAAGTGTTATTGTTTTGTATTGTGTTCACCGCCTCGATTGTGAATGTTCTCTACTGGTGTTCATCATCTCTAGTGTAAAGGTTCTATACTGGTGTTCACCACCCCTAGTGTGAATGTTCTTCACCGCCCCAAGTGTTATTGTTTTGTATTGTGTTCACCGTCTCGATTGTGAATATTCTATACTGGTGTTCACCACCCCTAGTGTGAATGTTCTTCACCGCACCAAGTGTTATTGTTTTGTATTGTGTTCACCGTCTCGATTGTGAATATTCTATACTGGTGTCCACCACCTCTAGTGTGAAGAATATATACTGGTGTTGACCACACCTAGTGTAAAGGTTCTATACTTGTGATCACTACCCCTAGTGTGTGGGTTCTATACTGGTGTTCACCACCCCTAGTGTAAAGGTTCTATACTTGTGATCACTACCCCTAGTGTGTGGGTTCTATACTGGTGTTCACCGCCCCAAGTATGAAGGTTGTATACTGGTGTTATCAGCCCAAAGTTGGAAGGTTTTATATTGGTGTTGACCACCCCTTGTGTGCAGGTGTTATAGTGGTACGGTGGACACGACCACCAACCAGCTGACCAGCAAGAGGCACAGTAAAAGTACAAACTGGCAACATCTATTGGCAGCACACGTAGCAATCTTGCATACATAGCAGCATATCGGAGGAGACCATTAACAGTGCGAACTGACGTTGGAGTCTTTGATATTCATTTGGACAAACATTTTACGAATGCTAAAATATCTAAATCAAATTCAGCCGACTGATTTACCCCCTGGGAAGAAAGAGTTGCGTAAAACAAAATGAAAGCCTTTGCAATACACAACAGTGTGACATTCTGATGAGAAGTCCATACTGCCATTTCTTTAACAGCAAGAATTTTCTGTTTTGACATTAACCGTGTGGGTTTCTACAAATAATGACCTTGTTGAAGGACATTAAAGATGTTATCTTTCCTTCTGAGAAACTAAAAACGATGAGCAGTGTTAATTAGAACACGTCAACACAAGGCAAGGGCATGTTTAGGAACACCAGTCAAAAATCGCAGGCAGGGACGACGCCTGTGTTGGGTAAGGTTATTTCAACGTCAAAGACGACGACTGAAAGGTATTGTAGTTGATGCCGACACTGACACCTCCAAATCATAGGATGTTAGTGCATTATCGCCTCCAGGAATTTTCCTGTGCAGCATTGATTATTTCTAACTTTCAATCCCTCAGCGCCCGAATGTCAAAAGTAGATCTTCCAACATGGAGCAAAACTCTTTATGGTTAAATTGTCTGTTCATTTGTGCGAAAGACCTTTCACGAAACATTTTCATAAAGAACACTATCAGGAAAATCGTCGTTTTTCGTTCCATCCATTTGATTTTGTATCTGTATAATGCAATTACGATGAATAAATAGTTGCAATTATGCTTCAAAACAAGTCACCCTTTGTCTGAGATAATGCCATTGCCATGTATGATTTTGCAGAACTTCTGCGAAAAAGTTGTTATGGTGTTTGATAGTGCTGGTGTATAGTGTTAAGCGCGGTAGTGTAGCATGACATGTCTTGAATGAGTTGGGCGTGGCGTTGTTTGACGTAACGTAGTGTGGCGTGATGTGATACACTGGGGTATTGCGTAGCTTAGCATGTCGTTGCACGGCGTAACGTTGTGCGGCGTGACTTATCACACTCGGTTTATGGCATGGCGTGGCACAGCGTAGTTGGGAGTGATGTGGCCTGTCGTAGCGTGCTGGGACGTGGCTCGATTTAGCCCGGCGTTGCATGATGATGCAGACCTCGGATGGGATTACGTGACGTAAAGTGACGTGAAGAAGTATTACATGGATGAGGTGTTAGGCACGAAAGATCCTTGCATGGTATATCATAGTTTATATCACACACCAGGATTCCTCAGTATGATATTGTAGGTTGGGATATTGAATAATATGATACTATATGACGTGATATCGAACAATATGATACTGAATGACGTGATATTGAACAATATGATACTATATGTCGCGATACTGTAAATATGATACTGTATGACGTGATATTTTGCAATATGATAATATATGACGTGATATTGTACAGTATGCTACATGACGTGATATTGAACCATATGATACCGTATGACGTGATATTGAACAATCTGATACTGTATAACGTGAAATTGAACAATATGATACTGTATGACGTGATATTGAACAATATGACACTGTATGACGTGATATTGTACAATATGATACTGTATGACGTGATATTGAACAATATGATACTGTATGACGTGATATTGTACATATAGAATACTAAAAGAGCTCCCGTGTAATACTAATTTTATGAAACGAGTGAATAGTTCTGGTATCTGACGAGCGAAAGCGAGTCAGATACCACAACTATTCACGAGTTTCATAAAATTGGTTTTACACGGGAGCGAGTTTAGTATTTTATTTATTACTTGCCATTTACAACGTTTTTAGAATTATATTGTTGAGTATGAATAGGCTAGCTGACACCTACGCGATCCACGGCAAAGTCCAATTGAGTTTAACAGAATAATACTTCAAACACGTCAAAGTTGAAAGGTATGAATTTAATACCATACAACGGTCCATCTTTAGAATTGACAAAATTATCGTAGGGCTAAGACATTCGCAACTCACATACTTTAACTTAGACTAATGACTGTCGTTGCACTACAATACGATCGCCTTGTGGAACGGGCCTTGTACCTCAAACCTTACAATAACGTCACAATACCCGATGACGTAATTTGTGGAATTTTGTTGCAAGACCCATCGGCGAAACAATGCCTAGTGACGTCACCCTAGCAACAAGGTTGCTGGGGTCATCGAGTGTGCTTAGCTCCTCTCAGTGATCTATCAACTCCACACGCAATGTCTTTGAATAAGCCTAGTGATGTCGAGAGCTTTCAATATTTGTTCGTGAAACGTGTTCCGAGAGTACACAAGCACGCGTTTTGGTATTACACAATGTGTAATACAGCTGTATGTTTATTAAACAGGTGATCTCTTCACGGGCAAGTAATAAAATATGATACTGTATGGCGTGATATTGTACAATATGATACTGTATGGCGTGATATTGTGCAATATCATACTGTATGGAAGATATAGTAAAGTATGTGATATGTAAGGTGTGATATTACATTTTACTATATTATGTGCCATTTCATTATATAGTAAGATATTTTGGGCGTGGGAATGTATGGCATGCTTATTTGTTTTATTTATGTTTTCCCCTTCTTTATTCGTTTCAACAGGTACGGCATATACATGTCATGTCAGCATATCGTGGTACATGGTATACAAGAAGTTTAAAACTATTCGTACGTATAAATTCCTGCCAATAAGGTCAACGTGTCTGTATCACTATGTATTGAAGATTGGTTTTTAAACAAAGTGTGGAAGGAAGACCAGAAACTAAGTAAGTTTGCATAGTTGCAATTTGTAAATGACATTACCTTAGTAGCATTGTAATAACTAATTGTCTCATGCTGTAATTGTTAAGAATGTGGCATTAATTTCTTCCTACATTGTCGGTATATTACTTGCTTTGTTGTCAATAGTACAATATTCAATGGGTCGTTGTGTTTGCCTTGTAATCCAAATAAAACATTTTCTCTGTTCAAATCAATGGTTCCTTCCACTACGGTTTTTATCCAAATGTAAGGCTTCTCCCAAATCTTTTTTACATGTTCACAATCATATAACGTGTGGATTATAGTTTCAGGTTAATGTGTACACAAAGTACAAAAAGGGGAATCAACATATCCAATTTTATAAAAATATTTGTTAGTTGTAAGAATGTTATGAATAATCTTAAATTGAAACTATCTAATATCTTGACTTTGAGTACATCATTTTGCCATCAATATATGTTTTGCCAATCCCTTTCACTAAATGTCTTATCTAGTAAACTTTCCTAATTTTCAATGGCATGAAATTTAACAAACGTCGGTGCTGGTAAAGTCTTGTAAAATTCTTTACTACCTATATTTTGGTTTCGCGAGTGTGATATACTAGTATTGAATGGCATGGTTGGTCGAGAAGATATAGAATTGAAAACATTATACTCATTTACAATGGCATGCTAATTGTACTACATGGAGCAATGATATCTGGTGGATACTACATGACATAATACTTCACGGTATGGTATTGCATTGAGTGATATGACGTTGTTTGTCACACATCGTGATGTAATTTTGCATCACGAGATAAGGACAATACAGTTGAATGTGATGTGTAGTATTAATACAGTGTCATGATGTGATCAGCATATCGCATGATCAACTGAAGTGTTGTTTCCAAGTACATGGCACTCGTGATAACAACGTCTTCACCTCGGCTCGACCAGCCATGAGTGGTGGCCTTTCTTGCCGTAGCGCTCCACTGTGCTTTTAGGCGAGCACAGGATGGTGTAAGTTAGCGGATGTAGCAACATGTGGCATAGCTTTGTAACGGATTGCGTATTGTGTTGAGAAGTAATATAGGGCATTGCGGTAATGCACTGCCGTCGCTGCTGGCAGATACTCAGAAGACTTTCGGAAATACCTGAAAAGAGAAACATGACAGGAAAAATTTAACGCTGAGCCAGTGACGCCAAGGGAAGATTATTACCCAATGCAATAAACGTTTTTCCTGTATATGCAATTCACTCATCATCCATTGTAATATAGCGAATAATCTATAAGGTGTCTCACAAAACATGCTTTTTCAGTGATTTTACCCTAATTTATGAGTGAAGTATCAGAGAGCTGGTGTTGATATAAAGCAGATGAAAGCATGAGTATGATACATCAGCGTTAAATATGCCGCACAGTGTGTGTCATGTATTTAGGATGAAGCAGTCAAGTGTCTGATCAACATGTTGACCTGTTAATACAGTTGAATATATCATCAACATTTCGAGCTGTTAATATAGTTGTATGTACCATCCATCTTCATGACCACAATGTTATCCGAGTGATGTACACGGTTGTATCCTCCCATCTTCCTGCACAACATCAGTTCCCGTTAGTAGTGAAACTTCTTTAGTCTAGACCCCGTTCATACGAACACAAGCCTTCCCGACAATGGCTGCCGATAACGAATATATAACACAAAATTACATTACACTGCACTTATGGTTTGTTGATTGAGAATTATTTTAATCGGGGTGATTACATTTGATTTCACTTTATATTTCGTTTCAGCTATCTACCTGCATCTTTTCAAATGTTTTGTTTTTGTTAACATTTATTCGCCAGTTAAATGTTAAAATGTGTCTCATCTTACGACAGTAGACGATAATCCTAGGTTTTATGACGAATCAATACACAGCCAGCATATTAGCATGGAGTCTCCTGCCTCATAAACACAACGTGAAGATACGATCATGCTAGACTTTGAATGACAAGGGTTATGGGTCTGTTGATAGCCAGGTGACATTTTGGGCAATGAGTCTAAATCTACCAATACTCATCTGTGTATATTGGTCCAGACAGTTGCCATTAAAGTCATAGCTATTGGCAGCTAAACAAACTTTGGTCGTCGACATTCATAATGATGTATTATTGAAGGTGGGATGTCAGGCAAGAAAATTCCCCGAGTAGCTGCATAGCTGATGCCAATGAGACTGCTGTTCTTTAATTGCCTTCGAATGTCTGCGACATAAGATAGAATTGACATAAACGAGATATGTCATATTCCACGTAATCGATTACAAAGTTCAAAATTTATTAAATATAACCATATCAAGCGTCAAGGATTCGTTCAAGTTATGGTATTTGAAGATTTTTTTCACAGAACTTTATAAAACAAACACCTCTCAATTATGGCCATCTCGAGGTCTCAATTACGACTATCTCGACGTCACAATGATGCATTGCTCGACAGTTCCATGTTATCTATATGCCTATGCCACCATAGGGATGTATATGTCGATAAATTAAGTATGTCTATCTCGAAAGCCCGATGGTACCTATCTCGAAATCCTGATATTGCTTAGCTCGACATATCTTTTTTGCCTATCTCGTCATCCAAATGGAGGTTGTCGTTCATCTCAATGGTTTGTATCTAGACATCTCAATGATGCATACTTCCATGAATCCTACCTTTTAATCTCACGTGTTTCCTCGCCTTCGCAACCCCAATCATAACAGTTCTATTCTGCATGTGTCCAGGAACTGTCGACACTTCGAAATACATGGAAATTTGGCTAACTCGAACTCGCTTAACTGGAAGTACATGTATAAGACCAACTTACAAATTCAGCACTTAATTTACCCTTTGTTTCGAACAGTACTAAGGAGTTACAGTTGTGTTCCGTCAACTTCGAGATGTCCATATTTCCATGTATTTCGAAGTGTCGACAGTTCTCTGCGTCGAAGCAGTCAGTCAGCCGTGGTGAGGAGGTTTATTAAATAGCCATGTAAATCCGATGATGTGGCGAGGGGGTTAGGCCGATCGATCAGCTGGCGGGCAGGCCACATCAGCACCTCAACACCGGCAGAGCCTTCACGCTCAGCCAGGATTCGGCCAAACATTCACTTCACGGTCTCTCTGTTCCAGGGGTTGTGAGAAGCTAGGGGCTCGGCGGACAGACGCTGGGGGGTACGACATCATTCCCGCGGGGGTAGGGGATATCGAGGATCACACCTACATACGGTAAGTTTCATTTTATTTATACATCATTTGCATGAACTTAATAACGTTAGTGAGTTCAACTTCATCGATGCAGGTTTTTATTCAATTTAATTCTAAACTCATATGAATCAATATCTAGTTTATAAAATGATCGATAGCATACATCATGCAGCGTAACACTGAAGGGTTAACAGTGTAAGCAGGAAAATCACAATATGTCCACAATGAACGCCATATTATGGTTTCAAGATATACAATTTTATTACTTTTCAAATTGATATTAAACATATCATATTAAGTCCCTACTAATCTCACTTGACACTCGCATGTGTATTAATAGAAAATTGTATTAAAAGTTTAACATTTTATTAATTTTAACAAATTCCCACGATTAACGGACTTCGTGTCAGACTTGTGTGGATGGGGTATACTTGAACAGATTTTTTCCGTTTAAGAATTTAAATACATAAAACTGTTATTTCCTAGTATATGAGTCAGCGTGTTAATTTAGTTACTTGATTGACTGCCATAGGTGACGCCACGCTGAATTAATCATGATTTCAATTCCTACGGAAATGTAATTTTTTTTTGTTTTATTCTTGATTGATATAAACTGAACAGAACGGTTAGGGAAACACAGTGTTAATAAGATACTTTATTTATAACACTGCGCATGGAGACGGACACGTGCTTTATTCTTGACAATTCTAGAAAGAACACGAGGTAAGTAGGATCAATACTTGCTAAAAGGTTTTACTGGAGTACGATTACTCACAGAGACGTGTCCATCTATACGTACATAGTGAGAGGTGTAGCGTTTGTTGATGTTCTTGTTTCAAAGATTAACGGACAGTCGCTACAGGAGACGCACTTCTCAGGTCAGCGAACCACCTGTGTGTGTGTGTGTGTGTGTGTGTGTGTGTGTTAGTTATAGAAAGTCTTCGTTTATTTGTTCTATTCACGATATACATAACACAATCCTGCCTCCGTATTTCCAATAAATGTAGATCCAAGCATACATAACTATATATAGTACATGAGGGGTTAGAGTGTGTTCCCGCGTCCCTCCAACATATAGGCACTGTTCAGTTACATATCTGTTGTATTTGAATCTTGCGTGGTTATTCCATGTGACGTTTGATATTATGTATGTGTTTAACATAACGGGACTTCTACGCTCGTCGTTCATACCGCTAACCGCCAGATGTCACTGTGTGTGTGCTTTTGTCAGTATTACAATTAATACTGTGTTGGTAAAGGTCATATCGCAACACGTAAACAAAGTCAGCTTTGATAAGTTACCCTACCGAAGGCACAAAGGTATATTGGCTCCTTTATAGCCAGCAAGACGTCACAGGCGTCCATTTATCGTCACGGTTTTATTATCTACAGATGACGAATATAAAATATCTAAATGGAGAGTGAGGCAGTGGTTTCTTCAAAATGATTTCAAGTTGATGGCTAGGAAGGCGCGTGTTTTGATACTAGATTAATTTATTAATTAATATTTCTACCAGCATTTCTGAAATATGGTTTAATTTATTTTGCTTTTGGAATAAAATTTATCACACCATTGGACTATCCAATTATTACAAGAATGTGCATATTTCTGCAGGGTGTTTGGTGTTTGTGTGTTTGTGTGTGGTGGTGGGGGGAGGGGGGGGGGGGGGGGGGGAGGCGGCAAAGTGGAGTCAAAGAGGTACCGGTGACAGGTGATAACGTGTCAGGGTGCGTCACTCACTCACTCACTGCTACATTTTTTAGAAAGCCTGACTTGATCAACACGTCTGCCATTCATGTATTGTGTTTTTGTCCAACTGTTAGCATTTGTTCGAGATGTGGTATTTCAGCAAGACGGGCTTCTTTTTTCTGCTTGAATCCTTTCCGTATGCATGTAGTCGTAGTATATCTATTCAGCAAAAGCTTTTTTGGTCACCAGATCAGAGATAAATATTGGCTGCAGCTACAACCTAACTTGTACGTTGTCAGAAACTGTGCCCTTTTTCTCTCTCTCAAGTACAGTTGCTCTGCTAGAATTTAACATTCAAGTATTATAGGGCACATATTGCCTTACATACCACAGATGGCCCCTAGCAATCTGATCGTAAGAGGCGACCAACTGAAGCGGGTGGTCAGACTTGGTGACATGGCTAATTGCGTGTCATCTTACCCCGACGGTGTGGAGCTTGCTCATCATATCGATCACTGAAATGTCGGAGATAGATTTACTTATTTACGGGCGGTCGTCACACAGGTGGAATACTGCAGAGTGCGGCGTTAAACAACAACCGAACAAATAATGTAACAGATATATCAGAACCCAATATATCTGCGTATATCTTGCAGCATGTGCACTTATAACGTTCTTGTCAAAACACCTTATCGTGGCCCCAGATACAGAAACCTTGAAGCTATAACATTCATTGAAGAAACTTTCCAAACATGGAAAACGCTGTATGGATAATCGAGATCAATTCCGCGAAGTTAAATGCACTTTGAACTTCACTGATTCTCTTAATCAGTGCCGTGTGCTTGTTATTTGAACTATGATAATGCACTGCAATAAAACTCGCATCCTTCGCGGCCCGGCCAGCTCAGCTACAGTTGTTATTCCAGAAAGGGGATCATTCTTGAAGCATGCCCTATTCGGTTAACGTCAATGTATATGGCTTAAGCCGGAGGGATGTAACGTCAACGAACAGTTGGAAGTCTTTGGCAACCTGCTTTGTATTCAATAGGTTGATCATAAACACAGATTAATTCCTGCACTTCTTTCATAAAAACAGCCAATATTCCAAGTTCCTAATTTGAATGTGGTTTAGCTGATATGGACGTTGATGCTAAATGAAAACCGATATTGCCTTCAATACCCGTGTATTAACAGACTATGTGGATTTCTTTCACAAGGGAAATATAAAACACTATCCAGCATGCAGAGGCGTTGGGGTAGCCTTGTGGTCAAAGAGTTCGCTCGTCACGTCGAAGGTCCAGATTCGCCTCCCGACATGAAATCACTCTGTGAAGACCATTATTGGTGTGCCCTGCCATGATGTTATGATATGTGGAATATTGCTGACAGAGACGTAAGTCTACACTCACTCAGTCAACCTTCTCACTCACTCAGTGATGATTGGGGACCATCGTGGACTTCAATGCTAGGGTTCGACACCTGTGACGCTGGAGACCACAGGGTCAGCTTTACCCCCAATAACACACTCAAGGGGCTTTTATCAATGTTTGTAGAAGAAAGACAACATAAAGTACTGCCTTTTATAAAATTGTTATACCAATGTATGTTATTATGAACAAACTTCATTCACCATGCCTTGGGCACGCCAGAAACCTATGATTGTGGGTTCGAATGCCGGTTCGCCCCGATTATGTTTCTAGGTTTGCCAGCACAATACCCGTGCTTTTGGGTTTCACCGAAGTGGTAAACGTCTGAGACCTGCATCACTTCGGTCTTTCCTCCACATTACATAACAGTGTGTGTTCAGTCTTCACTACAAATAAATATTACAAAAACATATTGTTCAGTATATACAAATAACTACAATGGAAAAACAAGGGATAAATGGTGTTGAATCCAATTACTTATACATGGTTCAACTGTAATGGCGGTTAATGGTGGGATGGCGTACTTATTATTCACAGTAAAATGTCATCAGCACACTATAAGCGTGTGCTTGACGTGACGCCCAACAGAGATGAGATCACGAACCGACACCAAACAATCAGTAGTAATGTCGAGCGATATGCAGTCAGCGTTGTGGGGGGATTAGTTTCAGACAAGATCAACCTTTATTTAAATGTACACATTAACTGATCTCACTCATGTTATAGTCATCTGAAGATTTCATCATTTGCCGTTGTTGTAAACGACTCATTGGAATGGAAACTGCAATGGTATCGGTCACACCCACTGAATTTCTATCAATTCACAGCATGTGGTGTTAAACGCCACTTATTCAATATACGCAATATTCGAGCAATATCATGGCGGGGACACCAGAAAGGGGCTTCACACATTAGACCCCTGTAAGGAATCAAACCCGCTCCTTCGGCGTGACGAGCAAACGCTTTTCCTACTACGCTATCCTACCCGTTATTTCCTTGACCAGTTCGTACTTGTAAAGATCACTGGATATATGTGTTTCGCATTTTTTCCTTCATGGTTAATCACTATATATTTTGACATATTAACGGTAATCTAGCATTACCAATGATCTGGTGACTATAATCGTCGTTATCCATTGCAGATCATTGGCTCATAAGTCGTAGTCATGCGTAGTGCCAGCTGTGTTATCAAAACTTCTCTCTGCCAGCTCTGTCAGTAATGGTTCAACGCGCCAGAACGTTTACCAAAGGCTCAACATGTCGGTGTTGTTTTCGGACAATGTTATAAATGGTTCGACAGACCAGCAGTGTTATAAATGGTTCGTCTGACCAGCAATGTTATAAATGCTTCGTCTGACCAGCAATGTTATAATGGTTCGTCTGACCAGCAATGTTGTAATGGTTGGTCTGACCAGCAATGTTGTACTGGTTCGTCTGACCAGCAATGTTATAAATGGTTCGTCTAACCAGCAATGTTATAAATGGTACGACAGACAAGGAATGTTATAAATGTTTCGCCTGACCAGCAATGTTATAAATGGTTCGACAGACCAGCAATGTTATCAATGGTTCGACTGACCAGCAATGTTATTAATGGTTCATTTGACAGCTAACAGCAATGTTATAAATAGTTCGACAGACCAGCAATGTTGTAATGATTCGTCTGACCAGCAATGTTATAAACGGTTGGTCTGAATAGCAATGTTATAAATAGTTCGACAGACCAGCAATGTTGTAATGGTTCGTCTGACTAGCAATGTTATAAATGGTTCGTCTGACCAGCAATGTTATAAATGGTTCGTCTGACCAGCAATGTTATTAATGGTTCGTCTGACGAGCAATGTTATTATTGGTTCGACTGACCAGCAATGTTATAAATGGTTCGACTGACCATCAATGTTATCAATGGTTCGACTGACCAGCAATGGTTCGTCTGACTAGCAATGTTATAAATGGTTCGACTGACCAGCAATGTTATCAATGGTTCGACTGACCAGCAATGGTTCGTCTGACTAGCAATGTTATAAATGGTTCGTCTGACCAGCAATGTTGTAAATGGTTCGACTAACCAGCAATGTTATTAATGGTTCGTCTGACCAGCAATGTTATAAATGGTCCGACGGACCAGCAATGTTATCAATGGTTCGTCTGACCAGCAATGTTATCAATGGTTCGACTGACCAGCAATGTTGTAATGGTTCGTCTGACCAGCAATGTTATAAATGGTTCGACTGACCAGTAATGTTATTAATGGTTCGTCTGACCAGCAATGTTATAAATGGTCCGACGGACCAGCAATGTTATCAATGGTTCGTCTGACCAGCAATGTTATCAATGGTTCGACTGACCAGCAGTGTTGTAATGGTTCGTCTGTCCAGCAATGTTATAAATGATTCGACTGACAAGCAATGTTATACATGGTTCAACTAAATAGCAATGGTTCGTTTTACCAGTAATGTTATAAATTATAAATTGTCCGACTGACCAGCACTGTTATAAATGGTTCGACAGAACAGCAATGTTATCAATGGTTCGACTGACCAGCAATGTTATAAATGGTTCGACTGAAAGCAATATTATTAATGGGTCGTTTGACAGCTAACAGCAATGGTATAAATAGTTCGACAGACAAACACTGCTATAAATGGTTCAACTGACCAGTAATGTTATAAATGGTTCGACGGGCGGTCGGGTAGCCTAGTGGTTAAAGGGTTCACTCGTCACGCCGAAGACCCGGGTTCGATTCCCGACATGGGTACAATGCGTGAAGCCCATTTCTGGTGTCCCCCGCCGTGATATTGCTGGAATATTGCTAAAAGCGGCGTAAAACCATACTCACTCATTCACTATGAATGATTCGACTGACCAGCAATGCTATTAATGGTTCGACTGAACAGCAATGGTTCGTCTGTCCAGCATTTTCATTTATGGTTCGACTGACTAGCAATATTATAAATGGTTCGTCTGACTGCAATGTTATAAATAGTTCAACATACCAGCAATGTTATAAATGGTTCGACATGCCGGTTCAGTGGTCGCACATGTCTCTGCTGTTGTCAAAAGTCTACCCTTACTTACGGATTGGAAATGTCAGTGTTGTTTTTAGTGGGTAACTAAAATATTAGCTGTTATCAATTATCAATGGTTCGATATGCCAGTGCTGTCATCAGAACAAACGTGTTAGATTAGATTTTCAGCAACCCATGTTTGTCGAAAGAGTCGAATAACGGGATCGGGTGGTCAGACTCGGTGACTTGGATGATTCATGTCGCCATATCCCAAAATGCGTAGATCGATGTGAATTGTGTCGATCACTGAATTGTCTTGTCCAGATTCGATTATTTATAGACCATCACCATATACCTGGAATAATGCGGATGCGGTGTCAAACAACTAAATCGGTGGTGCTTGATGACAGTCCTGTAAGTAATAGTTCTATACAGCAGAACTATTATCAATGATTCGACACGTCAGAATTGCTATCCATGATTCGACACGTCAGAGGTGTTATTAATGGTTGGGCATGTCAGTGTTGTTATCAATGGCTCGGCATGTCAGAGGTGTTATCAATGGTTGGACATGTCAGGGGTGTTATCAATGGATGGCATGCCAGAGGTGTTTTCAATGGTTGGCATGTCAGAGGTGTTATCAATGTTTTGGCATTTCAGGGGTGTTATCAATGTGTTGGTGTGTCACAGTTGTTATCAATGGTTGGCATTGCAGAGGTGTTATCAATGGTTGGCATGACAGAGGTGTTATCAATGGTTGGCATGTCAGAGGTGTTATCAATGTGTTGGTGTGTCACAGTTGTTATCAATGGTTGGCATTGCAGAGGTGTTATCAACGTGTTGGGCATGTCAGAGGTGTTATCAATGGTTGAACATGCTTGTGGTGTTATCAATGAGTCCACTTGTCAGCGCTGTTATTAATGTTTTGACGTAACATTTGGCTGTTATCATTGAGTTTACATTTATTTCTATTATTTTTATAATCCCCAAACTATATTGTAAGCCCACTGAGATACCATGCCGCAGCTTAACATGAATACTCCACTCAGACACAGTATACTGTCTCCAAGCCGACCAGTCCTTGTTTTAGTCCCTTAATGCCGTGCGCCAGGAAGGGTTACAACAAGTATCGCCTTTTAAGGTCTTTTGCTATGACACTGACGGGGATCGAACCCTCGACTTTACCCTCCACGGGCGTACGCTCTACCACTAGACCACAGAGGCGACCAAGACAGTAACCAGAAACAAGTATCGACTACTAGATCATTCATTAACACTCACAAAAATCATTTCCAGATGAAGAATGTGAACATATCAATAATACCCATCTGTTAGCCTCGCGTGCATTCAGCTGGAGAGCTATACAATCAACATTATTCCTAAAAAAGAAGCATTTAAATTAAATTACATGGCGTTGTTCTTTTCACACAGAACCAAAGGCTGATTCAACTGCTACATATAATTCTTTAAGAGTGGAATTAACAATGTGCATTGTAGGAGCGAATCGAATTTTATCGTCTTTTGGTATGACGCGGCCGGGTATCGAACCGCCGACCTTCCGCTCTCGGGCAGACGCTCTACCACCAGACCACGGAGGTCATCGTTACCATGTGACTCACGCTATCATAATTATGTCGCTGACGTAGACATAACATGCCAAAAGTCAAAGGCCAAGGTCATACGCAGTCAGAACTGCCTGACATCTACTCATGGTGAAGTAGTCATGGAAGTAATGATGGGACGAAACAGACCTAATGAAAAGGTGGCCCACTCGGGCTATATAGCCAGTGCCAGCTGTGTCAGTCTGCGGCTGTGTTTGACGCTGTTGCACCCATCAATCCAACTCACCCCAGAAATGTTCGATGGGCTTGAACTCTGGTGATCGAGATGAGTGAGTGAGTTGTGTTTAACACCGCTTTTAACAGTAGGTATCGCACTATCGTGCTGGAGCACGGTGTTGGCGTTCTGCATAATGGCTGCAGAGTTTCACTTCTGTAAGTTGTGCAGTGAAGTTGCCCTGAACAGGAGCCATGTTAGTTCTGCCACTGAGCGAGATTACTTCCCACGCCATCACACCATCTCGGCCTAATTTGTTGACTTTCTGTAGGTAGTTTGACGCAAAACGTTCACGTCAACGTCTACACAACCGACATCTTCTATCTGCATGACGAATCAATATCTATTCGTGTCGCTGAAACACACAATTCTCCTTCGCAGCTGAGGTCATACTCTGAAGGACATGACACCGATGACGTCCAAGTCGACGACGTTAGACCGCCAAAATGACATCTCGAACAGGTCGTTCTCGTAGGCGGTTCCTCGCCGTCTGGGTTTATAGCATACTCAAACATGGTATGGCGGATGCTGTAAAGGTTGCCTTGGTGGTCCTTTGCCGAAGGTGACGAATCCTGATGTAGCGGTCCTGGGCGAAGGGGGTTTCCTCTGAGAGAGCCATGTGTCCATATTAATGATTGTATTCATGTGTTTCTTTGCATTGTGGAGAAAATTTGAAATGCGATTGCTTTTAGAAATGGTTCGTGTTGGTCCACGTTGTTGCCAATGATTGTTATTATTAACCGGTCACATCTTAAACATGTTAATCATATCCGGCCTCATCCAAACGCTGCACCTCATCCAAAACCGCAGACGAGTTCAGCACAGCCTGCTATTATTCACGACTTCGAGTTCACATGTTCGACGTGTCCGTTCACAATCGTGGGTTCCTTTCTTCCTTGGCGCCTCCAGCCTCGTTGTCAGGGAACACTTGCGGTCGTATACACAGACGTCTTAGATTCCTGCATGTTGAGTTTTAAGTTGTCCGATTATTAACGTAATGGTTTTCCCATAGTTTGAATGACACCGACGAGTCTTTCTTCTGGGCTTTTACTTCGTGGCGCCGAGCAACGCAGCATGCACCGTAACAGAGCTTAGGGAGACGTGAAATTATGAAACACATACTCTATCTCTTTGTTCTGACGCTGTATGGGTACATTCAGACAGTAGAAACAGTTTTACTACGCATTACTTTACTCAATCAGTGTAAGTGGGTGAATGTCAGCAGCATTTCTATGTGGATTTCACACTTGTTGGTTTCGCATGCATTGAGGGGCCGTGATATCTCTGCCCAGTCGTTCCAATCGATCAGTTTTCTTATCAGCTTTTAGATATATATCTTCAAGTGCCTCAGAGGTAGAGGTCGGCAAAAGATTCAACTCTCAGATTAACCTGTTTTTTGTCAATAGTTAATGAACACAAGTGACAATTTAGAATCACAACAAATACATAGCTGTTGTAAGTCTTTAAGCTTAGCTGGGTTCTAGTCACTCTCGCCCTGTGACGATTCTTGGTTCCATCAGGTCCCAGGAACCCATGCTTGTCGTGGTGTAGGTGACTAGGCTGATAGCGTGTCAACGTACCACGACGGCATGGGTTATTGTTAATCATATCAATCACTGGTTTGTCTGGTTCATATTCCGACGCTATATAGCTCGAATATTGCTGACTGTGGCGCTATACCATATTCATTCATTCATTCACGTTATTATCACTCTCAACCGAACTTCATTATTAATATTATCACCCACGGTGTTACAATACAGATTTTGCCATTCTCGGTGTTGTTCATGCAATCAATATTAGACTACTTCCATCTACATGGCGGCGGCCTGTAAATAGTCGAGTCGACTGAGCTTCTTGATTCCGGACAAACTGCCCAACTGTGTCGCACTCCCCAGGGCAGCCACGCTGTACACATTTCCGGTGTACACAAGTCGCCGGTTTTGGAGTCTGCACCTGTAGCTTCTAATAGGATCCGTTGACCACCTTTCTGTGGCGTGAAGTATTCGACTTTCTTAGGATTCGCCATGTTTTGAACCAAGACATTCGCGATAAACATATTTTAAAGCCGTACAGTTCCTTCTCCGCTTTGAGAAAACCAAATAAAACAAAACTTCTTACAACATTTCCAGATAAAACCAGGCCCTGAATTATCGTGAAAACACAGGAGAAGCAACATAAGAAGTGAACTGACGCGTTGAGAAGCATACCACCTGTGTGTTAATGTTGTATATGTCCGCTATTTTACCTTATATGCCCAATAGAATCTGTTTCGCTGGATAATCGAAACTGGTTAATCTCTGGCGTTGACGTTTGCTGTCAAAGAATTAAACCATATATGGCATAAATAATAATCAGGACATTTAATCACGGCAGCTATATTCGCCCTGCGGGAACTATCACAGACCGCAAAGTTCTTCTTCTGATGCCAAAGGCTGTTAATACATCAACCTGTGTTTCCTTTGTTAGCTCAACGTGTTACGTAGGTTATTTTCTTTTAAAAACTCATCTCATTGCGTTTTGTGCTTTAGCAACGCAAACCAATTTCATGACTCGTGACAGTTTAACAAAGAGCAAGATCCTTGTGTCTGAGGGGAAGAATTAGCCGTCGTTGACGTACCACTGTAGCCTGCCTGACAAGGCGGAATTAATTAATTCACACACCAGATCAATCGGACGTCCACCAGCCACTGGGCAGTACCTAGTTATCACTCTGTCTTAATAATATATTGATGATGTTATTGTTGATGATAATGGCCATTGATTAAGCCTGAGCAAGCTAAATCCCATGTGAAATATGCATGTTTTGTCATTCGGTGTGAATACCAGGTAATTGCAAGTCAGTAGAGTAAACAGAATCGTGGGAGTGGGAGGCTGGCCTTTGTTGAGCACTCGTCCAACCTAGAAATCTTCAGTGTCAAAGTAAACATGGTGTTCATTGTCATACACGTCATATTACCTTCAACCGTAAAATAAAATGGTACAGACCCGCTCGCTAATATTATTAGCTAAAACGGTTGAAGGCCGATGCTTTTAGGTTTTTTTTATTCATGTGATATTTTCTGGCATTACAATAACACACTCTCGGTCAACAAGAGAACGAGTTTACCTTGATTAATGTCTGGCAGCGGATCAGAACAGTCTTAAAACCCTGCTCGGAAATGGTCTTTAAGTCTTAAGCCTCTGATGAGTCTCTCTGTTGGGTAGTGGGGGGACACCATCAGAGTCAACACTTCGTGGAACTGTTGGAAGGGGCGGCGGCAGCCTCATGTATGTCTTGTTGGGCAATCTCCCCGTCATAGATCATCTGAATCGGAATTGTCTCGGACTGAAAAGGAAGCTGGCTGTCTTCTGGCGAATGGGTGCGTAGAGACTTGATTCCGGACAAACTGCCCAACTGTGTTGCACTCCCCAGGGCAGCCGCGCTGTACACATTTCCGGTGTACACAAGTCGCCGGTTTGTTGAGTCTGTACCTGTAGAAGTAAACTGACGCGTTGCGAAGCATACCACCTGTGTGTTAATGTTGTATATGTCCACCATTTGCACCATATGAAATGGCTTGTTAGACCCTAACCATTGCAACTAATAGACACCAGGCTATGAGTGGTCTTACCTTTTTTTACAAAGGCAAAGTATCCACATTGGTTTGATGACCGTATTTATAACATTTATTCTAGAGCTCTATGCGTAACCGTGAGAACAAATTGTCTGCTTCTTTATCTCCCCAACCTCCGCCGCTGTATCATCCTCAAATCTCCGTCTCTGTAGCTCCCCATCCTCCGACCTCCGGTTCTGTACCTTCCCAAACCCGACCGCCGGCCGTGTACCTCCCCAACCTTGACCTCCGTCCCTGTACGTCCCCAACCTCCGACCTCCGTCCCTGTACCTCCCCACCGTCCGTCTCAGTACCTCCCCAACCTCAAACCTCCGTCCCTGTACCAACCCCCGACCCACCGACCCCCAGGTAAGTACAGTAAACCAGTTCCCCACCCCTACAAGTTTGACTGCCTCTAGACTACCCGACCAGTACACCCGTACCATACCTACAGTGGCTACGTTAAAACAGATCCACCCCGCATCCCAACCCCACCTGTTTTAAGGAGCTTGCCTACACAGCGCCTTAGAGTCCTCATCCCCCATCAGTTTGACATCCCGCACCCCTGCCCCCATCCTCGCCCCCACCTGTACATACAGACACTACCTACATGGGTTTCGGTGCAGTTGTTTCCCATCTCCTGTTGCACACAACAACAGGTAAGATGTAATCGACCGCACCGCTCTGTCACGTCAATAGCTAGCCCTCCCAGGCAACATCTGGCGCCACAGACAAGGCTCCCACCTCCTGCCTATAGAAAATGTCTTAATGATTCGTTCTTGTTCAGCAGTATGAGTGCTTCAGAATTGAGGTTAGGCGATAGGGATCTTGCTCATTATCTGGACATGGCCGCTGTTCTCCATGTCACAATGGCGACACCAAAGGTAGGTTTGTAGAAATACTCAACAACAAACTTAATTACCGTTATTGACTGAATCACCTACCCGATCAGATTATAAGCAAGCTGATCGTGTTTGTTTAAGGATGACAGTACGTGATGTTCAACATAGTGCAATAGTTAAAATAGTGAAGTATCATCGGTTCCTCCAAATACATGTGAACAGTGCTTGTACTGCACTATAACCCTCAGATAGAATAATATACAATCTGTACTAAGCAATGTCATTTAATTTCAAATTGATACCAAAGAAAATCCATTTGTTTTAAACAAAATATTTTAACGGGATGCTTTTGTAGAAACGAATTTTTTTACATGTGAAAATGAAAGCGTTCAGCAGCATCTTAGATGTAAGCGTATTATCTATATATTATCAATGCAGGTATTATACAATAGCGAAACAAGGTAATATCAACAGAACTAGTGTTTATATGTCTTGTAGAAATTTTGCCTGGTAAATATTACTTTAGTGGGGACACTACTGACATTTTCACACTAAGGAAACCCTTTGATGGCAGGAATTATTGTTTTGATCGATCTGTCAGGCTGACGACAGGTGGAGTAACTCCGAGTAACATGGATACCGACGAGAATAGCTAAGGGGCGTCGGATGAAGAACGTGTTTAAGATGCTGTTCCAAGGTAGATCCTTGGTTTTTACTGGCAAGGCGAACTACCAAGTAGACCGGACGTCCTGGCTTCTTATTGATTTGCACACGGGTACATTTGTGACAGCGTGAGGGGCGAACATTAGCGTTCACTTGACCAGTTCTCACCTGGATATAAACAATCATTCTCTCCCGCTGAATCTTGGTCAGACGCAGTTTTATACCTGCCTCAATATCATTTTTTATTCAACCGTTAATAGGAACAATTAACGACCGCGCCTTCTTTAAGGACCACCCTGCTCACCATGGCATCTCGCATGTTTTGGGGCATGTTGAAATATTGCAATTGGACAAAAGCAAATTTGCGAAATCCAATATATCGACAGGTTACAAACAAACATTTGAAATACATAAATGTGCCATATCATTTGTTCCGCCTGGAAGTGTATTAGTGCTATAGTTTAAGGTGTAGTTTATGTAACACAGACCACTATCCCAATTTTACGATATATGTTTGACAATTAACAGGATTTGGCCGATTGTATGAATTATCAATACTTTCTCCGGATTGCTGCACATCAATGCTTCGAGCCAATATCCTAGGGTCCAAGACAGCAATGTTACAGGGTACAACACGCGCCTGCACCATAATTTTAGGCGTGAGAGATTAAAGCGCAGTGTATTGGTCCAACACAGCAATATTACAGGGCCCAACACAGATCTATGCAGTACCTTTCAATACAGAGAGATAATAGCAACAACGCAATTTTGGTTCGAAACACGGGACTAACGCAGCAATGTTAACAAGTCTAATGTAGAATTGTTACAGGTCTAGCACGGTGATGTTAACAGGTCTAACGTAGGAATGTTCAGGTCTAACACGGCGATATAAGCAGGTCTACCGTTACAATGTTACAGGTCTACCACGGCTATGTTAACAGGTCTAGCATGGTCTAAAGCAGCACTGTTAACAGGTATAACGCAGAAATCTTAACAGGTCTAACGCAACAATGTTAACAGGTCTACCACGGCACTGTTAACAGGTCTACCACGGCACTGTTAACAAGTCTAACGTAGCAATGTTAACAGGTCTAGCACGCCAATGTGTACAGGTCTAACTCAGCAATATTAGCAAGTCAAATGCAGCAATGTTAACAGGTCTAACGTAGAAATGTTTCAGGTCTAACGCCGCAATGTTAAGTCTACCGCGGCAATGTTACAGGTCTATGCCCTTGTATCCAACACAGAACTGCACCATATTGTTCAGAGAGATGTAAACAGCAGTATAGAGGAATGTGCTGTAATATTTGCCACATGTCTCGTCCTATAGCCGGAATGAACATATAAGGACACAAGGTACTCAGCAATGTTCAAAAGGAATACAGTGAAAAAGTGAACAAGGCTGGAATTTCTAGGCTCGATCAAAGCGTTACCAGTGGCAAATGCGAGTTAAGTCCCTTCCATGTCCTTCCTATTGACCAATCAAATTCCCCCTCTCACAACATGTGCTTTAAACAAAATGGCGGCCACAAGTCAAGACGACCAGATTGATTATTCAAATCTATGTTGTAATAAAACGGGTCTGACTTCGCGAAGTTCATCAAATCACGTGAACACATTGATTAAAAATATATATCTGTTGACGCCGAGTTGGCGGTACACATGATTTGCAAATCCGGCAGTCAACCGAAATCTTCACGGTATTTTACGAGCCGGATGTCGATTTCGATTTTGATTTGACTATGTATGGACTCGTTAGCCCAGCAAAAATATAACTCCATAGATCGAGGCCAGTTCGGCAAGGGTGAAATCTGGACTTTTACAGTTAGGTAACTATCTTGCCTCCGTAAGATGGCGTGGTATGGTACCCCATCATCGTGGCACGTTGTTCAAAATAACACTTCTGGTTTGTCTAGTCCTGAGTCGATGTTTTACAGGCCGCCGTAATATAGCTGGGGCGTTATAGATAAAACAAACAAATCTGTTCCTGATAACGTATCAGTAACATGATTGACAATGGGGTGTCAAGCTGACTGGAACAGCGCCTTACGCCGCAGCTGGTGACTTGTCGTCACTCATCCTTTTCCATAACCTGCTAGAAAACGCGTGCCAATTTGCCACCACTAACCCCTTTCGGTAACCTGCAAGAAGGAGCGCCCCCATTAACAACGCGCGCCCTTTAACGTAACGCATTCTCTATCGATCAGTGTTATGTGCGAAAACACACTAAATCAGTCAGAATGCGCGTATGGCTATAAGTATTTTGGTTAAAAAAATCCCTCCTTAATATTGTTTTGTTGATAGGTAAAGTTTGTATTTAAAAAATATACCTTAGTGACAATTGTTTCAGCACACTGAATAAAATATGGTTTTAAATGACACCCGTCAAAAAACAAATATTTGACAAATAATTTTAACAAATATCCATGTAAACTTACATTGCAAAACATGTGTTTCTCTCGTTTTTGAACCTAAATGATGTTATGAGGTGGTTACTTTAATTTAGGTACCCGTTTGCTCAAAGAAGGAACCAAGTTGTTAAAAAGGCTACGAGAGGGGCACAAGTCTCCAGTCGGCTAGTCCCGGACTGACACGATTGGACAAGAGCGGTGTCCGTCGTGCGTTTTATGCTGCACTATTATCTATGCAGGACATGCCGTGGTGAGATTCACGCTGTCATAATGCTGACTACAGCACAAACACAACTCGGCTTCTCGCTGAATGTATTCGACCTATATAATCAAGTAGTGCACTAGGCTTGCATTTGCAAACGATATGTAGATTCACAATTATGATAAGCACTCGTTCACAAACAATGGTGGTTAGTGCTTAGGCGAGTTTTTACTATGCGTTTAGATTTTGTTGTTGTTTTATAACCAAAATTATTTCAATGTTTATATTATTTGTTGTTCTCTCTACACTCTTCACGGGTAGCCAAGTGACCGAAGTAGTTCCTTTCAGAGTTAGCTCACTTAGCCATTCTGGGATCCGCTTGTCGTGAGTTCGAATCTGATATTTGTCCTGTTTATGATCCTCGGGATGTTACAAACATACCCGGGCTCGATGACTTCCCCAATGAGTATAATGTGTACAACCTGCGTCACTTTGGAATCATTGGAATGCTGTTCAAAGTGGCGTCCAACCCAACTCACTCTCTCAATACTTCCTACAAATGTATGTGTATGATTAATTCATTATCAACTTGTTGATTGATGTGTTCATCTGTCTGTTGTAGGTGTTGACTGTTTGCCGACGATGGAAGAATCGGCCTTGACGTTGGGGGTAACGTCAAACTACACCAAATACGACAGCACAGAGACGCTCATCTCCGATGATGCGGGTAAAAACTACGGCGGCATGACTGCAGACCTTAGCAACAACCTGGGCTACCGGCTGCGCAGGCGGAAGGAAGTCCTCAGCCAGCGGAAGCTCATCGTTGACATCAGCTTTGTGCTTGGCGTGCTGGGGATAGCTTTTGTGATAATAGACACAGAACTTATTTTCAATCAAGTGACCATTGTGAACTCGGGTTTATCAACTGCATTGCGTGTGTTGACCTCAGCTACCACAGGAGCACTTCTCCTGGCAGTGGTGGCCTATCATGTTATAGGGCTCCGACTGCACATGGCCCGCGCGGGATTCTCCGACTGGAGGCTGGCCATGACGGGTACCAAATGGATTAAACTCATCTTCGAGCTGTTCGTGTGTATGATTCACCCACTGCCCTTCTTAGATATCCCAATACAGACCGTATCAGTCGCCGGGCAAGGGAATACTCTGAAGACGTCCACGATCCCAGTCAACGCAATTCTGACAATCCTCATGTTTCTCCGGCTTTACCTGTTCGGGCGTTTCATTGTTGTACACAGTAAACTCTTCCTGGATACTTCAGTGCAGAGTCTTGGCGCTCTAAGTCGCGTCAAGATCAACGCCCAGTTTGTGTTCCGTGCGCTCATGTCCACCATGCCGGGTGTCGTGCTGACCACGGTGATGTTTGGGATGTTCATCATCAATAGCTGGAACCTCCGTGTGTGTGAGATGTACACCAATCCCATGGAAGACGACCTTGCCAGCTTCCCGCAGGCCATGTGGCTAACAGCTGTCACCTTCCTTACCGTCGGCTATGGAGATCTCTTCCCACACAGTTACTGTGGCCGCCTTATAGCGGGGTGGACCGGCCTCATGGGGGTCGGAATTATGGCACTCTCTGTTGCTGTCCTTGCCAAAAACTTAGAACAGTCTCGCTCAGAGAAGTATGTGCATACATTTGTTCAGCAAATAGCTTTGGACAAAAAGCGTAAGCACGCGGCAGCGAACATTATTAAGCAGATGATCAGGATATACAAATTGAGGAAGGCAAAGCTGCCCGAACGGTCCTCGCAGGTGCTGCTCCATAGGACGAAGCTGTTGAAGGCAATCAGGGCCATGCATGAGGCACAGTTCGTGAAGATCCACCTGCAGGAGTGTACGGTAGGGCCGGTAGAACTGGCTACGGGGCTCAACGACATGCAGGCTTGCATCAAATCTGTCCAAGAGGAGCAGAGGCATCTCGGGCAGAGGATCGCCACCATTGAAGCACTGTCCCTCAGCATGAGCGCGCAGGTTCTGGAGATCAAGGAGATCATAGCCAAAAAGAAGATATTCTAGGGGACGACGACAACGACTAAGATTATGTGGGTGATGATAATGAATATGTCTAGGTGAGTCATAAAATTTCCGTGACGACGGTGGTTTATGGAATTTCGATGATGGGGATGATGATGGTGTTAATATCAACGACGGTTATAGTGAGATTCCGAAGATGGTGATGACGATAGCTGTCATAACACTCCAACGAGGATGATGACGAGGACGAATATAGTGATTACTTTGTTAAGAACGGCTATAACAGCGATCATAACATTCCAATGATGATGATGATGATGATGATGATGAAGGTGGTGAGATTCCTGGAATTCTTTCAGAAAAGACGACATAACCGGCCGGGTTGCACTGTATAGTTATGAAACATGGTTGAGCATGTCATGGCGGGAGATTCCATGTGCCTGTGATTTAAGACAGAAGACATCCCAAGACTTAAAAATGAGTCGGACGAGTTTAAATGTTTTATCCTTCCGCATCAGTGTTGTGTAATGATGCCAACACAGAGTTAATAGTCCGTTCGCTAGGAGACATAATCTTCTTTAATGAGTTTCCACATAAAATGCACTTGGTGTTTCGAATCAAGCACCTATTGGCACATTAGTTGCTGAAGCTATAACCATCGCCATTCACTTACCATTCATCCTCACAAAGGGAGTTTTTTTTAGAAATATTGATTTTTATAAATTGCTTCTGAAAAATAGGAAATTATTTTAAACGTACGAACGCATTCATTTTTGTAATGTTATCCTTTAATGGCTTTGCATATTCAATAAAATAGCTTGGTTTTACAGGGGAGGAGGTGGCTGGATTATGGTTTGTCGGCACACACACAGTATGTACTCCCGATCAAACAAACTCCCATGAACCTTTTAGAAAAAAACCCTGGTTATAGCTGAAAATCAAGGGAAACCATCGCATCAGCTGAGGGGTAAAAAGTGCTTTGCTATTTTCAACAGTTCGTTATTTCCAATGTTGAGCATGAACACAGCTATATCGAGGTGGAATGCTTCAAATAGATTCGATAGGGCCGATATAGCGAGATAAAGGAGTGTGATATTTGAAAGTCGACCGTTTTTCAATTGGAAAAAACCAAAGATGATATAGTATATCAAACACCTAGCATTCTCGACATAAAAGCTGATTATATTGCGCTCAATTAGTCGTGACGTCATGGGATGACGTCACTCAGTATTACCCTAATCGCGTGACAAGTATCCTGCAGCATTGCTTCATTACAGTCACATGACCTATATAACGTCAATCAATCTCAGGTTCGGACGGGATATGTCCACGCGAAGTAATATATCACCGCATGTAAATAATCTTTTGGCACATTTTTATTTCTTTGAATATGTATAGAATTATCACAAACACTATTTTGGTTCTTTTCAATACAATAATGCACAATAATTTCAAGTTCACCCCTACGGGTATGCTATTATACAGAGTACAGGTCCCAGGGCCCGGTTCCACAAAGCTATCTTAGCCCCAAGTCTGTTGTAATTCCAAAGTTCAACATAGCCTTACGTCACTCTGAGATCACTTTGTTTGACCAGTTTCACAAAGCGATCTTAGAATTACGATTGCCGTACGTCTCTGTTAACATGTGGGAGTTGCTGTCGTCATAGCGCTAAGATTGCTTTTGAGGAACGGCCCAGGTTTGTGTTGTATAATTTCTCCATTGTTGTGTACATGTATATTGATGAATAGACATTGTGCTTGTTGTCTCCGTGTAATCACATTTTGTACATTGTCCGGATGTACAATTTTAAAATGCCTAGTTGTCTTTTAATGGAAACTTCTTTGTTACATTTAGGATATTATAGCCTGCACTGCACAGTTTTCGAAATGACTTACACCAATGAAGCTTTAAAGTAAATTTGTTTCATCCAAATTCGCTTTCACGTGGTGATAATTATTACTAACACAGCCGTGGGATATGACATGGCTTCCGCATTACCGATAGTTCCGCGGTGGTTATGTAATTTGTTACTATTGAATTTCAAAAATGTCTAAACGAGATGCAAGTTTTATTAATTGCGAATAATAAATAGAAAGAATATTGTGAAGCTAAACATGTTGTCGAATATAATATTCTGCGGTTTCAAAATTGATTTTTTTAAATTGATTTTATATTTTAAGTTAAAGCAGGATCGTCAGATCCAATGTGAATAAGCCCGCCACGTGCCTCGATAGCCTCTCAGCTGTTTAGCAGCGTGTCGCCGCCCTAATCAATGCATTCACAATATATGGGCCGCACGTCACATCAGAATATCAGCTGCGTCAATAGGCTAGCTGTATGGAAAATATCCAAGTATCCGCTTGGTAATCATCTTAGCATTCCTTATCCGGAATCTGTACATAGATAGGGATGTTCGAGTTATCCAGTGGAACTTCATTTGTCTCGACCATGTTGATGCGGAACTTCCACATTGAGAACGGCCATTGTTACAAGTTGTCCATGCTCCTCGTAATTATAACCACGTATGTTCAGGAGAATCTGGACATGATATGAAAGAAGTTTGGCGATATAAATTATAGTTATCAGTTGATAGTATGAAGTTGTAAGTTGTACGTTTACATCAACAAAGGATGTACACTTAGGGGCAGATAACTCTTGGTGGAAGTTTACCATAAATACTCGTTTGGTTGCTTAAGCCATGGATGTTCAGAATATATAGTGGATTGTCGCGTGGTATATTCACATATACCAGCAATCATTAGTTCGCGACTCGAGTGATCTCTCAATGCTCAGACAATTAATATTATATTTTCATCAATTTCCAGTTGGTACGCTCACAGAGGAAAAATGTCAAAGCAACTTTCAGTATACATATTTATGGCCTGGGACTGGTACTTAATGACTGAAGGAAGTCTATACTACATGCATGTACGGTACCTTTGATAAGCACTTTGATGTGAAAAGCACTTCGGATCCTTGAAATGTTTCTTTTTTGTCATGATACAAACAACGAATTGAATTCAGAATAATTGTATTGCAAGTTTCTAATTTCTTTCTACCCGTACCGTGCTGTATGTAAGCTATTTATTAGAAATAGAAAAACTTCATGAGAGGTCTCAGCCAGAAATTTTGCATCTCGAGTGCGCAGCTATTAACTTAGTGTGTTTGAACGGAATCTTTTGAGAGTCCAACATGTGTAAATGTCGATAGTTCCTCATGACGTCACAGCAGTGTTTGCTTGGTTGTAACAAAGTGTAATATAGTTATATATCAACATTTATTTTACCAGAGTATATATTTTGACAAATGTTTTATTTACGAATAATGCAGAAATGTAAGAGATATGTCGCACGAGCGACTACCATCAGAGTAGCGCGAGGGCTCCTCGTGTTCAACTTTTACTGAGTTTGGTACATGTCTACCTTAGTGTACTATGTTACAAATGTATATCTTGACTGTGAAGCTTGAATTATGACTTCAACGTTGAGTCGAGAACGTTATGACTGGAATCTGCTGTCGCCAAGCATGCTAATGTATGTTTAGTCCGATCGTTATGTCTGTGATATGATACTTGTTACGTTCAGAGAAACTCGGAAAACAATCCTTGCGATGCGGTGTTCCGATTGTCTCACCGGACCTACTGACTCTGGACGGAAAATGTCGATCCAACGTCGGAGCTGTTCAAGTAGGAACACTAAGTTCTGTTAAAGGTCGTTAAAAACCGACGATAAATGAGACTAGCCGAATTTACAAAGTAGCTGACACCAGATGATTGAGTATCTTTGTTGAGGCAAATTTTGTTGAAGAAAATTCCTGGACGGGGTTCAAAATTGACATTTGCCTGATTTTATACGGTTTTGAAACCGTATGACATTGAGTGAATATTTATTAAATAAGATGGGAAGACAATGATAGAAGCCGTTTGTTGTCTTTAAATTAAAAACATAAATTCATTTTGGGAATGCCCGGCATGAGGCTACGCCACACAGAGCGGAACTCTCGTGGTATTCAGGTGAACGGTAAACTTCGGTTGCTCTCGATAATCCTTGGCTTGAAATGGTCTGATTTTTGTACAAACAATTTTGATGTGATATGCTTGAGAAATGGCTCTAATTCCTCATAGAGAAAAGTTCCTGCGATACCTCTATTAAATGGCAAATAGACGGCAGGTGTCACAGTTTGTTTAACTTCCGGTTACACGACCTTCGGCCACAAGGTTGTTATGGCATTTTCTTGAGCAGACTATTTTCCTTTTAGTTAGCAAAAAGTTGAAGCGACGGGTGATATCTAGGCAGAATGGATAGATACTCTCTAGTCATGGGCTGTACTTTCTACTTTAAGATTAAAAACTTTGTCATTGGGTGTTTTTTTACATTGATGTATTCACGAACCCGCCCCCCCCCATTGTCTTTCAAGGTCATCGGCCTGGGTGTCCCGCTCATCCTATATATGTTGGGAAATTATAGAATTATTATGTATTGATTTTGCCAGTGTCATATCCTAGTCCAGATGTGTTTTCACAAATCTGTTGTAAAAATCTGCCGGTCTGCTAGACAGAGTTTAGAACACTTGGGCGCTAACTTTTGATATATTTGACATTCATCTCAAGCTCACAGTTCATCACTGCCAATTTTGAGAGGACTCCATAAATATTCTTTCACGTGACTATCCCATTGCAAAATATAACCGTAGATGTGTTTTATTAAATGTTTCTTAGTATTTCAAATTGAACTTAATTCAATAACCTGCTTTCAAATTGACAGTCATGTTGCACGAACTTAGTGCGGAGGGATTTACTCGTTCATACATTTACAGATGAAGTATCACTACTCAAAGGCACATAGAACTAGATGTGTTCGCAAAAACACGAATGGCATAATTTAACCTCTGATACCACAACTACTGGTATTGATGACAATGATGGTGATAATCATTACTATAATAATGATAATACTAATGATACAAACAAGGAACATAACACATGTTTGCCTTTTTTGTGGTATACACAGTGTAGTAGTAGCATAAACACTGATGTTCACAACATGGCGTTTGTATTAGAAACCCACCTGCAATTGACCTAGCTGGGTCGGCGATCTTCAATTGGAAAGCACCCACTCTGTAAGTTGTATATATGTGAATGCAATGAAAGGTAGACGCCAGACGGTGACTAGACGAAGGTTGTGGTAGACCCCGTCTACCCCGACACAGCCCACGACTTGACAGTGCACCATGATACACTATTCTATAGTTCATGTTTATCCCATAGTTTATGAATAAAAGCACAGAATGAACAAAATGCTGGTTATGTCATCATTGTTAGCTTTCCCTTTTCGCCTCTATAGTTATATTCTCGAGGATTATGAATCTTCATTATACTTCAGTTTTAAAGGATCACCGATGTTGTTTTTCAAAGGACGGAAAATGTGCTAGACCCAATACGCGGGCCTCAGGTATATGCCCTGGTCGTACCATATGGTGTGATCTATATTGTATTTGAAATGACAACGGAACTACTGGTAAGTTGCACTAAAACCTCAAGCCACACCTTCACCACTTGTATTCTCCACATGTTTCAATACTGACCAACTGGAGACTTCCTCCATGGTCAGTGGCATCCTCCAGGGGCAAGAGAGTTAACTGAGAGTTTCCACCCTTGCCGAACTAGGATGGTATTATGGAGTTAGATTTTGGCTGGACTAATGAGTCCATGCATAGTCCAATCAAAATAGCACAACGAAATCAAAATCAGAGTTCAGAGTTCGGTCGATTGTATATTTGCAAAGCATATGCACCGCCAACTCGTTGTCAACAGATATTTTCCAAATCTTTTCATGTTTTTTCAAGGTGCTCAAGTGATTTGATGCATTTTGGCGAAGTAAGAACCGTTTTATCACAATATAGATGTTGGTTGTCGATCAGATTGTCTTGACTGGGCGCCGCCATTTTGTTTGAAGCAAATGCAAGTGATACAAGAGGTGGAATCTGATTGGTCCATAGGCGAGGCATAGAAAGGGCATAACTCATAACAGCCACTGGTGGCGCTACGATCGAACCCAGGAATTTCAGCCTTGTTCGGCAAGGTAGGCCAGTAGAAATGGTCGAAAACCCGGACAGTTTATGGAACAACCAAATTTTATGTTTTTATGTTTCCTTAACGTATAGTTATGGTACACACAAAACCCTGACAAATTCAGACTTGAGGAAAATTTTCTACAGCCATTTGAAAATAGGCCTATCATACCTATACTTGTGCCTGTATTCGGCCAAATTGCAACAAATGTGATATCATATCACAATGTTACACAAATCTTAATGCACTCATGAAAGCTTACAAAGATCAACAAAGTAATAATTTAGATGTACATGTCTTTATGAATAGTTTTTATCATAATTTTAATAATTATGTCTGTTAATCTTAAAAATATATCAATAACTTTTGTATCCCCTAAGCAAACTGGCTATAATTATGGTTTAAAAAACATTTTTAATTTGTATTATTATTACTATTATTGTTATTATCTAATAATTTACATATTTTAGTTTAGAAAAAGGATAACAACAACAGATTTTTTGCAGTTTTTAAGTTTAATGAAACGCACATAAAAAGACAAACTTCATTGCTTTCCATATACAATGTTTGAGTGTGCTATATGAACTGGAACTATGAATATTATTGAAATTATTAGAAGTCTTATATGTATGTAGATACATTTCTAAAAACCACATTCATGCATGACACATTACAATGTGACATGCTATTTCCCTCATACTTCTTTCATACTATCATACATTGTATTTATGAATTTGTAAGCGACAAACATACATATATTTGCAGTGGATGCTGCATTGAATCCCCCTTTTAACACAACTACAGGATGTCCAGAGTCTGTCAGATGATTTACAAGAACACTTTATTTCCTTCAAGAGTTCTGGAGGGGCTGGAGGCATGTTATAATTGGGACTATACTCCCTTCAACTGATTTGAAGCCATGTGTCTCTTTGTCCAAAACAGTTTTTAAGAGATTTCCATGTTGACACTTGCAGATGAACCCTTAGACAATGAAAATAACATGCCCGGCTTGTTGGAGGCCTGCGCTCTACACTTGTGAACTTTTGAATCTCAACTCATCAAGTTTCTCGTTTTTTTTCCCACCAGAGAGCCCACAGACATACTGTTCTCCCACTTCTTTGATAGGAACAGATGAATCCCCCAAAACTGTGACTTTCTCGTGTTATTGCTTTGCGGAAGTGAAATAATCCAGATGTTTAGATTTACTAAAGCCGAAGAAGGAAGATGTTGTATCACAACCTGATACTGCATGAAGGAAAGGAAGGTTGTGACACAACTGTTCTCCTAGGCAACGTCTTGCTTCTTTATTGACATAGTTCTTGATCTTGTCTTCATGTAAACATTGCTCTGGGAATCCACATGATGTATCAGAAGGACGAACATGTCAGTATCATCAGAAATGACATGGACTAGTTCATGTTTCCCTGCCAACTCCACAGCTCTTTGAACAATAATAATGTCAGCGTCCCCTTCATCCTCTGCATGACTTACTAATACACGTGAATTCTCTTTTATGTATGATGAAAGGAAATTAATTGTTTGTTGTTTGTTTTTCTTGCTGCATCACTTGGAACTGGAGTATTTGACTGCAGCATGACATCAGACATTGCAGTTCTTGAGAGCTTTTTGCGCTTCTGTTCTTGATAATTGTTGTTGTTACATCATAACTGTCGAACACAACAATTACCTTATGATTCGTAGATGACCTGCGATGAATCGTAGAGAGGAATATTTCACAGACGTCAAATATTGTCCCAAACTTTGGCCATTTTAACTGTTGAAGTAATGCACATCCATTATAGACTGTTGATACAGATGGAACATCAGTTTCAACATTTGAAGTCATCTTCATTATGCATTTGGTGAGTTGTGATTTCGTTGATTGTCACATGCTACCATCATCATGGAACAAGGCAGGTGCCACAGATGAAAGTTCGTGGCTGAACACAGATGGGGATGGTGGTCGTTGAGGCAATAGCTAGAAGTCGCTGATACAACTAAAGTTTTTCTCCACTTGTTAGTCTTACTGCACGTTTCATGATGTCAAATGTCACCACTTGTTGACTTTTCTCCATTGAAACATCTCCAAAAACATGGTTTGTTATTAGAGATTGTTCTGACTGTTCTGTCAACATTGACTCTGTCATCAGCAATAACACAAGTAGCAATGTCACAAAGTTCAGACTGGACTCCAGTAAATGGATTGTGGCTTCGTAGGAACTCTAAGAATTTGTTCATATCAATGTAGTGTTGATTCATTCTTACTGGATTTAGTTCTCGATGGTGATCACTCAATGAATTTGATGTTGCATTTGTCAACATTCTCAACTCATCTGTGTACTGTGCCATAATGTGTGCTGAAAGAAGCGATCTTGTCCGTGCACTGTCCTTGTGCACTGTCTTTGTGAGACCGCCTCATGTCTTCCCTGACCTCATGAGACATTATTCTATCACCATATCAGACCAAGTGCAACTCAAGAAAAACTTTTGACTCCGATGAATTGTAAAGATGCCACCACCCTCTAGTGATTTGTGAAGACAGGGGCATGGATTTACAAAATCTTGAATGTACAGACGACAAAACTTGGTACCAGGGAAGCATTTCTTGTGAAGCTTTCAAATGCAGGAGCCAATCAACTGTTCTTTCAGCCCTAATGAATATACACATTGTTGAGACAAACTCCATGAATTGAATCCATAATTTTGATCTCCTTGAATGTAGATGTTTTGCTTTTTCTTTGTCAACTTTGTCCACAATGTTATCCACTGTTTCTTCAAAGTCATCAAATTGAATTTTACGACTTGAAAAATCTTTAGCAATCTGTTCAATATATGACAAAGAACCACTACCCACAGAATCATTTTCATCTTCACGATTGTCACCATCTTCATCCATGACGTCTTCTTGAGGCTGTTCAAAGAGTGTTCATAAAATAAAGAGGCAGCAGTTGTTCATGTTATCCATCTTGTCTTTTCTTCGACAAAGAAATAATTGATAGGAAGCTCTCTGTTGATAAGTTAGCGTCCCATCCTGCTTGATCACATATGATACAGTGACCATCATTCTCAGCTGAAAATAATAAGTAAGTAATAATTCAAATCAAAAATATATTTCCATATGTTTCAGTTTTAGTATATATATATATATATATATATATATATATATATATATATATATATATATATATATATATATATATTTATATTTAAATTACCAAGCAGATCTGATGGAAAACAGTATTACTTCAAAAACAGCTGATTTGCAAGGTATGCAACTGAAGATTACATTAAGGGGGGTTAATGTAGATTTTCTACAGTAAGTAGTTAATCACCAATAATCAAAAATTGGGTTCAGTAGACGCTCTCAGATTGAAAATTAGTAAGTTGGAAAATAGTGCAACCACCACCTGATATATAGGTCTTTGAAGGGCAATATGAAGTGATACACATAAGGAAGAGAATATATGGATGTCAACTTCTTTATTTTGAGGATCACAACGTTGATGCTAAAGTCTCGACAATAACTCAACTCATCAGTGAAAAGCTCTGCAGCCCAGTACTGGTCAATTCTAAAACACAATTTCAAACAAAATCAATGCAAAACACATCGTCCGAATACAACAACGCAGAAAGTGATACACGTCCTCGGCACGTTTGGTTTTTTTTGGTATGCTTTTCTAGAAAATGCGAAAAAGTGAAAAACACGTGTCGCTTGGGCAGCCGAAACTACACGTGCAAAAAGTGTATATAAATTATACGGGCGGCATGTCAGACACTCACACTGATAAAAAAACACACATCACAGAAATGTCACGACAGATATGTCACGACAGACGCCTAAAAAACGGGAGCGGGCACTGGGTATGATACAGATGGAAGCCACATTGCTAGAACTTTTGGTTGCTCTTGTGTTGCTGTAACTTACCTGATACAACGTTACAGACAGACCGGGCAGACATTAGATAGGCCAAGAATAGGTAAACCCAGGGTAACTACGCCCAATGAAAAGCAGTACTTGCGTACCATGCATCTCCGAAATCGATTCCTGACAGTGACGTCATCAGCGACGAATGCCACAGGGCATATAGTTAGTCGACAGACATTGGCCAGACGTCACAGGGCTCAAGACGTTAGAGCTTTCAAAACTTACAGAGGACAGTTATTGACAGCCCAACATCGTCGTCAGAGATTCAGAAGGGCCCGGGCTGGCAGAGGGTCGTCTTCACTGATGAAAACCGGTTCTGTCTGTTCATAGCTGATGGCAAACATCGGGTTCATGCCGAAGAGCAGAACGAACGGCGGCATGTTGCGTTCAGGAGGTCGTGCCGTATTGTGGAGGGTGTGTTATGGTGTGGGGAGGAATTTGTGGGTAGGAGAGAACACCACTGGTCATCGTTAAGACCTAGACTAACTCTAAGTTTCTGAAAATATATAATTTTGATAGAATCAAATAACTCCTAGTTATATTTACAGATGATAACAGACCCCGGAAAATCTAGACTTGCTTCATTTAGGTCTGTTGTATTACAGAAAGAAAAAGCGATGACACCAGGTGTTCGCGAAAAAGCGAGCTGGTCTAGGTTCCTAATCACTTCCACCAGGATCTCTTGATTTATCACCACTTTACCAAGTTCTTGTGAGTTTCACTAATGTGGTAAATGTCTTTTTGCAGAGTTGGTCACTTGTTATTTAGCCCTATTGGGAATATAGGTTTATACCCGTGCACGTGGTCTACGCCAAATGTCTAGGACCTGCATTACTTCCGGCCGTCTTCCTGCAAGGAGCTACTCGCCAAGATATGACTGATACTGTTAAAGCGGCGACGAAGTAAACCCGACACACTCACTGATTCGTGTCGAAGATGGTTGATAAAAATATTTTACATGTGCTTCTTAATCCTTCAGGAACCCGAGAAACAAGTCACAACAGGAGATGTTATCAATGCAAGGGAGATAACCAGTACTGGGTCTTAGTTCACACCGTCTTTCGTAGGTCGTTAAGCGATACACCAGGTATTTTGTTACGGATCACCGTAGGTCGTGTCATGGCCGATGTTCAAGTTAAGAACTTATTAAAATAATATTACAGAATCGACACATTTTGTAACATACATGCACCTGATAGACGTGCTCATACCAGTGATTGACTGTGTAAGGTTTCTCGCTGATTTAAGTAACAATTCAGTTATATCACGAGTGGGGAAACATGAATTCATACATTGTACCCTTTGGGGAAAGGAATTCGGGTGTTAGGTGTGACGAGGGAAGGCTTTAAAACAAGGCAGGCACACGCGCACACACACACGCACACACACACTAATACACACACAGGCACACACACGCACAAGCACACACACACACGCACGCACACACTCGCGCACACACACACACATACGCACACACACACACACAGAACTACAGAAGAGTATGCACATCAGTAGAAACCGACCAAAATAATGGCAAGACACACTACAAAATGACGCGAGCAATTGGTATCATCCTAATGTGGGAATCCAAAAGCCATGTTGCAAGAACCTTCAGCTGCTCTAGAATTACAGTTGGTTAGTTGATGAATCTGGTTCACACAAATGGGACAGGTGTACCACATGTCACAAGTCAGCTGAATGACCGATACCTGCGAACGTAGCACTTGCGTACCTGTTTTCTGACGGTGGCGTCACCGCTGCCTCGGCATTAGTGAATCTCGCGAGTCGACAGACAGTAATAAGAGTGAGTGAGTATGGTTTTACGCCGCTTTTTTAAAGCAATATTCCAGCAATATCACGGCGGGGGTCACCAGAAATGGGCTTCACACATTGTACCCATGTCGGGAATCGAACCCGGGTCTTCGGCGTGACGAGCGAACGCTTTAACCACTAGGCTACCCGACCGCCCCGACAGTATTAGGACGTTTGCGAGCTGTGGTATCAGAGTTCGTTTAGTTAGTTTGTTTGTTGTTTAACGCCGCACTCCAGCAACATTCCAGCCACGTGACAGTGGTCTGTATATAATCGAGTCTGAACCAGACAAGACAGTGACTGACACCATGAGAATGGGTCTACGCAATTGGGGTACGATGACATGCATCAACCAAGTAACCGAGTCTGACCACCCGATCCCGTTGATGGCCTTTTATGAAAATCTCGGATCTTCACGGATGTGGTGTCAGAGAGCACACAGACCTTGCATAGGAACGACATCAGACACCCGTCAGGCAAGGTTACAAAGAACTTTACGAGTTAAGCGTTGGCAATTACGCAACTGGCGAAGGGCCCTCTTCTCGAGACGAGAGTAGGTTCTGCCTATCCAAGAATGATGGCAGGGCAAGGATTCAGACGTAGAGGGTAACGCACAGCGCGTTGTTGCATTCAAGAATGTGAGCCTTACGGAGGTGGCAGTGTCGGGGTATGGGGCGGAATATGTGGCGATAAGACAACCAGACTCGTCATCAGTAATGGTATTCTAACTGCTCTTATATACAGGGATGACGTGTTAAGACCAGTTGTGCTCCCAATCCTAAAATAACAGCCACAGGGAACCCTTTTCAAACAGGACAACCCCAGACGCCACATTGCACGCCTCTGTCAGGACCTCTTCACCCTAAATAACGTGAACGTCCAGACATGTCACCTATTGAGCATCTTGCCCGCCTGATTCGACTGAGACAGCAGCCACCACTCAGAGACAGCACAGAGAATGGCAACGCATCTCACAATGACGAAATCAGAAGGATTACTATGATTATGGAAAGTTTTGTGTTGCTTGGACTCATGCTGATTGTGGCTTACACACGATATTAGAGATATGTTGATAGCTGACTTTTAATTTACTACTGTGTCGAAAAATTAGGTATGTAAATTTCAGTTTAGACTCCATGTCTTGGCGTCTCAGTTACTTACAATAGATCCATACCATACGATCCATGTCCGGGTGACACGCATTCACGTCACCGAGCCTAGCCAGGCCACATTCTTCAGTAGGCTCTTACGACAAGCATGAAACTCAGGGGACACATTCTTCCCCGGAATTCGCGTGGGCTGCATGAACTTTGATAGAAACATACAATCATCATCCCTCATCCCATGGTCAGAGACGGGTTTCGTAATGTCCCAGTTACCCAATTAATAACTGAATTCAGTACAGGTGCGTCCACACTGTCACATTTATCAAAGCCATGTAGCGCCAGACTAATGACCAAGACACCATAGCGTGAAAACTCTTCTGCGATTGTGGTTCCCACACATATTCTGTGAAACCATATGTGACCACCAGCAACGTGTACGGTGGCACTACGTCATCATCGAAGGTAAGGCAGACTGTGAAACATTATCCAGGGTTGAACAAATAAATATCAACTTACATTTACTCAACATTTGGTTTTCACGTCCAGACTCGAGGAAGAGGACTACCATATCTCCCGTAATAGATGCCGGACCTCCACCAGACGCCGGCCTCCAGTACACCTTATTCTTCATAAGACGCCGGCCTCCAAAAGACATTGCTCTTCAAAGAGAAGTTGGACCTTCGACAGACGTTGGACCTCCAATAGACACTTGATCTAAACACCGGGCCTCCAAGAGAAGTCGGACCTCCAATAAAGTTGTTGACGCCGTATACTTCGTAATAACTGAACCCCGCTGGTTAGAAGAACCTGAAAAAACCCACTAAAGCCCTGTTCTCATGCACAACTATTACTCACGTTTGCAAAATTACACATTTTTGTACACGTGAAGAAAAACAATATTACTTGGCGTTCGCAATGTTTTAGTCAGGTATATTGAGGGCCGTAAATGCACAAGCTGCATCTTCAGCATCATTTGGTGGCAAGTATTCAACGTGGAAAGACTTATTTCAAACTAAAGAAGATTAAGGAGACTATTTCCTTATCAGCTTGGTTTGACAATACTGGCTGGCCTATATAATGACAAATCTGTATTACAGAGATATGCGAAAGTATGAACCATAATGGTATTGACAATGAATGGTATGCTGAAATCAAGGAGCACCTGAAACTGACAACTGGGTAAGAGAACCAATGCCAGTAGAGAAGAAGGTTAGCATCGGAAGACTGAACTCTGGGAAACCTTTTAGGTGTTGGCAAGAGTCCACGTGTGTGAGGTTTTTTTATAATATCTCATGAATGTACGGCTATATACTATGTCTCCTTGCCATGTGAGCTTGGTTTGGCAAAGGTCATCAACTGTGACAGGTGCAATCAACGGACCTCATATCCCTAAATTTGGACAAAGAGAGACACATAGAGATTATTCCGCTTTAGTTCCGCTTTACCACTTTTTATACGCTGCTATATTTCGCTACCGTGTGCCGCCATCGAGTCAGTAGCACTGCCATTGACGCACTTTGCAAATCGGAGTTAAAATTAAAAAATACAAGAAGTGGAGGTGATTTTGCTCTTATTAACTGTTTGTCAATTAAATACATAGTTTCATGCGACACATTTACTTCTCTATGGTGTTTATCCCAGTTCTGGTCGTGTCCCACTCTGGTCGCTAATTGCGGGCATGCACGTAGGTTACACAAGTGCAATATCTTGAACACGACGTTTAAACCCCTTTCGACCCTTGAAATGTTGATTGAAAAGATATTCCTTTCATACAAAAATCCCAGGCCAGTCTATCAAATGGGCGGACCCTCGACAATCGGCATTATAAATGTTGTTGCTGTTTAGTTTGGGGTATGAAACATAAATGTTTCAAACTGTACCCATTTGATATTTCGACAGTGTGATAGTCAGTTTTGATAGTAATAGTTGGGGGATAAATGGTTTCTTAGAGACCATATGGCCTCTGGGTCTCTGTATTTTATTTCGATGGGATCATAATTGGCGGAATGATCCTTGGTGATCCCGTAAGGCCCATACTTCACAGAAACACATCAAGCTCCTGTGTGGAGAGAGATTTTACGAGGGCTTTGTAGATTGACTTCGCCCGTCCACTTCCAGATAGGTGAGGCGAGGTGAAATGGGGTTTAACGTTGCGTCCAAGATTATTGCACTTATATAGCGGCGTGCATATACGTGCGTGTGTTTGTGTGGCTGCTTGTACTAGTCCGGACTGATGCCGATTTATAGTGCTAGCTCACTGAGATACCATGCCGCAGTTTAACATGAATACCCCACTCAGACACAGTATACTGACTCCGAGCCAACCAGTCCTTGTTTTAGCCCCTTAATGCCGAGCGCCAGACAGGGTAACAACAAGTACCATATTTTAACGTCTTTTGGTATGACGCATTCGGGGATCGAACACCGGACCTTCCGCTCTCCGGGCGGACACTCTACCACTAGACCACGGAGGCGGTCTTCAGATAGGTAATGATGTAGTGGAGATAAAAGCCATCTTGGTCTCTCATTTCACCTGCTTGTGGGTTTGACGAAGTGGTAAAACAGCTTTTCTCCCTGAGCTGACACATGTTCATATTACTGAAATAATTTTCAAAGCGGCGCTTAAACCCATCCCGCTCGCCTACGTTTGTGTCACTCTACGTTGAATTTAATTAAAATCACTCTTTGTAATAACTACATATTAGTACATTTAAACTATCAGAGCCTTTATATTGTTCTAAATACATGCGATACGCTGATACGATGTCAATTAACATCGTATATATAGATATACTCAACAACAAAAGTTCCTGTGACACCAATATTTTAGTGTATTTTTGAAACAAGTAAAGTTTGGTTTTCAATATTGTAGTACATGTATGGAATCAAGTCACAAAAACGCAACTGCTACAGAAAAGCATGCAATCCATGCAAAGGTTTACTTTTATGCAAGCCCAATGCATTTCACTACCCAAGAATAGATATAAAAAACATGTGCGTTAACAGGATTCCATATGCATTGTTTAGCATCGTGCTGACAACCCCTTAGAAAAACAACAGAATTACGCAATTATTCAACATTACGAAATGCCAAGCCTGTCCGAAAATGAGCGTCTGCGAGCCATTGGCATGCTTGAAGCAGGATCGAGTCAACGTGATGTTGCAAGACAGTCTAACGTCCACAGAAACACCATTTGGTGTTCATGGCAACGTTGGCAACAGACAAATGCAGTCAGAGACCATCCTCGGATTGGCAGGCCACGCGTAACCAGTAATCGACAAGACAACTGGATTCGAACAACACACCGATTCCAGCCAGCAGCAGTGACTGCAAGAAGCATCCCTGGCCTTCGACGAATATCTTCATAAACCGTACGTCGTCGCCTCAGATGTGCAGGGATTGTCGCCAGAAGACCCGCCAGACGTCCCATTTTGACAGGAAACCACCATCAAGCACGTCTACAGTGGTGAAGACAGCATCTATGCTGGACGGCCATGCCGTGGGGACAAGTTCTATTCACTGACGAGTCTCGTTTTCACCTCAGCCACAGCGATGGACGGATTCGAGTGTACCGACGTCGAGGTGAACGTTACGTCAATCATTGTGTCATGGAAGAAGATCGGTTCGTGGGCGGCAGCGTTATGGTATGGGGTGGGATTACAGCAAGACAGAGGACCCGTTTGATAGTGGTAGAGGGAAATCTCACTGGACAGCACTACCGCGACGAGATCATCGGCCCTGTTGTTCTACCGTTTTTGCGTCGTCATGGCCCAGGCATTACCTTTCAACATGACAACGCCTGACCTCATATTGCTCGACACGTTCAGGATTCTCTTCAACAAAACAACTTGAATGTCATCTTCTGTCCGGCTCTCTCCTCTGATCTCTCACCAATCGAACACATGTGGGATGAGATGCATCGGCGCTTTCGACATCAACCACGTGTTCCACAGACACTCCGGGAACTTCTAAACATGCTCCAGCAGATATGGACAGATATCCCACAGGTCTTTGTGCGACGCCTGGTCCATTCTATGAGATGTGTTGCTTTCATCGCAACCAGAGGTTGACACACACGCTATTAATTTGTAAATTGACATTTTGTCATGTTCATGTTTTTTTTAATGAAAACACGCATTTTCTGAAGTCAGTATGGTAAATTAAACACTTGAACAGTCTTTTATGTGTTGCAAACCGAAATTGTTTCAGATTTGGTAAAAAACAACATCTTTGCATTAATCTTTTTCAAAGTCACAGGAACTTTTGTTGTTCAGTATATTTTCTTTTTTTTCAACAAACTGTAACCTATATACGAATCCTTTCATTACCGAATTACGCACAACAATTGTTAACAAAATTGAATTTAACGCTGTCTGAAGCCGAGGGTCACCTGGTGGTCACTTCTCAGGCTAATTAGAAATCACTACTCTCTGTCCTCGATCAGCCTCCTTGGGAGGGGGTGGTGGGCAGTCCCCCGCGGTTCGGCCCCCAGCAGCACAAGCTTGTACTTAGTGTATAATTGATCCTGACCGCAACAGCTGGTGCCCGTACAACGAGTGCCGTCACAGGCGGGCCTACATCGATGTCAAGGAATCGCCATCACTATAGCGTGGGCTGGAGTGCCGCTACGGGAACTGAAGCAACAGTTACATGGTATGGATACCATTTGACTTCCATAGCTCGGGTTTTACGTGTGAAGATCTCCAAGAGGCATGGCATGGATATAAGACTTGAGGTTATGCCGAAAGGTAAGTTTGTTATTTGTCTCTCATCTCCTCATCTCGCATCATTTGTGTACTCAAAGTTATTGGCTCAGCAACCTCACTTGATCAATAGATACCGTGACTAACCTCGTACCGTGAACACAAGGTGTGGTTCCTGATCCTTTGACGGTTATGAGAACTGACTTTATTACACAAACGAATAAATAGGATCGATTTTTACATTGTCCTTATTCTTAACATATACCTTTAAACGTCTTGAAAGTCGGAGTTTGGCGCCTAGCCAGTGAGTGTGTTGTATGTATTAGTAATACGTGGATGGAGCACGTTGATCGGATGTCAGACACATGAGTTAAACAGATTGAAATCAATTTCTAGGATGACATCGTTAAGGTAAATCGTGAACATTTAATTGTATGTTTCTAAAACCGTTGCTATCAAATCCACTGACACTAGCATGATGCCACACACTCGCTGTTAAACCGTTATCCTTACAGGTTAACAATACCCAAGTGCCACCTTTTTATGAAACAAGGTGGTCAGGAATGGCTAGGCATGAACATGTATTAGGCTCTACAAATGAGGCAATGGCCAATCTAATGTCATAAAAATGTTTTAGGGTCAAGGGTAAGGCTTGAAATATGCTGGATTTATTGTCTATTGATATGAAAATTACTTTCAATAACTTTCCCCCAAAACCCCAAAATTATTCAGACGTAGTCTTTTACATTCCTGCTGATACCGGTCCCTGTTTAGTACACTAAAGACGTATATCCCATTAACTGGACCAAGACACAGTGTACGCAAGAAATGATTGATTTAAACATGCCATTCTTTGAGGCCAGTATGATTAGTACCGTTTTACGCTGCTTTGAACAGTATTAATTCATATCTCGGCCTGTCAACTTGATGTGGGCGGAAAATCTGAAGTGTTGTAGGTCTTAAACGTTTGCCACGTAAGATGCTGACAAACCTAGAAACATGAGCAAGGCGAATCTAGGATTCGAACCCACTGTCAAAGGTTTCTGGCATGCCCAAGGGACTAACTCTGCGCAGCCACTACCAGCGCCTTGATTGGACCGACCACCCATGAAACGAGATACAACAAGAATATACACACGATATAAAATATGTGTTGTTAAGGTGCAGTATTATCAGTATAAAGTATAAATTGATGTTTTCGTCGATCAAATTGCCACTCAGTAATCAGGAGACGGGAGACTACTCCCTCCTTGCACAGTTGTACATGTTCGTGTGCCATTCTTGACTCCCACGTCATCTTGAAATAGCCTCTCGCGAGATGAAAATCGATATTCAAAGTAAAAGGTATATGGCTTAAACCATGCCTGTATAATAACAGTTACTTTTATATCTCCAACATCTGGCTAACAACTATCTACTCGTGTGTGTGTCCAATAGATCCAATAATGGTTTATGGTGCTCTGGAATTTGCAACATCTCTTTAAAGAGTAACGTATCACGGAGTATATGGAAGAACCAACTGTCGCCATGCACACGTTATTATGTCAGTATGGATTCTGTTGATGAATATTATTTGGTTGGCGGCAACTTTCTTTCCCAGCACACCATGAACTATTCTGGTATACAATATTCACAAATTTGGCACATAACCAAATATCAACTTGTTGTGGTGCAAGTTGGCGCAACGAAGAGGCAACGTTTGTTTAACTCTTACTCCGTGGTTCACAAAGAATCAGAACTTAACGTATATTCCAACCTCTTTCATGATGACAATCGGATATCTTTTTCACACAAATACAAGATTTTCCTTTAAATCATCATATGGACCTCAAGGGCAGTAGGCACGTTTGTCAAACGATACTGAATGTGTTCGTAAGACAACATACAACACATTGACGGTCATTCTGCCACACGATGCAAGATTGACCTGCCAACATATATAAACCTGAGTGACAGTTGGCCATTCTGTCCTACGGTGACAGCTTTTTTGTAAAAACTTACAAAACATGATTGACAGTTGGCCATCTTGTCAAGCAATGCAATATAGGCTTTACAAATACATAAACCAGATTGTCAGTTGGTTATTTTGTCACATTTATCACATTTTCCAAACGTATGAACCTGATTGACAGTTGGTCATTCTTTGTCACACAGTGCAAGCTGTTCTGTGAAATCATAAAAAAAACTGGTTAATAATTGACAAATTGTTACGCAATGCAAGGTTTTCTTATAAAATATATAAACCTGATTGACAGTTGACCATTTTGTCTCACAAATTCAAAATTTTCTTTAAAACCTCGGGACCTCATTGGTATTTGTCAATTTTGTCACAGTACAATGTTTTCTTAGAAGCAGTTGATAATCGTGTCTTCCTAAGAACTGACAGTATACCATCGCACAACAGAACATACACTCTTCAAAAAAAGAAGCTCACATGTAGTTCGTAGTTCATGTAAAACTGACTACACAAAAAATCCGGTATATAAGTTGGATATATGTTATTGGAAAATGTTATTGGCCTGATATTCGACAAACGGTGCGTCAAAACGCAACCACTGTCCATTGCAATGTCTTAAACGGCATTGTTTTTAAACTTGTTCAAACATGTCATGGAGTAAAACAGTAAAGTAAAATGTACGTGCAAGTTATGGCATTCGTAACTCGTGGTAGTTGCTATAAAAAGGCAAGCAATAGCTAATAATTTGTCATTCAATTGTCAACATTTTTCAAGTTCGAAAATGCCGAGACTCATCGCTGCCGATCGGATCATCGCCATAGGACGTATCCAAAGAGGGGAATCGCTGTCTTCTGTTGCACGTCACTTCAACGTCCACCATAGCACCATTTGCCGCCTTTGGGACCGATACACACAGTTCCATTCCGCTGCAGATCATCCGAGAACCGGCCGACGAAGAGTTACCACCCCTGCACAGGATCGCTACATTCGACTGTTCCACCTACGTCATCGCAATGCCACAGCTACGGACACTGCAGGACGCATCCCTGGTTTGAGGAGGATATTGGACCAGACTGTCAGGAATCATCTTCGCGAGGCTGGAATTCGACCCAGAAGACCAGCTATCGTCCCTGTTTTGCAACAGATCCATCGACAGCGACGCTTGCATAGGTACCCAATCACATTAAATTCAGATCTAAGTTCTCGCTGCCGCTAAAAAATAGATCTGAGGACATCCCATTACGGATCACGTCAGAACGACCTTTCGCGAACTTTATCCGACCACTGAAATGACTAACAAGAAGTCGACATCAGCCAATTGGAAAGCAGCTTCCTTTCAAGACTACGCTTGAAAAATATGTTGAGACAGTTCTCGATTAGAATTTTGGAAACTAAACAAACGAAAATTCCGGAATGTACTTCCCACATACAGTGCAACGCCTCCTCCGTTCAAATGTTTATCCCACGGAAACGAGAGATAGACGATACTTTTGACGGAATCAGTCGTACGGAATACCCCGTGTTAACGTTTTCGAGGTTGCATGATTAGAAAACACATTCCGACTGTCACTTTCATGATCTGGTAAGCGACGCTTTGATTGGTCGGATTAAAGGTCGCTCTGACGTGACCCGTAATGGGATGTCCCCAAATCGCTGTTTAGCGACAGCGAGAACTAAGATCTTATTTTAACGAGATTGGTAGGTGCCATACCTTACAGCCATGTAATTTGAGAAACTGGAGAAGAGTGTGGTTTAGCGATGAATCACGATTTCTTTTTACCGGCGAGATGGAAGACAACGTGTTTATCGTCGTCGAAATGAGCGTTTTGACCCGCATTGTGGACGTAAATTCGACAATTTCGGTGGCGGTAGTGTCATAGTGTGGGGCGCCATATCCTACACCAGGAGATCTATGGAAATATGACAGCAAATCGCTACATGAATCAAATTCTTCAACCGAACCTTCTTCCAATCATTGACCGCCAGAGAGAGCTGTTTCAACAGCACAAACCTCCACCGCACACAGCTCGTGTCACGGTAGACTGCCTTCATAATGCCAACATCAACCACTTGCCCAGGCCGTCGAGATCTCCAGATCTCACTCCAACCGAACACCTCTGGGATGAACTCGATCGACGTGTACGTCAACGTCAGAACACGCCGCAGACTTTCCCTCAACTGGGCAACGCGTTACAAGCATAGTGGCGCAGAATTCCGCAGGACAGAATTCGTACACTTATCCAGTCAGTGCCGAAGAGATGCAGAGCCGTGATTGCTGCCCGGGGTGGTCACACGAGAGTTCAGCGTCACCTTGTGGCCTTATGTGACATGACAATGAACAGATTATAATGCCTTTGTACAACGACAACATTTCATATTTGTATCTATGATATTCAATTAAATATATCGACTTTATTAAGTACAATAAATTTACTAAGACTGTACCTGAGCGTTTCTTTTGTTGAAGAGTGTATATATCTAGGTGGCAATATGCACTATTACCACGCGATACAACATATATAAACCTGACTGACAATTCGCCTTCTTATCACAAAATACATCTGTGAATCTGACAGCGTAATTCAACGTTTTCTTAAGAGCATTCACCTGATCGACAATTGGCCATAGAATTACATAGTACAACATCTATGTATATTATTATCCAGAAGACAGTCGGACATCACACAACGCAAATTATTGTTCATTCATCGATATATCATATGGAATAAAACCCCGTATTTTATAGTCGGCCTTTTTAATCCGTCAAGACATAAGCCAGACAGAGGTGACGTTGGTCGTTTCGTGAGATGTTGGTAGTCGCACTTGATGCTGCCCTCATCTTGCAACCAGCCACTTACTGGTGATATGTGTACACATTAAATATCTGGAGAGGGTGTGCTTTGCTTCAACTCGGGACTTACATCAGTAGTACTTGCACTAAAGCGATTTGCTGAAATAGGCCTGTGAATAGATGCGTCAATTTCTCGCACTTTGCCTATAACCACGTACCCCAACACCTTCCCTCAGACCATGTTTCTTGCACTTTGCCTATAACCACGTACCCCAACACCTTCCCTCAGACCATGTTTCTTGCACTTTGCCTATAACCACGTACCCCAACACCTTCCCTTAGACCATGTTTCTTGCACTTTGCTTATAACCACGTACCCCAACACTTCCCTCAGGCCATGTCTCTTGCACTTTGCCTATAACCACGTACCCCAACAACTTCCCTCAGGCCATGTTTCTTGCACTTTGCCTATAACCACGTACCCCAACACCTTCCCTTAGACCATGTTTCTTGCACTTTGCCTATAACCACGTACCCTAACACCTTCCCTCAGACCATGTTTCTTGCACTTTGCCTAAAACCACGTTCCCCAACAACTTCCCTTAGACCATGTTTCTTGCACTTTGCCTATAACCACGTACCCCAACAACTTCCCTCAAACCATGTTTCTTGCACTTTGCCTATAACCCCAACACCTCCGTGATACCATGCAACTTGCCCATATCCGTTAGATCATAAACCCCGCAACTATCTTTAGATCATGCACATTCGCACCTTCCAGTATATATAAATATATATATTTATACATTGATCCTTCCCTTAGACTGTGCACCCTACAACCTTCCTTTAGATCATGTACCCGGCATCCTCCCTAAGACCGATATCATGTAATTCATTTTAGTCCTGTTTTAGCGAACTTTAACCGAGTACATAAATGCCTTTATAAACATTATTCATACACTATCACACTCACTAACTATGTAGGTTAAGTAGCAAGCACGTTCGTTCATTGAAAGGAATAATCTCCTCATCGTCCTATGAACCAGCACCCTGTAATGTTGGCCGTTAGGTCACGTATATTAACGCCATCTGTCTTAACTCTTTTCCCGTCCTTGCCGCCTGCCTAAAGCGCCGCCTCCTGTAGGCGCTGGCTCACACTGAATTATCTGTAGATTTATGTCCTCCACAACCTTATCCCCGGATCGTTACCTAATCATCTTATAGCTCTCCTGGCTCATTGATTCAACCATTGGTCTTGCGAGTAAGTCACCAATCACCGTGTTTTATCTCCAAGCCGAACCAGGCTGAACATTCGAGAGGTATACTTGGGTGATTTGGCATCCTCAACACGTCACTGGTGTTGACACATTACGTTCCTCCATAACGTAGTGTATACACAAGAGAAGTATTGACAATAGTGGTTTGGAAACAATTGTAATCATGTTTTTAAATGTATTTGATGCCCTTTGTGACAATGTGTACTGTAACGTTTTCTATTCGCCAGATAGACATGAACGATGACAGCCCTTCAACTCCCCTGGTCACAGACAAGTCCAACAGCTACAAATACATGGAAGAGAACTCGAGGTCCAGTACGACGAGTCCTCCGAGACCGGAAACAGAGAAGAGAGAGAGGAATCTGGGATCGAGGCTTGAGTTGAGGAAGAAGCTGATCCAGAGACGAAGATGGCTCGTGGATATCAAATTTGTGATGGCTATATCAGGGATCCTGTTCATGGTGATTGAAAATGAACTGTACTACTCCAATATGTACGAGAAAGGTACTGCTGTGTCTATAGTGCTAAAGTCTCTGACCTCCATCTCTACTCTGGTACTGTTGGTGGCCATATGCATGTATTACCATACGGGGATGGAGATCAGGATGGTGGATGGTGGCGTGGATGACCCCCTCGTCGTCACGCCGGTATATACGTGGGTCATGTTGGTAGCTGAACTTCTTGTATGCGCCGTTCACCCATTTCCAGGAGATATAAAAGTCGGCATGGACTCTTTACACGGTATAAAAACGTCTTCCAGTATTGACGGCATTCTGTCCGTGTTAATGATGTTCCGGCTGTATATTGTCGGGAAGTTTATGGTGGTGCATAGTCGGCTTCTAACAGATCCTTCTACACAGAGTATTGGAGCTGTGAGTACAGTTAGAATAAACCCATTCTTTGTGTTTAAGTGCGCCATGAACAACCACCCAGGGTTGGTAATAACCTTTATAATGTTAACCATGTACACAGTGAGTGTCTGGGGAATGAGGACATGTGAACTGTACTATACCCAGACAACTCAGGTCGCAAGCTTTACAGAATCTATGTGGCTGTCCGCCATAACTTTCCTGACAGTTGGGTACGGAGATCTTACACCAAGCACCCACTGTGGACGTTTCATCGCTGTGGTGACCGGTCTAATGGGATTAGGCTCCACCGCCTTGTTAGTGGCTGTCATTGCGCGGCGTTTGGAGCAAAGCCGATCGGAACGTTATGTTTACAATTTCTTAACAAGGATACACCTGGAGAATAAACGTAAGAACGCTGCAGCCGACGTTGTGAAGTTGATCATAAGAATCTGGATAAGAAGGCGGCATTTCAACACGGCTATATCAACTTATACTCTACTTAATTGGAAATTACGCAACGCTGTGCGCACGATGAGACTGGCTCGCGCGTCACTGGCCGAGATAGACGGCACTTCAATCAGTTTGATTGAGATCAGTCAAGTGATGACGCGGGTCAACGGCGTCGTGGACGCCATGTTGGTATCACAAAATCAAGTGTGTCGACGACTGCGACTAATAGAAAGCCAACTTGCGAAGATGCAAACCGCCATGGGAGTCGAAGGTCACGACAAGCCAACAAAGGAACTGAGGCGTTCGAAAACTCAGGACTAGCACACACTATATACTGCTAGAATCTATTGTTTAGATATCCTAGGTACAGGTAGTGATTCTCACTATGCACGCGTGTGAAGATCTTTGATATGACGTGTTAAAGATCAGTATCTGTGATTTAGTTCCGTGCGTCATGTCTGTGTGCATAAGACTCCCTCCATCACGGACACATCATCAAAGCTTAAAATATGTTTCTTGGGCGTCGGCGCATCTGTCATGTTAAGTGCTAATAGAAAAAATTATTTCAGTTTTCCCGCGTCATGAGAGACTGTTATGTCCATGCTTGACAGGAGTCGAGATTGAGGAGTTCGAGATCGAGGGAGTCTATTGACCTGTTTGTCAACATGATTTGGTGGAAAGGATGTATTTATCATTCAGTTCGCACTGGTCACAGTTTCCGTTGATTGTTTGTTGGGACAAGTTCATTTGCACGTCGTCCGACCTCACTTACGGCATGATTTTGACATTGTTGTAAAACAATATTTTTCCAAGTATGAGCCGAACAACGAAGACATTACATTAGCAATTCGGAAAATTACTTTTACAAACATAATTACATTTTGTATTTGTTTGATAATGTTTTATGTGACGTACGTTGCTGCACAATAACAACAACCTAGTGATTCTACTTAATACAGTTGACATCGAGGCGAAAGACTTGCATTGTCAATTTCGGCAGGGGGGCCTTAAAAGTTTCGTTTTTATTTTGAAACTGTGCCCATAATTTCCCTAACTGAATCATTGCACTCCTGTAACATACCCTGATGTTGCAGATCTTAACCCCCCTGGTGATGTTCATGTAAGGTTATTGTTCATGTCATAAATTATAAACAAGTTCAAGTTTATATGTCTCAGTTATTTTATACTTCTTAGACTTTTACCACCTATGAGCATGGGTATGGTGACATACCTTGGAACATAATCAAGGCAAATCGAACACACATCAAAGGTTTCTGCAATTCTGCACACTCGTAGAAATGCGGCCCCTTTGACGACTGGAATATCCCCCCTCTTATCAAAAAGTCTTGTGGACAGTTTGTCATCTTTCTGACTCTTTATGCATAGATCTAAATAGGAAACAGTTTAGGCGATTCACCATCTCCTCGAGGCAAGAGAGTTAGCTGACTACAAAAGTCAAGTTTTAACCCTTGACGAACTAGGCTGGTTTTATGGAGGTACATTTTGGCTGGACTAACGAGTCTGTGCAAAGTCTGATCAAAATCGCGCAACGTAATCGAAATCCGGTTAGTAAAGTGTCCTGCAGATTTCGGTCGATTGCTTGATTTGCTAAACATGTGCACCGCCAACTCGTTGTCTACAGATATTTTCCTAGTCTTTTCTTGTTTTTAATCAAGGTGCTCATGTGATTTGATGCACTTCGCGAGGTAAGACGTTATCGGTCATGATTATCGATCAGATCGTCTTGACTGGGCGCCCTCATTTTGTTTGAAGCAAATGCAAGTGATACGAGAGGTGGAATCTGATTGGTCCCCAGGAGAGGCATAGAAGGGATATAACTCGTAAGAACCAATGGTGGCGCTACGATCGAGCCCCGGAATTCCAGCCTTGTTCGGCAAGGGTGGAAACTAGACTTTTAAAGTCAGATAACTCCCTTGCCTCGGGAAGATGGTAGTTTGTCAATAATCGGTGTTGTTGTGAGAGCAGATACATTTTCATTTGAAATCATTGAAGATGACAAAGCTAAATCTTATATTTCCCAGATACCAGCAACAACACCAGCACCACCTGCTACACCAGCAGTAGCAGTACAAACAGCTCCACGAACACTGTGAAAAAACCCCACAAGATACCCCAGAGCACATGCTTCCGTATAACACAAGCAACATTAGAAATAATACAGCGAAAGTAATAAACACAAGCTACTCTAATAACACAAGAATCACAAGCTACACTGACGTCACAAGAAACACAAGTTACACTCACAACACAAGAAACACAAGCTACACTAACGTCACAAAAATCACAAGCTTCACTAACAACACAAGAATCACAAGCTACACTAACAACACAAGAGTCACAAGCTACACTAACGTCACAAGAAACAAAAGCTACACTAACAACACAAGAGTCACAAGCTACACTGACGTCACAAGAAACACAAACTGCACTAACAACACAAGAAGTACAAGCTACACAAACAACACAAGAAACACAAGCTACACTAACGTCACAAGAAACACAAGCTACACTAACTTCACAAGAAACACAAGCTACACTAACAACACACGAATCACAAGCCACACTGACAACACAAAAAATCAAGCTACACTCACAACACAAGAAACACAAGCTACACTAAAAACACAAGAACCACAAGCTACATAAAAGCGACATAACCCATTCCATATATATATACCAAATCCCCCTTAAAAGAAGAGTCGATTTATTCATGAGCATAGGTTTATGAGCCACCATCAGATAGTGATGATTCAAGGTTTTCGCGAAAAGGCGAGCGTACATCCTGCCCCACCGGTGGCACCCGTAAACACATGCAAAGGCAAGTAAATTGTCCACCTGAAAAAGACACACTAACAGCACACGTATCAGCAGCAACACAAGCCTCCAGGGACCAGAAATAATAAAAGTAAGACTAGGAAAACAAATAGGGAGAGGATTTTGTAACACAGCAGGGATGCAGTTTGGCGCTAGCCGGCTAGCCGATTCAGTTTGTCCAATGGTTAAGGTATCCTGGCGGCTAGCAGAATGTCAGCCTTTTGATGGGGTATCCTTATGTGTTGCCACTATTCGGACTAGTAAAGGTTCAGTTGCTTCCATGTAAACAGAATATGTTTTCGGTCATAGCATCAAGAAAAAAATGTCCACCACCGCCCTAACCACACTGACCAGAATATCAAATGGTATGTCCCTGACATGATATTCAAAAACGGAAAGGCAACAGGTGTAAGTATACATTTGTTCTGTTGAATACTCACTCTGATAGAACATAATTAACACAGCACAACAGAATGCAAGATGCCTCCAGTGCCTTTGTAACTGGCAATGTCATTGATTCTAGGTTCGGAAAATAGTGTTTATTATTATGGTGGTGACATGTCCAGTGTCTTGTGTGGTGTAGGGATAGAACGACATAGTTAGATGGGAGGAATGATTCATGTGTACCTTCAACTCTCTGGAAATGTCAGGAACGCTGCCAGGGAGGTAGGATAGCCTAGTGATTAATTCGCTCGGCATTCCGAAGACCCGGGTTCGATTCCCTTATATGTATTCAATGTGTGAAACTCATTTCTGTTTTTCCCCGCCGTCATATTCCTGGAATATTGCTAAAATCTGCTGAAACCAATACTCACTCACTCACTGGAAAGCTGAAGAGGCAAATGCGAGTACTTCATTTCAATTTTATAATATCATGTACCTTTCCATTTGTGAGGTACATATAGAGGGCAAAGGTTGATCATACACATAGTGTAGTAGCCATTTTTTACCGCTTTATCTTTTTGTCCTTGGGTACAGATATAATCCAATTGCAATTACAATTTCAAAGGCAGATTTGTAGGCGACCATTATAACTGGAATGCAGCACACGTGGTAAATCGAGCAGGTGTCTTATACATAGAGAATCTCACCTGAGTGTCTTTTGATGTCAAATATATCAACAAGAGTTGATAAAAATGTCAAAACAAAGCGAGATATTATTTATTATCAAACATCATTCTTCCAACTTTTTTCAGTTTGTACACAGTAATAAGCAGTGTCTTAAGTGTAAAAAGTACTGCTAACAGCTTCAGTTGCAGAGCCATTAGCGATGTCATTTGATTGTGACGTCATGGTAACCAATGACGTAACAGTGATCTTCAAAGCATTGTCATGCGATTTCATTGCAGCGATATTTATAATGTAGATATCGCTTGATCCTACCCAAGCGATATCTCCGGTGGGAGCCAGTGTTGGATGATAAATTACATTACATCGCACAAAGTAACAAAGTTATGTTACGAGTAGGTGACACGAAGACCAAAAGGCCCTAATACTTCAGCGTTTAGATGTACATAACACTTATCAATCTGATAGAAACTTTCTAATATACAGCTGTAGCTGGCAGTCTTTTGACAAGGAATCCGTATATCCGTTTGTACAATTTTTCTTTAATTCTAAAGATGTAGTAGCCATCTAAGCTGGGCACACAACCAACACAAAAACTAGTTTCCATGCGTTATGTCTGCACTCATACATAACGTACACACCCGGGAATAGGTTCAGCACCGGTTACTATAGGTTTCCATGTAAAATAGTCATATTATATTTAATCGAAGCCTTTGTCATTTTCTGACGAAAGCATTTGTTTATGTTTACAAAATGACATTCTCATTTTGAAATAGAGAAAGCGAAATTGATAATCTAATGACATATATATTTTGTAATTAGTAGTCATTAGACTCCTCCTTCAATTCTAATCTCTGTTTGGTTTGCTTCCTATGATATGGTTCATAATATATGACCGTTTGTCTGAACGAACAACCACACAAGGTGAGATGAGGCGAAATGGGGTTTAACGTTGCGTCCAAGATTATTGCACTTATATAACGACGTGCATGCACGTGTGTGTGTGTGTGGCTGCTTGTACTAGTCCGGACTGATGCCGATTTATAGTGCTAGCTCACTGAGATACCATGCCGTAGTATAATATGAATACCCCACTCAGACACAGAAAACTGACGCCGAGCCGACCAGTCCTTGTTTTAGCCCCTTACTGCCGAGCGCCAGACAGGGTAACAACAAGTACCATCTTTTAACGTCTTTTGGTATGACGCGGCCGGGGATCGAACCCCGGACCTTCCGCTCTCCGGGCGGACGCTCTACCACTAGACCACGGAGGCGGTCAACAACCACACAAACACTGATATATGTTCAATGAAAATAAAGTGAGTGTGGTGTTTAACGTTTTTCCATGTCTATATTTCTGTGAGACGTGGCTGAATGCGTTCGTGCGTATTTGCATATGTTCGGGAAACGTGCATCTGACTATGGTCGTCAAAGCTGAGCAAGTAGTCTTCAGAGCATTTTCTGATATGCATAACCTTTCCGTTAGTATCTTTGTGTAGTGTGTGAGTATGTATTTATACCGCTTTGTTTCGGTAACGAAACGTCGTGGGCAAATCGGCTTCATACATTGTACTCATGAGGGGAATCGAACCTGGGTCTTCGGCGTGGAGAGCGAACGCTTTAACAACTAGTCTACCCCACCGCCCAATATCCTTGTGTAAGAAACAGCACATCCTTTAAAAACATAATATGATCACATCATGTCAAGTCAACCTGGTCCCGCTTTTATGCCCTGGTTGCAAGCTTAAGGTTGTTAAATGCAAAGACAATCGTAAGCTTCTCATTTCCACATAGGGACACGGAAAGGATGAGACTGATCTTTATACTGCAAGACGACAGTGACGCGAGATCCCCTGCAATAAACATGATCATTTCACGTTACGTTAATGTGCTTCTCAGAGGAGTGCTTGCATGAACAATCCTCCGTCTGTGAGTACGTTACATAGGAACACTTTATCATAAATATAAGCGAGTGAGTAAGTATGCTTTTTAGCACACTTTGGCTTTTAGCAATAGTCCAGGGGACAGCGAAAAATGAGCTTCACGTTTGGGAAATCGAACCCGTGCTTTCGGCCTGACGAGCGAACGCTTTTACTACTAGGCTACCACACCGTCCCGATAAATATATTTAAAATCTGCGATGAAATCATTTCTAGTTGAAAGTAGATGTAGGTATCATCTAAGTAGGTGATAATATTGTATAGATTGTGGCAATAATAGGCTTCCATAGCTTCAAGATGATTCTATGGGTTTTTTCATAGTATTTATTTTCAGGACAATCGGCGTTTCAATCAATACCATTTAAGTCAGTTCTTAGTTCTCGCTACCCCTTAACAAAGATTTAAGGACATTCAATTGCGAATCACATCAGGGCGACCATTCATCAGAGTAATCCGAGCGTCGCTTACCAGATCAGGAAAGTGGCAGTCGGAATGTCGCCAGTTTGAAACTAGAACCGTATAGCTCGAGAAAGCTGCTTTCTGACTAGCTGATGTCGACTTCTTGTTCGTCTTTTCATTGGTCGGTCGAAATTCGCGAAAGGTCGTTCGGACGTTACCTGTAAGATCTTTGCTTTCCTGCAGCGAGAACATCTGCTTTTTTCTGAGATTGCGTTTCAAGATAATAATTGTAAAATTATATTGTAAAAACAAAATTATTTTTCAGTATCTTCGCACGCACGCACGCATGCACACACACACACACACACACACACACACACACACACACACACACACACACACACACACACACACACACACACACACACACACACACACACATTGGTTACATGAGCTAAAAGAAAGACACAATAATTGCATTCCATGTAGCCGATAGAGATATTATTAAGAAGCATCTGTGGAACTGTGACAAGCCCAAGGTACAAGGTAACAGAAACGGGTAATCGGTAAGGAGAGTTTGGTAAGTCTAGCTCTATTGATCCTTTGCACAGATGTCCATAGATCTTGGACCCGTGAAGATCCGTTGTAGAATAGGTCTTCATCAACCCAATGTTTGCCGTAAAAGGCGACTATGCTTGTAAGAGGCGACTAACGGGATTGGGTGGTCAGGCTCGCTGACTTTGTTGAAGCATGTCATCGATCCCATTTGCGTGGATCGATGCTCATGATATCAATCACTGGATTGTCTGGTCCAGACTCGATTATTTACAGACCGCCGTCATATAGCTGGAATATTGCTGAGTGCGGCGTTAAACAACAAACCAACCAACAACCATAGATCTTGACTTTGGAAAGGCTCCATTTTGAGTTTGAAAATTACCGTGGCTATGGTAAGAGAAAGCCATCAGTCCGTTGCATCACGGAAATACAGCTGTCACTATTCCGTTATTTTATGGCTGAGTGAGTGAGTGAGTTTGAACTGTACATAAGATATACCTCGGCATGTCATCGTAATGTGGGAACAGAGAAACACTCAGGTCTTTGACGCTTATCACGTACAAAGCGTATATTCGGGTATAAACTTGGATTCGGACTTCTAAAATTTGATCCTGTGGCATGCAGCATGTTCGACCACTGGCTCATATGTGCCCCTATATAATGTAGTGCTGAGTCGGGGTTCTTCCATATAAGGCCATCACAGCAGGCAGCCATTATCTTCATAACGGTAGTCGTGACTTTATTCCTGATGTCACTAATGACGTAAACAGGGTCGACCTTCCAAGTTCCACTTTTTTCGTGGAAAATATAAACTAGATACACATAATCGCAGAAACAGCAGTTTCTTTTAAATGAGGGATGCGTTTTCTGATTTGGCAGTTTTCGTTTGGTAAGTTAAATCCAGCAATTCTTTTATGACAATTTCGTCAAATGGTCTAAAAAAGTGCGATAATTCGTTTTCGTATACAATCACTTTTAAATGTATGAATAGTAAGCATGCTTCAAAAAGAGGAGATACACGTACAGAAAACCTGAAAATGACCTGAAAATGACTAGCCTAGCTTCAGACCAACACCGGTAACATCACCAGTTAATGTGCAAGTGACGCCGCATGTAAATATTGGCTGGACAATACGAAGACGCGAAACACATCTAAGTGAATGAATGTGTGTTCGGCCCTGGTCAGTGTCATTACAGCTCTATCTCAGCAGGCAGTTAAATACACTATCGACCAAGGAGTAAGCAAACCATTGGTTAGAAGGAGAATCGATCAGCACTTTAAGGGTACAAACTAACTCTATTAGGTCCCGCGCCACAGTACCACTCCTTGTTTTGCCTCAGATCATCTCTCGCCACACATGAGGTACTGGGACCTACTCTTTACTGCCGTCCAGGCGGTTCTCCCAGGAAGCTGCAATCTGTGCCATGAAGAAAAGACCTGGCCTATGTAGGTCATCGCCGTGAATCTACAGAAGTAATTTGTACCCACGTAAACCCAGGAGGCTACATAAGGAAATTAATCAACGCCAGATTTCAGAGCAAGCAGAGCCGGCCAATACTCGTGTATTAAATAGGCGGCATAGCTATTTAAAATGAAGATAGTGTTGGTATTCAGGAGAGCGGAGTTTAGGTTCTGCAGCGATTCCTCTCATTGCGCCATCCTAAGCATTATACACATCTTAGCCAGGCAAGAGCTCCTGAACGGGATTGCTCATAACTTACATCGTTCATGAATATCTGGATGAACACTTAAGAATCGGGGCAAATCTGGCAGTTATGACCTTCGATGGTTTGGAATGAGAAGTTTACGCCACATCAAGCGATGTGAAGGAAACGTCGATCTCATTAAAATCGGATCTATTACTCAGATACGATACCTCCCCACGTGAATATCCGAGGACACATCGATGGAAGGGCGAGTCAGGGAACCCTAGGCTAACTTTGACCGCCGAATCTAAATCAAAAGTGTGTGAGTTCTTGAACCCATCACATGTCAGCTTCATAACACGTTTCGGCTTCATTTCTTTACCATCTCGATTCGGTAACTTCTATCACAGCAAAAGAAAACCAAAACAGGACACAAATATACTCTTGATAGTATACCCTATTGGGTGTAGATGATATGGTGCTCAGGAACGACTGGGTGTTTGAATTATTTACGACAATGTAATAGCGGCGTGTTATTATTTTGTTGATTATATATCTCTTCGACATACAGACATGGGACATGTTTGTCTGAATGCTTCACTCACTCGGACCGAGAGTTTACGACGTTGTTTGGTTGAAAACAATTCTGCTGAGGTCGTCAGATTTTCAAGCAGAGAAATATCGCAAAGAGCTGATTTTAAGGAGAAACGGACACCATATATGAATCGTAACAAATTGCCGTTCCAGTCTTATATTTATCGGTCCCTGATATAGGCCTAAGTGTCGTTTTGATATACTGACACATTGCCAGCCGAGACACCATTCACTCGCTCATATCCCTCGCATCAGATCACAATTGCTTTCCTTCTTTGCTATCTACAGTGACATAATTAATATTGATTACATGGCTGTTCTCCGGTTGTAAGCTGACAGAATCACATCAACTCAATAGCTATATATCAGCATGGGCTCATCATATAGGTTTCGCTGTAACCGCTGTTAAAATGGCCACTGGATGTATACAGCCGATAAACACCCATCAGTCTTGGGGACGATTCAGGGGATGCTGGGGTCAATATGATGTACAAATTTTTGATTAAAAGAACTTTCACACGTCCCTAAAAAGAACTCTGGCACATTCAAACAGGGCACTATATTGTTCTCTTTGCACTAAGGTACTGGTCGGTGAGGTGAGGTGAAATGGGGTTTAACGTCGCGTCCAAGATTATTGCACTTATATAGCGACGTGCATGCACGTGTGTGTGTGTGTGGCTGCTTGTACTAGTCCGGACTATGCCGATTTATCGTGCTAGCTCACGGAGATACCATGTCTCAGTTTAACATGCATAGACCACACAGACACAGTATACTGACTCCGAGCCGACCAGTCCTTGTTTTAGCCCCTTAATGCCGAGCGCTAGACAGGGTAACAACAAGTACCATCTTTAACATCTTTTGGTATGACGCGGCCGGGGATCGAACCCCGGACCTTCCGCTCTCCGGACGAACGCTCTACCACTAGACCACGGAGGCGGTCCAGGTACTGGTCGATGTGTTAGGCTTAAACCATGTCGAATAAAGCCATAAAATGTGGTGTTTTTTTAAAGGTTTAGATAGTCTTTGCAATATTGAAACCAGCTGTTATAAATATTAAGTTTAATATTGTTAGTCGCTGTCACATGTGCCCCACAGACAGCGTTCGGGATATTGTGCAAGGCAGTTTCATCAGGCATTACATCATATCGTAAAACCTCAAATCCACCACGTATTTCAAGCTGACATTATGACAGTGTCGCTAGATTAAATGCCAGACGGAACAACAAGGAAGGAATAAACTATTTAATTAAAATATCCTTTATTGTTAAAATAACCTTTATAATATTAAACCCTGCTGACCAGCCACATGTTTGGAGACTGTGGTAGATGGTTTAAACAAGCATGTACTCTTATCTTAATTAGTACAATGATCATACAGTAAAAAAAACTCGTTAACTCGAAGTCCTAAGGACAATGAAACATATCCGAAGTTCGAGACAAGAGGAGCACTAATGTGGCGACGCGACGCGACGCGGTGTGTGTGTGTGTGTGTGTGTGTGTGTGTGTGTGTGTGTGTGTGTGTGTGTGTGTGTGTGTGTGTGTGTGTGCGTGTGTGTGTTTTAACGAGATTTCACTGAATAATTGATTCAGAAATATATATTATGTAAATTATGGCACCACGTTAAGTTCACACATGATTACCCGTGATAATTAAGGTAAAAATATTAATGTGAAACTTAAAACCACGGCACAGTTCAAGTGGATATTATGACAGCGCCAGGTGAGGAGATGCTCGGCGCGACTGTCATGACGTCCCCGTCCTCAATCACTTGGCAACACACAGCCTAGAGCACTGTAACACCGTTCTTCCGACACCATGATAGGCGATTTGAACACACTAACAAAAAGCATAGGAGGTTTTCTCACGACGTTGTTGTCACTGCTGTTGACGAGGGTCAAACGAATGTTCCGCGCCGATGTCAGCCACTGTCATCTCTCAGGTAGATATTTGCAAGTATTGGTTCTACCGTATTAGAACTGTTTTCCTTGCCTGTCTGATCATTTGCCTGTTTTTAAAGTCGGAAACACAAAGGGTATCTGGTTTTGTAGGTATATATGCGGTACACGCTCTTGGTTAAATGGGAGTATGTGGTACGTCATTCATTGGGGATGATATCAAAGGGAGACAGCTGGTCACAGGTGCTATGTCCTCAGCGTGCCACGCCTAGACTGGTGCTGCTGGATGCTGAGAGGCTCTGGTCAGTGTGCTGTGGTCATCGCCTTACATTGGGGTGTCTCAAGAGCAAGATTCTTAACAGCAAGGCAATTAAGCCTCAAGCATTTGTTTCCGTTGGGGATAATTATTTCTACTTTGTTCAAAATTCGACTGAACAACGTGGTTCAGAGTAAGCCCTCCGATTGAGACTGTTTCCAAGGGGCGATATATCGTCAGATAATTTACCCCCGAAAAGCCTTTAGTAAAGTAACGGATAAGTAAAGTGATGGCTAATAACATTTTTATTATAAACAGTTGGTTTACGTATTCTTTTCTCAAAATCTTGGGTGGTTGGAAAAAATAAGATTAGATCATTTAGCCCTTTATTCGTGTTTTTAAGAAACTGGTATCGGACAAAAATCAAATTCTCTATTGTCGTTTAGCTTTTTGTAAACTGTGACAGGAGTGTTAAAACTTGCGTAGTTAGTAAACCACATACTGCTTGGCGTAGGAATATCAGGTTATAGAAAGGGGTCTCAACTGGAATTTTCTTGCATACACATTCCAGGATTTTAGGCTCAACGGATCTATACACCAGAGAAGGAAAATAAAAACCTCCATAGGTTCACTTCCGGTTTTAATAAAACTTTATAGGCTTCGATCTACATTCGAAATCAACTTTCAAAATCTCTTATATCAGACTATTTTGAAAATTTATATAAATTCTATAAAGACATTCAGGTAGATTCTGTTGCTGTTTTTCCCAGCTATCGTGGGGGTTAATGCCTTGCTGCAGTACGCAGCTGTATAACCAATTTTCGGAAGGCAACAAATTCGTTGTATATTATTATTATTATTATTATTTTATTATTATTATTATTATTATTATTATTATTATTATTATTATTATTATTATTATTATTATCACGGGTAGTGTGCTTATGTATATTCAGGATGGAACATTTCTGTTGTAGGCACTGATATTCGATTATTAGAAATGTACACGAGAGAAAAAACGTCTCATCATCACGTGCACGCACCTCAGATTTCAAATGATGGCTACTTGTTTTTTGTTGTGGGTACGATTTGGGACTAGAGAGTAATACAGATAAGCCAACACAAAATGTAAAAAAAAACACGGCGTGAAACCGTTTTGTCTCTCCTCTTCACGGCTCCATGAAATTTACCAAAATCAAATTGAAGAAATCCCGTGTCCAATCTTGATGAAACCAGAGCATTCAGCATTGAAAGCTCGTGCCATTCCGGGACAAGCCGAAAGTAATAGTGTTTTATTTAGTGTTTGTGGGCCATCGACACAAGTACAGATCAGTACGAATATGCATGATATTATATGACAGGGTTTGCGTTCGATTTAAAACCCTTTACGGCCCAGGTGAACCGGTGTTGACCACGGTATAACCCAAGTTAACACTGGTGGACCAATATTAGCACATGTTAACTATTTTCCGTCAAACTTCGGTTGATCTAGTTTTCTATACCTACTGAACTCTTGGGGTACTGTACTCTGGTTAACAGCCATCAATTGACCTCATCGGTGATAAAAATAAGTTTCAATTATTGATTCAATCATGAATAGAAGGATTTTAATGAATATAAATAACTAAATATTGAGAATACATGCGTATATTGAAATGCGTTAGGGAAATATAACCTTTTCGATCGTTGATATAAATAATTTAGAATTAATTATGCAACTTTGATAATGATTTTGCATGTCGTTTGATGTTCTAGGCGTTAATTTTGAACTTACTTGTCGTTTTGCATGCATTCAATGGAAAAGATTATATATACAATGACAGCTTTGTCAAGAAATGAAACACTTGTTAACATCTCATAGTTGTGTGTTGTCGTGTTGTTGTGTTTCTCCATCTCCAGGCAGCTATTATTAAATTTAAGGTTGCATTTTATACGTTCTATTTCGGATACTTCTCCCAGTTATCCTTGATGAACAAATTATGGATAACTTATTTTGACCCCTGGTTGCCAGAAATGTTGTAACCTCGGTTGACTCTGGTCACTCAAATTTTCTTAATCGAACCCACCTCAAGTCAACTGTATAATATGCAGACTATTGTGGTGTCAAATACATATTATAATTGAGAGCTCCACAAGCCGACTGGAGGTCAGTGTAAAGGTGACGAATGGTCCCACAGGTGTTGCTGTTGACAGATTGACTCCGACTCTCCGTTACAATGGTCTGGATACCTGTAGGTTTCTGAGAGACCGCCCATAATGCACCGATTTACTGGGTCAGCATGGGACTACATGTGTTACAGGGATTACACCCTAATATGCAGCCATGGGCGACAGTTCATAGCTTTAATGATAAGCCTGCTGGCTTGAACATCAATTATTTACCGTCATAACAATATTATCGGTCATGGATTTTGGCGGCCTTCCTTCTAACCACCCTTCTACATCTTTGATTATTCTTTTCAGACACGACTCAGAGCTCAAGTAAGCTGATAATATTTTGGCCAGACGGCAACCAATCTCATTGAAATCAAAGAAACAAAGATCTGACAATATTCCATTACGGGTCACCCCAGAATGGCCTTTCATCCGAATGAATCCGTCAAAATCATTGTTTGAACATTTGAACGGAAGCATCCTTGCATTGTACCGCCATGCAATCTTGGCCACCTATTACACATTCAAGAATGTTGTTTTCTTCATTTTTCAAATTTTGAATCGAGATGTATTTCAAAGCCTAGTCTTGATTTGAAGTCGCCAGTTTGAAACCAGTGTAGTATAAGTGCTCGAGAAAGCTTCTCTCTTTGGCTAATGTCGACTTCTTGTTAGTCATTTGATTGGTCGGGCGATAACTCTCTTTCTGAAATGATATAAGCGATGGTCATCAGGTCAATTCGAATGTTGAGACGTAACGAATCTTGAACGCGTTACTGTTTCCCCATCATCAAAAACGGTCGTTTACTTCTGAATTTCTGACACAAGCAACACATTTTTGAGTTACTGTTATTTTAGAATAGTTAGTTGCTCAACCTGGTTCAATTTGCGAATGGAAACAAACTGACGTGATGGCAGGTAACGGGGACAAAACGCAGTGATATAGATTGTGTCGCCTTTTCTACGTCCAATAAGAACTAGTATTGACGGGTAACATCACATCAATGAAAAAATTCAAACTCACTTCATCACTCACATCAGCCCAGTAAGTTATTTTCCACAACAGCAAATGTCTAAACTCGATTTCCTACTACCATGGACTTCAACGTAATAAAGTCGGCAAATACACACAGATATCCATAAACTACCATGACATTATGGCATGCAGATATGTACTGGAGTTCACTGACACGAGATAATAACAATATTGACGGAAATTTGAAAAACAATCATTCCTTTGTTCGGAAATTTAAAAGTGCTCAAAACATAATTGCATTAAAAATGGAGTTTTAAATAATCAATAAGTCAGTCAAATGTAACGTTGCGTTGTGCACGTGATAATCATTGAATTTCATTCGACAAATTAGTTTATACGCCAGTCATTTAAGTTCTTAAATGGTTGGGATGGCAAATAACTTGTAATGTGTACACCCCCTCCCCCCCCCCCCCCCTCCCTCCTTTCAGCAGTTATTTACATACAGAAAACAGACTCTGAGACTTATGAAGAGGGTGTATTATCATCGGTGAGTAGTTGTGTGGGGCGGTCTGTTGGGGATCCCACTTGATAATATACACGACATATGTATGTACGCACACACGCACGCATGCATGTATGTTTAAGTGTGCGTAAGTCAATCTCTCACCTCTCAAAGTACAGCAACACGTCATGGGAGGCCACATTAACAAAGGGATTGTATTTATATATAAAATTTACAGATTATTCTAAAGACAGCTCTTCTCAACAGACACATATAATTTCACACCAAACTATGTAATCATGTACATGCGTTGAAATATCACGAAATTACAATTACAAATACATAGCTATGTCAGGGATGTTTTGAAGGGAACTATTGATGGCAATATGACCAACTGTTTACATAGTTTGTGCTATGCACACACGAATATTGATCGCTGAACACTTTGCATATAAACCCAATCAACTTTCCGTTATATTCCGTTTTCTCAATATATGTTTTAAAATATTCCATATAGGAAGTGTCGTGCGTGGGTTATTGCATCAATATATGAGTTCGTAACATATTTTGCATTGTGTGTGTATTGCACGGAGGAGACGGGACTCCATTATGTGCTGTGTCGCTGTACTGTGTGGGTACCATTTTGTGATGTGACGATATATAGCACAAGGTATATTTGGTTATATGTCGCCTTGCTGTTTAAAGATCATTGTGTCATATGTCGCTTTGTTGTTGGTAGGTCATTGCCTGTGTCGCCTTGCTGTTTGAACGTCCATGTCTCTTCTGGAACTATTTCCTGTTTAATTCTTATTGATAAGTATCCACGATACCACCGGTACATTTTGGTAAGTCGGCACAAGAGCATTGTATATTCTTGCAGATGCTCGCAGGTACCGGATCATGAGAAACAGGGTAAGCATTTGAAAGAGTCGTCAAATAAATATTGTCGTGGACCAAACATGCCATTAGATCATCAATGTTTTTCAACATCATTGAAAACAAAAACAATATTTAATATGCTTTGTCATAAACATTTAAAAAGGATAAGATTATTTTTAAATGCTTTTTTTGCATTGAACAATATACTAAATTTATAACGTTAACGTTAGAGAACAAGAAGTCTCGATTGTCAAATGAAAGTGATTCCATTGGGCGTAAAAGGCAAAATAGCGGTGAAACTTTTATGATTGGATCACTGAAAATCAGTAATGTTACCGGGTATTCGCCCAAAGGGTTTGAAATATTGAAACATTGAAAATATTGTAAGCGGTGCTCGGTGCGAGATCCACTGCTGTTGTGTTATATATTCGCCAGGTAGACATCCAGGACTGTAGTGTTATATATTCGCCATGTAGACATCCAGTACTGTAGTGTTATATATTCGCCATGTAGACATCCAGTACTGTAGTATTATATATTCGCCATGTAGACATCCAGTACTGTAGTGTTATATATTTGCCAGGTAGACATCCAGGACTGTAGTGTTATATATTCGCCATGTAGACATCCAGTACTGTAGTGTTATATATTCGCCATGTAGACATCCAGTACTGTAGTGTTATATATTCGCCAGGTAGACATCCAGTACTGTAGTGTTATATATTTGCCAGGTAGACATCCAGTACTGTAGTGTTATATATTCGCCATGTAGACATCCAGTACTGTAGTGTTATATATTCGCCATGTAGACATCCAGTACTGTAGTGTTACATATTCGCCAGGTAGACATCCAGTACTGTAGCGTTATATATTTGCCATGTAGAAATCCAGTACTGTAGTGTTATATATTCGCCAGGTAGACATCCAGTATTGTAGTGTTATATATTCGCCAGGTAGACATCCAGTACTGTAGTGTTATATATTCGCCAGGTAGACATCCAGTACTGTAGTGTTATATATTCACCATGTAGACATCCACGACTGTAGTGTTATATATTCGCCAGGTAGACATCAAGTACTGTAGTGTTATATGTTCGCCAGGTAGACATCCAGTATTGTAGTGTTATATATTCGCCATGTAGACATCCAGTACTGTAGTGTTATATATTAGCCAGGTAGACATCAAGTACTGTAGTGTTATATATTCGCCATGTAGACATCCAGTACTGTAGTGTTATATATTCGCCAGGTAGACATCCAGTACTGTAGTGTTATATATTCGCCAGGTAGACATCCAGTACTGTAGTGTTATATATTCGCCAGGTAGACATCCAGTACTGTAGTGTTATATATTCGCCAGGTAGACATCCAGTACTGTAGTGTTATATATTCGCCAGGTAGACATCCAGTACTGTAGTGTTATATATTTGCCATGTAGACATCCAGTACTGTAGTGTTATATATTCGCCAGGTAGACATCCAGTATTGTAGTGTTATATATTCGCCAGGTAGACATTCAGTACTGTAGTGTTATATATTCGCCAGGTAGACATCCAGTACTGTAGTGTTATATATTCGCCAGGTAGACATCCAGTACTGTAGTGTTATATATTCGCCATGTAGACATCCAGTACTGTAGTGTTATATATTAGCCAGGTAGACATCCAGTACTGTAGTGTTATATATTCACCAGGTAGACATCAAGTACTGTAGTGTTATATATTCACCAGGTAGACATCCAGTACTGTAGTGTTATATATTCGCCAGGTAGACATGAGTGATGACAACCCCTCACATCCCCTGGTCACAGACAAGTTCAGCACCAGTAAATACATGGAGGAAAACTCGGGAAACAGCAGGCGTGAGACCGCGAGACCGAAGGCAGAGAAACGAGAGAAGACTCTGGGTTCTAAGCTTGAGTTGAGGAAGAAACTCATCCAGAGGCGAAGATGGCTCGTGGATCTCAAGTTTGCGACTGCGATATTTGGAATTATATTCATGGTGGTAGAAAATGAACTCTACTTCTCCAACATGTACGAGAAAGGTCATATAGTGTCCCTTTGCCTTAAGTCTCTGACGTCGATCTCTACCTTGCTGCTTTTGGTGGCCATATGCATGTATTACCATACGGGGATGGAGATCCGGATGGTGGATGGTGGCGTGGATGACCCGCTCGTAGTTACCCCCTTATCCACGTGGTTCATGCTGGTAGCTGAGCTGGTCGTCTGTGCGATTCACCCATTCCCTGGAGATATTAATATTGCCATGGAGACAGTAAAGGAAATTAAAGTTGCCTCCAGTATTGATAGAATCCTATCCGTGTTAATGATGTTCCGGCTATATATTGTCGGTAGTTTCATGGTGGTGCATAGTCGGCTTCTAACAGATCCTTCTACTCAGAGTATTGGGGCCTTGAGTACAGTTAGAATAAACCCATTCTTTGTGTTGAAGTCCGCCATGAACAAGCATCCCGTGTTTGTGATTGCCTTCATAATGCTATCCATGTATACAGTAAGTGTGTGGGCTATGAGAACCTGCGAACTGTACTACACCACGACAACTGATCTCACAAGTTTTATGTGGTTGTCCGCCATGACCTTCCTGACAATTGGATACGGGGATTTGACGCCACATACCCAATGCGGACATTTTGTCGCCATTGTGACCGGTCTCATGGGACTAGGTTCGTGTGCTCTGTTGGTTGCTGTTCTAGCCCGCCGCTTGGAGCAGAGCAGATCAGAACGCTATGTTTATAACTTCTTAACAAGAATACACCTGCAGAATAAACGAAAAACCGCCGCAGCAAACGTCGTGAAGCTAGTTGTCCGGATCTGGATTAACAAATGCAGGTATGGTTCTGGAAGGTCGCTTACTCTCCTGAACTGGAAGTTACGGAACGCTGTGAGGACTATGAGACTTGCGCGCGCATCTTTGGCAGAAATTGACGGTACGTCGATTGGTTTGATTGAGATCAGTCAAATGATGACGCGGGTTAACAGAATGATTGACGTCATGTTGTCGTCACAGAACAAGCTGAGTCAACAACTACGGCTAATTGAGAAACAAATGGCCAAACTGAAGGTGAAGGCAAAAGTACCAAAGAGCTGACGAATAGTCAACGATACTTGGCTGAACTTTATTACGCTATCACCGTAAGCAGCCGCGGTAAAGAGATGTGAATGGATGCATATTTCAATATAGATGTTCTTCTTTTTTGCATAAAGTATTACCCAGCCATAATATACGACTGTATTGACGTGTTCTACAGCCACTCCAGTTTGTAGGCAGTAGCCTGTGTCTTGTGAAGGATTCGACAGATGAATACTTGTGACCACTTGCCTTTTCATTATGTGATCACACCACCTGCAACAGTGACTGTTGTTTTACGCCGCTTGTAACAATATTCTAGCGAGGGACACCAGAAATGGGCTTCACACATTGTACCTTCAGGGAATCGAACCAGGGATTTCGACATGTCGAGAAAACGTTTGAGGCTACCCCAAACAGCGACAATTAACCTGTGTTTTTGTGTTTCACGTTCCTCCCCATAAGGCTGACACACTATGATTTTAATGCAATATTTTTTTGAAGACAAACTACTCCTAAAAGCGGATGACAGCGTAACTCTACTGCCTATCCCTTGGTAGGAATTATACATACAGTTGCAATAAACACATGTCCTTATAGCGGATTCCACAGTATGATGTGATTCGAATATTCCAAAGAGACACGACAAATTAATATTTCTGAAAACGATAACAGGGAATAGCTTAGGCCAGAAAATTGAACACTTAAGAATTTCGACTCCATTATGCATGTTTAGCAAAGTGTGTGATCCGTTCTATTATGAAAGATAATTGAATATTATTTTAATGAGAAAACAGACACGTTAAATGGTTGTATGAATATACACTGGTGACAGAAAACAAAGTTTGTTTGGTTATAATTGGAAGTGGCTGTGGTGCAGTATGTAGAATGCGACATATGTTCAATTATCATATTCAAATGAAGCCAGTGTCAACATGGGCTACAGCTTGACAACGAGCAGAGCATGACATTTGAGGACATTTTTTCTGTTGTGGATGATGGATGTGTACGATGGTATCTATGAGCAAACATATCTCTGAAACACAACGGTATGTGAAAAACCAAAGAGGAAATTCACTACACAGGGATGTGTGGCATCGAAGACATTTCAAATGTATTCTAGGCTAGTATAAATATTACTGAATCGTTTCGGAGATACAGTCGAAAGTTGGCAAAATTAAAATAAAAGGGTGCTTTTATCAGACACGGGTGCAACTAGACCGAGACATCACTTTCGAATAAAGGTGATACAATGTGTAGCGGTCTAGAACGAGACATCACTGTCAAATAAAGGTGATACAATGTGTAGCGGTCTAGAACGAGACATCACTGTCAAATAAAGGTGATACAATGTGTAGCGGTCTAGAACGAGACATCACTGTCAAATAAAGGTGATACAATGTGTAGCGGTCTAGAACGAGACATCACTGTCAAATAAAGGTGATACAATGTGTAGCGGTCTAGACCGAGACATCACTGTCAAATAAAGGAGATACAATGTGTAGCGGTCTACAACGAGACATCACTGTCAAATAAAGGTGATACAATGTGTAGCGGTCTAGACCGAGACATCACTGTCAAATAAAGGAGATACAATGTGTAGCGGTCTAGACCGAGACATCACTGTCAAATAAAGGAGATACAATGTGTAGCGGTCTAGAACGAGACATCACTGTCACATAAAGGTGATATATTTAATGGGAAGCTGTCTAGACCGAGACATCACTGTCAAATAAAGGTGATATATTTAATGTGAAGCTGTCTAGAACGAGACATCACTGTCAAATAAAGGTGATATATTTAATGTGAAGCGGTCTAGACCGAGACATCACTGTCAAATAAAGATGATACAATGTGTAGCGGTCTAGACCGGGACATCACTGTCAAATAAAGGTGATACAATGTATAACGGTCTAGACCGGGACATCACTGTCAAATAAAGGTGATACAATGTATAACGGTCTAGACCGGGACATCACTGTCAAATAAAGGTGAAACAATGTATAACGGTCTAGACCGAGACATCACTGTCACATAAAGGTGATACAATGTGTAGCGGTCTGGACCGAGACATCACTGTCAAATAAAGGTGATACAATGAATCACGGTCTAGACCGGGACATCACTATCAAATAAAGGTGATACAATGTATAACGGTCTAGACCGAACCATCACTGTCACATAAAGGTGATACAATGTGTGGCGGTCTAGACCGAGATTTCACGTGAAGATAAAGAGGTGATTTAATGAGACAGGACAGAGATCGAGACCGAGATATTAATTCTAAGTAATTGCTTTGCGACTATTGTCGAAACACTGGACTATGATATGTATACAAGAAAGGTAAAAACCATCTTTGTCTTTGCAGCTTTAATAAACTTACACAAAAATACAATGAATAGTCAATGGATGCGTAATCGACTTGACACTGGAATAATATCATTATACGGGACAATAAAACAATAGAAATACAATTTAGAAGAAAGGCCCGACTTAAGATACTAAAGTGGTAACAGTTGTCCCCCCCTCGGGACAAACCGTTATCAAATTGTTCTGCTGGTGAGCGCGTCTTGCTACAACTCAATACCAATTACCAGGAACATGGCATGACAGCTGTCACCCATCCTCTCCTGTGCATACTAGCAACCCCTCAAATACCCCACCCTCTGCCCCGCCCACTTCCCAGGGCTTACAACCTCACTCAAGTGGTCGGTCTGAGACACATTTTACGAAATTTAAAAGGTTCCGCTCATTGGACACTTTGGGGGGCAAATCGTAGGTCAAAAAACAAAATATTTGCAAAGATACATTCAAGAACACTTGTTACTGGGTCATTGATAACCTATAGACATGATACTATGGTAAGAGTAAGGCAGAGCTACAGATATTCTAATTACAACAAGCCTTAAATAACCACAGTTCTCTCGGGGAAAGAGATTATTAATCCGGGTGACGCTTGCTTTTTGTGTTCGGGGTGAACGAGTGAGTGTGTTTTTATGATGCATTTTTCGAAATCACAGTGGCTGATACCAAACAACACATGTGTCCATTTCGGAAATCGAACTCGGGTCTTCCATGGAGCAGGCAAACGTTATAACCACAAGGGATGTCCCACACTACGAATGTCCTTGACGCTGACAGCATCAGACAACACTCGACATGATCTGGCGTGAGCTGTAGGATGTTCGATGTTGGCTGTTTCTCTTTCCCCGACTCTTGGCCATGTCACGTCCGTCTGTCATCTGTGACATGGGTGCTACCGGGAAAAATGACTTCTTCGACTCAGGTCTGCGAGGCTTGGCTTCTTTGGGTCGTCCACGTCTCTTCTCTTCGTCTTTGTCCTCGATTTGTCCTTCATGAAGAATCTTCCTGAAATTGTGCTTCATAATTCCAAGATGGCGGATGAGAGTCGTTACATCTAGCAGGACGATGCCAAGCAATACGACAACCAAGATAGCGCCCGCTGTGGTTCCCATGGCAACAGCTGATGGACGACCATCCTTTTTGGAAGCAGTTGAGAACATCGGGCTCGCTCTCTTGTCCTTGGTAGCGATACTGTCAGTACGAGCATCAACATGGCCGCCGTCTGACGTCAAAGACAGAAGATATTAGAGGGGTTTCGAGGGACTTGTACTAGCAGAGGGGTTGTACAACCATCAGTAGGATTGGTAGTAGTAGCAACATATATTATCATGATTGTCGTAGTAGTTGTGTAACACTTGAGATATCATTTTCTTTAATAGTAAAGTACAAATTCTGGAACTTATGGGGGTTTAGTCCCATCCGGGACTGTCAGCGGTCTGACCCACTCAGCTGGTGGTGGTGGTAATGAAACTCGTAGTAGTGTGGTTTGCCGTCAGACAACTGAGGTCTAAACGACACTTTGGCTGAGTAAAATACCGTCATATAACTGAGGTCTAACGCCACTTGGGTTGCGTACAATACCATCAGACAGCTGAGGTCTAAACGTCACTTGGGTTGACTACAATACCGTCAGACAGCTGAGGTCTAAACGTCACTTGGGTAGAGTACAATACCGTCAGACAGCTGAGGTCTAAACGTCACTTGGGTTGAGTACAATACCGTCAGACAACTGAGGTCAAAACGTCACTTGGGTAGAGTACAATACCGTCAGAAAACTGAGGTCTAACGTCACATGGGTTGACTACAGTACCGTCAGATACTGAGGTCTAAACGTCACTTGGGTAGAGTACAATACCGTCAGACAGCTGAGGTCTAAACGTCACTTGGGTTGAGTACAATACCGTCAGACAACTGAGGTCTAAACGTCACTTGGGTTGCGTACAATACCATCAGACAGCTGAGGTCTAAACGTCACTTGGGTTGCGTACAATACCGTCAGACAGCTGAGGTCTAAACGTCACATGGGTAGAGTACAATACCGTCAGACAGCTGAGGTCTAAACGTCACTGGGGTTGAGTACAATACCGTCAGACAACTGAGGTCTAAACGTCACTTGGGTAGAGTACAATACCGTCAGACAGCTGAGGTCTAAACGTCACTTGGGTAGAGTACAATACCGTCAGAAAACTGAGGTCTAACGTCACATGGGTTGACTACAGTACCGTCAGATACTGAGGTCTAAACGTCACTTGGGTAGAGTACAATACCGTCAGACAACTGAGGTCTAAACGTCACTTGGGTAGAGTACAATACCGTCAGACAACTGAGGTCTAAACGTCACTTTGGCTGAGTAAAATACCGTCATATAACTGAGGTCTAAACGTCACTTGGGTTGAGTACAGCACCGTCAGATACTGAGGTCTAAACGTCACTTGGGTAGAGTACAATACCGTCAGACAACTGAGGTCTAAACGTCACTTGGGTTGAGTACAATACCGTCATATAACTGAGGTCTAAACGTCACTTTGGCTGAGTAAAATACCGTCATATAACTGAGGTCTAAACGTCACTTGGGTTGAGTACAGCACCGTCAAACAACTGAGGTCTAAACGTCACATGGGTTGAGTACAGCACCGTCAGACAGCTGAGGTCTAAACGTCACTTTGGTAGAGTACAATACCGTCAGACAGCTGAGGTCTAAACGTCACTTGGGCTGACTACAATGTCGTCAGACAACTGAAGTCTAAACGTCACTGGGGTTGAGTACAGCACCGTCAGACAGCTGAGGTCTAAACGTCACTTGGGTTGAGTACAATACCGTCAGACAGCTGAGGTCTAAGCGTCACTTGGGTTGAGTACAATACCGTCAGACAGCTGAGGTCTAAGCGTCACTTGGGTTGACTACAATACCGTCAGACAGCTGAGGTCTAAGCGTCACTTGGGTTGACTACAATACCGTCAGACAACTGAGGTCTAAACGTCACTTGGGTAGAGTACAATACCGTCAGACAGCTGAGGTCTAAGCGTCACTTGGGTTGACTACAATACCGTCAGACAGCTGAGGTCTAAGCGTCACTTGGGTTGACTACAATACCGTCAGACAACTGAGGTCTAAACGTCACTGGGGTTGAGTACAATACCGTCAGACAACTGAGGTCTAAGCGTCACTTGGGTAGAGTACAATACCGTCAGACAGCTGAGGTCTAAACGTCACTTGGGTTGAGTACAATACCGTCAGACAACTGAGGTCTAACAGTCAATTAATCTGACTATAATATCATCAGACAACACAGATCTAACAATCAATTGATTTGACAACAATAAACATCAGTCTAAACTAAGCACCAGGCGACATAATGTGCTCTCACAGCAGGTTCAGTAGTGGACATTTGTCTATGGGTGACATTACTATAATGTCACGAGCATATATCGACGCCAGATCACAGACACCGATCATTCGATGGTAACAGATGTGGGTCTCTTGACTTGCCGGCCCCAGAAACAAGCTAATTCACTGGGGGGATCTATACCCCGACTACACTGACTTGGCATGAAAGGTTGCGTGTCTCGTGAACACGACCTAATATCACAATCTAATAATTTATTTCTCTGCAATGTGATCCATGAAGGCTGAAATAGAAGCAAATATGATATGAATAAAGAAATGATTAGTTTGCCACATGTCAAACACTGCATAATGAAATGAAAATATAGTTTACAAACAGAAAGAAAAACAGTACATAAATCAATAAATATTAATAAGGTTCACTGTGGAATAAGGCGCAAATTCATTAATAAACAATTCGATGATTTCATATATCGTTGTATATGTTGCACAGAGTAAGCGATTCTAACAATAATACGCTGACTCTAAACATCCTAAAAGTATATGCTCAACGGTCAGTGTACTTTTGGGAACGGTAGGGCTTTTAGTGGATACATGTATTTGTCTTATGATTATGGAAATGTCTTCTGTTGCTTGTAATTTTCGATACATGACACAACCTTAAATAAAACATAAACATGTTTCATATTAGTCTAACAGTAAGTGGCGAGTTTGATTGTCTTCAATCTGTCAATGGCGATGTGTGGTTTCATGGTACCCATATTGTCCATTCAGCATCTGCAACAGAAAACACGTTAACCAATAGCAGGGAGTGAGTGAATGAGGGTGTTTATGGCATAATATTTCAACAGTATCACCAAACCCACCATGGGCTGCACACATTACAACCCATGGAGGAACTGAACCCGGACCTTCGGCGTTACGAGCGAACACGTTAACCACAGGGCTACCTGCCGCCCCAAAACACTAAAGGTAGCCATCGAACGTTCAGTTCAATCTCTGTTTAACCCCAAACCGGGGCTTACACTGCCGTGCTCTTTTAAGTCTCATTTGGGTATATCTATACTTAAGTCTTAAATGACATCGTGTGTAAAAACGGAATTCCATTAGACGAATTTAAGTCACGTGTTACTCTATATCCCCAGGCTTTGTGTATGACTCGATGGCTTACCTTAAGCAAGCGTTATATATTCACCCGAGGATATAGAACATAAACACATCTGTACCTTGAAAACAGTTACTGCAATGAAGGTATTTTCAGATGATCAAGTTTGGTGAGGTGACGTTAAATGTGACATTTTACCCATAACGTGATTAATATTCTGTGTGGCGATAACAAACAAATATTTCAGTAACAAACGTCCATTATGTAGTGTATGTATTAATATGAGTTCTCTGGATCAGCGTCTTCATCCGTATGTCCGTGACGAACTTGCTCCCCACATGTAGCCGTACAACGCCCATACTGACAATCCTCTGCTCCATTAGAACATAAATATACGGGAAATAGAATTATGTTCCATGAGTCGACTACCTGCCATCGGTGTAGTATTGTTTAATATACCTGGTGTAGCCCTGCGTTGTAGTGTTGTTTACCTGCCTGATGTAGGCCTGCGTTGTAGTGTTGTTTATTTGTCTGGTGAAGGCCTCCGTTGTAGTATTGTTTACCTGCTTGTGTTGGCCTCCGTTGTAGTATTGTTTAATTATCTGGTGTAGGCCTGCGTTGTAGTATTGTTTAATTGTCTGGTGTAGGCCTCCGTTGTAGTATTGTTTAATTGTCTGATGTAGGCCTGCGTTGTAATATTGTTTAATTGTCTGGCGTAGGCCTCCGTTGTAGTATTGTTTAATTGTCTGGTGAAGGCCTGCGTTGTAGTGTTGTTTACCTGCCTGATGTAGGCCTGCGTTGTAATGTTGTTTACCTACCTGGTGTTGGCCTCCGTTGTAGTATTGTTTAATTGTCTGGTGTAGGCCTGCGTTGTAGTATTGTTTAATTGTCTGGTGAAGGCCTGCGTTGTAGTGTTGTTTACCTGCCTGATGTAGGCCTGCGTTGTAATGTTGTTTACCTGCCTGGTGTTGGCCTCCGTTGTAGTATTGTTTAATTGTCTGGTGTAGGCCTGCGTTGTAGTATTGTTTAATTGTCTGATGTAGGCCTGCGTTGTAGTATTGTTTAATTGTATGGTGTAGGCCTCCGTTGTAGTATTGTTTAATTGTCTGGTGTAGGCCTGCGTTGTAGTATTGTTTACCTGCTTGTGTTGGCCTCCGTTGTAGTATTGTATAATTGTCTGGTGTAGGCCTGCGTTGTAGTGTTGTTTACCTGCCTGATGTAGGCCTGCGTTGTAGTATTGTTAACTGCCTGGTGTTGGCCTCCGTTGTAGTATTGTTTAATTGTCTGGTGTAGGCCTGCGTTGTAGTATTGTTTAATTGTCTGATGTAGGCCTGCGTTGTAGTATTGTTTAATTGTATGGTGTAGGCCTCCGTTGTAGTATTGTTTAATTGTCTGGTGTAGGCCTGCGTTGTAGTATTGTTTACCTGCTTGTGTTGGCCTCCGTTGTAGTATTGTATAATTGTCTGGTGTAGGCCTGCGTTGTAGTATTGTTTACCTGCCTGGTGTTGGCCTCCGTTGTAGTATTGTTTAATTGTCTGGTGTAGGCCTGCGTTGTAGTATTGTATAATTGTCTGGTGTAGGCCTGCGTTGTAGTATTGTTTACCTGCCTGATGTAGGCCTGCGTTGTAGTGTTGTTTACCTGCCTGATGTAGGCCTGCGTTGTAGTATTGTTTACCTGCCTGGTGTTGGCCTTCGTTGTAGTATTGTTTAATTGTCTGGTGTAGGCCTGCGTTGTAGTGTTGTTTACCTGCCTGATGTAGGCCTGCGTTGTAATGTTGTTTACCTGCCTTGTGTAGGCCTCCGTTGTAGTATTGTTTAATTGTCTGGTGTAGGCCTGCGTTGTAGTATTGTTTAATTGTCTGATGTAGGCCTGCGTTGTAGTATTGTTTAATTGTCTGGTGTAGGCCTCCGTTGTAGTATTGTTTAATTGTCTGGTGTAGGCCTGCGTTGTAGTATTGTTTACCTGCTTGTGTTGGCCTCCGTTGTAGTATTGTTTAATTGTCTGGTGTAGGCCTCCGTTGTAGTATTGTATAATTGTCTGGTGTAGGCCTGCGTTTTAGTATTGTTTACCTGCCTGATGTAGGCCTGCGTTGTAGTATTGTTAACTGCCTGATGTAGCCCTGAATTGCCATATTGTTAACCTGCTTTGTGTGGGGTTGCGTGGCTGGTAACATCTGGGCCCGAGAGGAAATGTTGAGACAGGTTTAGACATTGAAACGGCTTATACTTAGTGGAGATCACACATTTAATACATGTATGCCCAGTACTACCTAAATATTCAGCTGTTGTTTACGAGGAGTGCGTCTCATATGCGTCTCAGAATTGTCCCGTCAGTGACTGTAAACACATGGTTGGTACTGAAAGCTGGCGTTTAGTTTATTCCTATCGCACCAGTAGCGTTGATGATAGTGGGGCAATCAATTGTAGCAAGGTTGACGTTGATCTAATAAAGTTAACTATCATCGAGCGATCTCCATACAATGCTGGGACTCACATCGCACATACCATTAGGGCTCGGACATCGTCATCATTTGGATATATTTTCTCCAGCTCGATGTCAATCTGTTCCGGACGCCCATCAGTGATGGCCAGAGGAGGAGATATTTTGGTTTAACACTCAAGCCACATCGTGACATAGGTCTCCGAAAAAGGTTTTCAGGTAATTTATGAACATGGGAAATCGAACCCGGGTAAGCGGCGTGACGAGCAAACGCTTCATTCTCTATGCTAATCCCTCACTACCATGACGCACCGGGTTTGAAAACCATAAAATTGTTCACTGGCAATGCCAGGTATTTTAAACAAAATATTTGCTGGTACGAACAAAATTGTTTCTTTCCTCCTTTCAAAGAAAATAGTCACATCCAGAATTTGAACCCGAACGAGAAGAAGCCCTATTCTATATTATCTTCCGCTGCGTTTCGTCCTTAAATCTTGAGTTTCAGTCAGAGGTGGTTATTTTGATTTAAACCTCTGACCGCTCAACAAGAAAGGAGTACTTTCCAAAGTCATGGCAGAATACATAATAAACCTGAAATGCACAGCTTAAGATCGTGTTACAGATCATCAATGACTAACCTCATCAACTGACCAACTGACCAACTGACCATCACACGTTTATTGAGCATCAATGTTTCTCATCTGTCCTCAATCAATAATGAAGGAATACATAAACTAAAAGGATATATTTTCTTCGCTGGGCGGCATCAGGCAGCACTTACTTTTGTCTTCAAATTGTGCGCGTGGCGGGTGCTACCAGTGTAGCAGGATCAGGTCAGTCCCCAGGATCAAATCACCCCCCTTAGTATCATATCAATCCCCCCTTGCATGATGAAAACACACCCAGAACAAGAACACTCCCCGTATACTTTCTACATACTGTATTGGCTATAAGCACCACACTAACACAACTAGCAAAACAAACCTTTAAATTGGCTATATATATATATAATTAAAATCAAATAAGCATTGAACGATATTTATTAATAATTATGGAATAGTTAATTAACATCCATGAGGACGATACCGTCATTCAATGTGAATGAATGAGTGGGTTAAAAAATTACATTTCGTCGACAATATTGCAGTCATATAACCATATACTTTAAATAAGTAACTATATATGTATATGCCATATGTATATAATGAATATGGATTTTCCGTTAATTTAACTATTGATTAATACATGCCTTGAAAAATGGGTAAGTCATATTGTGTACATGTATTTAGCGATGTATCTTGAGGTGGGGATGGATTGATTTGATCTTGAGAGGGATTGACTATATCCCGTAAGGGAGTGTTTTGATCCTGAGGGTATTGACTGTATCCTGAAAGGGAGTGTTTTAATCCTGAGGGGGATTGACTATATCCTGAAAGGGGGTGTTTTGATCCTGAGGGGGATTGACTATATCCTGAAAGGGGGTGTTTTGATTCTGAGGGGGTTGACTATATCCTGAAAGGGAGTGTTTTGATTCTGAGGGGGTTGACTATATCCTGAAAGGGAGTGTTTTGATTCTGGGGGGGTTGACTATATCCTGAAAGGGGGTGTTTTGATCCTGAGGGGGTTGACTATATCCTGAAAGGGAGTGTTTTGATCCTGAGGGGGTTGACTATATCCTGAAAGGGAGTGTTTTGATCCTGAGGGGGATTGACTATATCCTGAAAGGGAGTGTTTTGATCCTTAGGGGATTGACTATATCCCGTAAGGGAGTGTTTTGATCCTGAGGGTATTGACTGTATCCTGAAAGGGAGTGTTTTAATCCTGAGGGGGATTGACTATATCCTGAAAGGGGGTGTTTTGATCCTGAGGGGGATTGACTATATCCTGAAAGGGGGTATTTTGATTCTGAGGGGGTTGACTATATCCTGAAAGGGAGTGTTTTGATCCTGAGGGGGATTGACTATATCCTGAAAGGGAGTGTTTTGATCCTTAGGGGATTGACTATATCCCGTAAGGGAGTGTTTTGATCCTGAGGGTATTGACTGTATCCTGAAAGGGAGTGTTTTAATCCTGAGGGGGATTGACTATATCCTGAAAGGGGGTGTTTTGATCCTGAGGGGGATTGACTATATCCTGAAAGGGGGTATTTTGATTCTGAGGGGGTTGACTATATCCTGAAAGGGAGTGTTTTGATTCTGAGGGGGTTGACTATATCCTGAAAGGGAGTGTTTTGATTCTGAGGGGGTTGACTATATCCTGAAAGGGAGTGTTTTGATCCTGAGGGGGTTGACTATATCCTGAAAGGGGGTGTTTTGATTCTGAGGGGGTTGACTATATCCTGAAAGGGAGTGTTTTGATTCTGAAGGGGTTGACTATATCCTGAAAGGGAGTGTTTTGATTCTGAGGGGGTTGACTATATCCTGAAAGGGAGTGTTTTGATTCTGAGGGGGTTGACTATATCCTGAAAGGGAGTGTTTTGATCCTGATGGGGTTGACTATATCCTGAAAGGGAGTGTTTTGATCCTGAGGGGGTTGACTATATCCTGAAAGGGAGTGTTTTGATCCTGAGGGGGATTGACTGTATCCTGAAAGGGAGTGTTTTGATCCTGAGGGGGATTGACTATATCCTGGAAGTGGGTGTTTTGATCCTGATAGGGATTGACTATATCCTGAAAGGGAGTGTTTTGATCCTGAGAAGGATTGACTATATCCTGAACGGGGTGTTTGATCCTGAGGGGGATTGACTATATCCTGAAAGGGGGTGTGTTGATCCTGAGAGGGATTGACTATATCCTGAAAGGGAGTGTGTTGATCCTGAGAGGGTAGTAAATTGAGATTATGAGGGAAATATACCCTACCTGGTAGAGTCCTTTGCTGGATATATTTACCGCTGTTTATGTCTCTCCATGTCTGTGACTCTCACTGCATGTGTCTCTAACGCTGTCTCTGACTGCATGTGTCTCTCAATGTGTGTCTCTCCATGTCTGTCTCTCACTGTGTGTCTCTCATGTCTATTTCGTACTGCGTGACTCTCCATGTGTCTCTCACTGCGTGTTTCTCCATGTCTGTGTCTCACAACGTGTCTCTCACTGCGTGTATTTCCATGTCTGTCTCTCACTGCGTGTATTTCCATGTCTGTCTCTCACTGCGTGTGTCTCTCACTGCGTGTCTCTCCATGTCTGTCTCTCACTGCGTTTCTTTCCATGTATGTCTCTCAATGCGTGTCTTTCCATGTATGTCTCTCAATGCGTGTATTTCCATGTCTGTCTCTCACTGCGTGTGTCTCTCACTGCGTGTCTCTCCATGTCTGTCTCTCACTGCGTTTCTTTCCATGTATGTCTCTCACTGCGTTTCTTTCCATGTATGTCTCTCAATGCGTGTCTTTCCATGTCTGTCTCTCACTGCGTGTCTTTCCATGTCTGTCTCTCACTGTGTGTCTTTCCATGTCTGTCTCTCACTGTGTGTCTTTCCATGTCTGTCTCTCACTGCGTGTCTTTCCATGTATGTCTCTCAATGCGTGTGTCTCTCACTGCGTATCTCTCCATGTCTGTCTCTCACTGCGTATCTCTCCATGTCTATCTCTCACTGCGTGACTCTCCATGTCTGTCTCTCACTGCGTGTGTCTCCATGTCTGTCTCTCAATGTGTGTCTCTCCATGTCTATCTCTCACTGCGTTTCTTTCCATGTCTGTCTCTCACTGCGTGTATTTCCATGTCTGTCTCTCACTGCGTGTGTCTCTCCATGTCTGTCTTTCCATGTCTGTCTCTCACTGCGTGACTCTCCATGTCTGTCTCTCACTGCGTGTGTCTCCATGTCTGTCTCTCAATGCGTGTCTCTCCATGTCTATCTCTCAATGCGTTTCTTTCCATGTCTGTCTCTCACTGCGTGTCTTTCCATGTCTGTCTCTCACTGCGTGTGTCTCTCACTGTGTGTCTTTCCATGTCTATCTCTCACTGCGTGACTCTCCATGTCTGTCTCTCACTGCGTGTGTCTCCATGTCTGTCTCTCAATGCGTGTCTCTCCATGTCTATCTCTCACTGCGTTTCTTTCCATGTCTGTCTCTCACTGCGTGTCTTTCCATGTCTGTCTCACTGCGTGCGTCTCTCACTGCGTGACTCTCCATGTTTGTGTCTCTCACTGTGTCTCTCTCCATGCCTGTGTCTCTCACTGCATATGTCTCTCCATGCCTGTGTCTCTCACTGCATGTATTTCTTACTGATTTGGTTATTCGCACCTGTCATTCACTGCTGTGTCCCTCGCTGCTAGTGTGACTGTCGATATTGTAGTTAGAGGACAAAGAACTCGTAACACCCCGTATTACGAAAAACTTGCATATTTAAATTCAGGCAAAATATGAAAGATAATTCTTTCGGATGGCTTGTTGGGAAATATGTCCAAACGGTATCACCCTTTCTATAAGCATGTGCATCAATGCTGAACTTGTTACATTGTCCCACAATGCAAGGTGAAGCATATTTGGCCATTATACCATTCCCAATGTACCAGAAACAACCCTGTAACGAGTGGCCTTGTACAGCCCGAGGCAATCGCAAATAATACACATTAGAGGCTAAATGGTCAAGTATCGACTGGTATTGTCTCCTCTAATAAGGGCAAATGAGCCGAGATTGAAATAATAGCAGACCTCGACGTGGACCCAGATCAACGTAAATAGCAACGTTAGTGTTTTGTGAGTTTGTTGCTTCAACAAAATGGTCAAGAATAAACAGCCATGGGAAAACAATAAACATATCATATGTCCCAGTGTATCTATATCAGTGATATATCAGGGCTTGTATTAACCACGGTGGGGTTATACTTGTACTACAACTCTTTTACGAACGTATGTATTCGTCGACGGCCATTCGGTACCCGGTACACAATGTCATACAGTATAGGATTTTAGCAAATATATTGAAATGTAGGCACCAGTCAAAAGTCATACGATGACATAAGCCTTGTTTCAATTAAAGAAGACTGATACTAATAACCTAACTGGACTTTCAAACATGAGATTCTCGTATTTTGGCACGGTAGTTTCACGCGAGAGAGGGCACTTCTAGTATAAACACATTATTTCTGATAATAATAAAAATGCATACCACGAACCAAAGTAGTCATACTATTATATTCTTAAAGAGAACCCATTCAGTGGGAAATAGAAAAAAAATATAAGACGTACTTACCTCAGATTGCTCGGTCATTGTCCAGCGCACAAAAGGTATCTGCACACAGGTAACCGTCTTGGCAGGGGCAGTTCTAATTCATTCTGTGCGTTACACATTTACAATCAGGGGGCTTCCAAGGCGAAGACTGGTTCCTAGACTAACATCTAGTCACTGAAATGGACATATCGTACAGAAAAAACAGTTGTTCAGTTATCTTAATAAAAATATAATAAAAGGGAACCCAGTGACTCTCTTCATTTTCAGATACTGCAGTAATCTAGCCTTGCCAAACATTATAGACTTGCATGGGCTGTAATTGATATATATTTGTATCAGGGTCTGTAAGACAGACTAACTGGTTCCCTGACCTATTTCAAATCGCATTCGTTGGATTAGCTAGCAAGCACATGAGGGCAGACAAACCCGGTCTTTGATTGGGGGAGGAATAAATGTTAGACGAAACCAAATGTATTAAGGTCCACTCATTAATACAGTAATAAACTGGTGGTTACTATGCCACAGCCGATATTCCATCAATGATCAGTTTGTTCAGTATATTTCTAACGTATGTTTAAAATGATTAGAAAAGGTTTCAGCACTGGCATTTGGAGAAAACGTGAACATTCCACTTCGTTAGTCTTACTGCTTATTAATAAGAAACCCAAATGGCGCCACCATTCTAATAGTAGCACCACCAGTCGATATGGACTGCCAGCGATGTACGTGACAGGATGCTTAAATTTGAACAACTCCCTGACAGGGTGATGATGTACGTCGCTACGGACTTGAAACGAACCAAATATTTGACCATTGCGTGTGTACACAACAAGAAAAATGCCTTAATTTGTTTAAATTTACATTTTAGAAAACAAGTCTCCATGATAGTTCTCCAAATTATACCAAACAGAAAAATGAGAACATAAATGCTTATCCTGTCCGTTACAAAGCAATGGCCATCTTGCATGTAGAAGGTGACACGAGGATTGAGGTTAAATGAGGAGTGAGGTGACACGAGGAGTGAGGTAAACTTGGGTTGAAGGTCGCGTTCAAAACTATACTGCACACGTATATAACGACGCGTGCTCGCGCGCGCGCGTGCGTGCGTGCGTGCGTGCGTGCGTGTGTGTATGTGTGTGTGTGCTTGTACAAGGTCCGGACTAATTCCTGTTTCATAATGCTAGCCAGTGAGATACCATGGCGCAGTTTGACATGAATACCCCATTCAGACACAGTACACTGACTCCGAGCCGACCAGTCTTTGCTTTATCCCCTTAATGCCTTGTGCCAGACAGGGTAACAACAAGTACCATCTGTTAATGTCTTTTTGTATGACATAGTATGGGGCTTGAACTAAAAACCTTCCGCAATCCATGCAAAGGCTCTATCCACAGGACAACGAAGGCAGTCAGAATAGGTTCATCTGATCTATGACAGATCCATACAGTAATATGAAATAATTAGTGTTCTATAACTTCTTCTGTACATTCAGTTGTCTTTTCACAATGCAGGGGCCGGACTTAGTGTCAGTGTCAGTTGTATGTGCTTGTCCTGGAAAGTGTAGCTTGTAGGCGAGCGTTATAGATGACGCCTTCAACACAAATGATCTTCCTTGCTTGCCAATACACTCATGTTGAAGAAATACAAATTTAGAATACATACATTATCGTCACACTTGGTAACACACATACCACAGGGGCACGGGGGGCACGGGGGGCACACGGGAGGCACACGGGGGACACGGGAGGGATACGGGGGGCACGGGGGGCACACGGGAGGCACACGGGGGACACGGGAGGGATACGGGGGGCACGGGGGACACGGGAGACACATGGGGGACACGGGAGGGATACGGGGGACACGGGAGACACGGGAGACACATGGGGGACACAGAAGGCACACGGGGGGCACGGGGGACACGGGAAGCACACGGGGGCAGGGAAGGCACACGGGGGACACGGCAGGCACACGGGGGACACGGGAGGGACACGTGGGGCACACGGGGGACACGGGAGGCACACGGGGGACACACGGGGGACACGGGAGGCACACGGGGGACACGGGAGGGATACAGGTGGCACGGGGGACACGGGAGACACATGGGGGACACGGGAGGGACACGCGGGACACGGGAGACACATGGGGGACACGGGAGGGACACGTGGGGCACACGGGAGGGACACGTGGGGCACACGGGGGACACGGGAGGCACACGGGGGACACACGGGGGACACGGGGGACACGGGAGGGATACAGGTGGCACGGGGGACACGGGAGACACATGGGGGACACGGGAGGGACACGCGGGACACGGGAGACACATGGGGGACACGGGAGGGACACGTGGGGCACACGGGAGGGACACGTGGGGCACACGGGGGACACGGGAGGCACACTGGGTCACGGGGGACACGGGAGACACATGGGGGACAAGCGGGCACGGGAGGCACACGGGGGACACGGGGGCACGGGAGGCACACGGGGGACACGAGAGGCACACGGGGGACACGGGAGGCACAAGGGGGACACGGGAGGGACACGGGGGGCACGGGAGGCACACGGGGGACACGAGAGGCGCAGTGGTCAAGGGTGCCGCTAGTCGCTTTGCAGAGTTCCGTCAGTTTACTGCGCAATATCGAGATGTGTCTCTTCAACTGAATCCTATAACCAAGGCAACCGGTAACCATGACATCAAGGAGGAGGCGTTACCAAATCCCTGAAAACCAAAACATCGAGTCGATAATCTCCTTGAAGATGGTGTCAGATACTATTTGGTTGATTCTTCTTATATTTCCATGACAAGACTACAAAAAGCACTTGCTTATGGGTTTCGTTTGCTCCACTCCATCTCACGGGAATTAGACGCTCATAAATGGCCAGCAGCTAACGAGGATGTGCCGTGGCAAGTTCCAGATATCTGACTCGCACCACTTAGCCCCTGTGTTAGAAGCAGAAGACACATCCTGGCATTGTTTATAGCAAGGGTGTCGTTATTCTCCCAGTCAATCCCTGTTTACGACGAAGGCTGAGCACTGGACACAGATTGGAGCATTAAAGGTCAACAACAGCTTTGAGACCATCACTATCAGACTATCTCATAAGCTACTTGGATTGTGATATGATTGCGTCCTCGGACCAGAAACACAGACAATGTCACAACACATCCGGATGCGGATCGTTATTGTTAAGTATTTTTTAAATATCTTTAACAATGATACGTGGAAAAGGTGAGATGACGTGAAAAGTCGTGTTCAAAATTATTGCACTTATATTTAGATAGCGATGTGGATGGTGTTTGTTTGTGTGCGCTCGCGCGCGCGTGTGTGTATACATAGATATCATGCCGTAGTAAAATACAGATACACCACTCGGACACAATATATTCCAAGCCAACAAATCCTTCTCTTACCTCTCAATGCCGAGCGCCATTCAAGGTAACAAAAAGTACTATCTTGTAACGTCGTTTGGTTTGACACGGCCGGCGATCGAACCGCAGACCTTCCATTCCCCTGGCAAACGCGTTGTCCACTAGATTAATGTGAAATAGGATTGAAATGTACTGAGTTGGAACATTTGAAAATTTGGTAAGATCGGGTCTAGAATTAAACTCAAACACTGTGAATGAGTGAGCGAGTGAGTTGTGGTAAACGCAGCTTTGAGCAGTAGTTCAGTAACTGTTATATATCAGCGTCATGTGGGAGGAAAGTCAGAAAGTCAAAAACCACTTTGAGGAAACCCACTAGCACGGGTAAGACTGACTTCCAAGACATCTTCATCGAAGCAAATCTGAATTCGAAACCACGATCATAGGATTCTGGAACGCCTACGAGGTGCATCTATTCACAGCGACTGGGCCATCCGTGTCCCCATCTTTATTTTACTTCGGATGTCAGTCTGTGCTCAAAGATAATACTTAATTGGCTACATAGTTGCACAAGCTTATTAATTTGAAATAAGTGATGAATGAATTCTCGTGCCGATGTATAATCCCTACGTCAATAGCAATCATGTTATAAGACACGGTGACCTGGAATGAGAAGTGTACACGTGATGTGTCCATGGTAATGTCGACATGTCCGGTTCGTCCATGCCCATTTACAGCGATCCCATGAATTAATTACATTACAAAAGGACAAGGTATGGTAAGGGCTCCTTTTGCCCACAAGATCTACATAATATATGACATCACCAAGCATTATGAAAGTTATCCAATAGGTTCATATGAATCAAAACTAGATTTCATTAATGCCAACGATTGCGTGAACTAAACTCATAACAGCACTAAATGTATAGGAAACCCTGAAATATGTTGTCAAGGATGGTTTTAGAGCGCTTTCGTAATATTTGAACGTGACCCAAGCTGATTTAAAACATGCAAAGAAACATAAGGTGAAACATCATCTTGACTCGTGGACATGAACAGTGTACACTTTCTCTTGAAATGTAAGGGGTGGTCGGGGAGTCTAGTGGTGAAAGCGTTCGCTCGTCACGCCGAAGACCCGGGTTCGATTCCCCACATGGGTACAATGTGTGAAGCCCATTTCTGGTGTCCCAGAATTGTCGTGATATTGCTGGAATGTTGCTAAAAGCGGACTTAAATAAACACACTCATTCCCTCTCGCAGTGTATTTGGTCATGAAAGAACATGCACGTTAACGAAGAAGGCTAGTTATGAGCCGTCTGAACATACGAGCCTAATGCTGCTTTACACGTTCTTTAAATTTTATATTTTACATTTCAAGTGGACCAAGAAGGGCCCTTATCCTCCTTCTCCGTCCTTCCCGAATTAACGAACAAAAGTTACGTTTTACCCCGTAGGTTCTGTATGGGCGTTCCATCAACGTTCCCCCAGAAGACAGGGTTTCAATGTAGCATGTGTAAATCTAGTATTGTACTGAAGTAACCATACAAACATAAACGAAGATTTTCAGGTACAATCTAGCATGTATTTCCGATGCAATTCCCTATTTGACTTGTATCATATGACCTCGTGTTTTTTTCAAGGTTAGCAATTGACTAGCCTTTGCATCTGTTTGTGACACGTGGCACCGGTGGGACAGGATATACGCTCGCCTTTTCGCGAACACCTTGGATCATCACTTTTTCATAGTGACTCATTAACACCTGCTCATTATACAGTCGGGATCGTACAATGGACTCTGCTTTCAGAGTTGTCTTATGAATATGGAGAGGGTTCTGTCGTTATATTTACAGGCTGTGAGTTTGACAGGCCATACAGTAAATCATAGATTGTTCCAGTCCTGTACTTGTCATCCCTCGTTCAGTAATGATGCACAGGAGACTACGCGTCTGTGGGTGTTACCATAGTGCCACTCACGTTTTAAATCATCTGCTGAAATGATGAATATCTTTACCGTGTATCTAAAGTAGCACATGCATAGGATATAACTAGCATTATAACGTTGTCAGGTGTGGACACAAGCCTGCTGGCGACGTCCTACAGTAACATCTATACTTCTACCGCCAGGGGGGCATTGGTTAACCCACGGGATAATGCGAACGGTGGATCGATGTCGACAGTCTACATGGATACAATGTCCAACTCTGAGTCCCAAGATCTTGTTTGACTGTGCTCCCGTCTACCTAAACGAGTAAACGCTGAAAGCATTTAGCTTGCTGCGCGAGGTAACAGTGGAACCAGTTTAAGATATTTTGTTGCTTTTGTCCTGTTCACTTAATCAATCACTTCAGCTGTCGTGGCTTCCAATTACATACTCTCTCGTTGTGACCTCGGTTTCTGCATCTGTGGTTTCACGGAAACAGACATACCGTGGTTATTTCGCGCGTTCTCCAAGTGCACGGAGACCAGACGGTCGATGGTTTGATCCCTGACCGCGTCATACCTAAAGAAGGTACTTGTTGTTTCTCTGACTGGCGCTCGGCATTAAGGGGTTAAAAGAAGGACGTGGGTTCGGGGTTAGTATACGGTGTCTGAGGCGGGTATCAAATACCAGCAATGTTACACTGTGGCATGTATCTCGGTGGGCTTAGCACTGTAACACCGGTAACAGCCTTGACTAGTTCAAGCAGACACACACACACACACACGCACGCACGTCTAAACCTCATTTCATCTCGACTCCTTCCCAAGGGCAAAAGTTGGTAACGCCGCTTTGAACAGTATTTCAGTTATACGGCGCTCTCGTGGTTACTCCATAAAGTATAGCTTGTTGACTTGATTTTATACTGCATACATGCTTAAAGAACACAGCAACAGATCTTATGATAATAATATCTTTGGAATGTAACAGAATAATTACTGCGAGTGGTTAACTAATAGTAATAAAAGGAGTTTGATATTTGAGTTGAACATTGAATACATTTTGCAAGTGAACATGACATGGAATTCATCTTCTACAACACCGAGGTCACAATTTGTACATAAAGAATGTGAATAAGACGTCTGTCTCACATTTCCGAGCATTATTTAGAATATAAACGTAAAACAACGTAAAGATATTATACATTTACAAAAGACTCTTATTATGTGTTTGTTGTTTAACGCCGCACTTAGCAATATTCCAGCTATATAACGACGGTCTGTAAATAATCGAGTCTGGACCAGACAATCAAGTGATTGATATCATGAGCATCGATCCACGCATTTGGGATACGATGACATTCATCAACCAAGTCAGCGAGCCTGACCACCCGATCCCGTTAGTCACCTCTTACAGCAAGCATCGGTTGCTGAAAACCTATTCTACCCCGGATCTTCACGGGTAACATGAATACTTTAACATTACTATAATGAGCTAAAAAGTGTAATTGAAATATTGAATCATGCTAGGAATATCCCTTCCATAAAAAATATTCTTATATAGCCGACATTATGAGAAATCCCAACATTAGAAATCCACATGAGAATGGCAAATGCTGCCCGTCAGAAACCCAGTTTCCTTACAATTATCATCCGCTTTCGGATTTTAACATTAAATAAGACTGATATGGATATCAAAGTGGATTCATATTTAACTGTCTCACCAAGTATTTACTCTCAATCGAGTGCACACAAACGTACTAGAATGACCTTACTTGAAGCATACTTCCCAGCTCTTAAAAATAGTTAAAAGTAAGATACCTGTACATTTTCAATAACACTATAACGCTTCGTACCTCATATCTTAGAGCCATACAATAATATACAATATGTAGGAGCAATGGCACTGCCAAACAGTTTACATGCTGCCCTTAACGATTAATCTTTGCACCGTATTTTATCTATTAGAGGCCCGGTGTCTATTCTGTTTACCGAAGCTTAAATTCTACAGTAATACAAGAGTCATTATTAAGGGGAAGGGAATAATCATAACATGCCGTACGTTAAAGTCACAGGGATCATTAATTTATCAAATGATGGATCCAGGTTCTATCAGAGACTCGTTTTTTTCTTTTTAGGACAGAGCCCGGTAGGTATGGCAGCCCAAGCGACGCCTTAGAAAATACAGGCTTTTTTTAATAAATTATAAATAGACTTAACAACAGCCTTTCCTTCTTGTAGGGCAATATTTTGACAAGTGTGTAACGACTTTAACACAGAGAAAAACATTACCCCCAAATATTTATAATAAGTAACAGACTTAAAGGTGTTCCCGTATACATGCCGGGTTTCATTACAAGAGATTATCACAAAAGCAAAAGTTCTAAACCCTATTTATCATAATAAGATGAACTACAACCTGCCTTTGAAGGTCAATAACAAAATAATAAAATGTTACCTCATCATCTCCAAACCACAAAAGCCATAAATCTTCAATAGCGTGTGTAGCAAAAATAACATGTCATGACAAAATGTTGCTTACATATTAACATCGCGTTGGTGTGACGTTGATTGATGTTAGTTTGCATTTTCCTATGTGCAAGGGGTCGGCGTATGGTTCTATGTAGGAAGTGACAACATGGAGTCAACGGCTTGCGGTATATACAAGTTTTACTTCATACAGTGAGTGAGTGAGTGAGTTGGCTTTAACGCCGCTTTCAACAGTATTCCATATCACGGCGTGTCAGCTTAATGTGGGAGGAAAGCCCGAAGTGATGCAGGTCTCTGACGTTTACCACTTCGGTAAAACCCACGAGCATGGGTATGGTGCTGACAAACCTAGAAACATAATCGGGGCGAACCGGGATTCGAACCCACAACCAAAGGTTTCTGGCGTGCCTAAGGGACGCAACTCTGTACAGCAAATCGCGTCGCCTTAGACGACTGGGCCACCCGTGCCCCCACTTGATACAGTGAGATATACTAGTATACATACAGAATTTATGGATGTCAGCTTCTTTATTATGATGAACTCAACTTTACGAAGTATATACCTCCGAAACGTTGTGTTCCTCATAATAAAGAAGTTGACTAAGTATACAAATCAATACAAATTACTATACAGCAATTACAATGACAATTAAAAATAGAGTGATAGTACAATATTCAGTGATAATAATAAATATTTATTCAATAAATAATATGATGGGAGTGGTCAGTATACTAAATTCCAGTGGTGATAGCAGAAGTCAGTACTTATAGTACATTTTCAGCCTGCGGTGACAGTGGTCAAGCTTCCGATATGATCAGCGATCCTCACATGAAAGCTGGCTGCAATGTGATGAAAATGTGTGAGAGATACGTAAACACGCTCTTGTCTCCTTTAGTCTAACCAGCTCCTGGAAAGTTCTGTACAGTGTCCTCGCCAGTCTAGCAGCACTAGAACATTACAGAACTTTCTATAACATACTATCACCGTCAGAGGTATACCGGACCGGACGTTTACACGCCGCGCTAGCATCTAAATGTAGTAACTTCGTGACGACTGATCACTGTCCAAACATAATGCAATGAACGTCTGCCGAATCTCAACCAAAAGCAATGTAACACAGTTACAATCACTGTCAAACAATAAAATACATTGCCATGAAACAATACACCCTTGACGAACGCCAGATGAAGTGAGGAAAGATAGGGTCCTGTTAACTTAACACAAGCTTTTAAAATACATATTTTTAGGAACATTGTACATTTTACCATGACATCCCTTTCTACATGTATAAAAGTGGACATTATCCAAAGCCTGAGTAAAATCAATGAAATAACAATAAAACGACTTTTTGATTTACATCAAAATCTGCTACAAAGTGCTTGGGGAGTAAAAATGTTATCAGTTGCAGAGTAATACTCACGAAAACCAGCCTGTGACTCATAAATTAGTTCAGTTATGTCGATCCATATTTAAAGTCTTCTTTGAACAATGAACAGTTTTCTGGTAACGTTAAGAAAGGACATTCACGGGTAATCATTAGCATCTGATTTTACTTCAGATTTGTATGAGTTAGTTATAAAAATGATATTCCAAGCTGTTGGAAAGACTCCTGTATCCAATATTTTATTAAATGATAACTCTGAATATGGAGTGATGTGTACAATATCTGCCTTTAAAAATCCCGTAGGTACCCCGTCTTCACCCGAAGCCTTACCGGTCTTGAGATTCTTTATAACCTTGGTAATTTGTAAAGTCATAAGTTCTCAACATAATTTAAGTTTGCCACCGCCTCTATACCGCCATAACATAACGCTGTCGCATCGCATGTCGAGCCTTTGAGGAAAACCAGCCATTATATAATGAGTAGTATGGCAGTTCGTGCAGTGTTCACTCTTTAATATACCATCACTTTGGGGGATTTCAGCACCTACGCGAAACTGTGACGTCATGATCAGTCTTGACTAATCTGCGACCTAGGCCAGTGTCGATTCGCAACCCCAGCAAGGTCAAGTCGTTGAGAAACCGCTTCGCTTGTCTCCTGGCTCAAACGTTATTATATTTACCCATCTATCAGTTAGCGATTGCCCTAAATACACAGACACGAAGTCCAAGTCCCACTCGAGGCACTGATTACAACGTCCATACCGTGGAGCCACAGTACTTCAGAAACATCTCAGTAATTACCAAGTGTTTTACAATGCCAACCAATCTCATAGCGTGCGAGCATGCGTGTGTGTGCGTACGTGCGTGCGTGCGTGTGCGTGTGCGTGTGTACGTGTGGCTGTTTGCTTTATAGTGCTAACCCACTGAGATAGCATATCGCAGTTTAACATGGATATCCCACTAGGACACAGTAAGCCGACTCCGAGCTGATAAGTCCCTGTTTTACAGGCAGGGAAACAACAACTGTCGACATGTACCTTCCTTTAACGTATTTTGGTATAACGCGGCCGGGGATCGAACCACCGACCTTCTGCTCTCCGAGCTGACCCTCTATCCACAGTGGAGGTCCCCGAGATGGGGTTTCTCATCGGAATTAAACTGAGGGAGGGGTGGGTGGGGTTGAGGGGGTGGTGTAAATACGACACGCGAAGTCTATTTAGTTTTTTAAATTTGATTTGATCCGACGACAAAATATTTCGCAAATTTCGAATAAACTCATGGTTCGAGAAACATCTTTTTTTGTTTAAAGTTTTCCGATATCAGCGAGCCTGACCACCCGATCCCGTTAGTCGCCTCTTGCGACAAGCATAGTCGCCTTTTGCGGCAAGCATGGGTTGCTGAAGACCTATTCTACCCGGGATCTCCCCGGGTATTATCAGCTCAGATAATGATCGGTCAGTCATTTAAGGCTATAGGCACTTTTGTGGATACTAGTATTTTAAAACTCGTTATACGCTTGTTTATAGCAATTACGTTGAACTAATATCCTCAGTTTGATGTCAATTTCTCAGAATGAAAGTACTTCAGCGTAAACAGTTTAAGGGGAGATAACTCTGTAAGCTTTCTCTGTGACGGAAATCGTTTAGGTCCGTGCTGCACGTGCAGAATGAGATATATCGTCTGTTTGCAAAACATTTGAGGGTACAGACGCAGCAGGTGAGTACAAAGTATGAGGTGGTGGGTCAAGGAATATGCTCGTCATACGCATGCACTTCACTTGAACAAGGACCAAATTAGGTTTTCACAGTGAATGATAGCACTATGAAGTTTCATCAGCCAAATTATCTGTATTCTGCAATTAGTGAAAAAGATTTCATTTCTTGGCGGAATTTTCGTAAACACGGTGCCATGTTTATAGTGGGTGAATACCCGAGTCATGCTGTCGTGAGGGAATCTAACAGTCGAAACAAGACCCCTCCCCTTCTTGACTGTTGGACTCCTTCGAACTCGGACAACAGGAATTCTAAAGTTTCGAGCGATATTAATACTTATGTAATATAATACTTATTAATAGCCCTACTGTTGTATAGCCTAGACGCCTTGGGTCGTTCTATATATAAGGGACGAGGAGCGACACGCTGAGTGTAATCTCCGATCCCTTGCACTATTTACATGTGACTTATACATGTTCACTCTTTAAATTGACAAGTCATGTGAATTGAGAGTTCACATACATGATGAATAGCAGAACATATTCAGATCATTCATCATGCCATTCAAACTGCATGCATTGCCCACCTGTGTTGACAACTTACCAACCTTAGAAACTTGCTGAATCATTCGTAAAATCTACGAATTTCGCACTTAGTCTTGGGTACATAGGTGGGGTGTGTGTGCACCATGCTCTGTTTTAGATACCTTGCGTGTGAACTTATTGTATATTCACGTTGAGATTAGGGTATATATCACCTACTTGGGTCCGCCACTGCAGATTGTATTGACAAAGTATAACCAGCTGATTTAGGGTCATCGTAACACTAAAGGATTGATTGTTGCTCATGCTATCAACCACTCATTTGCTTATTATTTAAAGGCCTCCATGTAGCTGATATATTGCTGTATGCTGCGTAAAAATCTTTGATTTAATAAGTTATAAGGTTGTGGAAACTGAAACAAACTCCATTGTTTTAGTGAAACAACAAGTCATCAATGATGTTGTTTTGCAGTTTACCCATTGCTTATAGGATTGACATTTCATCTTCTGAGTGGTTGAGCACTGGAAAAAAATATTTGGGATTAAATATTCAAACAGAGAGGTTATTGATATATAACATTTGTGGCTGTCACTTTGCAACCTATGCCACTTGTCTGAATCTTCAGTCTTGTTTGTTTGTTTGTTTGTTTGTTTGTTTGTTTGTTTGTTTGTTTGTATGTTGTGTCATGCCACACTCAACTATATGACAGCATGCAAACAAATATCATGCACATCACTATTGAGAAAGAAACATCGGATGATGTATGGAGGCTGAAAATAGTTCTTGGACCTCATTTGCATATAATTTGGTCATGATACCAAGTTTATCAAACTGGATTGGTTAATTGCATTGATAACACAAGCCTTTAAATGATAATAATATTTCCGTAATTCTGTTCAACTAAAACCAAGTGACAAGGAAGCTAAAAGACAAGTGGATTCAATGTGGGGCAGAGACTGGGCATGTGTTGTCTGTGGGCAGTACTGGAGTTTCTGCTCCATTTGGTGATCACGTGACAAGGTACACACTAAAGGACTACATGGCTACTATTAAACTGATAGAGTATATCATGGTGACATCTCCATAAGTATTCAAAGTCTACATCCCCCTAATACAGATGGTTACCCACAGTCAATGGGAGTCAGGCAGAGTGCAGACAGGGTGTCGATGTCCCAAGCCAGGTCTTTCTGCGTCTGCTACTGGAGACCATTCTGCAAGGATCATATGTCCTGTGTCACGTGATTAACAATGGTTTGAATTGCAGGAGATCTCTCAGACAAGAATTAATATGGACTATTGTAATACCATACACAAAAAAAAGAATACAATGATTTCACAATTAGGTGACGTCACAAGTAAGAATGATTTTTCAGTGTCTGGAAGAAACCCGCATCATTCACAAGCTAATGGCTCTTGAAGCTTATAATTTTAATTCAGTGATGGTAAGCCAGACCAATACTGTTACACCTTGTCATTTGCTGCAAGCATATATTGGCGTACACAAAGATGACCGAACCAGCTGATACTAGTGTTCAACAACTTATGACCAGCACTCTGTTCTGCCAGGTTTAATCATGTTTATTTTTATTTAAAATAAGTACGGTAAGTTAGTTTGGAAGTTTTTACCACCATCGAAATCGATCTTTTGGCCCCAAACGTCGGTAAAACTTTCATTTCTTAAGAAAGCAATGAAGCATGTAATTGATGGGAGTACTTATAATGGTGTTAATCAGTACTACAACATGGCCAGTCTTGAAATGAATTTGGTTTGACGTAATTGATGTACTAAGCGCCCAGGGCACTCTCAAGATTAGAAATAGGAGGTGCTTATTGGAATATACTTTTAGTGAAAAAAAAACCAGAATTGAAAGATCATAAATTTCATGGTTTCCCGAACACAGAAAACAACTTTTTTTTGTAGAATTAACTTGTATTATTTTTTCTCAAAACATGTTTAATTTTTGTTATTGTGTCGGCTATGGTGCTGGTCATGACAGGTCACCAGTTTAACAATTGATATCTGCAGCTTGTGAATAAAAATACTACATCCACCTAGATTCTACCTGAGATTTATGTATAAATACAAATATCCTAAAAAGTACATCTAGTTTTGAATTATTCAGAGTTTTCAGAAGTAACATAACTTCACATAACAGCACTGCCAAAGGCTAATTTGCATATCATGTGATCAGAATTTTTCTCTAGTTTTAAAACTAACACTGACATCAGAACAGACAGATGCTTTGCATATTGTTTTGAGTCATTGTTTTCTACTAAAACTACGACTGTGAGGTGCATGACAATATACATTTATGCATCAAAGGGACCGTACTGCTACCTCTCCGGTTGGCTTTGATGACAGCACATCATGTAAACAAATGAAAACCACACAAATGGAAATACTTCTTCGAGTTTTGATATATTTTCTCACTGAAAGTTAACCATGGCAAATGTTTATCTGGATATATAGACTCAGAAACAGAAAAATAAGATCATTGTTGCATTGATACTGTTGCAGTATGTTGTAGAGCAGGCTCTATGGAATTGGGTGAAAGGAAGTTGTAAGTATGGTAAAAAAGGACACAATTTCACCGAAATTATTATGTATACATTCTTGAATGAAATTTTGAATAAAATTAATATAATAGATTACAAACATAAATCCATTTCCTTTGATGGAGGGGGCACGGGTGGCCCAGTCGTCTAAGGCGATGCAATTTGCTGTGCAGAGTTGCGTCCTTTGGGACACGCCAGAAACCTATGATTGTGGGTTCGAATCCTGGTTTGCCCCGATTATGTTTCTAGGTTTGTCAGCACCGTACCCTTACTCGTGGGTTTCACCCGAGTGGTAAACAACGTCTGAGACCTGCATCACTTCGGGCTTTCCCCCCACATTAAGCTGACACGCCACGATTTGACTGGAATACTGTTAAAAGTGGTGTTAAACCCAACTCACTCACTCACTCACTCACTCACTCACTCGGACTGCCTCCGTGGTCTAATGGTAGAGCGTCCGGCCGGAAAGCAGAAGGTCTGGGGTTCGATCCCCAGCCGCGTCATACCAAAAGACGTTAAGAGATGGTACTTGTTGTTGCCCTGTCTGGCGCTCGGCATTAAGGGGCTTAAAAAAGGACTGGTCGGCTCGGAGTCAGAATACTGTGTCTGAGTGGGGTATTCATGTTAAACTGCGGCATGGTATCTCAGTGTGCTAGCACTATACATCGGCATCAGTCCAGACTAGTACAAGCAGCCACACACACACATGTGCATGCACGTTGCTATATATGTGCAATAATCTTGGACGCGACGGTAAACCCCATTTTAGCTCACTCACTCGCCCGCCCGCCCACCCACCCACCCATCCACCCACCCATCCACCCACCCACTCACTCTCACTCACTGTAACGGATCATGACAGTCATATATATACAACCGCCTGAAATGATACTTCTAAAGAAAAAGCCTGTGTGAATCACATGCGAGAGATATTTTTTCCCAGAATAATTGTGTGCATACCACACAAGTGCATATCATACTTGAATAAGTAAGTTTTGAGTACACTGATCAATCGGAAGGGGCATTTATTGGGATTGTTCAGTTGCCAATATATTAGCAAATATGGCCATGGGAGCTTATTAGAGCGGGGCCTTTATTACGTCGAATACGGTAATCTATTTTTAAATGTTAAAATTTCTGTTCTGTTTGAAAACAATTCCCATAGTATGACAATAATAATAACCACTGCCTGTTGGGGAAACGAACACTGGCATCAGCTTAAAATAGTTCAGCAGAGCATCACTTTGAGGTTAATGGTTATGTTCTTTGTGCGGACAGCCCTCATTGTGATTCCTGGGTAGAAGTGGTTCACCACAACCGATGTGGGGCGTAGGAGGCAACTTCATCCTACCTGATGCTGTGAGTCGTTGCTCATAACATCAATCACAGGATTGTCTTGTCCAGATAAGATTATTTACAGGCCACCACCATGTAGCTGGAATGTGTTAAACAACGAACAAATTATGTAGACAGGATAGAAACATTCTATTCTGCTATTACTTAATTGAAAGTACAATGTCATAAGAAGATATAGGTATAGTTTATATAATTTTGCACATTTAATATAAAAGATAACGTGACTTTTAAGCTATATTTTAGCTGAATATTCTGTGGACATTTAACAAAGAATCATTTGCTTAACAGGTGGGACCGATTGTGTTATGTGTGGATAGTAACATTCAAATGTTCAGGCAAAACACTACTCTGTAAATTAAAGGTGCAAGATCATGTGATCACATAATACCAGTAATCAGGGATCACCTCCGTGGAAGAGCATCCACCCAGAGAAGGGAAGGTCAGGGGTTCTGTCCCTGGCCACTTCACACCAAAAGACGTTAAAAGATGGTACTTGTTGTAACCCTGCCTGGCGCTCAACATTAAGGGGCTTAGACAAGGACTAGAAGGTTCGGAGTCAGTATACTGTGTCTGAGTGGGGTATTAATGTTAAACTGTGCCATGGTATCTCAGTGGGCTAGCACTTTAAGAGCTGGTTTAGCCCAGACTAGTACAAGCAGACATGCGCGCACACATCCCTTAGGTGCAATAATCTTGGATGCAACGTTAAACTGTATTTCATTTCACCTCACTGCATTGTTATCAGGTCCAGATAAAACACCAGATTTCAAGGCATATGTAAATTTCAGTGCCACACTCTTACAAGGGGTTTGTCATATCGACCACTACTCTTTTTTATCATGATTTGCCGTATGCATGGAACTCAATCGACATGTAACACCTTGTATATCTTCAGAATATTGCAACGTTTTGTTGTCATCAAAGTTAGTTACAATTTATTGTGATATGACATCAGAGGGTCAAGATAAACCAATCAAATCAATACCTCACTACTGAATCAGGTCACCAGCTACCGTATTCAAAGTTTTAGGTATGATCTATTTTTTATATAAGAGAAGTTTTAATGCAAGAAATAATAATAGAGATGAATATAGAACACTTTCCACTTTTTGGACTTTTTTAGTTCATTGCATTTAACAGAAAAAGTTTTCTAGCACTCGAAATATTGCAGCCATTTTGAAAATACACCATACGGCTACCTGCCTTACTTTGTGATTACAAGGTGGATGGTGATATGAGTATGTGTGCCTTTCATTTGAAGGCATCACAGAAATCTCAAGGCAAAGGTGCCAATAAAGAATTATATCCTGATAAGGAAGAGTTACCATTCCGTTCGCGCATGTCAAGTTCTTAACACACAGTAATCTGAGTGTAGCATTGAAATTTGTGTACGCCTTGAAGTCTGGTGTTGGGCCGAGACCTGATAATACACACCCACTTTGTTCATGTTTTGGTTCTCGCAATTGGGATACGATGACATGCATCAACGAAGTCAGCGAGTCTGAGCACCCGATCCCGTTAGTCGCCTCTTAGTCTTACGACAAGCATAGTCGCATTTGCCGTCATTTGATTGTTCTGTCATTAATAGGAAACCAGTTGCTAAACATTTTGAACTGTTAGCTTCATGCAGATATCAAGAGTACACAAACGGGCAATCCTGACTTGGTTGGTTGCTAAAAATGGATTCCTTCGCTAAAAGAATTGTGAAAAGGAAATGTCAGTACAGCTACGGATGATACAAGCAAAATACGGTAAGCTAGGAACCAGTCTATGAGAGTGAGTTTGTGAATTTGGAGTAACGCTGCTTTGATCAGTATTCCAGTTATATCCCAGCATGTTAGCTTAATGTGGAAGGGAAGGCCAAAGTGATGCAATCTAGAAACATAATTGGGGCGAACCGGGATTCGAACCCACAATTATAGGTTGCTTGCGAAACCAAGGGAAGCATCTCTGCAGAGTGAATTACAGCACCTTAGACGACTGGGCCGCTGGGCCCCCCAGTCAGAAAGAGAACTTTATTGCAGTTTGAGACAAATTTAAGGTAGAGAATAAAAAATATTGTTGAAAAGTGGTGAAATTTGTGTTATGATTGAAGTTGGGATTATTTTGCAATAAATTAACCATACTCTTAAGTTGAGCTGTAACCAATCATTTTATTTATTACGGTCAGAATATCATGTCAGGAAAATAGGCCATAAAATGAAAAGCAAATTGACCTGTCACCTTAGATATCCTCCTCCCATAATGCTATAGCTGTGTACCTTCAACCAGTCATATTTATGGAAGAGACAGCCTTCTCCCTGGAATAACCTGAATGTTATTACAGTTGCAGCTGAGCCAAAGAAAGACATGAAGATGTTTCCTCAAGAGCTTGTGGTCATCTGCAAGGCCAGAGTTCAATCGCCAACACTGTCGCTTTGTGGGGAAACAGTTTCCCCCTGTCCATAGCCCCTCCCACAGCATAGAAGGCTTCTGTCAGGAGAAATGTGGTCCGTGATAAGTCAATGAGTTAAGTGTGCGGAGGCCAACCTATAGTTGAGTGCACATTAAGCTCAAGTGATGATGAGAATGCAGTGCATGTTAAGTCATATTTATGGCCCATCTTCTCTTCCGCCACTGACACTCCTACTCAGAAGCATGTATTTTCACTCAACCCATTGCCTTAGACTGCTTACCAATTCCACCTTGGCCATGTCATATTTCCTTTTTGGAAATTGAGTTAAAAAATATGTAATTTATATGTTTCCTACCTGTCGAGTGACTGAATGCCAGTCGTATCTTTGTGAGGCTATAATGAAAAGGTACCACTCCTAATGGGCTAGTTTAGGTAGCATCATGAAAAAACCTGGTTTAAAAATATGGTAAAAGAAATTGTTAGCCACAGTTAATTCTGAAAGAAATGTATCAACAGGGGAAGTAAAGCATTCAAACTTATTAAACACTGGGGTTAAAATAACATCAACAGTGCACTGATTCAAAACATATCTTATTGTGTTTGTGTAAAGAGAAAATATTTCTAAGGAAACCGTAAAAATATTTTAGTTTGTTTTTTATTGCCTTTAAAAGTTACAAGTGGTTTATTGTGGGTGTTTATGATTTCTTTTCAAAGCAGTATAATATACAAGTCCTGATAATAACAGGCATTACTGAAGTGAATAGCTTTTAAAACTACACTGCAAGTTACAAAAAAACATTGGTTTCATATCAAAATTTTGGGTGTCTACAATTTTTATCTGCTTCTTTAACAAAGTTTGAAAAATAACACCCTCTTATAATGACGAAATACCAGTCACTGAACGTGACAGTTTCAGAACTTCCAACCCATAATTAAATGAAAGATTAAGAAGGTGCTGCTTGTATAGTTGTCAAGATCAGGGTGGTACTGGTCAGCACAGCCCAGGACTGGGTGGGTGGGGCTCGAGTGAATACAACACCATCGTCACACCTAGAAGGGTACAGATAGAGGAAACCACCAGATGCATCTAAATTGGTCCTGGCCAGCTGGCAATAAATACATCGATGACAATGTAACATTAAATGTATCGATACAGAGCTACACTATTGATAATATTGATAAATAATAGATTAAATGAATGTTTTCATTTGTATATATCCCAAATACATCTGGTTTAATAGACTTGAGCATCCAATCATATGTATGTAGATGTAAAGTAAATTATGTTTATAATGAACACGCTTATAACGAACTGACCAATATAACGAACAAAGTTTTTAGTCCTTGCCATTTGTTGTATATATGCTTGTAATCAACTACTGTAATGAACGCATGTTATTACAAACTAAAATTAGTGGTCCCTTTTAGTTCATTATAACCATAGTTTACTGTATATGTGTATAATTTTGTTTTGTTTTGTATGTGTGTATGTGCTTGTCTTAATGTACCCTTGGTATGCAGTGTCTGTCTGTCTGCCTGTGCCTGTGCCTGTGCCTGTGCCTGTGCCTGTATGCGGTGTTCGAAATTAAGCATTAAAGTCTAAAAGCATTTTTTCATAACCCTAATGTTTAAAGGTAAAGCTAGGAGGGGTCCCAGAATTCAAATACCAAGAGACCTCAAGGACTCCAGAACCCCATTAATTTTGAACACAGATACAGGTCTATATGTACATGTATACAGTACTGACAGTCCCATCCCAATGGACATTCAAGGCTGGAATAGGTCCCCAACTAATTGCTGCTCGTAAGTGATGACTAAGTGGATTGGGTGGTCAGACTTGGTGACTTGGTTGATAGCATGTCCTCATACCCCGACAATGTCAGTCAGTCATTGTTCACAATATCAATGTATTGTCTGGTCGGACTTATTGTACCTCCATCCACACATTTCATTGTTTGTCATGTCATCGATTTTGAACATTGTTTTTACAAGTGTGTCTCCTTGGTCAAATATGGCTGAATGTTGTACCTTTTAGTCAGCAATTATTGGTACCTATGTTATACACTATGTACAACTGGTGACACGTTAATGAACAATTCTCTCTTCCTCTCTGGGGGCGGTCGGGTAGCCTAGTGGTTTAAGTGTTTGCCCGTCACGCCGAAGACCCGGGTTCGATTCCCGACATGGGTGCAATGTGTGAAGCCCATTTCTGGTGTCTCCCGCCGTGATATTGCTGGAATATTGCTAAAAGCGGCGTAAAATCAAACTCACTCACTCACTCTGCCTCACTGTACTAAGGAGATGTCACTTGATGTAATGTGTGAATGCGTTCTGGTTTAGCCAATATGTCTTTCATTAAGTCTAATTTATCTGAATCAAAATCAATTGAGTCTATCCTGTTATTTCCATAATCCATTTGATCTCCTTTACACAGTACACATAATTCCATATCACCTTTCCTTACAGATTCCAAAAACGACATATGCTTCCATCAGCCTGTATCCAGTGATATTGTAAATGCACTGGCATTTTCAGGACATAACAATTACTTTCAAATTCGCTATGTGTGTTTCCAATTAGAAAAGTATCAAGTGATTACATAAGGTCAACGTGAAGCCAATGTGATATTTCCTTTAGTGCATTATTCATCCTGTACTTGTCGACTGATGTCAAACATATTTTCCATATCAAATTTAATGTTTTCATTCTACATTATACAGTTATTCAAGGGTTAGTTTCACAGTATTTTTATTTGCGAATGTTTAAGTTTGGAGTGTACTGATATGGAGTGCTGTATATATCCACGTAATGCTGGTGCCCCGACATGCACCCATCTGTATCAAAAGAGCAGAGATGCTGCCAAGGGCACACATCATTATTAGCTTAGTTACCCCGACAGATTCCCCACCACTACGCCCTGAGCGTCACCTTGGGAATCCAAAGCACAAATTGAAATTTTATCAAATTTAACATTTCTTGGCAACTTGTCTTGAGTTTATTGAGTATTAACCAGATCACAGGAGTGCCTATTTCCTGTTACAATTGTGTTTCATTTCATCACTGAATATCCTTGCTGTGTGCACCATTACAATTCAATTAAATTGTTAAAGTCATTTGGTTTCTCATTCCAGCTATCTATTAACTTGTATCTCCCATCTTGGCATTATCAGAAACTGCTTGATCTTGTGAACACCCACAGCAATGGTTGTGTGGACACTCCCAATGTTTGGTTATAAGGCACCCGTCAGTCATGACAGTGGTGTTGCAGACACCCTCATTATATGGGTCATGTTGACACCCTCAATAGAAATGTCATGTGGACATCCCTCATTACAAGGGTTGTGTGGACACCCCTCATTACAAGGGTCGTGTGGACACCCTAATTGTGAAGGTCTTGTGGACACCCTAATTGTGAAGGTCTTGTGGACACCTAAATTATGAAGGTCTTGTCCACACTCTCATTATGAGGGTCGTGTGGACACCTAAATTATGAAGGTCTTGTCCACACCCTCATTATGAGGGTTGTGTGGACACCCTCATAATGAGGGTTGTGTGGACACCCTCCTTACAAGCATGTGAACACCCTAATTATGAGGGTTGTGTGGACACCCTCATTATAAGGATTGTGTGGACACCCTCAATACAAAGGATGAGTGGACACCCCCATTAAAAGGGCCCTGTGGACACCATGAAATGCATCATTTGGACACCCCTCATTATAAGGGTCTTGCAGGTACCCACCAGTGCCACCAGATGTTGATGGTAAAGTATTATTGCAATTGTGTGAGGGTTATCTTGTCAAAATCAAACATGTCTGCCATTTTCTTAATTCCGTTTCGTCCAGGGTAGCACTGCTTATGGTCTGATATGTAGTATGACTACAGACAATTTGTGATATAAAATAAAATATGGGGAAAAAAAGAAGAGAAGATCCGAGTTAAAATACTCACTTGTTGTAAAAGGGGACTAACGGGATTGGGTGGTCAGGCTCACTGAATTGGTTGATGCATGTCATTGTATCCCAATTGCGAGGATTGATGCTGATGTCAACCACTGGATTGTCTGGTCCAGACTTTTATTTACAGACCGCCATGATATAATTGGAATATTGCTCAGTCCTGAGTCAAACAAAAAAATAATGATGAAAAGATAAAAAAGTGAATAAAATAAAATGGTAAAGTACATGCTTTATATAGGTATCAATTTTATTACTTGAAACTCTTATTGGAGGTTGTATCACTTACTAGGGATGGGGCACTAAATACAGTAATTATGGTAAGTTGGAATGTCAATTTCTTTTTCCGGGGGAAGAGTTCGTGCGTGGAGACCAACCTCCAAGTTTATTAAGTCAAGTTTTGGGGCATGGCAGGGGAACGAACTAATCTTTCTTTAACTACCTTTTGCACATGAAATTACTTTTTATTCACCAGGATAAGATATAATTGCTTAAACTTGATAAGGTTGTGTTCAGTGCTACTGAAGAAGTTAAACACTAGGTTAATCCCTGAAACACAGTTAGTAAAAGGACAACCCTAAATTGCATTTTATGTGTGTACACTTGAGCTTTCTGCAATGTCTACAAGTGATGAATAGTATTCACCAGTCCGCCATAACTGTGATCATGTGACAAGATGGTGATCATGTGACGTGGGCAGGTGTCGAATGTGACCCCACCCAATGGACCTTCTGACCTGGCCCTTTTGGAGATTTGAAAAGTCTCACTAGAGGAAAGACTTCAACTGCATCATATTTCAACCGAAGTAGGGTCGTTTAAAAATGTGGACTTCTTGTCTCATAATGTAAATCTTGAACTTAAATCGTCGACATTTTTTTGCTTGTTCACATGACATATTATGTGCAAACATGTAGCCATTAAATTCCTCAGATGTATAAACGCCTATTGTTTTTCATTTTGTTAATACAGCTCCTTTTGATAAATTGCCTTTTTGTGAAAAGTGTAAATAATTTAATCGTTTATGTTGGTTACATTTGTTACAGTTTCTATTAACTATAAGATTTAAGACTCAGACATGTGAATCGAGTACCGCTTTCTGAACATATATTTTTAATATTCTTTTTTTACAGTGTAAATGATAAGATTTCAATTTTTGCTTCTGTTCATGCAGAGTTGGTGCAGATTGGTGTGTGTAGAATTACCCAGGATAAACATTTGTATCACTCATAGAAACAGTTCAGTATTTGGTTTTCTCTGCAGAAAATGATTACTTGTTTAATCAAGTGGCCATATGTTTTAAGACTAGGCAAATTGTTATCATTGAAGGTTTAATTGGTCAAGGTATCTAAGTGCTCAATGCAATCTGAATTAAGTTATGAAATATATGAATATGAAGGTTATAGTGCTACAGAATAGAAGACAACTGTGTTGTACCTTACTGTTCAAGCAGACATTGTACAAAGGGAAAAACATAGCAAAGGAGCCAATTGCTGATAATTTTTTTTGTTCAATCTTTCATGATTTATATATTGATGATTTAGATGTGCCACCTACTTGTGCACCTTCGTTGAATGTTTTGTGTGATTGTCCTTTGTGTGTTTAAGCACAGTGTGTGTTATCAATTTATCACAGGATTCCAGGGATTTACTGTGGGCATGAGTAAATTTGTAGTGCAGAGCTGTCCCTTAGGCATGCCAGAAACCTCTGATCATGGGTTTGAATCCCGATTCACCCTGATTGTTTCTGTTTGTTGGCACTATAACCATGCTCATTGGTTCCATAGTAACGTCTTACACATGCATCGCTTAGGGCTTTCAACCAGTGAAGATCTGGGTTAGAATAGGTCTTCAGCAAGCCATGCTTGTCGTAAGAGGTGACTATGCTTATCATAAGAGGTAACTTAGGGGATAGGGGGGTCAGGCTCACTGACTTTGTTGATGCATGGCATCCTATCCCAGTTGTCTGCATTGATGCTCATGACATCAACCACTGGATTGTCTGGTCCAGACTCGATTTATTTGCAGACAGCCGCCATGCAGCTGGAATATTGCTAAGTACAACAATTACCATTCATGGAATTTGTGGATAAGTTTTAATAAGACCTATTATTAGTTTTGATAAGACCTTTTATGAACCGCAAATAATCAGAGAGTGTTTTTTTAAAAGTTTTATTATATGTATATATTACTGAATGACCAGTTTTTACAAGAGTATTTGAGATGATCTTTCTGCTTTGAATGCTGTTTAACTTACATGTATACAAACTTAAATGTAATTCTACATTCTTGAAAATCTTTGAACAACAGAATTCCAACTACCTTCTTTTGTTTGTGTTAAGATGTAGAAATTGATCACATTAACTCATCGTTACGCTGTTATGATCCTCACCCAGTGAGGCATCAAATGAGTGGCCTTAAAGGGTGTGAAAACAATTACGAAACATCCATACATAAATAGGAACCTCAAGTCACTATACATTACACTTATTTACTATTCCTGTTCCATTAGCCAACAATTATAAATCAATTATTTTTGTTCTGTTTTTTCTTACATAACAAAGAGACAAGATTTATTTGAGTCATAAAAACGTTTTCCAAAGTGCAATTTTTTTTAAGAGAAGGGTTTGACATTTGTGCAGTGTTGCTCCTGGAATCACTCAAAATATGTTACCCCCTCTCGAGCACCCCACTAAAGATCGCTGCCTTTTGTGCAGGTAATGTTTATGAGTAGTGCATGTAGACATGTGTGCGTCCTTTCTTTATGGACAAGATAGTTCCAAGAATTCTAATGTTTCCATTTGCTAGTCCCTCGATGGGCAGATGAGTCTGAATGTTTATTGCTCGACTTGTTTTCGAACGTTAACCCTGTACCTGTCTGTACACCTGGAGCAATAAAACAGTGACGTTTTCACCTTAACGAGCCACTTGTCGTTGTCTACAGACTCCGCATACTCCCAGGTCATATCTTGCCAACAGCTTCAACTTCAGGGGTAACACATGTATCTTGTGTTGAAATAAGCACTGAACTTTGACCACAAAGTCATACACTGTCTTTTTTAAATCTGTTTCTTCGCATGCTAATCATTTGCTGATGATGTTGAGACTTGCATATAGGTCTTAAGAAATATAAACTGTTGTGGCTCCAATTTCTGTTTTTCAAAATAAGTTATGTGTTTATGTGTGATTAAGAATGTTCATTAAAAACTAGAAAATATAATAATAATAATAATAATGTCATATTTATACATTGTTCATTAATTCTTCATTTTATGATTGTGGGAAATGTATATAATTGAATGGGAGAGTTAATATAGTCATCAAATGATATGGTGAATTTCTCAGCTGGACTGCCGCTATTTGATAGAGTATTTGAAGAATCGACAACTTTAACCGTACGCTGGACTATCGCCTGATAGGGTCATTCATGGTGTATTAACTCCACCTAAGTATGTAAATATCAATACCTAAATGTCTGTGACTTCATAGCCAGATTGGCACACACGACTTACTCCACTGTTATTTCTACTTTATCACAGTTCTTACGATTGTGTCTATTTGTACCAGTTACGGTGTGAAATCATGTGGTGGAGTTAATAAGTTCAGACTCATTATTCAAGTATGTAAAATCTTTATTCTGTGCTGAGAGATTACCTTGTGACAACTTACCACACTATGGGACGGCCATTTTAGGGTCTTGACGGAGAACTTCAAAGCCAAAATAGTCCTGATCAGAGATGTGGAGGGGGACCTTTTGTTACGTTGGGTCTTATCCGATAAGCCCAGTTTTAACAGAAGGTCCTTATGGATCATTACTCCACAAGTCCCAAACCTTAAAAGAGCCCTTCACTGTCATTATCCATTTAAATTCTTTTGTGAGTGATAAATGTAGCATTTGGAGATTCGAAAACTAACTTTTTGCTGGTTGTAGCGAGTTTTTGGATGACAATGACCTCTTGGGTTGACTGAATCATGCAGAAGGAGACTGACAGCTGCCTTGTCTATCCTCTGGGGGCTTTGCCCATCAGTTGTAACAGTTACAGAAAGTGCCAGCTGTTGGCAGTCGTTATGGAAAGAAACAACATCGACCATTGGGACTTCTATAAACAAGACTAGACTTGCACAAGTCTCCAAGGCAATAATTGTTAGTTTAAATCATAAGTTCTAGATTATGTAAATAATATGAACAAGTTGTCGCTATAAGAGACGAGTCCTTAGACTGTACACATATCTAGACTTGCGTAGGATAGAATTACTGCACATCCATGGATTTTTCTTTCAGTACAGCCTTGGAGCAAGGCTGATGCAAGACACACTATTTAAGAATAGATTTCCATATTTTTTGTGCTTATAACTATTAAACTGATGACCACACCGTGTAAATCTCTATAGTTGTCCGCTCATAAGTGCAGTTGTAGTTATTCATTTGGTTTATGGAAGCTTAAATGAACACAAAAATAATTGTTAGGTTAGCTATTCAAATGGCTTGCAATTTATTTATTCGGCTGTATTCTACTTATTATCTATTTTTAATGTTTCTAAGCCATTTTGCAGGAAAATGTGACATGATTGAACATGTTAGAGCTTAGAGGCCAGATCATCTTCTTGTTTTACTCATTATTTAACCAGTTGCAAGATGAACACTTTGAATCCAGGGTGTATATGTATTTATAATATATTTTTGGTGCGTGCATGCATGCGTGTGTGGGGGCGCTCGCAGAGGAGTTCAGACCCCAGACCTACACTGCCCCTTTGAAAATCAAATAAACCCCAGGCAGAGATTGTCCCCATCCAAAATGCTGAGTTTCTTTTTCTTTTCTTTTTTTCTTTTTGTTTGTGTTATTTAATTCCTGCATCCGCCTGGTTTGGTCAATGATTGCAACCTGGACATGCACCAAGGCCCTCAAGACATGTTCAATAATAGAACAGTACATTATATTTCAGTTGTTTGTTGTTGTAAAACATCTATTTAACTTGTATCAGTTTTTGATGAAATTATCAAATATACCCCTATCTGCTCACTTGATACAAATATTTCTTGGAAGCTTTACAAATATACCAGTTGCAAAATTATGGAATAGGAAATACAAGATACGGCATAACTGCATAATTCCATTATCAGAATTCCACAGTTATGACACTATAAGTTTTACGATGATACTGAAATAGGAGCTTCGCTGTAGATGCCGAGGTCGCAGTCTGGTTTAACACTAGCCTATCTATCTCTTCTCACTTTGTCTATCACAGTTTTAATTGATTTGTTCATCATTATCTTCTTGAGGAATTTATTTCATCCAAAGATTTTATCTTCCATGCATTCCTGGTGAGATGATTTGCACCTATATGTTGAAATAAATTCAGATAAATTGTGTTTCTATAGTGATCGTGAGGTGGGATAAGTGTGCTTTATGGCAAGATTTTGCATGGGTAATGATTCATGCAGAAAGGGAAATAGATAGACGCTAATGTTGATTGTGAGATAGTAAGCTCTTACTGAGGTCCAAACTTCACCTGTCTTCAGTGGTGCTGGATAAGTAGATGCCTCGAGATTTAACTGGGAAAAATAATTTAAAAGGATTACAAGTTAATTTACAGTCTGAAAACCTTTCTGTGTAAAATTCAGCAATTCTGACACCTAGTGATCACTGATGAACTTAGGACCTCAGAAAGATGGTATCGGGAACATTTCAGCACATAAATATTACCTGATAAACAGCTTTCTGGCCTTGTTGAGAAGTATGTAAGTTGAGTGGCCTTACAAAGCAATGTTGGCACAGTTGTATTCAGGTGAAGACAGTTGCAGATAGGTGCAAGTGGTTGTACAGGCCACTGGTCTGTTTGTTCGAGACTGTTGAAAATCTACAGGAACCCGTTGTTTTTCCCCCCGGACATGATAGATTAACTGTTATCATTTGAAAACGTGTTCATTAACTTCTTTTGTGTTGTAAATCGGTACTTTTTTCTCTATGAAAGGAGGAGCTGAACAATTTTTGAAAATCTACAGGAACCAGTTGTTTTTCCTCCGGAATCTTGACATGACAGATTAACTAGTCATTTGAAAATGTGTTCATTAACTTCTTTTGTGTTGTTTACTTTTTTTTATCTATGAAAAGAGGAGCTGAACAATTTTTGTACTCAAAACAAAATAATTTTAGAATATCCAGCATGATCCTTTTTCTTTCACTCAGCAAATAATTATTTCATTTGATCACTTAAAAGATACACATTTTGACATTTTAAAAATATTTTTACTGTGTTTCTGTATGTATGTAAACTTAGTGATTTAAGAAAGAAGTCCTAATTGTTGAAAGTTCAGTTTATAAGTGGTTTGAAGGGAAGTGGTTTGAGGTAGATTAACATCTAGTCTCTGAAATGAACATATCTTACAGAAAGAAAAAAACAGTTGTTAAATTATCTTAATAAAAATATAATAAAAAGGAGCCAAAAGACTACATTTTCAGATACTGCAGTAATCTAGACTTGCCAAACATTATAGACTTGCATGGGCTGTATTGGACATTGGTTTGGGGTACAACTCGGGTAAATTTGACTTCTTCATGCATGTTAAGTTAGGAGTCACCGAGTCGTCCCTTGGAGCAACTGAGTTCCTTGACAAGCAGAGCTGGAGGTTCATATGGTCCCCTCATGCCCTGTGCCTGCAGGGGGTCGGGCCTGGCATTCGGGGTGGGGGATTCTGTTTCATGGTTAATCGACTGAGCCACATCAAACAGGGGATGAGACTGACTGATACTACTGACAACAATGTGACATGACATGTCTGATATCCCAATGATATCATTGCACCCTCCGCATGGCAACCTCATGATGCTCTGAAAGAAAAAATGCAGATAGCTGTACAAAACTGTTCCTTTGTCTGCATAAGGAAAAGTCTAGGTATTACATGGCTTGTGATTTAATTACTTCAAAGGGGTACTTGTGTGTGATTTGCCGGACATTTGTAACTTGAGAGATTTCTCCCCTAGATTGATAGAGATAGTGTGCAGTTTGCCATGTGGGGCCTAATTGAGAGCCCCCCTGATACTGTTTATCGGCAACATCAGAAGTCACTGTCACCGAACATGCTCCTCGTTTGATCTGGCATTCTTCTAGTGATGTCCATGATACCCAAAGAAATGAACAGCAGATTGTCAGGATTTGGCGGACAGTTTCAATGGCGAAACAATTTTTTTGTTAAACTGTTGCTCTTGCTCACTCAAGCTTTGTTAACCGGTAGATTTGTCTTAGAATTAGATCTTACCCTTTTACCCGGTTCTTCATGTTAAGAATGACTTGTATTCCTAGACTAATCCTCTGTCGGGGTGGTCAGGAACATGTGAGTATGTGAAGCTTCTAAGTTGAAAAGCAAAAAGTGTACTCAAGTATGTATATACTGTAATCCAATAAGCACCCTTGGCACCAAAGTACCAGGACTTAATTTGTGTTGAGGGGGTGGGGTGGGGGGTGGTGGGGACATGCAAACTCTTCCTTTGATCAATTAATTAAGGAAATAATTATTTTTCAGAGGTGGGGTTCACAACCTATGGCAACAAGAAATGTTTCCAGTATTTTCGGGAACAAGTTCCTTTCTTAAAAACTGTCAGTGCCCTAAATATTAAATGGTCAAGGCAAAGAGGGGACTTATGTGGATCTCTTACAGTCTTGTTTGGCTTGGACATTTTACTTCTTAAATCCATGTTTGTTATAGGGAGCTTTTTTAAGGTGATTCTGACATACACATACCAGATTCAGTATGTACTAACCTTTTGATAGGGATTGGAGGTATCCAGGGCCTACTTGCACAAAGCGATCTTAGCGCTAAGATGATCGTAACTCCCATACTTTAACATAGGCTTACAATAGTCATAGCGCTAAGATCGCTTTGTGCAAGTGGGCCCAGGTGGGGCCTTGGGTCTGACTGATTGCTCCAATATGTTTTACAAGTAGTATTCACATATACAATGGAACTAAAGCATGAGCAACTTTATTTCAAGCTGATTTAACATAGATACACAGTTCAATAATGTAATTGTTATGTCTCAATATGAAATGCAGTATCCCAGTTAAATGTTTAGTTACTGGTATATATTAAGGTATTCTGTTATATGAATTGTCAAATCAACATCTTAAAAGTAGGAACAAGTTGAATATTAGTTTAAAAATAAATTAAATACTAGTTTAGATTACATTGTTTTGAATGATTGACCAGAAAAATACTTTATAAAAAGTGAATGTAAATACATGTATACATAAAGTAGAATATCCTACATGACTGCCCTTATAGCTCAATGATACTATACATATATTTTGACAACATTGCCTGACAAAAAGTTATATATTAAAATAACAGATATAAGCTCTTAGATTATCACAGGGGAGTTAAGAACTGAACTCAGTGTCTATCAATCTCTGTAGGTAGAGTAAGTCATCATTGTAATCCTTCCAGGGGGAAATAACTTGTGTGTGTGGCACAGTTGACAGTCATTAAGAGACAATTGAAGGGATTAATCCCGAAGACTTCAGCTCAGCAGGAGTGAGGACCTGTGCTATTTTCATTCATTGTCTCCCGATTGGCTGGCAAGATTGGTTTCCCTCATGGTGCAGATCAAGGGTCGTGGAGGCCATGTCAGGAAGATCAGTCTCCTGGTGGAGACCATTCAAGAATATTCCATTCCCTTTGCTCATTTGGCCTGGTGGGGTAACATAGATGAAATTTAATCTTCATGTTTTGCTGTCCTGTTCTTTCATGTGCTATGAGTAAGAGGTGCACTGCTTGTTGGCTGTACACTGATTTATATAATGTTGAGACCCGTGAAGATCCGGGGTAGAATAGTTCTTCAGCAGCCCATGCTTGCTGTACAAGGTCACAATGCTTGTCGTAAGAGGCGACTAACGGGATCGGGTGGTCAGGCTTGCTGACTTGGTTGATACATGTCATTGTATCCCAATTGCATGGATCGATGCTTATTGATGTTAATCACTGGATTGTCTGGTCCAGACTCAATTATTTACAGACTGCAGTCATATATCTGGAAAATTGCTGAGTGCGGCGTTAAAAAACAAACAAACAAACATAATATTGAAACAATACCAAATGGTAGGAAACTCTGAGAATGAACTGAACTTTTAGCCCTTTAGGGAACTGATCCGGGAATTCCTTGATCCGGGAAGAGGTGACTGATAAGACCGGGTGCTCAGGCTCACTGACTTTGTTGACTGCATTGTCTGGTCCAGACTCAAGTATTTAAAGTCCTCCCCATCATGTATTGAAATATTGCTGATTGAGGTGTTTAACAACAAACAAACAAACAAATTGTTCACTAATAGCATTTCATCAGGTACCATTAATTGTGCATGTTTCAGCATTTTGTAGCTATTTTTGGCCCCAAAATTCAAGAAACATTGCAACAATTTTCAGTTATTAACAAGTTATCTGTGATTAACATAAAAAATACAAATAACAAAAGTCCACCGTCTCATCCATGTCTGTTTGGTTCTTAATGCTAAAATGGATAGAATTAACATTAAATCGGTACCAGAAATGAGAGGGCCACTGTAACTTGATAATGCCCTCATATTGCTTGACAACAGGCCATTATCACATCGTCTGTTTTATCACATCGTCTGTTTTATCACATCGTCTGGGTCAGTGACATTTGTGTTGATTGCAGGAAATGTTTCAAATCCAGCCCTCACACCCAACCCTCCCTCCCCAACCCCAAGCCCTCACGCCCAGCCCTCACACCCAACCCTCACGCCCAGCCCTCACATCCACCCCTCACATCCACCCCTCACACCCAGCCCTCACGCCCAGCCCTCACGCCAAGCCCTCACGTTCACACCCACCCCTCACACCCACCCCTCACACCCAGCCCTCACATCCAGCCCTCACACCCACCCCTCACGCACAGCCCTCACACACAGCCCTCACGCCCATCCCTCATGCCCACCCCTCACGCCCACCCCTCATGCCCACCCCTCATGCCCACCCCTCATGCCCAGCCCTCATCCTCATCCCTTACCTTAACCCCCCACCCCCACACCCACACCCCCAGCCCTTGCTTACATCTAGCCCTCACCACCTCAGAAGTTTACAAAATTCTCTTAGCTGTGTTATGTCAAATGTATCCAAGTAATTTAATGCAGATAACTTAATTTGGTTGATCATGAAAATAATCATTCACTGTCTATGTCCAGTGAATTGTCAATTCCAATGAGTTATGATTTCTTTTTCTCAGTGACGTCAGATTATTGAGTTTTAAAGGAACAGATAAATTTAATTTATTACTGTGAATTCAACATGTCTGATTGAATCCGATTGGGATGAATGAATTTGTGTGATTGGATTCAAATGCTAAATGTAATTTCTTGTGTGAAATTAAGACTTAAGTTCGATGTCCTTGATATTTAATCCCTGATATTTGATCCCTGAGTCATCCATTGTAGAAATAAAATTGTCTTTAACCTATTTTAGTTAAAGCTTCTTAAATTTATTCACTGATGACTTAATTAAAAGTATTTACCAGTTGTGGGAAGGGTGACATACTCACCAAGTAGTGGGGAGAGGAGGGCGACATATTCATCAAGTAGGGGGAAGGGGAGGGCGACACACTCACCCAGTAGTGGGGAGGGTGACAAACTCACCAAGTAGGGGGGAGGGTGACAAACTCACCAAGTAGGGGGGAGGGTGACATTCTCACCAAGTAGTGGGGAGGATGACATACTCACCAAGTAGGGGGGAGGGGAGGGGGACATGCTCATCAAGTAGGGGGGAGGGGAGGGCGACGTACTCATCAAGTAGGGGGAAGGGGAGGGTGACGTTCCCACCAAGTAGAGGGGAGGGTGACATACTCACCAAGTAGGGGGGAGTGGTGACATACCCACCAAGTAAGGGGGGGGGGGGTGGGGGAGAGACATTGTAACAATGATTTCCTACTTTGAAGTTCTCTGGTTTTGCTGATGAACATTGCTACAATCTTATTTTGTCGGTATTTGCTGGCTCTCGGTCAATTACATTTCCCCACTCATACTCCGTTATGCAAAGAAAAATAGTTCTTTGAATATATGCAACATTACCTGAAAATATGTAAACATCAACATAAATTTTTCTACTTATCCTGCGTTATTCCGTATTGCATTTACTGCTGTCTTTTGACAGAGAGACGAACTGTGTGAGATCCAGCTGCTGAAGAAAGTTGTCCCAACCAGTACAGGAAGCAGCGCCCTCTCACAGTCGGCATGTGACCCGGAAGTCATGACGTCACATCAAAACACTGCTTTAATCATAACATCTGAAACTTCCTGGGGAGGCAGCGTAGCGAAGGAAGGGCACTTAGACTTTGTAATGCAGGGTATAAGTATACAAATGTAAAACATATTTAGATTTTACTCAATTTTTTAACTTATCCTGCATTACTCTCCGTATTGCATCTTTATCAGACGGCATGCCCGGTGGGCATACCTTCAGATGTGATCCATAATAAACCTCGTCAAGGTCCGATGAATCCGCACCGCATACAAGTGATGACTGAAACATCTACGACCATTCCTGTCTTCAGGAAACAAGAGTCGATGCAAAAAGGAAACACCTGAATAGGTAACCGAAATAGAATGAGGCAGGTAGCCGAAAACTAGAACTTACCTAAGAACGAAAGCGAAAGGCAGTAGAGCTCTCTAATCTGAGGTGATAAACACCAGAGAGTTTGACGGGCCACGCTCGGGGTATCGAAGAATCAGCTGCGTCAACGGCAATATCTACAACCATTTCCAAGTTCAAATCAATGAAATATGTCATCAGAAACCAACAGTGTATTGATATTCTGCATCTAGCCATCAAACTCTTGGCAGCCATCTTGGAATTTTGGGCCACCAGGGGGCTCTGGTGACGGAGTTTCTATCTGAAAATGTTAACTATACTTCAGTGAGATAGTGTGCAAAGTTTTATGCATATAAGTCCTAGATCACTGTTTTTGAGTTAAAAGATTCAACAGTGAACACACATTAAGGAAATCTGGAGGCCATCTTGAAATTGGTGGCCATCTTGAAGTTTTGCAGATTTGTCAATGGTCGAAAACGTTCAGTTGTTGTGAATATCTTTTTAGAAACATGATATGTCTATTTAACAACACAACACATGCTTTTTTCATCAAAACATTGAACCTCATCTGAAATATGGAAGATCAATTGATAATTGGTGGCTATATTGGATTATGCAAATAGACATATTTCCCAAACTAGGATTGCTTGGGACTTTTAGTATGTTGTTTTCGGGACCTTGTAGAAATGCATTGTGGTAAAATAAATTCTGTTGCAATTTGTTCCAAGTGGAGTGAAAAAATGGCCTAGATTGCCTGGACTAAGGTGCATTTCAAGTCGAACGGGAGCATGAGGATGAAAGTTTATGGAAGAGTTATGGAAAACACCCCGAGGCATGAACCCTCCCATGGCACTAGCAAATTGGGAATATGACTGATTTGTGAAGGTGTTGTTTGTGTTTGGATAATTGCAAACCAATTCAGACGATGTGGAATGGACTAGTGGGGACTGAATCCAGTGCTCTGAAACTTGTTGTTTTTCTTGTCCGTTGAGATGTGTATGACCTGATGCTAGTTTGATTTCTGTGCCCCATCCTTCAAGTGCCGCCACTTCTCTGCCTAGAAGATCGGCCAACTCAGAAACCAGAATAGTAATCCAGTCTACGGAGATTTTCTCATCTCCGATGACCAATCGGTGAAACAGGGAGGCAGGTTTGTTTTTTAAGAATATAAGTTTCTTTCCTTATCTTTTTATGTCATATTTGTTTTAGAGCTAGTAGGTTAAGTTTATTTGGCTTACCATGGAACATTTTCTGAGCTATTTTAGTGGTTTTTTTCGATACAATGGTGAATCGGGTTTTAGTTTGGGATTGATCAGGAGTAGTCACTTTGATCTGTGTAGGTGGCCACATCTGAGCAGGGTACAACATAGGGCTTTCAACATTGTTGTCATTCGCAATTGACTTCGCACGTGCAAGATTCCTGTCATTTCTGACAACAAGGCGTCAAAATCAATATCGCTCAATACATCAGTTTCGGTTACTTCTGTAATTTTGCAGATTTCATTTTCTTCCCCTGCGTTACTAGTATTCATATATAGCCATTCCATATCCGAAGCACTGTGAGGACAATCCATTTTGTTTCCTGTAGCAGATGACATCAAACACCAGAACCAAAGCATTTATTTATTTTAAAGTCAGATAAAATGTTACAAGACCAGGCAAAAATACTAAATTAATGATATTGCTGATAAATGCAGGGATTAAAAATAGAAAAATGAGTTGATTGTAAACACCTATCAAGAGTTCGGTGAAACCCCAGAAAGTAGTTCCAGCAAAAGTTCACACGATCAATTACACACAAAAATTTTCTTTCTTCAGAACTTTCTTGTCTGTTCACAGGTGTGTAAACTCCAATATCAGATCACATTCAGCCAATCAGCCTGAAAGAAACTTTTTAAACTTTAAAGTATGAAATGATTTCCAAATATCTCCTATGTTTTGAAAGTATATTATGTTCACAAGTGTGAAAGCTAAAGTAAATGTTTATTATTTCAGTTTTAGTATTTTGATAAACTTCTGTAATACTAAAACATTAATCAAGTCATCCTTTTCTTTAAAAGCTCTCACTTTTAACCTAAAAACTGAGCATGTACTTATTTTATTAATTAATAAAATAAGTACATGCTCAGTTTTTAGGTTAAAAGTGAGAGCTTTTAAGAAAAGGATGACTTGATTAATGTTTTAGTATTTTGATAAAACTCAATTTCTCGACAGATGTGTGATCCGATGGTGGTCCTTCGGTATCTGCACTGGCTCACTCAATGAAGTCTGGTGCATGTTCAGTGGCTTGTAGGCCTGCTGACAGCCCCCAAGACAAAGGAGTTCCGTAGCAGTTCATTTATTATCTACATACAGAGAATCATTAGCGCATAATTACAGCCAGACAGACCATTACTTGCAGAATAGGTTTATACGCTGAAGTTGAAAGCATGAATATGGAAAAGTCAATTAGTGAGGTGATAAACTGTACAGCGAGACGAGCATCGGGTGAATGTTAAGCATTTGCTGCATTAGACATGTAATTGATGGATGCTTGTTTCCAAGAGGTTCATACATTACATATTAAACCAGTTTAATCCAATTGCAACAAGAAAGTTTTCAACCTGGACTCCCCACTCTGTTGGCAGCCATCCAGGTACTTAAATTCACTCTTGTTTTGTTGATTATACATTTTATGCTGTGATAATTTATCAAATTCAACATGCAACAGTTTGTGTAACCAAAGTGAATTCAGCTGATAATCAAGACTCAAAGTGAAAGTTTCTCCAAAATGACATCAGGCGATATGGACAGTATTCTTCTCAAGAATTACTGCATCAGCAGAAATATTACCATTATAAAAGCTCATACTATTATTGGAAAGGATGACATTTCTGACATCAATGCAACATATATCCTGATACTTTATTGTTCAGACTATTGCCAACGGGAGAGGGTTTAACCAAACCGATAAACGTCTGAGACCTGCATCGCTTCAGGCTTTTGTCCAACATTAAGCTGACATGCCTTGATATAACTGGAATACTGTTAAAAAGTCACTCACTCTATCGACCACGGAAGTGTTCACTCCATCAGACAGTGAAGTGTTCACTCTGTCTACCACAGAAGTGTTCACTCCATCACTGAAGTGTTCACTCGGTCTACCACTGAAGTGTTCACTTCATCACTGACTGAAGCACTCACTCACTCACTCACTCACTCACTCACTCACTCACTCACTCACTCACTCACTCACTCACTCACTCACTCACTCACTCACTCACTCACTCACTCACTCACTCACTCACTCACTCACTCACTCACTCACTCACTCACTCACTCACTCACTCACTCACTCACTCACTCACTCACTCACTCACTCACTCACTCACTCACTCACTCACTCACTCACTCACTCACTCACTCACTCACTCACTCACTCACTCACTCACTCACTCACTCACTCACTCACTCACTCACTCACTCACTCACTCACTCACTCACTGAAGTGTTCACTCTATCAACCACTGGTTTGTCCAGGCTCATTTACCTGCCTACTGTGATGCAATTGTGAAGTCATTCCCTCTAACTGCAACTCTTCACATATGTAAGCCACCAATGTTGGGTCAAGGAACGTGACATATTTTAACAATTTTGAGAGCGGTCAGGTATTCATTTGATATCACAGCTGGTTACTAATAGTCTGTGCCAAAGACATATGGGGCTACCAGTCCAAACTTGGCCTATAATTTTCAGTTGATTTTAGTGTAATATTATGGACTGATGTTTCTGAACTTACATTCCGAACATAATTTCGACTTGGGCTTTGGACGAGTGACGAAAGTCGCAGACTGATGATATGTTTAACATTGCTGTATAACTGTACAACTGTGTCTTGTGTTACTAACTTGCTGGAAAGAAGATGAGTAAGAGATGTTTTATTTGCAATTTAGACAGTAAATATCAGTTTGTTTGTTGTTTAACACTGCACTCAGCAACATTCCAGCTATGTGATGGCAGTCTGTAAATAATCAAGTCTGGACCAGACAATCCAGTGATTGACAACGTGGGATCGAAGACATGCATGAACCAAGTCAGCGAGTCTGACCACCCGATCCCGTTAGTCCCCTCTTACGACAAGCATAGTTGCCTTTTATGTCAAGCATGGGTTGCTGAAGACCTATTCTACACCGGATCTTCACGGGCCGTAAATATAAGTATCAGAGCAAATGGTAAAAACTTAAAAATAGTTCTAAACCTCTCTGAAAAAAGGCCTAGGGGCCTGCCACAAGCTTCATTCTACCATTTTTAACCAAGATCAAACCTACAGCTCTTGCTTGCATATTATTTAAAACGTTAACCGAGCCAGTAATCTTATATAATAGTGAAATATGGGGTATGGCATCAATCCTCCTGAACAACTTTGATTCATTTATCCCCGAAAAATTGCAGCTTAGATTTTTAAAATCCATGTTAGGTGTCAGCAAATCAACACAACTCGAGGCACAGGAATCAAACTAAGGACATACAGGATAGTTAAAAATGAAACAAATAAATCTCACTAAAATCTCAGTCACTGTAAAATAAGAAAATATCGAGTGCGCTTTTCTTAACTAAGATTAAGTAACCATAAATTAAATATTGAACTTGGAAGACATTCAAAGCCACCAACCACACTACATCAGAGGCTATGCTCTACATGTTCAACCATTGATAATAAAAACACTACCTACTTCACTGTACCAAACACACTCAAGACAGAAAAATACTCTTTGGAAAATTATCCACACAAAATGTAAATGTCCTGTCATGAAAACATATTATTTCACTACATCCTGTCAAATAATGAAGCCATCAAATAAATGTTGACATTTTATGTATAATAATATCATCAAATATGTCATAGCGATTGGTTTTTGTGTCTACAGGAATGTAAATTATGTATGTCTGTATATATGTACATATAAATCATAATATTTTGTCATTTTTAAAATTTGCATCTGTCCCATAATGGAATGTTTCTGCAATAAATCTTATCTCATCTTATCTTATAGAGAAGTATGTTTGTTAAGAAGAGATGTTTCTAATGTGTACCACTTAATAACAAAACTAACAATCACTCCAATGTTACCACAGAGTGTCTTTATTCTTATGATAAGCTGCACATGATTTCCAAACTTTACACCCTAATCCTGCACAAGACAAATGGTGTATGTTGAGTCATGGATCTATGACGTCGCATGTGATGTTCATGAGCGTCGTTCACGCAACATAACAGTATGTTCGTTTGTACTTTGAACCAGTCTAATATCTCTTGAATACAAGTAATTCTTCATTTATTAACAAACCGCCTCTGTGGTCTAGTGGTAGAGCGTCCAACCGGAGAGTGGAAGGTCCGGGATTCGATCCCCGGCCATGTCATACCAAAAGACGTTCAAAGATGTTACTTGTTGTTACCCTGTCTGGTGCTCGGCATAAAGGGGCTAAAACAAGGACTGGTCGGCTCGGAGTCAGTATACTGTGTCTGAGTGAGATATTCATATTATACCGTGACATGGTATCTCAGTGAGCTAGCACTATAAATCGCCATCAGTCTGGACTAGTACAAGCAGCCACACAAACACACACACGTACATGCACGTCGCTATATAAGTGCAATAATCTTGGACGCGACGTAAACCCCACTTCACCTCACCTCATTTATTAACGAACATGTAGAGTATTCATGTTTCTTTTGGCAGTGAGTATATTTTATTTTTGTCAATGATTGTTCATCTTCCTGTCAGAATAGTTTCAGCCCTAATGCATATTACACATCACAAGTGTAGTTAGGCCAGAGTTTTATATTGCTTGGTAGGCGGGACAAAAACTTAATATACCAGGTATATAATACTTAGAGATATTTGTTTTTGTTCTCCCAAAATAAACAGTATGTTTCTAAGTGTTCAGTGTTAATTAAGTAGTAGTTAAACTTGTTTAACCCATCGTAACATATTGTCTTGTAGATTAAGTATTGTTTGCGCAATTAATTGTTATGTGATGAACACATGTTAACATGTGAAAGAATAAAAAAAATTCTGCTTTTCAGTTTTAGCATGTTTAGTTTTTTCCCACTCTTCATGTAAAGGGTCAGTGAAATCTGTGACCCAACTGAAAGAAAAGTCTTGCCTTGTACTCTTAACACATCTGTGTGACCAATGGTGAAATTCTTTTTAAAAATGAAAGCAGACAGTGCCATTCAGAATGTTCCATGTTCACAAACTAAAATGGAAACTTCTGTCAAGCTGAATATGCAGGTGTTTATTGACATGCCATACTCTGTTTAATACAACAGTCAGCTACCATAGGTTATGACAGCTCTCAACCAAATAACTCCGACAGATACAGAATTTCAGGGAATTTACTAGACATATGAAAGGAAGCAATGTGGTTTAAATATGTTTCTCACTTTTCTTTCATCACTTTTTTCTGCAACTCTTGAAAGAAAATAACTTAACACCGTTTTACACTTAGTCACAAATATATACTACTCAAAAGAAGTAAAAGAACACCCTATTTTTTTATACTACTATAGTTTATCGGCCACAACAGATTACCTATAGTGATATAGAAAGAATTGGGTGTGCTTTAACTTATGTATTGAGCCAGAAATTGAAAATCAATTATATTTCAAATTGATTTGTCTGAAGGCCTGTGTCATTAAGGAAATGTGATATGTTGAAGTCGTTAAATCTAAAGCTGTGTTACTGGAAGGAGAAGAATTGCAGAGCAACAAGGACATGTCTGTGGTGACTTCCAGTACAAGAGGTCACTACCACAGAGTCGTGTGTAGATAAGGGCAGTTATGTAACAGTCCAGGTCCCACAGGTCATAAGGAAGACTCACATTCACAAGTTGCTAGACCTGAATTGGTGTGCTGACAATTAGTACAAGGGCTGAATATATTTATTCATTGAACCCTTTCCCAGGGTTAATGTTGACCTCTGGTCTTTGACTTTAGTCAATGGGTTCCTTATGTATGTTACAAACTTGTTATCATTGGCTTTGAGTCCTTTACAGTGATTGAGTTTGAAGCTATAACCAAAGACGATTTAATATGCAGAGATATTGGTCTCAAGATAAACTGAAAATGATATTGAGATCCCAGTTTAATATAGATGGGCTAAAGGTTTGTTATCAAAATAGAACGCCTGTTGAAATGTGGCAGCATTAATTAGGTACCACTGTTGACATAAAAGGATTGACAAATATTTTTTGAGTTGATGATAGAAGACATTTTGTATTGTAAACACAATTTACAACTTGAGATGGGTGGTGTAATTCTATTTAGTTTCTGTTTTTAAGGGCATAACGAAAGACTAGTGGAAGATGAATAATAGTGATTTGAGACAGGGTTCAGTTTAAAAATGTAATACTGAAGTTTCAGCCTTGTTTGACTGGAATAGGGTATTGCCTACTGATAACAATGTCTTTTTGTAATTAAAATAAATCGGGCATGAAGTGATAGCATATCTGCAAAAAAGATGTTGCTGAAACAAGACCACAAAATCTGAATTAAAACCTTTCATTTCTTATGTTGTGTTCATTTTGCTTAATTTTTTGCATAAACTATCCCAGAATTGTCTTAAATAACACTTTACTTTGTTATGAGTATACACAGTTCTGAATTGATTTCTTTTTCATGTTGAAATGAATCAAATAAGTTTTTACTGCAATATTTCTTTGCATTGGATATATCCATCTCTTTTTAGAGATATCTGACGTGAAATGACTCCATAAGAGATGTTAAAACTACCCTCTAAATTACACCTCCTGGATGCCTGTGTGTAACTATATAGGCCTATTATAGGTATGAGAGCCATCCCGGCCTGCTTCACTGCAGTGACTGACTGATCCAAAGAGTGTGTCGAGTCTCTTCAGCCTCTCCCATAGTCTCGAGCCCCCTTAATGCTGTGAGATTCAACACTGGCTGCTCACCATTTCATCTACTCACAACGGGTCTTTTGGATATGAGGCTACCTGATTGGTCAGTAGTTTTTAGCTGTGTGTGTTAGAACCATGTCTGTCAAGTCTCGTGCTTCACCAGTGGTCAGAGCTGGACTCTTGCAGACAGGCATGCTCAGGGGTGGTTCAGACACCTGGACAGGTGACCAGTGGTCAAGAAGGGTGTGGGACAGAGAGACTGGTCAGATGGATAACACACCTTAACTCATCCTCCACCGTGTGATATAGATCATAATGCACCTGGTTGATAAAACTTATAACACACCTTGTATGATAAAAAAAAGTCCTATGTACCTTGTGATATAGGCATTTTATCTTTTGATCAGATTCTTATAAGAAATGATGGTTGAGTTTTAGTGTTGATCCTGTCTGGTTAAAAGCATGTTGGCAGAGGGTGTTTTTCTGGTTCAGGAGAGTGGATGTGCAAGGGTGTGATGAGGACTGATTGAATGGGACAACTCGTGAAGTAAACCTGTGTTTAACAGCTTTCCAATTTCTTGTGTCCCCCTGCCTCCCCCACCCTCTGTCCCTCACACCTCTACCCCAGGGGATGACTGGTCTCTATTCTGGAACACAGGGATTGTCATTCGATGGATGTGTATGTGTGAGCTTCGACAGTGACGACAGTGGATGTGTAAAGTATCTGCCAATCAAGGGATGGAGTCCATCACCTGGCTTACCTTCAGTTTTCTGCTCTTGGAACTGGTAAAATTCTTTTTTCTTTTTCTCAGAATGACACTTCAAGGAAAATTATTTCTGTTAATTAATGGTTGTCTTGATATGTTGATATTTTCTTTTCTAATTTTAACTCGGAATCTTTTAATTTAAAGGAATCATATTTTGGAATTAGCAAGAACCAAAATAAATGCAAAAATATCAAGAACAGTTAAGTTTTTCTATATTAATGAACAGAATATTTTTCATTGAAGTGTAATGAGTCAATAGAATACATTTTGGTATTTCTATTTTACAGCAAATTCTTAAATCTATTTATTTCATAGGCCAAGGAAAATCATGTAAAGAAATTGTGTGTTGTCATTGATATGGTTGCATACAATGGTTTGGTTTATGTAGAGTTAGTTGTCATATTTTGCTTAATAAATTATGTTCTCCCATTCAGTTTAGAATTATGTTAGTTAAAAAATGGCCTGTTTACCCTGTGGGGAATAACATTAAGAAGTGGTGAGTAAAATGAAACACACAGAGGCCCCATTAATGGTGTGAAATCCTTTCTTTAGATATGATAAAACCTGTGTCAGGGTACATAATAGTGAATCGACCATGTTCTGTGGACCGATATGCTTACTTTAACACAAAGAGTGCATTTCCCCTTCTCTTAAGTGTTAAATGTCCTTTGATCATTTGCACACTGTCGACAGGCTATCTGCCAACTTCATAGCCACAGAGCACTGTATTGTCAAAACATGCCACAAGCCTTCCCTGATGTTGTCATTATCTATGACCCCCGTAGCAGTTAAGCCATTTTTAATTTACTGTCTGCTCAAACTATGTATATGGCTTTTGGAGTATCAAGAAAAGTTTCATGTTTTTACTCTCTGATGAAACACTTAAGTGATGAAAAGGAAATGATTTAATGTTAGAAGGATGTCCCAAAAAAAGAATGTTGTAAATAAAATGATTTCTGATAGCAACTTATTTGTAGTATACCTGAAACTGCGTAGCCTCAACAAAATCACAATGGTACCTGAGATTACCTACTTTGATGTCCCCTCGTTATAACGCAAAATGTATCTCCTCTTTATTGCCCTTTAATAACATAGAAGTTTATTTAAAAAATATTTCTATGAATCTGACATTACTATGAAAACTTCTGTCACATTCATGCAGATATATCCTCATTATAAAGCAATCAATGCAAAAGTCCAAATGTATATGTGTTATAATGAGGGGGCACCTGATGTAAGTTTACATACATTATCCAGTTTCCGCAGCAGACTATATATCCTTTTACCAGCATATCGCCTGTCTCAGACTGGATACCATCACAGCATATGATTCCCTTCTCACTTACTGCAGTCTATATATCTGTCCCTTACTTGTGTTCTTTTATGTGGAAAACAGTTCAAATGAACATTTTCCTATGAAAATGACAATCAATTGGAATGAAGCATGCCATAAATGAAACGAGTGAGATCTTGGATGATAATTAGGATCAGGACTTCTCAAATACTTATGTGAATGGGTGGCCCTGTGAGTTCAGGCACTGCAGAGTAATGGCCTGGTTCCTGTTACACAAAGCAATTGTAGCATTACGACCCTCTTAAGTCAGTGTTATACTATGGGAGTTGCGACACTCAAGGAGCTGCAATTGCCTTGTGACACAAGACCCTGAAGCAGTTGGTCGTGAGTTCAGAGCTTGGGCACAAGTGGCCCTGTCATCTGAGGTGCCACAATATCTGTGCAGAGTTGCATTCCAGAAACTAATGATAATGGATTCTATTCACAATTCACCCTGATCAGACTGTCTGTGGTCTAGTGGGTAGAGTGTCTGCCCAAAGAGGAAGGTTGGTGGTTCGAGCCCCTGACTCTGTGATACCAAAACGCTGAGATGCTGTAATATAACTGAAAATAGTGTTCAAAGCAGTTTCAAACCCAGTTCATTCACTAAATGACAACTTTGCTCCAGATTATTATTCATGGCTTATCAGCACCTTGCCTGTGCTACTGGATTTCAAGGCAGTAAATGTCCACCATCTGCATCTTTTTTGGCTTTGTCCCACATTAAAGGGAGCAACTATTTGGTTTTCGGGGGCATGGGGATTTGGTTTGAGATGAGAAGTTATTTTTTTTATTATCTTGCCTCCATGTCAAATTGTTGATCTGATTGGTTCACATGATCTTGATAAAATACTCTGTATCCCACCCAGGAGGGAAATATATTTCTGAGCAGGAGAATTATTCCCTTGTACCCTGCTTCGAAGCAAATCACGTGACATAGCGCAAGTTAACATCAATTTTTATTTGTATTAATTTCTTTACAATGGCAGGTTGAAACGTAGGCAATTTGTTGTGGCACTATCACACATGGTATAAGGGTTTATGCCACTTGTGTGATACACAAGTTATGATGTTTAGGAGCTCAATTATTTTGTCCGACCAAATAAGTTGCTCAATTATGTTTTTAAAAATATATACAAATAATGAACTGTATTGTTAGGACACCTGTCTGCAAGAAAAGGGCACATTATATTTCCTACAATGAGAAGCATGTGTATTTTGTTATAGTAAATAATTCTGCCTTCTCCCTCCCTCCCTCCCCCTCCAAATAAAATCAAATCGTGTCTCCATTATAGGCTGCCACCGTGATATAACAGAAACACTGTCTGAGGCAGTGTTAAACCTAAATCACTTACTCATTCGGAAATACACCTCCTACCCTATTGCAACAATGTTGAAGGGGTGTATCCAAGTGCAACTTCAGTCCAGTTCAAACTCCAGCAGCCTTCTATGGTCATTTATCACTATGAAAGGATAAGGAAGGTATGGGGATATGGGGAAATATAAAGTCATATATCCAAGTAATTAGATGTGTCTCCATCATTAGGTATAGGGTATGCAGTGATGTGTTACATTCTGTTATATCAACTCACTTGGCAGAGAGAAGCAATGAAAGCAGCTTCACTTGGAAGTCAGTGATGTGTTCGGTGTTTGACACAATCCTGCACCTGTATGTATTCACCATCCTCCTGTGCAGTTTATGATGCGAAGTTATGTCACGGTTCAGAGGATATTTTATTAGAATTGACAGCTATGTCATTTATCGCTGATAACAGTTGAAGACTTTGAGCTGTCACCAGGTTCATTCTCTAGTGCAAGAGCATACACAGTTGTAGGGGGACTTCAGACACCTGATGCTATGAGGACCTAAGGGTGTACTTTTTTCGATTAGTGAAGCAAGGGTCTTTAATTTTGTTGTACGATGTTGTCTTGTGTTCCTGTAGTAGATCAGAGTGGCTGTTGTTGTACTTTGGTGTCTGAATTACAAGTTGACCTAGTGTAATACTCTAAAACCACTTCTGAACACTGGACAGAACACATGAATATAAAACTTTTAGAATGTCCATATGTTCTGAAAGATCCAGAATTATAGTGTTCAACAAACATATTAAGAACATTTCCACATGTTCTGATGATGTAACACTGTTAGAACACTTGTAAAGTGTTCTAAGCTTGTAAAGTGTTCTAAGCTTGTAAAGTGTTCTAAGCTTGTAAAGTGTTCTAAGCCTACATTCAAAACATACCATTGTTTCCGACAAATGCTTCTACATTATGGAAATAATATATTTCAAATACATCTTGGAAACTGCAATTTGCCTGATGCTTCACAATGCTTTCCAGAAAACAGTGACTTTCAATGAGGAAGAATTCATATCATAGCTACTACACCCCCATGCATACACACACAGATGAAATTCTGAGCTGTAAACATGAATTATTTGTTGTCTTTATTTGTAAAGCCCAGGTGGCCCAGCCCTGTGAGCAACAATCTGCTGTGCAGAGTTGCATCACTTGGGCACACCAAAAAAACTATCATATTGGGTTCGAATCTCAACTAACTCCAAATGTGTTTCTAGGTTTGTCATCACCATACATGTGCTAGTTGGTTTCATCAAAGTGATAATCGTCTGAGACCTGCATCACTTCGGGCTTTCCTCCGACATCAAACTGCCACACTGTGATGTAACTGGAATACTGTTCAAAGCGGTGTTAGTGAGTTGGATTTAACACCACTTTTAACAGTATTCCAGTTACATCACGGCGTGTCAGCTTAATGTGGGAGGAAAGCCCGAAGTGATGCAGGTCTCGGATGTTTACCACTTCGGTGAAACCCACGAGCACGGGTATGGTGCTGACAAACCTAGAAACATAATCGGACCCTCAATCATAGGTTTCTGGCGTGCGCAAGGGACGCAACTCTGCACAGCAAATCGCAGCGCCTTAGATGACTGGGCCACCCGTGCCCCCTCAAAGCGGTGTTAAACCCTGCTCAACCACTCACTCATGGTCTTAATTTGTCAGCCATGTCAACTTCTATCATCATTCCACATTATAACATGAAAATATATTCCGGATCATGTGGCTAGTCAAGTCATGTATGCTGATGTTGTTCATAACAGGTTACTAACTCTCATGTAGCAATGTGAAGCAGGTGATCCCAACTTAGCCTGAATTGTTACCAATTATGTCCATCATTCTTCCTCATCCTCATGTTCAGCTACTTGAGATATGTTAAGTTGCAAGTCTTTCATGAAGCGTTTGTACCCCTCAAGAACGATAGTTTGTAACAGTGCCATGATCATAGCGTATGCTTTAGAAACCTTCATATAAAATTTCTATTTAATGATAAGACGGCAAACACACCATTATTCCGTGCCTGTAAACTGTATCTGTCACCATGAAGGTTTCTTGGAGTGGACTCCATCAATATATCGACTGGTTCAAGAGGATTCCAAGACATTACTTTTCAAGGCAGTCAGACTCAGGAACATCCTACAACTCAAAACATTTTTTTCATAGTCATATATTCATCAAAGTCGTACACACTGTGTAAGAATTGCTCTTATGAATGCTGGTTGGTACACACAAGATTACTGTAACACTCACATGTATCATTGTTTACAGGTTGCCAACTGTTTTGCGATAATAATCTGTCTAAGGCACTGTAATTTGCTACATCGTTGCCTCCCTTAGGCATGCAAGAAAAGAATGGTCATGAGTTCCATTCCGAGATTGGTTCGTGGAAATGTCAGCACCATACCCATGCTCATGGGTTTCACCAACGTGCTATTCATCTTACTCCTACATGAACTTGGGCTTTTCTCCCCAATCAAGCTGCAGTGACTGTAGTCCAGTTTTATAACGTCTTGCCTAAGTATGTGGTTAGGTATTGTGAAGGTTTGTGATTTGTGACATTGTCTTACTTTGCTGCCACTCATATTAACCTCAGTGATGGGTGATGCATGCAGTGATTGTTCTGCCTTTATTGAACAGTTCAAATGTCAATAAGAACCTTCAAGTGGAATTGTCAATTGATACGCAGCGCGGCCCCTTGAATGTATCAGGGTGGCAGTTGTAGGGAAGTTGTTCTATTGTTGTCATGTTTGACTTTGTCAACTCACATTTAGGGAGAAGGAGCACAACATGTATAATCAGTCAATGAATCTGTCCAGGTGAACTGGATCGTTAACCTCTCAGGATTGCATACCTGTGAACATGTCCTATGACTGGGCTGGCGAGCAGCATTAATACCACTCACTGTTTCATGCTACAAGTAATCAAAGGTTGGTTTCCAATGTTCTATTGTTCAAGCAAACAAGAGACGCATGACAGTTTAACAGGTGGGCACTTCCAACAATGCACTCGGTCATGTTGCCTGATGGTTGACTGACTGGACAGGCCTTGACACCCAGACAACGGTGAGACAGACCTAACTGAGTGAACCCACTGTCCTACCAGTTACAATACTATCCATACCGGCCAGACTCCAACGATGAATACTGCACTTGGTGAACTTTCTAAGGCTGTAGTTAGGATGATTCTCTCCACAATAGATGTATTTCATGCAGAAAGGAAACTTAATAAGAGAAACTTTACGCTTCTTGTGTGTAACTTTTTGTCAAATAAGTTTTGTGTTTCTTGGCATTTGTGGTGTAGTGTTCAGTGTTCGTAGAAAGTTAATTATTGGTAAATATATAATTTGGATCCTGAATTATGTGGAGGTCTTAACAATATTGGTCCTTATACAAAGGTTTTACACTGTCAAGTCTTCATTCACCTATGGAAACTGACTGTGCATAATTACTAGAGTCATTCATTCACAAGTCGGTCATCATCTTATGCTTCTCCATGTGTGTGTGTGACATCTTCACAAGGTCAGTCTTGTAGGTTAAAATGGTGACTTATAGGGAAACATTGAGCCAAGGTGAAAGAAACAATATTTGAAGCCGAAATCTTTTTTCCAATAATGTTTCCATTGGAATTCCTTCTAGTTTAGAAATTTAGAATGTACATCCAATATTGTCTTGGGTGAACACCCGGAAAGACAGTCTCTTGGCTCTGCCCCTACCCCTGCCTTTTTGTTTTGCCCAAATTAACAGTGCCTTTTTTGTTTTGCCCTAAGATCTGCCTTCTTGTTTTGCCCTTAGATCTGCCTTCTTGTTTTGCCCTTAGATCTGCCTTCTTGTTTTGCCCTTAGATCTGCCTTCTTGTTTTGCCCTTAGATCTGCAGACTCTGGCAACAATTACTCAATTACTGATGATATGAAAATCCTTTCAGTCCATCAATAAACAATAGAGCACTGGTAGCTAGGCCAGTGGTTAAAGCATTGTCCTGTCATGTAAAGAACCAGGTTTGATTCCCACCAGGTGCGCAATGTGTGAAGCCCATTCTTAGTGGCACTCACTGTGATATTGCTGTAAGCAGCATAAAACCACACTCACTCACCAAATTAATTGCCTCATTCGAGGACATGAATGTGCTAATAGAACATAATCAGGGATCAACAAAAGATCCCATGTCGACCAGACGTTGATCTTGGATCATGCCCCACCCTGTCAGTCATCACCCCCTCCCATCCAGGTAGTCACCTTTGTCCCCCCCCCCTCCATATTATCACCTGCACAAGCCTTAACTTACTATTTTATTAGCACCTCACACAGGACGTAATTGCTATTTGCATTCCGTTGGTTTCAATGGGTGTCAGTTGGAGAAGCAGTGACAATAAAAGTTATGTGTATGTGTTATTTGAGTAGTGAAAATGGCTACCCATGGCTACCCAGAATCACCCCAGTAAGCGAAAAGGGACACCAAAGAAGCAATTAACACAATTTAGGTCAAATTGTATAAGATAATCAACCAAATTATTTGCTTTTTGTGAAGTGAGAATACAATAACAGGCACAATGTATTGAAATTATATACATCCGCCACTCATGAATTATGACATACAGGTGATCAACTGCAAAAAATGATACCTTTGGAAATTGCACTTTTGAATGTTGAACCCCTAAACTGAGAGCCCTAGAGGTGAAAGTGAGGCTAATCGAACACATCCGGAGGTGGGAACCACACACACTGTTTTGTGATGATGTCCTCAGACCTGTGTACAGAACTGTCAGTGCTCAGGTGTGACTACCAATGTCATTACACTATTTCTAGTGGACTAAATCCATGCACAGAGCCCATCATCCGGCTCCCCTGAGTAACATTGGCCAAAGACATACATACATTATATATACGTCTCTGCATTGGCAGAGACTGTAAGATCATGTCAAGTTGTCATTGTGCTGAGTAATTACTCTGCTATTGAGAAACACAATGATTTTAAAGGTCTGTACCTGTAATATGTAAAATGAAATATTTCTCAACATTTAACTTAATTTTTTGGGGGAAATGTCAACATGTTAAAACTTTTGGATGATCTTTATTATCTAATGTCAGTTTGAAAAGATAAGGGTTTGGTGTGAATTTCATTGTGCTAGGTACACTGGTTATTGTGATCTATTGCACGGCTTGTAGGAAAATCAATTTACCCTGTTAGCAGTTTCGTGTAAAAACATAATTACTAATATGTACTGGCTAGTGACTAGTTATCGCTGAGGATCAATTATCGCCAACTCCCTGTTATAGCGCGCACGTTATCGCATCTCATTTTATTTTGGCTAATCATAAGAGGAGAGAAATATTTATCCAAAAATGATGAACGAAATGGACTCGTGTTAGGAAATATTTGAAAATAAACACCATAAACACCTTGCTCAAGTACAACTTTAGAAAAGACACCTGGGCGGTGTCACGTGACTAATTCACGTGAAAAGATATATCAAACAACACGATGCACTTTCAGTTCTGTCATTGCTTTCTATCTGCCTTTCATTTCTTCCCCTCAAAAAAATTCTTAAACCTATTTGAGCTATATTTCCAAAAATGCATAACCTGTATATATTGTGAAATCCATAGTACATAGTGTTGAGGAAAAGCATGTGTAGAATATTGGTTTTTGTCACCTTGGCAGACGATCAATTGATAATAGCATTTCTTATTCACTTTGATGAATAGGGGGGGTCAGGTGGTCTAATGGTTAAAGCATTCGCTCGTCACACAGAAGACCTGGGTTCGAATCCCGACATGGGTACAATGTGTGAAGCCCTTTTCTGGCATCCCCTACTTGATATTACTGGAATATTGCGAAAAGCGGCATAAAACCATACTCGCTCACTCATTTTGATGAATAAAAAAATTGAGTGCGATACCCATGATACTAAAAAATGTAATTTGTATAAATGACGCAGTGCGCGTGATCACGTGGCACGTGCTGTTAACATGATGATGATAACTGGTAAATTCTATTTCCACTGTTTTGATTCCCTTTCGTAGCATTATAACAGAAATCAACTGAATCTTTTTCCACAGAAAGAAACAAGCACATTTGCTCATAGTTTCACAAAAATTAAAGTTATTGGTACAGTCAACTTTGTACACAGAATATGTCAGAAATAACATGAACAAAATAGCGATAACTGGTCTGTGACCAGTAACAATTTTTAATATTTTAAGCACATCTAAGACAATGATATTATCCTTGATATCATTACTCCTAACATATATTGCAATGTGTGAAGCCCATTTCTGTTGTTCACCGCCATGATATTGCTGGCATCAGTCTGAGAGGCAGGCTGGCAGATGAGCATCAAACGCCATTTAGTTATATAGGGCTGGCTATCCAGTTGAATATGTGGGGCCAACCTTCTTGTTTGCTGTTGTGATTTATTTTATTTCAGTATATTACTCATGAATGTTTACAGATCTAGTTGATATCTGTGATCCCTGCCCCCTTCATTCCTCCCTGCAGGTGCCCCCTGCCTTCTAAAAGCAGGTACCCTCCCCACTAATAAGCAGGTGTCACTTCCTTACCCCCCATTATGAGCAGGTGCCCCTTTAGGTAGAGATAACTGTCAATCATTGCACCGGATATCTAATATATTTGGACAGTCATGACCTGCTATTTTTTTACCAGCTGATATGGTTAATCTATTGTGTGTGTACTAACATCAAACATAGCAGCGTTAAGATATAGCTCTTTTATAGGCTAGTAATACAACTAGGATTTACAACAAACCTCAGTGTTAGCTGGGGAGATATAATTCTGACTGCTGTGCTCTGCAGTTAATAGAGTTGGCAATGGTTGTTGTAGAGGAGGAGATTAAACATTACGGATAGAATCTTCAGCTTGTTGTGAAAGCGATTGCTCCAATCCCATAGCTGTGTCCCGTAGCTAGATTACTTTAATTAATATGGATTGAAAGGTTGATTTAAATGGTTGGTGAGTTTGTATGTAAGATATGCATTTATGCATCTGTTTGATTAAGATTTAGTTCCTTTTTTCTGAAGTTAAAATAAGAAAAAAATACATTAATATTGACTCCAGTTCACTATGAATTCAAACTCTGCTTGTTCTTTGAAACCTTCTAGTGGGACTGTATCAACGGCTGATTTCCAAGAAATAACTGATACCTGTAGTTAGTGTCTACACTGCGACTTCCCTCTGACATCAAGCTGACAGGCCATGATATGAGTGAAGTAGGGACTCTCTCTCCCACTCTGTCAGGAAGCAATCAAAAATTAAATCTTTATACTTTAATGAATTATATCTTATATTTGTTAATATAAATTGAAGATGATATTCTTACAATAATATCACACAATTGATTTTAAAGTTTGTTTTTATATTCCATGCTTTCATTGGTGTTAAGTGCTATCCACAACTCTTAAGACTGAAGACTACAAACAAGTCATAGACCTGAGAGGACCTAATTTCAGAAGTGCATATATTCAAGGCTTTGTAAGATTTATCTGGATCCATTTTTCTTGTGTGAAAGGGGTAATTCCCAACGAATATGTTTACACTGCACCACAAACACACAAACACCCCACCCCACCCCACCCCACCCCACCCAACCCCACCCAACCCCTAACCTATGATTGTGGGTTCGAATCCCGGTTCGCCCCGATTATGTTTTTAGGTTTGTCAGCACCATACCCGTGCTCCTGGGTTTCACCAAAGTGGTAAACGTCCGAGACCTGCATCACTTTGGGCTTTCCTCCCACATTAAGCTGACACGCCGAAATATAATTGGAATACTGTTAAAAGGGGCGTTAAACCCAACTCACTCACTCACTAATTTGTCAAACAGTGTAAGCCTGAACATAGTGAATAATATTTGTTTTCAAATCATTTTGTAGATTTACACAGACCAAGAATCATAACATGTTTCAGACACTCCAAGACTTTGATTTAGTCCCTTGGGGAACTTTGAGGCAGGTCAGAGGAGCAGCCCCTATCTGGCATCAAGTGTCATAACCCTTAATCCCTTTGTTGAGCCTTGACACAATATGAGACACTCCTAGCCTCACTTGTCCAGATTCTATATCAATCATTTCCCTATCTCTTCTACATCATCCCCTTGAGAACTGTCCATATGGCTTGGATTGGTAACCTCATCCCTGACTGAAGCAGGTCAGCTTAATATTGGGCTTAATGTTGGAGAATCTGTGGATCAGTTCCATGTTGATACTGATAGTGATAGTGATAGTATATACGTTGTCTGATAGTATCCCGTATAGTCCCTATGAAACCCACCCCCTATCCCATCTTCCATGTATATACTCACACTCCCCCCCACCCCTCCATGTATACACTCATACCTCCCCACCCCTCCATGTACTGTCACACCTCCCCCAACCCTCCATGTATACACTCATACCTCCCCACCCCTCCATGTATACACTCATACCTCCCCACCCCTCCATGTATACACTCATACCTCCCCAACGCTCCATGTATACACTCATACCTCCCCACCCCTCCATGTATACACTGATACCACCCCACCCCTCCATGTATACACTCATACCTCCCCACCCCTCCATGTATACACTGATACCACCCCACCCCTCCATGTATACACTCATACCTCCCCACCCCTCCACGTATACACTCATACCTCCCCACCCCTCCATGTACTGTCACACCTCCCCCAACACTTCATGTATACACTCATACCTCCCCACCACCCCATGTATACACTCATACCACCCCACCCCTCCATGTATACACTCATACCTCCCCACCCCTCCATGTACTGTCACACCTCCCCCAACCCTCCATGTATACACTCATACCTCCCCAACACTTCATGTATACACTCATACCTCCCCACCACCCCATGTATACACTCATACCTCCCCACCCCTCCATGTATACACTCATACCTCCCCACCCCTCCATGTATACACTCATACCTCCCCACCACCCCCACCCGTCCATGTATACACTCATACCTCCCCACCCCTCCATGTATACACTCATACCTCCCCACCCCTCCATGTACTGTCACACCTCCCCCAACCCTCCATGTATACACTCATACCTCCCCAACACTTCATGTATACACTCATACCTCCCCACCACCCCATGTATACACTCATACCTCCCCACCCCTCCATGTATACACTCATACCTCCCCACCCCTCCATGTATACACTCATACCTCCCCACCACCCCCACCCGTCCATGTATACACTCATACCTCCCCACCCCTCCATGTATACACTCATACCTCCCCACCCCTCCATGTATACACTCATACCTCCCCACCCCTCCATGTATACACTCATACCTCCCCACCCCTCCATGTACTGTCACACCTCCCCCAACCCTCCATGTATACACTCATACCTCCCCACCCCTCCATGTATACACTCATACCTCCCACCCCTCCATGTATACACTCATACCTCCCCACCCCTCCATGTATACACTCATACCTCCCCAACACTCCATGTATACACTCATACCTCCCCACCCCTCCATGTACTGTCACACCTCCCCCAACCCTCCATGTATACACTCATACCACCCCACCCCTCCATGTATACACTCATACCTCCCCACCCCTCCATGTATACACTCATACCTCCCCACCCCTCCATGTATACACTCATACCTCCCCACCCCTCCATGTACTGTCACACCTCCCCCAACCCTCCATGTATACACTCATACCTCCCCAACACTCCATGTATACACTCATACCTCCCCACCCCTCCATGTATACACTCATACCTCCCCCAACCCTCCATATACTGTCACACCTCCCCCAACCCTCCATGTATACACTCATACCTCCCCACCCCTCCATGTATACACTCACACCTCCCCCAACCCTCCATGTATACACTCATACCTCCCCACCCCTCCATGTATACACTCATACCTCCCCACCCCTCCATGTATACACTCATACCTCCCCACCCCTCCACGTATACACTCATACCTCCCCACCCCTCCACGTATACACTCACACCTCCCCCAACCCTCCATGTATACACTCATACCTCCCCACCCCTCCATGTATACACTCATACCTCCCCACCCCTCCATGTATACACTCATACCTCCCCACCCCTCCATGTATACACTCATACCTCCCCAACCCTCCATGTATACACTCATACGTCCCCACCCCTCCATGTATACACTCATACCTCCCCACTCCTCCATGTATACACTCATACCTCCCCACCCCTCCATGTATACACTCATACCTCCCCACCCCTCCATGTATACACTCATACCTCCCCACCCCTCCATGTATACACTCACACCTCCCCCAACCCTCCATGTATACACTCATACCTCCCCACCCCTCCATGTATACACTCATACCTCCCCACCCTCCATGTATACACTCATACCTCCCCACCCCTCCATGTATACACTCATACCTCCCCACCCCTCCATGTACTGTCACACCTCCCCCAACCCTCCATGTATACACTCATACCTCCCCACCCCTCCATGTATACACTCATACCTCCCCACCCCTCCATGTATACACTCATACCTCCCCACCCCTCCATGTATACACTCATACCTCCCCACCCCTCCATGTATACACTCATACCTCCCCACCCCTCCATGTATACACTCATACCTCCCCACCCCTCCATGTATACACTCATACCTCCCCAACCCTCCATGTATACACTCATACGTCCCCACCCCTCCATGTATACACTCATACCTCCCCACTCCTCCATGTATACACTCATACCTCCCCACCCCTCCATGTATACACTCATACCTCCCCACCCCTCCATGTATACACTCATACCTCCCCACCCCTCCATGTATACACTCACACCTCCCCCAACCCTCCATGTATACACTCATACCTCCCCACCCCTCCATGTATACACTCATACCTCCCCACCCTCCATGTATACACTCATACCTCCCCACCCCTCCATGTATACACTCATACCTCCCCACCCCTCCATGTACTGTCACACCTCCCCCAACCCTCCATGTATACACTCATACCTCCCCACCCCTCCATGTATACACTCATACCTCCCCACCCCTCCATGTATACACTCATACCTCCCCACCCCTCCATGTATACACTCATACCTCCCCACCCTTCCATGTATACACTCATACCTCCCCACCCCTCCATGTATACACTCATACCTCCCCACCCCTCCATGTATACACTCATACCTCCCCACCCCTCCATGTATACACTCATACCTCCCCACTCCTCCATGTATACACTCATACCTCCCCACTCCTCCATGTATACACTGATACCACCCCACCCCTCCATGTATACACTCATACCTCCCCACCCCTCCATGTATACACTCATACCTCCCCACCCCTCCATGTACTGTCACACCTCCCCCAACCCTCCATGTATACACTCATACCTCCCCACCCCTCCATGTATACACTCATACCTCCCCACCCCTCCATGTATACACTCATACCTCCCACCCCTCCATGTATACACTCATACCTCCCCACCCCTCCACGTATACACTCATACCTCCCCACCCCTCCATGTATACACTCATACCTCCCCACCCCTCCATGTATACACTCATACCTCCCCACCCCTCCATGTATACATTCATACCTCCCCACCCCTCCATGTATACATTCATACCTCCCCACCCCTCCACGTATACACTCATACCTCCCCACCCCTCCACGTATACACTCATACCTCCCCACCCCTCCACGTATACACTCATACCTCCCCACCCCTCCATGTATACACTCATACCTCCCCACCCCGCCATGTCTACACTCATACCTCCCACCCCTCCATGTATTTATTCATACCTTCCCACCCCTCCATGTATACACTCATACCTCCCCACCCCTCCATGTATACACTCATACCTCCCCACCCCTCCCCACCCCTCCATGTATACACTCATACCTCCCCACCCCTCCATGTATACACTCATACCTCCCCACCACCCCATGTATACATTCATACCTCCCCACCCCTCCATGTATACACTCATACCTGCCCACCCCTTCATGTATACACTCATACCACCCCACCCCTCCATGTATACACTCATACCTCCCCACCCCTCCATGTATACACTGATACCACCCCACCCCTCCATGTAAACACTCATACTTCCCCACCCCTCCAAGTAAACACTCATACCTCCCCACCCCTCCATGTATACACTCATACCTCCCCACCCCCCCCCACCCGTCCATGTATACACTCATACCTCCCCACCCCTCCATGTCTACACTCATACCTCCCCACCCCTCCATGTATACACTCATACCTCCCCACCCCTCCATGTATACACTCATACTTCCCCACCCCTCCATGTACTGTCACACCTCCCCCAACCCTCCATATAGACACTCATAACCCACCCCTCCATGTACACCCCCTCCCCAAATACTTCCACTCTCTCAACTATTTGTTTCACTTCCCCACCTCCTTGCACCCCCTCCTCCTTGCACCTCCCTCCATGATCCCCCCCTCCCCATATAGAAGTTTCAAGTCCTTCCATGTACTGTTTCCTCTCTCCCATACATGTTTCGCTCCACCTCTCTCCATGTAGTTTCCCCCTCCCTAATCCACCTGCCATTTATTGACAAAACAGACTCAGTATCTGGGGACAGTGGAACCCAAGCCTGATAAGCAGAAGGTCAAATCCTCCTCGTACTATTTACTCATCTGATACTGCTGAGGTATATCCAATGGTCACTCTGTTTGTTTCCCCTCTATGTTATACGGGAATATTGGGTGGTCAGTATAGACGATATTAACTGAGGATATTAACCTGGTTGAAAGCTGCGTGTGGTCAGGGCTAGTGATAATCCTCGACCAAGAAGGTACTTATAAAATCGGTGACACAGGGTTACTTCTAACATGCACTTTGGAAATTACCTATTTCATTTAAAAAAAATTCCATGTTTTTTAATAGAAATTATATATCCACCACAGCATCATTTAAGATTGAGAAGTCACTTTAATCTGTTGATTCAGGAAATACAATAATCCCTTCAGGGCTCATTGATTCTACTTTGGGAATGAACTGATGCAAGTGATTTCTCCTCCACGGACACAAAGCGTGAAGCTCATATTTTGTCTCCTCACCATGATATTGCATGAATATTGCGACAAGTGGCATAAAACCTGTTTCACTCAATGGCTACATGGAACTCTTGGTGTTTCCCATTATGGCTGTAGTCTGTGAAAATCATTCATGTCTTCCCTTAGCTGTACTTTGATTGCCACTTTACCAAACCAAGCTGACCCGTGAAGATCCAGGGTAGAACAAGTCTTCAGCAACCCATGCTTGCCGTGAAAAGCGACTATGCTTGTCATAAGAGGCAACTAATGGGATTGGGTGGTCAGACTCTTTGATTTGGTTGATGCATGTCATTGTATCCAATTTGCCTGGATCGATGCTCATGATATCAATCACTGGATTGTCTGGTCCAGACTTGATTATTTACAGACCACAGTCATATGGCGGGACTATTGCTGAGTGCAGCATTAAACAAACAAACCAAACATTGATGTACAGAGAAACCCAACCAAGTGAGTTGGGTCATCCAGACATGCCAAGATACAATATATACACGTCTAAGCCATTAATGAATCAGTTTCACTTAAGTATTTATGTTTTGTACAAGTTCGGTTTTCAGCACCACAAGATCTACAGGCAGGATAAGATAATGTAAAAAATGTTTTTAAACAAAAAGATATGAAGGAAATGAGAAATATATGTTTCTCCGCCTTCCCACCCCCTACACCCATCAGAAACTTTTGCAACTCAACTTAGTGTGGCATATGTTAAATGGGAACAGCAATCTGTCAGGTGGCAAACATATACTTGAATTATGAAGCCATGAAAGCTGAATGTTACAATATAAGACATACCTGGAAACCTTTCAAAAGATTTTGGCAGCTATTTTGACATTTGCATGTATCATGCATATTAAATCTATACCAGATATGTTTTTTTTATTGTTTGCTTGAACATGAATGTGGAATGCATATTTCCAAATGGCTATTAGATACTCTTTGGGAGGTATCCATTCTGTGCAGGCTGTATTGTTTGGTTTCAAGGATCTGGTACACTCAGTGCATGAATATGATCTGACTGTCAGGGTTTTGGAATGAGTTGGATCATCATGGAGTAACAATGGACGACAGAAGGGTCAAGATCAAAATCAACTTCATTAATATGACCAGTAGTTCCTGGGATATGGGGCCTCATCTGATGGTGTACCACTGGTAGTTGGAAGGGTAGAGGTGCATGGATGGCCTCATCTGATGGTGTACCAATGGTAGTTGGAGGGGTAGAGGTGCCGTGGCGGCCTCATCTGATGGTGTACCACTGGTAGTTGGAGGGGTGGAGGTGCCATGATGGCCTCATCTGATGGTATACCACTGGTAGTTGGAGGGGTGGAGGTGCTGTGATGGCCTCCTCTGATGGTGTACCAATGGTAGTTGGAGGGGTAGAGGTGCCGTGGCGGCCTCATCTGATGGTGTACCACTGGTAGTTGGAGGGGTGGAGGTGCCATGATGGCCTCATCTGATGATGTACCACTGGTAGTTGGAGGGGTGGAGGTGCCATGATGGCCTCATCTGATGATGTACCACTGGTAGTTCGAGGGGTGGAGGTTCCATGATGGCCTCATCTGATGGTGTACCACTGGTAGTTCGAGGGGTGGAGGTGCCATGATGGCCTCATCTCATGATGTACCACTGGTAGTTGGAGGGGTGGAGGTGCCATGATGGCCTCATCTGATGATGTACCACTGGTAGTTGGAGGGGTAGAGGTGCATGGATGGCCACATCTGATGGTGTACCACTGGTAGTTGGCGGGGTAGGGGTGCATGGATGGCCACATCTGATGGTGTACCAATGGTAGTTGGAGGGGTAGAGGTGCCGTGGCGGCCTCATCTGATGGTGTACCACTGGTAGTTTGAGGGGTAGAGGTGCATGGATGGCCACATCTGATGATGTACCACTGGTAGTTGGAGGGGTAGAGGTGCCGTGATGGCCTCATCTGATGATGTACCACTGGTAGTTGGAGGGGTAGAGGTGCCGTGGTGGGGCCAAAATCTATAGGCAGTGATATGACAACACAGCAATGTTGAAATAATCCGGCTTGCAAATTGTCACATTACAGCACATTAAGTTAACCAAATCTGATATGTTTTGCTGCATAATATAGACATTAATGATTCTTATTTCCCTGCAATTTGATAAGACTGGTTGTCGTCTTACTTGGACTATTTTTGCAATGTTACCTGTCATATCTCTCCCTGCATGTCTTCATATACAACCAACACCAACCTTATCATGGAAAAACATCACCAACTGTACATCATGCCCGTTTTTTCTACCATAAATCCCAATTAACAAAAAGCAAAAGATGCTAACAGCCCTGTAGAGACTCTTAGTGAATGCATCAAATAAACTATCCCCAGACTTCTAACAAATTGGTGTAACTTTTCAACATGAGAATACTTCTGTGATAATTGTGATCTCCCAATGGAACAATGGTGCAGGTGCATGTAGCATTAGAGACAGGTATGCCATATATTACACTGTACCTTATATCCAGATGGGGGAAAACATCCTCCCTGAAACACAGTACATAAAGAGGAGGATTGTTGTATCATATTTCCTTTGTTAGGCTCTGAACTTGAAATACGGTTTTAATGAATCAGATTTAAGGAAGATAAGTTGATGTTTCCAGTGAGGTGTTTTTTCAAATAAAATTACTTTTTCTCTTGTTTTCCTATTAATGGATACATTTATTTTTATAAAGATGAAACAAAATGAGCTGCCATGGTTGAAGACGACTTTTCATTGGATCCAAATTGGTGCTCATGTTATCAATCATTTGTTTGTCACTAACAGGCTTCATGTCAAATAATGCCAGAAAAAATACATGGTGTGAAGGGAAGGCACTCATTATACTATTGCAATGCTATATAAAATGCCTCAAATACCGTATTCGACGTAATAAGCGCCCAGGGCGCTCTCAAAATTAGAAATAGGGGGCTCTTATTAGGATATTATTTTGGTGAAAAAAAACAGTTAAAAGATATATTTCGTGGTTTATGGTGACAGGCTGAAATGTTTATGTACGACAGATATGTTTTTCAAAAATTTAATTGCTCATAACTAAGGGTGCATATAACGCACGATTATGTATTATACGTGAATAAATAAGTCTTGTGTACACTGATCAATCGGAAGGGGTGCTAATTGGGATTGTTCACTAGCCAATATATCTGCAAATATCGCCGTGGGCGCTTATTAGAGCGGGGCGCTTATTACGTCGAATACGGTAGTCGTCCATACCATTTACTGTGTGGATATGATAGTTTCCACATGTTATATACCAGTAAGGCCCTTCTTTTCTTAATACTTGCATTATGTTACTCCAATATTTGAAAAGGTAGGTAAGAAATAGGGACATTTCTGTATATAAAAGAAATCAAAAGAAATGATGAATGGTATATAGTTTTAGGATACTGGTACTGGTGACATTAAATATATTTTCTTTAACCTAAGGGTCAAGTAATATAATAGGATGTTCATTTGGAACTCCCTCCTACAGTTACAAGGTTTGACAAAATGAAAAGGATGATAAATCTGTGTGTGAAGAAATACTCTTTGTGTTTATTAAGGGGATAATATGGCAGTTTGGATAAGGTCATGGTACCATGGGGCCATGGGAATGTGGATACATCACAGGGTTCATGGGGTGGCCTTAGTTCTCAAGTATTGACGTTTCATGCCGAACACAGGCATCTGCCCAATTGTGAAGTGATGCTCATGATGTCAATCATTGGATTGTCTGGTCCAGACTTGATTACTTACAGACCGCCGTCCTATAGCAGAAATATTGTTCAGTGTGGCATTAAACAGACAGGGATCTGATGCACTGGTTTCAATATGTAATGACAGGTTACAGGAAAAAAATATGGAATCTGAAAGATGTAGCTGTAGAACATTTATCATCTGAATGCTAAGAAATGCTGGCCGTACTTCAACTGGGAAAAATGTTTTAGAATGGGCGTGATAAAGAGAGATAGAAAGGAGACCCAGCCTTGTCTGCATCTTCAATTAAAGATACGTTATAAATGGAATTTTATGGGTGAGATCATCAGATACTGAAGCTGGAGAATATAGCTAAGGACTGATGACCCAGGCAGGCATGTGTTCTACGAGATATCTGACAGCCGGAAACATGGTGCCCCGCCTCAGTCCAGGGCGAGGGAAGGACCCATGTAGCACTAATGACCATGAACTACCTGAAAGTGTGTGCTCAGATAACCACTGCAGTGGAAGGTGTACACATTTGTGAGAAACGGACGATCCACCTGTAGATTAAATTCCTGGACTGTAGAAGGGAGCAGATCACCATGTCTGCCCTGGAGATACAACAGGTTTCTTCATCACCTTTATGATTGTGGGTTATGGCACAGAAAAAAGACATGAAAGAGTTCTAAAAATGTTTTCCTTTTTTCACTCTTTTGTAGGGCATTAGTGCCGAACTCAAGATTCTGTGGTGAGGAGGACTGATATGACATGCATGCTACTTGTGTGGGGGTGGGAACATGAGAATTGAACACCCACTTAATTGGATGTTTGATGGGCGGTTATCATGTCATCTGGTTTCTGAAGATTGTCACAATACTGACCTGGTTTGGGGAACACTTTAAAAAAATAACAGAACCTGCTACTTGACCTGAATATATACATTGGAGAGCACTGTCAATACATACAGGTGTCCATTGAATTCAGTATGTGCAAACTGTGTTCCTTGTCCACCCATTCTCCCTACTTGTAGAATAGTTTGTCCAAAGGTCTAAGATGCTGTGCAGTATTGTCCCTTAGCCATGCCAGGATCTGGTGGTTGCGGGTTCAAACCCCAGATTTCCTCTTGATTTTGACCCTTGATTTGTCAGCACTATACCTGTTCTCATGAGTTTCATCACAGTGGGGTACTTAGGCACTATCTCTTAAAAATTACCTTCAGTTTCATTCTACAAGTAGTAGATTACTTGTTGATTGACACATGCATGATATATAAGGTCTAAACCAAGGCATGGATTATTTAAGTACTTGGTTTGGAATCTAAAGTTGTATAATTTTACAAAATGTCAAATTTCAAGAACTATATTGTCTCTCCACAAATGTGTTTCTTTATGTTTTATGATTTCATTGTTTTGTACCGGTCTGTACATTACTGTGCCAAAGAATAAGTTTCATACTGTTGAAAGGCAGTGGGTAGCCTAGTGGTTAAAATGTTTGACTGTCATATCAAAGAATTGTTTGATTCCATAAATGGGTACACATAAATGGGTACAATGTGTGGAGCCTATACTGGTGTACACCACCATGACAAATCATGCTAATATTGCTAAGTCAGCATATGATCGTACTCAATCACCATACTATTTCTACCAGAACATTGCAGACTTAAAACTCATTCAGGTAATCAAACCGATCACAATTTCTATGGAAAAGAAACTGACACAGAAGAGCTAAGGTCTGTGGTTAACTGTAAACACACATGTTCAGCAAATCTTACAGCATTTAACAGCATGTAAAAACATTAATCTATCAGGCTTTTGAATGTACCAACAGGTGGCAGGCAAGACCATCCTCTAGATACCTTTTGGAAAAACAATTTGTATTTAATAATTTCTTGCAAAGTTTTCTATTTAATTTATGGATTGCGAAAAGAAATGAAAGGTAAGGATGATGAGTGAATGGGAAGTTGAAAATTGTAGATAAATAGTTTAAAATAACATGCATAAACTCATCCTTGATAATGTCAATGACACTAATATTTTAGGATGATTATTTTGTGGTTGGTGGAAATAAGGAAAATGTCCTACTGTTCACAAAGATCCGTGAAGATCCCGATAGAGAATATATCATCAGCAACCCATGTTTGCCGTAAGAGGTGACTATGCTTGGAAGAGGTGACGAATGGGATCGAGTGGTCAGACTCGTTGACTTAGTTGATGTTCATGGTGTCAATCACTGGATTGCCTGGTCCAGACTCAATTATTTAAAATCCTTCCCATCATATAGCTGAAATATTGTTGAGTGCAGTGTTAAACAACAAATAAACTGTTCACAAATAAGTTCATTCCATCAGTATACTCAAGGCTGGTGGGTGTGGTTGTCACAGGTACCATTAATTGTGTGAAGTAAACATGGTAATAAATGTGCAAGGGTGTAATGAAAGTTTTAGATATGATCTATTGGATAGTGATAGACCATATGAATATGTCAATCTCCTTGCTTCAATTAAGTCAAATGCCTTGATAAGTCTCCACAATATGTGTGTAAACACACAATAGTATCAGTGGGTCAGTGCAAGGGAGATACAGTTCTCCATCCAAGACAATTCCTATCTGGGATCAGTATTGTCTGAATCCATTGGGCCTGCTATCAGTTACTGATATTAATATCCCATGAGCTATCCATGGACGACATTTGAGCCCCTCTCGAAATGTCTCTTTCGGGTATCCAAGTCGAGTGTTGTGAAATGTGGTCAGTAGGTAGAATAAGTCGGATAGAGCAGAAATTATGTATTTTGTTTAGATTCCCTTATAAACAGACATGTTTTCTTAGCCATAACCAATTTTTACAACTAAATGTGAAACTAATTGAAAATATCAGGCACCCAAAAAACAGGTGAAAGTTCAACAGTCATCCTTTTTTACCTAAAGTTTTGACAAGTGAGAGAAAACTGAAAACCAATATTATTTGTTTGGAAGTAGTTTGAGAAGTATGCTTGTTTCAAATATGTATGTTTTCTAAATGATTTTCTGAACTCCATTTTTATCAATTTTAAATTTTCTTTCTTGTAACTGTTTTCTTGTAAATTGCCTGTGTCAATTTTCCTCATTATTTTTTTATTTTTGCATCATACAGTTTTTCAAATTGGCCTAGAAAATATTTAAAACAAGAAATAAAGTTTGTTTGGCCTGCAATGAAGTTGGCAGTACAGTATTTCAACATGCATGACTTGTCCTCTAGCAACTTATTGGGGAACAGCCTTTATATGATACAAAACATCAGACATAATACCCTTTTCTTAAGATGAGGACCTCTGTTTCTCCTGCACAGTTGTGTAGATATTGTATGCCAACTGTTGTTTCCTGATTTTGAGCAACTATCTCTTCCTCTCTTCCAGATATGTCTGCTGTTGCATAGTGGCCACTGTGAAGCCCTTGTCCATCTGCCTGCAGGTCAGTTCATCACCTTTGGTAGTCTAGTGTATGATGTTGTGGGATAGGCTTGTGGTTTGGTTTGTTTGTTGTTTGACGCTGCACTCAGCAATATTCCAGCTATATGATGGCAGTCTGTATATAATCAAGTCTGAACCAGACAATCCAGTGATCGACACTGGGAAACAATGACATATGCAATGACATGCATCAACCAAGTCAGAGTCTGACCACCCGGTCCTGTTTACATGAGGTGCTTCTTATGACAAGCATGGGTTATTGAAGCATTCCTCATCCTAAGGGGTGGTGAGGTTGGTGGTGGGATAGACTAAAGCATTCACTCATCCAACCAAAGGTCTGAGTTTAAATCCCCTGCTGTGATAGTGCTGGAATATTATGGCATTAAACCATTCTCACTCACAGGGTTTATGTTGCGAGAATTGTGCTAAAAATGGCATAAACCCAGACATTACACATCAGTAGACATTCCAGAGTAGGTGACAAATACTGCACCCTTGACATTTGAGGCCAGTAAATTAAGGATGAGGTGGACACAATGGTGACTGCTAGCTGGGAAAGCCCACACTGATCTGCTGTCATCGTACACCAACCATACTGATCAATGCCCTCATGATACTGGTATTAGAATGGGTCTTCAGCAACCTGTGTTTGTAAGATCTGATTGGATCTGGTGGTCAGGCTCGTCAACTTGATGCTTGCCATTGTATCCCAATTGCATAGATCAATGTTCATGTCAATCACTGTAATGTCTGGTCCAGATTCATTTATTTACTGACTTGTGCCATGTAGCTGGAATATTGCTGAGTATGAGCTAAACAACAAACAAGGCAATACACTCAAAATGGATTCTATAAAGATGTGTTCAAGCAGACTATACCATGGGTGTTTTGGGGCTGAATAGATCTCCGGTTACAAGAGCTGACTAAAGTGAGGATCAGATGGCCACAATGGCTGTTGTGTGTGATGAGTACTTGGGGGACCACATGAGCAGACCGACTGCCAGCCATGACCAGACTGTGTCAACAACCATTGCACCTCAACAGCATGTACTGGTGCTCTGTCCTCACCTGTTTGACTATTTCAGGCTCAATTCCTTTGAGGAATCATGATTTGGTTGTAATTTTCTTTTCTCATTTGAGTCAGGTTAGTGATATTGCCGACTGACATCAACACCATTCCTTCACTCAATCCCACGTCATTGCTAATGACTTGCTAAAGAGACCTCATCAAAAGGAACTTAATGTTTGACTTAATGTGTTGACATTCCATCCATCTATGTAGCAGTCACCTTTAGATATGCTACATGTAGTGTTTTGTACAGATACAAGTGTTATTTGACACACATTGTGCTGTAAAGGGTCCTGATTCAGAGAATTGCCAGAGTACTATGTGTTTATGTACAGATTGTCTTGTACAGATGCTGGCAAAGCCCAAAATTTGGTGTTTCATATAACTGATACCCAAGTTGATGAATACCTTCCTCAGTGAAGTGGCTTGGCTGATTCTTCTCAGAAGAAAGGGAAACTGACAAAAGCCAAGTTGCCAAGAATGGTGATTTATTGTAGGAAATCTGAAGAGTTTTACTCCTTTCATATTTTACTCCTTTTTGAGAAGTTGAATGTAAACAGATACCCTTGAACATATCTTGAAGAGGTATTGTGCTTGATGGGGTGGATTGAGTTTACATACTTAGGTAATATTCTATTTTTGTTGTTGGATTCTGTAAAATCTACTACTGCAATTAGCAAAACCCATGATTAAAAACCCATTATAATGCCTATTTGTAGAAAGTAACTTCTGAAATTGCATACATGTATCTATTTATTTTAGTCAATGAACAATCGCATGTTCAAGATGTGAGGTGATAAAGATAGTCCCTTGTCATACCCATTGCTTTAAAGACCAATGATAGTAGTGTCACCCACATGACCCTCACCATGGGAATCTGCCTGGGGGATAAAATTGTCTGTAGAATAGTGCTCCCTATCGGTAGGATGTCTTAGCGAGAAGCTAATAACCTCACAACATCACATATTCAGTTCTGATATAATGTGTATTGTATTATATTTCAGTATCACTTAAGATTTTCAAGCTGAGATTTTTATCTGTGTAAATGTTTTTGTAGGAGATCTGAAACTGAATCATTGTTTCCTGCTGGGAACTGTGTATTTTATTTGTATATGAAAACCATAAACAAATAGGAACTAATTTCCATGAATCCGTTGTTTATTTGTACATTGGAGCACATTTTGATAACTAAACAAAATGAATAATGCAACTACTTCCAAGACTTCATGATCTGTTTTTTTGTATATTATTAAGATTGAAACAATATCCTTTCGTCTGAAAGATGATTTTTGACCTGAAAGACATTTTTAATCTTAAGTTCATTATGTTTTTCATGTTTTTATTTGTTTAGGAAAAGCAATGCCTTTTTACTGATAAAAAAGATCACACTTCCAATCAATTTCATTTCCACAAGTGTCTCGTTGAGGAATTAATGGTTTCTTAATTTCTTTCCCATCTGGTATTATGGGGGCTGAATGAAGTGGTCTCGTGGAGATAGTTGTTTGAGAAAGACCAGCCTCATAGAATCAATACAAAGTCAGGATGCAGCACAACATTTAGAAAGTTCCCATTTTGTCTCATGCTCAATGATTGCCATTCCCTGTGTCAGGAGTTTTTTTTAATTAGAAAAGATACTGAAAAACTGTCTATGCTTTTGTTAATTTGCCAAGTGGACTTGATTACTTTTTATGAGAATTGGATTCTTGTGTGACGTGGAAGACAAATGTAGCTTTTTTAGATGGAAAGAATGAGAGCATTGTTGCAGTATTAAACCGACCCTTGAAAGCTACTTTGAGAGAGTTGTTGTCTGGAAATGTTGGTGTTACGACCATCACAATGTTTTAGTAACCACTATAAATTGTAGAAACATTATTTATGCATCCGAAAAGTTTGTCTTAATAAAAACCTAATACTCTGACAAGTCTGAATAAAGTTGGCTTTGAAATATATCTTTTTAGAATCCCTAGAGGATATGAATATTATTGCATATATACTCAGATCCTAACATCAACTATTTTGGTTCATTATCTCATAGTAATGTGTACTATGTTGACTGCAGTTTGCTGGAAAACTATCCTTACATTTTGCTGCATGATCAAACTTACATTATTAGGCCCTAAATTGTTATAGGAATGTGTCATATTTTCATTTTTAGCTTCATCTATACCTGAAAAGATTGTCCATCGCTAACTTTACATTTTCAACAAGTATCCTAAGATACTAAATAAAGCTTTGCATGGATGATTCCAGAAATAATGTCTCTAAATATTGCTCACAATTGAATCATATTTAAACATGACCAATACAGCAGCCATATATAAAATATATGTTTTGTTATTTCTTGTATACATTACTGAATTCTATATGCAGTTTCTTTTAGACTAATTGTGATCCAGCTACAATTTCATTCTCACATACCCCTATAATGACTTCACATTTTCAACATCTCCTCTAAAATCAAAGAAATCAACATTTTGTGTATTTGTTCTGAACAATGACAGTTCTCAAATTAATAATATAAACAATATTCAGCAAGGGATCGAGTTATCTGACTTTAAAAGTCTAGTTTCCACCCTTGCCGAACTAGGCTGGAATTCCGGGGCTCGATTGTTGCGCCACCATTGGTTATTACGAGTTATGTCCCTTCAAAGCCTCTCCTATGGACCAATCAGATTCCACCTATCGTATCACTTGTATTTGTTTCAAACAAAATGGCGGTGCCCAGTCAAGACGATCTGATCGATAATCAAGACCGATAACGTCTTACCTCGCGAAGTGCATCAAATCACATGAGAACCTTGATTAAAAACAAGAAAAGACTAGGAAAATATCTGTAGACATCGAGTTGGCAGTGCACATGTTTAGCAAATCATGCAATCGACCGAAATCTGCAGGACACTTTACTAACCGGATTACGTTGTGCGATTTTGATTGGACGATGCATAGACTCGTTAGTCCAGACAAAATGTAACTCCATAAAACCAGCCTAGTTCGGCAAGGGTGGAAACTGGACTTTTATAGTCAGTTAACTCTCTTGCCTCGGGGAGATGTGACTGGTATGACTGACAAAAGATGTGAACATTATCAGGACATACGCATCTCTCTGGAAAGTACATGTCAGTATTCATTTCATTAAAATCCAAATGGGATGTCATTTTAGAATTGATCCCAATCAACCTATTCTGGTCATAATGGATCGGGTCAGGCTCATTGACTTGGTTGACAGTTAGTCATGGAGTTGATCGTTGCTCATATCATCCACTGAATTGTCTGGTCCAGATTCAGTAATACACAGACCTGACATCATATAGATGGAATATTGCTGAGTGTAGTGTTAAACAACAGTCAGTATTGAGTCACAAGCTGTGAAGGCTAGGTTAGGTTTATTTTGTGTATATTCCCCTCTAAACTCAAACGAAGTTTAAAAACACCTGATTCTTTCATGACATGGCATGACAGATTGACTATAGTATTATGAAAGAATGGGGTGTTCTTTAACTTCTTTTAAGTAGTATATAATGAGTACATGGTATTTTATGATACTAGAAATGTTGTGGGTTTTTTCGTATATGTATATGGTATTCATCATAATTGATGGATGAATATTATGTATGAACAGAGAAATTGTTACATTGTATATTCTATCTAAAATTTGTTTCTTTCCATGACACAGGAAGCAATGTCAAATTGTGTGGATCAATGCTCATGATGTCAATCACTGGATTGTCTGGTTCAGACTTCATTATTTACAGACCACCATCATATAGCTGGAATATTGCTGGGTGCGGCGTTAAACAACACACAAACAAACAAATGTGTGTACATTTCATGATGAACATGTGGCAAAACTATCAATGTAGGTTATGAAATTTGTACTTCAGATATTGGGCGTAGACTGACAGACTTGGGTTATTGAGACACATGCAAATGTTCCTGTCTGTGTTTCTCAAACTTTTAAAAGAAATCGTTTTAGTGCAAAAGAAATGTAGAATGTTTTTCAATCTTCTAGTCCAAGTATACGCTTCACTTTGATTTAATATCTAGGTTGTCTCCCAAGGTCACAGGTGATGTGATAATGCTGAAACACTTTAATGTTGCAGATAGGAAAGTGGGAAATAGACATGCAGGATGATATGCATGTGCTTGGGCTGCACCTGTATACTGCACACGCACATGTTGCTATGCACACTGGTTAGGAGGCAGCTAATGCATCAAGTGTCTGCAGCACCTACTGCTATACACCCTCTCTGGCTCCGGTGCGATGCCTTTTTTAGATAACATGCATGTAGTCTGCTCAAAATATGATTGTTTTTCACTTGGAGGTTGAATTATTTTTCTGATATATTGTTTTCATTCTAAACTATTTATGCTGATGTTATTTTTTTACTTCCAGACAAATATGTTGGCTATTTGATGTAGATGTTGCATCAGCATATTCTTGGCCAAAGTTCTACTTTCATTTCCACATAAGCTTTGAAACATCAGAAACCACAATTTGATATGTAAGGTGCTCACAGAACAATCAAATGTATTTATCCTTTATTACGACCTGTATGGTCTATTAAATGTATATTCCAGAAAAGTTCAGGCGAGTTAGACCTAGTGGCTCAATGTTTTATTTAGTCATTAAGCAGCAAAATTCACGCAACATTGTCACCCTTTCATCATTTTCCCATCTTCCCGAGGCAAGAGAGTTAACTGACCATAAAAGTTCAGTTTTCACCCTTGCCGAAATAGGCTGGTATTATGGAGTTATATTTTGTCTGGACTAACGAGTCTATGCATAGTCCAATCAAAATCGCGCAGCGACATCAAAATCTGGTTCTTAAACTGTCGTGCAGATTTCGATCGATTGCAGGATTTGCAAAGCATGTGCAAAGCCAACTAACCGTTGTCAGCAGATATTTTCCAAATCCTTTCATGTTTTTAATCAAGGGTAATGTAAGACCCGTTTTATCACAATATAGATGTTGATTATTGATCAAATCGTCCTGACTGGGCGCCACCATTTTGTGAGAAGCAAACGCAAGTGATACGAGAGGTGGAATATGATTGGTCCATAGATGAGGCTCAGAAGGGACATAATTGGTAATAGCCACTGGTGGCGCAACGATCGAGTCCAGTTATTCCAGCCTAGTTCGGCAAGGGTGGAAACTGGACTTTTAAAGTCAGTTAATTCTCTTGCCTCGGGAAGATGCATTTTCCCTGCTGGATGAGTCATTTTGAAGTGAATAATTCCCTGATGAACTCCCAAATTTATGAACTTCCAAACTGATAATTTCTCCCTCTCACATACTAAGTCATAAGCTCAAAACACTGACCACCACAGAGACCGCCCTGCACATGCTTTGGAGTTGTTTCCAAAATTTGGGCCACGAAAGAAGAAGAACATGTGGAATATAGGAATTGTTGTTTGTTTTCTTTCAACAATGAAATGTATTTTGTGTAAATTATAACGACAGTCTTTTTCAACAGTTAAGGGCACAAGTTATTTAAGGAAGAAGCACAAAATATGATATTGGGACTGTCTCTAAACCTTGCTACTCTGTATGAGCACTACCATCAGCTGTCAAACAGGAGTCGGGAACAAATGACAGCTCTTCAAATCCAATAAGGGGGCACGGGTGTCCCAGTCGTCTAAGGCGCCGCGATTTGCTGTGCAGAGTTGCGTCCCTTGGGCACGCCAGAAACCTATGATTGTGGGTTCAAATCCTGGTTCACCCCAATTATGTTTCTAGTGTAGCACCATACCTGTGCTTGTGGGTTTCACCGAAGTGGTAAACGTCTGAAACCTGCATCACTTCGGGCTTTCCTCCCACATCAAGCTGACACGCCGTGATATAACTGGAATAAAGTTAAAAGTGGCGTTAAACCCAACTCACTCACTTACTCACTCACTCACTCAAATCCAATAAAGATGCAGAATGTGTGGAGAAAGGTGGACGGATTCCTCCAGCTTGATGTTGACACATGCAGTGGACATGAATCAGTGGGAAGCGTTGATAAATCTCATTTACAGAATATCAGACAAAATAGCCCATTCTTGTAATGAAAAGATGCTATCAATGTTTTCTTCCTATGAATTTGAAATAATAATGCTTCATGGTAAGATTGTTCATTTTTTCTATATTTGAAAGAAAGTAAGTCAAGTGAAGTGTTTGAGAAATGAGGAGATTAACTAAAGTCCCTGATATTGGTTTAGTTGAGCGAATATTCACTTTAAAAATATTGAATGGATTCGGAACAATGGTTATTATGTGACTCTCTGAGCAGAGATGCTCTGTTTCCTGGGTGACCTGTGTAAGAGTGTGTCTACTTCCCAGTAACTTAAGCTCAGGATAGGTTACGTCTCAATCGACGCTAATTTGAGGGGAGGCAAGTCCGGGGCATGGAGTGGTGCTCTCTTGATTATAGTGTGCCAACTTGTGGGTAATCTTCTCTCCACCTTGGGCAGGCTCTGTTCACAACCTGTAATTTTCTTAAAAGCTTTTTAAACCCAATTGATGCTTGATTTCTCAAATAGAAGTAATTTTTCTCAGTTTGTGTTTTTTGCTTCTGTAAAAATTTTAACCTTAGGTATTCCTGTTTTTGGTTTGGGAGGATTAGTTGAAATTTATTATAAAGATAGTTTTTGACTAACAGGAAAGCTGTTTAAAGATGACGGAGATGACCTTATTGTTGAGATTATTCTTCTGTATAAAATGACCACTAATTATTGTTTGTAATAACTGTAGTTCGTTATAAGCATATTTACCAAAATGTCCAAGACAAAAAAACAAGTTTATTATATCGGTCAGTTTGTTATAAGCGTATTTGTTATAAACGTAGTCTACTGTATTATTATAAATATATGGAGGATTTTCTTAATGGCACCTTTTTTCAGGTAATATGTGTTCCCCTGATCTCTCTATAAAATTAGCTATATAATATATGGGGCAGTTTTATTAATGATTAAAGCAACATGATTATTCAACTGTAACATAACATACATGTCATCCCATGAAGATCCAGGTCTTCAGCATCCCATGCTTGTCGTAAGAGGTGGCAAACGGGATCGGGTGATCAGGCTTGCTGACTTGCTATGTCCTTGTGTCCCAATTGTGTAGATTGATGCTCATGATATCAATGACTTGATTGTCTGGTCTAGATTTGATTTTTTACAGACCGCCATCACATAGCTGGAATATTGTTGAGTGTGGCATTAAACCACAAACAAACAACACACAAAGTCTCTATTTAATCTCGGGCTCCCCATAATTTTTCAAGACTGACCCCCTTGAATATTACTGGTTAAGTTAAAACACTCTGTTCCCCGTGGAATTCCAGAGCTGGTTAGTAGTATAAAGCTGACCATAAGGTCCACAATCCCACTGAATATGTTTGGGTTATATTACAAAAAATGTATATCTCTGCTCACACTGGTTCATCTGGTTTGGGGGGCGGTCGGGTAGCCTGATGGTTAAAGCGTTGGCTCGTCACGCCGAAGACCCGGGTTCGATTCCCGACATGGGTACAATGTGTGAAGCCCTTTTCTGGTGTCCCCCGCCGTGATATTGCTGGAATGTTGCTAAATGTGGCGTTAAACCATACTCAATCACTCACTCATCTGGTTTGGTACTCTCCAGGCCCCCTATGGGAATTCCAGGTTATAACAGGTCCTCAGGAACCTATGCTTGTCCTACAAGTCATTCGGATGTTCAGACTCACTCACAAGGTTGGGGGTGGCATGGGATCAATCACCAGATTGTCTCATCCAAACTCCATTATTGTCAGGCTGCCATCATACAGTGGGGAATATTGTCCAGTGTGTACTGAAACACCAAAAACAACAAAACCATTACAGGCTTTTGTAAAATGCAGCAGTACTTCTCACTGACTCAATCTTGAGCAGCTCAACTCCCTTAATCTCATCCTGTGAAAAAGAGTTAAGATATATTCACACATTCAGTCGCATCATCACATACATCATTGCTGACATCAGCATGTTTTCTCCCTCTTCCGGCAGTGTTGAAGTGAGGTGCTCTTCTCATAATTCTGACTCAACCTCACAAGTAGCAGTCTCCATCACGCAATCGCACCACACATGGTTTTTGTATAATTATTACACAGTTTGACACGTGATCTTATTTTCTCACCTCGTTTTCACCTATGCCTGGAATGAGATATAGCTGATGTATGTGTGGGCATGCCTCTTGCCTCTTGCCGATTCATTTGTTGTATAATTCGTCTGGATAAGCTACTATATTTCGGTAGTGTGTTTTACATGGATGACCATCTCACACAGTTTGACAGATTCGAGGCGCAGGGGAAGGAGACACTTAGGAATCACCTGTTGCATTATGGGATAGATTACGCATCCTGTCAACCTGCTGCAATCAACTAAAGCAAGATAGCAGATTTAAAAAACATTAATATGTTAGCTGCCAATTGACGGACACCACAATCAGTTAGCTGATCTTCGAAGCATGTAGTGTCGGTTTGGATCTGGAGACAAATATATTATAACTACTTTTTAATCTTATCAAGTGATTACTGAATATGTAACTAAACGCCAGTGTTTTGACACCCTTTCAAATTATGATTGCTGAAAGTGTAATATAAAATATTTTCAATAACAATTTTAAATGGATATAGTAGTTAGAACACAAATAATTATGATCATTGGGATGGTTCGTCCCATGCGGTGGAAGGCCCTCGCAAAAGTAGACATAGTGACATTATTGTAGAAGCATTGATGACGTAATGGTAACTTCCCGGGAGAAGGTCAAATTGTAACCAGATTGTACACATGCAATAAAGACATTTAGTAACTAGTACTAAATGTAATTTTTATGCACAAGTGTGTAGTTGCACTTGTGTTCAGACTGGTGATGTTTAGACATCTATGGACCGTGGGACACGTTTTGCAATGATTAAGTGAAGTTTGTAATGAAAGGATGAATAAGAGCTGTGTACAACATGGAAACCGAAGCATCAAAGCCTGAAAACAAATGCACTTGTCAAGGTATTCTTGTTCATTTTATTGTTTCCACAGTTTCAGTTGCATTTATCCTCAACACAAAAAAGGCAAGAGTCTGATGAATGTTTTTGGTGTCAAATATCATGGCGAGAAGAAACTGTCAATAAACTGCCACTCTAGCCACTAAATTTACTCAGATATTCAAAAGCCAACTCGGTGACATGTGACCTAAGGCAGAGACCATGCTCATGACAAATTGTAATACTGATCGAATTATAATGGTTTGCCATGGCCTGGTATATATATTTGTGTCGCAGGGTAAAGAAAAATATTTTTTGAGACTTTCGCTATTTCATTTATAGTTATTTATGAAGGCGACAGAGAATATATGTGGGAATTTCCATTTACGAACAGTTGTTAGCTTTGATTGCGTCTTCAAACTAGTGACGGTCTTGAGATTTTGACCAATTCCGGACACTACATAATATCATTGAGGTCATCAGGTGAAAATTAACTGAATGGGTTGGTTCATCGGAGGTTACCTATTCTCATTGATTTATTTTTTCAGTTTTCACACTTCAAATTTAGTGTATATGAAAAGGTTTTTATATTTAAGTGGGCTGTTATATCTCCTATTATCAAAGTCACATATTGAGGATTACAGTATGTCAATCCCACAACAGATATTATAATGATGGGACTGTATGTGGATCCAAGTTTCCAGACAGGCCATCCTCTGTGATGATAAGGGGATGCTAGACTGTGCAGGAGGAACAATCTTGGCTATAAAAACCTCATAAGTGTTTCTCAATGTATGAAATACATTTGATAATGATATGAGCTGTCGACTTTGTGATAGCATATCAGGAGGGGTTAAGTGTTGTATGTTTTTATGACAAACGAACCTGTGCTTGAAATGGATTTACAAGAGATCTCATTGACCAAGGTTTGAATTGTTTTAGTACTTTGTTTTTAGTGCAGCGTTTAACAACAAACAAACCAACATTTTTTAATCTCCATCTCGATGGGTATTCAAGGGTTAGAATAGACCCCAGCAACCTATGTTGGTGGTAAAAGTTGACAAAATGGATCAGGTCTTCAAACTTGATGTCTTGTACCCAGACTTTGTAGGACTCGTATCACTCACTGGATTACCTGTACCTGACTTGATCGTCTATGTCCAGGCCGTCGTCATAGAGCTGGTAAATATGGTCACTGATCTGGATGCCTCGTACATGGTACATGAAATTCTTTCTTCTCTAGCCAAAGTGGTTGTGCTGATTAAACATTGAGAGAATAAGTTACAAGGTGTTAGGAGATTATCAGTGTTCATTAGCTGAACTCAGGATTGTGATCTTGTACATATTAGGCATGATTTTGAATCCTGCTACCTTGTTCACTTCCTTGATGCAGTATTTTTCACACCTTTTTTCCATATCAAAATATATATCTGTATGCCCACATGGTATTTGTTAGGATCTGTTTTTGTGTTGTATACAGTGGTGCTGTTGTATTCCAACTATTTCGTAATGTTTGAGCAATAATATCCATGAGATAGTTATGCTAACAATTTAACATAAATTTCAAAATGTTCATTCCAGGGGTGGGGCGGTCGGAAAGCGTTCGCTCGTCATGCTGAAGACCCGGGTTCGATTCCCGACATGGGTACAATATGTGAAGCCCATTTCTGGTGTCCCCCCACCGTGATATTGCTGGAATATTGCTAAAAGCGTCATAAAACCGTATTCACTCACTCATTCCGGCGGTGGGGTGGTGGCCTAGTTGTTAAAGCATTTGCTTGTCACACCATAGGCCCTGGTTTGATTCCCCACATCGGTACAATGTGTGAAACCCATTTATGGTGTCCCCCAGCTTGTGTGATAAAACCCAACTCTCACAAATCTTCATCCCCAGTGATATGATAATTTACATCACCATGAGAAAAGTCGGAAATGACAAAACAGTCAGCCAATCATTGAGGATGCAGAAAGATATTGAAAAACAATATGGCTCTCAATATTTTTTCTGACATGGAACACATTAACTAATATAACCCCGTATAAGGCCCACCTCCCAAGCTGGTTGCATATGATACAGAAAATCACAAAAACCTTGTGAGCTCATCTTTCCAACCCTCCACCTGCTCTGTAGATTTCCCTGACCTTTTGTGCTGTAACATGGCTTAGATCACATCTACTGTCCAATGTATGTCGAACACAAATGCAGTTTTAAAATATGTTGTTTTCTGTTAAATGTTTACAAAATGTGCACCTGCAAAAGTTCTGTTGAATATTGGATAATGTCAGGATCCTTGTGAGGTGTATTTGTGTGGTAATTTGAATCGGAACACTGGGTAATCTCTTCCACTTCCATGTCATGTGACATTTATTGAGGACCATATGTACCTAGAAAGGTTCCAATTCCTTTATATCAAGGCAGAAGCCATTCCTTTGTTTTATGACAGTGTGGCATTCAATTTCAAGTGAATTGACACCATGTTAGAATAATTTTAACTTCAATCAAGGAGTTGGCTTTCCAGTCATCCATCTGTCATACACGTGTAAACTTGAAAAAGTTTTCACTGGTACAATTTTATATATAATAGTGTTTTTCTACCTGTGTAGTGTAAATTTATTCCAATAAAATCATACACAGGCAGTGTGTGATTCAAAGAGTTAAGCTTGTTTAAGGCATCATCATATTGTACCTAATGAACAAGAAAGAAGTTTTGAACAAATTTCATTAGGGTGTCCACTTTTACAAACATTATTCAAAATGAAATTAGTTGCTTTGCCTTAACTGATCTATTATAAAAATAATTATTGTCTCTAAACTGCAATACCTTTCAAACTGAAGCATAGTTTACTATTGGACAGATTAACTTACCAGCTGCGGATATATGACCAAGACAGACCAGTGACAGACTTGCCCAAAAGTACAAAGACCATCTGACTGAGAATTTTGATGAATGATAGCAGAAATATGTAGTAGCGAGCAGGGGTCCGGAAACGGTCATATGCACCAGACACGTCCCATTGGGAATCTCAAATGTCCGGTTTAAAATATTGCTTACCGGACATTTAAATTTTTCTGTCCAGACATTTTAAAATACAAACAACGCTACCTTCGGGGTCCAAACAATTGATGAGCATTATTGTATCCCTTCAGCGAATTCAGGTGAATAAACAGGTATAACAAACTTGGTCAATAAAAGTATGAAATTTGATATAAAACATCACTAGACATGATAATTTACCATTTAAAATGTATTTCCTGCTCTCATTCTTTTATATGCAGAGATTAAGATTACCGTGTGTATTGTCTCGTAAACTAAGCTGGAAATAGCAATCAGCTGTCCACATGTTTCTTACCAATCTGCTGGTAATTCAGTTAAAAGGTACCCAATGATACAACTTCAAAGAAATTTGATGCAATGGTCGGAAGAAATTGTGTCTGAAATTATTATTTTATCAAGAATAATATATTCCAATATCGTGTTATTTTAGTTGCAGATTCCACCATATACCGTATTTGATGTAATAAGCGCCCAGGGCACTCTCAAAAGTAGAAATAAGGGGCTCTTATTAGAATAAAATTTTGGTGAGGAAAAAATTTGAGTTGAAAGATTGTAAATTTCGTAGTTTATGCTCACAGCCTGGAATGATACAAAGGAAAAGAATGTGCGTATCATACATGACAGATATATTTTTCCAGAATTTAATTGCCCATAATCAAGGGTGCATATAACACACGAATGCGTATTATACAGGAATAAGTCTTGTGTACATTGATCAATCGGACGGGGTGCTAATTGGGATTGTTCACTACCCAATATTTGCAAATATCGCGGGGCGCTTATTACGTCGACGTGAACAATCCCAATTAGCAAATTAAAAGTATAAGAACCATAACCATAGCTCTTTGGTACAGGTGGTATGCAGGATATTTTTTTTTTTTTTTGGAACGATTTTGACCAGTCACCGTAGGGACTTCCCGCGCTTCATGTTTTCAATTGCGAAAACGTTATGTTGACACTTAATAGTCAAACTGCCTCAAATATGACTTTTAGGGAGTCATGGTGCAGCATTTATGATATCTGTACCCATTCGTTACTAAGGAGTGTCACAAATCCCATTTGTGTAACATTTTTATGTGACAGATACAAGTGAAAATATTCCTCTGTGACTCTGACATTTAATTTTACTTTTTGGATACTGGTAATTCACTTTCCCCCTATGACACCTATGGCAAGGATGGAAAAGGATGGTCTTGTTTGGTCATGAGGACAAGTGAGGTGGGCTTTAGTGAAACCATTAGGGCAAGTGAGGTGGGCTTCAGTGAAACCATCAGGACAAGTCGGGCGGGACCATCAGGGCAAGTGGAGTGGGACCATCAAGACAAGTGGGGTGGGACCATCAGGACAAGTCGGGTGGGACCATCAGGGCAAGTGGGGTGGGACCATCAGGACAAGTGGGGTGGGAACCATCAGGGCGAGTGGGGTGGAACCATCAGGGCAAGTGGGGTGGGACCATCAGGACAAGTGGGGTGGGACCATCAGGGCAAGTGGGTTGGGACCATCAGGGCAAGTGGGGCGGGACCATCAGGACAAGTGGGGTGGGACCATCAGGACAAGTGGGGTGGGACCATCAGGACAAGTGGGGTGGGACCATCAGGACAATTGGAGTGGGACCATCAGGACAAGTGGGGTGGGACCATCAGGACAAGTGGGGTGGGACCATCAGGACAAGTGGGGTGGGACCATCAGGACAAGTGGGGTGGGACCATCAGGACAAGTGGGGTGGGACCATCAGGACAAGTGGGGTGGGACCATCAGGACAATTGGAGTGGGACCATCAGGACAAGTCGGGTGGGACCATCAGGACAAGTGGGGTGGGACCATCAGGACAAGTGGGGTGGGACCATCAGGACAAGTGGGGTGGGACGATTAGGGCAAGTGGGGTGGGACCATCAGGACAAGTGGGGTGGGACCATCAGGACAAGTGGGGTGGGACCATCAGGGCAAGTGGGGTGGGGACCATCAGGGCAAGTGGGGTGGGGACCATCAGGGCAAGTGGGGCGGGACCATCAGGACATGTGGGGTGGGACCATCAGGGCAGGTCGGGTGGGACCATCAGGGCAAGTGGGGTGGGACCATCAGGACAAGTGGGGTGGGACCATCAGGACAAGTGGGGCGGGGACCATCAGGGCAAGTGGGGCGGGGACCATCAGGGCAAGTGGGGCGGGGACCATCAGGGCAAGTGGGGCGGGGACCATCAGGGCAAGTGGGGTGGGACCATCAGGGCAGGTCGGGTGGGACCATCAGGACAAGTGGGGTGGGACCATCAGGGCAGGTCGGGTGGGACCATCAGGGCAAGTGGGGTGGGACCATCAGGACAAGTGGGGTGGGACCATCAGGACCATCAGGACAATTGGGGTGGGACGATTAGGACAAGTGGGGTGGGTTTCAGTGAGACCAGTTGAGTTACGGTGTCCATGATTCTGTTGTATTGTCTGATCATATTTTTTAATTCTTGCAGACTACTCTGTGGTGTATCCATCTCAGGTTGATGTGAACGGAAACCTACTGTCTGATGATCCTGCCCGGACTGTCCGCCATCGTCGCAGTGCTGATCCTGGGACAGTCCGAGACCTGTACCTCAACCTAACTGGAGATAGCATCCATTTTCACCTCAAACTCAGTCTCAACAGGAAGCTGCTAGCGCCAGGGTTCAAGGTATATCACCGGAAACCCTCCAACTTGAGTCATGTGGACACTGACAGCGTGTCTGGTGCTGAGTCAGACTGCATGTATCGGGGGAAGGTTCTGTCACATGGCGACTCCATGGCAGCATTATCGCTCTGTAATGGTGTGGTGAGTACAAATTATACCATATCTCTATTAGGCCACACTTAATTAATTATTTAATTTTCATTCAAATTTTAAAAAATAACTTAGACTTGAGACGTTTTATCTTTTCTGTTTCATCTTTTTAATACAAATTATTCAAGTCATCTGTGTTCATAAGCTGTAGACGAATGTGTTTGTTTTGTTTGTTTGTTGTTTTACGCCGCTGTCAGCAGTATTTCAGCTGTATGATGGTGGTCTGTAAATAATCGTGTCTGGACCAGACAATCCAGTGAATGACTGACAAATGTGATTCACTAAAAGCATGGGTATTTGATCAAGTAGAGCGCATGCAGTTCTGTACATTCTTAGGGACAACCAAAATGTGAGGCTAAGAATTTGATGGTGGTGATGAAATCTAATAATTAGCTTATTATGGCCTTGTATACAGTGTCTTTTGCAGTAATGCATTAAATATGTATGTGAGCTGTCAGTCCAAGCTTATACCAATTACACACTACAAACAGGATATTGTGTCCCACCGTTTATGCATATGTTTAACACTTCCATTCCGTTTGTATATATTGTTAAACAATGATTGTAACCGTATTAAATTGTCTCTGTTGAGAAAGTTCATTTCATTGTATTTGGGGGGCGGTCGGGTAGCCTAGTGTTTAAAGCGTTCGCTCGTCACACCGAAGACCCGGGTTCGAATCCTGACATAGGTACAATATGTGAAGCCCATTTCTGGTGTCCCCCCGCCGTGATATTGCTGGAATATTGCTAAAAGCGGCGTAAAACCAAACTCTCCCACTCATTGTATTTGGACAATGATTAGTTGTTAGGAATGCAGTATTATTTAATGTAAGCAGTGGTGAGGAAGTAATCATATTTAGATGCTCAAATTATCTATAAACTTCCGGAATAGCATGGATGGATGTCAAGCATTACAGAAACAAGTGGAGAATTTTGTGATGTCCAAGTGAAATTTAACTGGTCTAGCACTGACGAAAGTGTTGGAAGCTAGTTAGGCATGTGCCTGCTCCACTTACATAGTCTGTCTCATCTCACATTTCATCTGACATTGCATCAAGACCAGCTTTTGTGTGAAGATCACTCGGAAGCTTGACCACTGTTACCTCCAGCTCGTGGTGTTAAACCTAATGCAGGACACATAAAACCCCATGTACCCCTCGTGATTCCGTTACCACTTGTAATAACTTTCCTTCCTTATCACCTTGTTATGATGAACTCATTGGATGTGTGTCTGAAGACCTCTACACCTACAGGGCCAGTAATGACCATGTCCAAAATGCCAATACACTGGACATGGATTAGACTGGAGTAAGCCTGCCAGGGAGGTATTGTCCAGACATGCATTTCACGAAGTGATAACCACGGTTAATTAACCAGCAACTCTGTATTGTCTTTGATGTAATTGTTTGTGGAATGAGTTTGGCTTGAAATGGCTTTGGAGTAAAGCTCAAGTAAACAACAGACCGTCCCTGTGGCTTCAGTATGGGAGGAGGACCGCGCCACGATGCGGTAGTCCAGGATTATACCGACACTTGTATGACAGATTAGGACTGCTATTCCTGCATACCAATTAGCTCTACACTACTTCGATCCTAGCAAACACGATTTTGGATCGGAATGTAGGTAAATAGTCCAAATTGTTTTTCATTAACCAGCGATGTTCATGGGATCTTCTTCTTTTCACTCAATCAAATTTAAACATTTGGGATCAGGTCGAAAGAAATGGCTCATTTAAATTATATATTTTTATCAGCCATGACTGGATGAATTTTAGAAGTTGGTTAACAGTAGCATCTGCCAATGATGTGCACACATTATACACAACTATTTTGTGTCATACAGGCCTGATAACAGTAGCCACATGTCGAGCCACAGTAGCCACTTGAGGTGTATCATGCTTGTTGAGTGAACTAGAATAAAGAATTGTCATCACAAACATGACACATACATCCTTCTTTATTAAACACTTTTTCAATCTGGGATCTGTTCTCAGATCTGTTCTCAGATCATAACACTCAACAATAGTCCAGCAATGTGACGGTGGTCATACATACAATGACTTTATTGGACACAAGTCACTACATACAGCAATTAAACTTAGACTGCAATGGGTACTGAATCATAGTGCACAGTCTCCTTGTAATTCCCCCTTTAAGCGACCTGTGCTGGTCGCAAGAGGCAATCAAATGGATTGGATGGCCAGGTGACAAGTCATCTTACCCAGAGAGTGTGGATCATTGTTTGGAATATGAATCACTGGATTGTCTGGTCCAGATTGGATTATCTACAGGCCACATTCATATAACTGAAACATTGCTGAGTGTGGTATTAAACCCAACCCATTAAGTCACTTGGGTGGCAACTGTTAGCAGCTATCTTTAGTTTCATGGCTTTGGGATTCTGAAAGTAATGTCAACTAGCATTGGCATTTTGCTCCAACTCACTCACTGAAGTAGACATTAAAGCAAAACTTGTTGTGTAAAGTAGACCCTGGATGAAGACCTATTCCCAATACATGCTGCTTCATCAGTGTCAGACTGACAAGGCATGTTGGCATCTAGGACATCACTCGGGTGAAAACTACCTCCATATCAGATGTACAGCTGTCAGTCTGGTAATGTCATGTCATGTCATGTCTCTCTGAGATTGTGCCCTACCTAGCAATTGGTAGTTACAGCAAGCCTTACAAGAACTAACATGGAGTACCTGCTCTGACAGGGGAAAGTGGAACAGGTAGAATACATGTTGATGGAGAGTCTGCCATCAAGATTTAGGTTACTTAATGATTGTTCTCCAAAGAACCGGGGCGTTTGGGTAGCCTAGTGGTTAAAGCATTTGTTCGTCATGCCGAAGACCCGGGTCTGATTCCCGACAACGGTACTATGTGTGAAGCCCATTTCTGGTGTCCCCTGCCATGATATTACTGGAATATTGCGAAAAGCGCCTTAAAACCATACTCACTCACTCACTCACTCTCCAAAGAGCCATGCTTGTCACAAAGGTTAGTTAGAATTGCTACTGAGGTGTGAATAGTACTTAAACTTGTCTGTGACCCTCTTGTTTTCAGAAATCGTCATAATGAGGGACAGTTATCAGGGGAAAAGAACAAATTATTGAAAGATAACTAACACTGGTTGGTTTTCCTACTGAAGCATAAAGTGTTAACAGAAACTGAATTATGTTTACCTATACTGCTTAAAAACATATATGATAAGGTAAAGTGCTCATGAAAGAAACTCAAAGTCTATCAATATCCCATTGTTACGAAATTAGTTTAATACATGGTATTCTTTTTTTTCTCTCTCTCACCCTCCTCCTTATCTTATTATATTAGAATATAAAAGTCATGCTCCTAAACCTCCAACCAAGTTTATCCTTTATCCAAGTTTAAGCAGTGTTAAATGTTGCAGGTTGTCATGATGTTTTCAATTGTGTTAAGGATTTGTATGGAAAAAATATATATTGAAAAGTTGTTTGACATTAGGTGATAAGTGTAGAAGTTCAAGAAGGCATAGCTATGTTGGCATCAATGGGGTGGCTGTGAGAACCAGGGTTAAACTGACAAATGTGTTGATCATTATGATGTTTTAGAAGCCTGCAATGTATTGCAATGTTTAGGTAATCTTTCTGTTAATGCTTTTTCACAAAATAGCCATGGCAATCCTACTCGGCTGATATTTTCATGATAAAGTTCACAATCTCAGATATTTGTAGCCTTGAAGTTATGTTGACAAATAATGCACAGTGAACTTTCAAATCTAAAAACTTTGAATTCTTGCTTGAATTTACTCCATCACCTAAGAGTCAAGTAGTGTCTGGGGTTTGAACAATGTGGCAGATATGTGTGCGTGTCTGATTGTTTACTGGTAGTGGATAGTTGGTCTTATACCCCTATGTAACATGATAATACACCTGTGGTATAAGATACAGGCTATATATCTCAGATACCATATGCTTTAAGACAGTCTTTCTACGCATGGAACTCCTTCATGGACTACATTCCTGTTTCAACAACATGGGATACGAAAGTCCAAGTTAAAACCCTGTATTAATTAACCTGTAATTGGATGTTTTAGTCTGTTATCTTTTACCATACTACAAGAACATCATGTGTAACACAAACATTTAAAGGACTTCTTTGTTATACATGCATTTACTATCTCCGTGTGGATTTCGGGTTAAAATTGGTTCCCAGAGGCTACATATAGATCTTGTGGCCCGACTCGGTGACTTGGTTGATTTCATGGCATCTTCCCCCAACGGTGTGTGTTGTTGCTCATGATATTAATCACTAGATTGTCTGGTCCAGATGCCATTATTGACAAACCGCCATCATAAGCTGGAATATTACTGAGTGTGACATTAAACAAAACATACATTTCACACTTCTAACTTGAATTAGTTACGTAATCACAGCAAATTCTAATGTATCACAGTCCTTTTCATCTGTTGCAAATAGTTTTGAAGATCCTAACATTATCTATTTTGAAGACACTGGAGTTTTGTGCAATAGGTTTTACTTTCAGTTAAAGAGAACCTTTGTTTTTGTGTCCTGGACTAAATAATCAGTCTGGACAATGTTTACAGCATGTACATCTGAATCTGCTGTACCACATTCATCACATGAAAAGCAGCAACAGTAAACCTTACAAGATGATTATCAAGTGGTTTCTGTATCTAAACAGACACAATCCTTCCCCTTAACAACAATTAGCAGCAGATATATCCTTTCCTCCTTGCATCTGAACAGTGATGTGAGATACGACCCCCACCTGCAGTCCAACCATTGGCGCTATGTCCCACTGTTGGCGCTACCGATCTGTGTTCTACCAGCCCTAAAGCAGACCAACATCCCCATATTGCCCCAACATGCAAGCAATGCTGTATAAACACAAACAAATTTCCCTCAAGCTGCACTTTGGTATTTATTTGAGGTCGCTTCACAGGTGTAGAGGGGTGGCCTGTAAGCGAGGGAGAATCGGCTTTGTTGTCAACCATGACATGCTAGCCGATTGCTACCTTTCACATGTTGATCCTCACCCTCTTCCAATTGTTTCCATAGCTGGATATCGGCCCATCTGTTTGTATCTAGTTAACTGACATTTATCTTTCTAATTCATTAATAAAAGCATTGTGACTGCATGTTTAGATTGATAGGGATATTTGCGGCCATATCGGTCAGCAAGTACACACGGAGAAACAGACAAAGCTGGTGAAGGGAGTTGGCGAATATTAAGACTATTGGTGCTGTCAGATACGGATGATATCAGCAATGTCAAGAGCCATGTGTTTCATGTTAGTGTTGATGTGAACAAATAATCATCATGTAGTGAGTTGGGAATTCTTCCCCCCTCAACCCTGAGATGCTTCCCCCTCAACCCTCAACCCTCCCTACCTCATGAGTGAGCAGTAGTCAGCCACTACTGACCTACACTTTCCCAGATACTTCAACCTAGAAGCACTTGTACATAACGGTGTCCACCACTGTCCACAGTGCCTAGGAGTAACACCCTCCAGCCATCTTTTGTCTGGGCAGCTCTTATTAACATGTACTCATCATTATGTTCTGTCAGACTAAGACCGACCAACATAGGTAGAAGGGCTCTTAACATGCACCAGATCTAGCATAGCAACAATAGCAAATCCCCTCAAGGAAGTTAAAATGTTTGCTTCCCACTTTCTCCCTATCTGTAGAAACCCTTATCACTCCGGTCTTTGACTGATTAATAGGACTTAATCATGGGAAAAAGCTTTACACAAATATATTTAGTTTACTTAGGCTTCAGAGTAAATTCTCGTCTTGTGTTTGCTGTTCTACATGACGTTTATGGTTTGGGTTAAGCACAAATGAATAATTGCTTTGCTGCCAATTAATAGTTTGTTAATCATTCGTATATGGGTCTAGCATATACAGTGCATAAGTGAATGTATGTCACTTTTTGTTATCAACGTGACTAAGGGTCATTGTTCAGAGCTCCTAGAATCCTTTTTCAGTGCTTTTCTTTCAATGAATGTATTTTTGCAGTTGAAGTTTTTATAAAGTACAAAGGTTTTATTGTATCCTTGCTATGATAGAACTGTCATTTGACCAGAAAAAGATAAAGCTGATGCTGAAACATGAGATCCCAATCAATCTATCATATATTTAATTATTTGGACAAGTCTTTTTATGCTTCAAAAACGCCTGAAAATTGTTTCTGTGGTCTAATAAACTTGATGTCAGGTAACCCCCAACTGTTGATTTATAGTTTTATAAACTGTCTCATGTAGGACTAGACATACATGCATGTTATGTCGGCAACAGCTGATTAAGTGAGTGTAAAACACTGATTGGAAGGACAAGATGGACATGCTCCAGCTGGAGTCAGTTTTATATTTGCCAAGTATGCCTTGCTTTTACACAACATAGATAATAGAGCTTACATTTAGGAGACGTTTTGAAAGATTTAAGGTTTAAATGGTGTTAATGTGTAAAAACCTAAATGCTTCATACAAGCCGGAGTGGCAGAGGTGAGCCTTGAGGTGGTTCTACAAGGAGCACAAATAAACACAAACAGATCGCTGAGTAAATATACTATCTTGTGACTTCTTTAGAACAAGCCAGCTGTATTATCTAGCTTAGATACCAACAAATAATGATTAAACATGTCGGAATATATTAAGAAAATGTCAAACGTCAAGCGAAAAAAACAATTACTTGCATGGTTTGCGGAATCAATAAAATGAAATGATATACAGTATTCGTGATTTGTCATCGGTTCCCATGCAGATTCAGAAATATTTTAAGAAACTTTAATCCATGTATGACAGGATACTGTTGAAGGGACATGGTTTGTAAAGGCCTACCAGAGAAGAAAAAGGTTATTATAGTGTTTGGAGAAACCTACTTCAGTGGAGGTATACATTGTTATAAAGTTTATAAAAGACCCACATCAACGAGTACAGTTGAATCCATTATGAGAGTATTCATACGAATACAAGAAATCACTAATTACCCAAGATGATGTCACAGAAGGTTCCCAAAAGCTGTATTTGCCCTATGTGAAGTAAAGTGTTATTGAACACACTTTGAGTTCATTGACACTTGCCAGCACTTGGCTGAGTTCTTGTACTCCGTTAAATAAAGACATTTATAAGTGATTGAGAATCATGCAACATCTTTGTATGTGTCAGATTAAATACCACATAGTTAACTATTTTGTCTTTATAATACGATTTTATAAGTGTGAAGAGTTATAAATGTGTAACTAATGTTAAATGCCTACCCTGTTGAAGTTGACCAGTAAGAATATAACATTTCAAAATATCTTTTTGTTTCTTTGGAAAATACATATTTGTAAATGATAGCAGTTGAGTATTACCAGGTTATTGACCTCTGTCAGTGTGTTCGTATAAAGATTTGATCAATTGTTTAGTCACTGCCACCAGAAATAGAGCTTTATTGACACAAATATTGTCATCTTAAAGAGAAATAAAATCCCCTGTGTTCTTATTCTGACACCTTAATGCTACTCAACTGGAACATATGTTCTATAACCTTCACAACTACTCTACTGGAACGTATGTACTGTTACCTTAACAACTACTCTACTGGAACATATTTTCTATAACCTTCACAACTACTCTACTGGAAAGTAGGTACTGTTACCTTCACAACTACTCTACTGGAACATATTTTCTATAACCTTCACAACTACTCTACCGGAATGTATGTACTGTTACCTTCACAACTACTCTACTGGAACATATTTTCTATAACCTTCACAACTACTCTACTGGGACATATGTACTGTTACCTTCAAAACTACTCTACTGGAACGTATGTACGTTACCTTCAAAACTCCTCTACTGGAACGTTTATACTGTTACCTTCAAAACTACTCTACTGGAACGTATGTACGTTACCTTCACAACTACTCTACTGGAACGTATGTACTGTTACCTTCACAACTACTCTACTGGAACATATTTTCTATAACCTTCGCAACTACTCTACTGGAACATATGTACTGTTACCTTCACAACTACTCTACTGGAACATATGTACTGTTACCTTCACAACTACTCTACTGGGACATATGTACTGTTACCTTCACAACTTACTACAATAAGTGGAGAAACATTGATTGTGTTGGAGGTGCTTAACTAAGGTCATTTCTCGCAATATACAGCTTTTCCTTTTGACCAAGAGGCCAGTCACGTGACCATGAAGTGATACCGATTATCCTAAACATGTGAACGACACATTTTGACGTTCATACGTTTTTCATAAGACTGTATCCTTGAAATGACAAACACTGACGGACTGTTTTCACATTTCTGGAAAAAACCCCTGGCAATTCCCATGCACAAGTAAATACTGAAGCGTTGTTTCTTATCATTTAGAAACTGGGGCGGTCGGGTAGCCTAGTGGTTAAAGCGTTCACTCGTCACGTCAAAGACCCGGGTACAGTGTGTTCAGAAACTTGAATTTTAACTCACACTTTTTTGCATACATTGGAAAAAATTTGTTTGATTGCATCCCCATGGTCTAAGTGAACAAAACGAAAAAATGTCCTCACACACCCCTAACGAGGCTTATAGACTTGATCCATGCCTCAAGACAGACAGTGACAGTCAATAACATTCATAAGCAATCTAAGAATTCACTTCATTATCTGTTTGACACATATTACTAATAACCTTTGAATGAAGAGCCAATTGATCATGATGACCAACACATCAACACAGGTTGTTTGGTTGTCATGTTGATCCTCCCTCTTTGAAGGTTCATACTCCAATGATCTCACACACAAAATGAAAGTCAATACTTAATTGAAGTAGCGTTATTTTTATAGTATCATGCAGATTTCAAGTTGTACTGTTATTCCCTCTTAATGTTGGACAAATAAATTTCCAATTGCTTTGGATAACTTGCACAGAGATGTAAAGTTCTGCTATTCATGTGTACATGTATATACTACTTGCTTTGATATGGAATAAACATTCTTGCTCTGATAAGAGGCTGCTATACTCAACCCCCTCACACGTTTTACAATACTGGTAGCTTAGCATGTTAGTCAAATCAATTTTGTAAATGGGTTTATAGTGGAAGCCACTTTCATGGACGATATACAGGTTTAACAACCAATCATTGGCACAATCTGGTTCTCCATAGCAGACTTGGCAGATATTTGAGGACATTTAATCAGTATTTCACAGCAAATTAAAATCCATGGTCCATTGAGATCAGACTGGTTGAAGTAGAGAGGTCTAGCCAGGGATCGTATCAAAACCATTCACTCAGTTTTGCTGAACATTTCTTTTAAAAAGATGTTTTTCCAAAGAATTTGTTTTTACTTTTTCATCGAAAACAAACAGTACTCTCTAATTTAATCTGATTCTTTGAATTCTTTGAAGTAAACATTTCAACAAAAGTATACTGTTTTTCTTGGAAAGCAGCCATCGCATGTGTCGTTGATATGCCATATGAGTCAAGTGGTCACATGTTTATGACAATTTTATTTGAGCTAGGTGATCGCTACTTGGCCAGTTTAATCACAGAGGAATTCCCAGGTGCTGTTTGATGTAACCATAGCTGGAGGGATATGTTTTATTGCAGTGCGCAATCTCTACCCCCCATATAGCCAGGCCGGTGGGATCTCCGAGTCCCCTTGTGTGCTGTAGGCCAGATTGTGAGCCTGTTGTGGAGATTGCTGTAGAGGTGTAAATAATACAGGAATTGGGAAGGAAAGGCCATGTTCTGGAGGGAAAGATGCACAAGATGGTCACTGTTACTTTGCATATCTTTACCACTATGGGGGGCACGGGTGGCCTAGTCGTCTGAGGCGCTGCGATTCGCTGTGCAGAGTTGCGTCCCTTGAACACGCCAGAAACCTATGATTGTCGGTTCGAATCCCAAGTCGCCCTAATTATGTTTCTAGGTTTGTCAGCACCATATCAGTGCTCATGGGTTTCACCGAAGTGGTCACCGAAACGTGGTCACCGAAACGTCTGAGACCTGCATCACTTCGGGCTTTCCTCCCACATTAAGCTGATATAACTGGAATAATGTTAAAACAGCGTTAAGCCCAACTCACTCACTCACTCACTCTTTACCACTATGTCAGGGTGCGCAGGGAGCCCAGTCTTGTAAGGCTGCCCAATTTGCTATGCAGAGTTGCGTCACTTAAGCATGCCGGAAACCTATGATCATGCCCTGAATATGTTTTTAAGTTGTCAAGACCTTGCACATGCTTGTGGGTTTCACCATAGTGGTAAACTTATTCCTGGCCTTACTCTGGGCCTTCCTCCAACATCAAGCTGGCACCCCATGATATAACTGAAATACTATTGGCTGTATGATGTGATGGATTGTTATTCATAATATCAATCACTGGTTTGTCTTATCCATACTCAATTATTTGCAAGCCAAAGCCATATGGTTGAAAAATTGCTGAGTGTGTCATGAAACAACAAACCGGAACCAAGATAATGTAAAGACTTTGTTTACAGGATATATATTGGAACATAGACATAATTAACTGTTTTTAATTCCATTTTTCCTCATTTCAGTCTCGGTTTTAAATAGATCCGTTATGCAAACTATGGTTTGAATTGGAAAGTCATTTTTTCATAATTAAAAAGTCCTCATAACAAAGATTATTTTTACAAGTTAAAGATTTCTGACAACGTTCCCTTATGAAGTTAAGTAAGTACCTTCACAGCACTATAAACAGAGTGTTTTATTACTGCCACCCACTCCAAGTTTCAAACCAGATATTAGATGTAAAAGATTAAACATTTACCAGATTAGCTTACATGTTTATTTGTGTAGAGTTGGCAGAGGTAAGTAAATGTACACCAGTAACAAACAATCCTGAATGCCACATTATCGGTTATCGCCACTGTGTCCAGACAGTCATTCTAGGGTATAATGAGAAGCAACTCCTAATACCTATAGCTTATCACAAGGGGAACACACTCATACATGCTTCCATATTCCCACTGTCTTATAGACAATTACCCACAGTTGCCGCAACTTGGCTGCTCGTAGGGACCATCTCAAAAGTGAAATCTGAAATTGTTAGAACATGTCTAAGTATTTTCTCTTCTTCTCGTAACAAATTTGAGTTTTTGTTTTTTTTCATTTTCACTTTTTTAATGGTATGAGTGTGTGCACATAAAATTCCTTTGAATAAAAAAATCTCTCTTTAGCTCCTTTGTATTAATAATAAAAGGGCTTTTGATAAGCTAGAAAGATGTATTTCAACTAAAACAAATATAATTATGTTAAAAGATGAAATGAAATTGAATAAATAGACTTTTATTCTAAGGGTCAGATTAGGTCAGTAGGCCATTTCATTCATTAAAATCAAGTAAATAGTCAAGTTCATTCGTCACCACTGACATGTTTCCATAACCTACAACAAGACTTGTCCCCCCTTCTCGAGGGCCGCCATCTGTTGAAATGGCGAAAGCCAATCAGAATGCACGTCAGGGCATTTTGGCAATATGCGTTTGTTAAAAAAAATGTGGTAAATTGCGGATTGTCAGTTCCACACCGCAGTGTAAACAGGTAACTGAAATGTGATATATATCTTGATGTTGTTGGGCCGCGTTGGATGATAAGTTCAAATCTACAAGTGCGTTTGTTTACATTCAGGAAGCTGCTCACTTGACAGCGAAATCCATTCATTTGAGCTTTAAAACTTGACCACGCTTTCAGAGAGACATTACATGTATGTGATACCAAGAAGTGCAAAATGTATTAAAGTAGTTACAGTAGAACATGGATATAACAAACACCGAAAGAGCGAACAAACGGATATATCGAACTGTTAAAAAATCCCAGATTTATCTCCGATATATTATCATATAAAATGTACATACATAACAAACTATTTACTGTGAACTAACGTCTATAGCAAACTGATATCTGATCCCCGACAAGCCTAAATACCACTAATTTGTGACAGGTACAGCGAACTGAGAAATCTCACTCAGTGTCAAGTGTCACTGACAATTGGCTGTATGCAATCAGCGGGGAATCAACACAATCACTGGTGACGATTCAACCTTGTTAAACTTGCGTTATGTTAATCTTACCTGTCCATGTAATTGGACTAATCTGGTCTGTAAAACAAACATTGCCAACACAAGTCAATGCAGCAATTACAGTGTTCCCTCACTATTGCGCTCTTCAATATAGAGCTAACTCAGTTATTGTGCACGGTAAAGCATGGCTCCCCAAATTTACTTACATTTTTAATAAACCTAAGTTTTCCAAAGTTATCAGCTAATCATTCAATAATGTTTACATTACTTTCGCGAAATCAAATGTGAAGTGATCGGGAGATTGGATAATTCGCCGTTATTTACAGCAACCATGGTCAGTTTACCAGCTTAATGTGGGAGGAAAGCCTGAAGTGATGCAGGTCTCAGACGTTTACTACTTCAGTGAAACCCACGAGCACGGGTATGGTGCTGACCAACCTAGAAACATAATTCGGGTGAACTGGGATTCGAACCCACAATCATAGGTTTCTGGCGTGCCCAGGGGATGCAACTCTGCACACGTATACTAAATAGATAGACCCAGGAAATCCCAGTGCTCGTGTTCCTGGCAGTCTTGATTATTGTGATTATAGCTGGAATACTGACTGCCATTAAACAATATTCACTCACTCACTCACTTGATAAGAAGACTATTCTGTAATAGTCACTTGAAATGACCTCTAATAACGCATGCACATTAACATTGAAATGCTTGGGCATGTTCTCCTCTGCAAGAAGACAGGTGACAAACATTCCCCTACCTGACCGCAAACACACCTGATTTACAACCTGTAGATCAAAGGGTCAAACGAGCTTGTCCAGGTGGGCAGTTCCAGGTGGGCATGGTTTCGGCCACTACAAGACCCTGCTAATGTCATATTTATGAACACAGACATGACTTTATCAGACACCCTGCCTCTTACCCAGGATGCAAGTGTGGGAATAGGGGGTTGTAAACAACTCCAGGGAGACACCTCATTTGAGAATAAGTCTATTTATAGATGTTTCAATAAGGAAGGAATACATATATGTTTGTAATTGCGACATTGGGATGTTATGTCTTCCAGAAACCTTTGGCATGTGCAGTTTGGTTTCTTTTATTCTTAGTCTTTTGGACGTATCCAACACTTATCCTCATTTTGACCACCACTATTACTACTACTATACTTCATAAGTCCCTAATCAAATCACCAATGGCGGAGTTCTGCCACTTTAATAATGGAATTAACATTTGTCGACAGATTTATTGAAGCCTTTTTATTATAACCAGTACACTAGTACAGATCCATTATGTCAAAGACATTTCTGAACCCAATTTTGACTAGACAATTTAGAACATAAATGACAGCTGGCAATAATGCTTGATGCTTTTAACAGTATTCTAGTTATATCAAGGCAAGTCAGCTTTCTGTGGGAGGAAAGCCTAGAAACATAATCAGGGGTTATAATCCACAATCATAGGTTTCTGGCATGCCCAAGGGATGCAACTCTGCACAGTGAATTTTGATGCCTGAGACGACTGGGCCACCCATGCCCCCCACATGCACATTGAGGAAATGCAACAAAAACAGGATTATTATTTTGTTCATTTTCAGTTATATTCTGTCATCTGATTTTGTCTGTTGGAAGTTTAAGTTATTTGGTTCAGTTTTACTCTCTGCACCAAGAAGCCTTTTGTCATTTCATTTGTACCATACAGTTAGTCTGTAGGAGCTTGTTTTCCAACAATACCGGAATTATGTGGGGACAGATAACAGGGTATGTGAACACCACACAATGTGATACCTCCATCCATCAAAACATTATGCTGACCACAGGACGTACAACAGGAAAACAGTTTCAAACCCATATAATTGAATGTAAAGATTCTAAGTTTATACCACAGATACCCAGTAATTACAAGTCCCCGTATTCCCCACCTGAAAACATGGTATTAGTAGTGGCCTAACCCCACAAGGAGCCTATGAGTAAGTATAGGGGAGTAAGTCCTTAAGTCCTATAATAAGTGAAGACACAGCGACCTAGTCAAGAGCAGTAATAGACATAGGAAACAGTGTGACTAACGAAGGTAATGGTTACACACACTTAGGTTGGTACTATTCCCAGCTCCAGATCGAGGCCATAATGCCTTAATGTAGCTTGTCAATTTGCATTCCTTAAATCACAGGAATACATAAAAGAAATATTGACCCAAAAGGATACATGGGACAATATTTGGGGTGTATTTTACATCTATGCATTGATGTGATTAAGCTGAGGCTTGCTGACCTGGTTGATGTATGTCATCGTATTGCAGTTGTGTTGATCGATGCGCAAGATGTCAATCACTGGATTGTCTGGTCCAAACACAGAGCGCCATCATATAGCTGGAATATTGCCGAGTGTGGTGTTAAACAACAAACCAACAAAACATTCATTCCCTTATTTGTTGCCAACATGGATAAGGTGTATATTGCTGCTGATGCAATATTGCTAGCAACTCTTATATGCTGCACGCTCAACCTACATGTGCACATATCTGATGTGGAATCATGATAATGGCTTGTGAGGTGTGGTGAAATTGGGTTTAACGTCGCGTCCAAGATTATTGAACTTATATAGCGACGTGCATGCACGTGTATATTTGTGTGTGGCTGCTTGTACTAGTCCGGACTGATGCCGATTTATAGTGCAAGCTCACTGAGATACCATGCCGCAGTTTAACATGAATACCCCACTCAGACACAGTATACTGACTCCGAGCCGACCAGTCCTTGTTTTAGCCCTTTAATGCCGAGCGCCAGACAGGGTAACAACAAGTACCATCTTTTGACGTCTTTTGGTATGACGCGGCCGGGGATCGAACCCCGGACCTTCCGCCCTCCGGGCGAACACTCTACCTCTAGACCACGGAGGCGGTCTATAATGGAAATGAAAATCCAGTGACAGTTGTTTGTGTCACCGTGTTCCGGTCAATACAATAAATGGTCTTGGTCAGATCTTTTTTACATATCTCCAATTATGTTTTTCTAATTTTTGCTGCCCTTACCACTGATTGGTCGATTTGAACAAGTATTAGTATGAGGTGTTAATGTTCAAAATTATCCTACAAAATCTATTTAAGGCTATAAGTACCTGTTACTTGAAATGATATTTTCACTAAGTATATTCACATAATTTTATAAAATAACCATCACAATATCAAACTTTTCATGGTGAACTTGAATTTATGTTAGTTATAGTATTAAGTGTCTCTTGATAATTTACATTTAGTACTGAGGAAAGATAGTGTTACTTCCTGTTTCAAATGAAAATAAGATTTTATTTCAAAGTGATAACGAAAGATATGTTCTTGCACCCTGTATTAAGTTTAGATGGTCACTAACATTATCTTGATTCTCAATTGAAAACAATTGTCATCTGGACCTCATGTCTTTTGATATCAAATATACAAACACTTGTTGATATCAAATACACAAATACTTGTTGATATCAAAAGATACTTGGGTAAGATTCTCTCATTCATAGAGAAGAATATATGACTGTGTGTTTACGGCGTGGAGTAAAATTCTTTCTCACTCTTGTGTGCTTGAACTTTCAAAGACATTACATCTATGACTAAAATCTTTACAGATAAATTGCATAATACACATTGAATGTGTTCAGCAGAGTAAAAAATCAACAGTGTCTAGGCATTGGAAACAAAATGCAAGTCAAAATTGGAAACAAGTGACATATTTGTCAGTAAACATCCTCCAGTTGGTTCTCATGCATCCCTAATACGCTTATGCTCCTGGAGTGTTTGACACCCAAACCAATGATAACATAACCAGCAACCTGCCCTAATCAAGCTCCTGGCTGAGACAAAGCCTGCCCGGGCTGGACATTGTATACCTGTTGTCAGAGACTTACATACAGGTGTTGACTTCGCACACACTCAAAAGGGCAATCATTGCCTGAGACCAGGGTCAAAAGGGCAGCGAGCTGGAGACTGGCCCCTAGGTGACAGTCCCTGGTGAGGGCTGTACACACATACACACATACTCTTCATTAGCTGGGGAGGGGGAGGGCTCTGCCCCGCCCTTTAAATACATGTCTGATAGTCCCCTGAGTGGCTGGAGATATGAAGGTATGGTTCACAGCAGAGGGTCATTCTCCAGCTCTTGCATGGTGATGGGTATATTTTACTGATTTTCTTATGTCTGAGTATGAGAAATTTTTATTACTTTGATAAATTGAATGTTCAACTTTGAAGTCACTGGTTGATGAGGTTGAAGCATCATTCTACAATTTTCTAAAGTAGAATAATATTCTTTTACCTCTTAAATCTAATCACAAGTTCTAGATTATTTTTAATGAGAACATCACTATTAATTTTTGTAAAGCTAAATATTCAGCTGAGATTATTTTTACCAACCTGCAGGACCCTGATCCCCAAAACGATGTTGGCAATAAGATGATCTCAACTCCCATACATTTAACTCTAACTTAAAACAGTCAAAGGACCAAGTGTGCCTTGTGGAACAGGGACCTGGACTATATGTTCTAATAAGTAGGCCCGTCATGAATTCTCAGACAACCAGTTACCACGGTTTGATTCGTATTCCGTGAAAAGTGTGCAAAATGGGATTCTATTTCCTATCTTGATATTTTTAATAATCATTTAAAATAATATTTTTGAAACTATCAATATTAATATTGTCACAATCTGATTTAGCTATAAGATTGAATCCACAGTTAGCAAGAGTCTTATCAATTATTCAAAATAATTAAGTCTGTGTGAAACAGGAAATGCAATGAAAATCAGCCCGGAATTACTGTGGAGTGAATTTTCTGTCTTTAGACTTTTTAAATATTTCGAAATCATGGAAAGCATTTAACGGATACAAAACAGCTTCAGTAGAACTAGTAAAAGTTTTCAAAGTGTCATCTCTAGTAATAATAACCTTGATGGTGGCACAATTAGTGTACCTAAAGCCTTTCGATACCTGACTAGGTTTAACACCAGGGGACTAATAATTTTAATGTACAGTTATTCGTTTTAATTTAATTTTTGTGTATAAGTTTATATTTATCTACTATCCAACCCAGCTGTGTAACCTGAGGTCTGCATGAAACAGTACAATAATGTTGGCCTTAAAGAGCTTTAAGGGTATTGTGAACAAATGCTACAACACTGAAGACTTGCTAACTTCTATCTGAGGAGGACCCAAAGTCTTGCTGGCAGGCAAATCTGTTGAAGCATGTCTGCACAATATCATTGTCAATCCACATTCTACTCTTTACCTCTTGCTGACCACTAAAGTGGCGATTATTTATTTCAACTAATAATTATTAAGGTCAATTTAAGGGGTGACTTCCCTGTTCAATGGTAATGTCTGTGGTGTCATGCTGTGGACACTGGCCCCCATGATTGTATTGATACCAGTTTTAACTGTATTTGTGCTTGTTCCGCCCCCACAGACATCATGGCCCCAGGTCATGTTGGGGAACTGACCGTTACATTCAACAGCCCTGGATGGTATAGCCCTCCTACCAACCACTTGCTTTATCAGTGGAGCCTCTCTTGTATACTGGCAACTGTTCTACAGTCATATTACCAGGGAATCTCGCCCAGATGTCTTTGATATGGAATATACGTGTCAATAAAAATTTAAAACTCTGAGGCTTGCCAAGGAGATTTAATCATTTTCAAAGAGTGTGTTTATATTTGACATAAAAACAACGTGATGGTGAGGTTCTATTTAACATCCAAAATCATTCTAAAATACACATACACCAGTCGGTTCTAACTCTGAAAAATACAATGAAAATATCTAACAGATGAAATTAAACAAACATCACAAAGTACATGTTTGTTTGTTTGTTGTTTAACGCCGCACTCAGCAATATTCCAGCTATATGATGGTGCTCTGTAAATAGTCTGGACCAGACAGTCTAGTGATTGATATCATGAGCATCAATCCACACAGTATGTTTATCTCCATTCTACCATGACTAAATAAAACGCGAACTCTTTGGTGTTAGCAAGTAAACTGAGTGAAGCGGCATGGGTTGAGTCCAGTGTTTTGAGTGGGTTATCAATCCGAATTACGGAATCACAGAACAAAATATGGCGCTGTGTATACTCAAGCAGTTTGTTTACACCCTAATACTTCACTCGAATATATGACAGGCATTGAAAGCATATAAGCATGGCAACTTGGTAAGCTAACATGAGGTGGGCATCCGTAAAGAAAACAAAGCAAGTTTTGCAAGGCTTTCGCTCTACATCGCACGTCACCATTATGACGTCATAACGCTCATTGTGACGCAAAAGCTATGACGTCACAGTTGTATATAGAAAAGCGCCAAAATTCCAAGCTCTCTGTTGTCTCCAAAACGTAAATACCTTCCCTTTGTAGATTTCTATCGTGTTTTCTGCACGAAATGCATTGCCACACATGCTTTGAATATTGTAGCAACCGCACCTGTGCATTTTGTAACCTGTAATTGTAGATATAGATAATAAAATATGCCTACCGACAATGACTGGAAAAAAGTACTATTCTGTGAATATCAGCTTCTGCGGTGATGCGGTCGTCAAACCAGCTGTTTCAATCAGAGGGGGTTTATTGTGATATTATAATATAATATATATTATAATAATAATAATATCAATTACTGTTTTATCTGGTCCAGACTAAATTAATTACAGAGTGATATGTGATATAGCTGAAAAATTGATGTGTTTAGCAAGGATTAAGCAATCAACTCCAGACTAGTAAATGTGCGATTATAATATTCAGCACTTACATTATGGCAGTGAAAGAATATACCAATATCTTTCTGTTGTGCTAATGGAATAGTTGATTGCAAACACTGTTTAAAAAACATAAATAATATTTCTCATGAACTTTTGTCTACAGTCTTCATGATGCGCTTATAAAAGCAGGTCTTAATTTTTATTACGCTAAGGAGTAAAAAAGGCTTAGTGCCACTTTGGCATGAGATACAAGTAAATGGCCTCACCATGCACCCATGTGGAGAATAGAATCCAGGTATTTGGTGTGACAAGTTAACACTCTAGCCACTAGGCTACCCCACCACCTATCTCTTGAGGATGTCATATGCAAGTGCTTCCCTTATTATAGTAGATACTGCTGAGTGTTGCCAGCACTAATCTCCCTACAAGCGATAATCATGTTCAACAAGATGAAAGCTGGTTCAGATAACGTTTATCCAATGGCTCTAGAGACAGTCACCCTGTTTGAATTGAATAGAACTTACAATGTGGTATAATCTTTCACAACTTAGTAATAATGTCTGCACATTTCAAAATTGATCTGATTAAACCCCCTAGTTTAAAACGTGTTGTAGAAATGTTATAAGTATTTGTACGATAAGAAATTTAATGTATTATGTGGATTAAGTCTATTAATAAACAAAAGAATGATAAAATGTCATCGTCAATGATAAATTATGTGAAGAAAACACCTTTGTAGAAAACTGTGCCAGTATTTGGTTTATCTATTTATTCAGAAATGCCATCAATCTATCATAATGGCCCCTGATCTGCAACAGACTTTAAAGCCAACATACTTACATAAACAGACCTAATGTGTAAATACAAAGATTTATAAAGTGTCAGTAATGCTATTGTAAAGGAGTGAAGTCATAATTTCTTTCACATTGCCACAATACAGATAGGAAAGACACGATGTAGGAGATATAACATCCTATCGACCTGAAAGAAAACGATACAAGTGTTTTATACCATATCAGTCATTCAGTGTTTAGGGGCGGTTGGGTAGCCTAGTGGTTAAAGCGTTCGCTCGTCATGTCGAAGACCCGGATTCGATTCCCGACATGGGTACAATGTGTGAAGCCCATTTCTGGTGTCCCCACGCCGTGATATTGCTGGAATATTGCTAAAAGCGGTGTAAAACCATACTCACTCACTCATTCAGTGTTTGACCATGTCCAATGAAGCATGGTAAAGTCTAATAGGATGCTGTGCACCTGAGTTACTGCCACTTCTGGATCCTGGCACTGAATGGTGCCCAATTGACCAGGTGAAGTACAGGTCAAGGGTTAACAGCAATCCTGGCAAACATTTCCATAATAATGGCAAGGCTATAATATTGCTACATATGCAGGACCTACCAAACATTCACAGGAATTAATGAATTACATATGTCAAAAGTTTATGGCCACTGATGCTTTGAACAGTCTGAAATGAAATGTATATAAAGAAAATTGCCTCACTTCTGATATTTGTGAAAATTTGGGTGAAAAAATATATCAAAAATCATATATTGTAGCCTTATGATTATAACATTTTATCCAAAAGAAGTTTATTTTTCATTTGGTCATGTGAAAATATTTTGAGCGCATATGTCATAGACCATTAGAGCTTATATATTGGTCTTGTTTTTACCTACTACCGGTAATCATCAGGTTTGATAGAACCACCTGTTGTCTCCGCTTCTGCTCGGAGAGCAGAAGGTCCGGGGCTCGATCCCTGGCTGTGTCATACCAAAAGACACCAGAGTATAGTACTTGTTGTTACCCTGCCTGGCGCTTGGTATTTAGGGGTTAAAATATGGACTGGTTGTCCTGGGCCCACTTTCACAAAGCGATCTTAGCGCTAAGATGATCCTAACTCCCATACCTTAACATAGGCTTACAATAGTCTTAGCGCTAAGATTTGTGCAAGTGGACCCTGGACTCCGTTTACTGTCTCTGAGTGGGGTATTCATGTTAAACTGAGCCAGCACTATAAATCAGCATCAGTCCCGACTTGTACATGCACACACGCTTAATGGCCAGCACTCAAAGACGGCGATTTAACCCACTCAGGTACCAAGGCTTCCACAAAAATGAAAGTCTGACAACTGGTAGTCTAGATCACATACTTTGTGTACCCCTCTGATTCCCAGTAGGGACTCAACCCAAAAAAGTACTAGAATCTGTACTTTGCTAAAAAAAAGTGTTATCCCAAATATAACATTTGTAACGTTTTACCATTTTCTAAATGGCATTGTGTATTCATAGCTTTCGACCATGGGAGCCATGCCAATATATACTTGTCAGAGGGGTACACAAAGTATGTGATCTAGACTACCAGTTGTCAGACTTTCATTTTTGTGAAAGTCTCGGTGGCTGAGTCGGTTGAATTGCTGACTTTGTGGCAGTGTGGCTTCGAATCCCGGATTCGAATCTGTTCTTTAAAAAGAAAGTGTTATCCCAAATATGACATTTGTTACATTTGACCACTTTCTAAATGGTATTGTGTATTCAAAACTCATTCTTGTATCAATGACCACTGCGTGGGAGGACTGGGGGGATCTGCTTACAAGGTATTTAGGATCTATTGCTCCAGAATCACCATGTGAGAGTGGACACGAATGACATGGTCAGTTAAAGGTGTCTCATTTCTTTTCCATATGTGCTCATTTCTCAGTGTCTCTGATTACCTATTCAGCATAAACTGTCATCTCAGCTGCTTTAGAGAATAGGTGGCAAAACCACCTCCATCATTAACATCGCCTTGATAAGGTGGAGAAGGAAACATGTAAACTATATACTTATATGACCAGACTGTGGGACACAGTGGTGACTGTTATTGTCATCTTGGTCACTACATCTATAGGAATGTATTTTTTAAGGCTCAATTATTGTATCAACTTCACCTGGCCATATTTGTGTTTGGCCTTGGAATCTGAGTACAGCTGTACCAATTCACCAAACCATCAGTGTATTATCATGATAACTTATAAAATCACTTGCTGTGGGTCTAATTATTATATTAAAACTTAGTATAAATGTTATATCATTATAGTATCTGCTAAGGAACATTTGCTCTTCTCTGGAACTTGTCTGGTTTTACACAATGTCAATGCAGCTCCAAATTACAAAAAGTGTTTGGTGTTGAAACTGATTGAGGCTCTGTTGTGAAAACAGAAGGGTGCTGAAGAATGATGGAGAGGATTGGAAGAGATGACAGGGCAATGTCCACTGTGGACAAAAGGAAACAAACACTCTGTAACTACTGGATCAGGGGGCATTAAGGGCCCTGCCTGGCTGAATACATGTGGTGGCAGATACTTAATACTGACACTGTGGGCTGTTATTTGTGAGAACAATGTTTCTGAGCTGGTTAATGTGGAACTATTATCACTTCCTGTTTTATGATGCCAAAAGTAGTTTTTGAAAAAACTGATTTCACATTTGTGAATTAAGAAATGGACACATGTGCCTGACTAGTTGCCAGAATTGTGGCCCAGTTGTCTAAGGCGCCGCGATTTGCTGTGCAGAGTTGCGTCCCTTGGGCACGTCAGAAACCTATGATTGTGGGTTCAAATCCCAGTTCCCCCTGACAAATGTTTCTAGGTTTGTCAGCACCATACCCATGCTTTTGGGTTTCACCAAAGTGGTAAACATCTTCGGACTTTCCTCCCACATTGAGCTGACATGCCATGATATAACTGGAATACTGTTAAAAGCGGCGTTAAACCCAAATCACTCCTTCAGTTGACACAGATGTAACCCCAGGTAGAAATTCACATCTATTTTAATCCAGGCATTGTGAAAATGGATCATAGATGTATTGGCTTAATACACAACGACAATAAGTCAATATGACCTGAATGCCATGTGAACATGTTGCACGCTACAGTGTTAACATCAATGTTAACACACATTTGTTCTGAAATGAACCTCAGACTGGAATTCAGGCTAGGCTTTCTTCTGTATCAGTGACTTTTCTCCCTGACAACTTACTAATAATGAGTGTGTTGATACAAATTATGTCTTTCACTGACCCCTGCTTCAAGTCCGGATAGTTTCCCATATGCTTATATGAATGACATGTCTGGTTACCTGACATGCAACATACCCCATGTGTAGCATAACAAACCTGGGTATCATCCAAATAGTAACTTAACCGACAGTAGTCACTTCCCTGTGGCACCTCCAGCGGGACCTGTGTAACATCTAAATCTGCCAAATGATTCGTGAGTGCCACACTGTTTCCAGACAGGGTCAGTACCTGGTTCACTTCCCAGCTGATCCAACCGTTACACACTGAACAACATTTCTACCTTCACTGGGTGCTTTCATGGAACCTGCCGAGGCAGCAGAATTTCGTGACTTGATTAGCGTAATTAAGACTCTGGCATTGGTCGATTGGGTCTAATGAAGATTAATTTGGGCATGCTTTAGTTGGCATGGTGATCATATCTTGTGTGTTCTAAGATGGCATGACAGACTGAAAGAGGATATTTGTGAAATTGTTTGTGTCATCAAAATTTAACCCTGTGGGGTTTTGTTGTTCCGGTAGATAGTGTGCCCACCCTGTGGTCTCCTAGAATATTTAGACTAAAGAAGGGAGCTTTTGAATGTTCTATCCTGAAGAAATTGGGACAATGCCATAAAACTCTGTCAGCACCCATGCCAGTTACATATATATTTGTTTTGTTTGTTCTATATTGCTGCACTCAGCAATGTTCCAGGTCTATGATAGTAGTATGTAAATATTTGAATCTGTCCCGGACAATCCAGTGATTGATGACATGAGCGTCGATCCTCACAAGTGGGGTACAATGACATGCCATCAACCAAGGCACTAAATCTCACCATTCGATGCACCTCTTACGACAAGCATGGGGACCTATATCCTGTCCTGGACTCCCCACAGGTCCTGTAACATATAAGATGAATTACAATTGTTCTCAACAAAGTACTGGTCTGACTGTACTGGTCCACCTCCATGTAAAGCTTCTCAACAAAGTATCAGTCTGACTGTACAGGTCCACCTCCATGTAAAGCTTCTCAACAAAGTATCAGTCTGAATACTTCAGGTCCAACTCCTTATAAAGCTTCTCAACAAAGTACTGGTCTGACTGTACAGTTCCACCTCCACCTCCATGTAAAGCTTCTCAACAAAGTATCGGTCTGAATACTTCAGGTCCAACTCCTTATAAAGCTTCTCAACAAAGTACTGGTCTGACTGTACAGTTCCACCTCCACCTCCATGTAAAGCTTCTCAACAAAGTATCGGTCTGACTGTACAGGTCCACCTCCATGTAAAGCTTCTCAACAAAGTACTGGTCTGACTGTACAGTTCCACCTCCACCTCCATGTAAAGCTTCTCAACAAAGTATCGGTCTGACTGTACAGGTCCACCTCCATGTAAAGCTTCTCAACAAAGTATCGGTCTGAATACTTCAGGTCCAACTCCTTTTAAAGCTTCTCAACAAAGTATCGGTCTGACTGTACAGGTCCACCTCCATGTAAAGCTTATCAACAAAGTATCGGTCTGAATACTTCAGGTCCAACTCCTTATAAAGCTTCTCAACAAAGTACTGGTCTGACTGTACAGGTCCACCTCCATGTAAAGCTTATCAACAAAGTATCGGTCTGAATACTTCAGGTCCAACTCCTTATAAAGCTTCTCAACAAAGTATCGGTCTGACTGTACAGGTCCACCTCCATGTAAAGCTCTCAACAAAGTACCAGTCTGTCTACATACAGGTCCACCTCCATGTAAAGCTCTCAACAAAGTACTGGTCTGACTGTACAGGTCCACCTCCATGTAAAGCTCTCAACAAAGTACTGGTCTGACTGTACAGGTCCACCTCCATGTAAAGCTCTCAACAAAGTACCAGTCTGATGACTACAGGTCAGTCTGCTGCAGGTCATGCAGTGATATTGACTATAATGAAGCCAGTGGAATATGTTGTTGTGAAGTCAATGCAGGTTATAGAAACATTAGCCTTGGGCTGTCTTGATACAATACAGGCCTACCCCAGTGACAGGCAGCCAGACCCCCAGTCACTGGTTGTAGTAATAGACCTACTCAGGCATAGGGTAGGTTAACATTCGGCTGACTGTTGACTCTTGACTTGAATGAACAGTGCATAAAGAGAGCATGGTAAATGCAACAAATTGTTTATGGTTTGGAACTGGTCAGTTAGGCTGGAGATATTTCATACCTTTCATATTTACTATTAAAAATCCTAAATCCATGTAATATTTTTGCAGTCCGCCAATTGAGGATCAAATAGTTGAACCTAGCCTGTGGAACCATAGTTTGCTGCGCAGAGTTCTGTCCCTTCCTTTTGCCAGGATTTAGTTATCCCTGTTAATGATTTTTTAGCTTCATACCCCATGGGTTTGAGCAAAGTGGTAAGCATCAATGACCTGCATCACTTCCACTTTCCTCCAGCATTTAGCCGACATGCCATGAAATTACTGAAATTTTGTTCAAAGCAGGGATCTGGAAAAATGAGAAATTTGAGATACAATAGCTACAGATGAGATGACTTACCATTTAAATTGTATTTCCTTTTCTGCTAGGCATTGTTTTTCATGCAACAAAATTAAGATTACTGTATGTATTTTCTTGTAGACTAAGCCAGAAGTAGCAATGACATGTACACAAATTTTCTACCAATCTACCAGAGATATGGTTGATAAATACACAATAATATAACTTCAAAGAATTTTGACAAAACGATCAGAAGAACTGTATCTAAAACTATAATTTTATCAGAAAAAATATCTTCCAATATCGTGTTAATTAGTTGCAACTTTTACCATATATGTTTAAAATAATAATAACCATAAGAGTAGCACTTTGGAACAACTGATTGCTATTGCCGGAATGACTGAATGAGTCAAAGTGTGTCATTTATGATATACCGTATTCGACGTAATAAGCGCTCAGGGCGCTCTCAAAATTAGAAATAGGAGGCTTTTATTAGAATGTTATTTTGGTGAAAAAAACAGAGTTGAAAGATAAATTTCGTGGTTTATGCTGACAGCCTGAAATGTTTATGTACAACAAATATATTTTCCAGAATTAAATGCCCATAATTAAGGGTGCATATAACACAGGAGTGTGTATTATACGCGAATAAATAAGTCTTGTGTACATTGATCAATCGGAAGGGGTGATAATTGGGATTGTTCACTAGCCAATATCTTAGCAAATGTCGCCGTGGGCGCTTATTGGTGCAGGGCTCTTATCACGTTGAATATGGTATGTGTCCATTCTCTGGCAACTAAGTTCATTCCAAGGCATCAATATCAGTAATCTGACCATGGTTGCTGTAAATAACAGTGAGTCACTTCGCATAAAATATGGAATCAATATTAAATGGAATTTTGAATAAATGTAATAAAATAGATTACAAACATAAGAACATCTATTCAATGAATACTTTTTATAACTAGATAGTGCAATACCAGGATAAAACTCAGTACGGATTTGTTGACATTTCGGGTGTTACGTGTTCATTGCATTACTTTGCATTGGGAAAAAAACATCAAAACTCATTGTTTACATACATGAACGTCCACCAGCAACTGTCAAATATGAGGTGGGCATGACCAAAATACAAGTGTCCAATTGGCCAAAAATAATTTTGGATCCCTGGTTCAAAGCTGTGTAAAACTCAAGCCCACTCACTCACTCACTCCTAATCTGCAACCCCTGACATGAACTGTTCTCCTCCAGACTGGAATTCTGCGCCTGCCTGAGGAAGACTATGTGGTTGAGCCTATGCCTGCAGCCATCAGGAAGGGAGATAACTCAGGGACCAAACTACCTCACATCATCTACAAGACTGACCATCTCCCTCATCATAATCTGCACAACCACCAGGCCAGAGACTGTGAGTACTAACAACTGGTTCTACTAACATGCCAGGTCTTAATATGGCAACCATTCTCATTATTAGATCTTAAAATCAGCATCACATGGACCTGGCTATTTGAAGAGCTTGGATTTTGTTTGGAACTCTAATTGTTGCTTTTTCGAAGCTTTTTTAAGTTGGGACATTTAAGGATATATGGAATATTTGGCTAGTATAAGTGTTAACATAATTCAAAACTTTAACAAATTCATTTGATGTAATATTTTTTTATACAAATAACACAGGTAGTTACATGTTGCCTGGTAGTTACATGCGACATGCTATTATGCACCCCTCCTTCTCTAAGAGCTGTGCCCACATACATTGCTCACCAAGATGGCACTGCCTCAGTAGACCAGGCTTTTCAGAGTAGTTCATGAATTCTCATAGCACCATCAGGGTTTGGACTGCCTTGTTTGTTGTTTAATGCCGCACTCATCAATATTCCAGCTATATGAGGGTGGTCTGTAAATAATCGATTCAGGACCAGACCATCCTGTGATTGATATCATGAGCATCTATCTACACAATTGGGGCACTGCCTTGTAGAAATGATATAAGATTGTATAATATTCTACCTATGCTGTGCAGTGGGCTAGCCTTGTACAAGTTGTAGTAAAGTGTTGAAGGCATTGGTTCGATTACCCACATGGGTACAATGTGTGAAGTCCATTTCAGGTGTCTCTCCTTTCCCTCCCCCCCACTTGAATGTTACTTGAATATTGCCGAAAGTGGCATCTCTGTTATTCTTCTTCAACAAATCTTCATTTTCATCAGAAATTGAAATGTATGTCCAGTTTCCTGTGTATCCCTGTTTAATAAATGAACTTCTAGAACATGTATTCAAATTAGGTGATTGTGATTCTCTCTATTTGTTTGTAGTATTTGACAGTGATTAATATTAATCCTCCCTCCATACATTCAGTGTGCTGACCTCTCTCTTGGTGCACTGAAGCGCTATTTGAGTACCACATTTTCATTAATTCCACATCACAGCATACGTTGCTTAAGACATGACTAGGTTGCCCTAACCTCATCAATCTTCTAATCATTTTCTCTCCACTGATGGAAACTGGGACTATTTGATGAGACTTGGAATTCATTACTGCTGAGATTCAGTCCTGATAAATTTATAAGCTAGGGAATAAATCTCATATCAACCATTAGTAATGGGAGTTCAACATTGTTGAGTTTTCTTAATTAGTGAGTGATGATGATTATGTTCATTTTCAAAAGGTAAAATCATTTTTTCAGATTAAATAATTCTAAAATTAGGTCATGGTTAGGCACTTATTATTATTAGATATCAAGAAACTGCTACTGAAATAACATTTATGAAGATAAGTTTGTCAGGCCTTTGATGAGAATGGTTACTGCAGAATATGGTCAGCACCAAAGGATAATAGTTTCACATTTTAGTTGTGTAGCTAGGTTTCTGAGACATATGGGGTGGTGAGATATCCTAGTGGTCAAAGTGTTTGCTCTTCATGCCAAAGGTCCAAGTTTGATTTCCCAAATAGGTACAATATGTGAAGCTCTTTTCTTGAGTACCCCAGATCGATATTGCTGCAAGTGCTAAACCCCAAGACATACTCATATGGAAGTGATATAAGAAAATAGTTAACACCAACAGTTTGTATGACTTTATATCCACCATCTAGTTTATCTGGACATAATATTGAGGAAACTACCTCGCAGATATCTTTAAGTCATTAGCCTTGTCAGCTCCTAAAATTAATATTTGTTATCAGACATTTTATACATGATAAACTAAATATATACTTTTGACCTTTTCAAAGTACAGCTTTGAAAGGTTGAGTACGAACTTTATTGGTTTGTTACTGAATGACAGATATGAGATAGATACATGAAGAGGTCTTGGAAGCATATCATCCTTGGGTGTATCGAGATAAATATTTTGTAAGTAAATATCTTTAGGGATATTGAGATTTAGTTTTAATTATATGTTTTATTATTTACTGATCTACAGATATTCCTCCAAAATTGTTCAAAAAGAATTTGTAATAACACGGCAAAAAATAACCTCAGACATAAGTAAAAAACACATTTCATGAAAGCACATTACTATTTTTTAGATATCCAAAACTGAAAATTCTGATCCCAAATGGCAAAATTTGTTCCCCTTTAGAACATGCATATTTCAGATGTCTTGCTTGAGAATTAACTAATATCTGTAATGCATTATGCCTGTGAAACAGGTGATAACAATCCTATAACACCAGAATTTAATGACACATCATCCTGTTACCTGACTGTTAGAGACACACCACAACTCAGTGCCCAGTGAAGGTTACACTCATAAGAAGCCATTCATTACATTGTCCCGTTTCAGGAAGTTTAAGGGGAATTCTGCCACTGTTTAGCAAGAATTGATTTTAATAATTGAGGTATTTCTTCGCCACCCTCCAATGACTTCCATCTTGTTCCACCCTCTTTGTCAAAGATGAGCTAATATTCTTTTGCAAAGAGCTCTAAATAGGCAATTGGTTGGCCATAAAGTTAAGGCAAATCTAATCATAGAGTGATTTAGTACAGCGTGTACTGTACAGGTGGGTGGGACCTCAATAGAGAGGGGAAGCCTGTACTCTTCCTTCGCACTTGTTAACATTTCAGATAATTTCCCCATCATTTCCCCTTTTGAAATATTTTCTTCAGTAACACCTCCCATACGTCACCATGACATCCAGGAATAAAGATGGCCCACCCATGACAAGTCTGACATATGTTTAACTTTCATCATGTTTTCAAACCAATTCATGATTTGATTAGTTTTTTTCACAAAAATGCAATATCTTCAAAGGTGGATATTTCTAGGAATAATTCTTAGGATATTTTGTTGATTTTAATGCTTGTTTAAATTTTGCATTTTAAGTTTTGCTCTTTAGTAGGTTATTTGCTAGTTCAAAAGATGAACACAGATTCTGAAGCTTCTGTTTAACTTTTTGTAATTAGCATTACATGATAAAAGGCATGTTTGCTCAGCTGTACCTCAAGTTTGGACAGGTTCAGTTTGAAGATTCTGTTACAAATCCTGTTGTGGGTGTTGTCAGACTAGATATACAATTGAAATATTTTGGTTGGTTCATCACACATGTTAATGAGTAGTTATGAGATGATACAAATCTATGATGGATGGGAATTGAAACATGAAAAGGAAGCAGGTGCTTGATTCAAGAAGATATGACATGTTTCTTATGTAATTAAATGTACATGTTCATTTGTAGACTAATTGTTTGTCTCTGAAAATAGATCATTTGTAAAGAGGCCTAGTAACATAGGAGATTCAGAGCCTGTGGAAAATCTAGACTTGCTTCATTTAAAGCTACAGCATTACAGTAGGGGCTTGGCAGAGGGGAAAATAATATGTCTCAGGGACTGTGAGACAGACTAGATCATTTGGTGCAGCTAAGGTTATTGTATATATTTAAGAAGTAAGAATAGATTGTCAGTTGTTTAACACAGCAAATGAAATCTCAAATTTGAGGATAAACCATGAAGAGAGTATTTTGCAATATATGATGTAGCAGGTCAGTCACAGATACCTATCTATTGCTGCTTGTCAGGAACAACCTATCTATTGCTGCTTGTCAGGAACACATTTAAGAAAACCCAATGGTTTAAAATATCTTGAGTTAATATTTCTTCTAACATTGTCAGTCAAGCTGTCATTTCATCATGTGACTGTTCAAACTTGTTTATGCAGACACAGATTCCATAGATGACATTGCTGACTTCTACCCATTCTCTAGACAAGACCCCGAGAAACAGCAGCATCGTGAACGTCGATCCCCCCACCATGTGTACGGCAGCCCACACGACCGAACGGTGGAGACCCTGGTGGTGGTGGACAAGGCCATGTTCTGGAAGCATGGCCGAGACAACATCACTACCTACGTTCTCAGCATCTTCAATATTGTAAGTGTGTCATGGACAAAGAATACATGCAGTCATCTTTGAATATGAAGGGCTGACCATTTGGGATTGATCTGTTTCTCAAAATACTGGAAAAACTTGTCCTCAGGTTCCCAATAACCCCATTTTTGACATAAGAGCCAACGTAATTATTGATTGGGTGGCCATGATGGTTTATCATTATTGATGAAGTAAGAGAAAGACCCACTCTTGAGATGTGGCCTGAGACATACTTCTGCCAAGGCCACTCAAAAACTTATTGTTTGTTTTGAGTGGCTGAGATTGTTATTGTGTTCAAAGCCTGAAACATTGAGTGAGTGAGTGGGTGGGTGGGTGGGTGCACGTGGATGGGCGGATGTGTGGGCGGGCAGGCGTTCGGGCGAGTGAGTATGGTTTTACGCCGCTTTTAGCAATATTCCAGCAATATCACAGCGGCGGATACCAGAAATGGGCTTCACACATAGTACCCATGTCAGGAATCAAAAACAGGTCTTCGGGGTGACAAGTGAATGCTGTAACCACAAGTCTACCCAACCGCCCCTCTAAAACATTGTGATAATTTGTCATGGTTGATATTTATGTCACATTAACAAAAAGAAACACTGAATATTGGTGAATGTTGGTATGGGGCATATGCCTCTTCTTCTCTGTTGGAATTTTGGTCTTTACACCTTGATATATATACCCCATGATATATGGTCATCCTACATCTTCTTTGCTGACTATATGTTTGAAATTGTAGGTAATTTCTTCACTACATACAACCTCTACAGGATCAGAAAATCCAAATAATAACACATGCGCGTGGCAGGATGAGATGCATGTGAATATTATGTATTTATCTAACCTCCCCTCCGCAGGTGTCGGAGTTGTTCCAGGACACCAGTATCGGCAACCAGGTGGACATCGTGCTGGTCGGCCTAGTACTGCTGGAGGGGGATGAGGTACGTAACTCGGTGTTGCTGATCTCTATATGCCTTTCCTCACATTCTACAATGTTCTTGATATATCGGCGATAACAAGCTTGTAGAATGTGAGGAAAGATATAAAATAATGTTCTTCATCGTTTGATGCATGTCATCCATGATATGACAATGTTGTTTATTGTAATATGAGAGGAAAGGCATAAAACAATGTTCTTGATTGTTATATCAAGGATGACATTATATCATGAATGACATGCATCAAACAATGTTGTTTATTGTAATATGTAAGAAAGGCAACAAACAATGTAGCTGATTGTTTGGCATTGTTACGATGCAAGATCACTGAACATCCAGTGGAGTCATGTAATATTTTACAAGTGCTTCATCCATTTATCTGAACTCATTGTGCTACTTCTGTTTTTCATTACCACCTGTGTGATCTAGTGAATAGAGCATCTGCCTGGAGAGCATAAGGCCAGTAATTCAATCCCCTGGCCGTGTCATACCAAAAGACACTAAAAGATGGTCCATGAATATATCCTGCTGGGCGTGCAGTATTATATGGGAATGAGGACTGGTCGACTCGGGGTCATTATATACTGTGTCTGAGTTGGGTGTCTTAGGCGGGTGGCACTATACAACCAGCCTAAGTCCTGACTTACACAAGCAGCCAAACACACATATGCAACTACGTCACTATATAAGTGCAATAACCTTGAGAGATTTGAAAACCCCATTTCACCTCACCTAACTCATGTTTTTCACGATTGTCTTTCACATTGATAATTAATTCTATTCCCTCCATCTAGCCTGGCCTGCAGGTCAACTTCCATGCTGACCACACCCTTAACAGCTTCTGTCAGTGGCAGTCAGTTCTCATCAGCTCCAGCGGTAGTAATCACGACCATGCCATTCTCCTCACTGGCATGGATATCTGCTCCTACAAGAATGCTCCATGTGATACTCTTGGTAGGTGTCTCTCTAGCAGGGGCCCCATGTCATAAAGGGGTAGGTGCCTCCCTAGCAGGGGCTCCATGTCATAAAGGGATAGGTGTCTCCTTAGCAGGGTCCCTATATATTACTGGGGTAGGCGTCTCCCTAACAGGGGCTCCATGTGATACTGGAGTTGGTGTCTCATTAGCAAGGGTTTCATGTGTTACCGGGGTAGGTATCCTTCAGCAGGGGCTCCATGTTTTACTGGGGTAGTTGTCTCCTTAGCAGGGGTCCCATGTGATACTGGGGTAGGTGTCTCTTTAGCAGGGGCTTCATGTGTTACCGGGGTAGGTGTCCTTCAGCAGGGGCTCCATGTTTTACTGGGGTAGGCGTCTCCCTAACAGGGGCTCCATGTGATACTGGAGTAGGCGTCTGCCTAACAGGGGCTCCATGTGATACTGGAGTAGGTGTCTCCCTAGCAGGGTCCCCCATGTCATAAAGGGGTAGGTGTCTCCCTAGCAGGGGCTCCATGTGATACTGGAGTAGACGTCTGCCTAACAGGGGCTCCATGTGATACTGGAGTAGGTGTCTCCTTAGCAGGGGCTCCATGTGATACTGGAGTAGGTGTCTCCTTAGCAGGGGCTCCATGTGATACTGGAGTAGGTGTCTCCCTAGCAGGGTCCCCCATGTCATAAAGGGGTAGGCGTCTCCCTAACAGGGGCTCCATGTGATACTGGAGTAGGCGTCTGCTTAACAGGGGCTCCATTTGATACTGGAGTAGGTGTCTCCTTAGCAGGGGCTCCATGTTTTACTGGGGTAGGTGTCTCCTTAGTAGGGGCCCCATGTGTTACTGGAGTAGGTGTCTCCTTAGCAGGGGCTTCATGTGTTACCGGGGTAGGTGTCCTTCAGCAGGGGCTCCATGTTTTACTGGGGTAGGTGTCTCCTTAGTAGGGGTCCCATGTGTCACTGGGGTAGGTGTCTCCTTAGCATGGGTTCCATGTGTTACTTGGTTAGGCGTCTCTTTACCAGGGGGCAGGGGCTCCATGTGTTACTGGGGTAGGTGTCCTTCAGCAGGGGCTCCCTGTGTTACTGGGTAGGTGTCTCCTTAGCAGGGGTCCCATGTGATACTAGGGTAGGTGTCTCCCTAGCAGGGTCCCCATGTCATAAAGGGATTGGTGTCACCTCAGCAGCGGTTCCATGTGTTACTGGGGTTGGTGTCTCCTTAGTAGGGTTATGCTTTGTGTGGTGTCCCTTGCAAGGGCTCCAAGTGATTTCATGTTACTGAAATACAATTGATATAGTGGCTGTGGTTCAATTTTAAACCATGACTTTATATTGTGATATTCTTTTCCAACAGGTTTTGCTCCTATCAAAGGGATGTGTAACCCCTTGCGTAGCTGTGTGGTCAATGAAGACACAGGACTTGCCACAGCCTTCACCATTGCACATGAGATTGGACACAAGTAGGTCCATTAGCAATTCAAAGACATTTTAAATGATTTTGTGTAATGCATAATATATATTCAGTTCTTATTTCCACTTTAGGCCAGCTGCACATAAATAATATATATGCAAGTATGCAATATCATCTGTATGTGATATTTAGAGGTTATTATATGGCGGTTTCCATATCAACCTGAGACCCCCAGGTCAGCCCAAGTGTTGAAGGCCAGAGGCTGATATCTGGTATGATTTAAATACTGGCGCATAATAAACATTTTGTCTTATACCATAAACTCAAATTATTAAATGTATCTATTTGCAAGTGAATGCGATACATTTTCACCTTGTTTGGAAGATATTGTCAAAGGGAAGCTAGCCGAGCAGACAAGTAGGCAACACACAAAGGGAAATAACTCCAATAAAATCCAATATAAACAAGCCATATCAGTCCAGTAGAGAGTGATACGGGTGTGGTTATTACACCCCCAGTGATATGACCATCTCTATGCAAATTGCCTCATATATTTGATAGGTATGTGATAAATAATGTAACCAATACTAACTGAACAAATCTGCAATATCAGTTATATGTGGTACGTAGTATAACAACCATGGAGTCTGTTATGTGACTACTTCAAGGGGCTCATTCCTTTGGTTGTACTGTTTCTACCACTGTTACTCCCCACAGTGTCAGGTATTTGCTGTCATGAAGTGTTGGATGCCTATGCAAATAAAAGCATTAAGTGAGCACCTGTCCCCTTAGTGTGTCTGACCTGTTATAGTAACGGTTGACAGCTACTGACATGCTCCTTGGAACTGTTTAATGTGGACTACAGCTGTGTGTGTGAGGTATTGAATATAGAGAGCCTTTCTATTTATCATTCCCTGGGGCATGTGATAAAAAATATTATAGTATCTTTAAGTTTTTCCTTATACCAGACCTCCCATCTCCTTTCTTGTGTCCGCTTCAGAATGTGAACTCTTTGAACATGCCGCTCTCTAGCAGGTCATACTTTTAGACAAATTGTTATAAACAGCTCGAGTGGGTCTTTAAGTGGCAGTAGTTTCACCAACAGCTATTACCTTGCTCTTTGTTTGTGGAGAAAGTATAGCTTCAATAGCATAGCTTTTCATTTGAATTGAAAACCTGTAAGTGTTATTATTTATGTCTGTGCATAGTTGCAATTAGGTATGCTGGAAACCTATGATTGCTTCCAATACTGGTTGTTCCTGATTGTTACCAGGTTTGTCAGTACCATACCAATGTTTGTAGGTTTCCCCAAGGTGGCAGACATCTTTTCACCTGCATGACTATTATGCATATCGGGGTGGTCGGGTAGCCAAGTGGTTAAAGCATTCGGTCATCATGCTGAAGACCCGGGTTTGATTCCCCACATGGGTACAATGTGTGAAGCCCATTTCTGGTGTCCCTCGACGTGATATTGCTCGAATATTGCTAAAAGCGGCGTAACACTATACTCACTCACTCAATCAATCTTTGCATATCCATAAGAAGGACTAAGCTTGAGAGGTTGTTAATTGTTATCATGTCACTGCTATTCAAGAGCTGAGCATTGGTGTGTCTCTGGTTGGAAAGTTATTGAAAGCATATTAACAGGAAACAACAAAGAATATAAATCTTCTTTTCTCTGCTTCTTACATTTTTATCATATTTTATAGCTTTGGAATGTTCCATGATGGGGAGGGCAACTTCTGCAAGAGGACAGCTGGTAACATCATGTCTCCCACCCTCACTGGTCAGAATGGACTCTTCCAGTGGTCATCTTGTAGCAGAGGTTATCTCCATAAATTCCTAAAGTAGGATATCACCATTATATACCTTGTACCCATCATCTGTGTGTGATTGTGGTTTCAAATCCCAGAATTGCCTTGATTATTGCATGATATTAGAGCGAGAGCCCACCTACCTGAGGAAGCGGTGGCAACCAATGAAATACTGGTCTTTTTTAGGGGTGACTATTGGTCTGGAAATCACTATTGCGATAACTATTGATAATGAAAGAAACTATTGCGATAAATATTGATAGTTTTCAGTGTATCATTTTAGATGGATTTTAGAGTTGAATTAAACCTTGGAACTGAAGTTTCCTTTGAATGTGATAACCATAACAACAAATAAAAAGTAAAGTTTGAGATATGACTGATTTGTTTTTTCTTTACCGTAATAATTTAAGAAAAAGGAACTTCCACATTACCATGTGTAAATTACTACCATGAAAAACAAATTTTAACATGTATGTATTCTATTGATATGGTAAATACAATCGAAACTATTGATATTCCTAACTGAAATCGATACTTTTGATAGGAAACTGATTTAACAATCGATTTTTGACTTAAAGTGCTTATCAATAGCAATGTATCGATATTTCAATTTATCGTGACACCCCTAGTCTTTTTGTCCCTGCTGGGATACTGGGCCTGAACAGCACCCAAGTATCCTATGCTTGTCACAAGAAAGGACTAAGGATTGGATTGTTTGGCCTTGCTGAATATTGCTGACTGGGTCAGGGAGAACTTTTTCACACTCTCCTGTGTCCTATCTCCAGATTATAAGACATCTACTTTGTCCCCAAGGCCAAACCCAAAGATGTCCCATGTCCAAGGGCCTAACTCAGAGATGTCCAGTGTCCCAGTGCCCAGTCCAGAGATGTCCCATGTCCTAGGGCCCAACCAAAACAGATGTCCCATGTCCTAGGACCCAACCAAAACAGAGATGTCCCATATCCCAGGGCCCAACCCAGAGATGTCCCATATCCCAGGGCCCAACCCAGAGATGTCCAAAGGCCCAACTCAGGGATGTCCCATATCCCAGGGCCCAACTCAGATATGTCCTGTGTCTCAGGGACCAACCCAGAGATGCCTTGTGTCCCAGGACCCAACCCAGAGATGTCCCATGTCCTAGGGCCCAACCCAGAGATGTCCCATGTCCTAGGGCCCAACCCAGAGATGTCCTTCTATGGCCTAGTCCATGCCAGAGATATACACTGTTTCAATATATCTGATATATGCTCTGCCCAAGTGTATGTCAACTGATGATGTTGTGTTGTTTGTTGGTAGCACAGTTCAGTCACAGTGTCTGACTAATGAACCTCAGCGAGTAGCAGAGCTAAAATTCCCTGAGAAATTGCCTGGTCAGCTGTTCAACGCAGACATCCAGTGCAAGTGGCAGTTTGGTCTCAGTGCCCGAGTCTGCACATTTGACTTCGGCAAGGTGAGTGTGTTCTGTTCCTACTGAAATGTCTTTCAAATCTAACACCTTAAGTGATAAGCCTCTGGGCAGCTTGACTGTTTTTCGTCTAATTAAAGCCAACACTTATTGGCAGGGTGAGGATTTTGTTTTCTTCTCAATTTATATACAGTATATCAACTGAAATTATTAAGCTCCAAACAAATTGTTCTTTTTTATAAAAACAGTATTATATCTTTGAAATTAATGATACTACTCCACTTTTGATAGGGTTATTTCTGTCTTTCCATGATGCACAATAATTATTTTCATATGTAAAGTGTATAATTAAATGACATCTGATTATGCCTGTCTGAAGTTGAGAGAATTGACTGTATCATCTACACGATCAATTACTGAATGATTGTACACTCATTGGGAGGAGTTAACATGTTGCGGGAATTAATATTTTCATTCTCCCACATGTAAGCATTCAGTCTGAAAAGGTAACATACATTAACCACTCTTTTGCATTTCAGAGAGAGATCTGCAAGAGCCTGTGGTGCTTCAAGGGCGATACCCTGTGTGAGACCAAGTTCCTTCCTGCTGCTGAAGGAACATCATGTGGCTCTGAAAAGGTATGTCTACAAGCCCCCAAAAGACATTTTACATAGGCAGTGAAAATTAAAATAATCTTGCCTTGAGGAACTTGTTCCTCATATCAATGTAATTAATATTAAAGTTACAATTCATATATACAGTGAAATCTCACTAACTTGAAATCCAAGGAACAGTGAAAATATATTGAATTACCTGTATCAGTGGGAAACTGGTTTTAGACTAATGCACCGATAAGGATTGTCTGCAAAAATATCTCAGACTGATTAACAAGGTTCACTTTGTGTTGTAACAAGGATGATGATGACTTAATGAGTCTGTTCACTGGCGAGATGTTGTCCTTGTGTTGAGACATGCCTCTGTTGTGTATCTAGTGGTGCCGCCATGGCAAGTGTGTGAAGTACGGCAATGAAGGGCCGCGGCAGGTTGATGGCGACTGGTCAACATGGAGTGAGTGGACTACATGTACTCGCAGCTGTGGGGGTGGCATCAAGCATCGGTCCAGGCAGTGTAATAATCCTCTGTGAGTAGGTGATGGATCAGGTTTCAGGTGTTGAAAATGCTGATCAGAAGAACCATATTTGGATAAAACTGTACTCATTCATTTTCTCACTAAACTGTTCTGTTTGCACCAGTTTTTAAATGTTGATTGCCTGAGAAACGATTGTGTTTTATACAAAACTGATATCTATGTTTTGAATTTGAAATATATGTTCAGACACTATGGACATATCTGTTATGCGCTTCTGACAAGCTAATGTACTGCAGACTAGAAGGGGAAGTGTTGACCATCACCCTCCATTACCTATGTCACAACTACCCTACTACCCAGGCCGAAATGTTCAATGGTTGCCCTTGCCCCCTTGTCTCCAGTTTGGAGGCAAGAAATGGACTGTGCAAGGGATCTCCCTGCTCTGACTTGGACACTAAGCTACAGCTTCCCTATACCCCTATACAGCTATACCACAATAAGGTGCAAGCCACTAATATACAGCTAACCTTGCCCTCAGGCCCCAGTATGGTGGGAAGACACTAACCACAGCTTCTATCCCCCTCAGGCCCCAGTATGGTGGGAAGACACTAACCACAGATTCTATCCCCCTCAGGCCCCAGTATGGTGGGAAGACACTAACCACAGATTCTATCCCTCTCAGGCCCCAGTATGGTGGGAAGACACTAACCACAGCTTCTATCCCTCTCAGGCCCCAGTATGGTGGGAAGACACTAACCACAGCTTCTATCCCCCTCAGGCCCCAGTATGGTGGGAAGACACTAACCACAGATTCTGTCCCCCTCAGGCCCCAGTATGGTGGGAAGACACTAACCACAGATTCTATCCCCCTCAGGCCCCAGTATGGTGGGAAGACACTAACCACAGCTTCTATCCCCCTCAGGCCCCAGTATGGTGGGAAGACACTAACCACAGATTCTGTCCCCCTCAGGCCCCAGTATGGTGGTAAGACACTAACCACAGATTCTATCCCCCTCAGGCCCCAGTATGGTGGTAAGACACTAACCACAGCTTCTATCCCTCTCAGGCCCCAGTATGGTGGTAAGACACTAACCACAGATTCTGTCCCCCTCAGGCCCCAGTATGGTGGGAAGACACTAACCACAGCTTCTATCCCCCTCAGGCCCCAGTATGGTGGTAAGACACTAACCACAGCTTCTATCCCCCTCAGGCCCCAGTATGGTGGGAAGACACTAACCACAGATTCTGTCCCCCTCAGGCCCCAGTATGGTGGGAAGACACTAACCACAGATTCTATCCCCCTCAGGCCCCAGTATGGTGGGAAGACACTAACCACAGATTCTGTCCCCCTCAGGCCCCAGTATGGTGGTAAGACACTAACCACAGATTCTATCCCCCTCAGGCCCCAGTATGGTGGTAAGACACTAACCACAGCTTCTATCCCCCTCAGGCCCCAGTATGGTGGTAAGACACTAACCACAGATTCTATCCCCCTCAGGCCCCAGTATGGTGGTAAGACACTAACCACAGCTTCTATCCCTCTCAGGCCCCAGTATGGTGGGAAGACACTAACCACAGATTCTATCCCCCTCAGGCCCCAGTATGGTGGTAAGACACTAACCACAGCTTCTATCCCTCTCAGGCCCCAGTATGGTGGTAAGACACTAACCACAGATTCTATCCCCCTCAGGCCCCAGTATGGTGGTAAGACACTAACCACAGCTTCTGTCCCTCTCAGGCCCCAGTATGGTGGGAAGACACTAACCACAGATTCTATCCCCCTCAGGCCCCAGTATGGTGGTAAGACACTAACCACAGATTCTATCCCCCTCAGGCCCCAGTATGGTGGTAAGACACTAACCACAGCTTCTGTCCCTCTCAGGCCCCAGTATGGTGGGAAGACACTAACCACAGATTCTGTCCCCCTCAGGCCCCAGTATGGTGGGAAGACACTAACCACAGCTTCTATCCCCCTCAGGCCCCAGTATGGTGGGAAGACATGTGGTGGTGAGCGGGAGATGTCCAAGATGTGCAGTCTGCAGGCGTGTGGGCGTGGCAGCAAAGACTTCCGCACAGAGCAGTGTGAGGTGTACAACCATGAGTTGTTCCGTGGACACTACTACCAGTGGGTGCCCTACAAGGACGTCAAGAACAGTGAGTTGGATTCCTGTGTGCCTGGAAGGGAGCAGTTCAATGGATGATTAAAAATCTTAATTCTTAAATTTGAGGTGGGGGTGTTCCCACTGTTCAGGGGGGGGGGGGGGGGGGAGAGAGAGAGGGGGGAGAATACTGCACCCCCTTCTGGACCCACCTATGGTATGTGGTATATCTGTACACAGTTAATGACCGATATAGTCAAACTGTGCATCTGTCTGTACACAGTTGATGACCAGTGCAAGCTCTACTGCCAGGCCAAGGATTACAACTTCTTCTTTGCCATGAGTGATGAGGTGAAGGACGGCACTCCATGCAGCGACGACACCGACGACATCTGTGTCAAGGGCAGCTGCCAGGTCAGTGATGTTCACATTGTTCATCTGTGTACTGAGCCCACAGAAGATTTCTTATTCGTCAGTATCATTTTGATATCGATATAATGAAATGTACCCACTTGTATTTGGTAATAAGAAAATGGCCATATGCAGTAAAAGCCTTATTGTGTGAAATTAATTACCTTAAAATATTTACACGTTGTAAACTTATGTTTGTGATATGTTGCCATTGTTGGCTGTTGTAGAATATGTAATTTTATGTTACCTGGTGACCTAAGGAGTCATGGCACTGTGTTTATCATATTTGCAACACTGAAGTTAAATATTGCACATTAACATCACAATGTATAACTTCAGCCGGTAGGTTGTGATCTGGTTGTCAAGTCGCCAGCCAGGTTGGACCGATGTGGTGTGTGCAAGGGAGATAACTCAACTTGTGAACTCATGACTGGATCATTCAAGGAGCAGCCGAAACACAATAGTAAGGATGCCTTTTTTATTCATCAACTACCCAACCAAATAATTTAAGAATTTTCACTGCATAACTTTTGTTCTTGATATTTGTAAATGCTTCATTAAGTGCTCATGGTAGATTGCAAATATTATTTTTTTTATCAAAGTTTGCATTTTACCACTGGTTAGTTTTGTAAAGTTATGAAGGTGTGGATACCAATATGTCCCTTGAAACAAGTGTATTTTGGATAAATATGACAGGAAAACTAGATAATTAGTTGTAGGATGGTGTTGATATTATTAATTGATGTTTGGTGCTTCAACAATTCTTATCATTTGTAACGCCCCTGAATTGTTCCCTCAGCCTACTACCCGATTGTGGTTCTCCCTAAAGGGGCCCGGAGCATCAGCATCCAGGAGGAGGAGGTCTCCCCCAACTACCTTTCTCTGAAGAACATCTATGGCCGATACTACCTCAATGGCAAGTGGAAGCTGGACTGGGCTGGGATACACAAGATTGGTGGAACACGCTTCACCTACAAACGCCCCTATGACCGCCCAGAAAGTCTCTACAGCCAGGGACCCATCCAAGAGGATCTGGTGTTGGAGGTTGGTTGTAGGGGAGGGTAGGGGGAATCTGTTGCTGGGGGTAGGCTGTAGGGGAGGGTAGGGTAGGGTGTTCTCTGTGCTGGAGGCAGGCTGTAGGGGAGGGTAGGGTGTTCTCTGTGCTGGAGGTAGGTTGTAGGAGAGGGTAGGGTGTTCTCTGTGCTGGAGGTAGGTTGTAGGGGAGGGTAGGGTGTTCTCTGTACTGGAGGTAGGCTGTAGGGGAGGGTAGGGTGTTCTCTGTGCTGGAGGTAGGTTGTAGGAGAGGGTAGGGTGTTCTCTGTACTGGAGGTAGGCTGTAAGGGAGGGGAGGGTGTTCTCTGTACTGGAGTTAGGCTGTAGGGGAGGGTAGGGTGTTCTCTGTACTGGAGTTAGGTTGTAGGAGAGGGTAGGGTGTTCTCTGTGCTGGAGGTAGGTTGTAGGAGAGGGTAGGGTGTTCTCTGTACTGGAGGTAGGTTGTAGGAGAGGGTAGGGTGTTCTCTGTACTGGAGGTAGGCTGTAGGGGAGGGTAGGGTGTTCTCTGTACTGGAGGCAGGCTGTAGGGGAGGGGAGGGTGTTCTCTGTACTGGAGGCAGGCTGTAGGGGAGGGGAGGGTGTTCTTTGTGCCGGAGGTAGGTTGTATAGGGGAGGGTAGGGTGTTCTCTGTACTGGAGGTAGGTTGTAAGGGAGGGAAGGGTGTTCTCTGTACTGGAGTTAGGCTGTAGGGGAGGGTAGTGTGTTCTCTGTACTGGAGGTAGGCTGTAGGGGAGGGTAGGGTGTTCTCTGTGCCGGAGGTAGGTTGTATAGGGGAGGGTAGGGTGTTCTCTGTACTGGAGGTAGGCTGTAAGGGAGGGGAGGGTAGGGTGTTCTCTGTACTGGAGGTAGGTTGTAGGAGAGGGTAGGGTGTTCTCTGTACTGGAGGTAGGCTGTAGGGGAGGGTAGGGTGTTCTATGTGCTGGAGGTAGGTTGTAGGGGAGGGTAGGGTGTTCTCTGTACTGGAGGTAGGGGAGGGTAGGGTGTTCTCTGTACTGGAGGTAGGCTGTAGGGGAGGGTAGGGTGTTCTCTGTACTGGAGGTAGGCTGTAAGGGAGGGGAGGGTAGGGTGTTCTCTGTACTGGAGGTAGGTTGTAGGAGAGGGTGTTCTCTGTACTGGAGGTAGGCTGTAAGGGAGGGGAGGGTGTTCTCTGTACTGGAGGTAGGTTGTAAGGGAGGGGAGGGTGTTCTCTGTGCCGGAGGTAGGTTGTATAGGGGAGGGTAGGGTGTTCTCTGTACTGGAGGTAGGCTGTAAGGGAGGGGAGGGTGTTCTCTGTACTGGAGGTAGGTTGTAAGGGAGGGAAGGGTGTTCTCTGTACTGGAGGTAGGCTGTAGGGGAGGGGAGGGTGTTCTCTGTACTGGAGGTAGGTTGTAGGGAAGGTAGGGTGTTCTCTGTACTGGAGGTAGGTTGTAGGGAAGGGGAGGGTGTTCTCTGTACTAGAGGTAGGCTGTAGGGGAGGGTAGGGTGTTCTCTGTACTGGAGGTAGGCTGTAGGGGAGGGTAGGGTGTTCTCTGTACTGGAGGCAGGCTGTAGGGGAGGGTAGGGTGTTCTCTGTACTGGAGGTAGGCTGTAGGGGAGGGTAGGGTGTTCTATGTGCTGGAGGTAGGTTGTAGGGGAGGGTAGGGTGTTCTCTGTACTGGAGGTAGGGGAGGGTAGGGTGTTCTCTGTACTGGAGGTAGGCTGTAGGGGAGGGTAGGGTGTTCTCTGTACTGGAGGTAGGCTGTAAGGGAGGGGAGGGTAGGGTGTTCTCTGTACTGGAGGTAGGTTGTAGGAGAGGGTGTTCTCTGTACTGGAGGTAGGCTGTAAGGGAGGGGAGGGTGTTCTCTGTACTGGAGGTAGGTTGTAAGGGAGGGGAGGGTGTTCTCTGTGCCGGAGGTAGGTTGTATAGGGGAGGGTAGGGTGTTCTCTGTACTGGAGGTAGGCTGTAAGGGAGGGGAGGGTGTTCTCTGTACTGGAGGTAGGTTGTAAGGGAGGGAAGGGTGTTCTCTGTACTGGAGGTAGGCTGTAGGGGAGGGGAGGGTGTTCTCTGTACTGGAGGTAGGTTGTAGGGGAAGGTAGGGTGTTCTCTGTACTGGAGGTAGGTTGTAGGGAAGGGGAGGGTGTTCTCTGTACTAGAGGTAGGCTGTAGGGGAGGGTAGGGTGTTCTCTGTACTGGAGGTAGGCTGTAGGGGAGGGTAGGGTGTTCTCTGTACTGGAGGCAGGCTGTAGGGGAGGGTAGGGTGTTCTCTGTACTGGAGGTAGGCTGTAGGGGAGGGTAGGGTGTTCTCTGTACTGGAGGCAGGCTGTAGGGGAAGGTAGGGTGTTCTCTGTACTGGAGGCAGGCTGTAGGGAAGGGGAGGGTGTTCTCTGTACTAGAGGTAGGCTGTAGGGGAGGGTAGGGTGTTCTCTGTACTGGAGGTAGGCTGTAGGGGAGGGTAGGGTGTTCTCTGTACTGGAGGCAGGCTGTAGGGAAGGGGAGGGTGTTCTCTGTACTAGAGGTAGGCTGTAGGGGAGGGTAGGGTGTTCTCTGTACTGGAGGTAGGCTGTAGGGGAGGGTAGGGTGTTCTCTGTACTGGAGGCAGGCTGTAGGGAAGGGGAGGGTGTTCTCTGTACTGGAGGCAGGCTGTAGGGAAGGGGAGGGTGTTCTCTGTACTGGAGGTAGGTTGTAGGAGAGGGTAGGGTGTTCTCTGTACTGGAGGCAGGCTGTAGGGAAGGGGAGGGTGTTCTCTGTACTGGAGGTAGGCTGTAGGGTAGGGTAGGGTGTTCTCTGTACTGGAGGCAGGCTGTTCTCTGTACTGGAGGCAGGCTGTAGGGAAGGGGAGGGTCTTCTCTGTACTGGAGGTAGGCTGTAGGGGAGGGGAGGAAACACCTCATCCTGCTTTTATATGTCAAGGTGATATGGTTTGCCATCTGTATGTAGAACATTCAACCCTGGCCCCAAGTCACAAGGGAAACTCCACATGAAATAGATATACATAGTCTGAAGTACGAATAGTAAAATTGATGTTTCATATGTACGTGTAACATGAAGCAAAATTATTATCTGGCTCCAAGGTTTGCATCTGAAGAAGGCACCATAAATGTGATATTACTAGACTATTGCTAAATACATGTCACTCATTCTTTTTCATAGTAAAAGGTAAATTCACAACCTTAGGAAGCACATTTTTCATTGCAATATGAATATCCAAAAGCAAATAATAGGTTGTAGCTGGAAAAACAATTTAGAAAAGGAATATTAAGTCTGTCTCCTTATTTCAGATCCTGGTGCAGGGTCAGAACACAGGAGTGCGGTATGAGTACACCATGCCCAAGAAGGTGGCGCGGCCCACCCCAGCACCCCCCTCCCACAACTACACTTGGACCGTGGTGCTAACGTATTGCAACCAGCAGTGTGCAGGAGGTACTGTTATTCAAAACCACAACAACAGAATCTGCTTTGTCAAATGTAGTGACACTAAACGGTGAATGCTTGATGCTGCATAATAAACCAGTTTGGGTCACTCTTGGTCAGTTTACCATCAAAATTTATCGTTGGTTCTAAACAGATATTTACTACCCAGTACCCTCTGTAGGTCTCAAGGGGCTGGGGTGGCCCAGTCGTCTAAGGCGCCGCGATTCGCTGTGCAGAGTTGCGTCTCTTGGTCACGCCAGAAACCTTTGATGTGGTTTGAATCCCGGTTCACCCCGATTATGTTTCTAGGTTTGTCAGCACCTTACCTGTGCTCGTGGGTTTCACCGAAGTGGTTAACATCTGAGACCTGCATCACTTCGGGCTTTCCGCCCACATTAAGCTGTAACTGGAATACTCTCACACTCACTCACTGTAGGTCTCAAGAGTTGGGTGAAAAAGTCCCCATTGGGACATGCATATCTGGTCATGCATATGTTGAAGCTGAACATATCAGAAGGAATATGTGCATAGTAAGAAAGAAATGTGAACATTAGTGGCTTGTAGTGTAACTTTGAAGTTATGGTCAATTTTGGTTATTAAACAATATATATTGTGACTAACCACGGGCCGGGTAGTCCTGTGGGGAAACAGATCCTAGTCAGTACCCACCCAACCTGAGAACTGAGTTACCCGTCCCAGGCCAAAGTTGTATCCAGATTTTCATTGCTGTATCATTTTGTACCCAGACTATATCTATGCGTATCCTGATTTTGGAAATCTCGCTATAATCTATGTCGTAAATGAATCCATGATTGGTTTACGGCATTCAACAACATGGCCACCAGAATTTCCCAAAGAGAATTTTCTATTAAACGATGTTCATTCCACACAAGATACAATTATTATGGCTTTCTGCACAGGAAACAATATACAGTTTGGCATAGGTCTACTGATGTGTTTATTATCATTTATGTCTATGTGAACAACATTGAGCTTGTGTAAAATATTATCTCCTCTAATGGTGAAAAATCATTTGATGTCGTAACAAAAATCGGGGTAAACTGATCTGGGTACAAAATGATACGGCAATGGAAATCTAGGTTTAACTCGATAGATTGTTTTGTACCCACATTTCAATAGTAAACTGATCAAGAATGACTCTAGTAGCCATAAGAAGAACTAACATGTTACGCTGAGATTCTTGTGTCCTCTACATCAACAAAACTATTTTATCTAGCCATAAACATCCAGCTCTGGTTAAACACAGTGCCTTTTTTCTTTCTTCACGTGTACATTTGTTCTAAGGTGAGCAGACTGCGTCAGCCAAGTGCAACCGCAATGATCAGGAAGAAGTGAACCCTCGATACTGTGACACTCGGAGGAAACCCCGCACAGGAACCTTCCCCTGCAACACCCAGCCGTGTGCACCAAGGTACTGTCAGTCTGTTCATGTTATTGTCCCCCACAACACCCAGCCGTGTGCACCAAGGTACTGTCAGTCTGTTCATGTTATTGTCCCCCACAACACCAAGCCGTGTGCACCAAGGTACTGTCAGTCTGTTCATGTTATTGTCCCCCACAACACCAAGCCGTGTGCACCAAGGTACTGTCAGTCTGTTCATGTTATTGTCCCCCACAACACCAAGCCGTGTGCACCAAGGTACTGACAATCTGTTCATGTTATTGTCCCCCACAACACCAAGCCGTGTGCACCAAGGTACTGACAATCTGTTCATGTTATTGTCCACCACAACACCAAGCCGTGTGCACCAAGGTACTGTCAGTCTGTTCATGTTATTGTCCCCCACAACACCAAGCCGTGTGCACCAAGGTACTGTCAGTCTGTTCATGTTATTGTCCCCCACAACACCAAGCCGTGTGCACCAAGGTACTGACAATCTGTTCATGTTATTGTCCACCACAACACCCAGTCTTGTGCACCAAGGTACTGTCAGTCTGTTCATGTTATTGTCCCCCACAACACCCAGCCGTGTGCACCAAGGTACTGACAATCTGTTCATGTTATTGTCCCCCACAACACCAAGCCGTGTGCACCAAGGTACTGACAATCTGTTCATGTTATTGTCCCCCACAACACCCAGCCATGTGCACCAAGGTACTCTTGCTTGTGGTGCTGGAGGGATCATTGTTGTGTAGGTTACCACAGAAATATCCATGGAGTCATCCAGCAGATTTAGTTGAACCTGTGTTTGTCAATGTGAGTTGCAATGTGTGATTTTTTCATCATATGCTGAAAGCAAGGATTATTCTTGACGCTGTTTATGATCAATCAGGAACCACTGGTTAGACAGACATATCTGCTAAAATTTTCGACAGCAGCATAAAACATCATTCACTTATATAACTGCCAAATCTTGTGGTGTCCCCAGGTTGGAATAGGCCCCCCAACCTATGCTTGTCATGTAGTAATAGTATACTAAATGAATGTGTTGTCCTAGGTGGGAAGACGGCCCATGGGGCAAGTGCAGCAAGAGCTGTGGTGGTGGAGTTCACAAGAGGAAGGTTGTCTGTAAACAGAAGATGTCTGCTACCCTGGACAAGAAGATCAAACCCCGTCTCTGTACTCGGTCCTCTAAACCAGCCCGCAGACAGCGTTGTAATACTCAGGAATGTCCTCCAAAATGGAAGAAGGGCAAGTGGTCCTTTGTAAGTGTATATTCCAACATTGTTTTGCTTTGCAGTATGACGCATTGATCAAAATAGGTTTGAGATAAAAAACATATTGACACATTTGTGTAAAATCCTTGTGGATAATTTTAATTTTAAACCACTTCATTGAGGTTATAGCATGGAAACCAATCTTTAGACTCAAATGTTTCAAATTATTCAAACATAGATGTGACCATAACCAGACATGTCTGTCCCCAGTACCCTATGCTTTTCTCCCTGTGGGGATTCAAGGGTAGAATAGGCCCCCAGTACCCAATGCTTATTTCCTGTGGGGAATACAGGGCAAATTGGGTCCCCAGTACCCTATGCGTGAAAGTTTGGTGTAGACTTGCCACTTACATATCACCATGAAATCGCCACATTGCTGACATTCACTCGCTTGAGTGCTGGCATTAGTTTACTGATGCACCATAGAAGCAGGCATCATGTCAATGAGGTGATCATATTTTGTCCACAGTGTTCAGCGACTTGTGGCATTGGTGTCAAGAAGAGGGAGATAACTTGTCGCAGCAAGACACTACAAGGCCAGGTGCTACTGCCAGACAGTATGTGTCAGCAGAACCCTCAGCCACGGAGCTCCAAAAGGTGTCGTCGTTCTGAATGTCCAGTGGCGCCTCAACTTCAGTGGGCTGTCACGTCATGGGGTCAGGTTAGTTGTCACTGATGTCAGATTCTTTTTGTAATTAGAATTGAGACCAATATGAACCAATATTTGTTCAAATGATTATGATATTTGGGTTTTCTATAATTACACATTGTTTCCTGTACAATTGGTGTAAACAAAAATTGTTTTCTGAAAATCTCACATATCCATTAAATCAGTCAACATGAGTAGATCTGGACAGTTCTTGTCACAATTATACATGGCTTTTCTCATAATTTGGTATTGAAATAGTTGACCATTGGGGACAGGTCATGTTCATAGTCAATCATATGGGTTAAATTTGTTAACTTATCCTGCATTACTCTTTCATGCTATTACTTTTCACCTTTGACAGCAGTGAAAGCTGTGATTGATCCTGCTTGAAGAAATAAAGATGTTGTTCCGTAGCAGGACCCCCAATCACTAGCTGCCACATCATACATGTATCAACAGGTGCATAGGCCTCCCTTTGTTCAGACGCCTGTGCATGCTTATCAGCACAATGCCTTTGCGTCTTCGGTGGTTTGTGCACCGCCTAAGCTTCAGACGAATAGGTTTACCCAAGCTCGTATGATACCCTAAGCACCGATAGTATCTTCTGTGAGTCTTAAGGTCCCATCAATGGATAGGGCAATGCCAGGGATGAGCTTGGGGCTGGGGGCTGGGGGCCATGTCACCTTTGACAGCAGTGAAAGCTGTGATTGATCCTGCTTGAAGAAATAAAGATGTTGTTCCGTAGCAGGACCCCCAATCACTAGCTGCCACATCATACATGTATCAACAGGTGCATAGGCCTCCCTTTGTTCAGACGCCTGTGCATGCTTATCAGCACAATGCCTTCGCGTCTTCGGTGGCTTGTGCACCGCCTAAGCTTCAGACGAATAGGTTTACCCAAGCTCATATGATACCCTAAGCACCGATAGTATCTTCTGTGAGTCTTAAGGTCCCATCAATGGATAGGGCAATGCCAGGGATGAGCTTGGGGCTGGGGGCCATGTCACCTTTGACAGCAGTGAAAGCTGTGATTGATCCTGCTTGAAGAAATAAAGATGTTGTTCCGTAGCAGGACCCCCAATCACTAGCTGCCACATCATACATGTATCAACAGGTGCATAGGCCTCCCTTTGTTCAGACGCCTGTGCATGCTTATCAGCACAATGCCTTCGCGTCTTCGGTGGCTTGTGCACCGCCTAAGCTTCAGACGAATAGGTTTACCCAAGCTCATATGATACCCTAAGCACCGATAGTATCTTCTGTGAGTCTTAAGGTCCCATCAATGGATAGCGCAATGCCAGGGATGAGCTTGGGGCTGGGGCCATGTCACAGGACTCATTGTCTCTTGGCAGGACTTGTATCCAGAGCGTCTAAATCCCTCTGGTGGTCCAAGAGCCATTTGCCTGTCCACTGTTCGGAACATTATCATTCGGACTCCTCAGAAGTGTCAACAGCTGAGTCGCTTGACAACCCCTCGGAGTGCCTCAACCAGATGCCAGATTGAATGGCTGGCCAACTCTCAGCGGTAGCACCGTCCCCTGTTTCAGATGTCGACAAGAGGGATACGATCTGGTCGCTCCCTACATCCATCCCACATGACCGGATGTTAAAGGATATGGTCAGAGCGCTGGACAAGGATTTCTCTCAACTAACCCTCTCTCCAGCTTTTAAGGCGCCAAGATTTAGAAGGGATGATTTTCCCATTCACGATGCCATAAAAATAATTGAATCATGTCCAGAGCCAGTATATGTCCACTCGTTCGTTTGGATAATTGTACCACTGTCATGGCTTGGTGACTCAGTTCCAGACCCAACGCACGCTATTGGCTATTACTGTTTGTTTACCCGGACGTACTCATACTCTCGTTACCTTTCCATGGACAGGATTGGCTGATCAGTTCCCAATCTGTGCAGAAGAATTGCGACTACGGCTGACACAGCATTTAGTCGAGAGTTCTATCGAGTATAGATCTGAAGGTATTCCTGCCTCCATACCATTGGATACAGATGCATTAAGGAGTAATGCAGGATAAGTTAAAAAATATCTTGTAAAATCTAGATATTTTTTATATTTGTATACTTATCCTGCATTACTACGTCTAAGGGTCCACCCGTCACAGACCTGCCTCGCCATTATAATATCCTCAGTCAATTTACTGGGGCCAACAGTGATATGAAATCATTGTATATCTACCACTTCCGGTATGATGTGGTAGCTAGTGTTTGGGGGTCCAGCGTCAGAACAACATCTTTATTTCTTCAAGCAGGATCAATCACAGCTTTAACTATACTACTCAAAAGAAGTTAAGGAACACCCACAATTGGAAGGCTGTGTTTTGCAAGACCAACCAGCCATGACAGATTAACTATAGTCATATAAAAAAAATTGGGTGTTCTTTAACTTCTTTTGAGTAGTATATATTGTCAAAGATGAGCAGTCAATGCATAAAGGATTAATGCAGGATAAGTATACAAATATAAAAATATCTAGATTTTACTAGTATTACAGTATCAAAAACTGATCTTATTGCCAGTGGATAATATAAGAAAATATTCATGGAAATTGACCCTACTTTATATAATTATATAATTCTCATACAGTGAGTGAGTGAGTATGGTTTAACGCCGCTTTTAGCAATATTCCAGCAATATCACGGCGGGGGACACCAGAAATGGGCTTCACACATTGTACCCATGTTGGGAATCGAACCCAGGTCTTCGGCGTGACGAGCGAACGCTTTAACCACTAGGCTACGCGACCGCCCTTAATTCTCATACAGGACAGTCCAGAACAGTAGCAGTATCAAGAGTAATAAGGGTGAAGATCACATGACAATGACTATGACTATCAAAAACCAGAAGTATTTTATGTTTACATGATTGTTATCCCAAAGTCTCTCCCCTTGCAGTGTTCGGTGACGTGCGGTAGCGGCACAAAGCGTCGAGAACTGCGCTGCAGCAAGAGTAATAAGGTCGGGAGGTTCCACACTGTAGACTACCACCAGTGCCGACACCTTGCCCACCCCAACATCACTCTGCACAACGACTGTCAGGTGGGGGACTGTGTACAAACCTCGCCAGAGTGGCACTCATCGTCATGGTCACAGGTAGGGGCAGATAATTCTGATAATCCATGATTGCCTTTGAGCAATGCAGACTGAAACCATGAAAGTCATCAATTTGGTTTTCTTCTTAAACATACTGGTGGCATGTTTCAGTGCTCGGTGACTTGTGGTAGTGGGGAGGAGACTCGACTGGTGCACTGCATCAACCGCCACCTCAGGAAACTGTCGACTGGATGCGACACTGGCCAGAAACCGTTGGTCAGGAGGCAGTGTCACAAACATCCCTGCCCAACACCAGGTACTGTTTCACTTTTCATATCACAGCAGAACCCAGAGCATGACTGAGGAGAATCAGATGCTGAGGCATGGTAACTCAGCTGATTGTGTGCCATTGTGCCTTGATGGAGTGTTTTGCTGCTGTTAATTTAAGTCACCAGTTTGTATAGTCCAGCCTCAATTTATTGACTTTCCACCATGATATGGCTAGAATGTTTCATTAGATATATATATGTGTGTGGTTTCAAATACCATGAAAACATAATTGTGATGCATCCAACAAACACCATGATTTACATCATATGCCTTGTTTCAGACCCTGCCTGTCAGGATGAGTTCACATGGTGTTATAGAGTTCCTATACACAAGATCTGTGGGCATGAGTTCTACGGAAGCAAGTGCTGCCACTCCTGTAGAGGGAGCTAGCACACATCGTTATGAAGAACTCTTATGAGAGACTGGTATCAAGGGAGATAACTCACAAGATGCTTAAAGGAGATTACTCATACCACAGATGTTGAATCTTATACGCTTCACAAATCATTGTTTGAGAATACTCTCAGATTCTGAACAACATCATGTAACTAAACTCAAACTGCCTCAGAAGCTCAGCTTTTTGAAACAACATTGATGTTGTCATGAAGTTACACGTGTTCCACAAACCATGAATGTTATAGGATCGTGTGTCAAGTTACATTTTTTAACTTGAACTTTTTATTGACTCAGGACACTTTAATCTTTGTGACTTTGGCAATCCATTGTCACATGTCCCATCCATGGACTGGAATCTTTAAGAATATTGCATTTAGCTGTTGGAAGAACGTCACATATTGCAGCCCTTAGCTTCATTTCACAGACGCCTCCAGACACTAAACATGACTTCAAACCTTTACGCTTGTTCATGTGTTGGTGATATCCTGCAAGATTCTCATGAGCATGGCGGCTAGTATCTCCATGTTATTCAACATAATTGTTCATCACTGAATCATACCTAGGATGTCGTCATATACATATATACATGTCCTGTGTGGATGTTAGGATGTGTGGTTGTCACTGACTTGTACATTTTTCCTGATCTCAGTGGATGTTCATGGCATTAGGCTTTGAAAGTTTGGACTGACTGATGACGCTTCAGACCTGTTGGGAAGCTGTTTCCAGATAGATTTGAAGGTGGATGGCCAGGTGTTTTCCCTGTGTGGAAATGGCATTAAAAGGGCTATCCCAGTGCATGTGACATTCATCCGAAGGTAACTGATTTGTGGGGCATGGGTGACCCAGTCGTCTAAGGCGCCGTCGCAATTTGCTGTGCAGAGTTGTGTCCCTTGGGCATGCCAGAAACCTATGATTGTGGGTTCGAAAATCCTGGTTCACCCTAATTATGTTTCTAGTTTTGTCAGCACCATACCCGTGCTCGTGGGTTTCACCAAAGTGTATATAAAAAAAGCACAGTAAAGTTCTAACTCTCAGGCACAATATAGTAATGATTAACTAAGTGGAGTAAGATTGAACACAGTTTTAATTGGCTAGCGCTTTCAACTCGTACCACGTACGAGTCTCATCAGGCCATAACTGAATAACACCATTCATTCATAAATACACGCCTAAGTTAAATGTAAAGGCGTAAGTTATTTGTCCATTGTCACCTTGGTATTGTGATGTCATAGTTTTCCTAAGTGTTATGTAACTGTATGTTACTTCATGTCCATTATTCAGTTATGGCCTGATGAGACTCGTACGTGGTACGAGTTGAAAGCGCTAGCCAATTAAAACTGTGTTCGATCTTACTCCACTTATTTAATTATTACTATACATATAAATATATAATGTAAAACACTTTTCATAAAAAAAATAATTCTGATGTTGCATCTTAACAAAGGTGGATACCGTAATTCTGATTTTGCATCTAATATTATGTGATGACATCATGCTTGTGGACTAGGCATTTGGAATATATAATATCAGCTCTGTGCAATAATGCCCAAATATTGTCTTGTGATACACTTTTCAATATGATAGTCTGGATATCATACAGCCTCTTGCAACCCGTCGCCCCTGTGGATTAATGAGAGACCATGCCATACGGTTGGGTGACATTCTCCAGTTTTGCACAACACACCGTAAAAGTGCCTTGTGAGAAACTGAGATATTTTCTGTATGCAGGCATGCATGCATGCGTGTTTAATGAGTAAATGTTCGACAGATATAACTATCCTCTTTGACTTGACAGTTGAACAACAATGTGGCAAGCTTGATTCTAGGTAACTAGCACTATGAACCTTGCCGCCCCCCCCCTTGAGATACCTACAGATGAACACCATGTACTTTGTATAAGCCCTGCCAAGCTGTAGACAGCTCCCTGGACCTATTTACAGGAGATTTTACCACCTGTATTTTCTGATGTGTTGTATAATTGTAAAGATGGGAACTGCCAAAACCAATAACTTATTTTTACCAGAACAATTTAGTGTAGTAGTGATTGTGATACATATTTTCTGCTAGATTTTCTAGTGTTATTTACAGGTAGTGTACTGTAGGTTATTTCTCGTGTTATTGACAGAAGTAGTGTACTGTTCTGTAGGTATGTTTCTAGTGTTATTGACAGAGGTAGTGAACTGTGGATATGTTTCTAGTGTTATTGACAGAGGTAGTGAACTGTGGATATGTTTCTAGTGTTATTGACAGAGGTAGTGTACTGTGGGTATGTTTCTAGTGTTATTGACAGAGATAGTGAACTGTGGATATGTTTCTAGTGTTATTGACAGGTAGTGAACTGTGGATATGTTTCTAGTGTTATTGACAGAGGTAGTGTACTGTGGGTATGTTTCTAGTGATATTGACAGAGATAGTGAACTGTGGATATGTTTCTAGTGTTATTGACGGGTAGTGTACTGTAGGTTATTTCTCGTGTTATTGACAGAAGTAGTGTACTGTGGATATGTTTCTAGTGTTATTGACAGAGGTAGTGTACTGTGGGTATGTTTCTAGTGTTATTGACAGGTAGTGAACTGTGGATATGTTTCTAGTGTTATTGACAGGAAGTGAACTGTGGATATGTTTCTAGTGTTATTGACAGAGGTAGTGAACTGTGGATGTTTCTAGTGTTATTGACAGAGGTAGTGAACTGTGGATATGTTTCTTCACTGGGTGGCTGATGAAGTTCCAGCAAGGAATATCTTGATGAAGAATTGATTTACAAATTGATATTTTTCTATAACACCTTCAAGATATTTTTTGTTCACAATATTTTTAGATTGGCATATTTTGTCATGACTTTGTGCATTTAAACAAAATAAATAATCAAATCAGTATGATGTATGAACTCAAAGCTGTTGAGTAGATAGAAGGTAGTAGTATGAGTACTAGGATAGCTGTGTATTTACAAACATATCCTTCAATGCCAAGCAATGCATATTGTACATTCGTTATCAGGTGAATGTGATTGTGTCGTACTGTGGTTCTCGTTAAGGCAAATAAAATAAAACCCAGGATTCACTTACTGATGATATTTTCTTTCAGGTGGTAAGTATATTATTTTGATAAGAAGAAATATTTTGAAACAAATTTTCTTTCTTGTCACCTTGGTAATGTGTATTTTAATTTATCTTCATTATTCCAGGTATTTCTATCTATGCTATTGATCTTTGATAGTTGTTTCACTAACACACTTTATATTTCTAACAGAGCTATTAAGGCTTGTAACAATTCACAAAGCTTTAGGACTTCGTATTTTCTCAAAAGTTTGTACTGTGAGTATTACGAGAGAAATATATATTATTTACCATATTCCTATCAATGATATGAGGCATTTTGCGTGTGGGATAGAGCCAACATGGAGACGGTCATCACAGGAGGTGTAATAACTAGACCCTGCTAGGCGGATATGGATTGTCAATGCATTTCGAATGGCGATCAATATCAGCCTAGACGGTAAGAAATAAGACATGTCCCTTAGTGTGTCGTCTGCTCAGCTGGCTTTCCCCATGACACTGTCTTCCAAACAAGGTGAAAATGTATGTCATTCACTTGCAAATGGATACATTTTACCATCTGATGTTATGGTTTGTGATAAACTGTTTATCATATGGCAGATTTCCTATCATACCCCAAACACCATATCAACCCTCGACCCTCATATGAGGTATGATATGATAACTGCCATATAATAACCTCTAAATATTATCGCCATACAAAACGATACCTGTGGATTATAAAAGTAGGACATCCCAAATGGTATGATAATGAATTGTGAAATGCAATTTTCTGAGAGGATGTACAAGATGGTGTTTTGGCTGGCCATTTTGTTTCAATATATTGTTACCCAGGGTGAACATCAAGATCACGACTGCATTGTTATAGCCCTGGTATATAACAATATTATCTTGATTATGATTGGTACATTGTTGTAAGTTTACTGATACCTATTCCATTTTATTTTGTGCTCTTTTTTTTGTTATTACAAACACATTCAGTAATAATTGAACCATGATAAGATAGTAAACAACACTGAACAATAGTGAAAGCAACCATCCTGCATAATAAATTGTTAATTGTCATTTCTAGCATAGCATTTGTTCAACCAACACAACCTCTCTTCAATGTGGACCCCTGTTCATACAGCTACTGAGGGGCTGGACGATCAAGGTTGTCACATGACTTGCATTTAGGAACCCCAGGCTAGGTGGTATTCATTGTCTTTTGTAAATAAACAGCATATTTATTTATTGTTTACTTTTCATAGTTTTGTACGTACATGCAAACAAATTCAGTATTAATGCTCAGTTTTGTATAAATCATGTGTTCTGTTGTCTTTTTAATGTGTATGTCACTGCTCTTTGACAGATAAAATTAATCAATTCATACTGGGATATACTTAGAGCATCAGTCCCCACGGGGGCAGTGTATGAACTTTTATCATATTTACTTGTGAATCAGATAACAAGATTCTTTCACAAGCATCGGTCTTGTAACAAAAGAAATCCAACATTCTAGTCAACTGGCCTGTATGGACATCATGAGTTATGTTTACTGCCATAAACCAGTGATTGATATCATGAGCGTCGATCCACACAATTGGGATACAATGACATACATCAACCATGTCATGTACAGAATGTCTGATGGCAGTCTGTTATTTCACCAATATAAACCTTGTAATTCACAATTTAAGTTTGTTAGCAGGTGCCATAGGTCCCTGACCATGTACAGCTGCAAAATGCGGAATAAACAGAAACAGTCAGTTCTTTGGGATTAAACAGTACATAAAACAATAACCAGTGTACAAATATGTTTATTTATCAGACATACATCCACTAGTCACATGACTACAATGGAAGACTTGTGCAGTGTACAACTATGTGCTCATAGTGAAGGAACTGTACACACCTGACTACTACTTCTAGGTGACATGATAGAGGTAGTACACACATACACTACAGGATTTGAGGATGTACCTCTCTCAACATTGATAAATGGAAGTGGGGATGGGGGATGTGATTTCATCCATGAATATCTTGAAAGATTTCCCCCACCCACAGTAGAAACATTTGCCAACCCAATATGGTAAATGAAAGTCCCTACAGTTGCATAATTTATACCTCTTTCGGAATATCCCAATGCAATGGCAAAAGATTCAACAACAAAACGGAGTATTGATATCTTGAAAGTATTCAGACATGATACAAAAGCTGTTATGAACTGCATGTTGGCTGGTTTTGACATCGATGCTGGTGTCAAACTGGATTGACCGGTGGCACATGATGGGCAGCACTAATTCCTGGTCTCCATAAAGGTGGAACATTTATTATAGGTCATTCCACTGCTATACTGAACTCTTATTTGACAATATTCTTCCCCTAGAGCTTATCACAAACAAGATCTGTCTCCAATAAATCAACTTGTACCTCAGATTTTTGCATATGACTATTATTAATTTTTTTTAAATAAGACCATTCTGTTGATTCTGAAATGTGCTTTGGGGGAAGGGGATATTGATCTGAAAGCAAAGTTGCATACATACTGCTCATATGGTACCACATTCATGTTTGGGACCTTGGAGAGTTTCTCTAAGTCACTTGAAAGTATGGTGTTGTCTGGTCACTGTTGATTAGAACACCACCACTACTCACAATCTACAGTGACTGAGGTACGTAGGTTGTGTAGCTACATTTGACGGCCGAGAGTTAGCACAACAACTGCACTTTAATGTAGAAATGCTTCAAGATGACAACAGTTGTATCATCTAATAATCTCTATCTTGTGATGACAATGTAAGAATCACCTAGTATTCTATCAAGATTCATATGTATGGGGAGATTTGCAGAATACACGTATCAATAGTTGATTTTCAGCAATGTGGAAGAGAAGCAATTTACATGCGAAGTGGAACAAGAAGAACCATTAAGAGGAGTTCTTCCACACAGGCACTTTGTTTGTTAAAAAAACAACTGTAATGTTCAACAAAGAATATATGACATGAAGAAAGTATTTCGGTCCACAAATTAACCCTTGTAATGTTAGGGAAAAGTACTTTTTCTAAACATTTCCAGTTTCATCTATCTTAAAACAGGTTAAATGGTTTGTTTATTTTCAGGAAAAGAATTTGTTGAGATGTCCACAAATAAACATTGAAGACAAATATATATATATGTACAATTTCAAAGCTGTTATCAACCCTAAATCATCTGTCTCCCCGCTCTTTAACATTATGTGTTAGTACATAAAACTTGACAGAATTTTTAATTCATATAAATTGTAGAAAATATATCATGTAAAGTCGGCAAAACTATATACAACATGTCACTATTTACAAGACAGTGTGAGGTACAGGTGTAAACATGACCATGCTTAACACTAAACTGACACCATGAATCCAAATTTAACAAAAACCTTGAAAATGCTACAGCCATACAAAAAATGTCACCAGTGCTCTAAGTAACTTCTTAAAGAGACCTTCTTTCATGTCTGCTTCTGTTAGTGCAGCCTGAGAATGTTGCCGTATGCGCAAAACAAAGTTGGTGAAAACATGTCTTCTGGCTTGAATGTGAAACATGACAAACCTAATACCATATAGGCACTATAAAAATATAAATGCTACAATCCTATTGTCTGAGATATCAAACAACTATCATGATTCGCTATTTGTACGAATATGCAATAACACAAACTCTCGCATACACATAAATAAACAGGCATTTCTGCCATCTGGTACACAATGTCGTATACCGTTAACTTAATTGTACAGTCACCTTCACATATTCTCAGGATATTGTTTCCCAAAGGATCTTGAGGGCTTGGCGGTTTTTATTCCATACAAAAATGAGTGTCTTTATCATGAATAAACATTTGTTTGTCAGTCTTGATGGTAGTGCTACAAGTGTATATTTTCACTCTTAGCAGAACTGATGGTACCCAGGAACCTACTTTTATATGGAGCCCAAAACAGTTAGGGTTTTCTCAACTTATTACTATAAAGGCTTAAAAAAAATAAAAGAATTGGTTCTCAGGCAACGATTTTTTTAAATATAGGGCGGGGGGCTTATTTTGCTTGTTTAAACTAGTATGTATCAAAAAAAACAACTTGTGTGGAAAAGCCTCCCTACATAAACAAGCATGCAAACCTATAGCTGCCATAACCATGACACGAGACGCACAGCAGGGAAGTAACTGAGCTGTATTGGATCTCATTGTTTTTAAGTTTTGGGATTCTTTTGAAATTGGAATCAAACAAAATCACTGCCTGCATCATCATAGACTTTTTTTTTTAGCCTAACTGTGAAATACACCACGACAACAGTTATTCAATGTTTTTAATGAACACTGATGCATTTCAGTAAGTAATTCTTATAATAAAATAATCTTTTTACACCAGTAATAAAATTGTGAAAATCTATATCCTAATTATGCTCTAGCTAACAATTATTCATTAATTTACAATTCTATATACACAACACTGACATGGACCCATTCACACACGTACAATGATAACCTGAAATGTATATATGTATACAATCTACATTATGAAATACACTTTCAAAGTACAATATTTACAAATATTTCCCATTTCAAAGTGAGGATATGCACTTTTTGTAGTGTTTCAAGTACACAAGGTGTGTTCTTACACAGAAGCTGTCAGGGTACCACAGGTACTTTTCTGTATCTAGAAAGTATCCTTGCCAAAATCAAAATACAGAAATGTGTCAGGAAAGCCTCAATAAGATATATCAAATAAGGGGAAACTTGGTGGGTATTAACTTCTAATAAGGACATGTAGAACACTCGCTCGTGCACTCATCTGAAGAATATTTTATACACACTCGAACACTTCTCAAGGACACACCAATACTGAATTTATGCAGACATATATGCACTCATATATGGACATCAAATATGAAACGTGATATAGATATTCTATACCTTTACAGGCTGCAAAATGTCAAACCATTAATTTTATGGGAATATTTGTAAATATACTGTCCACAAAATAGATAATTGTTCAAGAATTGGGGTCTTCTGTGGTGTACCTTTAACTTCATAAATAAACTGGACTGGTGAATATATAATATATCCCACAGCGGACATAACTGAGGGATAATGTCTAACTCTTGGGATGGCCTTGACATTTTGGTTGATGACAACTGACTAGTTCACTGATAGTACATGTAGTTCATTATTTATGACAACAGAGTTTGGCAGTTTCAAAGTATATCCTATTTCTAACTTTGACTACATTTATGCAGTATTGAGTCCTTTGAATATGCTTTACAAAAATGGATGGAATATATATTGTATAACATGAAGGGAGGTAACTGGTGAAATCAAAGGTCAAATTTGTGATATTTTTTGCCGTCCAAGAAATGTGCCTTTTCAGGAACACAATTTGACCTCTGACATGCTCATGGTCGTCAAAATACATGATTCTGATGTTAAGAGATTCTCTCTCTCTCTTTGATAACACTGACATGATTATACAACCTTGTGAACTGGAGAACACAGCAAAAGGGATGAAACTGAGTTTCTCATATACATCAATAATGTGTATGGATGGAGAGAGGAATTTAAATAATGCTTGAAACATTGCACTGTTTATCTTATGGAGCATGTCTGAGTTTCATTTCTATAACATTGAAACAAAGAAATGAGAGTTAGATTTCAAACTTTAGTTCTGAATTAGACAAAAAGTTTAATATTTATTTTGGTCACAGTAAAAAATAAAAGGATTACCTTCACATGCAGCTAATATTGATGACCTGATTTTTGGTCAGAACTTAAACCTTGCATGAACTTGGATAATAAACAATTTAAATGATAAATAACATTTGTTAAATGACAATAATGGACAACATAAGATTCGAGCCAAATTATCATTTAAACATCCACATCCACATATAAACTAGTAATATGATACCAATATCAAACAGCTGTCCCCAAAACACAAGGAAATGCTGATGATGCAGGCATGTTATAGAAACGAAGTTGAGTAACATTTCATTGCCAATCATCGTGTGGTCATATTTCCACTGGTTGAGAAACGATGATAAAAAATAAAACTTCTGTTTGTGTTTAGAAAGCAATGTATACTCTCATCAACAGACTGTCAATAGTTCAGACACTGACATTGCAACTGTCAGCACTTATTTTTCCAAAACAGCAATGTCTAACGTTGACAGCCTTCTGTTGTGAATATTTCTTAACACATCACATCTGTCATTTAAACTTGCATACATTCAACCACATGTCAGTTGACATGGTGAATAAATACATGACAATGAGAACAAATCACAACCATGCATGCACGAGATCGGAGGTTTCAGTCTGGTGTGAGGCTGGTCCAGTAGGTGGCGCTGCTCACGTCTCATGTTCCCTGACATGTCTTGCAGCAGCTCTTGCGATAGTAGCGCCGGTCACATGCCTTGTGTTGTCGGACCAGCGGGCACCAGCTCACTGTGTCCTCACACGGTTCTGTGGAGAGATGAGGATATAGTAATTATAGCATGGTCAAAGTGTTACAGGGTTTATCTGGACTCTATGTTCAGCATCCTGTACTCATAAAACTCATAAAGAATGGACACAATAATATTCCCAGCAAGTCCCATTGGATGTAGGTGAGGTGAAATTGGGTTTAACGTCGCATCCAAGATTATAGCGACGTGTGTGTGTGTGTGTGTGTGTGTGTGTGTGTGTGTGTGTGTGTGAGTGAGTGTGGCTGCTTGTTCTAGTCCGGACTGATGTCAATTTATAGTGCTAGCTCACTGAGATATGATGCCGCAGTTTAACATGAATACCCCACTCAGACACAGTATACTGACTCCTAGCCGACCAGTCCTTGTTTTAGCCCCTAAATGCCAAGCGTCAGACAGGGTAACAACAAGTACCATCTTTTGACGTCTTTTGGTATGACATGGCCGGGGATTGAACCCCGGACCTTCCGCTCTCTGGACGGATGCTCTAGACCATGGGGGCGGTCCCCATCGAATGTAAGAGTACGAATGTTGGAAAGACAAAGACAGGATTCTCTGATTTTTCTGGTCTGATAATATATAGAATCAGTTTTTTGGACAGACCATGTCAGATGTTCCTCACTCAATCAGTAAGTTTCAATTCAAAAGTGGAAATACCTATAATGCATCACACATACTTTGCATTTTATTTGCTGTTGGTACAGTGGGACTCCTTTTTATGTTTGTGACTCACAATATATTACTTCTACTCCTTAGGACTTGCACATGTAGAGAGCCGGGCAAATCCTTTGTGCTTTATATCAATACCATCCTTGTACACATGTATGATTTAATATTGAAAACATTCGAGTGTTGAATTATGCCTCAGTTGCAGTACTGTAGCAGCCTGCTCATTATCATGTCTGAGGCAGTCAAAACAGTTTTGTTTGTTTATTTGTTGTTTAATGCCGCACTCAGAAATATTCCAGCTATATGACGGCAGCCTGTAAACAGTCGAAGCAGTGGTGGATTCATGTCATCAGGGCACAATCAGCCGGTCATGCATTGTGACCCCACAATCCTCAGTTTAGTCAACCCGTGAAGATCCGGGGTAGTATAGGTCTTCAGCAACCCATGCTTGCCGTAAGTGGCGACTAAATGGATCAGGTGGTCAGACTCGCTGACTTGGTCGATTCATGTCATCGATCCCAATTGTGTGGCTCAATGCCCACAATATCAATCACTGGATTGTCTGGTCCAGACTTGATTATTTACAGACCGCCGTCATTTTGCTGGAATAATACTGCGTGCTGTGTAAAATAACAACCAAACCAAACCAAACCAAAGCTAATTCATTTTAGTCTGCTCTTCTTGTGAGCATGGAGTGCTGGGTGCCTGACCCGGAATCACTGTATGGCATTTATATCAGACATGGACATACAATACTTGTTGTATGGCAGAATGTATTATTTGAAGCACCATCATGTTACTACATCACGGTGCATCTAGGTCCTAGCTTGTCTGACAACAAACAACCGCAATCACTGGTCGATAAGAGAATGGGACTCGTGACCTCGTCAGTATTATTTGTTTGTTGTTTTATTACTTAATCAGCTTACTAAATAATCAGGAATCTTAAAAAGAAAACACACTAATGAATCTAATTTTTTTTTTCTACCATCGATCAGAGAAACCAGAAATCCTCACTGCTACTGTGTATGAAACAGCCTTTCATCCAACCAGTGCTTGCCATTTTGGTTTGTTGGTATATTGTACACAGAAAACAATACTGGAAACAGTTTCACCTGTTTGCAGTTTTCATATTAACCCTAAAACGTATCATATGCCATATCTTCCTACAACAAGCAAACTGTAGGCACAACTTACGATCTTTGGACGGACATATTCCAGCGTTGCACGGTCTGGATGTGTGGGGCTTGTGATGAGACTTGCATGCAAATGGGTGTGGTCTTCTGTGGCTGTCAATGCACTTGAGGCTCCGTACCTGAATGCCACGCCCACATGTGGCGGAACACTGCAATACAACATACTGGTGGTCATTCTCTAGGACAACAAGTCACAAGGATAACAGGGGTTAATCGTTTGTTTCTACATTTATCTAATCAGAAGGCAGAAGGGATCTTGACATGTTATTGACAGGAATGTTAATGAGAAAGATGAAACCAACATTTAACTATATCACATTTACACTAGTGAGAGATAATTCAGCTTGAACAGTCTAGAAAGCTTTGAATTAATTCGCATCAATGAAAGTAAATATGCAATTAGTCTTATGTAGAAGACAGAAAATAGAAAAGGTAGTCATTTTGTTTCAACTGTAAACAAACACTGAATAAAATGACAGTTATCCTTTGTCAGGGCTGGCATAAGAATTGACATTGCCCATGGATACATCATATATATTCAGGATTTGTAGTCTGTACCATCATGAAATGGAGACAAAACACTGGCTTGGCCTGCATGTAGAAGTGTACCTGAGTATCTGACAGTGACAATGCAGGTGTGTGACAGAATGCAGGTGTGTGACAGAATGCAGGTAAGTACCACTACCAGGTATCAAATACAGCTGTGCTAGTGCACCAGGTGATAGATACTACACAAAAGAACTCAAAGGAAAACCCGATTCCCTCATATTACTGTAGTTGATCTGTCATGGCAGAATTGGGATGTCCTTAACTTCTTTTGAGTAGTGTATACAAGATTGCAAGTGCACCAGGTGAGATATACAGGTAGTGTACCAGTTGTCAAATACATGTATGCAAGTGCACCAGGTGATATAAACAGGTGTGCGTGTGCACCAGGTGAGATATGGAGGTGTGTGCACCAGGTGACATATGCAGGTGTGGACCAGGTGATAAATGCAGGTGTGTGGACCTTGTGACATATGCAGGAGTGTGCAACTTGTGATATATGCAGGTGTGTGGACCAGGTGACATATGCAGGTGTGTGCACCAGGTGACATATGCAGCTCTGCGGACCAGGTGACATATGCAGGTGTGTGCACCTTGTGACATATGCAGGTGTCTGCACCTTGTGACATATGCAGGTGTGCACACCAGGTGACATATGCAGCTCTGTGGACCAGGTGACATATGCAGGTGTGTGGACCAGGTGCCATATGCAGGTTTGTGGACCAGGTGCCATATGCATGTTTGTGGACCAGGTGCCATATGCAGGTTTGTGGACCAGGTGACATATGCAGGTGTGTGCACCAGGTGACATATGCAGGTGTGTGGACCAGGTGACATATGCAGCTCTGCGGACCAGGTGACATATGCAGGTGTGCGCACCTTGTGACATATGCAGGTGTCTGCACCTTGTGACCTATGCAGGTGTGCACACCAGGTGACATATGCAGGTTTGTGGACCAGGTGACATATGCAGGTGTGTGGACCAGGTGCCATATGCAGGTTTGTGGACCAGGTGGCATATGCAGGTGTGTGCACCTTGTGGCATTTGCAGGTGTGTGCACCAGGTGACATATGCAGGTGTGTGGACCAGGTGACATATGCAGGTGTGTGCACCAGGTGACATATGCAGGTATGTGGACCAGGTGACATATGCAGGTGTGTGGACCAGGTGACATATGCAGGTGTGTGGACCAGGTGACATATGCAGGTGTGTGGACCAGGTGACATATGCAGGTGTGTGGACCAGGTGACATATGCAGGTGTGTGCACCAGGTGACATATGCAGGTGTGTGGACCAGGTGACATATGCAGGTGTGTGGACCAGGTGACATATGCAGGTGTGTGGACCAGGTGACATATGCAGGTGTGTGGACCAGGTGACATATGCAGATGAGAGGAGAACAGGATCAGGTGGTCAGGCTCGCTGACTCGGTTGATACATGTCATCGATCCCAATTGTGTGGATCGATGCTCATGATGTCAATCACTGGATTGTCTGGTTTCTGGACTCGATTATTTACAGACCACCGTCATATAGCTGGAATATTGCTGAGTGAGGCATTAAACAATAAACCAACAAAAAAAACCAACCAGGTGACATATGCAGGTGTGTGGACCAGGTGACATGAATTTTTGTTATCAGAAGTCACAACAGACGGAATACAGTTGAGTAAACTGACAAGGGGATGCAACTGTTTTAATATTTGTATTCTTGCTATATTTCAGCATAATTTGTACTTTACTTACATAAAAAAGACAAGTCCATGTAATTCATATTCAGACTTGCCACACTGTACACCAGACAAGATTTTACTGGAGCTTCTTTCACTCCAACTTACACACAACACTTTATGTTGATGTCCATGTCTCAGTCAAAAATGAGTGAGTGAGTAAGGTGAGTCATATCTGGCATTTGGCATTATTCTAGGTATACCATAGCAGGGAGAACCAAGAACATCCTCACACACTGTACCCATGTGGGGAACCAAACCCTGTTGGCATGTGAAGTCTCCATAGAGTGGAGTCAGGATGAGGTGTGTGTGGTCTGTGTGACTGAAGCTGTAAATGCATGTGATGTCTGTATAGAGTCAGGATGAGGTGAATGTGGCCTGTGTGACTGAAGCTGTTAATGCATGTGATGTCTGTATAGAGTCAGGATGAGGTGTGTGTGGCCTGTGTGACTGAAGCTGTTAATGCATGTCATGTCTGTACAGACTGGAGTCAGGATGAGGTGTGTGTGGTCTGTGTGACTGAAACTGTTAATGCATATGAAGTCTGTATAGAGTCAGGATGAGGTGTGTGTGGCCTGTGTGACTGAAGCTGTTAATGCATGCGAAGTCTGCATAGAGTCAGGATGAGGTGAGTGTGGTCTGTGTGACTGAAGCTGTTAATGCATGTGAAGTCTGTATATAGTGGAGTGAAGATGAGGTGTGTGTGGCCTGTGTGACTGAAGCTGTTAATGCATGTGAAGTCTGTATACAGTCAGGATGAGGTGTGTGTGGCCTGTGTGACTGAAGCTGTTAATGCATATGAAGTCTGTATAGAGTCAGGATGAGGTGTGTGTGGCCTGTGTGACTGAAGCTGTTAATGCATGCGAAGTCTGCATAGAGTCAGGATGAGGTGAGTGTGGTCTGTGTGACTGAAGCTGTTAATGCATGTGAAGTCTGTATATAGTGGAGTGAAGATGAGGTGTGTGTGGCCTGTGTGACTGAAGCTGTTAATGCATGTGAAGTCTGTATACAGTCAGGATGAGGTGTGTGTGGCCTGTGTGACTGAAGCTGTTAATGCATGTGAAGTCTGTACAGACTGGAGTCAGGATGAGGTGTGTGTGTCTGTGTGACTGAAGCTGTTAATGCATGTGATGTCTGCATAGAGTCAGGATGAGGTGTGTGTGGCCTGTGTGACTGAAGCTGTTAATGCATGTGAAGTCTGTACAGAGTGGAGTCAGGATGAGGTGTGTGTGGTCTGTGTGACTGAAGCTGTTAATGCATGTGATGTCTGCATAGAGTCAGGATGAGGTGTGTGTGGCCTGTGTGACTGAAGCTGTTAATGCATGTGAAGTCTGTATAGAGTGGAGTCAGGATGAGGTTTGTGTGATCTTTGTGACAGAAGCTGTTAATGCATGTGAAGTCTGTATAGAGTGGGGTCAGGATGAGATGTGTGTCGCCTGTGTGACTGAAGCTGTTAATGCATGTGATGTCTGTACAGACTTGAGTCAGGATGAGGTGTGTGTGACTGAAGCTGTTAATGCATGTGATGTCTGTACAGACTGGAGTCAGGATTAGATGAGTGTGGCCCTTATGACTGAAGCTGTTAATGCATGGTGAAGCGAGAGTCTGCAGCAGCAGCAGCAGCTATCCCTGAAATGATGAGTGCAGTGTTACAGAAGCTGTGCGTGTGACGGGAAGCTACACTGTAACGGAGGTGGTGCATCTGGGGGATGGTGAAGCAAGATTGAGGAGGAAGGGGAAGATCGGCGAAGTACCAAGCAGACAAGTACGTACATTCACACTTTTGTATGAAGTAGTTAAGAATTAAGAATAAGTTAAGATCATTTTCATCTTATTAAATCGTTGTCTGAGGGTCAATTTTTAAAAAAATCTAAACAAAACTTCTCATGGATTAATTTAGAACTGCAGAGCAGTGTCATTGATGTTTTAGCACCAAACACAATATTTTTATTACTTTTCAGACTAAAATTAGTTACTATTTCACACTGCATACATTGTGCGAATAATTTTATTTTTTTCCCTCAATTAGCAGTATTTTGAGTGATCTGCCCAAATCATTTTCAACATAACTAAACAATATATAACATAGAGACTTTGATATGAATGTATTTGTTCTGCTTGGCTGTGGACCGACCAATACACACAAAACACAATACACAGTGACGATACAACAAACCACTAGCGTGACCGTCGAGTCACCATGCACACCTTGGACCAGTGCAAAGCATGCCAATATGGCCGCTGCCACGCACGTAGCGCCTGTGGGCACTCAACGAGCCAACATGTCTCCTCCATTGCCACGTTAGGTTTGCGATTGTGTTTACACTGACTATCGGTGGCGGGCGCATGCTTGCCATGTGCATCGACTTGATTACACTTGAGGTATCTCGACCGCCTCCCTTGACCGCACGTTCGTGAACACTAAGGCAAGAAAGCATGGCGTTGTTCATTCATCCAGTTCATGTCTACATAAGCTTATTGTTGAAGCAAGCAGCTAAAGAGTATAAGTATATGATCATCTACCTATACCTCCTTGCCTTGCTACGGTTGTAAGGAAGAAGCTTTGATGGGTAAATCCAACACCCATAACCTTTGTTAACTCATTCTTAGACTTGTGACAATAAAATTGTCCTTACAACATATTAATACATTCTCTGATTATGATACCACAGGAGGATAGATGTTCAAGTGAGAGAAGAGCCTTAAAATCCCTAAACAGTGAATGTATTTTAAAAGTGAACTTGGAGATGTGGCCTTTCTTGGAACAGCTACAGATCTGAACAAATCCTCAACAATTGGTATTTTTACTATATACCTCACATAAGGTCAGCAGTTCAAAGACTAAAATCCCTATTTGATGAAGTCACCTGCTCTCTGGCAGTGCTTTGAAGTAATACGGGTGCTCAATTGTTTTAGTGTGAAAAAGGTGTGCTTCAATAGTGTGATTTTATTTTTTAAGTCCAAGCAGAAATAAAATGCTTTCATGCAGGATGTTCTTGTTGATTGAGTAGTGCCTGAGACTTTTCTGTCCTTTCATCTAACAATACATTCTGCACATTGTGATTGTGAGTACATGTGAGCCACTGCTTGCTGGACTTCAGTAACAAGTACAGGATGGTATGAGATCCATAAGTCATGTTGCAGAGAGTGCCAGTGTAGAACAATGTGTCACCGTACAACAACATGACACTGTAGAACAATGTGTCACCGTACAACAACATGACACTGTAGAACAATGTATCACTGTACAACAACATGACACTGTAGAACAATGTATCACTGTACAACAACATGACACTGTACCACTGAAGAACAATGTGTCACCGTACAGTGTCACTATACAACAAGACACTGTAGAACAATGTGTCATTTTACTACAACAACATGACACTGTACACTGTACCACTGAAGAAAAATGTGCCACTGTAGAACTATATGTCACTGTACAACAACATGCCACTGTACAACAATTCACCATACAACATGGTGTAGAACATTTTACATCTTATTTCAATCTGATTGATAGATTTTTAATATTCATGCTGAAATATGGCTTGCATTGTGATCTAGGACGTGAAACGTGACATATATGTTTGTTGCATTGAAGCCTTGTATAAAGATATGAACAGTGAACTTTATTGACATTGTTACACCACAGAAGGCTAGTATTACACTTGTCTTCACATAAAAAGCTAATTTAAGTTATTTTTCTTAGAATTTCAAACATTTTTGAGAAATTAATTGAATCCAGACTTATCCAAATACTCAGTAAATGAACTTTAATGAACATCAGTGTGTACTGCGTGTTTACTTCCATGAAACAGCTTGTTAAAAACTTATGTTTAACATTTAAGAACCTGGTGAGTTTGAACTCCTAAGTGTAAGTAAACTGTACAACACTCAGCAAACGCAATTTCACAAAAATGTAATAATTAATATAACAAAAACAGAACCAAAAAATACTGAAAGCACTTTGTTTCTGCAATATACTGTGCATATTGTGAGATAATGTTAGGTAAACATGCTATTCAAATAATATATTATACCTGCATAATGCATGTTTCTATAAGACAGCATGATTTAACAGGATTGTAAAGTAATCCGTCACTTACCTCTGTCACTCAATGTTATCTTATAGCTTATAGAAGCAGAGGCTAAAGAGGCATGTTATACAACCAAGTGTTTAATGCCAAGTGTTCTGTTTTTAACACATTAATGAGACATTTATCTGTTCCATCTAAGTATATAGTGATATCACATAGCAAAGGTCTGAGAAAATATTTTATAGAAATATTGTTTGAACTTACAGGTCCCCATGGTGACAACAGCCATTCATATTTCTCTTTGCAGAGTGGCATTTTACACATGCGGGACACATTAGGTTTCTTCATCCCAGAACACTCGTCCTCCGACAGTACCCGGAACCCTCGCCGCTCACGACGACGGCACATTATACGTCGATGCTGCATGCCTTTACCACAAGTTGCAGAACACTGAAATCAGAAATATTTGGTGCATATATATCTGATGTTTGCAGATACCTGATTGTTATTCACTGACTATATGGAGACTCTTATTCAAAGATTATCAAGTATTAAGTATTATTTTATCAAAATAAGTGTTACTGAAAGATCAGTACTGTAATTGACCCTCAATTAAGAAAGGTCCCAACAGTCAAATATAAACCTGTTTTTCTGAACCTGCAAGGCTCCTGAAATACATAGCTACCAATGGCCTCATCACTTCACTGTGTCCCCATCTACAGCTACATCACTTCACCGTGCCCCCATCTACAGCTACATCACTTCACCGTGCCCCCAACCACAGCTACACCTCTTTACAGTGCCCCCCATCCACAGCTACACCTCTTTACAGTGCCCCATCTACAGCTACATCACTTCACCGTGCCCCCATTTACAGCTACAACACTTCACTGTGTCCCCATCTACAGCTACAACACTTCACCGTGCCCCATCCACAGCTACATCACTTCACCGTGCCCCCATTTACAGCTACAACACTTCACTGTGTCCCCATCTACAGCTACATCACTTCACCGTGCCCCATCCACAGCTACATCACTTCACCGTGCCCCCATTTACAGCTACAACACATCACTGTGTCCCCATCTACAGCTACATCACTTCACCGTGCCCCCATCTACAGCTACAACACTTCACCGTGCCCCCATCTACAGCTAAAACACTTCACCGTGCCCCCATCTACAGCTACATCACTTCACCATGCCCCCATCTACAGCTCTTTACAGTGCCCCCATCTACAGCTACATCACTTCACTGTGCCCCCTTCTACAGCTACATCACTTCACCATGCCCCCATTTACAGCAACAACACCTCACCATGCCCCCATTTAAAGCTACAACACTTCACCATGCCCCCATCCACAGCTACAACACTTAACCATGCCCCAATCCACAGCAACAACACTTCACCATGCAACCATCCACAGCTACAACACTTTACCATGCCCCCATCCACAGCTACATCACTTCACCATTCCCCATCCACAGCTACAACACTTCACCATTCCCCACCTACAGCTACATCACTTCACCATGCCCCCATCCACAGCTACATCACTTCACAGTGCCCCCATCCACAGCTACATCACTTCACCATTCCCCATCCACAGCTACAACACTTCACCATTCCCCACCTACAGCTACATCACTTCACCATGCCCCCATCCACAGCTACATCACTTCACAGTGCCCCCATCTACAGCTACATCACTTCTCCGTGCCCCCATCTACAGCTACATCACTTCTCCATGCCCCCATCTACAGCTACATCACTTCTCCGTGCCCCCATTTACAGCTACATCACTTCACCATGCTCCCATCTACAGCTACATCACTTCACCGTGCCCCCATCTACAGCTACAGCACTTCACCATTCCCCATCTACAGCTACAACACTTCACCGTGCCCCCATCTACAGCTACATCACTTCACCATTCCCCATCTACATCACTTCACCATTCCCCATCCACAGCTACAACACTTCACTGTGCCCCCATCCACAGCTACATCACTTCACCATGCCCCCATCCACAGCTAAAACTCTTTACCGTAAACACCACCTGTGGCTACATTAAGTCATTGTGGACCCAGTCGTCTTCACTCCACTCACCTTGCCCCACTTGCCAACATGCCACTTGGACGGACATTGCTGAACATTACAACGTCTCTTTCTAGCGGGTTTGGGAAGATGTTTACAGAATCTCCGCTTGAGGCGCCGTTCCTTTTGAGATGACAGTTTCTGGCGACATGTTATTTTCCGTATCTGTTTCCCACTTCCACACGGCTTGGTGCAAGTATGCCACGCCTCAACCGACCACCTGGAACAGAAGAGCAGTACTCATGCATAGGACTACATCCAGGACACCACGTCTTCACACACGTCAAACATTCTGTGACATCATCTAGACTTAAACTGGAAATTTGGAATCATTAAGTCCCTTTAAAGAGGAACAATTTCATTTCGGTTAGGAGATTCTATGGATTCTTTAATAAAATCCTATCAAGCAAACAATAAATTTTGTTCTTGCCTAGCCTGACTCATCTAAACATGATTGGAAAACCAATGTATTTGTTAGAACATCATTTATCCCTACAAATGAAGACTTAGTTGCCACAACATAGTGTATAACCTTAAGATGATGGCCCAAGCCAATGGGTACAACCCTAAACAGGCCCAGCCAATGGGTACAACCCTAAGCAGGCCCAGCCAATGGGTCGCCTGCTGCACACTCACCTGGGAGGACAGGGCTGGGCATTGCATGGGAAGAGGCCAGTCTTGGGTTTGCGGCGAACGTCACAATACTTGTTGTCAACTTCCACCTGGAGATCACGCCGACAAGAAGCAGTAACATTCTTCTTCCCTGGAGATCATGTGGGTAACAAGTTTTATCTTTGAGTATGTATTTCTCATATGAATATATAATTTCAAATTATCAAATAATATACATAAGTTCATTCCAGCTGAGCTAGGACAGACAGATTCCACAAATTGTGCTTTATAGGCCAATTCTACCTTTCACTCATCCAGACCAATCCTACTGAAACTCACCTATGTCACCAAACCTCACCCAACCCTAATCCATACTAATGAAACTCACCAACTCCATCCTACCTCACCCAAACCAGGGTGCTGTTGTACAAAACAACCTTAGCACTAGGACTGTCGTAAGTCTATGTTAAGGTATGGGAGTTATGATCACCTTAGCGCTGTGTTCGCTTTGTACAACGGCACCCAGATCCATACTACTGAAATCACCAATTTCATCCTACCTCACCCAACCCTGACCCTCACTATATGTACTAATGAAGACACATCCTATTTCACCCCACCACAACTACAAGACCCATACTACACCACCGCCCCACCCCTACCAAAGCTCACCTCCAGCACATGGCTCTGTACAGGACGACACCGACACGCTCCAAGTGTACAACACTTTAGGCTGAATGGGCTGCGGTGGCATTGTGGTGGTGGTGGTGGTAGTGGTGGTTGTGGTGGTGGAGGTGGTTGTTGCTGGGGTCAGTCTCAACTCTGCTGGAGTTTTTGGAATGGTGTATTCATACACAATACCAGGGTTGCGGTCTTGTACCAACATCTGCAAGACAACAAAACATTTCTGAATAGCATGTTCAAAGCAGTGTAAAACCCAAGTCGCTCACTCACTCACTCTGAAGAGCACACTTATCAGTCACCTCACAACAATATATTGTATATCTTGACCACTTACTATGTGCTATGGACACTCAGGAGGCATTTTGGCCACCAAATCCCCATTTGGTATTGTGAACCCCTTTGATTCCAGATAAATAAAAGTTCCTGAGATTCATGGGAGACAGGTTTGTTTTGTTTGTTTGTTTGTTGTTTTTCACCACACTCAGCAATATTTCAGCTATATGATGGCGGTCTGTAAACAACTGAGTCTGAATCGAACAATCCAGTGTTTGACATCATGAGCATCTATCCACACAATTGGGATCGATGACAAGCATCAACCAAGTCAGCAGGCCTGACCACCCGATCCCATTAGTTGCCTTTTACGATAAACATAGTCGCCTTTTATGGCAAGCATGGGTTGCTGAAGACCTAATCTACCCCATATCTTCACGGGTCACGGGAGAGAGCTTTTCATAAAATCTGATCAAACTCTTGGTCAACAACAGCTACAACGATTTTCACTATGGAAGTGAACAGCCTTTCCATATTTGGATAAATGATTTGAATGAAAGGCAGTCCATCGTTCATGTGCCTTTTACTCAAAAAGTAAAAGGTATCTAAATCATTGTGTCATAGGATTCTTCACAAATGCTAACATGAGTGTGACTACCTCCAGGACAAGATCCTCCCCAAGAGGCCCATCTGACTCGAGTGTTTCAGGGTTGCTGTATGGACGCTTGTAGGTGAAGTCTGCACCTCCAAGTTTGTAGATCCCAGGCCAAGCCACGACTCTGTTGCCATTCAGGTAGTAGCTGCCATAAATGTTCCGCATAGCCAGGAAGTTGGAAGAGATCTTCTTCTCTCGTATGCGAATATGCCTTGCAGACTTTGGTAACACAGCAATTGGGAAATAAGCTACAAGAAACAGGAAGAATTTCAGAATCACATGACCACACAAATCAGTCGACGGTGGATGAGTGAGTGAGTGAGTGAGTGAGTGAGTTAGTGAGTGTGTGAGTGGGTGGGTGGGTCGGGAATTGGGTGAGTGAGTGTGTGTCTACCACTTTTGTGAAACCCATAAGTTCATAAACATAACATATATTTAGTCAAAGGCAAAATAAATATCTATAGTGTTAAACCCCATACACAACAGATTACAGCCGGAATACTGGATTCAAAGATTCATTTGACCTCTTAACAGAGAGCATCATTTTACATTACAATTGTTATCACTATACTCATGATACTTATTCACATCACGAACAACAGACTTCAAGAACAGGTGCTCCTGGAGTGTTTTCCTGTAGTCTGTAGGCTGGAAGGTGATACATGGTGGATAAGGCTACTTACTGTTTAACCGGGGCTGCTGTGTGTATTGTCCTTGGATCAGTTTACAGGTGGAGTTATCTCCCTCACACACACCACAGATGTCATTCTGGGCAGCCGAGCCGATGACCAGGTCGCACCCAACTCTCTGTAACAGACACCAGATACTGCTGCAGCAACAAACAGTATCACTGTCTCCACCACCAGCTGTCAGACATGATAATGTCCCCATATCCCGGTAGAGCTGTCAGACATGATAATGTCCCCATATCCCGGTAGAGCTGTCAGACATGATAATCTCCCCATATCCCGGTAGAGCTGTCAGACATGATAATGTCCCCATACTGTCTCCACAACCAGCCGTCAGACATGATAATGTCCCCATATCCCGGTAGAGCTTTCAGACATGATAATGTCCCCATATCCCGGTAGAGATTTCAGACATGATAATGTCCCTATATCCCGGTACAGCTGTCAGACATGATAATGTCCCCATATCCCGGTAGAGCTGTCAGACATGATAATGTCCCCATACTGTCTCCACAACCAGCTGTCAGACATGATAATGTCCCTATATCCCGGTAGAGCTGTCAGACATGATAATGTCCCCATATCCCAGTAGAGCTGTCAGACATGATAATGTCCCCATACTGTCTCCACAACCAGCTGTCAGACATGATAATGTCCCCATATCCCGGTAGAGCTTTCAGACATGATAATGTCCCCATATCCCGGTAGAGCTGTCAGACATGATAATGTCCCTATATCCCGGTAGAGCTGTCAGACATGATAATGTACACATATCCTGGTAGAGTTTTCAGGAATATTTAGTCATGCCCTAACCCTTCACCTTAACAATACAGAGCTCTGAGTGAGTGAGAATAGTTTTACTTTGCTTAAGCAATATTCCAGCACTATCACAGCAGGGACACCAGAAACAGGTTTCATACACCAAACTTATGTAGGAAATCAAACCTGGAACTTGGGCATGACAACCAAAGGCCTAATCACTTGACTACACCATAACCCTATGAGCACAGAAGTTCACCTTGAGTATTTCAAACATTTTTAGATCAAATTAAAACAGTTTGAAACAAATGTTTTACAAGGCTTGCTTCTGAAAATTCAAAAATAATGAAACTAAATGATAAACTAAAACATGAAAAGGTTTCTATATGGGATTGTCTGACTGTAGCATGTTCAAAATGTCGGCCATTGTGTCCATGTTTAGAATAGCTGAGCATCACCTATACAAATATTTGCTTCAAACAGTTAATGATTTCAAGAGATGTCAAAGATGTCTTGGATGGATACCAAAGTGCAACATGCTGTCACAGAGGAAGCGAAATAGTATATTCCTACCTTGCAAGCGCCTGTCACACAGATGTTGTCATGGTTACAAGAGGTACCATCAATTGCAAGATGCTTTACTGTGAACACAAAGTTGAGTGTCTCAGCCACACAATACAGCTTACATGGGTCCTGTGCTGCAAGTAACAAATCACATACCATATTTACAATACATGAATAGACTGAAATATTAATAGGGAGTGGGATGAGCTTTGACACTCAGTGAGGGAGAGAGTCACATGCCTGTCAGTTTATATCGAAAGCCAAAAGTGACACGGCAGTAGATGTTTACTTTGGTGAAACCCACAAATACAATTGACTTAAGGATACTGACAGACCATGGACTCATATAGGACTTGTCCCACAATCAGTGGATCCTGGCATAAATAAGGGAAACAACTTGGCACATCGCTGCACTTTAACCATTTGACCCTACTTGTAACAGTATTTTAGTTGTACCATCGCCTGTTGAGATGAGGTGAAATGGTTTTGGACATCGCGTTCAAGATTATGTCACTTATATTGTTACATGCATGTGTGTAAGGCTATCAGGCAACTTCACTTATCCATAGCTGTACCCTACAATTTTAATGCAATTTGTTGCTGTAGCAAGGTAAAAATAAAACTTGTGTTTCCTATTTCAGCCCATCCCCAAAATACCGTAGGTAGCTCGTTTTGTTGTTGCGTTTTTAATAATTTACATGATGTCAGTAAAACACTGCTTTCCAATGAAGATACTGATTGGTTTATTGATAGTTAATACATCAAATTAACACTCGTTGCAGATTGATAATACAAGGATGGTTATAAAAGCTATGGTGCCACTCGAGAAAAACAAGATACAAAGTTTATGCAGGGCTCCAGATTAGGGTTGGTTGGGAAACCAGAAACACCCACCGTACCCTGGCCTATATCTCTGCTGCATCTAAAGGACCTACCATTATACAGCTTCTTGTACGGCTTCCACTGCAGGTACCAGCCCTTGAATGGCTTCTCATTGTACGTGGAGCACTGGACATCATGGAAGTCCTCATCACCATAGGGGCAGGTCTGGGGGAACATACACATACCTTAGTTCAGAGAAACCATACAACTAGCTGCATAAATACAGCTACTGATTCAGCTAAAGGGCTGCATCTTGTATTACATGAGTGAGTATCCATTAGTTGGTGATAAACATTAGCGTAAACAGTATATTTAAGGATATGTCACCTTTGCATTACAGATGATGGTCTCCTGTGTGAATCCATGGCATGGCTTCCCTCCATACTGGGGTCTGCAATAACAATGTTACACAGTGTGAGATACAGGGTGATACACCAATCCTATAATTACACACTGTGATACACCAGTCATATATTACACACTGTGATACACCAGTCATATATTACATACTGTGGGATACTGGGTGATACACCAGTCATATATTACACACTGTGATACATCAGTCATATATTACATACTGTGGGATACTGGGTGATACACCAGTCATATATTACACACTGTGATACACCAGTCATATATCGCTGTGTATAAGGCGACCCCACGTATAAGACGACCCCCCTGTACACGCCTTAAAAATCAACCCAAAATCCTATACTCCGTGTATAAGGCGACCTGGAATGAAACACATCACAAGTCTGACTGATATACCGGTAGAAGATTTAACGCGCTCTTGCCGACTGTAGCGTATTCGCACACGGACATCACAAATTAGTTAGTTAGTTACTTTGGAGATTGAATGTGCGCTTTCCGACTGATGCGTATTTCGCACACATCACAAGTGCGCACACAAACCTTATATATGCAATAAAAATATGTTTATCTTGCGTTTTTTTTTTCTACAATGATAGGTCGCGTGTGTAACTCCGGCACACGTCGCCAGTTTGTGTTTACACGGTACGACACCAAATTGGTGCCCGTAAAATAAAATTCATTTATGAAGTAATAACATATAAGAGACAATGGTGAGGAATTTAATCGCCAATTAACTATGTTGTAACTAACTAGGCTTATGTTTGCTTCACATTCAGCGTTTTTATTCCACAATCACTTGTACACACCGTCTCCAACACTTGTTAATACAACTGTAAAAACAGCGGGAATTGATTTCAGCTTCACCGGTTATCACATGTTAGGTCACATGTGCAATATGCAAATGATTACCGGTACTTCCGGCTCTCTACTCACGGATGTTGATTGTTTTACCGTGTCAGCTGGTTTGACAATCTGCATCGAGGAGAGGGTCATTTCAACTTTATTTGCAGAAATTATTAAACTTTATTCAAGGAAAAGAGATACAAATCATGTTTATGTATGGAAATAGTTATTTGAACAGTTATTTAGGACGAAATGCGAAGTTTTATTGTCAAATGCTGGGCTGGCTATCGGACGCCGGTTGACATCGCCAGTGGAAAAAAATGTGAGATCCTCGACTCCGTGTTACACACTGTGATACATCAGTCATATGTTACACACTGTGGGATACACCAGTCATATATTACACACTGTGATACACAAGTCATATATTACACACTGTGGGATATACCAGTCATACCCTTCTTAGCCCCCTCATTTTAGGTACGAAAAACTCGCCTTATACACAGCGATATACGGTACATACTGTGGGATACTGGGTGATACACCAGTCATATATTACACACTGTGGGATACTGAGTGATACACCAGTCATATGTTACACACTGGGATACTGGGTGATACACCTGTCATATATTACACACTGTGGGATATACCAGTCATATATTACACACTGTGGGATACTGAGTGATACACCAGTCATATGTTACACACTGGGATACTGGGTGATACACCTGTCATATATTACACACTGTGGGATACTTGGTGATACACCTGTCATATATTGCACACTGTGATACACCAGTCATATATTACACACTGTGGGATACTGGGTAATACACCTGTCATATGTTACACACTGTGATACATCAGTCATATGTTACACACTGTGGGATACACCAGTCATATATTACACACTGTGATACACAAGTCATATATTACACACTGTGGGATATACCAGTCATATATTACACACTGTAGCATACACCTGTCATATTTTACACACTGTAAGATACACCTGTCATATATTACACACTGTAGCATACACCTGTCATATATTACACACTGTAGCATACACCTGTCATATATTACACACTGTAGGATACACCAGTCATATATTACACACTGTGGGATACACCTGTCATATATTACACACTGTGGGATACACCTGTCATATATTACACACTGTGGGATACACCTGTCATAAATTACACACTGTAGGATACACCAGTCATATATTACACACTGTGGGATACACCAGTCATATATTACACACTGTGATACTCCAGTCATATATTACACACTGTGGGATCCACCTGTCATAAATTACACACTGTAGGATACACCAGTCATATATTACACACTGTGGGATACACCAGTCATATATTACACACTGTGGGATATACCAGTCATGCATTACACACTGTGGGATACTGAGTGATACACCAGTCATATGTTACACACTGGGATACTGGGTGATACACCTGTCATATATTAGACATTGTGGGATACTGGGTGATACACCAGTCATATATTACACACTGTGGGATACTGGGTGATACACCAGTCATATGTTACACACTGGGATACTGGGTGATACACCTGTCATATATTAGACATTGTGGGATACTGGGTGATACACCAGTCATATATTACACACTGTGGGATCCACCTGTCATAAATTACACACTGTAGGATACACCAGTCATATATTACACACTGTGGGATACACCAGTCATATATTACACACTGTGGGATATACCAGTCATGCATTACACACTGTGGGATACTGAGTGATACACCAGTCATATGTTACACACTGGGATACTGGGTGATACAACTGTCATATATTAGACATTGTGGGATACTGGGTGATACACCAGTCATATATTACACACTGTGGGATACTGGGTGATACACCAGTCATATGTTACACACTGGGATACTGGGTGATACACCTGTCATATATTAGACATTGTGGGATACTGGGTGATACACCAGTCATAGTTTACACACTGTGGGATACTGGGTGATACACCTGTCATATATTGCACACTGTGATACACCAGTCATATATTACACACTGTTGGACACTGGGTAATACAACTTTCATATATTACACACTGTGGGATACTGGGTAATACACCAGTCATATATTACACACTGTGGGATACACTTGTCATATATTACACACTGTGATACTCCAGTCATATATTACACACTCTGGGATCCACCTGTCATAAATTACACACTGTAGGATACACCTGTCATATATTACATACTGTGGGATACACCTGTCATATGTTACACACTGTGGGATACACCAGTCATGCATTACACACTGTGGGATACACTTGTCATATATTACACACTGTGGGACACACTTGTCATATATTACGCACTGTGATACATCAGTCATATATTACACACTGTGGGATAGTGGGTGATACAGCTTTCATATATTACACAATGTGGGATACACCTGTCATATATTACACACTGTGATACATCAGTCATATATTGCACACTGTGGGATACACTTGTCATATATTACACACTGTGATACATCAGTCTTATATTACACAATGTGGGATACTGGGTAATACACCAGTCACATATAACACACTGTGGGATACACTTGTCATATATTACACAATGTGGGATACTGGGTAATACACCAGTCATATATTACACACTGTGGGATACACTTGTCATATATTACACAATGTGGGATACTGGGTAATACACCAGTCATATATTACACACTGTGGGATACACTTGTCATATATTACACAATGTGGGATACTGGGTAATACACCAGTCATATATTACACACTGTGGGATACACTTGTCATATATTATACACTGATGGATACTAGGTAATACACCAGTCATATATTACAAACTGTGGGATACACTTGTCATATATTATACACTGATGGATACTAGGTAATACACCAGTCATATATTACACAATGTGGGATATTGGGTAATACACCAGTCATATATTACACACTGTGGGATACACTTGTCATATATTACACAATGTGGGATACTGGGTAATACACCAGTCATATATTACACACTGTGGGATACACTTGTCATATATTATACACTGATGGATACTAGGTAATACACCAGTCATATATTACACATTGTGGGATACACGTCATATATTACACACTGTTGGATACTGGGTAATAGAACAGTCATATATTACACACTGTGGGATACACATGTCATATATTACAAACTGTGGGATACACTTCATATACTACACACTATGTGATACACCTGTCATATATTACACACTGTGGGATACTGGGTAATACACCAGTCTTATATTACACACTGTGGGATACACCTGTCATATATTACACACTAGGATACACCTGTCATACATTATACAATTATTCCATCTATAAGACGGTGGCCTGTAATCAAGTTTGGCCAATCGAGTGACTATTATTGAGAGCAATGTTCCTTACTGTTGGGGTACCATGACAGACTAGTGCCGAGTCTGCCCACCCAATCCACTAAGTCACCTCTAACTGGGGACAAACCAATATCACCATCCCACATTGTAGGGAATTAAAGCCAGGTCTTGAGCATGACAAGAGCATGCTTTTAAGACCTGGCAACCCCACAGTGCCAACGATTGTTGAGAAGCCACACATGTGATGACTTCCCAGACTATACTGGCTGCAACACAAACACCTACACTAGTTTCTTCCTAACGTAAGGCTGATTGTAAGGCTGCTTGTACAAGTCGTATTCTTATCTCCTGGGCCACTTCAGAGTGATCCAACAGTAGGCCAGACTCCCATCATTCAGCACTGTGTTCACCAAGCAATCAGTTACACAACAATCATATTAAATCTATTATCTCCCTCTTGGCTGATTCCACAAGGGAGAGAGTGGGGAGTTAGCGTGAACTGAGACGTTCTCTACGCTTCACAAGATTAGCAGTAATAAAACATTTATGGCAATAATTCCTGTCAGTCCTTGAATCTCACCTTTGCCCCTAACAAGGAGGCACTGTACGTTTTCTAAACACACCTCCATGAAATGGTCCTTCTACAGGAGGTACACAAGCTTAATCCCACCACATAAGAATGACAGGCGTAATTCTGAAAGCGGCCCCTGGACCCCACAAATACAACTCAAGCAGAGGGCATTCACTGTATAATCAGAAAATTATAAAGTATAAAGTTTTGAAGTTGTTGTTCTGGTGTAAGAAATCAAAGAAGAAAAGTAACCCTCCCATTCCCTAGCTACCCTCAGGGCCACACAGTTCTTCCACTGTTGGTAACAATGGTTCTAGCGGGCACCTGCACAGAAAATAACAATGATTAGCTGTGTCCCTAAGCTTAATTGAGCCTTTGAGCACACAAGTTTGAAAGGTTTAGTGAACCATTACTCGCAATGTATGTTTGCAATGGTCTTCAGATGGACGACAAGACAATTATTCTCTTTACGAATGTGCTTGTTGCATTTAACAATGAAGCACTGTTTAATGTTGGCCGACATTACCGCTAGGACAATGTTGACTTAAGCTGTAAATGATGCTTATCCAGGTAGGACAACAGCTTCAGACGTAGGGTATTAGTAACAATATCGGCCCATCTCACAACACACACAACAGTCAATTATAGGGGCGCCTCTACTTAGCCTCCTGCTACACTGTGTGAAAATCTTTGTCACTGAACCAATAAAACATCTCACAGAAGACAATTTTATTAGTCCCAGGCACACAGATATATATATCTAGTGTTATTTGATGATTTCTTGTTATCTGATTCCAAAGACTTTTTGCATTATTGAGTTTCAACTAAGATCTAAATGTGTGAGGTGTGCCACTGCAAAGCATACAAAACAGGAAACTCACAAAGATTTCTTTGTTAAATTACCTCTTTCTGAAATTTGATAACAGATACTTTCAATGATGGACACAATATATAAAAGGATTTTAATTGGATGTGTGATCCAATGAACAGTGCTGAGAGATATTTTGATAAATTATAACCTTATTTCTTGTGATAATTCTAGCTACTGGGTCAACTGTATGCAACCTCAACTGAAACGATTCAGATCACGTTATCAGTAAGGCTGCCTGCTTTTTGTGTGAGATTATTCATGTTGTTTGTTGTTGTTTTCCGTCTCACTCAGAATTTTTCCAGCTCTATGACAGTGGCTTGTAAATAATGAGGTCTGGACCAGAACCTGCAGGGGTACTATGACACACACTCAGACAAGTAACAGAGTCTAACCATCTGATCTGAGTGAGTGAGTGAGTATGATTTTACGCTGCTTTTAGCAATATTCCAGCAATATTACTGCAGGGGACACCAGAAATGGGCTTCACACGTTGTACCCATGTGGGGAATTGAACCCGGGTCTTCGGTGTGACGAGCGAACACTGACCACTAGGCTACTAGGCTCTGATCTATGATGCTGCTGTTTATGACCATTAAATGTTACTGGAGAGATTTACCATTCTGTTAAAAATTTCTAAATCATTTTCTATATCCACCCATTTTCTCACCAGAATATATATCATCTCCCCATTTCAGAAAAATAGCCTTGCTCTTTCTTCTCGGCAGGATATTCAAAGAAGTGAAATTACCCTGCCTATTGCTTTGTTTTTGTCTCTACTCCACTTTTTCAGTTGTTTAAATTATTAACAAAGATATAGCAAGCATTACACTGTGAATAAAGCACAATGCAATGAGTCATAATGAACACATTTAAGGTTTTTGAACTCTTGTGGTGAAGACTTCAAATTGCGAACAAATTATCAACAACTTTTCAGATGTATTCTCAACAAAAGTCATTTTTTAGTTCAACTTTTGTTTTATTTCTTCTGCCTGTTCCCACTGAATCTGATCATGGAGATGTGGCCTGCCTATCATCCCTTATTCCACATTGTGTAGTGGATATGTCATCTGCCCAGAGAGGGGAAGGTCAGTAGTTTGATCCCCTTGCCGTTCATTCCAAAGGATGGAGCTTGCTGTTACCATGCCTGGCATGGCAAGTGCTTAAGGTAGAAAGCAGTAAGCTGTGTCAGAGTGGGGTATCTCAGTGGGCTGGCACTATAAACCACGTAAGTCAGACTTGTACAAGCTGCAACATACACACACATGCATGCAGCTATGTAAGTGAAATAATCTGGAATGCCACATTAAACCCAGTTTCACCTCACCACACATCATTCCAATTAACCTCAATTTGTTTCACCCTCACCTCACATTATTCCATTTCACCTCACCTTATTTCACGTTATTCCATCTCACCTCACATTATTCCACCTCACTTCATGTTATTCCATCTCACCTCAAGTTTCTCTCACCCTCACCTCACGTTGTTCCATCTCTCCTCACATTATTCCATCTCACCTCATGTTATTCCATCTCACCTCATGTTATTCCATCCCACCTCAAGTTTCTTTCACCCTCACCTAACGTTGTTCCATCTCTCCTCACATTATTCCATCTCACCTCACGATATTTCACCCTCACCTCATGTTATTCCATCTGACCTCACATTATTCCATCTGACCTCATGTTATTCCATCTCATCTCATGTTTTTCCATCTCACCTCACGTTATTCCACCTCACCTCATGTTATTCCACTTCACCTCACGTTATTTCACCTCATGTTCTTCAATCTCACCTCACGTTATTCCACCTCACCTCACGTTATTCCACCTCACCTCATTTATTCCACCTCACCTCACGTTATTCCACCTCACCTCATTTATTCCACCTCACCTCACATTATTCCACTTCACCTCACGTTCTTCCACCTCACCTCATTTATTCCACAATGGCCTGATCCAGAGAACCATCACAGCACTACATCTAGCATTTCAAGGAATAGTGTTACTGGTCATTTAATCCTAAGCACAACTAACCTTCACAATTAACCAATTAACCAATCAGTTATGACTTAATCAAAAATATTCACATATACATCATTGCATCTCTTGCAAATATTTCTTGTATTCCTATTTCCTGAGTCCTCAGAGACTTGTGGTGCACAGAGGATAATACTCTAAATGTACTCACAGCGGATTGATACATTCCCTGCTCCGTGACTTGACTCCCTTGCCGCAGGTCCGTGAACACTCGGTCCACTTGGTCCACACGGACCAGCCTCCGTTCACTGGCTTTGGTCCATGGCGGCCATATTTCACACATTTACCTTGGCGACACCACTGAAAGGCCAAGGTGAGGGGGTTAACTTTTGCATGTGGGAGAGAATGTTGTTTAACAGATGTTCTACCTTGTATTTGGAAAGAACTTGATTCTGATTGGTCAACGAGAGGTATCAAAACAAAACAACAATCTCTGTTTGAAACCTCTGATTTAATGGCCACATCACCATGGAAGCTAATATTTATAGAAAAAAGTACTCCTTTTTCAGTCATAATCAGAAGGCATTTTGAAATAATATGCGCCATCATAGCTTACAAAATACAGATTCACAGTAACTACAATTATCAAAGTATGTGTGGCAATACATTTTAGGCAAAAAAAAAAAATAATAATCAACAAAGAAAGTGTATTTCAAGTACTAGGGACAACAGAGAGCTTGAAATTTGGTGCTTTTCTATATCCAACTATGATGTCATAAATGTTGTGTCAGAGTGAGTGAGTTAGTGAGTGAGTTGGGTTTAACGCCGCTTTTAAAAGTATTACAGTTATATCACAGCATGTCAGCTTAATGTGGGAGGAAAGCCCGAAGTGATGCTGGTCTCAGACGTTTAACACTTCAGTGAAACCCACGAGCACAGGTATGGTGCTGACAAACCTAGAAACATTATCGGATTCAAAATCCACAATCATAGGTTTCTGGCATGCCCAAGGGATGCAACTCTGCACAGCGAATCGCGGCGCCTTAGACAACTGGGCCACCCGTGCCCCCTTTGTGTCAGAGTGAGCAGTGTGACCTTATAATACTGATGTGCAGTGTAGAACTAAACCTTGCAAGTGTGCCTCATGTTGGCTCACGTAATCTACATGCTACTGGGTTACAATGACAAGCAATCGGCAAAGTCACGGAGTTTGACCACTCAATCATCTTTAGTTTGGGTGGGATACAGAGACATAATATTCTTACCTGGAATCCCAATGGAGAGGATCTGCTTCAAATTTTATGGAACTTAAATACTAGTCCCATAACACTACCCATGCTTGTCGTAAGAGGTGACTTTGCTTGCCGAGAGAGGCGACTAATTGGATCAGGCTAGCTGACTTGCTTGAAGCATGTCATTGTATCCCAATTGCATGGATTGATGATCAAGATATCATTCACTGGATTGTCTAGTCCAGACTTGATTATTAACAGACCGCCATCATATAGCCTGAATATTGTTGAGTGCAGTGGTAAAAACAACAAAGAAAACCAGAGATGTGTTAATACACAAACTGTTAATTCAGACAATTCACCAAGAATTAACCAGAACTAACAGGGTTTCACTGAACACAATAGCATGATTGATATAGATGTATGTTACACACTGCATGTAATCAAATATTATACTGTACAAATTCTGGAATTTTGACAAGCCCATTTCCATTTGGTTCACTAACAATCCAGAAGTCTGTATGACCAAGACCAAGCCCCTGAGGTTTCACCAATTTGTTCATTGGGCTAAGCCGAAGCCGAAGCCGAACACTAACATATGACTGATCCTACACAGAAACAAACTCCTCCTGCCTGCCTGGTGTTGTACTCACTATGCATCTATCCAAGTTGCCTGATAGACTATTTCCCCACACACCCTGGTTGTTGCTCATGCTATCAACCACTGGTCTCCCTGGCCCTGACTTGGTTACATACCGCTGCAACAGCCGGATTATTGCTGCCTGAGCAAAACACATTCACTCACTCACTGAAATCTCCTTCTTTATTGCAAATTGTCATTTTCTGAAAGACAGTAAGTAAGAAAGAAGTAAAAAAGGCAAATTTAACACATTTGCATTGTAATTTTTTAAAAAAAAATTTCGGAATCAGCAACAACACAACTGCCATGGCATAACAATCCCTTGTATCTGTGTGTTGCTGGTGAGTCAACATGCACCTGTTGTTGATCGTTGATCTGCCTCAATCAGCCAGCACTGTTCAGGCAGATATGATACACATACCCAGAGGGCATCGTGAGCATTCACGATACACAGTAACACTTACAAATGATTTTTGGAAAGAATTTCAAGAATTCCTGTTCATGTCAAGAGTTTAAATGAGGCACGCCCCAGTAGAAGTTTGTAACTACTGGTGCAATGCATAAAAGTGATCAAAAGTTGTAGGAAGACGTCACCTTGCAGCACCAACCATCACGGAGGTGATCAGTGCACAGACACAATCAGAACCCTTCAGTATAAGCCACACTGACCTACTCTCAAGGAAATACGTCTCATTTTTTTTAATTGTCACTACAAGCTCAAAAATAAACAGCAACCTGCTCTGAAATCTTCTGACATTTACTTGGAAAAATGAGCTGGTTTTCTTCAGCTCTCATTTAGACTGATGCTTAGATAATACGTTTGAATTAGCCTAGGGCAGGATATGATATTCTAATGTTGTTTTTATACAAGAAAAATTAAATCAAACAACTGTCATCAATTTAACAGGTTTGTTTTTTTCAGACTTTGTTTAAACATTGTAGAACGCATTATAGATCCAGTTACAGGTCTTGTTTGTGTCTGGTAATTCAAGTTTTTGTAATCTGATGTAATCTTTTATGCTGTACTTGAAGAAATATTTGTTCATGGAGAGATATGTATCCTGACTGCAACACTAGGCCCCGAAATACATCTTTTTAAGCACAAAACATAGATGTGACACTTCCAGATTTCCGCATCTACTCCGACAAAGAATGATAGCTGTGTTAGACTACCAAATGGGAAATTCTTTGTTTACTTTGTGATATGTTCCCAGGCAGCTGACATAAAAAGCTGCCGTGATAATTATATGTGAGCAAGACATCTCAACAATCAATAAATGTTGCATTTACATTTAGGCTGATTTTGGAATAACAAAATGTTGGAGTTAAATTGGGAAACAGCTATAAAATTGGGTGTACTTTCTGCGCCACCTCTCTCCCCAATGTGACTAAGTTGTGCCCACTACATCTCAAATGTGACCAAGTTGTGCCTAATACTATCTCCCCAATGTGACCAAGTTGTGCCTAATACTATCTCCCCAATGTGACCAAGTTGTGCCCACTACATCTCAAATGTGACCAAGTTGTGCCTAATACTATCTCCCCAATGTGACCAAGTTGTGCCTAATACTATCTCCCCAATGTGACCAAGTTGTGCCCACTACATCTCAAATGTGACCAAGTTGTGCCTAATACTATCTCCCCAATGTGACCAAGTTGTGCCTAATACTATCTCCCCAATGTGACCAAGTTGTGCCCACTACATCTCAAATGTGACCAAGTTGTGCCTAATACTATCTCCCCAATGTGACCAAGTTGTGCCTAATACCATCTCCACCAATGTGACAAAGTTGTGCCAGCTACACTCTCCCCCAATGTGACCAAGTTGTGCCTAATATCATCTCCCCAATGTGACCAAGTTGTGCCTAACACAATCTCCCCAATGTGACCAAGTTGTCCCTAATTCTATCTCCCCAATATGACGCAGGTTGTGCCAGCTACACTCTCCCCCGATGTGACCAAGTTGTGCCTAATACTATCTCCGCAAAGTGACCAAGTTGTCCCTAATTCTATCTCCCCAATATGACCAAGTTGTGCCAGCTATACTCTCCCCCAATGTGACCAAGTTGTGCCTAACACTATCTCCCCAATGTGACCAAGTTGTGCCTAATACCATCTCCCCAATGTGACCAAGTTGTGCCTAATACCAGCTCCCCCCATGTGACCAAGTTGTGCCTAATACTATCTCCCCAAAGTGACCAAGTTATGCCTACTCACTGACCCCGAACCTACAGCTCTCCCCCAATGTGACCAAGTTGTGCCTACCTACCATACCCGCACCACAAGAGGTTCCTTCTGCTGCTGGCAGGAACTTGGTCTCACATCGCTTGTTGCCCCGGTAACACCACAATGCCTTACATGTGTCCTGAAGAAAAAGTATCAAATTTTAATTGGAAGGAAGAAGATATTTATTATTTTAATCACACTTATATTCCAGCAAAATGAGAAATTCACTGCAACACTGTTCATAATTGTATTGTAACTATATTAAACCAACATCAATCCCTAAATCTGAGGAAACAACTCAGATCTGATACAACATATTGCAGTTTTAAATTGGAATGTGTGTGTCTGCTTGTCAAGTAACTAACTGAATAAAACATAATTAAAGCACAAACATCTATGACATTTACACAAACAGCTCTGTCAGTAAAGATTCTCACCTTCCCAAAGTCATATGTACAAAGCTTGGCCTTGCTGCCGAACTGCCACTTGCACTGGACATCAGCATTGTACAGCTCACCAGGCAGCTTAGTGGGGAACTTCAGCTCGGCCACATGCTTGGGTTTGTCCTCCAGGCAGTCAGCTTGAGGGGTGCTGGGGAGTAACAAGGAGTGAGTGAGTGAGTGAGATGGGTTTAACACCGCTGTAAACATTTCAATTATATCAGGTGTCAGCTTGATGATAAGATAAGAGATCTGGTCTGTTTATTGAGGGGAGATAACCTGGATTATCAAAGCAAGTAAGCCTCAGTTATGAGTGTTCCAGTATTCCATGGATATGTTTGGATAGTATGGAAAGTTTTGGAATGAAAACTTTCTTGTCCAGTGTGTATAAGGAGTCAATATTCATTTGATCTGGTCACAGACTCACAGAGCCTGTCCGTGGTGTATGAGGTGAGGTGAGGTGAAATTGGGTTTAACGTCGCATCCAAGATTATTGCACTTATATAGTGACGTGCATGCACGTGTGTGTGGTTGCTTGTACTAGTCCGGACTGATGCCGATTTATAGTGCCTGCTCACCGAGATATCATGCCGCAGTTTAACATGAATACCCCACTCAGACACAGTATACTGACTCCAAGCCGACCAGTTCTTGTTTTAGCCCCTTAATGCTGAGCGCCAGACAGGGTAACAACAGGTACCATCTTTTAATGTCTTTTTGTGTGACGCGCCTGGGGATTTAACTCCTGACCTTCCTCTCTCCGGGCGGAGGCGGTTCCGTGGTGTATGAACCCACAGTTGACCGACTTACTTGAGGAACTTTGTGAGGTAGGCTCTGCTGCACGCTGACCACTGGAAGAGACCATCTTTCCCCATTAGGGTAGGAGCCATGATAGACCCAGCACTGTGCGTGCAGTAGTTCCCCTCGCCATCATGGTACATCCCAAAGCTGCAACACACAAAAATGCAATGTTTTTTCCAGATGAAAAAAATGCAAAAAGAAAGAAATTAAAATTTTAGAGATAACATAAGGAGATAAATAACTATTAACTACTGGAATGTCTTGTCCAGACTCAGTTACTTATGGACTGCATGCAGTGATATTATGGACCCTAAATAGTAAGTATCCATGGTGATATGCAGCTGTAATACTTTTCCACATTCACAACTCACTGCCAGGTCATTCTTGGCTAGCTGTACTTACTTATGTCCCATCTCGTGCGCGATGGTGAGTGCGGTGGCCAGTCCTGTGTCCTCATTGATGGTGCAGCTTCGGATTCGATTACACATGCCCTCTATGGGAGCAAAACCTGAACACAAGGGGGATAACTCTCAATACTTCCATTGTACCATTACATACTAATTGTGAGAAATACTGAAGCAACAAGCAACTCCTGTTTAACAGTAAGATTCAAGTCACATAAGATTGTCTAAGTATGTTTAGGCATCATCTGCTGTCTGTTAGATGATGGTTATAGGCCCTGAAATGTTCTGATTAGATCACAGATCAAAAGTTCTGACAAAAATAATGAAATGTATGTGTATGACAAAATATGTACCGGGTATGTAAAAGCATCCTGCAATAGCGTGATTAAGCCAGTGAGTTGCACTTATTGCTGCTTTTTAACAGTATTCCAGTTACATGACAGCATGTCTGCTTGATGTGAGAGGAAAGCCGGAAGTAATGCAGGTCTTAGACATTGACCACAAGCACAGGTATGATGCTAACAAACCTCGACACATTATCAGGGTGAACCGGGATTCTAACCCATTAAATCGTAGTCTCTGACATGCCAAATGATGCAACTCTGCACAGCACATTGCAGCACTTTAGATGACTGGGCCACCCATGTACCCCGTTGTTGTTGAAGTACATGATAGATGTGTGAAGGGTGCACACTTTTTGTGATCACATTTCACTCCTGTTGTTCTTATAAGTGGAGATGAGTGTTTAAAGGTCACAATTTCATTATTTTAATCAGGAAAGAGACTACTGCCTGGGTACTAAGCTTTATACAGAAATATATATCACCCACCATCAATGTTAGCTTACAACTGTACAAAGAGAAAATGTTCTCAATGCATAGGAACAACATTGAGAGACCAGATGGCTTTTAGTAATCAAAACAAACTTGGCATTTTGAGGCCTGCATGGAACGGTCTGCTTAATAACACTGAGCTATACACCAGTGGAAGTATAACAAAAACTTACTCTCCCTACCTTTGATATTTTATTAATGAAACCGGTACAATTCAGTTCTTAGATGTTCGAAATCATTTTGGTTCAACTCCAGAATAAATCTTGCCTTTTTTCAATATTGTTTAAATTAGTTTTCATGATAACGCAAGAAATAACTTCTAAATGCCAACAGCCACCATTCATAAACAGCACTTTTTTGCCTAAAGGGAACTAGGTTCTGGGAAAATGGCAGACTCTGCAAGTTTAATTCAAGTCATTCAAAACTACTCTGTCTGCTTACTCCAATGTTATGATGCATTACTGTGTAACAGTTCTGATTACCTAGATTATTAACGAAACTGTCTGAATTTCATACACGGCAGGTATACCAAATAAGCAACAAATATTGAACATACACTCCCTCTAACACAAGAAACAAATCTACATTGCCCAAAATATGATTATGTAAGTCTTGTTTCCAGTGTGAAAATATTAACCAAATTAAAGGCAAAAAGAAAAACCCTCTAATGCCTTATCAAAGAATAGTTTGAAGGCAATGATTTGAATAATAGCTCAGTTCTGCAGCACATGTCTTGTTGGAAATGTTGGCCATTGTGGTGGGTGATAAAACTATACTACTGTTGAGTAAGTGAGTGTGTATGGTTCTATGTCACTTATCATATTGTACAGGCAACATCAATGCAGAAATTGGCCTCACCCATTGTACTATTGTGGGGAATTTAATATGGACTTCAGCTTGAAGAACCAACAATTTAACCACTAGCCTACCAAACCACCCCTTTATTCCAGTTGAAACCATCTATGTTCCATAAAATGCTAAAAGACAGATTACAATATGAATCCAGTAATATAATGGAGTGGACACCAAATTGTTTATTCATACCAAGTGTATCACAGGGTGCATTCTTATAGGAGCAGAGATCCATTCCGGTGAGGAGTATAGCATGGTCATGCTGCCGACCGTTGGCGCCAACCAGGACGGACTGCCAGGTACAGAAGCTGTTGAGTGTTCGATCTGCATGGTGGCTCACAACCAGACCTGGCTACGTAATAACAACACTATGAGGGTTTTTTCCAAAACTTCAGAAAAGGTTAAAGAAAACATTATTTATGTTAATGTCACACAATCTGGATAACTTTCTTCAATGTATATTTTACTGGCGACTTCAGCTATCTCACAGTTTCCCATGTGTTTGATAACTTGGGGATAGTTTTACTGGAGTGTCATGAACAGAGATATACACATTAGCAAATCAAAACACTACGAAGACATGTGTTCTTGATGATTTACACATTCCATCACCCCAAACTGCCTTCCACATGAGAATGAGAACAAGTTATACATCCTTGGAAATACTGCTGCAGTGAAATCCATCGCAATGCTTTGCAGACCATTGTAACGTCATCAGTTACCAAAAAGTAATAATCAAAGGACATCACATCTCTGCCACTGAAGCTGGTTAGATGTACTTCTTACACTGAAGACACTGGTTATTACTGTTTACAAAGTGAACAAGTCAGAAGAATGACCAGAAGGTAAATTGAATGTCGCCCTCATGTCTCAAACATATCAATACTCATCAATAAAAATATAAAAATCAAAACACTCAGGGGAGATTCTCCATATGTTTAGCATGTTACCAGACTGATTTACAACAGTATTATGCAAGAATCGAGTAGTCCTCTACTTCTTTTGAGTAGCATGTCATCACATTGGCTGCTACTTTACAGGACATTTTCATCACATGGATCAGCAGAGATTTGGCCTTCCTTACAGGATTAGTTCACAATATGGCCAAGACCAAAACACCATCATTCCATCATAACTGCTTGTCAACATGCACAAACAGTGACCAGGCTTGACGAGGTTGCCCAGAAAAAAACACAATGGCGAGATCTAAGCAGCAAAGGCTATTGTGTGCCCTGGCAGGTGATGTATGCCACTGTTTCCAGGATGTGCAGTGAACCTTATGTGACAATCAACTCCAGTATGTCAAGACAAAAATGTGTCATCTAATTAACACGTTTTCACACTAATTTCATGCTTGAATTACTGTAATGATTTACAGTATACAGCAGTTCATGAATACTACAATGCCTTCCAGAACGTCCCAACGTACACAACCAATAATCATAACCTGATGTTTGCTTACCATACACCCCTCCAGTAGAATGAGACCAACCCACATGTCATCTTCCCCTTCCAGTAGAATAAGACCAGCCTGCATGTCAGCCTACTAACCTCATCCCTTTCCATAAGAATGTGACCAACCCGCAGGTCAGCTTACTTCATCTCCCTCCAGTAGAATGAGACCAACCTGCATGTCAGCTTACCTCATCTCCCTCTAGTAGAATGAGACCAACCTGCATGTCAGCCTACCTCATCTCCCTCTAGTAGAATGAGACCAACCTGCATGTCAGCTTCCCTCATCTCCCTCTAGTAGAATGAGACCAACCTGCATGTCAGCTTCCCTCATCTCTCTCTGGTAGGGTGAGACCAACCTGCATGTCAGCTTACCTCATCTCCCTCCAGTAGAATGAGACCAACCTGCATGTCAGCTTACCTTATCTCCCTCAAGTAGAATGAGACCAACCTGCATGTCAGCTTACCTCATCTCCCTCCAGTAGAATGAGACCAACCTGCATGTCAGCTTACCTCATCTCCCTCCAGTAGAATGAGACCAACCTGCATGTCAGCTTACCTCATCTCCCTCCAGTAGAATGAGACCAACCAGGACAATGTTGATGGTGCTCCCCAAGCTCTGGTCCTCAAACAGCTTGGATACCTGCAGGGAATCAAACTTGTTAAAAACCATTTTCTAAATTACGGTATTCTAAGAAAAATAAGAGACTCTGCTGATTTGATTTTCTCAGGAAACATGAAGGTCAACCACAGGACCTTTAAGCTTTATTCATGCAAATTCACAACTTTGGCCTCAAAGGGTGGTGTGGTCAATGAATATGCATGAATTTCACAAATAAATCCTGTTACTAAACTTACACTACTTTCATGATGTTTAAACAGTTTCATAGTTTATCCATATGAACATATATTCTGCTGACCCACATAATGATGGCATCCACATTCATCACCGGCCATTTGTCACTGCCTCATTGTACTACCATGTAAGTAAACAAGCACCATTGTAAATTGCTAAATGGTAGCATTCATTTCAATTCAAACACAGAAACTGTGTCATTTCCCTCTCTTTCATCCCCACCCAACTCCAGGCAGTACTAGTAAATAGCAAATAATCTGACAACTACATAAATGAATTATCTATATCATCACAACCAGCCTTGAAAGAAAGTATTTCCTCTTTTGACAAACACAGATTGTATCCCAGGCTATACTCCACCTAAAGGAAAGGTGTGGTCTAATAACATGTCTTCAGTCCAAGTGACATGCCCTTTCAGCAGTCATGGTATCACACGGTCCCATAGTGACCGTGCTCTTTGCTAATTATCAGCTTCCTTCTTGTTGATTTATTATCGAGGAATGTCCGGTAGTTTGACCGACTATGGTTTACATGTGAACGTATATACCCAGTAAAATGTCCAGTATATGCACAGTAAATATCCATAATACTCTAAGTATATGTCCAGAATACACCTGGTATATATGTCTAAATACACCCAGTATATGTCCAGAATACACTCAGTATATGTCCAGAATACACTCAGTATAGGTCTAGAATACACTCAGTATATGTCCAGAATACGCTTGGTATATATGTCTAGAATGCACTCAGTATATGTCTAGAATACACTCAGTATATGTCTAGAATACACTCAGTATATGTCTAGAATACACTTGGTATATATGTTTAGAATACACTTGGTATATGTCCAGAATACACTTGGTAAATGTCCAGAATACACTCAGTATAGGTCTAGAATACACTCAGTATAGGTCTAGAATACACTCAGTATAGGTCTAGAATACACTCAGTATATGTCAAGAATACACTCAGTATATGTCTAGAATGCACTCAGTATATGTCTAGAATACACTCAGTATATGTCTAGAATACACTCAGCATATGTCTAGATTACACTTGGTATATGTCTAGAATACACTCAGTATACGTCTAGAATACACTCAGGATGTGGCCAGAATACACTCGGAATAGGTCTAGAAAACACTCAGTATATGTCTAGAATACACTCAGTATAGGTCTTGAATACACTCAGTATAGGTCTAGAATACACTCAGTATATGTCCAGAATACACTTGGTATATATGTCTAGAATACACTCAGTATATGTCTAGAATACACTCAGTATATGTCTAGAATACACTTGGTATATATGTCTAGAATACACTTGGTATATGTCCAGAATACACTCAGTATATGTCCAGAATATACTTGGTATATATGTCTAGAATACACTTGGTATATGTCCAGAATACACTTGGTATATGTCCAGAATACACTTGGTATATGTCCAGAATACACTCAGTATATGTCCAGAATACACCCAGTATGTGTCCAGAATACACTCAGTATATATGTCTAGAATACACTTGGTATATGTCCAGAATATACTCAGTATATGTCTAGAATACACTCAGTATATATGTCCAGAATACACTCAGTACATATGTCCAGAATACACTCAGTATACGTCTAGAACATGCTCAGTACAACCCAGTAAATGTTCATTATATGTCCAGTATATGCCAGAAATGCCCAAAAACAAATATGTGCACCTCCAGCTGACTGGGTGAGGCATATACATTTATTTCTTTAGGGTATAAATTTGATGGTGGGTTTCTTTTCATATTCCACAATTATTACATTGCTGTCTTGATCTTATGACTTACCATATTAAACAGGGTGAGTGTGTACGTTGTTATATTCTTGTCACCATGGTTATGGAACATTGTTTTATCCACAACAACCAACATCTCCACTGTTCTTTCCATGACTGCTTGGGTTTGTGGCCATTGCTTCCTACTGGCACGGCGCCATCGTCCATAAATGTCATCCTGGAATGCTTGGGTAAATGCTACCTCAAAAGAGAAACAAATTAACTCTAATAAGTCAGTGTATAAGAAATTGTGGAGGTGTTTGGACTGGTAGCTGCTGTTGTTGTTTGGGGTGGAGGTGGTGTTTTTTTCGGATTTTTTATGTGTGGTGGCGGTGGGGTTGTTTGCAATTGTGGGTGGGGCTGTTTTGGGGGATGTTTGTGATTGTGTTTGAGTGGTAGTGGTTGTGTTTCGGGTGTGTGTTTGGGTGGTGGTGTTTGTGGCTATGTTTGGGTGGTGGCTGTGTTTGTGGCTGTGTTTGTGGGGGTGTTTGGTGTTGTATTTAGGTGGTGGTGGTGTTTGTTGGGGTGTTTGGGATTGTGTTTGGGTGGGGGTGTTGGTGTTGGTTGGGGTGTTTGTGATAGTGTTAGGGTGGTGGAGTTTGTGGGCTGTTTGGGATTGTGCTTAGGTGGTGGTGGCTGGGATTGTCTTTGGGTGCTGGTGGCGGTGTTTGTGGGTGTGTTTGGGATTGTATTGGGTGGTGGCTGGGATTGTGTTTAGGTGGTGGTAGCGGTGTTTATGTTTCGGGGATGGTGGCTGGGATTGTGTTTAGGTGGTGGTGGCAGCGGTGTTTATGTTTAGGGGATGGTGGCTGGGATTGTGTTTAGGTGGTGGTGGCTGTGTTTGTGGGTGTGGTTGGGATTGTGTTTAGGTGGTAGTGGCAGTGTTTGTGGGTGTGGTTGGGATTGTGTTTAAGTGGTAGTGGCGGTGTTTGTGGGTGTGGTTGGGATTGTATTGGGTGGTGGCTGGGATTGTGTTTAGGTGGTGGTGGCGGTGTTTATGTTTAGGGGATGGTGGCTGGGATTGTGTTTAAGTGGTGGTGGTGGTGTTTATGTTTCGGGGATGGTGGCTGGGGTTGTGTTTAGGTGGTGGTGGCAGTGTTTGCGGGGGTGTTTGGGATTGTATGTGGGTGTTTGTGGTGGTGGTGTTTGTGGGGTTGTCTGGGTAGTGTTGTTTGTGGGGGGTTTTGTGATTGTGTTTAGGTGATGGTGGAGATGTTTGTGGGGATGTCTGGGTGGTGGGGGTGTTTTGGGGGTGTTTGCGTCTGTGTTTGGGTCGTGGTGGCAGTGTCTACTACACTGAACAGAAAGTACTGGATGGATAAGTATAAGACACTAGACTCAATCTGCTTCCATCACAAAACAGTACTTGAAGACTGGGACAAGGTGGCCAAACACCAGCAGATGTGGACCATCACCTTCCAGGATGAATTCCTGAAGACCTGACCTGACCTGACAAAGCTAATCTCCAACACCCACTAATTGTTCTACTTTCCTTCATCACCACAAATGTGGAGGATGAAAACCATAACAAGTATGGCACCTGCCACGTCACAATTTCTCTTTCAACCTCACAGCAGCCTGGGTGGCAGGCAGATCGAGCTGTCTCTTGTCTGCCCAATTTACCTTGTTAGTTTGTAATTATAAGTTTGTTTTCTTGAACCTATTGAACTTGGTTGAAAATGCCAGGCCAGATGTACCAAATAAAAATATTTGGTATTGCCAGTTGAACACTAAAGTCACTTAATGGAACCTGCCATGCAAAGTGTTATGGCAATGTGGAAACTAAATATTTCATGTTTTCATGTAAACACTGTTTTGCAATATCCTTGCTATCCTTGGATGGCTACAGACTTTGTGAGGTTCATGTCTGTCCTACAGTGGGAAGGATGGCTACAGACTAGATCCATGTCTGTCCTACAGTGGGATGGATGGCTACAGACAAGGTTCATGTCTGTCCTACAGTGAGAAGGATGGCTACAGACAAGGTCCATGTCTGTCCTACAGTGGGATGGATGGCTACAGACTAAGTGAGGTTCATGTCTGTCCTACAGTGGGAAGGATGGCTACAGACAAGGTCCATGTCTGTCCTACAGTGGGAAGGATGGCTACAGACTAGATCCATGTCTGTCCTACAGTGGGAAGGGTGGCTACATACTAGGTCCATGTCTGTCCTACAGTGGGAAGGGTGGCTACAGACTTAGTGAGGTTCATGTCTGTCCTACAGTGGGAAGGATGGCTACAGACTAGATCCATGTCTGTCCTACAGTGGGAAGGGTGGCTACAGACTTAGTGAGGTTCATGTCTGTCCTACAGTGGGAAGGATGGCTACAGACTAGATCCATGTCTGTCCTACAGTGGCAAGGATGGCTACAGACAAGGTTCATGTCTGTCCTACAGTGAGAAGGATGGCTACAGACAAGGTCCATGTCTGTCCTACAGTGGGATGGATGGCTACAGACTAAGTGAGGTTCATGTCTGTCCTACAGTGGGAAGGATGGCTACAGACAAGGTCCATGTCTGTCCTACAGTGGGAAGGATGGCTACAGACTAGATCCATGTCTGTCCTACAGTGGGAAGGGTGGCTACATACTAGGTCCCCGTCTGTCCTACAGTGGGAAGGGTGGCTACAGACTTAGTGAGGTTCATGTCTGTCCTACAGTGGGAAGGATGGCTACAGACTAGATCCATGTCTGTCCTACAGTGGGAAGGGTGGCTACACACTAGGTCCCCGTCTGTCCTACAGTGGGAAGGGTGGCTACAGACTAGGTCCCCGTCTGTCCTACAGTGGGATGGATGGCTACAGACTAGATCCATGTCTGTCCTACAGTGGGATGGATGGCTACAGACTAGATCCATGTCTGTCCTACAGTGGCAAGGATGGCTACAGACAAGGTTCATGTCTGTCCTACAGTGGGATGGATGTCTACAGACAAGGTTCATGTCTGTCCTACAGTGGGATGGATGGCTACAGACTTAGTGAGGTTCATGTCTGTCCTACAGTGGGAAGGATGGCTACAGACTAGATCCATGTCTGTCCTACAGTGGGAAGGGTGGCTACAGACTAGGTCCCCGTCTGTCCTACAGTGGGAAGGGTGGCTACACACTAGGTCCCCGTCTGTCCTACAGTGGGATGGATGCCTACAGACATTGTGAGGTTCATGTCTGTCCTACAGTGGCAAGGATGGCTACAGACAAGGTTCATGTCTGTCCTACAGTGGGAAGGATGGCTACAGACTAGATCCATGTCTGTCCTACAGTGGGAAGGGTGGCTACAGACTAGGTCCCCGTCTGTCCTACAGTGGGAAGGGTGGCTACAGACTTAGTGAGGTTCATGTCTGTCCTACAGTGGGAAGGATGGCTACAGACAAGGTCCATGTCTGTCCTACAGTGGGAAGGATGGCTACAGACAAGGTTCATGTCCGTCCTACAGTGGGAAGGGTGGCTACAGACTAGGTCCCCGTCTGTCCTACAGTGGGAAGGGTGGCTACAGACTAAGTGAGGTTCATGTCTGTCCTACAGTGGGAAGGATGGCTACTGACAAGGTCCATGTCTGTCCTACAGTGGGAAGGATGGCTACAGACAAGGTTCATGTCCGTCCTACAGTGGGATGGATGCCTACAGACTTAGTGAGGTTCATGTCTGTCCTACAGTGGGAAGGATGGCTACAGACAAGGTTCATGTCTGTCCTACAGTGGGATGGGTGGCTACAGACAAGGTCCATGTCTGTCCTACAGTGGGATGGGTGGCTACAGACTTAGTGAGGTTCATGTCTGTCCTACAGTGGGACGGATGGCTACAGACAAGGTTCATGTCTGTCCTACAGTGGGATGGATGGCTACAGACTTAGTGAGGTTCATGTCTGTCCTACAGTGGGAAGGATGGCTACAGACTAGATCCATGTCTGTCCTACAGTGGGAAGGGTGGCTACAGACTAGGTCCCCGTCTGTCCTACAGTGGGAAGGGTGGCTACACACTAGGTCCCCGTCTGTCCTACAGTGGGATGGATGCCTACAGACATTGTGAGGTTCATGTCTGTCCTACAGTGGCAAGGATGGCTACAGACAAGGTTCATGTCTGTCCTACAGTGGGAAGGATGGCTACAGACTAGATCCATGTCTGTCCTACAGTGGGAAGGGTGGCTACAGACTAGGTCCCCGTCTGTCCTACAGTGGGAAGGGTGGCTACAGACTTAGTGAGGTTCATGTCTGTCCTACAGTGGGAAGGATGGCTACAGACAAGGTCCATGTCTGTCCTACAGTGGGAAGGATGGCTACAGACAAGGTTCATGTCCGTCCTACAGTGGGAAGGGTGGCTACAGACTAGGTCCCCGTCTGTCCTACAGTGGGAAGGGTGGCTACAGACTAAGTGAGGTTCATGTCTGTCCTACAGTGGGAAGGATGGCTACTGACAAGGTCCATGTCTGTCCTACAGTGGGAAGGATGGCTACAGACAAGGTTCATGTCCGTCCTACAGTGGGATGGATGCCTACAGACTTAGTGAGGTTCATGTCTGTCCTACAGTGGGAAGGATGGCTACAGACAAGGTTCATGTCTGTCCTACAGTGGGATGGGTGGCTACAGACAAGGTCCATGTCTGTCCTACAGTGGGATGGGTGGCTACAGACTTAGTGAGGTTCATGTCTGTCCTACAGTGGGACGGATGGCTACAGACAAGGTTCATGTCCGTCCTACAGTGGGAAGGGTGGCTACAGACAAGGTCCATGTCTGTCCTACAGTGGGATGGGTGGCTACAGACTTTGTGAGGTTCATGTCTGTCCTACAGTGGGATGGGTGGCTACAGACAATGTCCATGTCTGTCCTACAGTGGGATGGGTGGCTACAGACTTTGTGAGGTTCATGTCTGTCCTACAGTGGGATGGGTGGCTACAGACAAGGTCCATGTCTGTCCTACAGTGGGATGGGTGGCTACAGACCAGGTTCATGTCTGTCCTACAGTGGGATGGGTGGCTACAGACAAGGTTCATGTCTGTCCTACAGTGGGATGGGTGGCTACAGACAAGGTCCATGTCTGTCCTACAGTGGGATGGGTGGCTACAGACTTTGTGAGGTTCATGTCTGTCCTACAGTGGGATGGGTGGCTACAGACCAGGTTCATGTCTGTCCTACAGTGGGATGGGTGGCTACAGACAAGGTTCATGTCTGTCCTACAGTGGGAAGGATGGCTACAGACTAGATCCATGTCTGTCCTACAGTGGGATGGGTGGCTACAGACCAGGTTCATGCTTGTCCACTCAGACACAGTGTATTGACCCCAAGCCAACCAGTCAGGCAAGATAACAACAAGTACCATCTCTTAACCTCTTTTGGAATGCCATGGCCACAGACCTTCTGTTCTCCCCACAGAAGCTTTGTTCACAAGACCAAGGAGTTAGTGGATATCATAATAAAACAACACTCATTCACTCCTCATATATCCATGCTGTTTCTTTGTTATTCAACACTGCACTTAGCCATAATGTACACAGCAACCATTGTTATGACACACTAATGCTCATTTGTTCTTGTGATAAATAAAACAACCATGTTAAGGAAAGAAAAAGCAACATAAACATTTTGAACAAGCTGAATTTCTTCTGTATTATGAAGTTTCATATTTTGCCCTATGGTGGGCCCTTCTTAAAACTAATGTTTGATTTCCTCTTACATCACACTTGAAACAGGTTAATACATTGCTTTCCATTTACACAGCTGAATGTTGGACAGGGCAAATTCCAACAGATGGTTCTTGTTTCAAAAACAAAAGGAATTCCTTAAAACCTGTTGTCAGAAAAATCAAGATATTTTCAGCTGTAAGTGTGAAAGATAAATTGTACTGTAGATATAGAAGTGAAGTTATTGAATGCATTCTTACCAGAGTATTTCTGGGATTCAAACATCTGTTGATGCCTTGTCAATGTCGACCTTCGGTACAGCTTGTGTGGCTTGCCAATTGTATTGTCAAGGTCAAGGTCAAGAACAATGTGATGCTCGATAGGTTCGATAATATAGTCTTCCTCAGCTGTACGTATAATTCCTTTCTGCAAAGAAAATTTGACTTTAATTCCCAACAATGTGCACCTGTATGTACAAAACAGCTTAAAATGTATTTTTTATTTGACTAATTGTTAATATGAATATGGACACTACAACTCAATTGATAGTCTATGATTTTGCTCAAGCTGGGCTGGTGGGTAGACTATGTTTAAGTGTGTGAGTTACAATCACCATAGGACTAACATCTCTTTGTGGAACATGGCGCAAGACTGTAAGAATGGACCCATGTTGGAAATCAAACTCAGATGCTGTGTGTGATGACAATGAACACATTAACTTCACAACCACCCCAAAAAATACAGACTGACACATGATTCCCTATCTCAAAGATGAATGAAGTGCCACAATATATTTGAAAAATCACTGGTATCTCTGACAAAAAAATTCAACCCAGACATGACAATTTGTTGCCTCCATGTTTAAAGTTCAGATTCAACATGGAAACAGCAAAAGAGGTAACCTATATGTGGTATATTTGATTACAGATCTGGAGGATACCACCCACAGGCACAGGATACCTCCCCCTTCCCTAATCCCCAATGGCAATAATGGTTTTTAGTTTTATCTCTGCTTTTTTCAAATAACCACTCAGCATATACACCCCTCCTGCTATAACAAAGAGTCTAGACTACATGGAATGCTCTTGCAACACAAAGCTTTTCAACTGATGACGATGATGACATTTATATCTGTGAGGCCATACTAAAGCCGTTACACAACTAATTTCGAACTGCTGTTGACTTTGATAAATCACACAAGCACTTATATCATCATAAAATACGGTGATGGAGGGCTCTAGCTAGGATTGAGCTACCTCCTCGGCTACCTAAGGTCGTGTCACTCTTTGCTCTTACTGCCCCTTCATCTGCAGACTCTTTGTGTAAATCTGTAATCAACTTATTGTGACTGTTTTACAATGGCGTAAAGTTACAACAATGTGTGACTAGACCAGATCAGTCATCAGCTTTGGGAATTCTAAGACATTCTCCTGAACACTCATTGTACTTCTGAATTGTTGTATGGAAACCGTATCATTATTGATGAATTGTCATATGATGATAATTATCAAACTGTTTGACAATGCCAGAATGATCCAACAGTATGTACCAGTGTAGAAATGCCATAACTCCCTACCTGCACATCAGGTTTGTAGGCCACCTCTGCCCCCAAATATATCATGAGACTAGTAGGGGTCTCATAGGTCATTCAGTGTGTTTTTCTCATTCATTTTCTAATCCCACTTGGGATTCAAGGTTAGAACTGGTGACATGTTCTGCCTCTTACATAAAGTTGACTGCCAAAAGGTTTGAAGGTCTGAGTTAAAACAAATTGGATGATAACACAAGACAACATGGATAGTTACGTGATGATGAATAGCATGGATAGTACTTGTCCATCCTCCACAACCTACAACTCTGCATATGGTCCAGGTGTATGATACCCAGGATCAATGGTAAGATCATTCCCAAACCTTCATACAATCCTGGTGGGAGAAATGCTGTTCTACAGCTAGGTTCACCGCAGTCCAGAAGGCAGAAGGTTCACCCTAGTCCATGCCCTGTTCTACAGCTAGGTTCACCCCAGTCCATGCCCTGTTCTACAGCTAGGTTCACCCCAGTCCATGCCCTGTTCTACAGCTAGGTTCACCCCAGTCCATGCCCTGTTCTACAGCTAGGTTCACCCCAGTCCATGCCCTGTTCTTGAGCTTGGTTCATCCCAGGCCAGTGGGAGATGCCCTGTTCTACAGCTAGGTTCACCCTAGTCCATGCCCTGTTCTACAGCTAGGTTCACCCCAGTCGATACTGTTCTACAGCTAGGTTCACCCCAGTCCATGCCCTGTTCTACAGCTAGGTTCACCCCAGTCCATGCCCTGTTCTTGAGCTTGGTTCATCCCAGGCCAGTGGGAGATGCCCTGTTCTTGAGCTCGGTTCACCCCAGTCCATGCCCTGTTCTACAGCTAGGTTCACCCCAGTCCATGCCCTGTTCTACAGCTAGGTTCATCCCAGGCCAGTGGGAGATGCCCTGTTCTACAGCTAGGTTCACCCCAGTCCATGCCCTGTTCTACAGCTAGGTTCACCCCAGTCGATACTGTTCTACAGCTAGGTTCACCCTAGTCCATGCCCTGTTCTTGAGCTTGGTTCATCCCAGTCCAGTGGGAAATGCCCTGTTCTTGAGCTCGGTTCACCCCAGTCCATGCCCTGTTCTACAGCTAGGTTCACCCCAGTCCATGCCCTGTTCTTGAGCTTGGTTCATCCCAGGCCAGTGGGAGATGCCCTGTTCTACAGCTAGGTTCACCCCAGTCCATGCCCTGTTCTTGAGCTTGGTTCATCGTCGTCCATGCCCTGTTCTTGAGCTTGGTTCATCGTAGTCCATGCTCTGTTCTAGAGCTTGGTTCATCCCAGGCCAGTGGGAGATGCCCTGTTCTACAGCTAGGTTCTACGCAGTCCAGAAGGCAGATGCCCTGTTCTATAGCTAGGTTCACCCAAGTCCATACCCTGTTCTACAGCTTGTTTCATCCCAGTCCATGCGCTGTTATAGATCCAGGTTCATCCAAGTCCAGTGGGAGATGCCCTGTTCCAGATCCAGGTACATCCCAGTCCAGTGGGAGATGCCCTGTTCTAGATCAAGGTTCATCCCAGTCCAGTGGGAGATGCCCTGTTCTATAGCTAGGTACATCCCAGTCCAGTGGAAGATGCCCTGTTCTAGATCCAGGTACATCCCAGTCCAGTGGGAGATGCCCTGTTCTAGATCCAGGTACATCCCAGTCCAGTGGGAGATGCTCTGTTCTATAGCTAGGTACATCCCAGTCCAGTGGGAGATGCTCTGTTCTGGATCCAGGTACATCCTATTCCAGTGGGAGATGCTCTGTTCTATAGCTAGGTACATCCCAGTCCAGTGGGAGATGCTCTGTTCTATAGCTAGGTACATCCCAGTCCAGTGGGAGATGCTCTGTTCTATAGCCAGGTTCATCCCAGTCCAGTGGGAGATGCTCTGTTCTAGGGCTAGGTTCATCCCAGTTCAGTGGGAGATGCTCTGTTCTATAGCTAGGTTCATCCCAGTCCAGTGGGAGATGCTCTGTTCTAGGGCTAGGTTCATCCCAGTTCAGTAGAACTAGGTTCATTCAAGTGCAGGTGGGAGATATCAAGTGGAGTTTGTTATACAACACTGCAGTCAGCAATATTCCAGCTGTATTACAAAGCAGGTGTGAGATGTGCAGAGACTGTAACAGGTTGGACAAAGTGGCTGAGGAGTCGGTATCCACCTCTACACCCCCTCTGACATTCACCCATCTCACTGCTGATATCTGATAGCCAACTGTATCACCACTGAGACAGCTTGGGGACGGCTGTATCCTGACTCGGGCAGACTCAGCATAAGTTTGGTGTCATCATCGCTGCACCTCAAGCTGCGAGACAAGATGGATGATCAGTGCCATCTATTACTAGATACAGTTTTTGCACAGAGTGAGTGAGTCCTGTCCCATTAGTCCAACAATCTCAGCAGTCATTGGATTACAGCCAATCTAATATGAGGGCATCAAGCTTAAGGAAAACTAAATTATATATTCTGAATGACAGTCAATTCTCTGCAAATTCTTTATGGGGCTAATTTGTTATTTATACTATAGTGTACTTTCAGGCGACCTTGTCACAATACAATACCCACTGTGTCAGTTTCCACTAAAATCAAATATTTTGAGCCAATTGTGTGGATTGATGCTCATTATATCAGTCAATTGATTTTCTGGTCATGACTCAATTATTTACAGATCATCATATAGCTGTAATATTGCTGAGTGCGGTGTTAAACAACAAACAAAATTTATGGGTATGTACATGGGTACAATGTGTGAAGCCCATTTCTGGTGACCCCTGCCGTGATATTGCTGGAATATTGCTAAAAGAAGTGTTAAACCATACTCACTCACTCACTCATATTCAAGGGAGAAATATGGAGCATTTACTTCCAGAGTTGTAGCCTGTGATTCCTCGATGCCCAGGATATCATATCTCTATTCTATTATGATGTATAAGATAGCTATGTGATAAATCAAAAAGAACAACGCGAAGAACAAAGTGTGGTTTATTTCACGATAAAACATTGTCCTATTATGATGTCATTCTGGATATTCGACTCACAACTTGGTGATGTCATAAAATGGAAGATGTTATTTTTGAAGTGAAGTGTTTAGTGAGTTGCTCCCAATAGAGGGAGCTGGGCAAGGTAGATAAACGCAATGGCCGAACGATTACATCCAGAAGTGGAAGAGATATGACAATCAGAACAGGGGAAAACGTACGGATATTTGATGTGAAGATTGTGAGAATATCCAGGAAATACCACTCTTACCCCCACTGTTCATAAAATGGACTTATCACACATTGCTAAGGTTGGATTGTATTCAGGGAGTCATTATTCAAATGTGGGTACATATTTTAAAACTTTTTATTAACATTATTAACGGCCTGAAAGAGCCTGTCCATAATTTTGATATCTCATAAGAAATAAACGACTCGTGGTCATTGTTTATCCTACAATAAAATACTGCAGTTAGAATAAACCATGCCTCCTTTTTCTCTGCATTCATTCTATACAGTTGTGCATCGCGTACAACCCTGAATACCCAATAATTAATTTATCGTGGTCTAACACAAACCTGCTTTGCATCCCTAGGAAACATTCCCACAATGAATATTTCATTGTTCTTGAAACAAATGGATACATACAGCCATGGATACCAAAATCTAAAGTTTCAAAGCCCCAGGCATTGCATGTACATAGCAATTACCCAAACCACGGAATGTTGAGTTACATACTCGTAAAAGCTTGATAACATTTACTGACAAAAACCCAACCAATGCACTGTACACAGGATTTCAATTACGTCCAGGGAGTTGGTGATCTGATGTCCCAATGGAAGCAGTCACCAGCACGCATGTATATCTACATCCAGGGCTATCTAGATTGGCCAGGGCAATAAAGATGGACACACATTCATCATGGCTGTATGATAAGCCAGTTTGTCTATATATCTTCTGTAAGTACATCAACACATCGTTTTCAGTTACAAATTGATGCCAGGCAGTTCAAGGTAGGACAGTATTCAGCAAATACACACATTCCGGATCCCCATTGGCTGACACATGTGAGGGGGCATTTCAAACGTGCTACAATCATTTCGTCACAGGAGCGAAAAAGGCATTATGTAAAGTTTAGCAATATCCCAGAAATATGGTAGGGGACACCAGGAATAGTTTCGCATATTGTACGTTATATAATGGAAGGAATAGAACTCAGGAATAGAACCACAAACCCCTTGAATTACAGGAAAGAACATTTCCAATCGGCATGTTGAACAATATCACTTATTTGCTGATGACATTTGTCTGCCTAATAATAAATCATTTTGCCTTGGGGAATTTACGTCACGGAATAGTTAATGCCAATCATTAATGTGTTGATCGTTTGTTATTTCAGTCAAATTTAGTACTTGATTATGATTCAAATAGATAAATAAAATACCCTCAAAGAACCTATCTGTATGTGTTGCCTTGTTTCATTACTTGGTAAAATAAAACTATAAACAGACGTGGGTGTAATTACAACAAACATACTAACACATAGACTACCAGTTGTTGGAATGTCACTTTTTGCAGAAGCCTCGGTGGCTGAGTGGATTAGACTGCTGACTTTGTGTGCTGGCAATTAGGTGCCTCACTCTGGCAGTATGGGTTTGAATCCTGGCAAAAAAGGTACTAGAATCTGTACTTTACTAAGAAAGTGTTATCCCGTATATAACATCTGCTAATTCCTACTTCCTTTTTCGACCCATGAAGATCAGGGGTAGAATAGGTCTTCAGCAAACCATGCTTGCCGTAAAAGGCAACTCATAAAGCTTGTTGTAGGAGGCGACTAACGGGATCGGGAGGTCAGACTCGCTGACTTGACGAAGCATGTCATCAATCCCAAATCCGTGGATCAATGCTCATGATATCAATCACTTGATTGCCTGGTCCAGACTCGATTATTTACAGACTGCCATCATATAGCTGGAATATTGCTGAAAGCGGCGTAAAACAACACAAACCTACTTCCTTTTTCATTTTGTAATTGTGGATAGATGTTTCTGGCGTGCCCAAGGGATACAACTCTGCACAGCGAATCGCGGCACCTTAGACGACTGGGCCACCCCTGCCACCACAACACACAAGAATGCAATAGTGATACATATCATAATAGTGACAACAAGTGTCACTGGTCGGCTGTCGGCTGTAAATTTCCCATCTCACTGGGGCTTCTTTTCAATTTAAATGTAGCTGCTGGTTTCTATCAGAGACTAAGCATTTAATCTAGTTCTATGCCTGCAACACTACAGTATGCATATTGGATCAAAATTCATGTTATCATCAATTTGAAGCAGGACAATATTAAGCATCAACCCAGTAGTTCATTGTCTCACCATAAACCTCTACATATATTCTAGAATAGTTACCCTAAAGCTGGCTCTATATTCGTTATAGACAGGCTCTTTCAGAAAGGTCTTAGGTTACATTCACATGAACTCTTCTCTATTGATATATCTCCTTCCCAATTATCGTTCAGCTTCCACATTTATGTTTTGAAACGGTCCCTATGAAACAAACCTGCCCCTTAGGGTGAGATGATGGAAGGCAGCTTGGGGACTAGACAACTAATAGTTCCTATGTCTTCTAGTATTCAAGGTGACCGGGCCTGTATGGATCAAATCCTAAAATACCAGTACACACAACCGAACACAACTTACAGAAAAACAAACAGCCATGACATCAATAGTAAGTATTCTTATTCAAGTGGCTTTGCAAAACATGGGTGTAGGGAGTTAGTTAATGCCCACAGAGCTTCAACAGAACACTGAAGACTATATTGACATGGCAATTCAAGACATACTGGGAATGGGAAATTGCAGAAGGGGTTCGAGCACAAAGTTAAACAGTGAATCAACATTCGTACTTGTGAGATCCACGTGTGAAGACATTATCTTGCCTGGTCAGACTGACACAATGTGACAAGAGACTGACGTGATGATTGTGTTATGTTCTCATTGAAACCCCATGCACTCTATGGAGCTGCCACTCTGCTGATTAGCATGGGGGAAGACTGTCGTCACACTGACATGAGGACTGGATACCATCAGAATGACTTCAGGATAGAATGTCCTCACATTGACATGATAACTGCACGTCATCAGATAGACTTGACATCTTGCTGCCATGAAACTAGAATGTCCTCAGATTGACATTGGGCTAGAATGTCCTCAGATTGACGTTGGGCTGGAATGTCTTCAGATTGATGTGAGGCTAGCATGTCCTCAGATTGACATTGGGCTGGAATGTCCTCAGATTGATGCGGGGGCAGAATGTCCTCAGATTGATGTAAGGCTAGAATGTCCTCAGATTGACATTTGGCTAGAATGTTGTTAGATCGATGTGGGGCTAGAATGTCCTCACATTGATGTGGGGCTAGAATGTCCTCAGATTGATGTAGGGCTAGAATGTCCTAAGATTTAAGTGAGGCTAGAATGTCCTCAGATTGATGTGAGGCTAGAATGTCCTCAGATTGATGTGAGGCCAGAATGTCCTCAGATTGATGTGAGGCTAGAATGTCCTCAGATTGATGTTGGGCTAGAATGTCCACAGATTGATGTTGGGCTAGAATGTCCTCAGATTGCCATGAAACCAGAATGTCCTCAGATTAATGTGAGGCTAGAATGTCCTCAGATTGATGTGAGGCTAGAATGTCCTCAGATTAATGTGAGGCTAGAATGTCCTTAGATTGATGTGGGGCTGGAATGTCTCCAGATTGATATGAGGCTAGAATGTCCTCAGATTGACTTGGGACTAGTGTGTCCTCAGACTGACATGGGAATAGGATGTCATCAGGGAAAATTCACATCACATTAACGTGTGGCCAAGAATGATACATACTGCTCCAATCTCCAACTAGTGGTACGATCACAAAAAACATTAACTGAATTATTAACTTATCAGAAGGGGAGACTGTCAACAGCATTTTTATCATTGCAATAGAATTTTAATAGTTAAAAACAGTAACACCAACATACCCGCTTTTTTTAAAATAACATAATATAATTATGGATCCCACTGACAAAAAATAATTAAAAAAGGTACCTTGTTTCATCGAAATACTGTCAAGTGAACACCGACTCACTTCAAGCATCAAAGATGAAATACACTAATCCTTAAAAACTTACTTTCATGAAATCAGTATTTTGAAGAGATCTATTTAAAGTGTAAACATGTCTGAATGATACACAGAGCAATTGTGAAAGCAGCCAAGACTACATGAATGCAGTGTTTCTCAGCAGTGCAATTCCAGAAGAAACATAAACATCCCAAGTACTGACACCCTTCATTCATGCGGAGGACATGTTGCTATACAGCAGGGCACTGGCCTATATATTGCCAACCCAGTAGATATTTGAACAAACAACAGCCCATCAGTCCCACAGGCCTACTTGACAGACAGACTGGGTACTAGGCTGACTGTCTCCTTACAATTGAAGTTGGACAGGTAGGGAATTCATCTACCGGAGACAGCAGTTGTCATGAACTGAAGAAGAGGGGTTGAGAGTCGATCATATTTCATGGCAATCATGAGTCAATGCAAGTGACATAACCCTGGCATATCACTGTGATTCTGCCCGACCCGACGCCCTTGCCTATTATAGTAGAGACCCACAGTAGGGAGGGGAGGGAGGCACTGGGCACACACTATGGGGAAACTGAAGGCACAGACACTAACAGTGAATTACTGTCTATACAGATTACACAACATTCATACATGCAGTACGATCATTGATATCAGTCTTTGTGTAAATGGGGGGAGGGGGAAAGAAAGATGATTTGTCCAGATGCATAACTGCAGATGTATAATTGCAGGTGAGTGAGTTTGAGGGAGAGTGTGTTGAGTTTAACGCTGCTTCAAGCAGTAGTCCAGTTACATCAAGGCATGTCAAGGCATGTCAGCCTAATATGGGAGGAAAGCTGAGATCTGAAGCCACAATCACAATTTTCTGGTGTGCCCAAGGGACACAACACTGCACAGCGAATTGCCGCGCCTTAGACGAATGGGGCACCCAGGCACCCAATTGCTGATGAATGAGACTGGCCTTTGTAATCTGATTGTTTGAAAGACATTGTCAAAGTGGATTCAACCCCTGGTTCCACTCACAGTGTTTGAATAATTTTCCAAATTTGAAAAAACATTGCAATACACATGACAACATGAGTATGTCAAAAATTAAAAGTTGCATCAGCATTATTTCAGCCATATAGCGATATGTCGACATGAACATTCCAGTCATCATATACTGTGTTCAATTAATATCTATCAGGAGTCAAAGTAACTTATTTCAAGTAACCTTCAGATTTTAGCAAGACGCCTTTCTCATCACAATCTGCTCTACTTCAGACAAAATCAACCAACAATACAACTCATAAATGAGTGGTTCCCAAGCAAATCATTGTTCACATTCAATCACTGATCACAATCGACTAATGGTCATAATTCACCATTATTTACTGGTCACAATCGACTAATGGTCATAATTCACAATTATTTACTTGTCACAATCGACCAATGGTCATAATTCACAATTATTTACTGGTCACAATCAAATAGTCACAATCACTGGTCAAAGCATTAATCTATGTTAACACTGACAGTGAGATAAACAGAATATGCATTGCAAACATGCCAATATACATTGCAAACATGCGAACTTGACTGGATAAGCAAAAGGTACTTCCCCATCTGATGAGTAAAACCATAGAACATGAGTATGACACTGGCAAACTAAGAAGGATAACCAGTGCTAACCTGGAATTCAAACCAAATTCTATGGGATCCTGTAAAGCCTAAGGGATACAACTCTACAAAGAAATGCAGCACCCTAGTCCAATACAAAAACAGGACCTGAACCATTGCATAGTGATGCCATACATTAGACAACAAACGATTATAATCATCATACCAGAAAGTTGTCCTTTGCAAAGAAGCAAGATTAACTCCCAATTTCTATTCAGGTAGCATTTCCACTTCTCCGTTAGGAACCCAAACATCAAAATAAAACTTCATTGAACAAAATATTATTGAGGTTCATTGCAGAATCTTCTCATTGATTACTGTAAATTACCTACTGCTGATCCTTGCCACTTGAAGATCATAAGTCAATATCAGCAACAATTATAATGAAAAAAATCACCAAATGAAGCACAAGAAATTGACATTGCTTTTGGCATAACCTCATTAATCTCAGGAAGTATCAGATCATGACGTTGGTATATCATAGCAGGCCGTCCCTGTTTCTCAATTCAGGCAAATTATTTCACCTTCATTACTGAAATTTACAAAAAAAATCAATGACCAACTTAATCCGACCCATGCTCTATAATTTGCAGTGTCACGTTACTGTCGCCCTACCTACTGTAGAAATAGTATACAAGACCCTGTGCTCGACACACTGCGTCACTGAGTTCATCATGACTCACATGTCTACATCCTCTTGGCCATGAGAAAATACTATTATTGTCATGAGTAAGTGTCAGCTTCGGTGAAGTTACTGAACTAGACATGTGTAATTACTTTACCAAAACTTTGAATACCATAATTACTTTTTATGCAAGATCTTACAAGCATGTTTGAACCAAAAGATGAGCGAGTGAATGTTTTATACTGCAACATGTCTGAGTTGCAATGGTGGAATGTAAATACCCTGGGTAGGATGGTAGGATGGATGGATGGATGGATGGATGGATGGTAGGTTGGATGGATGGATGGATGGATATGCTGATTGATGATGATGATGATGTGTGAGTGAGTGAGTGAATATGATTTTATGCGGCTTTTAGCAATATTCCAGCAATATCACGGCGGGGGACACAAGAAATGGGCTTCACAGATGGTACCCATGTCGGGAATGATGATGATGATGATGATGATGATGATGGTTAGGGGTGACTATTGGTTTGGAAAACTCTATTGCGATAACTATTGATATTGAAAGAAACTACTGCGATAACTACTGATATTGCAAGCAACTATTCGATAAATGTCGATAGGTTTCGGTTTCTTATTTTAGATGGATGTTAGAGTTAAATTTAACCTTGGAACTAAAGTTTCCTTTGAAAGTGATAACCATAACAACAAATAAAAAGTAAAGTTTGAGATATGACTGATTTGTTTTATCTTTACCCTAATAATTTAAGAAAAAGAAACTTCCACATTACCTTTTTCACTGCGAGCATGTTTTGGTGACTCAGTCGCTTAATATGGTAAATACAATTGAAACTATTGATATTCCTAACTGAAAACGATACTAGTGATCAGAAACAGATTTAACAATGGATTTATTGACTTAAAGTGCTTACCAATAGCAATATATCGATTTTTGATTTATCGTGACACCCCTAGTGATGGTGATGATGATGATAATGATGATGATGATAATTACGACATAACCTGTACCTGAAGGAAACCTTAAATCTTCATCTCGGTACAAACATTAATGTATATCAAAGCACCATCTTGCTCTCATAAGAACATTCAAAAGAAAGTTTTGAGTTTGTGCCTTATTACATTTTTGATTTGCACTTCCCTTAATCATTCTGTACATGAGAGAGATGAAAGTCTTCAGTATGTATACACTCATACAGTTATATGGAAAGAGCATAACCGCCACACCCTTTCCAATATTGAAGTATTGAGTACTAGCTATGTATTCAAAGTTTGAACCTAGGTCGTCCCATCTCCATGGGAGGCCTCTCTCAATTATACTTCAAGCTTTTTTAAATTAAATCTGCCTTAAGATACATTGCAAGGTCAGTATCATACATGATACCATTTGAAAACATTGTAAAGGTAGACAAAGATACTGCTTTATTACACAATATAAGAATTAATAAGTGAGAGTCATACACAACCCTGTAGATTTTCTGAGCAGGTGTCCCTTGTTGCAACTTTTTCAGAAAAAAATAGGAGATATATAGATTTATCATCATCAGGTGCCCCCTGATCACAACCTGCTCACTACACTATGCAATCTACCTCTGGTTCGTGGCATGTCACCCATCTAAAACAATTCACTCCACCCCAGAGACATGATTAGCAGGTGCCCCATGATCACAACCTGCTCACTACACTATGCAATCTACTGGTTCATGGTACGTCACCCACCTGTAACAGTTCCTGGTAACTCCACCCGAGAGACGTAATTAGCAGGTGCCCCATGATCACAACCTGCTCACTACACTATACAATCTACTGGTTCATGGTACGTCACCCACCTGTAACAGTTCCTGGTAACTCCACCCGAGAGACGTAATTAGCAGGTGCCCCATGATCACAACCTGCTCACTACACTATACAATCTACTGGTTCATGGTACGTCACCCACCTGTAACAGTTCCTGGTAACTCCACCCGAGAGACGTAATTAGCAGGTGCCCCATGATCACAACCTGCTCACTACACTATACAATCTACCTCTGGTTCATAGCATGTCACCCACCTGTAACAATTCACTCCACCCCAGAGACATAATTAGCAGGTACCCCCTGATCACAACCTGATCACTACACTATACAATCTACCTCTGGTTCATAGCATGTCACCCACCTGTAACAATTCACTCCACCCCAGAGACATAATTAGCAGGTGGCCCCTGATCACAACCTGCTCACTACACTATACAATCTACCTCTGGTTCATAGCATGTCACCCACCTGTAACAATTCACTCCACCCCAGAGACATAATTAGCAGGTACCCCCTGATCACAACCTGCTCACTACACTATACAATCTACCCCTGGTTCATAGCATGTCACCCACCTGTAACAATTCACTCCACCCCAGAGACATAATTAGCAGGTGCCCTCTGATCACAACCTGCTCACTACACTATACAATCTACTGGTTCATAGCATGTCACCCACCTGTAACAATTCACTCCACCCCAGAGACATAATTAGCAGGTGCCCTCTGATCACAACCTGCTCACTACACTATGCAATCTACTGGTTCATGGTACGTCACCCACCTGTTACAATTCACTCCACCCCACCCCTGAGACATCATCATCAGGTGCCCTCTGATCACAACCTGCTCACTACACTATGCAATCTACTGGTTCATGGTACGTCACCCACCTGTAACAATTCCTGCACCCCAGTGAGCACCCCTTGATTCACCTGTTCTCTTCCTGTACAGACCTCCCCCCTGCTGGCTTGTCCAGTCAGGCTACATACCACCCATCCAACCACCTCTAACAGCACTTTCATCCCACCATATGAAGACCATTGAATGCTATTATCCGTGAGGATCCTTCTCCTGTTGATTCATTATTTACGAGAATATGATACAAGGCAAGTATCAATCTTAATAACATCTTTTCATTTCAAAGAACTGAAAGTCACATTTTAAATATGACAGACATTTAAACATAAATGATTTCATGTGACTTAAGTAATAAAAGATAATGTCATGCAACCTTGTACACCTGCCAAGGTAATAAAAACTTCAATAGGGCAAAAATGTCAAAATCCTCTCCTTAAATCAATTTTTACATAATGGTTCTGTTGTCCGGCTTTGTTATTATCTATTCCTTTATTGTCTATGTGTCCTAATTTGAACTGTATACAGAGAGAAATGTTGAGGTCCTTTGGACAGGCAAAGTCTCCCACAAAGCATTTCATTTTATGCCCAATTTACATAAACATAAGCTCACCTTACTGGGAGGGTTATGGTTTTCAGAGGTGGGGGTGTCATTCTGAGTGGTCGGTGCCACAGATGGATCTTACTAGAGCAAGATATGGAAGAGGGTGGTTAACACAAGGTGTACAAGGGATTGGGGATTGTCATTCATGAATTTGGAAACAGCCCAAAGGAACATACCGTTTGATATTCTTGGGGGGTGCCTATGATTTAATCCCCCAAATAAATTGTCCCCGAAAATTCTGAAAAAAATAATTACCGTATGCTTCAGGCTATTGGGTTAAAAAATATACATTCTTGCCTGGGACAAAAGTTACATTCTTGCAAGGAGTTTTTCTTTTTAAAAAAGTCAGGCTTACAGTTTTAAATAAAAAATATGTGGTTCTGTATATTGAGCTGAAAAAAATATCTCCATACAATGTCCCTGACATATACCTTATGGGTGTAGGAGTCATTGAATGTATGGATAGAGACTAACTTAATTTAAACAGTATTTCATTCATGTAATGGCATGGAGGAAAGCCAAAAGTAACCCATGGCATAAATGTAGTTCACTTTGACAAAATTAGCAAACTGATGATCTTGACTGGGGTGAGTGAGTCATGGATTTGAACCCATAATCACCAGTTTCTGGCAGCTGGCTCACAACCGTACATTGTGAAACTTAGACAACTGTGCCACCCAAAGTGAAAAAGGGAATGAACTTGCATTATGAAACACCCAAAATCGGTGTCATGGATCACCAATATGGCAAATCAAACTCAGGTCATTGGTGTGATGAGCAAACACTTTATCATCCAAAACTGGCTCCCACAGAAGATATCACTTGGATGAGATCAAGCTATATCTTCACTGTAGATATCGCTGCAATGACATTACATCACAATGTTTTGCAGACCATTGTGATGTCACTGGTTACCATGATGTCGCAATCAAATGACATCACTAATGGCTCTGCTACTGAATCTATTAACAGTTCTTTTTACACTGAAGACACTGCTAATTACTGTCTACAAATTGACAAAGTTGAAAAAATGATGTTGGATGATAAAAACAATCTCACCCGAGTGTCTTTTGATGTCAAATATATCAACACTCGTTGATAAAAGTGGCAAAATCCTTGGCAAGCCTCAGGATTTTTTCACTTTTATCAACTTGTGTTGATATATTTGACATCAAAAGACACTCAGGTGAGATTGTCTATTTAACCACTAGGCTACGCCACATCAGAGCAAGAGAGTGATCATGATTAAAGCTGCTTTAAGTAGTAAAACAGGCATACTGCTGTGGGGGACACCAACAATTGGCTTCACATGTTGGACCCAAGCAGAAAGCCAAACCTAGATCTTAGCCAATGCCTTAACCACTGGGCCACTTCATTCATAAACTTTCATGAGAAGAGCCTGAGAAGTTTAACAGGGTGCAAAACCAGCTCAACATATATCAGTCATAAAGAACATGCAACAAGAGCATTTATCTTTGTGCACCGCTTCTGCAGGTGATGGGACACACACTGTCAGCTGCCATTTATACCGTGAACACACCAACAATTGCAATGGGGTGAAAGGGTGCACTCTATTACCTACAGTAGACCTACAGGGCGGCAGAACCACTCAGTCAAAGCAGTTAATCGGGACAAACAGATTAAGTAATACAGTTGCCCCTAGAGATCAAGTCTACACTGAGACAATGCTGAAAGCACCTGTTTATATAATAGAGCTGTGTCGTTCCAAAGTACCACAGAGGAGCAAAGCCAAATAATCATACCACAGAGTCAAGGCTTATTCTACCTGTGACTCATCACAGTTTTGCTTGTTCTGGGTCACTGGTTCCTAACCCACAGAGCTATACTCCCCACCCCCATGGCGAGGGTTTTTCAAGAAATGAGTCCACCTGAAGTCTTTAAGTGGATGATTTGTGGGTGATTGGTAGCTGGATTTGTTTCCCTTACATAAAAGGGCAAAAGAAATGAGTGAAGTGTTCACTCTGGGAAAAGAAGTCAGTGTAGATTGCACCAACACTTCAGGTTCAAGCTGAGGCATTAAGTCGATCAGGACATCTTGGTTCACAGAGTGGGATGAAGTGGAAAGGGCCTAAGGTCTCTGGCAGTACATCTATCATTTGGTTATACAATTTACTTCTTTATCATCACAGGCCAAATATATTACTCTGTGATTCTTCTCTCTTGAAACCGGTGTATGGGTTGGTCCAGTTGACTAAGGTGTCGCAATTTGCTGTGCAGAGTTGCATCCCTTTGGTGTGCCAACAGACCTATAAACGTAGGTTTAAATGCCGGAATCACCTTGATGTTTCTTGGTCAGTCCACGCTGGTCAGTTTCATCAAATATGGCGGATTTTATCAAGCAAAAAGTTTACATGGAGACAACATAATGGTAGGTTACTTAGCTGTGAGGCAGGCATGGTTAAATATTGAATAATGGTTAAATATATTATGTTATGGCCTTAGGCTTCCATTCTTTAAATTCAGTATATTGTAACATCCTTCATTAATACAATTCAGGTGACTTCCAACAATGCAATAAAATCTTTGTTCTGTTGAATCAGTACAATGATCTGTAATGGCTGTCAGTCACTACCTGTCTTATTTGACATCTACTTATTTCAAATAATAGTGTCCTAGTCAAATACACCCCACCCAGCATGTGTATCATCCTCCCCCCCCAAAAAAAGCACAAACAAAATAAGTCTTCCCATAATCCATCTGCACCATTAAGGACAAACAAAATAGGTCTTCCCAGAATCCATCAGCACCATCAAGGACAAACAAAATAAGTCTTCCCAGAATCCATCAGCACCATCAAGCACAAACAAAATAAGATTTCCCATAATCCATCAGCACCATCGAGTACAAACAAAATAAGTCTTCCCAGAATCCATCAGCACCATCGAGTACAAACAAAATAAGTCTTCCCAGAATCCATCAGCACCATCAAGGACAAACAAAATAAGTCTTTCCAGAATCCATCAGCACCATCAAGGCATGTTTTAGATATCACCATGAGCAGGTATAGCAATCCACAAGTAAATGATTGGACATTCAATTTTAGGGCTGCATTAAATTCAGGATGCAATTTCATTATTTAAAAAATCCACATCATTGCATTAATTTTCATCAACCGACAAGAAATACAATAAGGGCAGGTAACTCAATCTATAATCAATGACTCGGCATGAAATTTTATGGCTGCATCATATTCTGGATGTAATTTTATTGTTTAAAAAAGCCACATTACTGCATTCATTTCCAACAACCCAAAACAGATGCAATAAACAATCTTTTTCATCTCGTATTCAAAAGCAATTATGTGATGATGAACCAACCAAGCAGCGGTGAAGGCCTTACTATCTGGACAGTTATCATTCTGGGCAATGGTTTATACGACATGTTTCATATTTACAGCCATGCAAGCCCTCCTGACTGATCCCCTTGCCACCTGCACCCCTAAGATCAGTTGTAAAGAAAACATTGTCTGTAGTAGCATGCAACCTTTCAAGTAGACCTGTACACATCAAAGCCTGACTATCACCAGCACCCTCTACATCACGGCAAGGGGGACAACTGTTTCCTGCTCCTTATATCTCTAATATATTACGAACTGCTTATAGAAGGGTTTCTGACACACGTGTCAGAGCCCCATTATATACATGCAGTATCGCCATTCTTAAAGGTTCACTGTCAGAGTAGATAACATATGTTAGCTGTGGCTGCATTCCCTTTCAGATAAAATGCCAAATGAAATACATGTTTGTAGAGGCACAAATTTCCTAAAGTGTCAAAGTTGTTACATTAGACCTTTTTTAATTTCCGGTTTACCCATTCGACCTAATGGTGCCAAAAGCCATAACCAACAAAATGAAAATAGTTTCAATTTATTATATTTGTTGACACTTCATCTTTGATACACCCAAATAATAAAACCTTGAAACAAATATCATCCATAACAAAAGTAACCATTACTTTTAAATCAAAATGTATCAAATGCTTAGCATTATGTCTATAAAACAGAAAACCTCCTATCAACAGAACTAAACATTCTTAAAGTAAATAGAGTGGGCAGGGTGGCCCAAGTGTTTAAGGCACTGCAACTGGCAATGCAGAGTTACGTGCCTTGGGCACGCAAGAAACCTATGATTGTGGGTTCGAATGCTGGTTCACCCCAATTATGTTTCTCGGTCTGTCAGCTTTAAAAACTCTGAGACCTGCATCACTTTGGGCTTACCTCCCACAGTAAGCTGACACGCCGTTATATAACTGGAATGATATTCAATGCCGTGTAAAACCAACTCCCTCACTTAAACAGTATTAGCATTTAAATCCAACTACACCTGATCCAATCAACTTCATGCAAAATAACAAAAATATTTTCTGCTTTTAACTCACCCAAGTTGATGCATTAGCAAAAATCTGTAAATAAATAAGGCCTCATTACATAGAAACAACATTCTCTTATAAGCATGGAGTCGGCAATAAGTCACCACATTGTCCCAAATATGCATGTCAGAGTACTCTGATGTCCTAAACACACAGACACAGGACTTGCAATGTGTAGTGAGTGATTCAGGCTTAATATATGCTGCTTTTGAAAGTATTTCAGTTATATCACAGGGTGTCAAATCTAAAGAAGGAAAGCCAAAGTGATGCAGGTCATACACGTTAATCACAACCCACAACCCCTGGTATGGTGTGACAGACAAGGGGTCACCAAAAAACTTGGCAAGTTTGGGATTCGAACCAATGACACATGCGTCCTTGCTTCAACACATACAAACACTACAAGAGAATACAGTTTCTTCTACCATCATCTCAAATGAGCAGCGACACTGTTGCTAGCAAAAAGGCGTCGCACTTTAATTAACCAGTCACATCTCATTGTGTGGAAACCATTATGCTATCATTTAATGACTTCTTTAAGTCAAGAACTTCATCCCCAATACAACAATGATGAACCTTGCAGTAATGGGTTAATAACTTAATATAAGATAGCTACGCGATAAGTCACAAAGAACAATGAAGAAATAAGGTGGTTTAATTTCATGATGAAACATTGTTCTAGCATGATGTCATTTCTGGAGATTTGAACATATGATCGGAACTTGATGACGTTGTATATTGGAAAACCTTATTTTTTTGGGGGGAGTGTCTCGTGAGTTCCCCATAGATGTAGCTGGGCAACGCAGATTAACGCTATGGCTGAAAGATTGCATCCAAAAGCGGGAGAGATATGATAATCGTCATTGGGAGAAAACTCAGAAAAGGTACATATAATTGAAGTGAGGATTGTCAGGATTGTGAGAATATGTAGGAAATACCCTACTGTGCATGGGTATTTCTAAATGGACTTGTCTGACAATGCCAAGGTCGGATTATATTGAGCGAGTCATTATTTTCAATATATGGGTAAAGATTTTTAAAGCTTCTCCATTTTATTATCATCCTAAAAGAGGCTGTACATAATGTTGATATCTCATATAAGAAATAATCGACTCGTGATCGTTGTTTATCATACAAGAAAACACTGCTGGGAGAATAAACCACTCTGATCATCCCCTCGTTGTTTATTTCTTAATTCATACCCTCTGTAGTACATGTGCACACACCTGGGAAAAAAGTCTAGTACAGCTTACTATATATTTCCATATGAAATGTCAATTTTTTAAAAATCGTAAGCTACAGTATATACGTTCTATCAATGAGTATGTGGGAGAAAAGCCCCATGTGATGCAGGTCTTAGATGTTTACCATCTTGGTGAAACCCAAGAGCATGGGTAAGGAGCTGACAAACCATGAAAGCTAACCAGTGTTAATCTGAGATTCAACCCTACAGTCATAGGTATCTATGGCATGCATAAGTGCTGCAACTTGAAGCATAACAAATTGAGGCGCCTTAGACGACTTGGGCCAAAGAGACATCCCAAACCAATCAGGGTGAATCTGGGATTCAAACCCATGGGCATTCATTTCTATGGCATGCCTAAGAGACACAACTTGAAGCATAGCCAACTGAGGCACCTTAGATGACTTGGGCCACAGAAACACATCCCATGAGAGAAGTGTTGTTCTGTCTGTTGGAGGTGGGTGGTCCCCTCCCAGTAGTAACAAGTTGTGCAGGACTTGACCCTGTGGCTGATAGGTACCTGGGGTCTACAACACACAGGGCATGTATAGATATCCAGCTTCACATGGAGTGGAGCCCACATATCCCACAGGTCAAGCCTCCCTTCACTAGCTTCACACATCTTCTCGCCCCATCTCGAGAGTCTACACACATCACAAGCATGCTACTGAGCTGCCATGGCTGGGTAGAAACTGTCCCTGTGGCTATTGCTGGATAAAAGGTCTCATCTTTGACATAGAATATCTGCCTCTCTTGTAATTGCCTTCATTCCAACAGTGTCCATATCTGATGTTGAGTCTCCCTGGTTCCAGTCAGTGACCCCTGGAATCCCAGTTAGAAAGTCTATATCCTTGCAGCAGTTGTGCGCATTCCCCTTGGACTCGATCATCACGCTGAATATGTTGATAGCATCATCTGACAAGCTCACAGGGATCAACTATCTGCAGAGTAACTCATTTATTCGTGAAACCATTTGTCCCACTGTCTGATTATCCGGAACCAAAATGTAAGGACAATGATTCCTATCTTCCATTCTGGAGAAATATTGGTTAGATTGGGCATGGTTTAAGAGAGTGTATCACTGGGCTGTAGAGTAAGATTTCATAAACATTTGTTATACACTGTATATGATAGTGGCTAGAAGAGATATGAACCTGTCTGTGGATGCTACGAGATGAAGATAGCATGGTCATTATGCATGATGTATGCCTCTCTTCTGAATCTCCTTCCACCACAGAATGATGATTGGCTGATTCTACTTCATATCTTCATGCTTCATCAACAAAGATGAATTACATCCAAATTCTTATTGGACATGAGATTATACTATTGAGACAGATGTGATTTCACACAATTAATCATTTCGGCTTACAAAAACAACAATAGCGTCTTTTGTAGTTTCTGACTTTCACATACTCTGTAAGCCTTCTATGATTATCTAAAAACATAATTCAAACAGAACATGGGTAATAACTTGAAACATCAAACTGTTAATCATGTCCCGTCAGTTTCTGAATAATTATAAAGCTCCATTTCATATGGGATATGTTTGAAACCATGACTTTTTCCCTGCACTGTGCAAAGACATATCTCAAAATATATTTAATCTATCAGAATACATTGCAAAAAAGAGTCCTTAATTGCCCATAGACTAGTGTTTTTAAAAAAGACTCCCACAGAGATTAGGATAATTTTTTCATGCTCTATATATTTTGTTAAGGAATGAGCTATCACTATGCGGAGCTTGAAGAAATGTGTGTTAGTAAAAAATGAGTCTAGTGACTGGCATGTGTCCAAAAATGAGAGTAGGTGTTGTCTGTTAAAATTTAAAATACACGTCCAAAAACTTTAAAAAAATACTAAAAATGAGTATGTGATGATATATTTCTGAATACATGATTAGCAAAAAAAAGAAGTTCATTTCCAACTGAAATCTGATCTTCCACATTAACCTCTACAACTGTCACAGCTTGTCATTAAATGATTCCTTCAAATGTCAGTTGTAGAAAAGTCTGTTACTGAAAGGTCAGTCAGTGTGACATGTATGGTCAGTGCATGGTGACAAGTGAATTTGTGTTTACAATGAGGTCAAGTGTCCACCCACATGGACACAGAGGTCAAAGGTGACACACTTCCTATTGTGTTGAGACAATGCTTCCACAATCAGGTTAAACTGCTGCCGCTAATCTGGTCTGCATGACCACTGCTCTGTCAATATGTTAAAGATGTCATGGTTCATACAAAACTTTAGTTTTATGTCAGAAGGCTCGATTTGTACATACCGGTAATTAGACTTTTCCAATTTTCAAGTCCACACACAAACGTTTCAATATTATTTATCAACCAAATTATGGATTATTCGTCAGCTTCATGGATTTCCAAATTCAAGGCATTCGTAGCATTTTATCAAAGTTTATGGACTTTTCAAATGAAGATTCAAATTTAAGGCCCTTTCAATGCAGATTCAAATTTAAGCCCTCTTCAAGTCTCTGTGAACCATGGATCTTTACCTACAATAAGGCACAATGGAGTCTCATCAATTCGAAGTCCTATTAAAGGACCATAAAAATATATCAAGCTATTTGCAGTTGCATGAGCTGGAATGGTGTTACTTTGCTTTAAAATATTCCATCCATATCACTGCGAGCAACAGACAATGAACTCCACACATTGCAACCATGTGTGGAATTGAACCAAGGTGTTTGGTTTTGTTAACCAAGAGGGCTATTACGCCACCCTATAGTTCAATCAAAAGACTAATGATTACCAATGATTCAGAAATACAGAAATTTGATAATCTATCTGATTCTACAGTGGATGGCACATTGCACATTAACACCAGGGTTACCAATCTCCCAGCAATGTCATGCCAGGACAGAACATGGGCATCACACATTGTACCCGTTTAGGGAATCAAACCCAGATTGCTGTGACAAGCAAATGCTGCAACCATCAAGCTACCACCTTTGAATGAAAATAAATGTGCATCTATGATACGGTCAGTCTGGAACACACAAGTCCAGGAAATCAACCCTCCAGACAATCTTGAAAGGAATGTCCATATACAACCATGTGGACATTACTCCATACTCATGATTCGTGAATCTTGAAATTTGTTCATATAGACAATTTCCTTGGTTTCGATACTGTCCAGATTATCAAGGTCTCACTGTATATACTTTTTATCTCAACAGCACCTTCATCCCCTTGCTCCTCTCTGTACATTTTACCTGTTAAAAGATCAGAACAACATGTTATCAACTTTTGGACAGAACACAAATCATACCACTCACCATTCCATCACAGACATTGACTGCCACTGGGTTGTTGTTGTGGTTACGAACATTCCCTGTATATAAACACGCCAGATCATTCTCAAGCTCTTCCGCTGACGTCTGCTCTTCATCTATAGTGTCATTAGACACGTTTTTCCGATGGTAAACTTTAAATCCTGGTGCAAGAAGCTTCTTATTTTCCCACAGTTCCAGGTTGAACTTTTCCCCAAAGCCACTGATGTTGACGTGGATGACACTCCGACCAATGGTACTTCTTTTATGGCGTGCCACTTTCTTCCAGTCTCGGGACACAACATTATCACCTCCATCAAACACGTAGGGAAAAACCACCTCATATTCTGAAAGGACAAGTAAATATTCTTAAACAGTGAGCGAGCGTGGTTTTGTGCCACTTTAAGAAACATTCCAATAATATCAGGGTGGGGTACACCAAAGATGGACTTCACACATGTGGGGAATAGAACCCGCGGCTTCCGATTGCTAAGCGATCACTCTAACTGCTAGGTTACTCCAAAGCTCCTATACTCCTGTATTCGCTAATAAGAATCACCATTAACCTGATTTGTTGGTATTAATTATTATTCACTAAAGTAGATCAATCATGATTTCAAGAGGATCTTCAATGGCATGAAAGAAGGTAGGGTCAGAAAAGACATGGCACAACAAGCTCATGTGGTTAAATCAAATTAAGAGCTGTTCAAAGCTAATCACTTTGGTTTATTTGGCAGTTTGTAACACTAAAGTTCTTACCTTATATGTGCGTACATATTTCAGTGGTTGCTACATATTGCAAAACAGTAACTCCTCATAGTTTCATAGTGCAAATCATAAGAAGCATTGAACCTTCCCATCAGCTTTCTAAAGATTTATTATTTGTTTAAATTTAAATAGAACATACAAAAAAGAGAATCAATATCTGCCTTGCATTTGTGACCTTTATACAAATTATGGTGAAATATCATATATTTTCATCCCCCAATGGAGCTGTCAAGCAGACAGAGGGACAGAAGATCTTTCTCCTAACACTAAAATGGCATCAAGCTACCCTGCTCTGTCATTAAAACTGGTTTGTGAAAAGAGGTAAAGATGGATCAGTCTTAAAAGTCATGGTCAATATCATCATAATAATAATCAGTATTCAGTTATTGATAAATCTGTACAAGTGCAGAATGTTTTGTGTTTCAGCATAACATTTCACATACCAGCTGTTACAACCTGTTCATGTTGCATAAATAGAAGGCCTCAAATACAGGTTAGTCATGGACAGGTTAGATACAGACATGTGTCCATTAGTCTGAGCAAAGACGTATTTACTTCTTTGGTCTGAGACAAGTAAAAATCTGAATGGATCAGTTTTACATTTAAGGGGCACTTATCTAAAGCAATTCCCCGGGACTGGTTATTGCCTTTGTCATTGTTTTTTCCCCCATGAGTACCTGGATGATACGCAACGCAACTGAGCCTGACAAGAGACTGGTCTACCGTCTTCAAGGACAGCAAAATAAACTTGGAGGCAATATTTTTTTTGTTTTACTCATTTTTGAACAGTGATTGATTAACCGTGATCTACAAAGATTTTGACAAAGGGCGCATGTTAATTAATTTCTTCAGCCAAAACAAACAGACAAAAAGAACAGCAGAGCTCATCGGATTACCTGATTGTAATAGTTTAATATTAAAAAAAAGTATCCATGCAGTGAAAGCATTTTCGGATTTCGGATTGCGTCGATAATACGATTACTACTCCCTTGTTGTCATCTTGTTTCTGGTATAACCCTACACTTGTGTATTTGTCGTCATTCACTTGATGCTCAGTTAATGAATTTATTACAGGTATAATTAGTGGTAGCACCACTCAGAATACCTGACAAAGGTTCCCATTTGGCATTTATTGTGTCTGGGGTGTTTATTCAATCTAACTCCAGGTTGTCAATGAGGTGATATGTGTGTTATGTAATATGCACGTGGCAGCCCAGCAAGAGATTAATGATCAGTTGATTTACTTTTTTGTAAGTCAAAGGATTAACAGAAAATATATTGATTGATTAATCACTGTTATCTTGCACAGTTTATATGTCAAAAGTGAGTGTTTACATGTCTAGGGAATACTCATATTATGGCGTGAAGTGCCGATGTAAAAACAACATACTTTGTTCAAAGGGTTAACCGATAATACATTGATTGATTGCTCATTGTTATCTAACTCAATGTATTTTTTTAGGAACCGTGGACATTATGAAAATAGTTGTCACGTGGGCTTTCTCAGCCGACCTTTGATCGAGACTTGACACCTATGTGAAACACCTGAAACAATCTAAGTGATCAGTTGAGAAATGAACACGGGTTATAATATCCTGAAACAATATATATATTTTTAAATATTTGATTGTTACAGAGACACGTGACATCGAATAAGTTTCTTTGTAAAGCTGCAGACAGTCTCTTGGTGATGATATTAAACATAAAAATGTTTAGAATTCGTTGTCATGATAATACAGATGGACATATTTTTCAGTCAGTTTGTAAAATAACTGAATATTCAGGCAAATCAAATTTCCTAAGTGAAAATTTTGCACATTTTGACTGTAAAAATATAAACTCGATAAAATAAGCAATGCTCAGGAGAAATATTTACTTTGCGTTGCAAGTCAAAATAGTGTACCTACATTTCCTTATTATTTCCAAAACTGTACTTCATTTTGTTGATCAATATGACCATACGCCCTTATACTATCAATAAAAGTGACAAATGCGCTTACGAATTGCGCAGCACAGGTTGCGAACTAGTCTAGATTTCTGCTATATTATTAAAAACAATAACAAAGGCAACAACCAGTCCCCGGGAATTGCTTTAGATCAGTGTCCCTTTAAAATGTTTTTATTTTACATAAACCACTGCTCCAAAGTGAGCTGTGAACTAGCTGGACATGTTCAATGGTGTCTAACTCTGCAATAGTGTTGAACAGAGATGTGAGAAATCCAACTTTCTATCCAGGTAGACTGAGGTTAAAGAGCTGTGTGTTATAGCCTCTGATCCCATCCCCCCAAGATAGTAATGAGGCGGACCACAGGTTTCAGCCCTCCTGAGTCATACAGTGCAGTGACAAAATTCCGTCGGTCTCACGACTTTCAAAGTAAAATAAAAGAAATATTTAAGTTTTGAGTTTGAGAATTCAATTTATTTCATTCCCTTTAAGCAATACATATTGAACGACTGAGCCTATGTTCTTAAGTAGCTACATTTTGCACGGGTTCCAAACACATGTAATCAATGCTTGTGCAGTGAAAATAAGGAAAAAATATATATTTTAAACATTGTTTTCTTTATTTACTTTACATATGGATAAACACAATCTCCTGTTTCTTTCTTCTGTGTTATGTTTTAATTTTCTAATCAAGACTAATTTAAAGTGTGTGCTCCCTTTTACTTGGTGATGATATCTGAAAGCTTATCTAAGTAACACACTTATGAACTGACCAGGAACTCATCAATATGACATATGAATCAATATGACATATGAATCAATATGACATATGAATCAATATGACATATGAATCAATATGACCAATGAATCAATATGACATATGAACAAGATTACTTCTGAAGGGTATGTCTGATTATAAACTAACTGGGCTTGTTCAGCATCCCATGGGTGAGCATTTTCTGCCTCCTTACTTTGAGTACACAAACTGGAAATAATCATAATGAGAAATAGTCATAATGGGAAATGGGAAATAGTTACAATGGGACAATGGGAAACAGTCACAATGGGAAATAGTTACAATAGGAAACAGTCACAATGGGAAATAGTCACAATGGGAAATAGTTACAATGGAAAAACAGTCAAAGTAAGAAATAGTAATAAATGGACCATGTGCCTTTAGAAATGATTAATTATGTCAAGGAATATGATTTTTAAACGTGTTAGGAAAGTCTATCTTATTATGTCCCCAACAATATCAATTACAACATTATTCTGGTTAATCTGTTAATGTGAACTGATGGAAAGATATGATGGAACAGAGTTAGAGTTAAACAGGGTTGAACAGAGTTGAACAGAGCTAAGTCTTCATTTGTCATGGTATCTTCAGCAAAACCCTGTTCATCCAGGAAATGCACAGTAAATTCATCAATAGTAACAATTTCCGGATTAATGATTCACAAGTATGGGGAATATTCCTTTAAATATCTTAAGGTTCCCAGCGGTAACTGTACAGAAGGCAATGCTTCCAGATAAACAGAGTCCAGTCTACTGAGGTTTCACTGTACTGATTACTGTTGTGTTCAGTATCACATGACATATTGACATTTCAGCCAATGCACTCATATGAAGCATTAACACTGAATTCAGCACCTTCTCCTACACTGTCACCATGCATTCCTTCATTTTCACCTCTATTATATGTTTTATGTTATAACATTGAAAGTTTAGTAGAAGGATTATTATTGTATCATTGACTTAACATAAAGAGTGACAGAGAGAGTGGCCATCACTGTTGTTTGCTGGCTCAGTCAGTGTTAACAAGGCTGACTGATAACAAGATAATCCACAAGTAAAACACACTTGTATAGAGGTGAAATCAGGTGTACTCGTGGGGATGAAAGGGGGGGGGATTAACGTCAGACACCATCCAGTCATCTAAACCATAGTGGGTGATGTACGCAGTTTACAGTTAAAATACGTCCTTATAGCCTACAACACATACAAGATTATCATGACAGTGGTATGTTTCAAACGTTAGAACAGATGACAGGACATTTAGTGCATGGCTCACATCCTGTCGAGCTCACTCAAGCATGGGCTCGACATGTGAAATAGTTCTCAAACTACGCTAAAAAATGGGACTTACTTCACACACCCTGTTTAAATGAATTTCTCCTATTTCTGAAAATACAAAACTTCACTGTGTGAGAAGCATGTACCATGGGAATGAACAGGACATTACAAGGGAAAATATGCTGGATGAGTATGCAGTTCTTGCTTGTTTTGTGCTGCAGGCAGCATTATTCACCTCACCTTGTAAATAAAAAAAACATCAAAGCTGGACTAGGCTGACAAGGTGAGGATGTCATCAGTGGGTGTCTCCACTCACTAACTTAACATGTCCAGTAGATGGGACCATGTCCACCAGACTATCAGAAGGCTGACAAGGTGAGGATGTCATCAGTGGGTGCTTCCACTCACTGATGGGACCATGTCCCCTTGACTATCAGTCAGCTGACAAGGTGAGGATGTCATCAGTGGGATGTCTCCACTCACTAACTGTACATGTCCAGTAGATGGGACCATGTCAACAGGACCAACACCAGGCTGACAAGGTGAGGATGTCATCAGTGGGTGTCTCCACTCACTAACTTAACATGTCCAGTAGATGGGACCATGTCCACAGGACCATCACCAGGCTGACAAGGTGAGGATGTCATCAGTGGGTGTCTCCACTCACTAACTGTACATGTCCAGCAGATGGGACCATGTCCCCCAGACTATCAGAAGGCTGACAAGGTGAGGATGTCATCAGTGGGATGTCTCCACTCACTAACTGTACATGTCCAGTAGATGGGACCATGTCCACAGGACCAACACCAGGCTGACAAGGTGAGGATGTCATCAGTGGGATGTCTCCACTCACTAACTGTACATGTCCAGCAGATGGGACCATGTCCACAGGACCAACACCAGGCTGACAAGGTGAGGATGTCATCAGTGGGATGTCTCCACTCACTAACTGTACATGTCCAGCAGATGGGACCATGTCCCCCAGACTATCAGAAGGCTGACAAGGTGAGGATGTCATCAGTGGATGTCTCCACTCACTAACTGTACATGTCCAGCAGATGGGACCATGTCCCCCAGACTATCAGAAGGCTGACAAGGTGAGGATGTCATCAGTGGGTGTCTCCAATCCCTCCTACACTTGAACTGACAAACATGCCACAGAGAAACGCCTATGATGAATTCATCCACTTGAATGTCTCAATCAATATCAGTATTTGTACGGGTATGTTTATAGAGCTAGGGCCAATTTACAGAATATTGAAAAAACACTTTAAAGAATTCAAAACTAATATATTTTCAAGTTTTACATACACTGTAAAGGCCTGGGATACATTTTCTTCTGTTAATGTCTCCTTGCCTGATCAAATAAAGTATGACAGCATCTGTATGCAGGACAGTGTGGTTCCTGTAAGACATGCCTGCTTCCAGACTCACCTACACTTCAAAGGCATGGACGACGAAGGTTTCAGACTCATGGTCTTCAGTTATGTACAAATATTGATTTTTCAAAAACAAATTTTGGATGACACAGAAAAACCTTCAAATAATATTTTTCATCATAAATTTACACATAACTTGTATATTTAAACATTTGTCCTCTCCAAACAAACAATGATTCCGACAATGTCCTTATAAACAAAAATGTAATTAACGAAAGTTTAACCATACAAAAACAGTTTCAAGTTTACAAAGATATTCAACAAAAAAAGCTTTTGAGGAAAGTTTTTAAATGATTCGAGAGAAAATGTTCACAAAATCCCCACAGAGCTGAATGAACCATGTTAATAACATTTACTCTGTATATATGCTTTACAGCACACTGACTTCAGTGTGAAGCAACCACCCAAGACTCATTCATAAACCTTTCCTATTCTATCTACCAGCTAAATGATTGCATACAGGAAGGGTGGGGGGTAGAGGTGGGGGGGCATGAGGCAGGGGGAACAGCACCACAATGGTGGGGGGGCCTCAGGAAGGGGTCATGTGTAAGGGGGGCATTGTATATTCGAGTTGTTAGGGGCTTTTCTAATCCCTTTCATGTGCTGAAGATTAATCATAAGTCATTCCAGGGCCAGACATAGGCCATTATCATCCATAACTGTATACAACAGCCCCATCTAGTGGCTGGCAGAGGTAGCACTGTATATTACCACTTTAATATACATCTGACACATCACAGAATAATGGCCACCTCGATCTGAAACTGTTTAGCTTATGACAAGCGCTCGAAAACACTTTATAGTGGCCATGACGACTTTCTGTCACTGCCATAAGCCACCTATGGTAATGAGAATTATGGCCAATCTGGACACAGCACAAGGCTGCCAGAGGACCCTTAGAATCATGTTCATAATATCCGTAATTCATTAGAACACTACTATTAAACATTAATATGGATAATAGCAGTTAGAGCTTGTTCTGACTTCATAATTTCTGCTTGTTTTTAAAGGACATTTATTTTCCATTAGTTGTTTTACATAACCGACCGACCGACAAAACTTAAATCCTAAAAAGATTAAATGACTTACGACAATGGTTTTGGAGCCAACTCCTTATCAGGTTTTGCAATTAGGTGAATATATCCATATTTGAAGCATCATTGAAATAGCAGCGGGGACTACAAAGGCCTCACACATCAACATCCCATGCATGGCTTCAAACCAGTTATATGTCATGAGCAAACACACTAACCAATGAACTACTTTACACCAGGCTGCAGTGAACATATAACTTAGACTAACACATAATATATGTGAGGATGAACAAAACGGTGTCAGTTTCACATAGGACAAGATTTCCAGAAATATTGTGGATATGTTGCTTCTGAATGATCATCTCATACTGTTACTTGCAGGATGTGCTGATCCCTTAACACAGTTGCAGTTTTCTTTGAAGTGGTCATAAGTGTAAGCAAGTTAGCTCAATATGTCTCACACTGCAATGCTAGGGTTATACAAATGCTATAATACCAACACACTCTGCCCCTAAAGATGACTATAGCTTGGCTAAAAAGGCAGTACTTTCATTCAATTAGGATTTTACACAAATTGCACCCTTGATCACAGGATAATACAGGCAATTTTCTTGTGAAGATTTCGTCCGCTTTAGTTAGACATGCTCTGTACACCGACTGATGTCAAAGGTCATCAGGGCTTGGTAAACTCCTTACAGCATGTGCTTAAAGTTTTTGTCGGTAACGTAATGTGCAAGTCCATTTGCAAGTTAAGAATGTTGAAACCTGAATCTTGCAGTCCGACTTCAAAGGCTTGACTCAACAAAGTGTGACATTATCATGAATTATCCTCAATCTGAAATGATCTAGGTATTCAACTGACACGGCAGATTTCATTGAAGTCAGTACATAAAGCAGGCTACCACCATCATCATACCATAAACTTTGTTTTATCCTGCTAATGGTATAATGTCTTCACACAGAGCAGACCTGTCAAAGGGCAGATTTCGATACAGAAAGTGCACCACTCTCCCAGTGCCAACACCTGCCTGTGCCCCAGCTCGGAACTCGAAGGCCCTTCTCAATACTGACACAATCTCAGGAGCATTCATCTCACCATTGCTGATGGATTTGGGATTTTCCCCCCCAAATATGTTAAACCAATGCCTTTTTTTTGTCAAAACCTAACTGACAATGAAATGAATAAAAGAGTGATGTATGGTGTTTAATGCACTAAGCAATATTTAAGCTTTATGACAATGGTCTGTCAATCAAGTGACTGATATTATGAGCAACGGTCCATACCATAGGGGTACAATGGCACACACTCAACAAAGTCACCCAGCCTGACCACTTGATCCATTTTGTCTAAAGCGACCTTGCTCATATCTGGTTCAGACTTGATTAATTAATGGGTGTATTAAACAAGAAACAAAACCAACTAGAAATCAACCTGTGCACTACATGTAGAGAGAAAGTTAGGTATTACGCCACTATATATACCAGCAACTTGAAGCAGTATGATGGGGACACCTGACATGGGCTATACACATTTCCCCATGTGGGGAATCAAAACATAGACTTCAGGAAACACTTATCACAAGGCTACCTCACCAACCCATACATGAAAAACTGTTACATAGTACATAATACTCACTTATTACATTGGGGGAGGGGAAGGCACTTTAAAGCACTTTATATTTTATCATAAAATGTCCATTTTTTCAAGACCCTCCCCAGGAGACAGTCATTTTTTGGTGACCCTCCCCTGATTCCCTCGGATCCATCCAGTCCCCATAATAAATGACCAGTCCCTTACCACAAAGACAGTATATCAACATGTTCCACCTAGTTGCAAGTAAATCACCATGATATAACTGTCAAGGAATAGTCAGTAGGTATACACCCTTACGTTCCTACTCCCAGTTTATATGACATAGAGCAGAGCCAGACTCTCAATGGTGGCCACATTCTGTCAGAATTAATGTCAGTGTTAGTATACTCTGTCAGAAATGTATTAGTAACTCCCATCTATCAGGATAAACGTCACACTCATTCCAGGGGCTTGTCACCTTGAAAGAAGCGCAACACTGTGAAGTCATGATTTAAATATGGACCATTGCCACAGAGCAGTCATACTTTAACTGTTTCTTTTGATGCACAGATATAAAAGAGAATGATGTATTCTCATTCCACATTACTCTGAAATACATTGTACATGTTATGTCATAAATATTGAATTGTACACACTGTTTAAATGTCCTCATCTTTATCATGCGTACATAGTTGGGTATTAAGACTTGCAAATGTGAGTAAACACTGCAAGCTGATTAAGTGAAAAAATTGTCACATGGGATTTGAAGTTTGGAGAAAGATAATCAAGAATCAAGAATCAGGAACTTTATTGCACAGAACACCCCCAAAATGCACTGCACAAACGAGCTGCATTTTGAAGTTAATATCATTGAAAAAACATGAAAGGCAAATATACATATGATGTACATTATGCAGAGATATTGCATATTATTATTAAACAGAATACATAAAGCTTTATATATGTCATTAGCTGATTGATGACATACACATAATGAAGTAATGAAGTGATAAGTCACAATAGTTTCATTTAAGAATAACATCATATCTAAAAGATATTTCCTTTTATAAACATGTCAGAGAAAAAAATTGTCAAGTGTTTTGCTTTTTCCGAGCACGGATTAAAGACACTTGCAAACATTTTGTCACCATTTTGACACTTTAATTAATCTACTGTCTGAAGAAGTAACTGTTTCCTTATTATAGATTGGACAGTACAGAAGAAAGTGTTTTTCATCGTCTACTTTGTTTAGGTCGCTGATTTTGCACAATCTTTGCTCAGCAGGCGTTTTAGTGTATCTGCCTCCACCTTCTATTTCCAGATTGTGGCAACTGAGTCTCACTTTAGTTAGCGCTAATCTATGATCCTTGCATTGAATGAGTGAGTTAAATGCAATGTCATGTGGCTGGCAATATCTCAGCCATGTAGCGATGAGCTGGAGTGCCAATCCAGGTATCTGAACTAATACAGGTGTAGGAAAAGGTTGAACAGTGTCTTCAGCCAGCAGACATGAATACTTCAGTCTTCATATGAAATATGAAATTTGCTACATATTTGACAGAATGTATAATTACTTCTATTAATTTTCCTCTGCACAGCTCAAGGCATTTTCTAGATTATTTTTATTCATAAAATAATATATTCCACAGTCATGGTGCAGGACTAATGAAACTGCTGTATTCTAAGATATAGTCATTCCTTATCAAAGATAAACTCCATAAAATCACCCTGCTTTTTGTATCTATTACATTGATAAACATATTGCCTTCAGGTTTGCAGGTATTATTGACCATTTGATACCTAATATTGCCTTTGAATCTAAGTTGCTTGTACGCTAGTGAGTTCGCCTGAATCAGGAAGAAACATCCCAACATTGTTGATGTGAAGCCCACCCTAGTAGGAACCGTCACATAAAGACCTTTTGAGCTCTAAATGAGCACAGCCCCTCACATAAATGCATCTAAGCCTCTATAATTACTGGGGTAACACAGCAATGGAAATGTCAATTAGAAACCTACGGAATGATCCTGCAGTGGCTGCAGGCAAGATGTTAAGAGATATCATCAATAACCACCCAGAACGGCAGTCATCTCCTTCACCCCTTCAATGACAGCCATCTTGGATCTCTTTCTACAATGTATTTTTTCACTGCACTGTGTGCCATCCTGATCTCAATGCTTCATTCAGACTTCATAAACTATTCCCAAGTTTGTTTTCATTTCATTATGAAGAGCACATGTGCATTACAATACACATTGGAAGCTGTTTGGAACCCAAAGACCTGCAATTTTAGGTCATCAACCCTGAGCATAATAACTAACAATGACTGATAGCGACTCTCATGCCAGGCTTTCATTAACATTTAGCTCTACTTTACTGATGAAAATGTTCAAAGGTGTTTCATAACATCTAATTATGGGTGATTTAATCCTCTTGTTAGATTCCATAACACATTTAGTTTCTAAAGCAATGTAACTTTCATTCATACTAACTGATCATAGATTATGTGTCCAAAGTGAGAAAGTGAGATTCTGCACCATTTTCCAGTAATATCACGGCGGGGGACACCAGAAAGGCTCTTCACACATTTTACTGATGTGGGCAATGGAACTCGAGATTTCAGCATGAGCAGTAAATGCTTTTAGGCTACTTCACCACCTTGTTCTGTGATGAAAGGAAACAAATGCAAAGATCTTTTGAGAAACAAAGACCTCAAATTTTGACTTGGGTTAATTTACATCTATAAAATATGCAGTTACTTCCGTTGAGTTAAAGATGAACTTGGTCTCATCTATCAACTAACAAAATAAAAATCCTGTTTTGTACATCTGCTGTGCTCTTTAACAAGCCTTGGTGACCTTTAGGGAGACTGTGAGGAGGCTCAGCATGTTAATATTTGGTCAACGACAGACAGGCCGGCCCTATGTAGCCCTGCCAAATTGCCTGAGAAAACAGTTGTTGTGCTGTCACCCACATATGGACATGGTAAATGCATGTCTAATGACATACTCCAGCGGATGTCAAGTCCATGTGGGTATCTGGTTGTGTGGGAGAGCCTGCCATTCAAGTCACTTGTTGAAGGACAACATGAAATTTGTCTGTGGACTATCACTATTTTGATGGTGCTAGAATCCAAAGCAAATTTCCAGGTTGCTACAACACTAACATGCCTCAAGGTGCATGTGCATAGAGTGTACATGAGAACAGAGAGGGGTTTGGCAGGAGTCGCATACATTTCAGGCGGGGCAGGATTGGGGGGGATTGGGAGTAAAGGGATGGGTGGATGATGAGTGAAGCGGAGTGATGGTGTGGCAGGTGTTTTTTGGGTGGAATGCGTGGATGGTATTTAAAGGGGGTGGAGAGGGAGGCCCAGTGGCTGGTGGGTGGTGTTGATTCAGGGGTGGAGTGGAGTCAGGGGGTGAGGGCTGATGGGTGGAGTAGAGTCGGGGTGAGGGCTGATGGGTGGAGTGGAGTCACGGGGTGAGGGTTGATGGGTGGAGTGGAGTCAGGGGGTGAGAGCTGATGGGTGGAGTAGAGTCAGGGGGTGCGGGCTGATGGGTGGAGTGGAGTCACGGGGTGAGGGTTGATGGGTGGAGTGGAGTCAGGGGGTGGGTGGCTGGTGGGTGGGGTGGAGTCACGGGGTGAGGGCTGATGGGTGGGGTGGAGTCAGGGGGTGTGGGCTGATGGGTGGGGTGGAGTCACAGGGTGCGGGCTGATGGGTGGGTTGGAGTCACGGGGTGAGGGTTGATGGATGGAGTGGAGTCAGGGGGTGAGGGCTGATGGGTGGAGTGAAGTCACGGGGTGAGGGTTGATGGGTGGGGTGGAGTCAGGGGGTGGGTGGCTGGTGGGTGGGGTGGAGTCACGGGGTGAGGGCTGATGGGTGGGGTGGAGTCACGGGGTGAGGGTTGATGAATGGAGTGGAGTCAGGGGGTGGGTGGCTGGTGGGTGGGGTGGAGTCACGGGGTGAGGGCTGATGGGTGGGGTGGAGTCAGGGGGTGCGGGCTGATGGGTGGAGTAGAGTCAGGGGGAGGGTGGCTGGTTGGCGGAGTAGAGTCACGGGGTGAGGGCTGATGGGTGGAGTGGAGTCACGGGGTGAGGGTTGATGGGTGGAGTGGAGTCAGGGGGTGGGTGGCTGGTGGGTGGGGTGGAGTCACGGGGTGAGGGCTGATGGGTGGGGTGGAGTCAGGGGGTGCGGGCTGATGGCTGGAATGGAGTCAGGGGAGGGTGGCTGGTGGGTGGAGTGGAGTCAGGGGGTGCGGGCTAATGGGTGGAGTGGAGTCACGGGGTGGGTGGCTGGTTGGCGGGGTGGAGTTAGGGGGTGAGGGCTAATAGGTATGTGATGGGTGGGGTGGAGTGAGGGCGTAAGAGGTTGTACTATCCAGTGACGTCAGGTGATACCTGTCACATCCAATACATATGTAAATAAGACAAATTGCATTTGAATATAATTACAAATGAGACAAGATTTTTATACTTCTTAGTTTACAGATGTTTTATTTGCAAATACTGCTTGGTAGCTGGGAAAAAATAAAACAAAAAAGACATTTCAGATTATTATTTTTCTCCTTCAAAGAGATGTCTGACAATGCCATATGTGCATTGTTAATAAGTCTTATCTCATTGTTTAACCTACTGTAATCTATTGTCTTGCAGTGGAAACCTATTGTACAATGTATGCACAATTGTGGTGAACAGTCAGAAATTGAACATACATGCATAACACAAAGACTTCATGTTATATTCCACTGTAATAATATCAAACTTGTTCAGTATGAGCATTATACTTACATATCAAAATGGTGACACACTTATTAACAAAGATTCACAAAGTATTAGAATAATTAAATTTGATGTATAGCACTTAAGGATAAGGTCACACAATCTTCTCTACAAGATGATCTTTAACTTCGTGCGTAAATAAATTGGGTAATGTTAACCCTCCGATTTAATTGTTTCCCTCCTTAATCGGTAGTCCAGATGTTCAATCTCGAAGATACCTAGTTTAAACTGTGTTGAACAAAGTGTCAAACACTCACGTGATTAGTTAACAATGTCAAGGTTGTGTTCTTGCGATAAAACCTTTTTTCCTTTTTGAAGTGACAACAGTTTCCAAATGAGCATGCAGACATGAAGTGTCTTCGCTGAACGTCCTCCCCCCCTGCAGGTTCTGTTGACTTGGTGCAGATAGGGACGACTCACATGGACTAGTTATCTACTTCAGATGTACTCTTTGTTTCCCTTAACTGGAAACACTTGGCAGACAGAAGTCCAATGTGAGAACTCTCCAAGCCTGACACCTTGTGTCAAGAAGTCGACTTTAATCTTGTTACCAAACATTATCAAAGTCTTCCTTGACATCCTACATTTGGGAAAAGTTGTGCAGTAAGCATCCTGAGGATCACCCACTTCTTAGAGGGGCAGAAAGAGTTCGGTGCTATGGTCTCAGATCACATAGGATGGGGAGCATTTACATGAAATATGTATGATCAATTAACAGAGAGATGATATGACATTCACTGTTCTTGATGAAAGTGTGTGAGTTGGGTTTAATGCTGCTTTGAACAGTTTGTCAGGAAGATCATGTCATGTCAGATTGAAGGGAAAGTGTTGGAGGGAAGGCAGAGCATGGAGTCACCTCACACATTACATCCTTACCTTGTCAACTGCACAGATCTGAGAGTTTACCAACTGGTGAAACCAGAGCATGGGTAAAACAAAAAGAAAACTTTATTGCACATAAACAAACACAGTCGGCTGGGGTTCAAAGCAGGCAACACACCATATGATCTCCTCAAGTGGACAAAACCCATGTCTCCACAGGTCCCCGGAATCTGGTCAGACAAAGCTGATAGTTAGCAACTGCAAACTAGTCCCAGTGAAGGTTGCAAGTGGTGGGTGAGCCTTGCTGTTCAGACAAATGTAAGCAAGTACATGCTTCAGACAGCAGGACATCAGTTGCATCAGAGAGATGGCCAATGATTAGGAACAGTATTTGAATATATCACAGCATGTGTGCTGGATATGCAAGGAAAACCAGACTTGAAACCCATGAGCATGGGTATGGTGCGAAGGATCATAAATGGGTCATGACTTTGCACAGTCACATCACCAGATCCCCAGTAGCTACAAGCTTGAACTAACAGCTGGTGGTCGACAGTGTGAGCTAGTCTTCCATGGGGCTACATATTTATACAGCAGACACTGTGCACCCCAGTAGCTACAAGCTTGATCTAGAACACCTGGTGGTCGGTGGTGTGAGCTAGTCTGCTATGGGGTTATATATTAATACAGCAGACATTGTGATCCTCCAAATTTACACCTTTTGTCACCAATGATGATTCCTAAAGATCTAGACCACCTAAGAACCACAAAAGGGTTGGCAGCAGGTCACAACTGATTGTAGACCATATAGGGTTCAGTTATCATGCAAACATATGCCAGTCATTCATGTTATCTTGACATCAAAACCTTCCAGAGTGATGGCATATGTGTCTCACAGCTATAGAGTTCATGTAAAAAGAGAGTGCCAGGGGAAATTACTGATAACTTTTGTATATTTCAATGTTTATTAATATGTGTTTTCAGATTTATGGATGTTTTTGAGTGCTTGATGCTTAGCAATTTTTTTAAACCCTTGGATATGTTGTCAGTAACAAACTAAACTTAATTATCACTGGGTACCAAAAATGTAGATCAATTCACAGCACTACTACAAGAGCATAAGATCAAGTCATCATGCTGGACTAAACTGGTTCATGTTTGTGAGAGATCTGACCACTGCTGCTGCCTCCACCTCATGACTGAGTGTCAGAACAGGGTATCATTACACCCTAGCCCTTTTACCTGATTGTTACAACAATGTTATAAGAAGCTATGTGATATAATGTAGACTGAACAAATGGGCTATAACTCCTATATCAGATCAGATTAAGTGTATAAGCTGCCACCTGTCAGTAGGAATCACAATCCATGTATGCACTGATAAATCCACTGACATGATCATATTGGCATGGTATACACACCTGTTGCAACAAATGTACAATAAATCCTTGGTTTAACACTCTACCTCACAAATACACTTCCAAACAATGGAATACTAATGGTCCTTGGCAGTGTTTCAAGTAAAGCATGCAAATGGGAGAGGGAAGCTGAGATTTTTTGTTAAACACAGAATATGTTTTTGGCAATTATTTTCTCTCTGAAAGGAGTGAGTATGGTTTACATTGTACCCATGTGGGGAACCGAACCCAGGCCTTTGGCATGACGAGTGAATAATTAACCACTTGGCTACCCCATCGCCCCTCTCTGAAAGGAGGAACCATACAATTTACAAACGAATTACAATTCGGCATTTTTTCATGAGCAGTCAGGATTGTTCTAAGAACTGAGTGCAAATTAATACTTTTTCTATTTTTTTTCTGAAAGATGTTTTTTTTTAAATCTCACGTTGCCTACAGATTATCTAATGGTCTGTATCTAACTGACATCTTTTGGGGGTAATTAACCTTATTACAGGAAAAGCCTCCTAATTAATTAAGCTTTAGATAAGATAAGATAAGATAAGTTAAGATAATATTTATTGCAGAAATGTTCCATTACGGGACAGACAAGGCATTATGATTCATATATACATATATACAGACATATATCAGGAGTCTCAGGAGAAGAGGACATGAGGTGAAAACAAGATTATTGCACTTATACAGTGACATGCATGCTCATCTTATAACACCTTTTTTGTTATGATGCGGCTGAGGATTGAACCACCGACCTTCCGCTATCCAAGCAGATGCTCTGTCCACGAGACCACGGATGCTGTTCCTCAGTAGTGAGACAGCTATCTCTTTAGGAGCAGGCTTGATTACCAGCAAACCTTCTCTTTTGGCTATCAGTGTTACACATTCATTGAAAACCATAACTTCACATAGTTTGGAAACAAAACTGTACAGTTGTTTATTCAAAACTTCAGAATATTTTTAATTTCACAACAATCTTCCTTTATTGTCAGACAGGAATAGCAGTTTGGGGTCTAATACTTTCTCGACAGGCTGCCTCACGTCCAGATCCCACTACCTAATGAAGTCAATTTGTCTCCTCAGAAACTCCCAGTTGAGAGAACCACATTGCCAACAGCATGTTAAACAGGTGTATTGTGGAGGATAATGCAGAAATCAAACATTTCCTGACTACAACAAAGTTGAATGTGATAGGGTATTGGCCAGGTCAATTGTTGGCTGAAATGAGCTTGTGAGTGTCAATTGGGTTGGGCCATGCCATGTGCTGTGGAGCAGGTCAGTGGGAGGTCACATGGATCCATGACAATATCAAAGTTATGAAGTGAAGAAAACATACAGGATAACTAGATTTTTGTAGTCGACCCAAACCATTTCTTCTCGTTCCATGGATTTTCATGAATCCCTCCCTTCCACCCTTTAAACCCACCCCCACCAAAACATTGTACTTCCAATTTCCACCCATCCAAAAAGAGGGTAGGTAAAAGTGTCTTTGGTCTTTTTTTTCTTCCTTTTCACTTTTCTTTGAGAAACAGTAATTTGATATGTGTCAGTAAAGCCTGCCTTCAAAAAAAGATAATCACTGGTTAAATGACTCTTGTGAAGTACAACAAATATACGCGTGTATGAACCACAGACAATACCATGATGGGAATAAAATATAAGCCATGGTGTTACTCAAGAAAAACAATAATATAGTTTTGGCAGCACTGCAATTAGGGTCCGTCAGAAAACTGGGGAGATTTACGCAGCTTTTAGCAATATTCCAGCCATATCACGGCAGGGGACACCAGAAAATGAGCTTCACACATTGTACCCATGTGGGGATTCAAACCCAGAGCTTCGATGTGACGAACGAATGCTTTAACCACTAAGCTATCCCACCGTCCTCATTTGCTATGTAAGCTTCAAGCCTGAATATATACGGTAACAAAATAAACATATTACCCTCGTGAGTGGACAAAATAATGTGTGAATGTCCTGATAGATGAAGATGGTGACATCTTTACCTAAATAAAGCAGGTATAGGTCCAGGGTATAGGTCCTAATGGAATGGAGATACTCATAAAATGGATTATCAGGATGCATGCCACCACGTAGGAGGAAAATCAGGTTCAAACTCAAGTTATTTCATTCAAACACTTGTAATTTATGCAAAATGTAAGGCAGGCTTAGAATAAAAAATATATAATTAAATGTAATTTTGCATAAAGATCAATATACACGCAGAACTATCTCAGTACATTTTGGACACTTCTGTACACACCTGTATTCATGAAATGGGCATGTGACTTGTCAATCAACCAATAGCGTTTTCTTAATCTTTCATTTAAACAGCTGAAAAATGCTTCTCTGACATGCACTGTTTTAGTACACCAACAAGTGTAACAATCCTTCGCCATAGGATAAATCAAAATACCATATATCGCAGTGTATGAAGCGACCCCACGTAAAGACGACCCCCCTATACACGCCTTAAAACTCAATCCAAAATCCTATAATCAGTCTATAAAGCGACCTGGAATGAAGCACATCACAAGCGCGCACACAAACCTTATATTTGAAATAAAAACATGTTATCAATGTATTTGTTACCCATCAACTCATAAATACATCTCACTAGTAATATTTGTTTGTTTGTTGTTTAATGCTGCCCTCAGCAATATTCCAGCTGTATGACGGACTCACCAGTAATAAAACTGCAAGTATGTTAGGATATTCTTTACTTCACAGAAAATCAGAATCCCATCTACTTGTATTCGCAATAGGCTGTAAAACACAACAGAACTCAAGAATAAGACCCTATCCAGTGTGGATCATTCATTATACCCTAACTTTGATATTGTTACCAATAATCAAGAATTTTTTATTGTACAGAACACCCTCGTAGGGCAGGGTACAAACTATCTACATATGGACATAAAAATAACTATAAACATAAGAGGTAGATATACATAATGTACATTATATATATATATATAAATATTACATCTAATTTCATTCATAGTGTATAAACATTTATATATATATATCATGAGGTGGCTGGCAGCGTGTACTTTAATGATGCTGATACTGTATAGATAGGACATAATAATCATAAGGTCATATCTAGATGTTGTCTATAAGAGAGGTTCTTTTAATAAACATGTCGGAGATAATTTGTGAAACATATTTTGCTCTTTCTGGACAGGGGTTCAGGATATTTGCTAGGACCAATATGTCACCTGCAATATGTGATGAGCCATTAAACCATCTTCCTCATGTAAATGGTAATCAATTACAGATCAACATCACAGAATTAACATTTCAAAGAAAACAAATTAAAATGGAGCACGAACTCTTCTACATTAAAATCTTCCTCCAAGAGCATTTTCATAATATACAATAATTCATCTCTTTCCACAAGACATGGTTTTTTTCTGGATAATTTTTATTCAGGTACAATGGAGAGGTTTGAAGACATTATCCCATGCAGATGAAAGGATAGCTTAATTGCTGTAAGGGGTTCGTAACAGTGACATCAAAAGTTTTCATGTCATTACACTCTGCCTCCATCTTCCAATAGACCCTGTATGTAGAGCTATCATGTGAATTGATATGTTTGTGTGTCATAAAAAGCATCAATAGTATGTCAAAATGCGTGCAACCCCACTCCATCGCCATGATGACAGGATAATGAAGCAGCGTGATACGTTAATTACCACGCAGGATAACAGACGAGACCGACATCAGACACCAAAAGTAATCATAGTAAATGCAGGTAGGTATAACGATCGTAACCCCCGACACAACTTGCAAATTTGCCGGCTTTTATCTCAGCATACTGCCATAAACTTACGCTACATGTCAGCGACTATCAAACCCGGAGACATGTCGGACTCCACACTAACACAGTCGACACAATCGACACAATTGTTATTGTCGTGCACACTCTGATAGTGGCTTCTGAATCACAGCCTGTTCATCGAAACAGATTACCTGTTTGGTGTCAGGTCGTCCCACTCCAACATCAGTCTCCATCTATCTTAACTGTCATTTTTTCAAAGACGTTTAAGCAATGATGGACTAATGTGCTCCTCCGTTCTGGCCAGTTAACAGGGGTCTTCTGTCCCGGAGAACTACACAAGGTGCTTAGCTGATGAAACACCACTGACTGACAATGGCATATTGTGGCCCAGCAGGTTTTTTAACAAAAAAATGATAAATGCAGCCTTGACAATGATTCAGGCTTTATTGAAACATACACAAAAATCTTCATCAGATAATCCACAAAAGTTCAAACATAGACATATACATCATGGTACATGATGGCTTAAGTTGCTTTCATGTTTGAGGTCCATTTCTAAAGACTGCCACAAAAATATGGGCCATTCAGAGGATATGGTGGGTCATAATTAAGAAGCCCACTTACACGAGAAAATGTATTTGTTTTTTCTTTTGTGATACAAATAAATGTCACATGACCCTCAAATATCCATCTCCCTTTCACAACACCTCCATTTCACATCACCACCCTCCCCCCCCCCCCCCCCCCCACCCCCCACCCCCACAACAGCCCTTTCCACAACAACTCTTTCCATAACAACCCTTCCAACAACAGCCCTTCCCACAAAAACCCTTCCCAAAACAGCCCTTCCAACAACAGCCCTTTCCACAACAGGCTTTCCCACAACAATCCTTCCCACAACAACTCCTCTCACATCAAACAACTCTCCCTTCCAGTACAATTGTTGTATAATTTATACACACAAGCTTATAGGTACCAACCATACATGATCATTCTGCAGACAACTTTTGGAATTATTGTATATATGTTGAGACCCGTGAAGATTCCGGGGTAGAATAGGTCTTCAGCAACCCATGCATGCCGTAAAAAGCGACTATGCTTGTCGTAAAAGGCGACTAACGGGATTGGGTGGTCAGGCTCGCGGACTTGGTTGATGCATGTCATCGATCCCAATTACGTGGATCGATGCTCATGATGTCAATCACTGGATTGTCTGGTCCAGACTCGATTATTTACAGACCACCGTCATATAGCTGTAATATTGATGAGTGCGGCGCTAAACAACCAACCAACCAACCAATGTATATATGTTGACCACTTTTATGTCCTTCAATGTGACATCACAAAAACAAAGGGAGACAACATCGGCAACATTGTTTCAATTGTCCACAAAAACAAAGGGAGACAACATTGGCAACATCAATGTTTACATTGACCACTTTCAGCTGTTGGATAATATCCTATCAACCATCCCTATTACAGTATATGCGTGAAAAAACTTGTGAATCGCTCCTTTGTGACACAGAACTAAGTAAGCATCAGAGGGTATATAACTCTGGTTGTGGCCTGGACCATGAGTGCTTGTATACCTCGTGTCTATCATTATCACCTCCATTGTTATGTAATCCCAGCTTAGCTGCTCTCCAACACTTCATGTATACGCCTCATGCACCCAGCATCTTCTTACACACACAAAATGAGAAAACACTTGCTCACGTTTCAAAATTTCTATTGGCCTTTCTTTATATTGCTTCCCACCACTTGTGCTAAGGGTTCTTTGATGTGTCCATTTTTTGACTGGGATTACTTTTCTCTGTCCAGGAATAGTGTATCTTTAAGCTGCGAGGCTTGTTACACCATGTTGACAAAGGATATGTAATCTCCTGGGATGGGTTGTCCCCCCTTGTTCCTGTACCACGTTGCCATCACAACACATTCAGGCAATATATCCTCCACCGAAATGTTGTTACATATGTTTTCTAACAAAACAAATGATTTATTTCAAGATTATGAAACATATTGAGTGTTTAACAAAACAACATTTGGTAGCAAATGAAAACATGTGCTTTTCCCCCCGAGAGAGTTTAAGTCCATGCCAGTCTAAGGCAATCTAATTAAAATCAGATCTTTTACTCCGATATGATACCTCTTTGTACAGATCTGAGGACACTTCCATAGAAGGTCACATCAGGGGAACCCTGAGTGAACCAAATCTAAAAAAAGATGCATGGGTTCTTGAGACAATCAGATGTCAGCTTAAAATGATTAGGCTTCATTTTCCTAACCTCAATTCAGAAATTTCAAACTTAACAAGAAAACTCACACAGAAGACAAGATTCCTTCAATGTAATACCCTATTGGATGTAAATGCCATGCCACTTAGAAACAAACAGGGTGCATAAAATATCCACAACAACCAAATGACATGGCCTTTATCATTTGCATTCAGAACTGGCCAAAACATATTTTTGAAAATACAGAAATCAGATATGGTGGTATAAAGGTTTTGGTGATGTTTACTGAGAAATTAGAAGCCTCAACACTGATTAGTTGATAAGATTGAGTTTAAGCCATATTGAAACATCACCATGCTTCTGGTCCGAGTGAGTGGCTTGGCTATCTCACTGCCACACAATTAGCAAACACCTTAAGAACTGGCCATGAAGAGAGTTCAATGTTAAATCTTACAGAAAAGCAAGCAATGTATAATTCAGTTCAATATTAAGGCAATTTACTTTCCATTTACATTCAAAACACTTTCACCTAATTATTGTTAATAACATTTACCTCATCAAAATAATGTCTTCAAGAAATCATTAAAACCTCAGACTTCTGTTTTGATCTGATTTCAATGTGAAGTTCTTAGCTTTCACAAGGAACTGCCTGTTTTTGAAGTAGCAGTTTTATTGCAAAAGATAGCAACGTCATATGAATGGATGTCTAAATGACTGGATGATAGCACTGAATGCAGTTGCCAATCACCGCTGCAAATGAGTCTGGCAGATATCATCACAGATGGGCGGCCATGCTCACGCCTCCAGGATAATGCTCAAAATTGGCGGTAATTGCCGATTACTTGCAGGTTTCAAACCAGGTTCTGCTCCACAGATAACTGCTGACTTGTGGGTAATCATTCCCTGGCACAGCCCTTCATGGAGTCAGGCATGGATACACTGCAGATTGGCCATGAATCCTAAAGTGCAAACTACTCCCTTGGAATTCAACTTTTCAAACACAGGAGCAGATCTTATAGCGGGCACATCTTTCACAGGTGGTTCCAAGGTATTGGGAGATATTCATCCTAATACAAAAGCATACTGCAGTGAGTGAGGGGGGGGGGGGGGGGGGGGGGGGGGAGGAATGAGAGGGGGAGAAAAAAAGAAAAGGAAGTTAGTTATATTCTGCCACCTTGTAAAACCAACCTCCATTTGGATCTGCAAGAATTCTTTGACCCAATATCTAAATAGATTAATCAAAGCAAAGAGTCATTTGCTCAGATCAATGATTTGTAGATAATATCTTCTAAGAAATGTTTGTTCCTCATTGTGCATCTGGGTTTTCTTCTTTTCATATAACTTCCATTCACCTCAGCTCTTCTGGCTCCCATCCAGCAGTATATAAATAAAACGCCATTGTGCCTTACAAGTGCTAAAGAATTTTATCATCCAGAGAGTGATCAATGATATTTACGATGAGCCACTTCGTCTACATATAACAACTGCTCTCAGACAAAGAGAGGAGTGAGTGAGTATTGTTTTACGCTGCTATTAGCAATATTCCAGCAATATCAGGGCGGGGGACACCAGAAATGGGCTTCACACATTGTACCCATGTCGGGAATCGAACCCGGGTCTTCAGCGTGACGAGCCAACGCTTTAACCACTAGGCTACCCGACCGCCCCTACGAAGAGAGGAGAAAGTGAGACAGTGCAGGTCTATTGCATAGGTTCTGGGAAATAGTGCAACCAAGCACATGGACAAGGTATGTTCCAAGATAACAGGAAATATGTATAATCAAGAAATATGTGAAATGTCAGATTCACTCCGTAAATATATACCGGTAGAGGATTCCTCAAATTTGATATCACATAGGATCTAAGAATTAATGCAAAAAAGCACATATATACAGGTTATAGGACAATCAGCAGATATATCATGCTGGCTTGAGACAGGAAGACAATGTACCAATCTGACAATTTTCCAACATGCATGGGCCAGGTTACGGACCCATTCTGTAGAATGTCACACGAACATACAACATGGTCGCCGTCTGTTAACTAAGACGACTTGTTTAAGAGTATACACTCCACTTTAGAATAGTTTTACAAACATTCACACATCAACAATGAGTTAGTTTGAAAATTAAATGTTGTTTACCAAAAAATAAAAAACAAGATGCCTGACACACCATGTGATGTTGATGTAAACTGTTAACCAATCTCAATGTCTACGTCAATTCAGTGTACACAGCAGCATCTTCAGCATGCTATGAGATGCACACATCACATGCCCTACAGCCAAGACATAATGAAACTACACTTAAGGATCTCATGTAAACAGTCAGCTCCATAAAACAACTAATTATCAAATTCTGGTAGAAAGGTAAACCATTTAAGCAGCATGAGCACTTAAGCAGGCCAGGCACGAAGCACATGTGGCTGCTGTACACAATACAAGCTAAGTTGCCAGACTGATAGAGTGATCTTCAGGTACACTGCAAGAATCCTATGTCTTGCCAACAATGAATTCCAACACTTCACCAACATACATAAAGAAACACGCAACAGGTGTCATGATGCAGCCAGCACTTCCGCCAGACGCTTGCTTCCTCCAGACATCACATGCAATCAGGGACTACGTCTTGTACAAAGGTGTTGGAAAGCAAAAAAAAGAGAAATATGCATGATCGAAATGAGCTGAAAATAAACAGATTCTCCATGCCTGAGATTCACAGACAGTTAAATGGTCAATTATGCCAGCTCATGACACCAACACACCTACTTTGGTGTGGAACGGAGTCAGAAGAATCTGGGTTTATACCCTGGGACTGATACCTGTGAACTGAAGTGGAGGATCTGCAAGGAATGTCCACCTACTGGAGCAGCAGAGACCTTCATGCGGAGGAGTAACCTGGGTTTGTATCCTGGGGACCAATTTGGGGGGGTCTGGTGGATGATCTGCAAGGTATTTCCACCTACTGGAGGGGAGGGTATCTAGATGTGTAGATATCTTAAGACCATAAATCTGAGGTGGTTGGACTACAGGGTGAGGTGGATGATCTGCAAGGTATGTCCACCTACTGAAGGGGAGGGTATCTAGATGTGTAGATATCTTTAGACCATAAATCTGAGGTGGTTGGACTACAGGGTGAGGTGGATGATCTGCAAGGTATGTCCACCTACTGGAGGGGAGGGTATCTAGATGTGTAGATATCTTAAGACCATAAATCTGAGGTGGTTGGACTACAGGGTGAGGTGGATGATCTGCAAGGTATGTCCACCTACTGGAGGGGAGGGTATCTAGATGTGTAGATATCTTAAGACCATAAATCTGAGGTGGTTGGACTACAGGGTGAGGTGGATGATCTGCAAGGTATGTCCACCTTCTTGAGGGGAGGGTATCTAGATGTGTAGATATCTTAAGACCATAAATCTGAAGTGGTTGGACTACAGGGTGAGGTGGATGATCTGCAAGGTATGTCCACCTTCTTGAGGGGAGGGTATCTAGATGTGTAGATATCTTAAGACCATAAATCTGAAGTGGTTGGACTACAGGGTGAGGTGGATGATCTGCAAGGTATGTCCACCTTCTTGAGGGGAGGGTATCTAGATGTGTAGATATCTTAAGACCATAAATCTGAAGTGGTTGGACTACAGGGTGAGGTGGATGATCTGCAAGGTATGTCCACCTTCTTGAGGGGAGGGTATCTAGATGTGTAGATATCTTAAGACCATAAATCTGAAGTGGTTGGACTACAGGGTGAGGTGGATGATCTGCAAGGTATGTCCACCTTCTTGAGGGGAGGGTATCTAGATGTGTAGATATCTTAAGACCATAAATCTGAAGTGGTTGGACTACAGGGTGAGGTGGATGATCTGCAAGGTATGTCCACCTTCTTGAGGGGAGGGTATCTAGATGTGTAGATATCTTAAGACCATAAATCTGAAGTGGTTGGACTACAGGGTGAGGTGGATGATCTGCAAGGTATGTCCACCTTCTTGAGGGGAGGGTATCTAGATGTGTAGATATCTTAAGACCATAAATCTGAGGTGGTTTGACTAGAGGGTGAGGTGGATGATCTGCAAGGTATGTCCACCTTCTTGAGGGGAGGGTATCTAGATGTGTAGATATCTTAAGACCATAAATCTGAAGTGGTTGGACTACAGGGTGAGGTGGATGATCTGCAAGGTATGTCCACCTTCTTGAGGGGAGGGTATCTAGATGTGTAGATATCTTAAGACCATAAATCTGAGGTGGTTGGACTAGAGGGTGAGGTGGATGATCTGCAAGGTATGTCCACCTTCTTGAGGGGAGGGTATGTAGATGTGTAGATATCTTAAGACCATAAATCTGAGGTGGTTGGACTACAGGGTGAGGTGGATGATCTGCAAGGTATGTCCACCTTCTTGAGGGGAGGGTATCTAGATGTGTAGATATCTTAAGACCATAAATCTGAGGTGGTTGGACTACAGGGTGAGGTGGATGATCTGCAAGGTATGTCCACCTTCTTGAGGGGAGGGTATCTAGATGTGTAGATATCTTAAGACCATAAATCTGAGGTGGTTGGACTACAGGATGAGGTGGATGATCTGCAAGGTATGTCCACCTTCTTGAGGGGAGGGTATCTAGATGTGTAGATATCTTAAGACCATAAATCTGAAGTGGTTGGACTACAGGGTGAGGTGGATGATCTGCAAGGTATGTCCACCTTCTTGAGGGAAGGGTATCTAGATGTGTAGATATCTTAAGACCATAAATCTGAGGTGGTTGGACTACAGGGTCAGGTGGATGATCTGCAAGGTATGTCCACCTTCTTGAGGGGAGGGTATCTAGATGTGTAGATATCTTAAGACCATAAATCTGAAGTGGTTGGACTAGAGGGTGAGGTGGATGATCTGCAAGGTATGTCCACCTTCTTGAGGGGAGGGTATCTAGATGTGTAGATATCTTAAGACCATAAATCTGAGGTGGTTGGACTACAGGGTGAGGTGGATGATCTGCAAGGTATGTCCACCTTCTTGAGGGGAGGGTATCTAGATGTGTAGATATCTTAAGACCATAAATCTGAGGTGGTTTGACTAGAGGGTGAGGTGGATGATCTGCAAGGTATGTCCACCTTCTTGAGGGGAGGGTATCTAGATGTGTAGATATCTTAAGACCATAAATCTGAGGTGGTTTGACTAGAGGGTGAGGTGGATGATCTGCAAGGTATGTCCACCTACTGGAGGGGAGGGTATCTAGATGTGTAGATATCTTAAGACCATAAATCTGAGGTGGTTGGACTACAGGGTGAGGTGGATGATCTGCAAGGTATGTCCACCTTCTTGAGGGGAGGGTATCTAGATGTGTAGATATCTTAAGACCATAAATCTGAGGTGGTTGGACTACAGGGTGAGGTGGATGATCTGCAAGGTATGTCCACCTTCTTGAGGGGAGGGTATCTAGATGTGTAGATATCTTAAGACCATAAATCTGAAGTGGTTGGACTACAGGGTGAGGTGGATGATCTGCAAGGTATGTCCACCTTCTTGAGGGGAGGGTATCTAGATGTGTAGATATCTTAAGACCATAAATCTGAAGTGGTTGGACTACAGGGTGAGGTGGATGATCTGCAAGGTATGTCCACCTTCTTGAGGGGAGGGTATCTAGATGTGTAGATATCTTAAGACCATAAATCTGAGGTGGTTGGACTACAGGGTGAGGTGGATGATCTGCAAGGTATGTCCACCTTCTTGAGGGGAGGGTATCTAGATGTGTAGATATCTTAAGACCATAAATCTGAGGTGGTTTGACTAGAGGGTGAGGTGGATGATCTGCAAGGTATGTCCACCTTCTTGAGGGGAGGGTATCTAGATGTGTAGATATCTTAAGACCATAAATCTGAGGTGGTTTGACTAGAGGGTGAGGTGGATGATCTGCAAGGTATGTCCACCTACTGGAGGGGAGGGTATCTAGATGTGTAGATATCTTAAGACCATAAATCTGAGGTGGTTGGACTACAGGGTGAGGTGGATGATCTGCAAGGTATGTCCACCTTCTTGAGGGGAGGGTATCTAGATGTGTAGATATCTTTAGACCATAAATCTGAGGTGGTTGGACTACAGGGTGAGGTGGATGATCTGCAAGGTATGTCCACCTACTGGAGGGGAGGGTATCTAGATGTGTAGATATCTTAAGACCATAAATCTGAGGTGGTTGGACTACAGGGTCAGGTGGATGATCTGCAAGGTATGTCCACCTTCTTGAGGGGAAGATACCTACATGGGAGGGAGCTCACTGCAACAAGTATCATCACACACATACAACATCAGGAAACCCTTTACACTTTTTGCCACAGCTAACATTACTTTTAAACAAACAAGAAATCGAAAACAAAACAAGACATGATGAAAAGCCTAAAGAAACAAGAACGTTTAAAAAGTGTTTTAACTGGCTTCACATCTTCGACATCAGCGGTATCACTGCAAGAGACATACAGATTTCCGACTCTGTATTTGAGTGTTATAAAATCACACAAAGTAAGAAAACACCCAAAGGTCTGTTTAAAGCACTATCAAAAGCCCAAATCATGTCTTGATACACTTCTTTTAAACTTAAAGGTGGGAATGGTGAACATCTTTTTCTTAATGATGAAAGGCTTTCTTCGTGAAATCAAAAGTGGATGTTGATCCATAGCCCCAGACAACTTCCAAGAGACACTGTTCAGACCCGGAATTGTTTGAAATCCTCATTGAGACTGACGTTCTTCAAGAAAATAGTCTCTCTTTGAGCATGTTAAAGTTGTCTGTTCATTCAATCTGTTTCAGATGTTAGATAAACATATTTTAAGGGAATTCCCCACAGGCGTTCCAGAGCATTAATATAGGAAGGCATCAGCAGCCTCACTGATGACACATCCAGCCTAACTGATAACACTGCCAGCCTAACTGATGACACATCCAGCCTAACTGATAACACTGCCAGCCTAACTGATGACACATCCAGCCTAACTGATGTCACCAGCAGCCTAACTGACGGCACCTCGAGCCTAACTGATGACACATCCAGCCAAGCTGATGACACCAGCAGCCTAACTGGTGACACCTCCAGCCTAACTGATGACACCAGCAGTCTAACTGATGACACTTCCAGCCTATATGATATTACCAGCGGCCTAACTGATGACACTTCCAGCCTAACTGATGACACCAGCAGCCTAACTGATGACACCTCCTGCCTAACTGATGACACCTTCAGCCAACTGATGATACCTACAGCCAACTGATGACACCTTCAGCCAACTGATGACACCTTCAGCCAACTGATGACACCTTCAGCCTAACTGATGACACCTTCTGCCAACTGATGACACATCCAGCCTAACTGATGAAACCTTCTGCCAACTGATGACACCTTCTGGCAACTGATGACACCTTCAGCCAACTGATGACACCTTCAGCCAACTGATGACACCTTCAGCCTAACTGATGATACCAGCAGCCTAACTGATGACACTTCCAGCCTAACTGATGACACCTTCATCCAACTGATGACACCTCCAGCCAACTGATGACACCTCCAGCCAACTGATGACACCTTCAGCCAACTGATGATACCAGCAGCCTAACTGATGACACCTTCAGCCTCACATCACCCTACATGTACAATGTGGTGGAGGGGATTACAACCATGTGGGGATGTGACAAGCCAATAAATATTCCTCCTGTTATAAGTCACTGCTTTAACCACTTGGCTACCCAACACCACTTTTCAGTGGAAGAGGTGGGGGAGGGCCAGTGCTAGCATAAAACCACCCTTGATGGACTTCTGGTTCAACATCCAGTGACAAGTGCTGAAACTGCATCTAATATAAAACAGTTTACCAAATGTGAAGAAAATAAAAAAAACTAGACTTAATTCACTGATCTATAAACTCTTTATTTTCAAATCAACTTAAGTCAATGTTCAAATGAACCTTTCCCTATAACATATTGCCAGTTCCTGCCTGTGTACACATTGGCCATGTTTTGAATGTTCTCACCATGATCCACAACAATGAACTTGCCCTCCATCCTGGTCACTTGAAACCACAAAATCTACAGAACCTCACCATGACCCTCTACCCCTTGACATTTCAACAGAGTGACCAGGCCATGCATTATATTGGTCAGCTGAGAGGCTTATTAACCCACATATAAACCTGTCATGACTGCCACAATCCAGACCATTCTTATCGGTGCCATCTGATCTCACCTGGACGCTTCAAGAAGCCAGGTGGCTCTCCGCCTTCTTGATGTGCATAGATATCCATATCCCTTTTTTCCTTGAAAAAAGTTTACTATTGTTAATAAACTGAAACTTGTGGTTGAAAAACTATTGATGCTCTATCTATAACATGTGCCTTGGATTACTTCCCTAAGTGTCAGATTAGTGAGTGGTTTGCAATTGGAACATCCTAAATTATTATCTTAGGCCTTGGCTTTAGTCTTGATGATTGAAACAATTAACCCACTGAGTGTTACCCCAGTAAATGCCATCTTGTAGAAGAACGAACAGGAAATACAGAACCTCAGGCTAAAGGTCAGTGGTTGTTGTAAATTACTGTAATTGAGATGGAGGAGGGGCTGTATCTACCAGTCTGAGATAAGATGCTACCCAAATCTGACCAAAAGGCAACTGCACCCTACAGTCGCTATCTTAACTCCAGCCATGCAGATGTACTGGCAGACGTCATTTCCAGGGATTCCACCAGCTGTAGAACCAGACACTGTGAACCCTTCACACAAACTGGGGAGAAGAGTGCCATCTTTGGAAAACCTCATTATTTAAGACTGGATCATATTTCAAATAAAATCATTTACATTTTAGTGAGTAAGATTTGAAGGTGCTTGTAGCAATATTCCAGCAATATCATGGCGGGGGACACAATCAGAAATTGGCTTCACACATTGTTCCCATGTGGGGTATGGAATCCGGGCCTTCAGCATAATAAGTTAATACTTCGGCCACAATGCTACCCCCGACGTCCCATTTTCTATATTATAACCAAAAGTCTTCTCCAAACCCATTACAAGTAATGATCCTAGTTTGTTTTTTATTGATTACATGGACACAAAATCAGCATTGTTACACCTTGCAACAACCTGATCCTACATGGTTCTTATGACAAAAATGAATATATGCAACCTATTCTATCATGGTATAACTTGTAGGATCAAAGATCTATTTAACTTATTCGAATAAGTATGTTACAATTGCAGTATCTCACAGCCAGCTATACAAAATCTTTGTTCATATTTACAACAATCAAAGATATGTCTCCCATCAATGACTAGTCTGTCTGAGAGTCCCCGAACCATATTATTTTTACCATCCTCCAACCCTTACTGTCATGCTATAGCCCGAAGTCTAGACATTCCACAGGTTCTCTCATCTCACTGGGGCTCCTTTTCAATATAAGTGTATTGCTTGTTTCTATCAAAATTCTTTACGTTAGCGTTCATCTAATCCATGCCCATCCCACCAGCTTCTCACCACAGCTGGCTTCCTGGCTCTACCCATTCCAATACTATAAACCGAGAATGAAACATCATAGAGCTTATTTTTTTCTACCATTTTCTAATCATACTGAGATGAAGCTGCTATTGCCTCCTCATCCATCACAACTGCCTGAACAACATCAGAAAGTCCAGCATGAGGGATGGGTATAATCCAAGGCCTGTAAATGAAGCAACTTCTAACATTCTGATGCCGGCAGTGCTGATTTCCTTGTAACCCTGCAACCTACCAGCTATCTCCGTCTGACATCAGTTGGGATGTAGCAAGGGAGGAACAGGGATGTTTCACAGAACTTAACAAGGCAGGAAGGACATACACTCCCTATGAACTTGTACAGCCTCCTGTCCCGGCCACCTTACTTATATGGGAATTTATAATGTATGTGACTATAACTGGTGGATAGCTGGCTGTATATGGTGTATATTTTGTGCATATCATGTGATGGAAATAGTGACTCATCTCATCTCCTCATGAATGGTACACATGTAACATCTGTTGCTTTCTTCAGCAGAGAGTACATATTTCTGGCCTGACACCCTCAGATGGATAACATTGGGTAAACTCAAATGTCAATGCCATCATACAGTCATGGAGCCATAGAAAGATGTCATTCTGCAACAAGAACAGAATGCAGCCAAGAGGGATGCTGTGCGCATCTTATAATTAAACATATCACAATCTTGTTCTTATTCTTTCCCCAAATATTTTATGATTCAATGACTCAGTGTTTGGATTCCCTGTTAAGAAATACAGCTGAATCCTTTTGTCTCAAACTCAGATGAGTCAAATTCCTGGTTGTCTCAAACTCAATTTATAATCCCAAGAGTCATAAAATAGTTAATTCGATCCGTATCAGTTGAACTCACAAGTTAGCACAAGCAGAATTGGCCTAAACATGATACAGCATATAGATGCATAGAGGTAGATATGACAAATGCTTCTGTTTTTATTGCCAAATATATAATTGTGTATTTTCACCATGTGAACAATGTGGTCTGATACTTTAAATTGTCTGATGGGAAGACCAGATGGTATTAGAGTTGAGTCGGATGTGTTGAACCATGGATAAGTCACATATGTCTTGCAAAAGGTGGTGAAGATGAACAGTGTTCAACTGTAGCTGGAATAATCCTGAGTGCAGCCTTAAACAACAAAGAAACAAACAAATCCATGACCTCTCCAATGGCTTATTTCCTGTTGTGCTCTATCATTTACCATCACTGATCAGAAGACCAATACTTTCTACCTTTGTAATATTATTGACCAATCCAAATGACATTCCCAGAAAAACAGAATTAAAACCAGATCTTGACACTAGCAGATCCAGAAGGAAGCTCTCTCTCTCTCTCCCCTCCTATTTCAGACCCCCATCGTGCCAGCCTATGTGTTTCTGGTCACTTCATGACTTGTGTCTAGTGTGCCCTCTTTTGTTCAAAATAGTGCTACATCTCAAACTGAAGGACATATCTAATCATCAAGTTGGGCCATTTTGAAGCAAAGTTTCTCGACTAACTATTTGATGACGACTGTTTCAAGCCAATGCCCGAAAACACCCATGCTGATGTAAGTTACATGACTGTTTAACCTTTACCAGCTCAAGTACACAAGACATAAATCTTCCAACCTGAGATCCAACTTAAGCCTGTTGAGTCACCCTTCAAAGCAATACTGGAGAAAACTCTGTCAAGATCTAAACCAACACAAACAGAACAAATAAATGTTTACAGTGCTTTATTATTTTGACTGATATCCTCTTTTGATATATTACATGGTAAACTGATTTCTCCTTCTCGTCAAGTTAACGTATTCAAGCTAAGTAAAGATGGTTGGCTCAAGGCTAATTTAACACTGCTGGAACACAATAGGGCATTTGGGTTTGGTGGAGTGTTGTCTTTCATACAGACCTTGAAACAAAAATATCCAAATTCTCAAGTATGTCTTCAATACTTAGGCAGGCCTAGATTTCATCAGTCGGAAAGAACTTCCTCTCGGCATCTTTGTACATAAAAAGACAGTTTAACAAATGACTCTTTAAACAAATACTTTCATTTCAGATGCTAAATGTTTAAGGGTATTTGTATAGTCTACTTTTGAAAGTCTTTATTATTTGGACAAGTTAACAACAACAACAACAACAAAAAAGAGCTTTATTTCATTTCAGAGACTGAATGAGTCTAGTTTGTGGGAAGGTGCTGAGTATGGTTTCAATAAGCATCCCCCTTCGTCGATTTTCTGAAGCACTTATTACAGCAAATATGGTAATTTTATTACTATAATTCATTATTATTATTACCTGTTTATGGATCAGGGGCACTGAATTATAATTTCCAACCCCTTGGGCAGTATACAAACCAAGCTGCCATATCAGGTGCTAGGAGGTTTACAGTGTCTTTACCAAGATACCGGGTACCCATTCACTGCATTGTGACCTGTGTGCTATCAACCATAGGCTTGTCTAGCCCAAACTCATTCATTCACAGGCTGATACAGCTGGAATGTATTGATTATTCAGCATGAACAACCTGACTGCCTTAATTTCAGGAACTGTTCCGCAAATGATTGTGTACTTCAGTAGTCTGTCTTACAGACCCTGATACATTTATATCAGCTACAGCCCATGCAAGTCTATAATGTTTGGCAAGTCTAGATTACTGCAGTATGAAAATGAAGAGAATCACTGGGCTCCCTTTTTATTAGAGTTTTATTAAGATAACTGAACAACTGTTTTTTTCTGTACGATATGTTCATTTCAGAGACTATATGTTAGTCTATGTACTTCAGTTACAAATAATTTATTGATGTTATTTAAAAATGATACCCAAAATGACAAACTGAATTTTAGGTATAAAATAATTTGTGATTTCTCTGAACAACTACTCAAATTACAAGTTCATTTTTTTGTATACATAGAAAATGGAACTAGAGACATCAATATGTCAAATCATTGTTTTAACATTACCTTTTCTCAATATCATAAAATTAAGTTATGACTTAACAGCTGAGATTGTGTGTGTGATGATTTTTTTTTCGTAGGATTCTCTTCTGTACCACTTCCTGATGCCACATATGTGGAGGCCTTCACACAAACCAAAGGAAACATTGAACAGTGGAATGTGTGCTATATATATATAGGCAGCTAACACTGTACACTCCTAATTGACAACTTGGTGGAAAAAATGGCTTTAATTAGGTCCTGCTCCTCAGGTTCTGTTACACATGGCTTACATTGAATTTCAAAACTCAGTATGGCACTGGCATTTATAGGCAATGTCGACAAAATTAAAACAATCAGTTCCTGGCAATTAGACAGATTGGAATGAGTTAGAAACCTTTTAATATTTGGAAAAAATTTCAACCTGGGTGTCAAAATTTTAATACGTCTGAAATAAAAAAAAGAATTTAATGAGGGAGGTATTTTAAGAAAGTTCTGTGCCATTATTCTTATGTCAGTTTAATGCAGACTGACGAAACCAGAGCTTATCTCATGTATGCAGACATTTGTAGACAGATGTGATTCCATGATGCCTGAATCTTTGCCAGGACTAATATGTGGTGTATTTCATCAAGTACACAGCGAGAGGGTCACCACTGTTAGCAATATTACAGCAATAGCACAGCAGAAGAAATCAGAATTGGGCTTCCAACGTCATACCATAATTGGAATCGAACCCATGTGTTTGGCATGACAAGCAAACACTTTAACCACCAGGCTAACCCACTACCGCTCATCAAGTAAAGAAAGAAGGGATCACACAAAATGATCATGTGATGGGATCGGAGATGAAAATCTAAAAACGAATTTATCATGGCCTTGTTTACAGGCTTCGGATGATGCCAAACTGTCCTTCTATGTGAGGAAGCTTTGGGTATTACAACAGAGTTAAGTAATTAAGCCTACGACAGTTCTGTCAGCAAGTGTGTGGCAGGCCATGCATCATGGGTGCAGAAAAGGTTAAAGCCATTTGTTTTTTCAGGGCTGTTTGATGTACGTTAGACAAGGATCAGACTTGTCAGATGTCATAACTAACATTTGTCATATGTCGGCAACGGTGGCTGTCGCTTCGATGTACAGTTACATCACCGCAAGCCAACACCGCTGTCTTCACAGATCAGATCAAGGGTACTTGCAGACACACGCAAACAGTCTGTGTGTAGAACTTAATGAGTTTAGTTGGTTTAGTTTTTAAAACTTCTTCACCAGAGAACATACAAAAGGTTAACTCTACAAAAGTTTAAACATTTTGTATCAAAACATTAGCAAGGTTTTTTGTTCATTTAAGGCCAAACCAATTGTGCTTCTTCCTCTACAGATTCTCTACACCGATAGGCACCAATGGTAAAACTACAAATTCAGACTTTTTTTCAAATGACTGCTCAATGATTCACAGGTCCATAGCTTGGTCTGGAAGTTAAGAGAAAACTACAAATTGTAGAGTGAAAACTAGGTTCAATTTCAGTTGAACACATGATTTTGTAACGTTCGTATTTCTTGTGGACTTTTTATGGCAGGCTCATCATGTAAAGCAATTGGTTCTGTTCTACAGATGATATTGCTACATATAACTCTCCAACAAAAAGCAGCCTCTGACAAACTTTAGCTACAAATGTTTACGACATTTTTAGCATTGTGTTTCTGGTGCTTCAAGAATGAAAATCAAAGAAATGACAATACATATAACTGCCATATCAAAATTAAAGTCCCTTTCATAAGAAATTATTGTGCAGGCTAATCACACCACTCATTTCTCATGCAAGAAAACTGTGGAGGTGTTGATGCCAGAAAAAATATAATGAATTTTTGTTAGACATAAATTAACCTATTAAACATATTCATCTCAAGCGACAAGAACAGGTAATGCCCAGAAAGAAATATATACCCCATTCTAGATTTGAGTAAGTCCCTAAGGAATTAAAGACTTAATAAATAAATAACACTTGAATCTAAAATAACAATTATCAGTTAAAATTTTATGTCACTGAGTTACTTGTTCCAAGCACCTTTTTAAAGAACCCATCAAGACTTGCACATTACCAAGATACAATAATGCAATGACATGATCTTGTACAGACTTAGAGCAATGCTAACTTCATTTTTATTTAATAAATTGATAAGCATCTGCAGGAATCCTGGTATGTACCTGTCTGTCTCCATGCATGCAGGAGGCAGACCCACACTGTGAGGACACTCAGAGGTACATATGCTCCCCCCCACCGATCATGGCCGCCACTGTTGACCACCACGAAGCATGAATAATCTCAACTGTCAGACAGGTAAGTGTCTGGGTGATTATATACATAAATTATGTACCTAATGTCGTGTTGAAGATGTACGTTAAAGGGATGTCTATTGGTTCTAATAGCAATTAAAAAAGAATAGCTATGATTTAGTTGTATATTTGTTTGTTTGTGGTTTATTTGTTTGTTTGTGGTTGTTTAACGTCACATTTAGCAATTTTCAAGCTATATGACGGCAGTCTGTAAATATTCGTGTCTGTACCAGACAATCCAGTGATTAATATCATGAGCATTGATCTACGCAACTGAGATATGATTACATGCACCAACCAAGTTAGTGAGCCTGACCACCCGATCGAATCATTCGCCCCTAACGATAAGCATAGTCGCCTGTTATGGCAAGCATGGGTTGCTGAAGACCTATTCTAACCCGATCTTCACGGGGCAAATAGTTTTGAACTACATAACAATGTGTAAGAATGATAACTAACATCCACACACCTATATGGTTCTGTTGAATATACAATGCACACTTTATGCTGCATTATCATTTCCAGCATTGACTTCTAAAACTAGGAATGTCACGTCCCTTGTCCTCCACTACGTTTTAGAAATTAATAGAGAAATATCAAAAGTGATTCTTTTTAGTTTTTTGTATTCCCTTATCACTATACCACATGACTCACAAGTGTTTCGAATGATTTCCTGGAGCCCTCCTTACAGTGAATGGTTCATGGCAGTATATGCACTGCATGTTTATAGGGAGTGCAGTTTCTTGTCCATTCCTTTCCTTTCAGGTCAAATTCTGATATCTTTGCACACGCCAGAGGAAAAAATGTTTTATTTTCAATTTCAATTACTCATATCACATTTTTATGATTGAAAAAATATACCGGTAATACAAAGAAACCTCAATTATCGAGTTTACGCCGTAGCTCCTGTGATAGTTATTCATATAGTCACTGATATTGATCAAAGAAAATAGAGGTATAATGAAACCCAATTCCTGAGGCAAAGCTTAAGGCCGCTGGAAAACTCACGCAAGTCCTGGCTGCGAACCCAGCCCACAGTAGGCAAGCGTTAACATTGGTATGGATGTTGACATCGTAGTTGCGCCACATGCTTAATTGAAACAAGGTTATCAAACATAGGTTAAAGTTTATATTTCTTGTTTCTATGCTTCTAGTCTCCAGTGAGCGATGAAGTTTATTTGAGAGTGACATATTGAAAACCTACTGTCCGTTCCAACAACACTTCACATTTGAAGCCTCTTACCATCTTAACGTGTTTGCAAATAACTAAATAATAATATAAAGATTTTTTTATGATATGGCGATAATGCTACATATAAAAATACAAGGTTGTCTGTCTGTATCTAAACATCAATTTTATTGTGAGATTATGAATATTTGCTGGGCCACTATGAAACATCACAATCATCTATGACAACTGATTTTCGTAACTTAAAATTGATTTGGTTTTCGAACAAGGGTAACCAATATCATGAAAAGAAGACTTAAAGGGCTGGTTGGAGTTTTAACAAGTCTTTACAACAAAACAATAATAATTCCAAAGGTTGTTGTGCAACCAACAAGTGAACTGCAGGGATTTGATAGGTGTTTCAGCCTTATTAAAGTAGAAATCTGATCTTGAATCATCTTGCAGCGATGGAAACAGCCTTACCCACATAAGAGTGTTCATTGTATTACATTTGGTTACTATGAGTTTCTCCATCCTTGAAAGGTGTTTTGATAATGTAAATAAGTTCACCTTTCATCTAAATGCACTGTTCCCCTTTGATCATCCCCAAAACATTAGTATTTTTACAAACATTCTGATGGTATATTATTTGCAAAAGGTTAGACTTATGCAATTGCAGCACAAATAGTTTTATCTTTGATATGAAGAACAATACCTTAACTATATCTACTCAAATTGAGAGAGTTTGTTAAATTTGGAGATTTATTTTTCACTCGCAACTATTGCATGCAATGAGCAGATAATTGTTTGCACATTGCGTGCATTGGGCAAGCTATATTGCCCATTACACACCTTGGGCAAATGGCCTGCCTAATGCATACGCAATGGGCAGTTGCACAGATTTGGTGTAACATGTACGTCTGATGTGTGCATTGTAAGTATAAGAGATGAGAGTACTGTTCATTGTGAGTGAGTGAGTGAGTATGGTTTTACGCCGCTTTTAGTAATATTCCAGCAATTTCACGGCGGGGAACACCAGAAATGGGCTTTACACATTGTACACGTCAGGAATCGAACCCGGGTCTTCAGCGTGACAAGCAAACACTTTAACCACTAGGCTACCTGACCGCCCCTCATTGTTTATGGAAAAACTACAATTTCCCATAGTACTGGTACTTTCTAGCTAGGACTCACTGTCGCTCACTAAAAAAGCAGCATAACATATACGTCATTTACATGTCAGTTTGGTTAGTCATCTCAAATGTGGGATTGAATCTGGAGAAGGCAAACCAGTCGTTGATATTGTGAGCACCAACCACTGCTTGGGTATGAAGAGATCCTGCTCAGGAGAAAACCAGGATCTTCTCAGACCAAACCACACTCGAGTTCTCTGAGGTGAGGATTCCCTGGTAGCCCTCTAGTATGTGACCTGTGCAGAGTTGCATCCCTTGGGCACGCCAGAAACCTATGATTGTGGGTTCGAATCCCAGTTCGCCCCGATTATGTTTCTCGGATTGTCAGCACCATACCCGTGCTCGTGGGTTTCACTGAAGTGGTAAATGTCTGAGACCTGCAACACTTCGGGCTTTCCTCCCACATTAAGCTGACACGCCGCGATATAACTGGAATACTGTTAAAAGCGGCGTTAAACCAAACTCACTCACTCACTCTAGTATGTGACACAAAAAGAAGCATAAGGACCTAACCCTACCTTCACTTCCGAACTTGTGCAGCTGCCTTGTCGACCTGGTCCCATCCTCTCCATCCACAATAGGCATGAGGGCTATCTGTGGAGAAGGCAACACTGCCATTAGACACAGTACCTCTGATGAAGAATTGACTTCAATATTTTTACGCAAAGTGTGCACACCAGATTTTAAATGCAAAAAACTTCAATAAATGCAAAATCCTAATGAGTCAAACTTATAATTAAATATGTCAACAATAATAACTTCACCGAGTGCTTATTTAATCATTAACTCACAAAAAAACCTGTAGACAACAATACGACATCAGTTACATCATTTAGCGAACTGATGCAGCCCAAGTCCCACCCACCCTATTATCAGCAAATCAGGAAACAGTAATTAAACCACTTGTGGCCCATTATTTATTATAACACAATTGCAAAAAGAATTGCTTGGCTAGCCAATCAAATGCCATGGAATCACTTGTAATTTTTCATTACATCATGAAGACAGTTGGAGCTGGTACTATAACAATTTGGAATTGAACCGGTATGTATTGCAATATGTTTTAGCATACTGGTATGCTGATTTGGTTCTTTGACTGACAACAGGACACAAAATCTTTACAACAGCTGTGAATGAGCAGCTTTGGAAGTAACACTATATTTTGGTTCAATTCAGCCCCAAATCTGCAGCAAGGTCAATAAACGTTCCAATGGCAATGAAAAGCTTCCCCCATTAATGTCACATATTATGTTATTACAGTCATAACTAATGTGACAGCTTGGTTGAGGTGACTTGTATTTCTCTGGTAACGGGAACCATAAAGAGGAAGAGGCTATAATACATAATTTCACATTATTGTAATGAATGTAATATTAAAATACAATGTTGAAATGCCTTTGAAATGAAGAAAATAACTTAAAAGCAAGTTCAGAAAGATTACACTCTTCCACCAAATTTGCCTGCCAAGGACTTCACTTGGCATCCTAGACACACTAATCAGTGACATTCGGCACTATAGTGTGCCATGTATACTACTCTACTTTTGATAGGGACATTTTATCCTTCCATGATACACAAAACTGATTCTCTTAATAGTGAGTGAGTGAGTGAGTGAATATGATTTTACGCCACTTTTAGCAATATTCCAGCAATATCACAGCGGGGGACACCAGAAATGGGCTTCACACATTGTACCCATGTCGGGAATCGAACCCGGGTCTTCGGCGTGACGAGCGAACGCCTTAACCACTAGGCTACCCAACCATCCCGATTCTCTTAGTATGTCAATTGTATATTTAAATAGAATGACATATCTGATTATCCCTGTCAAGAGTTGAGTAGTATATGTATGCAGGCATCTGTACTTCCATATATGGCAATACGAAGTGTGATGACACTCATGTCTCCTGATGACACACTTACATTGATCTGCACACCAGTTTGTTCAGCACAAGTAGGTCAATGATACTGGACTAATGACTCCCTAAAATTTGTTTATTTGTTGTTTGACGCTGCACTCAGCAATATTCCAGCTATATGACGTCAGTCTGTAAATAATCGAGTCTGGACCAGACAATCCAGTGATTGACGTCATTAGCATCGATGCACGCTATTGGGATCGATGACATGCATCAACCAAGTCAGCGAGTCTGACCACCCGATCCCGTTAAAAACACACTCATCTTGATTGGATGAAGCCCGGATTTTGAAAATGTACCTTTGGTTTATTTGGAAGATGATATACCATCAATAAATAAACCCTGACAAAAATAATCCCACATATACACTGTGCAGTTTTCCAGCTACGAGTAACTATCATCCTTTCATTATGTTTAAACATTTACGTATGACGCTGTCCGGGGTCAGGCCTTTTCACAACTACCTGTCTCCTGAATTACTGATGTTTGGTCAAGTACTAAGCTGCAGATTCAAAGTCTGGGACATGAAATAGAATTCTTATAATATTTATTCATCTAGAAATTACAATGTGTATTTACTTTTCTCATATGCCTTCACGCACCAGTCACATACTCTATGACTCCAACAACGTGTGGCTACAGACAGACCTTGCATCACTCTATACTACCACTTGTTCAAACAAACTGCATTATCAAAGTAATGATATGTTTCAAATGCATTAATGTACACATTGTTACTCCTGAGTTGGCAGACAGTGTCTGGCTGAATCATCCAGGTTATTGAGTTAATACTCCCAGCCACCCATCCAGGAGAACCATCCCGTCTACCCCACATCCACCCAACTGTCTACATCATACCTACAGCATCCTGTCTACCCAAAACTAGTCTAAATCATACCTACAAACTGCGAAGAGATCATTATTTTGTTCAAATTTGGTATTTTATTTAAGTTCTTATATTCAGCGGTATTGAACATTGTATTTTAAGATTTGCATTAAAACCTCTTACTCTTTATTGGTCATGTTATCAGTGAAGTAGATTACCTCCACAAAGCCATACAATTAGTTATTAGATCTAGTTACATGTATTAACATGAATTTGTAAATTTTTTAATTCCAATATGGGAATGTTTTAATGACATCTGTTGGCGACTAGGGCCAGATTTTGGTCTCCGAGAAGGTCCAGAAAAATCCCTGCTGTCCACACTCAATCTAGTCTACACTTTAAATACAACCTTGTCTTGTCTAAATTATACCTTTAACATTCTACCTGTTGCCTCAATCATAACTTCCTTTTTGCTTGTTTGTTTGTTGTTTAACACCACACTCAGCAATATTACAGCTATAGGATGGGGGTATGTAAATAATCAAGTCTGGACCAGACAATTGAGTGACTGACATCATGAGCATCGATCTATGCAATATGGATCATGAGCATCGATCTATGCAATATGGATACGATGACATCAAACAAGGTATTTTCATGCACCCAGCCACCCGTGAAGATCCAGGTTAGAATAAGTCTTCTGCAACCAATGCTTGTAAGAGGCGACTGACTGGATCGGGAGTTCAGGCTCACTGACTTGGTTGATGCATGTCATCATATCCAATTGCATGGATCGATGCTCATGATATCAACCACTGGATTGTCTTACAGCAAGCTGAAGACCTATTCTCTACCCGGATCTTCCCGGGTCCATAATTTTCTTGAGTCATCCATTATGACTCACTTTAGACTGGGATAAAAGCCTTAAATTTGTGTATATACCCATCTACATCTTTGCTACAAGCAATACAGTCCTTTAAAAGATTGCAGTTATTTCTGTTTTCCATGCTGCAGGTCAGGCCTTTTTGTTGCACATGACAGAGAATGTGAAGGTAACCCTTAATAGGGGTGGTGAACCTTCACTGTCAACAATATTTCATAGAAAACATGTCATCACACAGATATTTTTGAAACCTGAACAAATACATTCTCCATTGGCTTAATAATACATTAGATTAGGAGCTGTAGGTTGGGTATATAGCTGTTTGGGTGGGTGTGCAGCTATAGGGGTGGGTGTTCAGCTGTAGGTGTGGGTGTGCAGCATTAGTGGTGGGTGTGCAGCTGTAGGGACGGATGTGCAGCTGTAGGGGTGGGTGTGCAGCTGTAGGGGTGGGTATGTAACTATAGGTGTGGGTGTGCAGCAGTAGGGGTGGGTGTGCAGCTGTAGGGGTGGGTGTGTAACTATAGGTGTGGGTGTGCAGCTGTAGGGGTGGGTGTGCAGCTGTAGAGGTGGGTGTATAACTGTAGGGGTGGGTGGGTGTGCAGCTGTAGAGGCGGGTGTGCAGCTGTAGGTGTGCAGCTGTAAGGGTGGGTGTGCAGCTGTAGGGGTGGGTGTGCAGCTGTAGAGGTGGGTGTGCAGCTGTAGAGGTGGGTGTGCAGCTGTAGGAGTGCAGCTGTAGAGGTGGGTGTGCAGCTGTAGAGGTGGGTGTGCAGCTGTAGAGGTGGGTGTGCAGCTGTAGAGGTGGGTGTGCAGCTGTAGGAGTGCAGCTGTAGAGGTGGGTGTGCAGCTGTAGGGGTGGGTGTGCAGCTGTAGGTGTGCAGCTGTAAAGGTGGGTGTGCAGCTGTAGAGGTGGGTGTATAGCTGTAGGGGTGGGTGTGTAGCTGTAGGGGGGGGGGTTGTGCAGCTGTAGGGGTGGGTGTGCAGCTGTAGGGGTGGGTGTGCAGCTGTAGGTGTGCAGCTGTAGAGGTGGGTGTATAGCTGTAGGGGTGGGTGTGTAGCTGTAGGTGTGTGTGTGCAGCTGTAGGGGTGGGTGTGCAGCTGTAGGGGTGGTGGATCAGAGGTATGGCGAGACACTTGGATGGATGTGCATTTCAACCATGTATGTGTGAAAAACATTAGATAGATGGCGAGGTGAAGTGTTTTTCTCTTTTCAGTTACATGTGGATGGACGTTCATGGAGACAGATCATGGATTGACAAATGGGTGGGCAAACTGATAGTGATCTATTGAGATGAGAGGACAATCTATGGATGTCTTACAGTATGTAGCTCATATATCATTGGAACAACTCCTCAATTCACCACACCAGTTCAAGGAATCAGCAGAGGCAACAAGGAAAACCTCCTGCCAAGATATGAATTTCTCCTGGACCTTCCAAAAAACTTCTCAACACCAGTAGTTTGCATAATGTGTGGTGGGCTCCAACATTGCAGTTAAATGTCTTATTGATAGTGTCAACTATGGTTTTACACAAGCAAATGTAAATGAACCATGCTATTCAATTTCCGCTTTTTAATCCACCCAGGTTATTGTGTCTGACCCATCATCACTCTGCAGCCTACCCATTACATTAACCTCCCTCTTGCATCCAAGCCCAACATGCTCCATGCAGGCAAACAGCATACCACTTTAGTTTATAAGTATATTATTTTAGAGGTGATAGCTGCAGACACTCCTGTAATCTCTTAATAAACCTGAACTACATGTGGGGCCTTGCTTGTTGTAAAGCTAAAAACGTGAATGAAAGCGTTATGAATGAAATGTCATGCATCAATGATCCTTGTGAAACCATATGAATGTACAATTGGCGTAGTCTCGTCAATGGTATTAGCCAGGATGCACTCTTCCATAACAGCGTATGAGAAGCCCTCAAACTCAAACTGCTTTATATATTTTGCTTTAATGATACAGCATAAATGAGATACAGTACAATAAAATGACAATAAGGAAGCATGGTGTGCAAGGTGGGCAGACAGGGTGATCTACAGAGTGTCGACAGTGGCAAGGGGATGAATCATTATAGCTCACAGTACAGGGGTGAATGCTGCAGGTATATTGATGAGAATGATTCATCGCACGATATGCAGAAACATGCGGTAACTTCCGTGCAACTGTCTGTCAGCTTGCATGTTCAAGGCCAAACAACATTTAGATTTCATTGAAATGTAACTGAAGTGCACTTCATATAATGTTCCAACAATGTCTGTTTTTGTTTTGTTTAAAAACTCAAGTATTTCATATCTCATTGCCAGCGTTGCTGTATATTAAGAGTGATATGAATATTCATGGCGTTGTGTGAAAGTCTGCCTTACATCATCGTGCGTAATGGCCATGGAAGTAATAAATAAATAATTTAACACTTTGTTTCATACTAAATATTTGCCCGGGTCAGTTTAGATTTGAAGGTACTCACAAATTTTAGCTGTGGGAAAATAACACTTTAATTACCCATGTAACTCACAACAACCAGTCCACCCTTTGACCCACATCAATGATCCACCCCTACCTTAATCTACACATGCTGATATATTGGATATATTCTCTGGTAAGAAACTTCAAAAATAAGTGGACCATCACAGCAACAATCTATATCAGTGGCCCATCCCCTGGACCTGCATATATCAGTGGACCGTTCCCTGGACCTGCATATGTCAGTGGCCCATCCCCTGGACCTGCATATATCAGTGGCCCATCCCCTGGACCTGCATATATCAGTGGCCCATCCCCTGGACCTGCATATGTCAGTGGCCCATCCCCTGGACCTGCATATATCAGTGGCCCGTTCCCTGGACCTGCATACATCAGTGGCCCATCCCCCGGACCTGCATATATCAGTGACCCATCCCCTGGACCTGCATATATCAGTGGACCCACCCTTTGACCTGCATATATCAGTGGACCATCCCCTGGACCTGCATATATCAGTGGCCCATCCCCTGGACCTGCATATATCAGTGGCACATCCCCTGGACCTGCATATATCAGTGGCACATCCCCTTGACCTGCATATATCAGTGGACCCACCCCTTGACCTGCATATATCAGTGGACCATCCCCTGGACCTGCATATATCAGTGGCCCATCCCCTGGACCTGCATATATCAGTGGCCCATCCCCTGGACCTGTATATATCAGTGGTCCAACCCCTGGACCTGTATATATCAGTGGTCCAACCCCTGGGCCTGCATATATCAGTGACCCATCCCCTGGACCTGCATATATCAGTGGCCCATCCCCTGGACCTGCATATATCAGTGGCCCATCCCCTGGACCTGTATATATCAGTGGTCCAACCCCTGGACCTGCATATATCAGTGGCCCATCCCCTGGACCTGCATATATCAGTGACCCATCCCCTGGACCTGCATATATCAGTGGACCATCCCCTGGACCTGCATATATCAGTGGCACATCCCCTGGACCTGCATACATCAGTGGCCCATCCCCTGGACCTGCATATATCAGTGGACCATCCCCTGGACCTGCATATATAAATGGCCCATCCCCTGGACCTGCATATATCAGTGGCCCATCCCCTGGACCTGCATACATCAGTGGCCCATCCCCTGGACCTGCATATATCAGTGGCCCATCCAATGGACCTGCATACATCAGTGGCCCATCCCCTGGACCTGCATATATCAGTGGCCCATCCCCTGGACCTGCATATATCAGTGGCCCATCCCCTGGACCTGCATACATCAGTGGCCCATCCCCTGGACCTGCATATATCAGTGGCCCATCCCCTGGACCTGCATATATCAGTGGCCCATCCCCTGGACCTGTATATACATCAGTGGCACATCCCCCAGACCTGCATATATCAGTGGCCCATCCCCTGGACCTGTATATATCAGTGGTCCAACCCCTGGACCTGCATATATCAGTGGCCCATCCCCTGGACCTGCATATATCAGTGACCCATCCCCTGGACCTGCATATATCAGTGGACCATCCCCTGGACCTGCATATATCAGTGGCACATCCCCTGGACCTGCATACATCAGTGGCCCATCCCCTGGACCTGCATATATCAGTGGACCATCCCCTGGACCTGCATATATAAATGGCCCATCCCCTGGACCTGCATATATCAGTGGCCCATCCCCTGGACCTGCATACATCAGTGGCCCATCCCCTGGACCTGCATATATCAGTGGCCCATCCAATGGACCTGCATACATCAGTGGCCCATCCCCTGGACCTGCATATATCAGTGGCCCATCCCCTGGACCTGCATATATCAGTGGCCCATCCCCTGGACCTGCATACATCAGTGGCCCATCCCCTGGACCTGCATATATCAGTGGCCCATCCCCTGGACCTGCATATATCAGTGGCCCATCCGCTGGACCTGTATATACATCAGTGGCACATCCCCCAGACCTGCATATATCAGTGGCCCATCCCCTGGACCTGTATATATCAGTGGTCCAACCCCTGGACCTGCATATATCAGTGGCCCATCCCCTGGACCTGCATATATCAGTGACCCATCCCCTGGACCTGCATATATCAGTGGACCATCCCCTGGACCTGCATATATCAGTGGCACATCCCCTGGACCTGCATACATCAGTGGCCCATCCCCTGGACCTGCATATATCAGTGGACCATCCCCTGGACCTGCATATATAAATGGCCCATCCCCTGGACCTGCATATATCAGTGGCCCATCCCCTGGACCTGCATACATCAGTGGCCCATCCCCTGGACCTGCATATATCAGTGGCCCATCCAATGGACCTGCATACATCAGTGGCCCATCCCCTGGACCTGCATATATCAGTGGCCCATCCCCTGGACCTGCATATATCAGTGGCCCATCCCCTGGACCTGCATACATCAGTGGCCCATCCCCTGGACCTGCATATATCAGTGGCCCATCCCCTGGACCTGCATATATCAGTGGCCCATCCGCTGGACCTGTATATACATCAGTGGCACATCCCCCAGACCTGCATATATCAGTGGCCCATCCACTGGACCTGTATATATCAGTGGCCCATCCCCTTGACCTGCATATATCAGTGGCCCATCCGCTGGACCTGTATATATATCAGTGGTCCAACCCCTGGACCTGTATATTTCAGAGGTTTTCCTTTTGAAACCACTTAAATCCAAATCGGCAATAGACTTTAATTCCATCCTTCTTGTGCAGGAGAGAATAAAACATGATGTTCCTATTATTTCTGTTTCAACTAATGCCACAATGGACAAGAACAATGTTGCCATTTGTTCAACAATATTGATATTGTACAACATACAAGCATTCAACAAACATGTGCCTGACAGCCAACCCTTCTTAAGTATATATGAAGTAGTTTTGCCTGCAAGATGACAGTGGAGCAGAGACTAGCAGCTGCACATTCAGTATGGCACAACCAGCACAGTCTACTACAGCAGGTATACACTATGGCAGAAACAGCACAATGTACACCAAGGTACAAGAAGGACAGCTGTGGAAAACAATACTTTCATTATCCATGGAACTGACATTAAATCCACCATTTGACTCCATACAGCCTTTGAAATTAATGCTTGTCCACTAACCTGAGACTAAATAGTGGAGGACAAGTAAAAATCCAATAAAGGTAGTCCTCATTGTCTAGTTGCATTTGAAGGTTATAATTTCGAAAAATGAATAATGAACTGAATAATACTGACACAATATGTAAACAAAGTAAACATTTGTATCTCATTCAAGCAGGTTAATCTACGAACTGGGGACCAGTGAAATACGGTTTACACTAACCCTCTGAACTGCTCTTATAAATTCCAGTTTCTAAGACTGTGCATATGTATATGCTGATATTTTTCATGTGAGTGAGTGAGTGAGTGAGTGAGTGAGTGAGTGAGTGAGTGAGTGGACCACACAAACAAGTGATTACAGTGTCATGTCTTTTCAGATTGTTTGTATATATGAAGCCTAGTGATCCATGAGTCATGGCCACACAATTCTGTTGATGTCTGCAACTTGGCAGGGAAGGTTTTTCACCTGTGGACAATCAAACGAGAGCAAACACGACACTGTATAACAAAAGTAATTCTGGTTTTGTGATGTTCGAATAACATTTACATATCCCACTCAATTATCAGCCTTTGTAATATCTCAAGTTTACTATGTCAAGTACAAGACATACCAACTCAAGATTTAAACATGTTTTCACGTGACCAGCATAAAAGATATTGCATAGAAATAACAAGTTTTTTTCTGACTTTATTCATTAAATGTCTGTTAAGGCTAGCTCACTAGATGGGCAGTACAATATTCTTCACTGTGTGAGATAATGTAAATGTGTGCTGTCTTCATGAATCCGCTGGCCTATTTGAACAGCAGTTCAGCACAGTGTATTTGGTATGTAAATAGATTTGTTTTCGGAAGTCTGAGAGCTGTTTTACTGACATACTTTCCTCCCCCTGTTTAGCATTGAATCAAAACAACATGCTTATGACCGAGTGATCACATTCAGTGCAAGCCAATGTCAATGATTTCCTCATGTTTTGACCGTGATAAATGTGAACTGCACATTCTTCTAATTTTTGACATTTTTAATCTTGCAGCCATTAACATGCTTGATAACCTACATTTCACCAGGGTGGTGCCGTGTAAATACAACCAAGTGCTTTCTGCCAAAAAACAAGCACTGTCAAACATCATGACAAACATTTTCATCTCTGCCATTTTCACAATTAAATTCATAAAAATAAGAAACCTAATAATTTCTCTGATTCCTGAAGAGATATTTTGTCTGCAAACGGAATTATTGTGATATTTTTCACAATCACAAAGATCATGAAAGTGGAAAATTGGTGGTTCAATCCTCAGGCATGCCATATGAAAAGATGTTTAAAGATGATACTTGTCATTACCCTGCCAGGCGCTCAGCATTAAGGGCATAAAGCAAGGACGGTTCGGCTGGGAGCCAGTGTAATGTTTCTGAGTGGGGTATCTATGTTAAACTGTGGCATGGTTCCCAGTGGGCTAGCTAGCACCCACCCACCCTCTCCCCTCTCCCGCCTCTCTCTCTCTCTCTCTCTCTCTCTCTCTCTCTCTCTCTCTCTCTCTCTCTCTCTCACACACTCACACACACTCACACACTCACACTCACACACGATAATAATCTTGACCATGATGCAATCATCATAAAGCCAACCATAAAGATGGTACAAATATTACGAATTACATACATGTACTTCGTCCCTAGTGTGTACCTACCTCTCTGGCAGCTGATTGCAATTAATTATGACATCACATCATGTGCACACATTTTCACTAAGCTCCTCACAGGGTTACAATTACCCTTGACACACTAAAAAATATTGAGCAACACAACAATAACAAATATTTTGACAAACTCAAGCAAACTGGTTTGTAAATATCTGTCAACCATAAAATTACAAAGGGTGGCCTGTACAGACTCCCTGGTTCAATGACACACTTTGGACACTGTTAGTTATGGTGCCTTGGAGCAAAATCAAGACTATAGGTATACATCTGTGATTCAAAACCTGATCAGCCTATCCTGGCATGGATAAGGGAAGCAACTCTGTACACCTAATTGCATCACCTGAAGCACTGGGCCACCCTCTTGAGCCTTAATGATAATCTCGCAAGGTATCCAGCCTATCCTATTCTAAACTATTGGACATTTGCAGAGAGTGACTCGGGTTTTATGCCAATATTACAATAACATCAGTGCAGGGACATCAGGAATGGGCTTCAAGGTACTCAGAGATCTAAGAGGAAGAATAGCAATAAGGTCATTACACACCTTCATCACCTATAAAATCTATGATTAGCCAACATTGTCACATAGCGATCTGTTTATCTGGCCACAGGTGACAGAAATCCTGACTGTAACAACTCGTTATCTCACCTGATCTACAATCAGGAGACAATCAACAGGTAGTCCAGAGAAGACTATGACTATAAATAGAACTCAGGTAATGGAGGTCAACCACCGTATTTTGACTTTTCTATGTCACACTATCTGACATGGACAAGTGGCATATTAGAATTACGCTGCTGGTAAATCACTTTCCACTTTATTGAGGTAATTACATGACTAGGTGTATTTCTGATCCAAGGGAACCACCACAGAAGTTTTGAACAGATGCATATGTGTTCGCATGTGGGCATGCAAGTATGTGCATGAGTGAGTGAGTGGGGTTTACACCCACTTTGAACATTATTTCAGTTACATTACTGCATGTCAGCTTGATGTGGAAGAAAGCCCGATGAGATGCATGATTTAGACGTATGCGACAATTCACATGTCCACACTGTAATCATGTTGTATTTTACACATGCAAAGCCTGTGATGTTACTCACAACTATACTGGGCTTATATCATAATTATTATTACATCCCTAGTAGGTAGATATATATATCTTCATATAATATACTCTTTTCAAGATGCCATTTACTTACTTCTTACAATTTGCATCATTTACTGACTTCTTACAATTAGTTTTTGCCATAAATGATTTGTCATTCAATTAATGCTGTTATAATGCAAACTTAACACTGACAATTTAACATCTGACACTGTGCTGATATTAAAAGGTTAATTTCACGAACCTTGCCATGACAGCAATTACTATAGTAATAAACTGAAGGTAATAAATATGCAAATGAAGGACTCTCTTTCACTCAGTTCCTGTACAAAGAGCAGTCAAGTAGATATTAAGATACAGATCATAATTTTTTTAAATTTACATTTCGCCATAGACATAGGACTGGCAACACAATAGTACAACATGTCAAGAACCTGTTCAATGTTAGACAAATCTCTCAGTCCTGAAACACATCTGGATAACCATGTGTTTCATACCATAATCAATTCAACAATCTGTATGGATACAGAATTCAGGCATGTGCTTCAGATTTGACATGGCATCATGAGCTAGGTAGAAGAAGAAGAAGAATATTTATTGTACAAAACACCCACAGGGGGCAGGGTACAAAACATGAATATGACTAATAAAAACATTGACATACAAAACAGAATACAAATATTGCTATGATTATATTGTTAGGGAGGACATGCAGATTTTCTTTGCCTGAACATTTTGTGAATGAAATTAGATATAATTTTTGCAAAGGGCTCTGGTGGATTTTATAGTATTATTAGCGATAGTAGGTGCATAGCAAAGCCGGGTGATGAATTTAGTTCCCCTCTCAGATCTTTGTAGAAGGTATGTATGGCACCAGCTGCAACTGCTGGAATGCCCAATCAATGTAAGAACTCTATAGAAACCGAGTGTTTACAGTACATAGCAAGGGGAGCTTATCAAGATACCATGTCCTCCCCAAAGGAATGAGTGTGTTTGGTTTTACGCCTCTTTTAGCAATATTCCAGTAATATTAAGGCGGGGACACAAGAAATGGGCTTCACACATTGTTCCCATGTCGGGATTCGAACCCGGGTCTTCGGCGTGACGAGTGATAGCTTTAACCACTAGGCTACTCGACCGCCCCCTTCCCCATAGGACATATACCACAAGGACACATAATAAATTTACATATCTGAGGCTTTTAATGGTTGTTTTTTAAAGATTCAACACGGACCAGAACATTATGCAGCATAATGACAGAATAAGGATTCTTCTACATAATCTTTAATTTTGGTAATGAGAGTGGAGTTTGTTTTGGTTGAAAAGGACTTGTTAACAAGGAGCAAGAGAGTTGTTGCTATTGAGTGAGTGAGTTAAGTGTAACGCTGAACAGTATTTTAGTTATATCACAGCTATTGTATGTCAGCTAGATATTGGAGAAAAGCCATATGGTGCTATATGCATATGGTGCTGACAAACCAAGAAAAAATATTTCAGGCAATTCTGTAATTCTAACCCAAGATCATAGCTTTCCAGGATAGTGCTGCACCACAGACAAATGGGCAATCCATGCCCCCCCCCCCCCCCCCCCCCCCGATGGGTATGGATGAAGATGAGGGGGAATGGGGAGGACATGGTGGATTTGGACGAAGATGAAGGGGAATGGGGAGGACGTGGTGGGCATGGATGAAGAGGAATGGGAATGGGGAGGACGTGGTGGGCATGGATGAAGAGGAATGGGAATGGGGAGGACGTGGTGGGCATGGATGAAGAGGAATGGGAATGGGGAGGACGTGGTGGGCATGGATGAAGAGGAATGGGAATGGGGAGGACGTGGTGGGTATGGATGAAGCGATGGGAGAATGGGAAAGACGTGGTGGGTATGGATGAAGAGGAATGGGAATGGGGAGGACGTGGTGGGCATGGATGAAGAGGAATGGGAATGGGGAGGACGTGGTGGGTATGGATGAAGAGGAATGGGAATGGGGAGGACGTGGTGGGCATGGATGAAGAGGAATGGGAATGGGGAGGACGTGGTGGGTATGGATGAAGCGATGGGAGAATGGGAAAGACGTGGTGGGTATGGATGAAGCGATTGGAGAATGGGAAGGACGTGGTTGGTATGGATGAAGCGATGGGAGAATGGGAAAAAGACGTGGTGGGCATGGATGAAGAGGAATGGGGATGGGGAGGACGTGGTGGGCATGGATGAAGAGGAATGGGAATGGGGAGGACATGGTGGGCATGGATGAAGCGATGGGAGAATGGGAAAGACGTGGTGGGTATGGATGAAGCGATGGGAGAATGGGAAAGACGTGGTGGGTATGGATGAAGAGGAATGGGAATGGGGAGGACAGGGTGGGCATGGATGAAGCGATGGGAGAATGGGGAGGACGTGGTGGGTATGGATGAAGAGGAATGGGGAATGGGGAGGACGTGGTGGGCATGGATGAAGAGGAATGGGGATGGAGAGGACGTGGTGGGCATGGATGAAGCGATGGGAGAATGGGAAAGACGTGGTGGGTATGGATGAAGCGATGGGAGAATGGGAAAAAGACGTGGTGGGCATGGATGAAGAGGAATGGGGATGGGGAGGACGTGGTGGGTATGGATGAAGAGGAATGGGAATGGGGAGGACAGGGTGGGTATGGATGAAGAGGAATGGGAATGGGGAGGACAGGGTGGGCATGGATGAAGCGATGGGAGAATGGGGAGGACGTGGTTGGTATGGTTGAGGCGATGGGAGAATGGGGAGGACGTGGTGGGTATGGATGAAGCGATGGGAGAATGGGGAGGACGTGGTGGGTATGGATGAAGCGATGGGAGAATGGGGAGGACGTGGTGGGTATGGATGAAGCGATGGGAGAATGGGGAGGACTTGGTGGGTATGGATGAAGCTATGGGAGAATGGGGAGGACGTGGTTGGTATGGATGAAGCGATGGGAGAATGGGGAGGACGTGGTTGGTATGGATGAGGCGATGGGAGAATGGGAAAGACGTGGTGGGCATGGATGAAGAGGAATGGGGATGGGGAGGACGTGGTGGGCATGGATGAAGCGATGGGAGAATGGGAAAGACGTGGTGGGTATGGATGCAGCGAGGGAGAATGGGGAGGACGTGGTGGGTATGGATGAAGCGATGGGAGAATGGGAAGGACGTGGTTGGAATGGATGAAGCGATGGGAGAATGGGAAAGACGTGATGGGCATGGATGAAGAGGAATGGGGATGGGGAGGATGTGATGGGCATGGATGAAGAGGAATGGGAATGGGAAAGACGTGGTGGGTATGGATGAAGCGATGGGAGAATAGGAAAGATGTGGTGGGCATGGATGAAGCGATGGGAGTATGGGAAGGACGTGGTGGGTATGGATGCAGCAAGGGAGAATGGGGAGGACGTGGTGGGTATGGATGAAGCGATGGGAGAATGGGAAAGACGTGGTGGGTATGGATGAAGCGATGGGAGAATGGGAAGGATGTGGTGGGTATGGATGCAGCGAGGGAGAATGGGGAGGACGTGGTGGGTATGGATTAAGATGAAGAGGAATACTGAGGACTGTAATGAGGTTCAGAGCTTTCTTAACAACAAACTACACCCACCAACTTAAACAATTAACTCTGGAAAGAAGCACTTCATTTAGATGTCATTTCCTAATCTACATCACTGGCAGAGAATGGTGCAGGGGATGCGCAGCCTTGATCAAAATGCAGTGTCCGTTGGGTTCCACAGTTTAAATACATCCCTGGCAATCTATGCCTGGAGTACAAGGTGACTACATGGATAGGGTGGTCAGGCTCTGGGACCTGGCTGATTGCATGTCATCATACTACTCCAATGGCATGGGATTTTGTTCATACTATCAATCACAGGTTTGTCTGGTTCAGACACAATTATTACGGGCCATCAACATGTAACTGAAACATTGCTGAGTGTTATGTCATGCAACAAAAAACAAAATTATGGACCTGTCTCTGTACATTCATCACCTCACAAAACAGTTGATAAAATGAATGTAAAAATGTTCTTATTTGGCCCAATCTCAGCATCATATTGAGCCAAGAAACTTCTAAGAAACATCCGCAACAATGTCACGTGACATTTTCTATCCCATGAGAGTGTCTGTACCCTGTTATCTGCCAGGCAATACTGACATCCATGCCATCTGTCTGGTGATAATTGCAGGTTCTACATGCTGCAGGTAGGTCTGCAGGTGACAAAACACAGTGATGATGTAATAAAACTCGACAGGCTGAAACATAATTAACTCACTCCGCTACTGTGGGTGGTCGACATCAGAAACACTATAATCTTTATTCTCACCTTCCTGCCTAGCACAGAGTAATTAACACGTCACCTTCAGAGTTACTTTCATCAATAGGATTATTGACTTTAAATAACATGCTGTCATAATTTGAATTTTAAAATATACTAATTTTTTTTTAATTAACATAAATTATTAGCTATTTGGGAAAATTGGGTGAATCTTCTATGCATTAAGTCGAAGCCTATTTTCTCATTCCATATTTCAGTAGGATTCAGTTTTTGTGTAAGCACACATAAGCATTATGTATAGGTACACGCATTATTTGACAACAGTGAATAAAGCATGCAAGGCCCCCTTCATCAAAAAGGACAGGTACTTTCAAGAAGGACTTAGTCATCAATTACATAATCTTATAGTACAAAATACAGTAACATGATACTACTGAAGTGGACAAAGACTCCTTGTCAGTACTTATGAATGACAAACTCAGTAAGCAAAAAACATTCAAGAAATAGCCTTGAACAATAATTTATAAGATAACTGAATAAACAATCTAATATTACAAAGTTATCAACTTACTCCATAAAGAACTTAGCAAGTGAATTAAACTGAATTAATTAAAAGCAGAAGAAACATGACATTACACAAGGGATGACAGACAACAATGAGTGTTTATAAGGTGATACACACCAGTGTGTGATATGGGGGGGGCAGGGATGGGATATGACAGAACGCCATGTCCAGACAGGTAGACAGACAAAAAACAAGACAGGAAACTGAGTCATAAAGACCGATTGTGTGTCATGTGATTGACAAGGTGGGAGTCAGTATCAGACATATCATTGTGCCCTCCTTTCATGGCACTCAACACAATCATGGACGAGAAGTCTCATCTAATCAGGTTTTTTCTATTCCCCATGTCTCAATTTGGAAACTATACACAGTCAAGTCCCGTTAATCCGACAATCGGCTTTATCAGACACAAATGATGGGAACCGATTAAATCAGTGCTATTTTGACCTTTTAATCCGACAGTCTCACACTCCAACTCCGACACACCTAATTTGCAACAAATTGCTAAAATCACTCATTAATCAGTCTCGTTAATAAACTTGCTTAACAATAAACAATTACTGCTTTAAATAAACAAAACAGGATTTATCACATGCCTAGATTACCTCAATCTCATTAAAATCGGATACAAGTTCTCACTTCCGCTGAGGACATCTCATTACAGGTCACATCAGAACATCCTTTCGCGAACTTTGACCGACCAATGAAATTACTAACGGGAAGTTAACATTAGCCACTAAGAAAGCAGCTTTCTTAAGCATTGCGGCACTAGTTACAATTGGTGACTTCCATTCCAGGCTATGCTTTAAAAAGTATTTTGAATCAGTCATACAGTCTGTAACAGTAGTTTTGTGTTAAACTTTAGGTTGCATGATTAGAAAACATATTCTGCAAACTATGTGACACAACAATATGAATATTTCCTTTTTTTATTACATGTTTAAATCGTTATCTATCGTATAGTTTCGTATTTTCAATCAGGAACATTGATACTACCTAATTTCATTTATCCTACATACTCGTTTATCCGACATAATCATATGCAACCAACAATGTTGAATTAACAGGACTTGACTCTATTAATAATGACACTGGGATGTTTACAAGATTAAAGAATATAGAATTGTGTCAAGTAGGTAAATAAATATCAATGAAACGTTTGAATGGTCTGTCAAAAAGATAAACAGATGTTTCAGGTGTAATAAATCAAGGAATTCTTAAGAACCAGTGACCTTCTGACACTGAATGCAGTTATCACTTCACTTCCAGCAAGTAAATGGGTGAGTGCACAGCAGCCATGTGCATTACAGCCAGAACAGAATATAAACAATTGAAGCCTGAGTCTAGTAAAACTCTGTTTGGGCCAGGGGCGGTCGGGTAGCCTAGTGGTTAAAGCGTTCGCTCGTCACACTGAAGACCCGGGTTCAATTCCCGACATGTGTACAATGTGTGAAGCCCATTTCTAGTGTCCCCCGTCGTGATATTGCTGGAATATTACTAAAAGCGGCGTAAAACCATACTCACTCACTCACTCACTGTTTGGGCCAGTAGGCTCAGCTGATAATAGTTTATATGATAACCCTAAATGCTAATGAAAAGATTGTTAAGAGCCATGTTTGTGCTCATAGACTAAAAAGCTTTTGGCACGAACTGTAACAGTGAGAGAGTTAAGTTTAAACTCTGCTTTGAAGGGTATTTCAGTTATGTCAGCTTAATTGATGACAAAACAAAAACCATAATCAAGTCAAATTATTATAATATATTATCATCATAGGACCTAAGTTATGCAACTCTGCATTGAGATTTGTGTCACCTTAGACAACTGGGCCACCTGGGCCCCATGTGACAACCTGCTGCTGTTAATTAAGTCTGGGCCAGACAAACCAGTGGTCATTATTGTGGATAATGTCCATGCTACTGGGTAACACACACTCACCTCGGTGGTCCAGATGAAAACCATACAAGTATACACACTGCGTGTGTGTTATTCATGGTTAACGCCACACTCAGCAATATTTCAGCTTCATGATGGAGGCCTGTAAATAATCAAGTCTGGGCCAGACAATCTAGTGACCGATATTGGGAGCAATTATCCACGCCAATGGGGTATGATGACACACAATCAAGCAAGTCACAAAGTCTGACCACTCAATCCACTAAGTTGCCTCTTATGACCAGCAAAGGTTGCTGGGGACAAATTCTAACCTGCAATCCCCACAGGGCGTAAAGACACAAAACAATAGCGCCAGCACAGAGGTATATTGGAAGTAGGGCTTGGACGAGTCCGAATTTACCCACACACCCCTATTACCCAGCCCTACCCAGGTACCCACTGTAGGTCTCAAGAGATGGGTACAAAATGTCTGATTGGGCAATTTTTTTAACCATAGCACTTACAAAACGTATTAACATACATGTATCAAACAATCTGGTCATGCATACACTGAAGTTGACTCAAGTTATAACTTTATTCAAAGATTTGAAAAGTCAGAAGGAATGGGTGCATAGTCAGAAAGAAATGTGAACATTTGTGACTTGTAGTGTAACCATAGAGTTCTAGATAGTTACGTGATATATTGTTTAATGACAAAAACTAACCACAGGTCTGGGTAGTCCTGTGGGTACCCGGGTCCTACTCAGTACCCACCCGACCCGGGTACCCGAGTTACCCGTTCCAGCCCTAATTGGAAGCTACATTTTTAAAATTTGATTACCTCAGTTGAGTGAGTGAGTGAGTGAGTGAGTGATTATCCCCGTGGGGGACACCAGAAATGGGCTTCACACATTGTACACACCTCAGTTTAGAAAGTGCTCAATGACTGACACAAGGCAGAAGATCATTATTCAATTAAATTATGTTATGATTAACTTTTCACAAACACTTACTAATGTGCCCTTAAATACAATAGCAACAGTACCTTGACAGCGCTGCAAGTTATCATACCTCACTTCCGGTCTCGTTTACACGGATTTCTTTGTTTAAAGTGCAGGTGTGTGGACTGATACAGTGATTCACCTACACCTTTTCCTGACAATGACATGTGCTGTATTTGATTTACAGTCCCTTAGTAGTGTGCAAAAAATATTCCCTTCAACCAACAAGTGCAACACATTTAGCATGTGCAATGGATGCCACAACTACAAGCCGCGTTCTGGAGTATTACCAGAATCTGACAAGGTTGGAATGTGTGGTTGTCCAAAATAAATTCATTCAGGTTAACTCGACCAAAAGTGGGGGAAAAGTCAGTTATACCCACTTTCTTGGTGTATATTTCAATATCCCTACAAAACTGTTGAGATATTGACAGATACAGCTCGGAAAGTGTGGGTATAACTATTACATAATTAAGGTTCACAACTATCATCAAATCCTTTACAGCATGGCCCTTGTCAAAGAAACAGTGAGGGAACTGGTTTTAACACCACTTCAATAATTAAAACAGTATTTCTGAAATCACAGAACTGACTATGACTACACTTGAGGGTGTGTATCTACATATAAATGTATCTCTGTCATGACTTTGCAAGTGAAATGAGTCACTATATAAACAGTCAATGACATGACATTAAAATTGATAGATACTTAAAATGAAATGGATTTGTGAGTGAGTTTGGTTTCATGCTGCTTTTAGCAATATTCCAGCAACATCACGGCGGGAGACACCAGAAATGGGCTTCAAACATTGAACCTATGTCTGGAATCAATCCCGGGCATGACGAGCGAAAGCTTTAACCACTAGGCTACCTGACCGCCCCCTATAAAGGGTTAACATTATGAACCAAGTCAGTACAAACCTAGGGTGACAACATGTAGTCAATGTGGTGCACTATATGATTCATCAAAACATACACAATACATAACGTGTAAGGTCAATCCTCTTTGTCATAAATATACCTGGGTAAAGAGATATTGGCTAGATATTTTCATCGTGAAATAAAATGGATAAAGCAAGCAGTGTAGGATATTTGACTTGACACCCTGTGAAGGGTTAAGTTATGAATGAAGGCACCTCTCATTCAGAGCGTTGGCCTGGGAAAAGAATACACACGCTATCTGTCACAAATCAATGCAGCGCCTTGTCCCCAGTTTTTATCATTCTTGGATTACGTAACTTCCTCTCACATTCTGTTTGATGGGTGCATGTTGATGTGGCCACCAGATCAAGCTGTGCTACTGATATCATTATCTATTCTACTACAGACTGGCTGTTACAACAGCCACAACATCATCGCCAACAATCTTTCACTTATAATCTTGTAGCTTTTGAACAAAATCAGAACTATGTGAAATCTTTCAAAGCAAAAATATTGCGAACAAATGAAACGAACTGGAAAAGAATACCAGTCTGGCAAGAAGTGCATTTGAACTCAAAAATACATGTACAAATGTTTGTTTAGCCTCCTTTTTCACAGACACTGATACAGATGCCATGGCGATGATCGACATTCATTTTTCACTTCCTAGATGACTGAATAATTTCTTTTCAATGCTGCATCAGCAGTGTAATCAAACTTCTTATGGTTAGAAGCATTGTGTTACAGGGATAAAACATATTAGTTCCCATAGCTTAAACATTATTTAATTTGACAAAAAATGAAATTGCTGACAAAAGAGGAAGCAGACAATAACAAAATCTGCTTGCCTGTATGAACATTAGAAAAGTCATTTCCTGAGAACGATCATTTGACGATTTCCAGCCTTACTTATGACGTTAACATCCACAGGTTCTGTGTGGTGACAACCTTGTAATGATGACAATGTGATGCATTACTCACAAAGAAGTGCTTGTGGCAAGGGCTGGTCATGTTAAGTGAACCTTCATTGAGTCATAGATCTTTACAATTTAAAGATTAATCATCTTCACCTAAAAATTTATTGTTTTATTGACAGTACTGTCACTACAAACAAAACTCTTGTATGATTTATAGACAACATGTCCATTTAGATATAATGCTTAAGACATTTATGATGATGGTTTTCTAGGTAGTAAACTTTTCTATGTGGTAAATGTTGCCACTAAATTAACTACAACTGTTTCCATTAAAGTATAAACTGTTCAACTTGCCAGCTGTGTTGCTAGTTAAGTTGGTTGGTTAGTTTGTTGTTTTACGCCACACTTAGCAATATTCCAGCTATATGATGGTCGTCTGTAAATAATTGAGTCTGGACCAGACAATCCAGTGATTAATATCATGAGCATCGATCCACGCAATTGGGATCGTTGACCTGCATCAACCAAGTCAGCGAGCCTGACCACCTGATCCCGTTAGTCGCCTCTTACAAGTATAGTCGCCTTTTATGTCAAACTTTGCTAAAGATTTTTTCTACCCCGTTAGTTAATCATAAACTGTTGTCTGATCTGTTGGGTATGGATGACACAATCAACCAAGTCACCACCCCAGCAAGACCATAATGAATTATTCATGAGTATTCATGAAAACGTTCATGACTTTTTATGAATATGCATTAACTTAAAATGGGATGCTCTTTCATGAACTTGTTCAGTGCCCGGAAATCCCACAGGGATCTACTAGTGACTCATCCCTGTACAGGATTGCTGCCATTGAAGGGTATTTTGGAGTAATTAGCTCAAGCCTTCATTCATTATGTGTAAGAGAGACTATCTTCTTTGTGGAAATGTTGTAAGAGTTGTGTTATCCCACTGCCCAGATTATGGCAACAGGGATAACAGTCAGAGATTGTCCAAGGTATAGAAAGTGTTCACGAAGATTGAAAAGAATCTAAGTAGTTTTCAAGTTATAAGCCATACAAAAAAAAGTCCTTGTAAAGACGGACGGACGGAATTCCTTGGTATATCCATATACCCCTGCCCTTTTAGGTCGGGTGTATAATGTACCGGTGAAAGTTGAAAGCAACACTTTCTTGTTGGCTGGGACACATGGAACATGTAGAATTTCACACAAAAAGGTACAAAGTAAGAATCATGATAAAGGTCCATACCGATAACACGACTCAAGTAGGCATCGATACATGAGGTTGGCATATCATGACATCCCTAACTTGATATTGGTTCTTTCTGCTGGACCCACCAACCACTTGGGAATGTGAAGTAGTGTCCGTAAAACTGTAGCCCTCAATGCGGGGAAGTGAAAGTTGTTTTATATTCTCGCACATGGAAGAGCATCTCACAGGGGCCTCTTGGGATGAAGACTAAACAAGGGGCAGGCACAAACACCACTATACAAGTGATTGGAGCCCTCTGAAGTGACAATATGTGAATATACTTGACATTTCGGAAATGAAAAGAAAAATATCAGCACAGCATTAGCGTGCCGCAACACCTCTGGACAAAGTTTATGGCAACTTCCATACAGCACTTTACACACCATAAGGAAAATACCACAGCACTTCCACGAGGTGATGTCAGTGACTGCAGGGTAGTGGGGGTGGGTGAGTTTGAAACACTTATGTTGCCTTGTGTAACTACTCATGTCATTTGTACAGAGAGGCTAGTGTCTTCTCAGAGAATGCAATGACAAGGATCTCACAACATGAAAAAATATTCCTCATTTCAAGCTATCACAGCTTTTAAGGTAGTTGTGCAAGTTATCCATACAACAAAACAGCATTAAGGGTTATGTGGAAAGTACTCAAGACACTATGAATCTGCTTTTACTTGAGGGGGCACGGGTGGCCCAGTTGTCTAAGGCGCCACGATTCGCTGCGCAGGGTTGCGTCCCTTGGGCATGCCAGAAACCTATGACTGTGGGTTCGAATCCCGGTTCGCCCCGATTTTGTTTCTAGGTTTGTCAGTGCCATACCCGTGCTCGTTGGTTTCAACGAAGTGGTAAACATCTGTGACCTGCATCACTTCGGGCTTTCCTCCCACATTAAGCTGACACGCTGTGATATAACTGGAATACTGTTAAAAGCGGCGTAAACCAAACTCACTCACTCACTCTTTTACTTGACTCATGAAAGAGACATCTAATAACATGAAATTCTGTGATTAGGTATGGTAAGATTAATGAAGAAGAGCAATTCAGTTTGCTTGTTTACTGCTTTACACCACACTGTTATACAGCAAAACATTTCAGCCATATCACATCAGCCTGTAAACAATCAAGTCTGGGCCAGACAAACCAGTGATCGATATTGTGATCAATATCCCATGATATTGCATGGCACTCAATCAAACCAGCAAATCACCATCATGCGAAAAATAAATTACTTGCCAGATAATATTGCACCCCAATAATGATAAATTGATTCAAATGGAAGAAGATTTGTCCAGTTTGACCAAAAGGAAATGCAAAAAGATTACCACCAACTCAAATTTAGCAAATGAAATGAAACACAAAAATGAACATGATCAGTTCATCATCGCTCCCCTGATAACACCCACCCCTTATAGTAACTCCATATTACATGTACAGTGTACATCACTCCATGCAAAGATGTTTGTAAAACCATTTTTTTCCCAATTTTCTTATAATACTTAATTCTATTCCATAAAATACACAAGTTACTCCCAGATCCATATTCACAACATAAAACATAAGCATTTTTCAAGTGTTAACTACAGGCGGGCCAGTCCCACCTTATCCAAGTGATTCCACAGGTTGATCATGCAGCGGAAGACTGATAATACCCTCCTTCAGGTATCCCCTTACCAACTAAACAGATAATTAACTCCACAGAATTCCACCCAAAATATTCAAACTTGTATGTAAATAGCTTAGAAGGAAAATAAACATTTGGATTCAGTTCTAAGCAATGAACTTGTAACACGAGTACCAAGTGGGAGTATGCATAGTACAACCTTTAAGTATAAAGTTTCTCTTCAAATTTGGACAACGGATAAAGATCTGTTAACAATTCATGTGACTTTCCTCCAAAGGGACATCTTCTTGTTGGTTTTACCTAGACTCTGTGGAGTCATCATGGGCAGTGAAAAAACAGCATTTTGTCAAAATAGGCTGCCCTTTGACTGTTGATGCTGGCTGATATCGTGCAAGGTAATAAGTGGCCTCAAGTGGGACCTTAGGATAACATTAACTCATTGATAAGTACAGAAAACAATCTACTACTTTTTGTCACTCTGATTTTTTTATGATAAATATAGCAGGCAACTATCTGTCTGCGTAATATGTGTTTTGGTAACCTTGCTGCCACTAATCTGTGTTCCTGCAGCACTGGATGCAGTGATACCATACTAATAACGTTAGCGCAATACACACAGTTTTTACATATTTTCTATCACACTTGAGAGTGATGACTTTGTAAATGTGTTATTCTAGTAATTGTACAGCAGGTAGGTAGGTATGTTGTAGTGTGCAGGGGTAAATGTGATGGCACCATGTACAATCACAACAGAGAGGCAGTACTCAGATAGCAGTTTTTGGAATACACTGTTATGTAAAATAACATTCCGAAGTAACAGGAAGCTTCATACAGAGGCTGATACAGAAATATCTGAAAACTCCCAATGAAGTCTACAATACACTGGCAAGGCTTTCTTCAGTTTCAGAAACACTCCCTTGGTTCCTCTACATACTACTCAAAACAAGTTAAGGACTACCCAATTCTTTTATATTACTAGATAATCTGTCTCAATTAAAGCTTGTTTGGTAAGAGTGTATGCACAACATTCGAGACCATCAAGATTACTGCAACAAAAGCTGCTGGTCTGTTCAGGTCAAGTCAAGGATCATATGTGCACGACCATCAAGACTACTGAGACAAGACCAGTTGGTCTGTTCAGGTGGAGAGAGGATAGTGTATGAAGGACCATCAAGACAACTGCAAGAAGAGCAGTCAGTCTGTTCAGAGCATGTCAAGGACCAGCTGGTCTGTTCTGGTAGTGTCAAGGATTGTGTGTGCGCACGACCACCAAGACTACTGCAACAAGAGGAGTTGGTCTGTTCAGGGCAAGTCAAGGACCAGTTGGTCTGTTCAGGGCAAGTCAAGGATTGTGTGTGTGCACAACCACCAAGACTACTGCAACAAGAGCAGTTGGTCTGTTCAGGGCAAGTCAAGGATTGTGTGTGCGCACGACCACCAAGACTACTGCAACAAGAGCAGTTGGTCTGTTCAGGTCATGTCAAGGATTGTGTGTGTGCACAACCACCAAGACTACTGCAACAAGAGCAGTTGGTCTGTTCAGGTCATGTCAAGGATTGTGTGTGTGCACGACCACCAAGACTACTGCAACAAGAGCAGTTGGTCTGTTCAGGTCATGTCAAGGATTGTGTGTGTGCACAACCACCAAGACTACTGCAACAAGAGCAGTTGGTCTGTTCAGGTCATGTCAAGGATTGTGTGTGCGCACAACCACCAAGACTACTGCAACAAGAGCAGTTGGTCTGTTCAGGTCATGTCAAGGATTGTGTGTGTGCACAACCACCAAGACTACTGCAACAAGAGCCGGGGTGAGAACTGTTGACCTTGGTCAGATCTCGCTACCTACCACATAAAGGTCACACTTTCAATCAAGCACTTGTCAAAACACTGAGGTATTTTATCATTAACTACTCAAATAAGTCAAGAATAGCCAGGACTTAGTAAAATGGCTGTGTCATTCTCTAGTATTCTTGTTGTGTGTGAGGTGGTTGATTAACTTCGTTATGGCTCAACTGTCATGTGTATAAGCTTAACGAATGATCCAGGCAATGGACACACTGTACACATGTTATTCTATATGAATGTAATGTCACCTCACCTTCATCACGACATTCAGAAAGAAATAGTCATGATGATGTGTGATGCTGGTTGTTACATGAGTGATGTGTCATCAGCTGAATCAGCTTTTGGAGCCAAGAAAATAACATAAACCCTGATTTTGACAAATGACAAAGTTCTCATAAATTTCACTACTTTATCAGAGAGAGCAACAATATATTTAATTAATTAATATTTAACTGATATGTATAATCACTTTGAAAGGAAATTTTTTTATTAAACATTTCAACAATGACACGTACATTGTTTGCACCATTGAGTTGGTTTTTATGCAGTATTCAGCAATATTTCAGCCATATCATGGCAGAGGACACCTAGAATAGCTTAACACTATTATTGTAATTGTAAACCGAAGTTGGGAATCAAACCAAAGTCTTCAGCATGACGAAACAACACCTTAACCACTAGGCTTCCTCCTGGCTCCCTTCAAGACACAAATACAACCAGAATACACCTAGACCCCCATAAAGCAATAACCCCCAATACCCAAGGGCAATTTCTGCAAACAAACGTTCCTCCCTCAACATGAAAGAGCATGTCTTATCTCTCCAACAAAAGCCATATCAAACACAAGCATTCACTGAACAGAAAATCACTTTATGCAATGAATCCTACTTACAACCAGTTTTTTTTGTGTTTTTTTCTTTGTTGGAAAATAGAAAGAGATGTTGCTGAAGTTTACATGAGTCAAGGCCAATTCCTAACCTGACCTTTCCTCCAAGGCAACTACTTTCAGAGCATTACTCCCATCAAGAAATACAATTATTGGTGGTTCGGCTGCTTCTAATTCTGAGTGAAGGGTTTTAGCTTACTGATGTTAGGAAAAAACATTAGAAAGAGAGGTATTATATACAAGTGTTCACCTCCCCTGGAGTCACTTCCGCCATGGAGGAAGCCAGCGGGCGAGATGAGGTAGACGTCCCATTCATGATCACACCAACCCACTATTTGTACAGGGAACTCATGGAATATACATAAAGTGTATTGTTGTAGCTGCTCTTTCCTCAGAAAATAAATACATGCAGATCATCTGATTTCAATCATAAGCTTGAGGACTTCCTTCAGGACAGGATATGTTATTTTATAAAGTTTGAATTCAACTACACTAATATTTATCAAATAAAATCAGCTAAGAAAACATATCACATATCACAAGATGATCAATTTGAAACAGTGTTTGTTTGTTGTGTAATGCCCCACTTAGCAATATTACTGCTATATGACAGCAGCCCGTAAATAATCGAGTTTGGACAAAACAATCCAGTGTTTGATACTATAAGCAATGCTTGACACCATCGGGTTATGAAGGAAGGCATTCAACCAAGTCAGGGAAGCAAAGAATATTACTTCCAACTAAAGTCTGAAAAGAATGGTTGCACAAACGTTTTGACCCAAACATAGTATTATGAAAACATGTAGAAGCCTTTAAATAGGAGTCATCCGATTCATATCATATCATATCTGATTCATTGCTATACCATGAACTTTAAGCTAGACAGTATATCTACTAAATGTTATTTTCTATGATAAAAAATTATTAATGTACAGCATAGCTTGGATTTTCAAATATCCCAATGTAAGAGAATACAAGACACATCAGTGCAATGTTACACATGAAATCTGTTATCAATACATCCTACTGAAAGAGGTGAGGTGAAATGGGGTATGATAATCATGTTTAAGATTATTGCACTTACATAGCGAAGTGCATGTATGTGTGCGTGTGGATGTTTTGTGTGGCTGCTTGTACTAGTCTGGACTAATGCCTATCTTACAGTGCTAGACGACTGATATGTCGCAGTTGAGCATAAATACCTCACTCAAACACAATATACTGACTCCGAGCCGACCAGTCCTTGTTTTAAGACCTTAATGCCGAGCGCAAGGTAGAGTAACAACAAGTACCATCTTTTAATTAGCGTCTTTTGGTTCTTTTGGTATGATGCGGCCAGGATGTACTCCTGACCTTCCACTCACTCGGCAGATGCTCTATGACTAGACCATGGAGGCAATCTACAGTATGAGAATACAAACCTTATACTACAGTGTCATACAGAACATGATATAAGTGTGTTACTGAATGAGTGTAAAAGCTACACTTGTACAATGATACACACTCAATCTATACTTAATCCCAGCCCGAACAATGTTACACATTCAATCTGTAATACAGCCCATGCTATACTATTGTGTCACACAGAACATGATATAAGTGTTACTGAATGAGTTTATAAGCTACACTTGTACAATGTTACACCCTCAATCCTTAGCATGTGCGTTATGTGAGATCACAGAACATAGTGGTACAACGTTAGCTGTATTCTATGTAGCTGTCAGGATGGTGTAGGATGTCAATAGGAAACCCACTGATGACTCTAGACAAGCATGAAGTGGTCTCATTATGTACTGGAGGAGGTGGGAGAATGCTTTATTTCCTCAAGTCATCAATTCCACATGAACAGCAAGGGAGGGGAATCATTCATTATGCCACCCATCTTCCAATATTGAATATAATGTTCCACTGTTGTAAAGAACAACAGGCAGTTGTTAAGCTTTTGCAGCAAACTACACACACAACAACCTCAATACGACACTGCAGTTGGCTGAGACCCTGCTACAGTAACCATATCTCTGAGCTGCTCTCAGTAAATGGTTTTGATATTTACTGGTGAGATGTTCCTTAATTTTATTTTTGATATCTTTGTGTAGCAACAAGTCAGTATGAAAATGATTAATAGGAAGCAGCACAGAGATACACTTTAATACTGCAGCTGGGTGAGACCAATTGGATGGTGTTCATGATATCAACACATGATTTGTCTGGTCCAAACTACAGAATTGATGTGGGAGGAAAGTCTGAAGTGATGCAGGTTTCAAACATTTACCACTGGTATGGTGCTGCCAAACAAAGAAATATAACCAGGATGAACCTGGGATTCAAACTCACTATCATAGCAATCTAGAGCACTTAATAGGACATCACTCTGCATTGCCAATTGCCGCCCCTTAGATACCTGGGCCACACAAGCTCCTGCATGGTTAATACAGTGAAGGTGATTGACTTATCATGGCTGTTCATTCATATAAAGGGAACAGAATCCTGCCACTTGCAGAATAATTCCTGATAATGTTACATGTGATAACTAACATCGTTACTAAAAGAAACTCATTTCCAAGAAAGTTTCTTTTAAAGTCTGGTTTACAGTCACCTTAAGATATGATAATGGCAGGTGTAGCAAATAACTAGCTTAGAAAAAAAGTTTTCTTTTTCCTGATCAGAAACATAAGATAAACTCTGGCTGTTATAACTAAAGATAAATTTGAGTGACAGAACATAACTGGGATATAAAGATTCCTATTACCCCTGAATACGTGTGGCACATTTATATCTCACATATATATTATCACAAGTTCTATCTCTTAAGGACGTCCATTGATCTGCATTCAAAATAGATTGCTTTTTCTCAGAATTAATAATCCAAATATTAAAAATACCCAAATTTGACAAAAAGAAGGGGATTAGTGTGGACTCTATTGCACTGGGAACACTATAGCAGCAAATTTCCACTTTAATATAGAGCTTTATGGGCAAATCACTCACCATCTTAATACTATTGTATAAATCACATTGAAAGTATGTACTTTATTAAAACATTTTAACAACTGATTGATACAACCTTCATTTATAAGAACACATCAATTTATTTATGATGGTGAGCTTATTTTAGACAAATGTATAACAAGACATGAAAATATGTATTTGTAATAAGTACCGATACATTTATTTTGCCTTAATCAATACCCAGCCTGTCAAAAAATAGGACTTTAATTAACTTTAACATATAATGCTGTATCTTGTAAAGTAAGACATACAGTCTTTGATTCTAAGCTGCATCTGTTCAAATTGGCAATGGAACAGATTGAACAGTTTGCAGTAACACAAGATCATACAAAATGACATCCTCCAGTCACAATCAAAAATCCCATTCTGCAGACAATGCACACATGTGAAGTACCGTCCTGTGAAGTGCATTGTCAGCAGGCACACATATCCTTATCTGGACAAGAACCTTTGCTTCAGATCACTACAACATAGACTTTTTACTGATAATGAATGAAACCAACTGCAAACCTGAACAGACGCTTTCACTCACAAGCCACAATGTCTAATTTAGGATGGGAAATTGATACCTAGGAAAACAATATATCATATGATTGCAAAAGACTTTTTCCTGCCTACAGCAGGCAGTCAATATTGACTACAGCCTGTTGAGGAGTGAGGAAGCTGTAGAATTTCTCCAGCAAATACAAGCGTGTTAGCTAAACCGCCAAGTTCAAACACCAGGACCAGCCCGGTTCCTGCACAGGGCACATACACTAATAGTGACAAATATTATTACAGAAACAAGTGAAACACGTAGAACGTTTGATCGCTTCTCTAAACCAGGCTTATCCAGCGAACTAGAAATCATCACATTTTCACAAGAGAAACCACGACCAACACACACCATGGAGCACTGGTGTGAAATTGCATTAAAGGTTTATTGCGCTAAAGTGAGCAATGTTCATCGTTAAGTCCAGTTTTTGCTATCAAATCATAAGGTTACCCTCCATGCCTCTAACATCCACTCGTGTTGTGGGCAGAGCTTTGTTGTCAACTTTGCCAGAACCAGGACAGCCAACAAGACAGATGCGGATGACAAACACTTTCAGGACAAGTTCTCAAGGAATACATGGGTATTAACGGCCATAATTGCTGGTGATTTTCAGGCATAAATTCATATTGAGCAATGGAAACAATAGTTTTTGTTATAATGAGCATATTTCATGAAGTGAACAATGGTGGTTGTAACAAAGGGCATACAGAATGAAGGGAGCAATAGTTGTTGTAATAAAAGGCTTATTGTATATAAAAGGGTACACAAGTGGTTGCAATAATGGCCATATCATATAAAGGGAACAACAGTGGTGAACAATAGTGGCCGTTACAATGGGCACATCAGTTTTTTTCCACTTAGTGTGTTTGGTACCGTGTATTGTTCACTGAATAAATAATAGTGTTTGTAACAATGGGCATACTGTATGAAGGGAACAATAGTGGTTGTAAAAATGTCCATCTTGTATGAAGGGAAGGATAGTGGTTGTAAAAATGTCCATCTTGTATGAAGGGAAGGATAGTGGTTGTAAAAATGTCCATATTGTATGAAGGGAACAATAGTGGTTGTAAAAATGTCCATATTGTATGAAGGGAACAATAGTGGTTGTAAAAATGTCCATATTGTATGAAGGGAACAATAGTGGTTGTAAAAATGTCCATATTGTATGAAGGGAACGACAGTGTTTGTAACAATGGGCATATTGTATGAAGGGAACAATAGTGGTTGTAAAAATGTCCATATTGTATGAAGGGAACAATAGTGGTTGTAATAATGGCCATATTATGTGAAGGGAACACTAGTGGTTGTAATATTGGCCATAACATATGAAGGGAACAATAGTGGTTGTAATAATGGCCATATTATGTGAAGGGAACAGTAGTGGTTGTGATATTGGCCATAATATATGAAGGGAACAATAGTGGTTGTAACAATGTCCATATTATATGAAGGGAATAATAGTGGTTGTTCTAATGGCCATATTATATGAAGGGAACAATAGTGAATGTAACAATGGCTATATTGTATGAAGGGAACAATAGTGGATGTAATAATGGCTGTATTGCATGAAGGGAACAATAGTGGTTGTAACAATGGTCTTATTGTATCAAGGGAACAATAGTGGTTGTAACAATGTCCACATTATATGAAGGGAACAAAAGTGGTTGTGCCAATAGTCTTATTGTATCAAGGGAACAATAGTGGTTGTAACAATGTCCATATTATATGAAGGGAACAATAGTGGTTGTGACAATGTCCATACTGTAGGAAGGGAACAAAAGTGGTTGTAACAATAGTTTTATTGTATCAAGGAAACAATAGTGTCCGTTACAATGGGCACATCAGTGTGTTTTCCACTTAGTGTGTTTTAGTACCATGTACTGTTCACAGCCTGAAATAATTCACAGCAACTGCAAACATCTAGGCCAAAGGTCTGGTAATCCATTCCTTTGGGGCCAACTCTTAAGTCTTCAATGACTGGTTGACAGCATGTGGAATAACCCCCATTGTTAGGTACAGTCAGCCAGGTAACATAATATAACCATCCAATCCCCAATTCAGTAAATCAAAGGTAAAGGCAGGTTTATCAATCAGAAATGGCAAATCCATGTTTACTCATTAGCTTCACTATAACCGAGGATGTTACTAAACCAGATTTGTGTCTCTTGTTTATCAATGGGAAAAGGCCAATGCTAGTAAATAGACCTGCCATTGCTGTTGATTATGTACTACAAGAGTAGTGTTTCACACCCATCAATGTATAAACAATGACTCAAGTGATACAGTGCGATGCAGAAACAATCCTCTGCATTCTGACAACACTACATACACCAAGAATAAAGATCAAGAACAAGCTACCCATCATCACGCTGAGATGCATTCCCTACAACAATTGTATCAGTGTCCAGGAAACAACATTCCACAGTGGGTGTTTGCATCCCTCAGAAAAGAAAATATTAAGTTTACCCAAAAAATGAGCCACACAATCCAAACAGCAACAGATGCATGTAGCATGCGCTGCAGGAAATACAATATACATACCAACATGCACGAGCCAAGGTTAGTTATATTAAGACAATCTGTCACCTTAGACATGAAGCCCAGCTAATAACATTTCGCAACTCCAGGAAAGAAAATAAGGAACTGGTAGGTGTTCACAGACGGAGGACAAAGACAACAGAAATGGGGAGTTACAGAGTACAGCGGAACCAGAGCTGGACCAACATGGGAAGGGGGGTCAGCCGAGGCAGGTGTATGGTCGCACAGGACAAACACCAACAAGCAACTTCTGGTGACTCTCAGCAAGGAAAACAGGCCGTGTGTAAGAGGCGATGAATGAAAACAGCTTGAGGAAGAAGTGGAGCGAAACTGAAGCCCAGTGAAGCTGCTACCTGGCTGGTGGACAGGGGGGCTTGTGGAGGGTAGAGGCAGGTGAGGTGCTCCACAGGAGACCTGTTGCTGTCTCTCCTAGCAGCCACAAAGCTGTTCCACTCACAGCAGGGATTTATTTTTTTATTGCTGGAAAGGTTAGAAGACTGTGATTACAGTCTCACATCACTAAAAAAAATCTGTGTTCTTCCAATTCAAGAATATCTGAACCTGCTACCAGAAACCTTATCGTGAGTTCTATGCCAACACAGGGATTTCCTGACAACTGTAAGTAGGGAGCTCAACAAGACTAGTTTCTAACATATAAATCTCCCAACCTGATACAGGGAGGCTCAACATATGTTCTTTACTGATATGTTGCTTGCTCATAATGCCACTTTTATGGAACAACCATGTCTCTTCTAGTTTGCTTCTGGGACATCAACTTAACCAATCTCTGAAAAGACCACTTTACAAGCTTGCAAATGAGAACCCATCCAATCCTTTTCAGGATGGCCTCTTCTATATCCTTCTATACATAGGCACCATCCTATCTTTGACAACCAGCTCTTCCATCTTGTTACTGAAACATAACTCCATCCCATCTTTGATAACCAGCTCTCCCATCTTGTTATTGAAACATAACTCCATTCCATCTTTGATAACCAGCTCTTCCATCTTATTACTGAAACATACCTCCATCCCATCTTTGATAACCAGCTCTCCCATCTTGTTACTGAAACATAACTCCATCCCATCTTTGATAACCAGCTCTCCCATCTTGTTACTGAAACATAACCTCATCCCATCTTTGTTAACCAGCTCTTCCATCTTGTCACTGAAACATAACTCCATCCCATCTTTCTTTGACAAACATCTCTTCCTTCTTCTACTGAAACATCAACTCCATCCCCGGGTTTGCCAGTGTTCCTACATTCCAACATTTAACATTCCAACAGAATATTTCCTTCCACAAATGACTGGCAAACTAGCAGCTTAAGGAGTCAATCCATTCAATACCACTTAGGTACCACCAACAGCCACCACCTGATTCCATTTAGTGAAATAGGAAACTGAAAACCTGATAGTCAGTTACTTCAATTTGGAAGCCAATATCATTTATACTAGCATTGTCCATAGTGGCATATCGACAAATAATGATCACAAAACAATGTGTTTCAGGATACAGTCCCTTCACAGATAACGGTCACTATAATCCATGTTTAAGACTTCAGTTTAATGAGATTTCATGGCTATACGAACTTGTAAACATAAATCATGGGTCAAATGGGTAACAAGAAGCAAGTATCTTGATTTGCCTGAATCAGCCTCGACACACAACTTCTAACAATGACATTCAAAACACAAAGAACCCGAACTAAGGTTCAATAAACTGGCCTACTCTAGTAAACTCCATTAATGTAAGCAACATTTTTACACTGGATGTCTCTGTTCCAACACATAGTTAAAAAGAACTCTCTGGGTCTCTGTTTCTTTAAATCCAGTCTTATATTTATTCAAGCCTAAGAGACTGAATATCTTGCATTGCATCCTGTTATCAAAGATATTGAGTGGTCGAAGGATATCTTTAAAAGCTTTTAAAACAAATTCTCAAATGAATAAAAATCATGAGATATCCCAATACAGAGATAATTTCTGTTTTCTCAAACCTCTTGTTTAAAAATTGATAGCTGTGATAATGTGTCAAAAGCACTTCTGAAATACTTGCAGCAATTCATGAAAGCGTGATAGGCATTTTCTCAGGGATAGTTGTTACAGAAATGTAACTGATATTCATTATCAGAAACTGTGTTGAATTCTAATCTGTACATGTGTACCATACCACACCAACCTCCACACAAGGTATCTTCTTCCCAACAACATTCCATTGCGAACATCAATAAACACTTTGGGGTAAAGAGTCAAGTATGAGCCTGATGTACAAAGAATCCCTATCAAGTTTACATATCTTGATTAAATCATCACATTATAAGCATTCCATGCCAAAGTTAACAAATTCATCAGAAATGCATAATGTTCGTACCAAAAAACTTAATGACATGTTGCCATCCCAGTGGCATTGCATAAACCAAAGGCAGACTCTCTGAACCAATATAAATTTCGCGTTTGGTAATATGGCATTCAGCAACCACATAACTGGCTTTAGGTACAGGCTGCAGTTGATACAAAACCAACATGTCCGCCATGCAGATTAAGATGCTGGCCAGCTTGGGTGACAATCTATACGTTTGTTTTGACACGTTCTCTCACCATTGCCACTAGGAAAACAAACGGTGGGCGTAATCTTACAACAAGCAAAGATCATGTTATGCTATCAGGTAGTGAGGGCACAAAATAATCGTATCACAGCTCTTAATATAGTGCCATTTATTTGGATGGTGGGTGTCAAGGCTGGAAGTGTACCTGCAGTGTGGTCTGGTGGTTGACGGCGCTGGTGTCGGCTTCAGCAATATTGAATGTTCACAATATCAGGTGGTCTCAATTTAATACCGAAACATCTTGTGAATAACTTTTCAATCTGAAATTGGTAATATGAGGTTTTGAGCATGTATCTGTCCACTGCAGGGTGGGAGAGGAAGGTGGGTTTTAAGCTGGTGTTGCCCTTTTAGCAGCCATACAATAGTGAAGGGAGTCTGTCAGAAAGGGACCTGGAAAGCAGGGATGACAGTTACAAGAGTAGACTTAAGGATAAACAAGAAATCCCTGGGCAGAAAGTTAAGATAATACCTAAAACTGACCTGCTCTAACAATCTAACCAGCAAATAGGGCTATTGGAATACATTTAGCAGTTTTGTTGGATGTTAACAAGATTGGAAGAAGTCTGAAATACATCATCTGGTCAAAAGTGTATCATAATATATATGATGCGCAACTCCTTCAATTTGATCATGATATGGTAAACATTGCAGCAATGTGCATGTAAACCAACCATCCTAATATCATGTCAGAGGACACCAAGTATGGATGCTAGCCATGTAGCCATGTGGGAGCCATCAGAACTACAATGGAAGATAATAGACCCTGTGTGCCAAAGATGAACAACATGGCTGCTCTGTGCTCAAGTTGGACAACGTGGCTGCACTGTGTTCAAGTTGGACAACATGGCTGCTATGTGCTCAAGTTGGACAACATGGCTGCTATGTGCTCAAGTTGGACAACATGGCTGCTCTGTGCTTAAGTTGGACAATGTGACTGCTATGTGCTCAAGTTGGACAACATGGCTGCTATGTGCTCAAGGTGGACAACACTGCCGTTCTGTGCTCAAGTTGGACAACGTGACTGCTATGTGCTCAAGTTGGACAACATGGCCACTCTGTGCTCAAGTTGGACAACGTGACTGCTATGTGCTCAAGGTGGACAACATGGCCGCTCTGTGCTCAAGTTGGACAACATGGCCACTTTGTGCTCAATTTGGACAAATATGGCCGCTCTGTGCTCAAGTTGGACAACATGGCCACTCAGTGCTCAAGTTGGACAACACTGTTGCTCTGTGCAAAGGTACAAAACAAGCCAATCTGTTCTGATGCCGGACCGCATGGCCTAAGTTGTGTCAGGTTATTGGACATCTGGGCAATTTGAACACCTTAGTGTATTGTAACCAGCACAGGGTCCCTCGTTAATGGCTAGCCATAACCACATCAAACTGCCATGTGGCTGCCCTCTGTTACAGTGGAAAGCAGACATCCCCTACCCTGAGGAATGTAATGCATGACAGCGTAACAATATTCCCATCCTAGCGGAGGAGAAGGAGAGTCGACATCAAAGTACCATGACTACATGGGCCAGGTCCCGGCCTGGAATGCAACAGACAACTCTGTCACCCATCTCTGGTATTTACATCTGTTTTTGTTCATGTCGTCCAATACAACGTCATCTGTTAACCAAATATTTATTGTTTGGCATGCCTGGTCTAGCGGTCTTGTAGCAAGATATCTGAGGGCACTGACCTAGGGTGTGATGTTTGCATGAGATCAACAGCCGAAGAGCATCAGCAAAACATTGTTAAAATGCTATCTCGGACTTACACAAGCAATGTGCACAAAGAATACTCCTGGGACCAATGTGGTTGTTACATAAACCATTTCCAACCTTGTATTGTACAAAACAAAAGACCCATTAAGTAATTAACAAAAAACAAACTTGGCATAAAAAAATCCTTTCCAGTTACCAATAATATTCTGAACAAATAAAGTTCAAAATGAATATTTTTAGGGATATTTTTTTGTGACGTAGACTTGGTTTCTTTAAATATGCATGATATACAAAAATATTTCATTACTCCTAACTTTTTTGTTCTGTATATATAAAACATAAACTGATAACCTTCCAAAAAGCTCTGTTAAAAATAATGGATATTGCATGGCAATTAAACATGCAAGTTTGTAAATGTAGTAACACTTCAAACAATGAATCTTGCTTTCAAAATGAAAAAAAAAATGGCTGCAAATATTACACACATTATACGAATTATGATACTGAGCAAAAAATCTTGAGTCTTTACAAATAGTAAATAATTAAATCAGAAAAAGCCAGAAAATGGACTGATTATGCATCGATCAAACAAGCTCTGAATTGAAGGCAAGAGTGCTGAGACACTGCTAGTGGCAAGTCAGCAAATACTGTTATGTACAGTACTAAAACAAACAAGTGAGATCATAACATGTACAGCCACACAGAGTGTTTGGCTCTCCCACAGCTTGTTTACGCTGCTTGAACTGCAAGGAGCATGCCCTGTCGCAGCCTGCAAAATTCATTTTCTGATAATATTGACAAATACAAAGACAGTCTGGCCTACATACACCACTTTGTCTCGTCTACGATCAGAGTTGCAAGTTATCTTAGGACATTGAAGCTTTAAAGGCTCACATTATTACCAATATCATTTAACCTTCAAAACACAAAAATGGCTAAAAGAAACGTGAAATATTACTTGTTACTTTCCTGAAAAAACTAAACGCACTCAGGTGTTCAATAAATAAACAGCAAATATTAACCAAAATAAACAAGTCAATCTGAAGCAACAGGCACCTCCAACAATTCATGCAACTATGTCCAAGACATCAACCATTTATTCAGTACTTTTGAATAAAGATCACTGGACTAAGAGATTATCGGAGACCGTAACCCAGTGGTATATTAGAAACAACAACAAATAGTTGGATCACAGACTGCAGACAAGCTGATTTCACCTGGTATTTAGAAGACAGTTTTTCCACAAGTAAGAGACGAGCGCTAACCCTCACAGGGAAAGAAAGGTGAGGTGGGAGTTAACGAGGTGTTGACCAGGTGAGACTAAGTGTAGCCAGGTGGACCCATCACCTTTATGTCCTAACCAGCAGTAGTATCCTATGCATACATTATCCTCTTCCACACAACACGGAAGTCTGCCACAAGCTCAGGTCATTAGCACGACATCACTTATAAAAGCCAAACATACTGCATGAACATTTTGCACAGACTTTTTTCTCCTTCAGAATGTGAACAAAATACATCAAAGACTTGTAAGGCGACGCTGAATCAAGGCTCCTAAATTCCACATAATGTCAACACTGACAGGTTTTGCACCAATAATTGCATTCAGCAGCTTATGAAGTGACTTGCTAATTAACTTAATTACATCGATGACTTGTGCCAACAGCCCAGTGCTGGATGTAAACACGGGCAATGAGTTGCGTAAGTGAAAAGTAATACATTACCATCACTGTAAGGATGAGGAGGCTGCCCCCGGGTTGTATCACGTCCAGGTAACACATCGTTAAAGGTGAGATATCCAGTGCCAATATCAGGTAAAATCACAGGTAAAAATCAAGGTATGACAGTAGGTCCGTCATAGGCCACTGGGAGAGCATTAGGGGCAAAATTGGGGCTAATTGCAATGATTGCCCACACAGGTATATGGGGGAATATACAGGTGTTAATGAGAAAAAACTCCTGTAACTAGTTTTGGTTTTGACAGTCTACACTCAACACTGTTTCCTAGTCACTAGTCTGCACAGGAGTCCAGAGAGATTACTGTGCACATTGTGCCTGGCCCATGAATGATTGCGGCTTCGGCCAATCACAGTCAATTTATAGCCGACATTTAAAGGGCCCAGTGGCTATTGAAGCGTTACACCAACTGTCTAGCTCACCCTCCGCTATCTCACATGGTGACCTGACGCTCGGCACACACTAAGCAGCTCAGCCCAGCCAGCACTAACACCACTGAGTCCTGCCTCGCACCCTCCACTCCAGGTCCACGCAGGTCCCACACAGGTCAGACAGCGGTCCCACTACACAGATAGGCATGTCCCATCCTGGGTGAGAAGTGGGTAAAACACATGTAGTGTGTTGTGGCATGTAGAAGTTTGTGGTCCATGTGTATCCTCCTTCTACTCCCTCCTTCCCTCTCCACTCCAGTGTTGGTGCTCTCCGTCTGCCCTCACTTGAGTCTGCTCATGCAGCTTATCCGAGTTGCATCACAGCACTAGTGCCAGAGGAAACACTGGTGCCACTCTGTGGGTGCTGCATGTCTTGTGCCTCTGCTCCAAATCCCCTCTGTACCAACATACATTTCTTACATATCAATGAACATTTTTAACTCCATGGGCCAGTTGAGTTCACTTTAAACAAATGTGTTTGCAATAAATAAAATCTGGAACATCAGTTAATGTTCTTAATTGTGATTGAGTGAGTGACTTGGTTATAAACCGTTTTGAAGAGTATTTCAGTTATCTAATGGTGTGTCAGCTTTATGTGGGAGGAAAGCCCGAAGCGATGCAGGTCTTAGATGTTTACCGCTTTTGTGAAACCCACCACTGGTATGGTGCTGACAAACCGAAAACATAATCAGGGTGAACCGTGTTTCATGATCACAGGGTTGGGCATGCCTAAGGGATGCAACTGAGCTCAGTAAATGGTGATGTCTTTGACAACTGAGCCTTCTGTGCCCCCAAGTGTGAGCATTTGCAACTGAGTTCAGCGAATTGTGTGCCTCAGACAACTGTGCCATCCGTGCCACCCTAACTTTAAAACAAGCATTCAGTTTTACTGGAGTGAGATGAATCCAACTCCTCTTTCAACAGTGTTTCTGTTATATGCAGGTCAGCTTAATCTGGGATCACAGCCGTTGCACCCACTAGCAATGGATCAGACAAAAAAAAACTAATGAGGACAATCTACGATTTAAACAGCAGATTCGTATCTTTTTGAATACCATTTACACCACACCTACCTAACAATGAGCATGTCAACAACAAAGCTTGTATTCATAACATCAAGTCATCCTGAACACTGAAACACTCAAGGCCTCAAACTCTTTTGACAGGGGGACAAATATTTGTACAAGTATCACTTGTCCCCAACTTGTATTTTCATGATTCAAATAATTTTTTTCTATAAAAAATCCAGGGGGGCACCTGCTCCCCCTGTCCCACCCACTCCCCTTGTTGAAACCAACTTATATCCATCATAATATAAATGTTCATTAGGAAAGTTCCTAGACGAGACAAAAGGATTGAGACAGGGATTGCTTGAGGGAGTAAAAAACACAGGTGAGAGAACATAGAAACCATCAGGTGTGCAGTGTAAGAGTCGAGGTGGGAGAGAAGAAGCGATGAAAGCGTACTTCTAAACTTCAACGTCATAAGAAATCATTTATCAAAGGTCTGTTAAAACATTGTTAGTTCTTCACTGGTTTCTCACAGTTAAGCACCCACATGTTTTCAAATTACAAAAGTCATGAGTTATAAAGACATCAGTTATTACTGAAACATAGGACACATCAATTTATCTACATCAAAAACCTCAACCTGCTACATCTGTCACGATTGAAAAGCTTGTTCGTCACACCACAGACAATGATAGTCTTCTATTAAACCTCAACGCCCACTGGAATACTTTGTTTACCTATCTATACAGAGTTTAACACTGATCTTCACATGTTAAACAGATACCTTCCTGCCCGCTGGTCACTCAATTGTGCCCAGGCCATTTACGCCCACTGGTCACACGGTTCACTTAACATTATTCTCATGGGCATACAGCCAATTTTCCGCTGGTTGCCTCAACATCACTGGCCTCTACGTGGTTTCTAGGGCCAGTCGATGGTCAGGGGAACGATGCTATTGTCACATGCAAACTGTCCAACAAGCACTTATTGATATACAAATAGTTATGATAAAAAAGTCTCACCTCATACACCTTCTATTTATTTTCTCCATTTCCAAGGAGTTTTCAGAAAAATCAATGTCAAAAGTAAAATTAAAATCAAATCATCCAAAACACTAGAATGAGTTTCTGGAAGTAAAGTTATTGAATAAAATATACAGCTACACACTAGTTTTCAGAGTGAGTGAGTGAGTGAGTGAGTGAGTGAGTGAGGGAGGGAGGGAGGGAGATGGCAGGACATCAGAGATTAGTTTCACTCATTGTATCCACTTGGAGAATCAAATCTGAGTATTTGTCATGACAATCAAGCGCTTTACCCACAAGGCTATCCCACAGTCCCTTGCAACTTAGAGTAAAACTCATTACAAACAAGCCATTATCTAAACTTTAGGAAGTAATAAAAAAAATAATTAAACCTGTCCTGCACAACACAGTATATCTTTAAAATGTTTGGAACATTAACAGGGTTATCCCTTATGCCAGAGTACCTTCAGAGATTTGTGGAGGAAGCACATACAATGTGCCTCTCTTCACAGATGTTGAGGTACAGCAATAAGTCTGTAACTACACACATGGCAAATAACAAGGAAAACCCATCGAAGAAATTGAGCTGACAATAATTTAACTGTACCATATTTATCTGTAAAATAATGTGAGTGGGGGATATCTTACAGATTTAGCAGATTTATTTTAGGAGAAATTCGAAAAGTAAGAATATTTTTAGCTCCTGCCTGAACAGGCAGAAGATTTATAACTTGACTTTGAAGGTGGTTTAATTATAAAAAATGCTTTTAATAGCTGTTTAATCTTTACAGAATGTGAAGAGTTATCTAAGAGCATGATGATATTCCTTTTTAAAAACAGCATCTCAAGTTAGCAGCAAAAACACACATTGCTGAAGTTACATCGCAATGATTCTGAAAAACATAATTTTTTCGAAACCTAAAAACCCGAAAAATCCTACCATGAGAAAACATTACACAAGGATAAAACATACCTCTGACAGAGTGAAAGAGTTCTGTTCTGTTTTTTTTATCATTTTCCAGCCATATCTCAGCAGTGGGGAACACCTTGATTGGGTTTCAAACATTGTATCCTTGGAGAATCAAACAATGGTGAACACAAAACGATGTCCACTGGTCTGTATTGAGAGTATTAAAACTTTTCTAAGATAAGTATATGTCAATCTACCTGTCCAAATGGATACAGCAATATGTTGCACTAGGTGCATGTTATAACTACCATGTCAATTTTGCACTTTACTACAAAGGCAAACACAAGGATATCACTGTTAACAGTTTTGGATTATAGTATTGATAATAGTATGCAACTTTTAAAAATATAATAACCACATATGGATATAACAATGTCTATGTCTATTTTTTAATCCATACAAACATGAGTACTTACATATTTTTCTCAATTTCTAAATTGAATTGTTTGATTGGCATTACTTAGAAGTTGATGGATGACAAAGTAGACACAATTTATGGATAACAACTTCTTCATGAGTCTTGTTAATCCGACAATCGGCTTTATCTGACACAAATGATGGGAACCGATTAAATCAGTGCTAATTAGACTCTGACATACCTAATTTGCAACGAACTGCTGAAATCACTCATTAATCAGTCTCGTTAATCCGACACAGTGATCAGCGTACTCCGTGGTCATCTGCCCACGAGTACACAGCTCTGTGTTTTGATGCAAGACAAGTCGGCAAGTAGCTGCATATTTTAACGGCTGCAGAGATAAACTTGCTTAACAATAAACAATTACTGCTTTAAATAAACAATACAGGATTCATCACATGCCTAGATTACCACAATCTCCTTAAAATCGGATACAAGTTCTTGCTACTGCTAAGGACATCCCATTACAGGTCACGTCAGAACATCAGTTTTGTTTTAAACTTTAGAGGTTGCATGATCAGAAAACATATTCCGCTAACACTGTAACGCAACAATATGAATATTTCCTCTTTCCTTTTTTTATTACAACATGTTTGAATCATTACCTATCATGTAGTTTCCAGTTTTTCAATCACGAACGTTGATACTACCTAATTTCATTTATCCAACACACTCGTTAATCCGACATAATCATATGCAACCAACAATGTCAGATTAACGGGACTTGACTGTAGAACAATGACCTGGCTCAGTGACTCAGGTGATTGCATGTCATCTAGGTGAGGTGAGGTGAAATTGGGTTTAACGTCGCGTCCAAGATTATTGCACTTATATAGCGAAGTGCATGCACGTGTATGTATGTGTGTGGCTGCTTGTACTAGTCCGGACTGATGCCGATTTATAGTGCTAGCTCACTGAGATACCATGCCGTAGTTTAACATGAATACCCCACTCAGACACAGTATACTGACTCCGAGCCTACCAGTCCTTGTTTTAGCCCCTTAATGCTGAGCGCCAGACAGGGTAACAACAAGTACCATCTTTTAACGTCTTTTGGTATGACGCGGCCAGGGATCGAACCCCGGACCTTTCGCTCTCCGGGCAGACGCTCTACCACTTGACCACGGAGGCGGTCCGCATGTCATCTAACCCCGATGGAAAGGATTGCTGTTCACAACATTGATCACTGGATTGTCTGGTCCAGATTTGATTATGTACAGGCCACTGTCATGTAACTGAAATTTGGCCAAATGCGGTTTAATACCAAGCCATAAAATGACAGAAAATTCTTATCTTTGATGATTTGAATTGTAGAGTATGATTCTTAGCTTCACTGCTTCATATCTTTGATAGATTGACTTACATTGGGTCACTAGAACACTCCCAAAAATGACAGTGTGAGTTGCCCATATTGCAACATAATACCAGCAGACACCCTTTAACCACAACCTGCCCCACTGTCCCATCATATTTTTCTGATTTTATCCCATATAGTATACGGCAACAGATAACCCACTCCACCCATAAGTAATAACAACCATTGGCTACTGATTACAGTGATCAACACATAGCACATATTAAGGGATTAAGATGCTATCCACACTCATTCAATGATTTCTGTACATCTATGATATCTTGGTAAAACCGCTGCCCCTGTGAAACAATGACATTGCCTGTCTTTGTTTGTAAACAGAAGGCCCTTGTTAGCAGAGCTTGACAAGAGATATGTATCTATCGTGTGTAGATAGCAGTGACACCTGAAATCAAATGTCAAACTCCTTGTAGCTGAACCGCAATGGTTCAATTGGGAAAACAGGTGTATGAGGTGGTCACTGTCACCGACAGTCCAGATACATCAACCTGCTGGGGAGACAATCACCGTCTGTTGTCTGGGACCTCAGCTACGCAAATCACCGTAATTACCGGAAAACAATGAAAGCTGGTAACTGTTACATATGAAACGGAGAAAAAAACCATAATCTTTTGCGTCATATTTATAAAAGGATACGAGAAAGGTGTGAAAGGCAGACCTGAGCAGACAGGTGCACAAGATAATTACCTGAGTTTCAGACATGTGCGAGACAGGTATAAGTACACTCAGGTATGAAGCTGGAAATATACAGATATGTCACATACACTGACAGGGAAATGTGTGCTTTATGGCATACATATATTCACACACTAAATAAAACATGCGGATGTGTTGTGAGTGACTTTAAGTTTTAAAACTGTGAGGAAATTGTTTTTCCAAATTATTTTTATAAAAATAGTGAAACAGAACTAAAGTGCGGGGTGACTATTTGAGGCTATGAACTTTTGAAATATGTTGTACTACGTTGCACATGAGTGAGTGAGTGAGTGAGTAAGTGAGTGAGTGAGTGAGTGAGTGAGTGAGTGAGTGAGTGAGTGAGTGAGTGAGTGAGTGAGTGAGTGAGTGAGTAAGTGAGTGAGTGAGTGAGTGGTGAAGGAAAAAAGGAAGAAGTGAGGGAGGGAGGGGAGTGAAGGAAGGAGGGATTAACAACAGACATACAGACCATATGATATAATTTTGCTTGACTCCTCAGAACTATAAACGTTCTAATTCTCTCAAAACATGGGCTTCAATAACAAGGTAAATTGTGGGATCACTCCTCTGAACGTATATGTAATAGCTACATCAATAACAGTGTAAATGACAGCCTGATACGACCCTTTAAGAGATCAAGCATTGTTGGTGGTTGAGGTCTGTCTTCATTACCAGCCATTACCAGTGCCCCGTTGAAGATAATAGTGCACCCTACTGAGCAAGTCTGGCATGATACATGAATTCCAAATGGTCATCAACGAGTCACAATGAATCCATTCCGTTTACATACACAAATGATAATACCATATGTGTTCCTTCAGTCAGAACTCCTAAAGTGACAAAAGGGAATTCTTCATATTACATTATCATGATTTGAGACACTGCATTCACCATTATTTCAGTTTAATGTTTGTTTTTTATTTTTATTGCTTAATACTGCACTCGGCAATATTCCAGCTATATGACGGCAGCCTGTAAATAATAAAGTCTGGACCAGACAATCCAGTGATTGACATGATGGGTAACAATCTACGCCATTGGGGTTCAATGACATGCAATCCACTTTGTCACGTATTCTGACCACCTGTTCCACTTGGTTGCTTCTTAAAACCGGTCTAGGTTGGTGGGGATCAATTTTCACCCAGAATCACCACAGGGTCCTGGTATATTCGGGTACCCCAGTGATTGATATCATGACCAACAATCCACACCGTCGGGGAATGATCACATGCAATTAATAAGTCACTGATCCTGACCACCAAATCTATTCAGTTACCTCTTGCAACCAGCACATGTTGCCGGGGACCAATCCTAACTCAAAATCCTCACAGGAAAGAGGTAAATCACACCTCTTAAGTTTGGTTTGGTTTATTGTTTTACGCCACTCTCAGCAATATTCCAGCTATATGGCAGCAGTCTGTAAATAATCAAGTCTGGACCAGACAATCCAGTTATTAATATCATGAGCATCGATCCACGCAATTGGGATCAGTGACATGCATCAACCAAACTCAGCAAGCCTGACCACCCGATCCCATTAGTCGCCTCTTACGACAAGCATGGGTTGCTGAAGACCTATTCCATCCCAGATCTTCCCAGGTCACCTCTTAAGTTAAACTTACTAATAAGTAAAGGGGGTATAACTGTCCCCAGAAGTACATGTTCATGTTGGGAATTGAACACCAAGAATAGTTTCACTTATGGTACATGTTGGGAAACAGGCACCAAGAATGGTTTCACATACGGTACATGTCGGGAATCAGGCACCAATAATGGTTTCACATACGGTACATTTTGGGATTCAGGCACCATGAATGGTTTCACTTATGGTACATGTCGGGAATCAGGCACCAAGAATGGTTTTACTTATGGTACATGTTGGGAAACAGGCACCAAGAATTGTTTCACTTATGGTACATGTCGGGAATCAGGCACCAAGAATGGTTTAATTATGGTACATGTTGGGAAACAGGCACCAAGAATGGTTTCACTTATGGTACATGTTGGGAATCAGGCACCAAGAATGGTTTCACTTATGGTACATGTTGGGCATCAGGCACCAAGAATGGTTTAATTATGGTACATGTTGGGAAACAGGCACCAAGAATGGTTTCACTTATGGTACATGTTGGGAATCAGGCACCAAGAATGGTTTCACTTATGGTACATGTTGGGCATCAGGAACCAAGAATGGTTTCACTTATGGTACATGTCGGGAATCAGGCACCAAGAATGGTTTTACTTATGGTACATGTTGGGAAACAGGCACCAAGAATTGTTTCACTTATGGTACATGTCGGGAATCAGGCACCAAGAATGGTTTAATTATGGTACATGTTGGGAAACAGGCACCAAGAATGGTTTCACTTATGGTACATGTTGGGAATCAGGCACCAAGAATGGTTTCACTTATGGTACATGTTGGGCATCAGGCACCAAGAATGGTTTAATTATGGTACATGTTGGGAAACAGGCACCAAGAATGGTTTCACTTATGGTACATGTTGGGAATCAGGCACCAAGAATGGTTTCACTTATGGTACATGTTGGGCATCAGGAACCAAGAATGGTTTCACATACGGTATATGTCGGGATTCAGGCACCAAGAATGGTTTCACATATGGTACATGTTGGGATTTCAAGCACCAAGAATGGTTTCACTTATGGTACACGTCGGGAATCAGGCACCAAGAATGGTTTCACTTATGGTACATGTTGGGCATCAGGAACCAAGAATGGTTTCACATACGGTATATGTCGGGATTCAGGCACCAAGAATAGTTTCACATATGGTACATGTTGGGATTTCAAGCACCAAGAATGGTTTCACTTATGGTACACGTCGGGAATCAGGCACCAAGAATGGTTTCACTTATGGTACATGTTGGGAAACAGGCACCAAGAATGGTTTCACATACCGTACATGTTGGGATTCAGGCACCAAGAATGGTTTCACTTATGGTACATGTCAGGAATCAGGCACCAAGAATGGTTTCACATATGGTATATGTTGGGAATTGAACACCAAGAATGGTTTCTCATACGGTACATGTTGGGATTCAAACACCAAGAATGGTTTCACATACGGTACATGTTGGGAATTGAACACCAAGAATGGTTTCACTTATGGTACATGTTGGGATTCAAACACCAAGAATGGTTTCACATACGGTACATGTTGGGAATCAAATCCAAGAATGGTTTCACATACCGTACATGTTGGGAATCAAATCCAAGAATGGTTTCACATACCGTACATGTTGGGAATCAAAAGCAGTACATAGGTGTGACAAGCCCAATGCTGCACCCCGAAGGTTGCTACCCCACCACCCCATCTGAACAGAATGCATGACGTTTGCAAAGGTTTCCACTGATGACCCACACTTCATGGCTGTTGCTACTGACTGCTGGTTTTGGTTTTTCATAGCAATTTTACAAAATGACTAAGAAGTGATTAACTTCATTTCTTTTGTTGTCTTTTACAAACCTGGATCTCAATTTGTGGAGAATATTCAGGGAGAAATGCAAACATCCCATCCTTCTTTTGAAAATATAATCTGAATTTTACACACAAAAAAGCAAACTGTTGGAGAATAACTTAAAGAGATGCCATTCCAACATGAAAGAAATACATTAAGCTCTGCAAAAGATAGCATTTGTAAAGTTGACCACGTGTCTTCTGGCTTATCAGTATCTCTACAGCAGGATTATTCCTGAATTCACCTGCAACATCTATTACAAGAGGCTGGAGTTAATACCATCTTGAGGAGTATCTCAGTTATGCCACACCATGTCAGCTTCTCACATGGAAGAAAATCCATGGCAGAACCAACATTTTCTGATGACCAAGGATCATAACAAGTGCAAATCTAAAATCAACTTATTGCAACTCTTTACAAAATGTCCAGCTTCTTGATTAGGAAAAAACCCCAGAACAAACAAATAATTGATTTGTTGTAAGCTAATCTAGTTGAGTACACTACACACTGTGTGTGAGAGATCAACAGGTTGCCAGCCACCTAGTCACACAGTAGTCCCAGATAACATTCCTGGTGTGTGAGTAACAGTCAGCCAGTAACCTAGCTATTCATCAAGTACACATGGTAATGACATGATGAGAGCATCCATGGTTTGTTACTAATATTTGTTTTACAGGTTTTTACCTTATGTTGTTGGTTGAAAAAGTTAAATAAACAAAATAAACTTCCAAATTACAGCTCTATCAAATTGGAGGAGCAAAGTTTGAATTGCGAGGCCATTGAGTGTGACAGTGTTGATAGTCAATGGTTTGGCACAACTTTCCAAAGATACCATTATCTTTATCATCTTTTATTAAATTTGTGTAGCAAAAGGAAAACATCACTGAGAAATTAGTTTGCCATCAATGCATTTATTTCAGGAGGGATCAGTTCATAAATAATTTATCGTTTCTATGGTTGTGTGGTTGAGTGTGTGTGTTTTTTTGGGGGGGACCTAGATGTCGGGTTCCCAGCTTCTTATCCCACTGATGTATGCTTATCCCCAAATGTATCACAATTGTTGCTCTTGTACAGTAACTGCCTGAGCACATGCAATAGTGTTATGACATATTGCTTTCATGTGTGCTGGGTACATCATTTGTTTGTTTCTTTATTTGTTTTTAACGCCTCACTCAGCAATAATATATGACGGCGGTCTGTAAATAGTTAAATCTGGACTAGACAATCCGTTGATTGATATCATGAGCATCGTACTATGCAACTGGATACAATGACATGCATCAACCAAGTCAGTGAGCCTGACCTCCTGATCCTGTCAGTCGCCTTTGACAAGCATGGGTTGCTGAATACCTATTCTAACACGGATCTTCATGGGTGGCTGGGTGCATGAAAATACCTTGATTGATGCATGTCATATCCCAATTGCGTAGATTGATGTTCATATGTTAATCACAGGATTGTCTGGTCCAGACTTGATTAGCTGGAATGTTGCTGAGAGTGGTTTTAAACAACAAACAAACATGAAAATACAAACATAGAAACCATGGGTAGATGACTACATGTACATTTATCAAAACACACCTTGTGTACTAAATGACTGTAACCAGCTGAGAGCCCATCACCAAACACAAATCATAATTTCACCAATATGTCATGTGCGGCTTTTACCATTTATGGGAAAGGTTTTGTTATCTTAATGGGATGATCCCCAATATATATCCCGATGTGATCCCCTCCCCAGTGCATGAGCTTCACACTAATAGCGTCTTGTGGTTAAATAGTCTAGTGGTTCATCCACCTTACAGCAAACAGGACTCATTATTTTCACATGGGCGAGTACAACATGAACTGATCTTTGAATGGCAATGTGGGTTGAATTCACATTTTATGAATCAATTATCATCATCTATATGAGTCACATACTGAATGTGTTCCACACAATAGGAGTATGAGAAGAAGAGAGTCTAGTTATGTGTGTTCAACATGCTGTTGTAGGGCATCAGGTGAGTGAGTGAAGGTGTGTCACCATCTTGCCAGCAGGGACGACATCCATGTTGCTGAGGTAGTTCTCGCCACTGGGTCTGGTTAGTGAATGTTGTTTTACGCTAAAACCATGTCACTGCAACCAGTGAATAATCACAAGACAAAAAGTGAGCAGGGCTCACTAATACCCCCGACTTCGATTAACTTCGCACTGCGCCTCTCCCATTGATATAAAAAGTGTTCACCAAGTTTGAAAAGGATCCATGCAGTAGTTTTCAGTTATAGGTCACACAAAAAACGTCCTCGGAAGGACAGATGAAAGGAAGAACGGAATTCCTTGGTATAACTAAATACCCCCACCTTTTTGTGTCAGGGGTATAACAATCCAGTGGTGGCATGAGCAATGATCAATAGAGTTGGGTACGATAACACACATTCAACCAGATCACAATCACACATTGTAACCTCCTGATTCCCACATTATTCGAATTTTGGGTTGTTTGTTGTTTTCGGCCACAGTCCGCAATATTTCAGCGCAGTCATATCATGGCAGTCTGTAGATATTTGCATCTGGGCCAGACAAACTAGTGACTGCATAATTGAGCACAATCCCACAGTCAGGAGTAGGAAGACACGCAATCTGCCAAGTCACAATCTGACCTCCCAATCCAATCTCGTGTCACCTCAAACAACAAGCAATTGGGTGCTGGTGTGACCTCCACAGTAATGTGTGTCCACCATCTTTCCGAGGCAAGCATGTCCACTCTATCAAAGTCTAGTTTTCACCCTTGCCATTTCAAACCCACTTTTCTGTCAGGGACCATCGCACATTTGGTAGTCCAATCAGAAAACGTTTTACAAAATCAACATGTGGGTAATGAAAATGTCGCTGCTATGGCCACAGCCATCTCCTGTTGAATTTGTGCAGTAAATATACAAAAAATTAAAAGAAGACAGGTTGAAAGGTTTCAATCAACTCACCCATGTACTTATATATTTGAGTGACTAACTCTTATCGCAGGGACCGAGATGCAAGGCTATTTTTAGACGACCCCTGCTGAGAGTTTCATGTTTCTGTGATGTTCAGTGTAACAGTGTAACTTGATACTATATTGTAAGATCAAATGCATCAGTAATAAGTATCTTTACTATACTAATGTAATTTTGTTTGTCAGGGATGAAATCTTAACAAATCTTTTCGTTACCTGATTGACCAGGTCATCATATAGACTAGCGGACACTCTTGCCTCGGGAGGATGCGGGTCCACAGAGTTCAGCTCTCATGACAAGCATGGGGTACTGGGTACCCAGTTCCCTGGAGCAGGTAAACTAATATTAATGTAGAATAATTACCTGGTGATTATTGTACTTAAGACATGTTACATTTTTACTGATATCAATTTATGGTTAATAGCTCCAGCCTCAACAGTTATGTTTCATATAGCCTAAATGGCTTATTATTAATACCATAAGGGGCTGTAAGGGGGAATAACTCACTTAAGAGCTCTAGTGTGATGTACTTTGGATTGTTCCCAATGCTTTTTCCAAACAGTTCCATTTCATCCTTCTTGTCATTAAAACTTTACCCCTACAACCCAAGGTTTGTGTTATTTTGTTACAGTGGGGCAATGGCATTTATTACTGACAGTTCACAAGACTAAAGAAAGCATCAACCACTGACTACACAATCCCAGTCACAGCAGAATGAATGAGTGTAGCTGCACAGTTAGGGGAGGTGAAATGGGGTTTAAATATTATTTCATGAATATGTAGCTGCCTGTACAAGTCTGTACTTCTGCCTGTTCCATAGCGCCAGCCCACTGAGGTACCATTCTACAATTTAACATGGATACCCCACTCCAGACACCAGACACATTCATTCTCACTCTGAGCCCCCGTCCTTGTTTTATTCCCGTAATGCCAAGTGCAAGTTAACAGCAAGTAGCATCTTTTAATGTCTTTTGGTATGACATGGCCAAGGCTACGAACTACCGTTCTTCTGCTCTATCCACTACCCCACAGAGTTTGAGTTGTAGCTTGATAATGCTGATGATTGTTGTCCACCTGTAAGTGGCACTACAGCTGAGAGGCAAGGGTCCCATGGAGATTACAAGTTAGAACAAGTCCCAGTAACCTATGCTGGTTGTAAGACCATAACTGACAATATGGGCCTAGTGGTCAGGCTCAGTGATTCTGTTGATTGTGTATCATCATATCCCAACAGTGTGGGTTTGTCTGGCTATCATCATACAGCTGGAATATGGCAAAGCATGGCGGTAAACAAGCAAACAAACCTACTTTGTATAAAATCCACACACAGCCACCACAGTGGCCACACAATCCTCTGTGAAGTCAGCTATCATGACAAACATGGCACATGGCTGCCATTATATGCCTGATGTTTTACAAAAGATCATGCAAGAGGATGTACTACTAAATGTCAATGATTTCAATTCCTGTTTGAAATAATCTTGAATGTAAAGAGAATGTTAAATATATGTACTTATCAAACAGGATTGAAAATGAAACAATCAAACAGGATGGATAATGAAAGAATTCTTCTGGAGATTTGCAAATGGCCACCAGGCCGAAGGCTCCGCTTGGGTGAGAGCCCACGGACTAATTCCGACATAACTGTACAGCGTGTACATTTGGCAATGAAAGTAACAATTATCAATTAGACTGATATATGGCTTTGTCTGATGCACAGCACACAAAGGTCACACAGAGCTAATGACTGACCTAATGGCTTCCACCATTACACAAGCCACATTTTTTATCTGGGCAGAAACATAGGTTAACTTTGGCTTCCATTGTTGGTGGTCACGGGCATACATTGCTTGTCTACTCAAACAAATTGCCACACTTGCCGCTCAAAAGGGAAGAGAGAAGAAACATAGGTCATTAATAAGATAATAGGCAGTGAAAAAACAGCCTCTTTAAACCATAGGCCTGAAAAGTTTTATGTCTTGTTTTTCATTTTTTAGACAATATCAATTATCACATGGACATCTAAACCTTTTTAGGACATGATAAACAGTATTTTTCAGACAATTTCATTCACTATAAGGCCTCAAGACCAAATAGATTCAGAACAAACTATTTCGGAATTTCAGAAAAATAATATCTTGAAAAGAAACCCTAGATAATCTTTAACTTCTCTAAAACATGTCCCAACCTGTGAACACCTTAGACATGACACCTGAATGTTAAATGATGTCATTGTACTTTTACATGGGGTAGCATTACTGCAGTGAAACTAAGAAAATGGTTTTGTGAAACTACATGAAATCATATTTGCTGACTTTTGTTCACTGCATCTAATATACATGCTTAATGTTAAACATATCGAACTAAAAAAGAGAGCAGTCATGAATATTTTGGGGGGATATTTTTATGGTTTGGTTTGTTGTTTAACGCTGCACTCGGCAATATTCCAGCTTTATGACGGCGGTCTGTAAATAATCGAGTCTGGACCAGACTATCCAGTGATTAATATCATGAGCATCGATCCACGCAATTGGGATCTATGACATGCATCAACCAAGTCAGCGAGCCTGACCACCCGATCCCTTTAGTCGCCTTTTACGACAAGCATAGTCACCTTTTACGGCAAGCATGGGTTGCTGAAGACCTATTCTACCCCGGATTCTTCACGGGTCGATATTGTTATGAAATTGTGCGCACAGTCCTCACTACAAAAAATTAGCCTAAAATTATTTATGATCCTTCACCTTTTTGTTTAGTATATATTGATGTCTTATCACCTCCAGACTACTACAGCGATTTGTACCAAGTTTATATACTGCTAAGTGGCCTGCCCCCTCACCCCCCTCCCCCATGGTAGCTACAGACTTGCACAAGTCTCTAAGGCAATACATAGACTTGCACAAGTCTCTAAGGCAATAATTTTCAGTTTAAATCATAAGTTCTAGATCATGTAAATAATCAGAACAAGTTGTCCCTATTGTCCTCATACCTAGACTTGCCTATTAGGAGGATAGAATGACCACACATGCATGGTCTTTTCTTTCAGTATAGCCTTGGAGCAAGGCTACCCTCATGGGATCTGACACCATGCATGGTCTCTCCACATTCACAAGTCTAAAACCAACATGGACAGTGTTATTCATTTATGATCACATTTCTTGTATTTATTTTACCTTTAGGAGTTTATTGAATCTGACATTTAAACATGTCAGAAATGAACTTTTTCAAAATAACAATCAAATAAACATGGTACACAATACAGTTCTTTTAATGTTTTTCTTGAATTTAGACAGGCACCTTAAAAAACAAATGGTGGACCAAAAATGTCGTGTTTTTTTGTTGAAGAAATATAGCAGCACATCCATATACAAATTTGACTTGAAAACAGGGTAATGCAGACAAAGGTTATTCAAGCTATCTTTCAACTATTGATCCCATGATTTGAATTAAAAATTGGTTAGAAAAGGTTAAAACAATTGTTGAAAATGTGGTATTTACTGGAGCCTATGCTCCAGACAAGATTGAAGTGATATCTCTTGATCCTACAATTAACTTCATCTTTTCCATACCACAGAGGGCAACATCACTCCAGGAAATGAAAAACACCATAAATCTAAATTTCATTTCGCAAAAAGCGATGAGCTGAGACAAAGGTAAGACAGAAATAACATGAAGGCAACTTTCCTCCTCTCATCAGCCCAGGCCTGTCAGTCAGCCCCAAGTTTGCTAAATATGCCAGACATGGCTGTCAGAAATGGAGAAGATAGCTTCATGAATTTAACATTTAAATAGATACAGTCAAATTTTCAAAGATTAGATAAGGAATTTTTTCCCATGTGTGCCCCATTCTGGGCATACCGAGGGACTACCCTGTGAGGAGCTTGTGTGGGCATACATCCATACTTTGGAGAATTCCTTCTTGGCCTTCGCTGTATGCCTTGGAGATATTTCACTTAATTCACTAATAAATATTCTATCTCTGCTAAAAAAAAATGAATATGTAAGATCTTACTTTTTTATCTGTGTGCCTTCCCTGATATGTAGAAATACATTTTTAAGCATCCAGTGTTTGAAAAACATTTTCTGGCTGCAACTTGAAGACTTGATGTCTGTCTTAGGCCAGGCAACTTAATTTCTTGTTTTATGGTGACAAATATATTTTTTCAAATCTTGGCATGGTTGATTTGAGTTGAATTTCCTTTAAAAAAGTCTCTTGTATTATAATGGGTTTCAACAAAAGTTAAAAAGGTAAGATGTTCCATTTACCTTTCTGTACATCTTCCATCAATACAGCAGGTTTACTTTTGTAAAATTTAGTGAAGACTCATTAAACAAATAAATAAATTGAACAAGCTTCAAAATAAGTTTGAAAGCAATCAAGTTCTATCATCTCAATTTTTAATAATATAATTTGCAAGATACACTGACACAGCTCATTACTGACAATCACTTCTAGGGTACACTGACACAGCACCTTCCTGACAATAACTGCTGGGGTACACTGACCCAACACCTTCCTGACAATCACTGCTCAGATACATTGACACAGCACCTTCCTGACAATCACTGCTGTGGTACACTGACACAACACCTTCCTGACAATCACTGCTGGGGTACACTGACACAACACCTTCCTGACAATCACTGCTGGGGTACACTGACACAACACCTTCCTGACAATCACTGCTGTGGTACACTGACACAACACCTTCCTGACAATCACTGCTGGGGTACACTGACACAACACCTTCCTGACAATCACTGCTGGGGTACACTGACACAACACCTTCCTGACAATCACTGCTGGGGTACACTGACACAACACCTTCCTGACAATCACTGCTGTGGTACACTGACACAACACCTTCCTGACAATCACTGCTGGGATACACTGACACAACACCTTCCTGACAATCACTGCTGAGATACACTGACACAACACCTTCCTGACAATCACTGCTGGGATACACTGACACAACACCTTCCTGACAATCACTGCTGGGATACACTGACACAACACCTTCCTGACAATCACTGCTGGGATACACTGACACAACACCTTCCTGACAATCACTGCTGAGATACACTGACACAACACCTTCCTGACAATCACTGCTGGGATACACTGACACAACACCTTCCTGACAATCACTGCTGTGGTACACTGACACAACACCTTCCTGACAATCACTGCTGGGATACACTGACACAACACCTTCCTGACAATCACTGCTGAGATACACTGACACAACACCTTCCTGACAATCACTGCTGGGATACACTGACACACCACCTTCCTGACAATCACTGCTGGGGTACACTGACACAACACCTTCCTGACAATCACTGCTGGGGTACACTGACACACCACCTTCCTGACAATCACTGCTGGGATACACTGACACACCACCTTCCTGACAATCACTGCTGGGCTACACTGACACACCACCTTCCTGACAATCACTGCTGGGCTACACTGACACAACACCTTCCAGACAATCACTGCTGGGATACACTGACACAACACCTTCCTGACAATCACTGCTGGGATACACTGACACAACACCTTCCTGACAATCACTGCTGGGATACACTGACACAACATAACAAGACACCATATCCAGAAATTTGATAATCTGATGATTTCCATGTGAACACTACCATTTGGATTTACAGGGTTTCACTTAATACTGATTTGAAATTCATACTAATTGACAAAAGAAATCACAATGATAACAAACTGCCAAGCCTTTCTTCAAACTGTTCTATATAGCTCCATCAGCTCAGCTGATACACAACTGCATATAAAGAGTACATAAAATGATGAATGATAACACTGACACCAGGCTGAGCCAGGGCTGTCCTGGCTCAACCAACACCCATCACCATGATATTACCATATATCTTACTTTCCAACAAAAGCAGTAAATATTGGTATGGACCTGACACACATCTTCATGTTTATGGTGCACATTATTTCCCTTGGAAAGATGCGATCTTTATTTGGCTGCTGCACCCACTTCCCATGAAGTATGCAGAAAGTAGCCAATCAGAAGATGCTATCTGTGCCCTCAGTCAGGAAGACAACTCGCACATTTTAAAAGAAAAACTTCATGAATTAAATTCAGGATGGCATATTTACACAAAATCTTCAATCTGAATTTTAACCAAAAGGCTGAAGAGTTTTCATTGTCTGATAACTCAAACATTGTGTGAATGATTGAGTCTAGCCTGGGGAGCTGTGGGTATATATGTTTAAAGAGGGGGAATCTGTTCACAGTGATTGGGCTAAATTTAAGTCAGCACACTGGACTTGCAATGGTGCTGGTGACTGTAAACTCAGAACAAACCACACTCCTTTGTGGCCAATGTGACCCCAAGTGACAATATTAATTTATATGTGTAGAGAATATAATATTTTAAGCCCACTTAAAGCCTGCATGCCCCCACTGTTTTCCAATAAAGTCATGAAAATGATTAGTCATAAAACACTTAAACCATATGACAGTGTCTACACAAGGGTATTAGGGCTGTCGGGTCGTAAAATCTCATTCACTCACTCACTCACTCACTCACACTCACACACACATACACACAAGGGTATTAGAAAACATATGCATCTCAGGCTATAAATATCCGATTTGATCATTTGTGTGGAGAGCATAATAATCAGTAGACAGTTGGTTCAATGCAACTGTTTTTATTTCTAGCCTCATTTTAAGGTATTTTGTTCTGGTGTGTTGATCAGTCAACTTCATGAAAATACACTCTGATTTTTTATAAGACAATCAAGCTGTATGTTTGACCACAACAGAACACAGGTATAAACAATAAAGATACCTGCATAACATGCAAAAACAGAAGCATACCTATCACTACCTTTATCTGAAATCCCCAACTGGAAAACATTCATCAGAAACTTTAACACAAACCATTTGGACTTTACTTGAACAGGGGGCACCTGACCTCACCAATATTTGTATTCTCATTTGAACCCTAACACAATTACACAAAAGAGTACAACTAAACGAAAGCAAAATACATGAGATGAGTGGTGCAATGGAGTGGTGGTGGTTGTTTCATTAACTACATGATCAAGTATCTGAAGAGAGTAGGGTTGGCCCCATGAGGTTCAAGACAGAGTCCAGTGTATTGCATACCATGTTTTAAACCTTGCCAGAACAGGATAAGCTTTTTGGTTGTGACAACACAGAGTGAGTGAGTGAGTGAGTATGGTTTTACGTCGCTTTTAGCAATATTCCAGCAATATCACGGCGGGGGACACCAGAAATGGACTTCACACATTGTACCCATGTCGGGAATCGAACCCGGGTTTTCGGCGTGACGAGCGAATGCTTTAACCACTAGGCTACCCGACCGCCCCTGTGACAACACAGAATTGGTAAGCTAGCATAATAAGTATATATAACTAAAGTGTTCGCTGCATTAAACAACACACACATAACACAGGTACTAACAGGTATTTGTTTGATCCCAGGCACCAAATTGACAATATAGCTCTTCATTTGGTCACAACAAAATGCAGGCACTCAAACACTGTGATGAGTCCACTTTAATCAGACGAGCAACAAAAAATCAATCTCTTATCTTTAAAAAACTGCCCATGAGTTTAACTGTAACTGGGTTACAATTGTTATGATTAATCTGTAATACTTTGGGAGCCAACGTTTAGCCATGGACCTCGCCACACGATCTTTCCTATGACAATATCCCCTATTGTTCTTTGGGAACACTTTAACTGCCTGATTTAATCCCTGGATATCGGAAACAACAAGAATGGTCTTAAAAAGCCATTAATCCTGCCATGTTTAGCTTTTGTTGATCTTTTTTTAAAGATTTAAATTTGATTTTCAAACAACCACAGAGTGTCAGTGTGTGAATGAATGAACAGCGAAGATAATAGGGGAGGGGAGGGGATAGTGGGAAGGGGGTTGTAAAGGGGATATCTGGAAAACATGAAAAGGTAACGCTTTAAGCACCAGGAAACCCCAAAGCCAGTGATAAATAAAAACACCTGCCTGTAGGCCTGTGACAGGTAGTTATCGTGTTGGGCCTGTAGTTTCAAATTTGTATGGGTCCTTATCTATGAGTTGATTTTTTTTTCACAATAAGCTGCTGTTTTACAATGAATAAATAAATAATCAAGTCTGGACCAGACAATCCAGTGAATGACATGAACATCGATCTACACAATTGGAAAAGATAGCATGCAATGAACTAAGTCACTGAACCTTACCACCAGATCCATTTAGTCCACTCTCATGACCAGCATAGGTTGCTGTAGACCTATATTCCTACCAGGAGTGAGTGAGTGAGTGAGTTGGGTTTAACACCGCTTTTAACAGTATTCCAGTTATATCACGGTGTGTCAGCTTAATGTGGGAGGAAAGCCTGAAGTGATGCAGGTCTCAGACGTTTACCACTTCGGTAAAACCCACGAGCACGGGTATGGTGCTGACAAACCTAGAAACAAAATGGGGGCGAACCGGGATTCAAACCCATAATCATAGGTTTCTGGCATGCCCAAGGGACAGAAGTCTGCACAGCAAATCGCAGCGCCTTAGACGACTGGTCCACCCGTGCCCCTATTCCTATCAGGAATCCCCCCAAGGCACAGTGAATGAAATGTTGAGAGAGTTTTATGCCATAGCAATGCTTCATGTATTTTATGACAGCATGTGATGTCACTTGGGCCAGTTGCCAGTATTTCAAACAACAATCAATGATGCTACTCTGAGAACCAATCAGCCAACTCAGAGCTGAGAATTGGTAACAGAATGTTCCATCATATTTCATCCCTGGTACAAGGGCATGCACATCAAGATACAGATTTGAAATACAAGTAACAGAGGTTCTGTAGCTCACATGATATGTCTGGGACAGTTGGAATGTTATAGAACAAGTATTTGCAACATCTTGGCTGCAACCAACCGATTATTGAATTTATCAACTATGACACATTGTTGCCTGTATCTATGGTGACAGCCTGTTTTCTATAACCAAATGCGACTATCTTTATCTTTAACCGATTGTGACTGTCTGATTCTGTAACCAGAAGTGTCTGTCTTTATCTATTTGACAGTCTTCACCTAAAACCGAATGTGACTGTCTTTATCTATTCATGTACGACAATACGCCAGCTGACACAACTGAAAAGCCAGACTCGGTTGAAGACACCTCTCCCTACTGAGGTCATATAAAGAGACATTGGATCCTGTCTACCTCATCAACAGAGACAAGCAGCCTAAGCCCAACACATTACACCTATACTGTTTGCTTTGGACTTTCTTGAGACGGTGCAACACAATATACTACTGTCATAGGGGGTGTTAAACACTTACACACGATTAAGTCTAAAACACAATAAACTGCTCTATGATGGACTAACGGCTGAACTTCGTGCGCCATTTGACAAATAACCCCATAATACCTGGCGACGCTTGGCCTGTCGATATATGCCCATGAATAAGGAAACTGAGACCTCCCAGACAAATTTGTGTTATAGCAATTGTCTCATTATCTCATTGACAAATTCAACTGTCAAGCATTCGTCTTTGATGTGTTCCTCAGCTACTTAGCCCGAGCACACATCATGAATATTCACCACAACAATCATGTAAGCTTATCTGCTTAAATTCATACACTATTTCACTTTATTTGATATCAACTTGATGACTACTTAAGATTAACACATAAAAACAGACCTCCTATAGTTGAGCTGGATATGGTTCTTGCTCCTATTTCACTCCTCAAAGCGGCACAATATCGGCATTCACACGAGTAATTATTGAAATATAATGTGATGGCCCTCTCTTGGAACCTACAAGGAACCCTTACAGACACTGGATAGCTTGTTACAGAGATTGTGATAACTTCTGGGCAGTTGAGATGAATGAATCCATATTCTTTGTGGTTTAGATAAGTTTCAAGAACCAACTAATTTTCACAGCTTGTAGACAAAATTGATTAGGCCTCACAACTTTTTCCGAATAGAAGAGAGAGCGTGCGTGAGTTGTGTTTACGACATTGGTGAAGCCAACAAGCAGGGGTATAGTGATGGCAAACCAAAGATCATAATCAGGGCGATTCTGGAGTTTAACCCAATGATCATTGGATCACTGGCACATCAAAGGGATGCAACTCTGCACAGCCAAATGCATCACCTTAAAGACAGAAGATGGGGACACAGTGTGGCCCAACATTGTGGGCTTCATACATTGTACCCATGTTGTTGCATGATGTGCAAACACTTTCAGCACTAACCCACCCAATAACCTTCATAATGCTTGCTACATCCATCAAAATCATGTATTATCAAGCGCTTATTTGAAAAGGATTTCAAGTGCTTATTTGAAAATAGATTTGGGTTGAATTGAAATGGATTTCAATGCAATTATCCTTTTTATAACATTTGACCTTTTTCACATTTAAAACAGTTAATGTTTGAGAATTAGACATTAAACAGTTTGGGCAATGTCATGTTTATTGTATGCCCAACCAATGACACTCCAGTTACAAGTGGCTTGCACTAGTCTAATATCAAATACTAGGAGTCAAAAACTTGAATAATCCCTAATATATCAGGTAACATGCAAACATGATTTCATGCAAATGTTTAAGGCTAAAACATCCATTTTAATACACATTTCATTAATCCTTTTGTTTGACACCTGCCCAAACACAGACTCTAAGTTCACCTACTAAGTCGACCAACATGAAACATTAATATCCTAGGCTGTGTCTAATGTCTAGACCTCTTGTTTTCCTGGAGGCAATATGATCAACCGTTACATGTACATGTGCTAAGAGATGTGTTTACTTATTGCAGAATTAGCCTTGCAACTGCTTAATGTAAATCTTAACAATTTCAAACAAGTGCAAGAGTCATTTATGAAAATTGTGTTAATTTATGTAAAACACTTGAGACGTGAATATTTTAATAAAATACTTATTATCTGGTTTATTGTTGTCACGACCAAAACACTTATCTGTCCTGGTAATATTTTGGACTTGTTATGCAAAATTTGACCCAAACACACGAATCAGAATCCTTTCTGCAGGTTAAACTAAAGTATACCCTATACCAGTCCACTATGGAAATATTTCTGTTTGTTTTTTATACTGCAGTCGGCAATATTCCAGCTGTATCACCACAGCTCGTAATAAGTCTGGACCAGACAAACCATTGGTTGATATAATGAGAAATGTCGCACCATCGCAGTACAATCAACCAAGTCACTGACCGTGACAGCCTAAACCTTTTGAGTCAACCATTGGGGAGTGGTGACCACTTCTGAACCAGCATATCCACAGAGTATATATATATGGAATGGAATTCTACTATCTATTTATTATAATGAACTGAGAGCACAATATGGCACCAATGTCTCATATGTTCAACAAAAAGAAAAGTTTTGTTTAAGCAATCATCCACCATATTTGGAGCAGCATTTTCTGAGACATAAAATAACCAAAATGTTGAGTGCCAGTGATGGTATCAAAATAAACCTTCAAAACTTCTTATATCAGTCAATAAACTAGGGCTGGGAAAGGTAACTTAGATGAGTCCTGAGAACAACCCAGGTACCCACAGATTAATACCCCGACCTGTGGTTAGTTACATGGTATATTGTTTAATGACAATAACAATATAACAACATGGTGACACTACAAGTCGCTAATGTTCACAATTCTTTCTGACTGTGCACACATTCCTTCTTTTTATATGATTGAGTAAACTAAAGATAAGCTTCAGTCAACATAAGTGTGTGCATGATGAGAACGTGTTGTCCATGTATCGAAATAGTTTTTGGCAGTCTGCGGTAAAACAATTCCCATTTGGACATTTTATACCCAACTCTGGAGACTGATGGCAGGCCAGGGTAGGGTCAGGTGATAGGGTGTCAGGAACCAGAGTCATAAATTTGGACTCGTCCCAGCCCTACAATATACCCATGGTTCAATGTGCTGTATTGTTGTGGAGCAGGATATTCTTAAAAAAAAATGTTTGATTTTCTTTTCATTTTAAAAAGAGAAGAATTGCCAAAGTGAAGCTCTATGCTGTGGTTTTTGAGAAGATGTCAAATATTTTTCTCAAGTCAAAAACAAACACTTATTTAAAAAACAACACCATGTTCTACACTTTGATCCCGACCCGTTATGATCTCAGCGGGGGCATATCTTCACTAGATTCACAGAAGATTGTTTTATTGTATCAAAGTTTTAACCCATTCTTTTCATTTTACAGACATAGACCACAATTATGTTGGTAAACTTTATTTATAAGTTTCAGCTCTTTGGGGCCTATGATTACCGAGATGATTCTTAAACAATTTTTAATATCTTTTCAAATATAAGTTTCAGGTTTTGAGATGCTCAAACTATAACACATGGAAGACAGATGAATGGAAAATGAACAAGATGCCATTGAAAGAGCTTGATCACTTGGGAATTCTGTCCAAGTGAGCTAAATATTGGAAACCACAGCCTTTAAGATTGAAGTTTATTAAAGTAAAAAAATAGAATATTTACTTTTGATAAATGTAGATTTCTGTTCACATGCTGACAAGCAATTTTGATACTTAAATGCATATTACAGTTATTAAGTCCTTGAATGGCATTTAGAAGTGATACACATAAGATTGAGAGTTTATGGATGTCAACTTCTTTATTAAATGAGTAAAATCCTTTAAAGGACCAAAGAGTACCTTGGACTGTGGTCTAGTAAGCATAGGTTTTATGCCGATTTTAGTAATAATCCATGAACATCATGGTAGGGGACTCAGATATGATCATCATATATGTGGGGAATCAAACCCGTTCCTTCACATGACAAGTGAACATTTAAAGCAATTGTAAACTTTACATACACAAAGTTACTGTGTCTATTTGAGTACCTGGTCTATAAACACTTGATGTATGTCATGCACAAAGTTGGATATGGAAATATGAAACGACAACGCAAGAGAACAATCAGTCTTGATTAACTGCCGATACAGATTCCAATTGAGATGAAAAGCAAAAGAGTTGTGAACATCATATGAATGGGACACTGAAAAAGTAATCACTCCTGGGGTTGGCAAAAAGGGGAAGCATGTCCTGCCATACTGGTAGGACCGTCACTCACAAAATTATAATAGAAATGTAAGTATTAGTTTGTTTTCTAACACTGCACCGCAATACTTCTGCCATACAACAGACACTACCCACAAACAACCGAGTCCTGACCAAGACAATCTACTTACACAATAGCATGTTTACTGATATGGTTAAGAAAAAACCTGACATGTTAATTTTGAATTATCATACAGCCTGCTGTGTACAAGTGCAGAGATTCTGCTGCTCAATAATAGAGAGAAAGACTTAGGAATCGTGCTAAATTAGACATCTTCACCTTATTTTGAACGTCTGCAATTCTGATTGAAATCTTTCAAAGAATTCTTGTCAACAGAATGTACCAGGTAGTTCTGTCCCACCCCTTGACACTTACCCACCTATAAAATGGCACGAGTAATTAGCAATGTTTTTTAATAAATCAGGTGATTTGAACTTGTATGGTAACTACAAAAGAAACAAACATCTTTAACCAACTATTCGACGAAATCGTAACCTATCACAAACCCAAACATTTCAGTCAGATTGAATGAATGAAAACTACCTCACACACACAGCCATTGAGGACTTAAAGGTTAAGGGTCATGGCATGGAACTTACGTTAACTTGACATACACGTCTTACGTAGTCTCGGTGAACACTCCATTCTGACAGACCCCTGTCATTGTGTATTCAGAGATCAGTCGAGAAAATCGGCAAAATGGTGGCAGTATGGTCGTAATTGAGAGGAAATATTTGATCATTAGTCTTATTTCTATAGGTTGGAGCATGCTGCAGCTATTCCATGTTTATTTCCAGTTATATTTTGTTCAGCAGAAGGTTTGTCGCCTTATTACAAGGGCATCTGAAAAAGTACCTGCATTATTCATCGTTAGGCAGTTGACACCAGTGTCACTTTACACACTCACGGCTTGCCACTTTGTGGGAAACATACGAGCAGACTTGAAACACACTGATCAAATACCAGGAGAAATGTACTTCCTCTGATAAAAGCCCAGGCCATGTAATACAAACTGATCTTTTTTACATTAGATTTTTTTCTTTAAACAGGTGATAGAGATGAAAATATAATTACGTAAATGAAAAATATTTTTTATGATTTAATGTTTCATATATTTTTCTATAATGTTGATATTCATGAAGTGATTTAATATCACTAATTAGATATCAAAGATCTTATACTTCAGTGCTGTTTTCTCCTGTGTTGACCAGAGTTTATTTTAGCCTGACTCAATTCTGCAACAGGTTTTTGAAAGGTAAGGCATTTAAAACAGTACTATAATAATAAAAAAAAATATACTCAAAGTCATGAATAATAATGATAGTAAATATGATAATTTTAATGAGAAGTTTGTTTTCAAACAAGCAAGGCATGCTATAATGGTCAACATTTATTGGAAGCCAAACAGTCACTTAGTTTATCACAAACCATGAGTGTCCAATACCATCGCAGACAAGGCTTTGCAAGTAGTGAACTGCATTTTTTATGACCAAATTTCAACACTCACATGGAGTTCGTCATAACCATGTTTTATTGAACATCTGCAAGAAATATTCAAAGTCACAACTTCCAAAAACAAGAGGTCTGTCCAAAATGTACTGCAAAAGAGTGATTAAGTGAGTATGGTTTAACACCGTTTTTAGCAATATTCCAGCAATATCAACGTATGGGACACCAGAAATGGGCTTCACACATTGTACCCATGTCAGGAATCGAACCCGGGTCTTCGGCGTGACGAGCGAACGCTTTAACCACTAGGCTACCAGACCACACTGTACTGCAGAAGAAATCAAAGGGGTCCAACAGCTTGATGAAGTGGTTGTCAAAGTTTACCTGCTTCATTGGTAAATATTATCATGGGAAGCAAGACAATTCATTACTCATTTATAATTCAGGATTATTCTGCCTTGGTGAATAGACATCAGGGTTTTACTGGATGCAAAATATTGTGTTCTGTATGCAACAACTTGTGAATGGATGCAAATAACCAAGTGAAGCTTGTCACCTGCCTGGTATGCTCATGGCTTGGACCCAAACTAATGACGGAGAGTCCCCTGGACATATACAGACCCAGATAGACCCCTGGAAGTGGTTCACAACATTAACCATAATGGTACAGTTTTCTGTTACCAGTCCTCCTCAGTGCTTTATGAGAGGAACTACGGTGCTCCATGAGAAGTGCCTTCTGGGTAGCGAGCCTCTGTGGTTGTCCTTGTACACAGACATGACATCACAAACTTCATATAAACAGGATCTAACTTCATTAAATTTTTAAAAAATAAATCGCCATTATTCAACAAATTTCCTCAAGTGTCTCCCAAATATTTACAATGTTCCAATTGCTCACATATATACAACGTAAATCTAATACGCAAGTTAAAATTAATTTTGCCTTTTACTCAATGCACTAAGAAGGTTTTTTGTATAAATTATTTTGTTAAAAGAAATCTGAAAATCCCCTGCATCAAAGAAGACTTAAACTTTTTTTTATGATTAAATCATTCAAAAAAGGCTTATCATAGGAATGATGTCATTTTTAGCTACTTAAAACCAAATTATGTCCTTAATTAAGTCAATATGGGTATACATAATTTCAAATCTTGGCTTCAGTTTGAAAACACCTACATCCTGTCCGGCTAACAAGCCTGTCTGCAGAATGTCCCTACTGCTATGGGAAGCATCTGAATATGTACAACATAGTAAGACTGTGTTCAAGTGATGCTGATCAGAAGACCCCCACACCCTACTCAGGATCTGGCATATCACACATTAATCTAAGTTCTCTTCAACAAAGTGACATTTCATCAGTTCCAACTGCAGCCATACTCAATGCAGACTACAATCCTTTAAAGCATTTTAATTCATTTGAAATTTTAAAGTAAACAGCTGAGAATTCCCCCAAATTTCCCAGCGTATCAAATTCAATAGGCAAGTGTTCCAAGGCATCTACATGGCTCTGGATGAAAACATGCCAGCATTATTGTTTACAGTGTGAGATCGAAAACTGCGTCACCAATATACAGAACACGTACACTCCAAGTGCAGGAACCATGAACTCCATTCACAAACAGCCATATGATTTCTATCATGGGACGTTCTCATTAGCCGGAAAACAACATGCATAAAACAAGGAAAAAAAAAAGCACAGTTTTTTTTAACATTGTTTAAAACAACTTACTGGCCATGTGGTTTACATGCAACAGTAAATTTCCATTTATTTTAAATAAAGTGTTCTGAAAACCATTACATTCCTGTACTTAAGTATACAACAACTTACTGTAATGATAAACAGGCACAGAACCGTTTAGAATGTACATGGTTTTAAAATTCAACACAACTTTTTGTCTAGATATATGCCAGGATCAATAAATCTGTACACACTTAGAAAGCACAACGGAAATCATTTAAATGGCACCATTTTATAAAAAATAATGATGATTTCATGCCTCAAAGACATACTCCAATGTTTCTGTTCTATACACGATGCAGGGATAGAAAGTGTTTGTTTCAAGTGGCCCCCAGGGCACTCATAAAGATCTTTAGGTGTATCCTTTGCAACTTAGTGCGCCAACAACAATACTTTGGATACATCTTCAACCTCGGTGAGTGTCATGTGCCGATGAGCTAGATAAGTGTGCCCCCTGCTCTGTTTCATTGATATAGATGCAGGTTTATTTTGTGAATCATACTGTGCACTGAGCATGTTCGTTTTCCATTTGTTTGTCTGGTTTACACACAAAATAGTATATTTACCGTATTGGCCAAAATAAGAACCCTTAGCTTTTGGATTATTGACAAATGAGGGATGCTCATTAAAGCAATATGACTACATTTGTTGTCGGAGATTTCTGTAAATATTAAAAATCTGTAATATACGAAGAAAATTTTAAAGCTTATGGGACACTTATGAAGATTACTTACAGATATATATAGATTACTTACAGCTTGATGGCACTTATTGGAATGGGGCGCATAATTGGGTGAATATGGTATATATCTGGCTCCACATCCTAAACATCATCACAAGGCATTTTTGTTAACAAGTATGATTTCTTTGCATGCCCTTCAGGTACTAGGAACCTTTTAAACTGTGACATTACGATTCCATTGGCACTTGTAATACAAAGAATTTTGAACCCTCTATACCACATACAATACTTACAAAAGCGGAACATCCTTTTGAATGAGAAGTGAGTTACAGAATAGTGCTTTTAGCTGCTTTTGGTTGCTTTTCTATCAATATCCTGACTACGGAAATCAGAAATAGGTCAGTCACATTGTATAACTATGTGAGGAATCAAACTTGGGTCTTTGGCATGCCATTTTTATAGTGCTAGCCCACTGAGATACCATGCTGCTGTTTACCATTGATGCCCCATTCAGACACAGCATACTGACACCAAGCCAACTAATCCTTGTTTTATCCACTTAATGCCAAGGACCATGCAGGATAACAACAAGTACCATCTTTTAACAACTTTTGGTATGGTATGACCAGGGGACCAAACCTCAGACCTGCTCTCAGGGCAGATGCTCTTATCCACTAGACCACAAAGGCGGTTTACATTTCCTGGAATATGTACATGTGATTGCCATACACCACCCAGAATGCATTAGCTCTAATTATATCTTAATTCTTAGAAAGATTTTCAACAATACTAGGGAAGGAAAGTCTTAAAATATAACATTTTTTTAACAATTTAGAAAATGTTGAAAATTTTAATATGTCAATTGAGGTGGGGCTACAAAAATGCCATAAATATATATTTGTGGAATTGTGTATAAACATTAATGCTATAAGTTACATATTTATTATTTTGAGTGTGCTAGGGGTAGGATTGTTCCCACAGTGGAGCCTGGGTGGGGGTGCCGCAGTGCCACAATGATGGATGAACACTACTCGCATGTACACAACGAAACTCTCAGTTCACAATATTAATGACAATAAATACAAAAACACAACATTTTTATTTCTTTCAAGGATTATTTTGTCAAAATATTTCTCTAAAAAGTTAATTTAAAAAAATGATTTTAAGACTGACAATACAAAAACACAAGATTAAACAGAACCATATTCATATTACAGGGGTGTATCCCAGTGCAATGGGCAGTGCTGTAAACAAGACTGGGTTTCTGTGTAGAAATAGCCCCAGGGATCTGGAAATACACATAACATTTGTTCCCTTATGTGGTCCATTACCTGAAAGTTTTTGTTATGAGAGTTCAAACTTCTACACTCGCATCTTAAATGTTTTGCCATGTTTCCTTTCATTTAGGGGCAAGAAAAGGGTTCTTTAAACCAACTTGGGTAAGCTGTGTTTGTTCGTTTTTGTTTAATACCGCATTCAGCAATATTCCAGCTATAGGACAGCACACTTTAAATAATTTAGACTCGACCAGACAAACCAGTATTAGTAGTAATGTCCCATGCCATCAGGGTAATCTTGGACCAGACAAACCGCTTGCAATCATCCTAGCAGGGCTACTCTGGGAGGGATAATTCTTGCCCCCAGTTTAAAATCAATTGTTACCCCAGAGCAAATATTTGATAAACAATTACCCCGCTATTCATTCATGTCTCAACTCTAGCAGCCTATACCCATTTCCTCTTCAGCTCTAGCTCAGAAACAAGGAGACTAGGGGGTCCCTTAGTATAGTTCTCAACATCTGATAGGAGCATTTCTGTCATTTCTTTATATATAGAAATGTCCCTTTTAAAAATTTATTTGTATGCAAAAGGGTTCCTTTATCAAATTTTGTTTATTCAATTTTATACATAACCATATTTCCATTACTATATATGTTCCATGAAGAGCCCTGCAAACCAGTCTTGTCAGTGAGTGAGTATGGTTTTACGCCGCTTTTAGCAATATTCCAGCAATATCATGGCGGGGGACACCAGAAATGGGTTTCGCACATTGTACCCATGTCGGAAATCAAACCCGGGTCTTCGGCGTGATGAGCAAACGCTTCAACCACGAGGCTACCCGGCCTACCCCAGTCTTGTCAAGATGTATCCCGAAGCACCTTTACCATCCAGTGTTTCTCTGACTGCCGGACTTAATACTTGGAGAGCTAGTTGAACCACTGCTAGACAGGCTGCATGGAAGAGACTTGTGTAGTGTTAGCTCTGTCAGCAAACCTATATCCTACCCTGTATGTAATCTCACAATTACTTGCCAGTGTCACAGTCAAGTGGAAAATGTCAGTTGAAAGCCTAAATGTTAAATGTGTTTTAAAAGTAAGCAGTTACTATCACATAAACACAAACATTGAACCTTTGGCTGCCGACTGTATAGTCACACTTCATAACTCGGGAAACCTTGTTAATGTGGACATTAGTACACTAGAATCCTCGTTAATGTGGACCTCAGTACAAGGGAAACCTTGTTAATGTGGACCTCATTACTCTGGAAACCTTGTTAATGTGGACCTCATTACTTTGGAAAACTTGTAAATGTGGACTAAATTACTCTGGAAAGTATCAGCATCTTCACTCCACAAACCTTGTTACAATGGGTTTCATTACTCTACTGATGAAAGTTGAATGTACTGTAGTATTGCTGGGGAGACACACCTATCAGATGGTCTGTGACAAATACCTGTAGAATGGTCTGTGACAAATACCTGTAGAATGGTCTGTGACAAATACCTGTCAGATGGCCTCAAGTAGAATTATCTGTGACATACTGTAGTATTGTAGGTGAGACGTACTATAGTATTGTCCGTGGGACGTACTGTAGTATTGTCAGAGATGTACTGTAGTATTGTCAGTGGAACGTTCTGTAGTATTGTCAGTGAGAGGTTCTGTAGTATTGTCAGAGAGGTTCTGTAGTATTGTCAGTGGGACGTACTGTAGTATTGTCAGAGAGGTTCTGTAGTATTGTCAGTGGGACGTACTGTAGTATTGTCAGAGATGTACTGTAGTATTGTTAGTGGAATGTTCTGTAGTATTGTCAGTGAGAGGTTCTGTAGCATTGTCAGTGGGACGTTCCGTAGTATTGTCAGAGATGTAATGTAGTATTGTCAGTGGAACGTACTGTAGTATTGTCAGTGAGACGTACCTGTAGTATTGTCAGTGAGACGTACTGTAGTATTGTCAGTGAGACGTACTGTAGTATTGTCAGTGAGACGTACCTGTAGTATTGTCAGTGAGACGTACTGTAGTATTGTCAGTGGGACGTACTGTAGTATTGTCAGTGGGACGTACTGTAGTATTGTCAGTGAGACGTACCTGTAGTATTGTCAGTGAGACGTACTGTAGTATTGTCAGTGGGACGTACTGTAGTATTGTCAGTGGGACGTTCTGTAGTATTGTCAGTGAGACGTACTGTAGTATTGTCAGTGAGACGTACCTGTAGTATTGTCAGTGGGATGTTCTGTAGTATTGTCAGTGAGAGGAACTGTAGTACTGTCAGTGAGACGTACTGTAGTACTGCCAGTGAGACGTACTGTAGTATTGTCAGTGGGACGTACTGTAGTATTGTCAGTGAGACGTACTGTAGTATTGTCAGTGAGACGTACTGTAGTATTGTCAGTGAGAGGTTCTGTAGTATTGTCAGTGAGAGGTACTGTAGTATTGTCAGTGGGACGTACTGTAGTATTGCCAGTGAGACGTACCTGTAGTATTGTCAGTGAGAGGTACTGTAGTATTGTCAGTGGGACGTTCTGTATTATGGCCAGTGAGATGTACTGTAGTACTGTCAGTGAGACGTACCTGTATTATGGCCAGTGAGACGTACTGTAGTACTGTCAGTGAGACGTACCTGTATTATGGCCAGTGAGACGTACTGTAGTACTGTTAGTGAGACGTACCTGTATTATGGCCATCAGGTGAAGGAGTATCATCCCTGGAAACAGGTGTGCAGCTCTCATCCACTCACACCCAGGAGGTAGTCCCCTCATACATTACCCTGAAAACACAACAACATGAGTACAGACATGACATCATCTTAAGTACACTAAGCTAAGAAAACAGTCTCCATGGTAACAATCAGCTGAATGTTGTTTCAGTTGCCCCTACTGTGTCTCAGATAGTCACTTCCATTAGTACCTTCTCATGCTACCAATGTATAAACAGCAACACTTTGCTAGTCTTCTCTACTTAGTGCCTGAACTATTGTGTGTTTTATTCAATTTCATCTGTACATGATTATACCCAAACTGATTTAATAGATGCCTACTCCTCACAGTATTTTGTCATTAGTTTTTGTTGAATAGAAAAATAAAGCCATAAATGGGGGCACTGTAGTTCACCCAGTTTCATTATAACATCATAAATATAAATTTAATTCTGAAAGTAAATTCATCCAGGCCACTGAAAGGTCAAAACTCATTAAGCACATCATTACATAATTGACATCACAATACACAACATACACTCATAAGACACAACCTTAAGTGATAAAGTATTTTGCCAAAATGACATTTGTAACATCCTGGTATGGAGAAAAGATATGAAGCAAATATCCAAGCAATCTAGCGCCATGGCATTCAGTCTGATCACCTCTGGTGGTGCCTTCTGCTGATCATCAATAATGGTCACCTCTGGTGGTGCCTTCTGCTGATCATCAATAATGGTCACCTCTGGTGGTGCCTTCTGCTGATCATCAATAATGGTCACCTCTGGCGTGACCTCTGCTAGTCATCAATAATGGTCACCTCTGGTGGTGCCATCTGCTGATCATCAATAATGGTCACCTCTGGTGGTGCCTTCTGCTGATCATCAATAATGGTCACCTCTGGCGTGACCTCTGCTAGTCATCAATAATGGTCACCTCTGGTGGTGCCATCTGCTGATCATCAATAATGGTCACCTCTGGCGTGACCTCTGCTAGTCATCAATAATGGTCACCTCTGGTGGTGCCTTCTGCTGATCATCAATAATGGTCACCTCTGGTGGTGCCCTCTGCTGGTCACCTCTGGTATGACCTTTGCTTGTCATTTATAATGGTCACCTCTGATGGTGCCCTCTGCTGGTCATCAATAGTGGTAACCTCTGGCATGACCTCTGCTAGTTTGCTGGTTTCTTTGTTTGTTTGTTGCTTACACAGCACTCAGCAATATTCCAGCTATAATACAGTGGTCTGTAAATAATCGAGTCTGGGCCAGACAATCCAGTGATTGACATTATGAGCATCGACCTCTGCTGCTTATTGATAATGGTCACCTCTTGTGTGACCTCTGTTGGTCATCAATAATGATCATCTCAGGTGTGAAGATCCATGACATCAGGTAGGATGGCACACAAGCAGGAGCACACATGCTATAACCACCATTGTTGTCCGATCCAGGCCCACATGCATGTCTGGACTCCCCATATGAAAGCAGAAAGGTTAAAAGAAATTAATGACAAGATTCAGCTGTTACTTAAAAGGCAACAACATAGATATGATCAGAACAACAGCTTTGTAACTGGATCACTTAGGTCTTATTGCTGGCTCGATCAAGACATTGAGAAGCAAGGTCTATACTTCCATGTTAAAACAACACTAAATGTCTACCTGAACATGTCTGACTTGTCTAACTGCGATACATTCACCGTGTATAATTCAATCAAGATGTCTGACAGAGATGGTATCTTCCTGCAACAATGACCTTCCCAAACACAGACAAACATCAAATGTTCACATCTTACAGACAAAATTGCCAACATTCTGACAAAATTATACATACACCTACAATAAACAGTGCAGGAATGTGCCTGCTGGTTTATTCAGGGGAGGCAATCTGCCCGCATGTGAGTTACTTGTGTGTCCCATTCCAGAGGAAACGTTATTATGAAAGAAAATACTAACATTTGAAGGGAGATAACTCTAAGCCATCATCTTCAGTATGTTGCAGCTGTGTAAATAAACAGAGTTACCTTAGCTACAAAAGTCTACTGCCAAGCCTCATTTCAAAGTCAATAGGGGATTGCACCCCTCAACACTTACACCAGTGTGCTTCAACAATGGTGATATAAGAGCGTATTATTCAGCAACAATGGCCGCATCACCAACTGCCACCCAATTAACCTGTTCAAAAACAATATTGAGCTAGTCATACAATACATAGGGGGTTCATGCTGCACTCAGTATCTTGTGGGAGTTGTTTTGTTTGTGTCTTGTTAAATACCGCACCCAGCCATATTCCAACTATATGACAGCGGCATGTAAACCATTGAGTCTGGATCAGACAATCAAGTGATTGATATTATGAGCAATGATCAACACCATTGGGGAATGATGACATGCAATCAACCATGTCTGCTGACCCCAGCCGATCCAATTGGTCGCTTCTTACAACCAGCACAGGTTGTGAGGACCTATTCTGACCTGGAATCCCCATGGATCTTGTTGGTGTTACCAATGCTTATAGCTGGTCTTTCATTGACTTGTCAAACCCACAATTAAAAGATGGTCTTCCCAACACCCATAATACATGGAAGTGGTTACTTAGTTCATTTCTATGTTGGTTACAAGACCAAAAATCATGACATTCTTCATGGCAACAGCTTGAATAAAGAACAGAAGTCATATGTTGTACATATTACCCACCAGGGCATGAATAGGTGAAATGTAGGAGGGCCACAGCAATGCGACATCTTCTGAACTCATTACCAGAAATAATTGAAGATATGATTCACTGTTCAAACAATTTATGTGGCCTACAATTGGCCAACTGAGCTGGTGAGTCCACTAGAAATCAGGGAAACCACATTTTTCTACATTATCTCAGGAAAAAAAATATTGTGAATAACCTCCTCACAATTAAGAAGAGTACATCTCAGATTCACTTAGGACAGACAATCCATAAATCCTCATAGGTCATATGTTATTCTCTAAATAATTGACAGAAATGACAATAGAAATATCAGAAACAGCCAAGTTTCTGTCCTTTTATTGGGAACCATTTTTTTTCTACCTTAAGAATACTCTGATTATGAATCATATAACATTGGGTTGCCTACAGCTGTGGCAATAAACATTTCATGACATATACCATAGATAATTCAGATGTTACATTCCTTTCTTACATAAAAATCCTGCATGCACAACAGCACAAGGCAAACATAAAATTCCAAGATTATCCCATAGTTCTATGACTAAAAGTTTTCAACAACCATACATGCTTTCCTCCTCAGCTTTTGATCTGCCCCCTGACAGCAATAAGATCATCCTAAGTTTGATGGAATACCCTCCTCAGTCTGACACGAATCCCTCTCCTGCCACAATTCTCACCCACCAGTCCAGAGGGGCGATATATGCTCTTATCACCTCTCTCCTCAGGACATATTAAACTCATGTTCACCTTGTGGCCGCCCATGTGGGATACAGACTATCTGAAGCATGTGGGCATAGTGTGCCTCATAAACACTCTCATGGCAATGAGGCAGTCTATCACCACCACCATGGTCAATAAACATGCCCTTGTGTGTGAAACATGTACCATCTATCTACAAATTCGGACAGACCTTAGGAATTTGCCTACCAGCCCACCTGTAATATTGTTTGCATTCGGACCCCACAAATTCATTGCTTGTTCTATCTTTCACAAAACCTGACAAAAAATGATGTTTTTTAAATGACAAAGATTTATTACTATTACCTTCTGTAGTGGCACTTGGTTGGTATGATGATCAAGTGAGATTGCTACTTGCTTGATAACGGTGTTATTGTCTACACCAAAACGTCACATTCAATGTAAAAATGAAGTTGCATATCCTTAGAACTATCTCCCTTGTTCATTTATTTCTATAAGTGGAATACATCATAATGATGCCTCAACATAACTTTGGTCATTGATGGGTTCTGAGGATTTTTTTTTTAAAACCCTTACAAATATCCTGAATTTGATCTTATCATAAAATTCAGAAATGAAAATGAATTTACTTTCAGATGTCATGTAAGAAACTTGTGCATCTAGCAACAGAAGGTGTCATCTCAATCCATCAAGCAGTTCTTTAGAAGATGCTGCAACAGTTTGTACCTGGAGCTTCTCAAGATCAGCTCTAAGAAGATCCCTGAGAACAGTTGCAGTGAGATGAGGTAGATAGATAAGGAACAGATGCAATATCTAAATGACAAAACATTGTGATTCGTACATGCACGTATACGCCTGTAAATACAAAGAAATCATTTAATGAAAATATCATTATTACAGATTTGATGATATTATACATAAAATGTCCTAGGTTGAGGTGAAATGGGATTTAACATCCCATTCAAGACTATTTCACTTACATAATGACGTTCATGCACATCTGTGTGAATGTGTCTGATGTACTCGATCTGACTTACTCTGGGTCTTATAGTGCTATCCCACTGAACTACCACGTCTCAAACATTGAGATCCCACTCACACACAGTACACTGACTCCAAGCTGACCATTGTTTGTTCAAGTCCAATCACAAGGCTGTCTGGGAACTTCATGAGATGAACCATGGCTAACGCTGACATCTGAGACATCTTCCCCCAACAGTCAACTGCCACCAAAGAGTCCCAACAGAAAGTGAGTGAGTGAGTGAGAGTGGTTTTACGCAGCTTTCAGCAATATTCCAGCCATATCACGTCTGGGGACACCAGAAATGGGTTTCACACATTGTACCCATGTCGGGAATCGAACTCGGGTCTTCTGCATGACGAGCGAACGCTTTAACCACTAGGCTACCCTACTGCCCCAGAAATACAGAAAGGAAGCAGTTGGCCTTCTGATGGGGAGTCTCCTACTTTCTTCTCCGTCTTACAGATCCTGATACAAATATATCCATGCAAGTCTATAATGTTTGGCATGTCTAGATTACTGCAGTATCAGGTGTCTCTGGGCTTCTTTCTATTATATTTTTATCAAGATAATTTAACAACTGTTTTTTTACTGTAGATATGTTCATTTCAGAGACTAGATGCTAGTCTACCTACTGCCAACTTAGTCCATATAGGATGAAGACAGATTTGGCAAAATGAGGTGGGAAGGAGTTGGCAAACCATGACTTGACAGGTCCCAAGACGATGAAGGACACTGGGGACATCTTCTATGGATGTCAAAGTATAGTATGGCTAGGGACATGAGTTTCAAGGAGTCACCCTCCTGTCCTACATCTTTTGTGGCCTTGAAGAAACAGGGTGGTATGAAGGAAGAGATTGTTAGGGGCAGTCAATGCCTTGAAAGAGTCTGAAAATGGAACAAACATATAAGCCATGATCTGGAATTGCTATGACTTGATTATTGCAGATGGAAACAGGAGCTGTATTGCCTTTATGTGTATGATGTCACCATACCTGCTTTTGCAATGTTACTTTATCAACTGATCTGAGTCACCATCTATGTCATGAGTGAGTGAGTTGTGTCTAACACCGCTTTGAACAGTATTCCAGTTATATCACGGTGTGTCAGCTTAATGTGGGAGGAAAGCCTGAAGTGATGCAGGTCTCAGACGTTTACCACTTCGGTGAAACCCATGAGCACGGGTATGGTGCTGACAAACCTAGAAACATAATTGGGCAAACCGGGATTCAAACCCACAATCATAGGTTAGGGATGCAACTGTGCACTTCGAATTGCGGCGCCTCAGAGGACTGGGCCACCCATGCCCCCTCTACATCATGACATGTGGGAGGAAGGCCCAAAGTAATGCAGGTGAATCATAATCATGCCAAACATGGATTAACATTTAAATGGGAATCTGAGAGACCATGCTGCAGTTTAACTGGGATACCCCACCCAGATACAGTAAAATGACTCCAAGCCAACAAGTCCTTGTGTTATCCCCTTTAATAATGCTGAACTTAAGGCAGGGTACAGCAAGTACCATTTGTTAAAAACTATTGGTAGGACACAGCCAAGGAATCAAACTTACAACCTTCCTTACATAAAATATAAGGAATTTCGAAATAGGAGAAAATCACCAATTATGTAATTGGTTCTAGACCTAAAAATTATAGATCCCCACTGGGCAATATTTATCTTAGTAGCTGATGTAATGTCAACAGTTTTATTTGAGGACTTTCAGATTTAGGTTTATTTGTTGTTTAATACAGCAGTCAGCAATATTCCAGCTATCTGTTGGCAGTCCTAAATAATCAAGTCTGGACCAGACAATCTGGTGATATACTTCATGAGCTCCCAGAATCTACCCGGGTATACTCTGAAGGGAGGTAGATTTTGACACCTTACACCGGTAGTTGCCATTTATGACAAGCAATGGTTGCTGAGGTGAATCTTCATGGGAATGAGATTTAGGTAGTTGAGATTTGAGCCATTTGCATGGCATTCTTAATTGAATCATATTTTAAAAATATGCAGCTAAATATAGTCATTTGTGGTTAAAATTGACTACCCAAATATATTTTTCAATTTGGGACAAAGAATATGCTGATTTTGATGAACAAACAGACAAAGTGTTTCATCCTAAACAAATATATACAACTGCTCATAGATATCATCATTATCATGAAGCCTACTTAAGTTTTATCAATAACCATATTTTCTTCATCGAGTTGAGAAAAGAAACAGGTTGAGAATGTTGATGAAAATCTCTGTATCTGTCAGTCAATAGACAACACCATCTCTGATCAGTATATATTCACCCCTGACAGGGCAGCTGTGACATTCTTGATATATCAGCCCACTTTCTTGACATTTGCTCCATGTAAAATATGATTTCATAAGATTATGAGACTTTCCCTACATTCCAAAGCTGATAACCATACATATGAGTTTGGTTTCTGGAAATACTATATTCCTAACACAACATGACATCTCCTTGGGGCACTTTTGATACTACTTCCCTAACAACACACAGTGTGCAGGCTGAAAAAGCATGCTGCTGGCAAACGTCAAACCAAATAACCCTGTTTCAAATTAACTCTATAACTGGAATATTTACGCAGATATGTTTGTTTCAGACAGTTATTAGGAAAGCAGCATAAAAAAGAAAGAGTACTATTCCTGTCAAGGACACTTTGATAACAGAATATTTGGTCAAGCTGACTTGATCCGAAACATGATTCTTGGTAAACGGAGACCTGTTTTACAACTGCAAACCAGTGTTGTGGTTGAGACTCAAAATAAGCCTGATCTTCCAAACACTAGAACACTGACACCTTTACAAATAAAATATACAGGAGTGAGTGAGTGAGTGAGTGAGTGAGTGAGGCTGCATAAGTAATGTTGACACAGATTGAAGATGGCCGCAATAAACCAAAGGTCAAAATAGGCGCAAATACGGGATTCTAACTCACAACCAGTGGATGCTACAGCTAATGTATGGCGCTATGAAGAGGTCAGCAAATATAAACTACAAACTGAATCATGCTACATCACTGCATGGCATTTATTTATACTTGTACATCCTAAACAAAAAGCAGTGTCTGAGTTTAGATAAATCACTGCCAGATCACCAACTTATCCCCTTTTTGGTAGGTTCATACACGAGCTTCAGTATACAGCTGTTGCACTTCCAGAGGTGGTGTGACGGTATACAGTATGAACAAGACATTCGGCAAGTGAGTGAGTTGGGCTTAATGCTGCTTTGGAGAGTATTCCAGTAATGTCATGGTGTGTCAGCTTGATTTGGGAGTGAAGAATAAATGATGCAGGTCTCAAAATGGAATAGAGATACATTACACGGAATATCTCTACAATACATGCTGCACCTACAGTAAACTACTGTTCTAAGAAACCCGAAGGGACCACTAATGTTAGTTTGTAATAGGGGGCACTGGTGGCCCAGTCGTCTAAGGCACCGCGATTCGATGTGCAGAGTTGCGTCCCTTGGCCACGCCAGAAACCTATGATTGTGATTCGAATCCCGGTTCGCCCCGATTATGTTTCTAGGTTTGTCAGCACCATACCCATGCTCGTGGGTTTCACCGAAGTGGTAACCGTCTGAGACCTGCATCGCTTCGGGCTTTCATCCCACATTAAGCTGACACGTCGCGATATAACTGGAATATTGTTCAAAGCAGCGTTAGACACAACTCACTCACTCACTCACTCACTCACTCACTCATGACATAGATGGTGACTCAGACCAGTTGATTAAAAAAAAGTAACATTGCAAAAGGCAGGTATGGTGACATCATACACATAAAGGCAATACAGCTCTTGTGGCGTTAAACCCAACTCACTCGCTCACTCACTAGTTTGTAATAACTGTAGTTGGTTATAAGCATATACACAGCACATGGATGGGACACAAAAACAGTTTGTTGTATCTATCAGTTGGTTACGAGTGTTTTCATTACAAATGTAGTTTACTGTATATTCCCAAAATGACTCTGGATCTTTAAATATAATCTACTTCACAGAAAAAATGTCCTATTTCCAGTTAAACTTTCACTACACCCTCATCATCTTGGCTGACTTCAGTGCAACCTGATGGCCAGGTGCCTAGCTGGATAAGTCAACAAGTGCCGATAGTTTTATCAAGCTTATAAAGATATTGAAACTGGTGGCACCAGAACTGTTAATACCTTAATTTGGAGAAGGCAACAGGTGCCCCCCCTACACTGAAACACCTCTGTAAACAGGAAGACATGGGTGCACCGGACTGCCCATGGATAGTCAACAGGGCATACCTTGTAACAAGGTTAAGAGGAGAAACAAAAACAATTACTTATTTCATATAGTTCTTAAAAAAAAACATATTCTTCATTAATGTAGGAATCAGTGATGTGATTGTTATATAAAAGGCTGGCTTCCTAAACCTACTGGTCTTGCTGATAAAGCAAGCCTTGTTTAAACATGGAGTATTGTTTATGTTCTTATGAACAAACATCTGATTTAGTTTGGATTGGACACTTGATAAACCCTGTAATAAGATATCAACAAATGTCATAACGACAGAATCATCACAGGAATTAATATTTGGTTCCAAGGAGATAGGCTAACTGGGGAATTGCTACTGTTCACAGCCAATCAAAATCAGCATTTGGCTACAAAATACTTCTGGTTTTTTTCATTCAGTTTGGCAGATGTTTTCATTCATCTAACACAATCAACCAACTGTCTATGCAGTTGGGGATAGAGGTTAGTAGGTTTGGGATGAGAAAAGTTTTTGGCTAAGGGCAAAGGGGTACAAGAATTTGGTGGGAAGAGAGTTTGTGCAATTAAGGGGTATATGGGGTATGTGTTAATGCTTACTGTCCAGCCGTTCAATCCATTCGTATTGTCAGAAGGAGATATCTGAATATTGAATTACACTCATTTTTCATCCAAATCCAAGAACCACTTTTGACTTGCAAAATGTAAGTTATCAGTTATAGGAATGTCTGCTCAAAAGTATGCATGTTCACATTGATGGATCAATTGTCAACACTTCCAATTTCAGGAGGTTTGTAACGGTCCTCTGACCCAGAGTGCCTGCTACTAACTAGAGGTGATATGATAGGATTCATTACACATCCTATATATATTATTTTGCTTGCTGTTCAAAGCAAGATTGCAACCTCATGATGGCGGTCTGTAAATAATCAAGTCTGGTCCAGACAATCCAGTGACTGATATCATAAGCAATGATCTATGCCATCTGCATAAGATGATATTGATCAAATAAGACTTGATCCACAAAGTCACTAAACCTGAACTGAACACCAGATCTATGAAGTGACCTCTTATGACCAGCATAGGTTGCTGGGGGCTTATTTAAACCTGGAATCCGATGAGTAGACCAGCATAGGTTGCTAGAGACCTATTCTAACCTTGAGTCTGCCCCAACGAAGACCAGCATAGGTTGCTGGGCACCCATTCTAACCTTGAGTCCCCAACGGAGAGACAAGAGTAGATTGCTGGGACCAATTCTAACCCGGAATCCCCTACAGGGAGACCAGAATAGGTTGCTGTGGACCTATTCTAACCCAGAATCCCCAACAGGGAGACCAGAATAGGTTGCTGTGGACCTATTCTTACCCGGAATCCCCTACAGGGAGACCAGAATAGGTTGCTGTGGACCTATTCTAACCTGGAATCCCCTACAGGGAGACCAGCATAGGTTGCTGTGGACCTATTCTAACCCAGAATCCCCGACAGGGAGACCAGCATAGGTTGCTGTGGACCTATTCTTACCCAGAATCCCCTACAGGAAGACCAGCATAGGTTGCTGTGGACCTATTCATACCCGAGATCCCCTACAGGAAGACCAGCATAGGTTCCCAGGGATCTGTTCTAACCTAATTTTCAGGTGTTCAAGAGACATTATTACTCTCTTTTTCATCAGATCTGTATGAGACTTGTCAACAAAATCTTCATTGAACAAGATGAACAAGAATGTGGTCAAAATTAGATGTTTCTTGTGGACTTTTCAATTAAAAAACTTATTTTACTCTTCCAATTTCTTTACCTCACTGAAAGTATCATTGCAATATTTCCTTTGCATAAATGTAATGTAGTGATATGGAAGATGGCAATTCCTTCACGAAATTCACGAAGATCATACCCAAGAGCATGTCATTGATGCTTAAGCTTGTGAATGTAACACCATTAAACTGGGGTTTATACTTTCATCTGTTCCAAAACCTACCACAAGGAACACAAGTACATTACTAGCACAGCAAGCTTCCTGATGTTGCTGTCTATTAAAAGTAGTCAGTGATTGCCCCGTGGGATGGTTCCACACACAGTCATGGTGAGCAGGAAACAGATGGCCATGTTCCATGACATGGTGCACAGCCAGACAGATAGGAAGAACTGGTGCTACATGTAGCACATTGCAGAAGGATCCACAGCAGAGGTAGCAACGTCAGTTTAAAAATACTGTAAAAATAGAGCCACAGAACTGTAGCTCACCTGGATAGGTAGTCAACTTCTAAATGGCATCAATAATAGTGAAATCTAACGAGAAACATACATGCCAAAGTTAAGGGCCTAGTTCCACAAAGCGAACTATGATAGTCGTAAACCTTAAGTATGGAAGTTATGATTATCTTAGCGCTAAAAATCACTTTGTGGAACCAGACCCAGCTCCCTCAGTCTGGCATTTTCTGAGAAGTTTACAGAGCCAAATGAGCATTTTCAGAGAACCTAAAAGTACAATAGAGTACAAAGTTTGCAAGCAACAGAATATATGTTTTGAATCCCACAACAAAGTGAACAAATACCACACTTCATTATATTTTTACCAAAATGGGTGAGAAATGGCAGTATTCCAGGTATATGATGGCGGTCTGTAAATAATAGAGTCTGGACTAGACAATCCAGTGATTAAGACCATGAGCATTGATCCACGCAATTGGGATCAATGACATGCATCAACCAAGTCAGCGAGCCTGACCACCCTCTTAGGCCCCTCTTAAGACAAGCATAGTCACGTTTTACGGCAAGCATGGGTTGCTGAAGACATGTTCTAGCCTGGATCTTCATGGGTCTAGAGTAAGTGGGTGGGTGGTTAGATGGTTGAACGAGTAGGTGGGTGAATGGGTAGGCGGGTGAGTGGGTAGGTCAATGAGTGAGATTTGGATGGGCGAGCGAGTGAGTGGTATTTTTATCTTATAATTATTCTAACTGCATCACATAACTTCACCTGAATGTGGCAAGAGTCAAGACTGAAACAACCACAAAAACAAATCTTTTGAAGAATTGTTTCAGGTTGGCATGAAAAAGGCCTGGTTCAAAAGTATGTTCCTCCTTGTCGCTACAGACAAACTGTGAAAGTTGGAAGTGCATCCTATTTCACAAGGTGTACAATCAAATTATGCTCCCCTGACAAGCAAATACACCAACCACTGACCTACATTATCAGAAGTTGACTGCATGTTTTCACTTATTCATTGACGTAACATTTCGAAGTAACTACAGATCTGTTTCAGTATCCAGACCTTGTCACAGCTGGGATGTAGTACTGCAAAATGTTAAGTAAATATTAAGGACAGATTTAAGTACATGGACTTTAAGTCAAGGGTAGATATAAGGTCAGGTTTGAGTCAAGATTGGATTTCAGGACATGTACAATAATTCAAGAATAGATTTCAGCACTTATATACTTCACTGTGGAATGCCAGATTATTTAGCATCTCAATAAACTTCAGTGTACACATGTGTTAATACAGGTCAGTGAGTGAGTTTATTTCAGGCAAGGGACCACCGGCCCATTATATAGTGCAATGACATAAGAAGGTTCAACAAGTGGAGCACCGTACAATTATACAGATGCATCTTGAAAAGAGTTTACAATGATTTTTCATAGCAATGAAAACATTTAGCTGAACAATTTATGACAAATATACTGTGTGACCATAGCAACTGTTGAAATTTAGATACCGGTAGAGCAGGAAACTCATGATGACTCTGTTGTCTATAAGTATCATTCAGTCTGCAAATAGTAGCAGGAATATTTCAAAGATTCCAAGATCTATCCATCAGTATCCCCTAAAATGTCCACAATATCGTTTACATAAAGTGAAAACAAAAGTGGTGATAACTGACACCCTTGTCTAACACCAAAGATATCATAAAAAAATTGTGTATAACCATAATTTAGATCAACACAAGATTGCCATTAAAATACAGTCCAGTGTTTGGCCTAAAAGGCCAATTTCATGATCTATAAGCAGGCCCTCAGCTGTTTCTGCTGACCCCTTGCCAACAACCAGCAGCTTGTAAGGGTACATGTACTCAAATCTGGACCAGACAAACCACTGGTTGTGGCAACAAACCATGTTGATCCAGGTGCAGTCAACTGAGGTTCAAGCTGATAGAATGAGTGGGTGTTGATTTACACCACAGTCACCAACGTTACAGCCAATCTGGGCCAGGCAAACGCGTGGATAACAGCATGAGCAGTGAGCCACAATGACTCAATCAGGTCATCCATTTCAACTGCCAGTCATTCGGCCCACCGGAATCCCAACACGGTCATGTCCCAGTTGTGATTTTAACAGGTTCATGGTGGTCAACCATCATGTCATATTTAAGCATCCATTTTAACACCTGATTGAATCACTTGACCTGGGTCTGGTTACGACTGAAAGGGGTCACTTGAACACAAAAATGGGCAGCACACAGGGCTCAACCAGCAGCGAAATCATAATCACCTCCAAGGTACACACGCTTCTGCCAATGATGGTGGGTGCCTGTATCCCACTGGTGTTGAAGGCGTCCTCCTAGTGGTGTAAAATGTCCTTCACAGCAGAAATGACTTCATCATCATTTGCATAATGCTTGCAAGACAACTCTTTCTTCATGTTTGGGAAGATTGCGGAAATCTGACAGTGCCAAGGTGATGAATATGGAGGATGTTTAATGAGTTTAAAGCCACATTCATGCAGTGCAGCCATGACAACAGAAGACGTATGGTCAGAGGAATCGTCCTGGTGGAACAAATGAATTCTCTAACCCAAGCATGTGGCCCAGAATGTGTCTGATATTGATACGGCAGTATGTAGCAGGGTGTGGAGTCATCCGACCGATGACATCCTTACCTTGTCAGCTTGCTGAAAGGGTTAACCTTTTTGGTCATGTGGACCCAGAATCAGAAGGGCTGGGATTCGAATCCCATCACAAGACTTGGAAATTTTCAGTCTGCTACAAAGTCTGTACTGGATCGGAGGCCTGTGTGTCCAAAAGTTTCCCATCACATTATCTCCCCCTGCATGCTACACACAGGCTGTTATCACAGCAGTTCACATAATCTAGTCCATATTTTCACAGAGTTTACAATATGAGGTCTAAGGTTTATCATTTTAAAAACCAAACAGAGCAATGATTCCCATTTGATGACTTGAAAGGTTAATAATGACGTTATTTGACAATTTACTGCATCAGCTCAAATGCTGTAAAGATCAATTTCAGAATCAAATTGTTGCATTATCAGCATAATCATCTGTTAAACTATAATTTATCCCCTCAGTAATAATTCCACGCAAAGTGCAAATGTGCACCAAGTAATATACAGCTCAAGATTTAAAGAGCAACTTTGTGACCTAATGATAGAAATGTGTTTTTGTGCTTGAGCATATACTGCACCCTTGATGCACTTTGTGCTGTTTGACAGCCTGCTTGATGAACAAGCTCAGTAATGGTTTGTTTTGTCTGGCTCCCCCAGAAACAGGAATTATGATGTGATGATACATGAATATAATGTGGTGTCTCAGTAAAACATGCAGATTTTAAAGGCACACATCCAAACACTGACATTAAACTCCCGGTAATAAGCTATTGCCGAGTAGAATATCATTGGAACCAAGATGATTTCTTCAGAATATCTGTCAAATATCCCATAACAATAACACAGGAAATGATGGAGTGAGTGATTTGGGATAACAGTATTTTTTAAGTTGCATCACAGTTTGTCAGTTTGACGTGGGAGGGAAGCAGCCTGAAAAAGTGTTGTGCTGGCAAACGGCAAACCAAATAACCCTGTTTCAAATTATCTCTTTTTTCAGACAGGTTATTCGGAAGCAGCACAAAAAGTCAGATTATTATTCCTGTCAAGGACACTTTGATAACAGAGTATTTGGTCAAGCTGACTTGATCCAACACATGATTCTTAGATGGGAAACAGAGACCTGTTTTACAACTGCAAACCAGTGTTGTGGTTGAGACTCAAAATAATTTGGCTCTTCCAAACACTGGTTCGATCCCCGACCGTGTCATACCAAGAGACGTTAAAAGATGTTACTTGTTGTTACTCTGTCTGGCACTCGGCATTAAGGGGCTGAAACAAGGACTGGTCGGCTCGGAGTCAGTATAAGGTGTCTGAGTGGGATATTTATGTTAAACGGTGGCATGGTATCTCAGTGAGCTAGCACTATAATTCGGCATCAGTCCGGACTAGTACAAGCAGCCACACACACAAACACACACGTGCATGCACATAGCTATATAAGTGCAATAATCTTGGAAGTGACGTTACACCCAATTTCATCTCGCATCTTCCAAACACTAGAACATAGCCACCTTTACAAATAAAACATATAGGAACGACTCGAGTCAAGTCGAGGTGAGGAGTGCTGGGGTGAGTGAGTGAATTAATTGTGTTAATGATGCTTCTGTGTTTCAGTTAAGCAAACTGACCCAAACTGATGCAATCCTTTGAAGTTTGAAACCTGAAACTTGTAAGCATGAGTAAATGCCAAGAGACTATGCAAGGATCATAACATTGGCGAAACTGGTTTTCAACCATGATCCATATATCCTGGCAAAGGAAGATAACCCTGTATAACTTATACCAGGGCCTTGTAAAAAAGTTTATTTGACATGACTATACATGTGCCCTCTACAAGAGTAAAGAATTTACATACACAACTCTTCTTTTAATAGGAATGTTCCTGTCTTTCCATGATATTCAAAACCGATTCTCATAATATGCCAAGTGCCTTTATGAATAGAATGACATAAATAATTATCTCTACGAAAAATTGAGACGCATATATACACTGTCAACTATTATCAATATTATTATTATGCACATCAATATACAGTAAACAACGGTTATAATGAACTTAAAAGGACCACTAAATTCAGTTTGTAATAACCATAGTTCCTTATAAGAACATTTACAGCAAAATTACAGCAAACAGATGGGGCCAAAAAACAGTTTGTTATATCCGTCAGTTTCGTCATAAGCGTGTTTGTTATAAACATAGTTTACTGTAAGCAATATTCAAACAATGAAAACATTTTGTCATGGCTATCACCTACAAATACAGATTTATAAAAAGGTTTCTGGAATCTGTGTATATTTTTTTCACAGTATTTCACAGTAGGTGCCTGGTCAAACAGGGTTATCAAGATTACGAGTCAACAGACGAGACAAAGTTACCGAAGGTATATGTTGCTTCTCTTGGACTAATCCCATAGGTGGAGTTGACTACAAGGGGTATTACCCTACATCGTACCACACAAAGAAAGGAGGCGACATGGGGATGACTCAATGTCAGCAGATGCTACTGGTCAGACAACACTCCATCATCATAGTTTCTGAAGAAGACAACTCCTTTCCTGTTTTGTATTTGCAAGGAAAGTCACGTTTGCATCATAGGTACAAGATGTTTGTTCCATTCAAGTGACTCACTGGCTAAATCTAGTGCTGATATCATCACCGGCTACCACTGACAAATTAGAGAGGCTGTATACCAGTTTGTCCACCAAATATTAAAGCTCCTCTGCCTCAGGTCCATCAGCCAAACCCTTAAGACCAAACAACAATGTGTGTACATGCAGTTACAAACTAATAATTAAAACATACCATATTCGACCCAATAAGCACCTATGTCCCAATAAGCGCCTGTTTTTTACATACTGTCAAGAATCTTTTCCGAGGTATCCGGATATTTGAAGTCCGTAAAAGCAGGGCATGACTGTAATTTGATTCTGAATTGGTCCCAATAAGCGCCCACCCCTTCTGTCTTTATTTTAAGCGCCCTGGGCGCTTATTGGGTCGAATACGGTAACTGTTAAAGAAGCAGGAGGAATACAGGTTTAATCTATTGGTGGATACATTAAGTTTATACATAGACATTGTTGAAATCTTTAGGAACATTATCTCGTGAAATTCCAATAATAATTCATCTTGAAAAGCTAAACAAACCTGGTAACTTCTGGGAACATTCATTTACCAACGTTAAATGCAGAATGATTTGTGATCTGTTCAAACATGACACCATCAACTAGTAACCTGACATGGCCCACTGACTACACTGCCATATATTTAGCTTGGTTAAGAGACCACACAACTAATATTCTACACTAACAAACTCACTGATGATCGAGGTCCTCTTTGACATTGTAGCTATTGAATATATTACTTACATGGTCCTTCACTTGGACAACCTAGACTGGAAACCTCTGACAGGAAAAGATATCAATCTGACTGTTAAAAACCACATTAGATTACACATTCTATACTAACTTCAAGACCATCATTAACAATTGTATTAAAATGTGACACACAGTTTGAGCTTTTAAATTTGCATACACTAATAGGCCTGAATGCAAAGCTTGCAAAAACAAGTTGAATTCAGTTCATATGACAGGGAGTTGTTATTATGTTTGTACTTGACGCCATAGCAAATACCATTCTCATTCACTGAGGCGAAATGCAGCGAAAACAGGAAGAAAGGGAAAAAACATGTAATCTGGACATTAATAAAGGAGTGACGGATGCAAGACACAACTTCCTACACAGTGACCTTATCCAACCCACAGCATCACATGTCCTTTCCAAGCACTCATTTCCTTAAAAGTAGCCTCTTGCATCCGTCTGTGATGCTTTCCACACAACTAACTACCACACAGCTGCTACAAAATGTTTTCCTTAAAACTAATTCATGAACATCTGCCATCTCATACTGCTCTCCTTACAACTATCTAACACAACTAAACAGAAGCATGTGGCATGTCAAGATTATATTTCGTGCTCACTGGAACAGGTGTGTCGAATTGTCTGTATCGACTATTGCCATAGCTGTTATCAACAGAATAAATCATTTGATATCTGAATCGTGAATCACCTCTGAGATACGCATGCATCTACATCAACACTTTTCACAATGCTATACAACTGAATGTTTTGAAATAGTTTGAGCCTCCAAGCAATCTTGAGATAAACAGAAATTAGATATAAAATGTCAGCACCAGAGTATAGTCAGTATTGATTATCTGCCAAATACCATTGGGCGTAAAAGGCAAACCAGTGGGAAAGATTATGTGAATCGGTCACTGAAAATCGGTGATGACATCAGGTATTCACAAATCAGATAATAATGAAATAATGTAGTGCCATGAACTTTCCAATGATGCATATCATTCAGAGAAATAGTTAGAAGGTATTCTTGAATATAACAATAGGACCTGTACAATATATTACTTGTTCTCATAAATAATTTCAGGTAAACAGGTTTTATTTAAGTTTCGATATAATTTACAAAACACTAGTATATGACAACATGTTTCATGAATTGAGTAAATTTCAGCTCTATCACATCAGTTTAGCCTAATGAGAAATGCACAAAGTGGTAGCGAGTTGTGGACATTGACCACTTATCCACGAGCACACATATGGTGATGACAAACCCAGAAACTTAATGAGGAAAATCTGGGATTCGAACCCACGATCATAAGTTTCTGGCACACTTTATACTCATACAACTGTTTCCAAATGGAGTACAGATATTTGAAACATTACCTGGATTAAAAACTTCAAAACACCTGTTTGGTGCTGACAAATCATGAAACATGATCTTGGCCAATCTGGGATTCCATCCCATGATCAGAGAACCTGTCACGATTAAGGGACTCAACACTGCACAGTGACTTCCTTCATCTGAGACTGGTAGGGCAGGACATGCTCTTCCTGTTTGTAAACACCTGGTGTCATCACCCATTTTCAGTGGTCCATTCATGTAATCTTCACTAACTCCTATGCCCTCTACACCAAATGGAATTTGTTTCTGCAGATAGTCAAGACTGGTTGTTCACTTGCATTGAAGTTTTATGTTAGATATTGCTTACAAGTAAAAAATAAGAAATTAGTTTCAGTGTCGATTCTTTGAACAATGTCAACCACATACATTTTAACAAGAGGCTGATCTTGTTTCTGCGCTATGTGTTTCAGAGAGTGTATTTGGCTCAAGTGGCTAAATTAGTTTCTGCGCTATGTTTCAGAAAGTGTATTTGGCTCAAGTGGCTAAATTAGTTTCTGCACTATGTTTCAGAAAGTGTATTTGGCTTAAGAGGCTAATTTAGTTTCTGCACTATTTGTTTCAGGAAGTGTATTTGGCTTAAGAGGCTAATTTAGTTTCTGCACTAAGTGTTTCAGAGAGTGTATTTGGCTCAAGCGGCTGACTTAGTTTTTGCACTGTTTTAGAGAGTGCATTTGCCTCAGTGGCTGATTTAAGTTCTGCACTTTGTGTTTCAGAGAGTGTACTTACCTACAAGGCTGATTTACTTTCTGCACTTTGTCATTTCAGAGAGTTAATTTGGCTCAGAGGCAGCACTAGTTGTTTTAATTCAGGGAGTGAATATTACTTCTGCTGTATTAGCAATTTGCATCTATTCATGATGATACATTCCAGAGAAGAATATTTCTCTTAAACATCATGTATAAGTCAAGTCCGCATGACGACCACAAATGTTTTAAATGAGTGAGTGACTTTGCTTTTACACACTTTTTGCAATATTCCTGCCATGTCTTGCAGGCATGTACCCATGTAAATGTACCCATGTAGAATGCCAAATATGGACACTCACATTGTACCCAGGCAGAACACCAAATATTGACTCACCAATGGTAGCACCTATGCAGAACACCAAATATTGACTCACCAATGGTAGCACCTATGCAAAACACCAAACATTGTCTCACGCAATGGTAGCACCTATACAGAACACCAAATATTGACTCACCAATGGTAGCACCTATGCAGAACACCAAATATTGACTCACCAATGGCAGCACCTATGCAGAACATCAAATATGGACTCACCAATGATAGCGCCTATGCAAAACACCAAATATTGACTCACGCAATGGTAGCACCTATGCAGAACACCAAATATTGTCTCATGCAATGGTAGCACCTATGCAGAACACCAAATATTGTCTCACGCAATGGTAGCACCTATGCAGAACACCAAATATGGACTCTCACACTGTACCCACGCAGAACAACAAATATGGACTCACACAATGTAGTAACATTGTAGGGACTAAAACATAGGTCTTCACTGTATCAAACTAATGCCTACACCACAAGGTACCCAACCACACCAATGTATGTAGATACTTGACTCCTTTGGATGTGTAGTTGTAAGAAATGAGGCAATGGTAGCACTACATACATAGCTGATCATGTTCAATCAGAATGTGTGAAGTGGGTTTAGTCATACCTTTTTATCATGGCATATCAGCAAAAAGGTGGACCATTTAAAAATTTTGGGAGAGGGTGGAAGAGCCAGGAATTTAAAAAATAATAAAAATGTTGAAGAAATGTTATCAGTATACACAAAAAAGTCTTTTCTCTAATCATGCTGGAATTTTGGAGGGTCAAAAACAAAATCGTCTTGTCTCTTCTTCCAGAAAAAAAGTACAGTATGTTTTGATGCATTGCCTACAAATAAGATGTCTCAATCACACATTCCAGCACCCTCCTCCCCTAATTGTAACTGTTCATACCCCACCAAAGCCTGATCTGACATGGATCATTGACATAAACATGCAGTGTTTGTTTGTTCTTGGGACTACTGGTAAAAATTGTTGTTGTTGGTTTGTTGTTTAACGCCGCACTCAGCAATATTCCAGATCTATGATGGCAGTCTGTAAATAATCAAGTTTGGACCAGACAATCCAGTGAGCATCGATTCACGCAATTGGGATCTATGACATGCATCAACCAAGTCAGTCAGTCTGACCACCCAATCACGTTAGTCGCCTCTCATGACAAGCATAGTCGCTTTTTATGGTAAGCATGGGTTGCTGAAAACCTATTCTACCCCGGATCTCCAGTCTGAATCTGCAGTGAACTTACTTTAATAGGTATGGTGCGTGAACCTGGACTTCGATGTCTCCTCCAGCAGAGCTTTATGTCTAGTGGAAGTAGGTGAAGTGAAATGGGGTTTAATGTTGCGTCCAAGATTATTGCACTTATATAGCGACGTGCATGGACGTGTGTGTGTGTTTGTGTGGCTGCTTGCACTAGTCCGGACTGATGCCGATTTATAGTGCTAGCTCACTGAGATACCATGCCGTAGTTTAACATGAATACCCCACTTAGACACAGTATACTGACTCCGAGCCTACCGGTCCTTGTTTTAGCCCCTTAATGCCGAGCACCAGACAGGGTAACAACAAATACCACCTTTTAACGTCTTTAGGTATGACGCGACCGGGGATCAAACCTCTCCGGGCGGACGCTCTACCATTAGACAATGGATGCTGGTCATTTATTATAAGGGAGGGGGTCCTGTGAAATTCAGGTGGGGTGGGGTTGGGTGGGGTGGGTTGGGGTTGAGTGCATGGGAGGGAGGGTGGATTTATGGATTGCTTATTTATTATTGGGGTTGGTGGGGCATGAAAAATGTTCCATGAAATGGGGGATGTGGGGTCTGCAAAATATATTACAGTCCTAAGGCCAATCTCAATGGCACCCCCTCCCCTGTATTAAGCTACAGTGTGGTGACATACACCACGTACTAGGCTACAAGGGTGGGCAGGTTTGGGAGGAAGTCCATTATATATACCTTCACTTCAAGGTGCTACGCCTGTTCCACCTGTTTGTTTTGAATCATCTTTGGAAGTTGACGTTCAACTTTCATAACTTCCATACATTTATTTAGTATCATCTCATAAAAGCCAATGCACAGATACACAACAAAACATACACTGTTTCCTCCTTATCCAGGATGTTCTCCAACTCCTATCATCTGTTTAGTCTGGCAGCATGAAGCAAGCACCTGCACACTGCCAATTGAAAATGACATTTCAACAAAAGCCTGAAAGCAATGCAGGTGCTTCCCAATAATACTGTTCAAGTTGTGTATACAAATCACATCTAAAAGGTTGCTGCTAAGAAGATAATGGCAATTAGGGTTATCTACTTTCAGTTTTGTTTGTCCTTCTGCAACATTTTAAAAATTAAAATTTACTTCTTTTTGCAGGCATAACGTATTTCTTCCCATTGACACTTTGGTCTCGATTCAGCAATAAAATGGGTCCCTAATGCATTTTTGTTGGGCTCCTGTTTCCTCTTTTCATGAAGATAATAAAACACTTTCATTTATCAACATTACATGTCAAATTTAAGTACTTCACAACATTTTCACAAACTGCTGAACGTTTCACATGTTGACGGTAATCACTCACAGCTTAAAGTTGAACACTTTGACCCTGCCTACAGAAATCATTCCTCACACATGATTCAGGATACATGTAACTATTTCAAAATTCTCTTAAAAAGTACTTATGGAGACATCCTCTTTTAAGCAGCATTTTAAATAGATAACCTCTGTAAGCACGTTCCTGGAGTTGTTGATTAGGTTAAATACTGTACTGAGAGAGCTAAATTCATGACATTCATGTGTATTTATGCCCCTCATCAGTTCCTACTCTGATCCATTTCAGTACTGTTTCAGTACATGTTCAAGTGACCCAGCAGATGGATTTCCTTCAAGACTACACCCTCAGTAGCACTGGCCTTCTCACTCACTGCACCGAACAGGCTAACTATGGGACAGCTGTATAGGAATGGGGGAAGAATATGCATCTTATTAGACAGTGCATGTAACCTGCTCGAACTACGCAACAAGATGAATCAGCAAGTAGCTATTCAGGCAGAGAACTACAAGATCATTGACTGTTAGAAAAAGTGTTTGTATGTGTGTGTGTGAGAGAGATGGGTTTAACAGCGCTTTTAACAGTATTCCAGTTATATCACGGCATGGCAGCTTAATGTGGGAGGAAAGCCCCCCAAGTGATGCAGGTCGCAGACAATTACCACAAGCAGAGATATGGTGCTGAAAAACCTAGAAACAATCAGCAATATCATCAACAATGGCCACAGTTAAGTGCAGATGACACCTGGGCCCCGTTCCACAAAGCGATCGCAGCACTAAGACAATCGTAACTCCCATACTTTAACATAGACTTACGACAATCGTAGCGCTACGATCGCTTTGTGGAACGGGGCCCAGAACAGTAACATTGTGCAACCTATCCTACCAAAATATCAGCCTTGTACTTCTGGAGAAGCTGAGACTTCAACATTTGCCAAAATTGAACAATATGTTTTTAAGTTAAAAAGAGCTGTTAAATGCTAAAGTTAATTTGTAAATATGTAACGAGATCTCGCAAGTGCAAGACAACATTCAATATGCAGGCACCAAGCCAGTGATCACATTCTATGTCACCAGGGTAACTTGTTTACTGGTAAGTAATGTTCTGTGTCAGTGTATATGTGATGTTGGTGAGGTATGTTGCGAGGGGAATGGCTGATAGAAGTTAGTCTAGATCACAGTTGCTGTTGTGTGCGCACATACATGTCTGTAAGCTGAGTGTAACCAAAAAAATGACATGAAAAAAAGACATAACTGTGTCATCACTGTATTATTCTGATCTGAAGGAGGCCACTGACATGTCAATGTCATGAGTGAGTGAGTGAGTTGAGTTTAACGCCGCTTTTAACAGTATTCAAGTTATATCATGGCGTGTCAGCTTAATGTGGGAGGAAAGCCCGAAGTGATGCAGGTCTCAGACGGTTACCACTTCGGTGAAATTAAAGATATGGAAACATATGCAATACATGTTGATGGCTTCATTATTTACATTTTGTGTGGATAATCTTACAAAGAGTATATTTCTACAGTGAAGTAGGTATTGTTTTTCATCATCAATGGTTGAACACGTAGAGCATAGTCTCTGATGTAGTGGGGCGGTCAGGTAGCCTAGTGGTTATAAGGCGTTCGCTTGTGACGCCGAAGACCCGGGTTCGATTCCCCCGCCCTTGATATTGCTGGTACAGTTGTCCCTCACTACAACGCTACCAAAGGGGTCCAAATAATTGGTGGGCGTTATAGACGATGAGCCGTTTAACCGAGGCAGAGGTGGGAGAGCGCGCTCGGCCAATCACACGATCTTCGCCTTGTCTCACACATTGCAATGATACAAGTTGTTTACCGTTCATAGTGTAAGAATATATATCCATTATGTTTTCGCCGTTTGTTATTATTTACAAGCCTTAACTGTCACATTCAATGTGAATGTAGTCTACTTACATGAAAACATCGATCGATAATGGTAGTAACAGACGCTATGAGTGAAGAGCCAATCACAATTCATTACACAAGTACAGAGTGATTCAGTGGCATTGATTGGTCATGTTGCTTAAAATACGGAAAACGAGAGTTTTGACCAGCACTACGCGCATTCATACACATTCATGCAAATATAGAAACACATTCAAGCCAGATTAATTGGTTTGATACGGTTACTTGATCCGAATCAAAAGGAATGACCGCCGTATTGTGACAGCAACTACATGTGAGTTGACAGTATCGCCTCAAATTGGATTGCCCACTAATTAAGAAAATAAACTTCGCTTGTGGTTCTCTTTTTTTGCATGCATGCGCTTCTAAGATCAAAGGATGTATAGTGTGAAAAGTTAACTAGTAGAACAATCATATTTCCGGGACTTGCCGCAGATGTTTTCAAACAGATTTTTAGAACTCCATTCAGCGATAAACGGTTGATTATGCAATGAGAAGCGTTATGTGCAAATGAACAACGAACAACAATACAATCACGGCTGTGTAAAACTCTCAGTATTAAAAGTGTACATAAATTTTCGGAGCCATGCAATACCGCGCGTAGTAACCCGAGGTAGCGCTTTATCGAAGAGCCCAATAGCGAGGGATCACTGTATATTGCTCTAGCGGTGTAAAACCATACTCACTCACTCACTCTGATGTAGTGGGGTGGGTGGCTTTGTATGTCTTCCAAGTTCTATAGCTAATTTATGGTTAATTTATGGTTACTTAATCTTAGTTTAAAAAAGAGCACTCAATATTTTTTTAATTTACAGTGACTGAGATAGGGTTCTAAGTTTATTTCAGTTTTAACTATCCTGTACGACCTAAATCTGTGTCTTTGATGCAGTAGCATTTTGAACAGATTCCTTTAAGAGGGAGTCGAAATTAGACTTTATTGTATTTTTGAACGTTGGTGATAGACTTCTTTTTTCTTACTCTGATCCCCATTACATTCTTTGTACTGAAATTACTGCACAGGATCCCCTCTTTCCACAGATACCATACTCAACGTTGTCCATGACACTGCTCTTGAAATATAAGGGGTTATTAATGAACAGTTAAATATCACCAAAAATTTCTTCTTTTTTTTCGTAACTTCCAATGCCTATAAAGTCATTATTTTGGTGGTTTTGGATTATTTCAGTGATACTCTTGAATGCACATTTTCAAGAGCTTTCCATATATCTATAACACATGGTCTGGTTTCCAGGAGGGGTAATGTGACCAGCCCCATATGCACTATGGTTGGAAATGACGTTTGAACCTGGTTTGGACTTACAGGGGTTATCACATGTATCAACACAATGGGATATTTATGCCAGTAAATGTTAAAACATACCAGTTTAAAAAAGGTAAAATATCAAACCTCAAAAATTTATAAGAAACTTCAAAAACCAAACTTTTTGAAGTTACAATGTATCCTGTACGTGGCAAGGCATTCCAAATTTTAGGTTTGAGAACAAACTCTGTCCTTCTAAGCTTTGTCCCAAGCAGCAGTACAGTACACTCTACTTGGAGCATTATGTGTCGGTTGACAACTCTTGATAGTATTATGTGTTGGTTGAGTTAACATTTGAGAGCATTTTTAAAACATGGGTATAACACTTGAGAGCATTACGTGTTGGTTGACATAACACTCGAGAGCATTACGTGTTGTTGTTTTACATAATATTTGAGAGAATTACGTAGGTTGACATAATATTTGAGAGGATTATGTTTGTTGACATAACACTTGAGAGCATTACGTGTTATTAAGGTACCCTGTACTCTAAACAGTGGATGAGTCCACATTCCTCAACCCGAAACCGAAAGAGGTTCGTGTTGTAGGTCTGGTTCGCCTGATACAAGTGCTTAGTGGATAATGCTGTGCATCGCAGAATATTTGAGTTACTGTACGTACGTCACTGTGTATGCTCGTTTTTTTAAAGCACGTTTGAAAGCATCTCATACAACAGTATGACAGTTCCGATCCATTTATGGAAAGGAAATGCCCAGAGCAAAATATATCATTCATACAGCCATGTTGAATTGTACCACGGCTTGGCATCCTGTCGTGTCGTATGAGTAGGCGTTCAATTGCGCAATGCTGCCTGCAGCGGAAACGACTCATCCCAGGGCGTCTTTCTGTATTCTTTTTTTGGCTAGGGTACATTTCTGTATACCGACACGTACCTGGGGTACATATCTGTAGTACCTGTGCCGACAAAGACACCCAGCCTTCAGCAATACTTTCACTATTTAACAATGGAATACACTCTTCTCCTTCAGTTTTCCCATCAAATGTCACTCCTACTTGTGGTGTTATTGCAAGCTGATTGCAAACCTAGTTTGACATTAGATTTACAGCACACAAAAAACAGGGGCCTGTACCTTATAAATAAATGCCAAAACAACACTGATAACTTTTAATATCATCGCCTGACAATCCTATCTTGAATTTGTCCTCTTTGTGAACTCTAACAACCTCTCTTTGAACTCCCACAGCCTCGTTCTCACCCTAAAATTCCATGTTAGACATTTCATAAGATATCTGCTCAAGTAACATGCACAGATGAAATCATAACAGATGTTTCAACTGTTCGACCCGCTGCTGAAATAGATGCAGCTATGTGAAATATATATGTTTTAGCTTCATGTTCCATTCCTCTGTAACGTTTCTTAACATAAACTTTAGGGCTGGAAGTAATCAAGACACACCTGTAAAAAATCCCATCATATCAAATTCCACAAGTCACTATTTCAATACAGTGTTTTACCTTGTACACTGCTTGCTCATTATTTCCACCATGTGTTCATATTCAAATACTATCACAATTCCTAGGGATTTACCGGATGAAAATACCTACATAAAAATTTAAAACAGATACTAAAAAATACAGAGCATATCCACTTGGATGCAGAAAATTTAGATGTATTTTGGATAATGAATTAATGCTGTGATTTCATATAAAATTTGGTACCACATAAAAGTAATTTCCATTACAGCTAGTCATGTGGGTGTCTATGTACAACATATCTTATTCTTCTTTTTCTATATAAAATACAATACACAGCAGAATGCTTCAATCATGACCTTCTTTCACAAGCACTTGTTGAGTCAGTTGGGGAACTCCACATCTATTTTAAACTAACATCCTCTGAGAATGCACAAGTTTACGTTCCTTGTTGTGGAGTCACTGTTTCAGCAATTGACATTGCTCTGGTGCTCCCATTTTGTAACCTGTGACCCCTACAATTAGAGGCTTTGTGTCCCCTACCCCCTAAATAAATAATCCCGGTAAAAGCCTGATTAGTTTCTTGTCACTAATCAGTAACAGCCTTTTCATGGTTAATAAAAAAAACTGAGCCACCAAAATTCAGCAGGGTACTAGGTTAAGGTAAACTGACAGTACCAGCAAATTTGGTTAAAGTCCAAATATACACTACTGCTGGTGTCTGCAAAATATAAGTTATGATATATACTAGTTTAGCTGTTATTAAGGCAACATCCTAGTTTCACCAATGACCTGTGAAGATTCCGGGGTAGAACAGGTCTTCAGCAACCCATGCTTGCCGTAAAAGGCGACTAACAGGTTCGGGTGGTCAGGCTCACTGACTTGGTTGATGCATGTCATCGATCGCAATTGCGTGGATCGATGCTCATGGTATTAATCACTTGATTGTCTGGTCCAGACTCGATTATTTACAGACCTCCGGAAACAAGCATTGACCACAGATGCCCTTGAGGTTTCTCCGAGATTTATTTTTCAGATTCCGAAAAGAAAAATATCAGAAAACTTCCATGCAAGTGTAGGATTCCTCAAAGTGAAGTGTTTCACTGGCTCCTTTCTATTCCATTCCTAAACACAAATTAAACAAACAAATCTAAAAATATTTTCAGTGTAAAATCAGTGTCAAGCAGTTACAATGTTGGAATTAAGAACGTTTTTTGACATTTGTTATTTTTACTTTTCCGAGTTAGAAACTGGTACAGGTTCAGTCATCCCCAACAGAACTGATAATGGGTAAGGATGAGTGAGGGAGGGAGCAAGTGAATTTTGTTTCACACTGCAATCAACAATTTTCAAGCTAATTGATGTTGGCATACACAGATGGTATGGGGTGTTGATTAATGTATTAACCCCCTGTTCACCTTGCCAGACTGGATACAAGCCGATGTGATTGGTGGAATATTGCCGACTGCAGCATAAAACAACAAGCAAACAGGGTTAGCAAACCAGCAGTCGGCAGCATGAGAAGTTTTGTGGCAATTGCAACTAATCCTCATTTAGTCTTCAAAACAACCATGGGGTACTCGGGACATATTCTATTAAAACTCCCTTGGGTCCTACTGGTTTGACTTAGACCATTTGCCAAATTGCTTCAATGACACAATACTGTATTAGTGAGTGAGTGGGCTTTACACTGCTTCAGGCAATATTACAGCCTGATCACCAGGAAGCTGACTCAATATACCAATGCTGGAAATTGAACTCAATCTTTAGCATGATGCTCAGTAAGAAATCACTGGGCAATCCAAGCAACACCCCATGTGCCCATGGTTCATCCTGCACAGCATACAAGACTGCATGGCATGTATGCTGGCTGATGCAAACCACATGCCTACAGCAATGATTCACATCTATCACATGCAACAGTTGGACTGCATGGGTTCAGCATGTAAACCCAAGCCCTCAGTGCATCTATCACTAGAATAACTAAAGATTTATCTCGCTGGGGGTTCCAACCCACAAGTGCCAGGTCATATCAAAATTTCTTTGTCACAAGGAAAGCAGGATAGAGGGTATTTAATGTTCTGTAATGCTCTTGGGAATTACAGTTTTTCTATAAATAACTCGGCTTTTCATTGAACACCAGTACTACTTTTTCATTCGTTCGTTCTTTCAGTCAGTCATCCACATGCTGATGTGAAATGAGACGTCGCCTAATTCTGGATTCTAATTCCGAATAAATAAATGCAGCTTAAAGAATATTCCATATCAATCAATCAGCCAATGGTGGTATGCATGTATGGCATCAACTTCTTCATGCTTGAAAACTTTAAAATCGGCTCACTGAGCCACTGTTACATTACGTCAATGCGTATGACCCACTTCAACTGACATTCCCGCTCTCGCCGATGTTGACTTTTAAAATTGTTAACTTGTATTTGTTAATGTTAATGAATTAAATGTAACAACATGTTCCGTATGTTTTGCATGTTGTGATACAGACATATTAAATATGAATAATAATTGCCAGCTATTTACACAATCTGATGTGTTGTGAAAAGGTCGCTCGTTTACTGTTGCATAGGGATACATTTGTTTTGGGTTGTTGTGGTTGGGGCTGGCATCGGGAGTCGTTTGCAGTAAATATTGATTATGGGTAAGAGAATAACCAACTCTATACTCGGAATTACAGTTTATGTTTCCCTAGGATAAGATAACCTTAAGGCTGGGACAGGTAACTCGAGTACTCGGGTCGGGTGGGTCCTGAGTAGTACCCGGATACCCACAGGACTACCCGGATCTGTGGTTAGTCACATGATATATTCTTTAATGACGAAAACTCTATGGTTACACTACAAGTCCTTTTGACTTTTATATGTTTGAATAAAGATAAAACTTCATGCAGTAAACTTCAGTGTATGAATGAACAGATCATTTTACACGTGTATCTAAATACATTTTGCCAGGGCTAAGGTCAAACTTTTCGAAATCAGACAGTTTGTACCTATCTCTAAATATCTACAGCGGGTACCCAGGTAGGGTCGGGTAATAAGGTGGTGGGTACCCGGGTAGTAAATTTGGACCCATCCCAACCCTAGATAACCTGTAATTCCTCATTGCTTGTTAGTTATTCTCATAATATCACCATAGGTAGAAAGATTGTGTGTCATAACTTTCCAACATTTGTACATGCGCTAGATTGTTCACAACATCACATTGCTCCATTGTTGAGGACAATGGGATATGACATCACATTGTTCATGAAGTTACAAATTGATACCAATACATAATCTGAATGATTGTTTGATTTTGGTGAAGTTTCTCTCTTGGGTTGACATTTCATGTTTTTTCATCTTTTTCCTCTTAAAATAACAAAATAAGTTGCAGCAGAATCTCTCAGGGAATATGTGGTTTTATGCCCCTTATTGGGTGTTATACCATGAGATGGAGACGCATATGTAAAACCATATGTAGCCCTTGTGACACTGCTTCCATGAATTTATCTTGCCAACATGTCTTAATCTGCCATTGTAATAGAATTAAAACAAATTGAAAATTGATAGATAACAGCTGTTCGATTGAGCTAAGGTTAATTTGTGCAGTGTCACAAAACTTTCATTGACTCGTAAACAATGTGTCGCTTTTAGCTTTGAGGAGGGATATAAGGGAATTATTCTCCCACTCAGAAATCCACATGCAGCCTGATTTATTCGTGGTGGGGTATAAGGGACTTATTTCTCTTGCTAAGAAATTTATTTACCGGTAGTATTTTTATCAAGATCAGATGAACCAATTAAATCTCAACATTCTGACGTGGATGTAAGATAAAGAGGAATACATGGAAAAACCTACTCAAAACTCATTATAACAAATTTCTCATGCATGAATGCAGCAAGTCCCTCCACAAAGGCTTGTGTCTAACACAATTCATTCACCCGAGACAGACACAGAGAATCTCACCAAGTGTTTTCAAGATCAAATTCATCAAGACTCATTCATAAAAGGCACAAAAATCCAAGGCTTGCCGAGGACAATGAGTCTTGATATATTTGAGCTTGGGTAAGATTCTATTTATCATTCAAAATCATTCTCCCGGCTTATTCTGTTTGTAAACAGTAATAACCAGAGTCTTGAGTTTAACAAAAACAGCTAACCAGCTTCAGTGGCAGAAAGACTAGAGATATCATATTATTGTGTTATCACACTGGTCCACAACCAATATCTCCTGTGGAAGCTGTTTTGCATGATAAATCCATACTTTCACACAACTCACTGGTTATTTTCCAATTAGTCCAGTATGACATGCAGTCTCCCACTGATAGCAATCTTTATCACGTAATTGATGGTGTCACAAATGAGATACACTTTTTGTGTGAACAGTCATTAAAGTAGGACCAATGTCCACCTGATCCCAATTTTTCAGAGCAAGTTTGTTGGGCTTGATGCCAATTTGACAGTAATTTAGTACCATCAAAGTGAATCAGCTTCATGTTGAAATAAAAGCTGCAAAAATCATTTTTATAAACATGTCATATATGCCCTAAGTGATGCAGTTCTTAAATGTCATGACCTCAGAGAAACCCTTCAACACAGGTATGGTGCTGAACCCTTCACTAAAGGATCCTCATAGTTAAGGTTTGTTTGCTTGTTGTTTAACGCCGCCCTCAGCAATATTCCAGCTATATGATGGCAGTCTGTAAATAATTGAGTCTTGACCAGATAATCCAGTGATCGATAATCCAGTGCATCGATCTAAGCAATTGGGAAACAGTGACATGCGTCAACCAAGTCAGCGAGCCTGACCACCCAATCGCGTTTGTCGTCTCTTACGACAAGCACAGTCACCTTTTACGGCAAGCATGGGTTGCTGAAGACCTATTCTAACAAGGATCTTCATTGGTGCTAACAGTTAAGGGATAACATTGCACAGTAAGCCAAGGCAACCTTGTCCACTGATACCAATGTGAGTCAATGTGAGCATGCACGAGAGATCTGTTCCACATACGTTTGTTGTTTTACGCTGCATTCAACAACATTTTCCAGCTATATGATGGCAGCCTGTAAATAATCAAGTCTGGACCAGAAAATCCAGTGATTGATATTGTGAAGGACAATATCAACCAAGTCACTGAACCTGACCACCTGATCAATTTGGTCCCTCCGTACAACCTGCATAGGTAGCTGGAGACATTTTCTAACCTGGAATCTCAATGGGGGGCTCCTCAGAGGGAAGCTGTAAGGAGCTTATTTGGCCCTTCCTGGAGTCCTGGTTAACTGTGGCGGGATGGTGTGGCATATGGCACCGAGTCAACACATACAGACTGCCCAGTATAAAGGTCAAGGTCATGGCCATGTTTGCTCATCACAGGGTGTGTTATTACACTACAGAATACACAGAGTTTGGTCTCCATCGGTTACAAGGGATGCCAACACAACAAGGAACACACTTAGTGCATGATCTCATTTCAAGGGAAACACTGTACCTCATAGTGGAGGAGCAGCAAGACCCTGGGTCGAAGACAATCACTTAATTAGTGCTCACAATCATCGCCCTCACCATCCTAGCTGCTGCTAGAGTTAGAAATACATTTATCTTTATTAGATTGTGTGTGTGCCTTTCTTTCATGTTGCTGGTCTTGAAACAGATGACTGTTGAAGAAATACAGGTTTGAACCATGCTGGTAGTATCACTTCTCGACCCATTGCTGGAGTGAGATTCCGAAACAGTCTGGATGAACCCACATTCAATGCTGCATACAACACTATGCAGAACAACAACATAGCATTTGTTTGTTGTTTGTTGTTTAATGCCGCACTCAGCACTTCCAGCTATATGACACGGTCTGTAAATAATCGAGTCTTGACCAGACAATCCAGTGATTGACAGCATGTGCATCAATCCATGTAATTGGGATACGATGACATGCATCAGCGAGTCTGACCCCCCCGATCCTGTTAGTCACCTCTTACAACAAGCATTGTTGCCTTTTACCTCAAGCATGGGATGCTGAAGTACCGCTGAATGGAGTAGTGAGCGAGTTCGGATAAAATCTGCTTTGGACAGTATTTCAGTTATGTCAAGGCGTGTCACTTTAATGGAAGAGACCCGAAGTGATGCACATCTGAGCCATTTCCCCCCAAGGTGAAACCCACAAGCACAGGTATAGTGCTGACAAAACCAAACATATACAGTGTATTCAGTTAAAATCTTGGGATAAGAGCCCATGCTCAGGTGTTGCTGGCATTTCAAAGGGATGCAACTCTGCACATTGGATGACGAGTCCTCCTGGGCCACCCATGCGTTGAATGGAGTACAGATTATCTAAACATCACCTGGATAACATACCTTAGCTTCAGACTTTCCTAACTCTTTTGCTGGGCATAAACTCAGTCTCTTGTACAGCCACGCTTGCCTTAAAATCCATTCTAAATTATTTAAGAACTGACGCAAAATAACACTGAACTAATTGGAAGGTCAAATATTTTGAGGCCTTCTACATAATGACATGTTATCCTATTTATTTGAAAACTACTTCAAGGTAAGGATTTCTTCAGTAAAATATTTCAAGAGGAAGTTCATAAGTGATGCTCCACTGTGCCCTACACTACTGATATTTTTCAGGGTATAAGTTTTCAAATTACAACTACTCGACTTGCCAAGCTGCAGCTATCACTCTGGAGTCCGACCTTGTAACTGGAACTTCACAACTACCAACAAGTTTCAGTGAAAACATTCTTGTGCATCTTCATGGCACCAGGCCACAACCAAAGTTCAACACAAACACGTTCTTCTACGCGTGCACTGTCAAGAAAGAATTTTGCCACATACCAGAAAATATCTGAGGCTCTTGTGCAATAATTAACTCCTCATAAAATTACATTCTCTGAATGAGAAACAGGTTGCCTGTGGCAAATATAGATATGGGTGTACACCTTGCACAAATAAGCAGATTCACACCAACTGCAGCATGCAAAGTGCATCTGCCTACTGTTATCTATAGTCACCTCTTCACAGGGTCTTGACGCAGACTAAAGTGTCAGGTGATGACTAGTGGTTTCTGGGACCAGGAATCAGCTGAATGTCACTGTGCTCTTGTTACGATTTACCAAGGAAAGAAAGTTTAAAGAAATAAATTGTAGAAAATATACAATGTGTTTGTTGGCAATAAACAATGAGAAATAAGGTCAAATGTGGAAATCATGAGTGGAGTGTAAGGGACTTCTTGTTTACACTTCCTGTGGGGAAGTCTCCCTCCATTAAGCCATCTCTGTGCTGGAACTGGACAAAATCTAACAAGATTTCACAAAGTCCAATACTTTAACATAAGACTAACTGAAGCCTATATCTTAACAATTTACTTACCACAATATGTTAATTGACAAATTTGTCAAAAATGTGAGGCATTGGTTCATATTTTATTTTCCATACAACTTATATAAGCTGTCGGTGTACATTACTGTTAACTGTCGACTGATATTATTCATGCAATGCAAATACAAATGTTTGGTAGGAGTATTTCAAAAAAGAAGAGAAGGGACTTTGCTATTTTCATATAAGTTGGGATGCATTATTTTTTGTAGTTTATTCACGATGGCCTCAACATCCCCTTCCTAAAGTACAGTACTAAATACAGAGTGACTGAAGTTGAATACTAACCATACACTTCTTAAAGTATGATACTTAAATGCTTTAACACGACATGATTTTCATTAATGGTGACTTAAAATGCTGAATGAGGCAAATTTGGTTTTACACCACAACTAGCAAAAATAAAAACACTGATGTTAGATGAGTGAGTTAAATTCAAAGCTGTTTTTAACAGTTTGTTTTCAGTTATATCATATCAAGTTGAAGTGGAAAGAAAGCACAAAGTGATGAAGGTCTAAAAGAGTGAGTGAGTGAGTTGGGTTCAATGCTGTTTTGAACAGTATTCCAGTTATATCACGGCATGTCAGTTAAATGTAGGAGGAAAGCCTGAAGTGATGCAGGCCTGAGGTGTTAACCAGAAACCATGGGTATGATGCAGACAAACTATAGAAACAGAATCAGGGCAGTCTAGGTTAAAGCAGTTGACCAGACAATCAAGCCTTTGATCAACACATATATAAGGGCAATGACCTGCATTGATTGGTTACAATGACACTAAGACAATAACAATTCACTAAACTTTCGGTACTTCATGATACTGTGCCATGATATGAGTAATGTACAAGGGGCCTAAAGCAGCGGTGTTGTACTCACATCTACTAAATGTTTCAGTTGGGCTATGATGGAAAGTGTCAAGTTTTTATGTATGCTATCATATTACCTGAATAACACATAGCAGCTAAAACGTGCTGAAAGTCTGTCTCGGTGGTCATCCGTGCAAGTGCCATTACTATTCCTACACAGCAACCCTCATTCCCATCAGCTCACCATTTCAGCCTGGGCAATGCTTTACTTTGGTCCACTAATATGCCAGTCCTTGGGACTACTGGTAATAAAGTTGGGGGGAGATCATGGAATTCAAAGTGGACATTACCTGTTCAAGTTTATTCCTTAAATAATTTTTCATGAAAAATATTTTGCATCTGGTAAAAGCAAATTACTGCAGCCTATAGATAATCCAGTTTGGTCCAAACAAACCAGTGTTTGACAGTATGAATAACAAGCCATTCAGCTGTATGTACCCAACAAATTGTCAATTCATATACCGTATTCGACGTAATAAGCGCCCAGGGCGCTCTCAAAATTAGAAATAGGGGGCTCTTATTAGAATATAATTTTGGTGAGATTAAAAACAAGGTTGAAAGATTGTAAATTTTGTGGTTTATGCTGACAGCCTGAAATGATATAAAAGAAGAATGTATGTGTATTATGTATGTGATATATATGTTTTCGAGAATTTAATTGCCCATAATTTAGGAGTGCATATACCAAACAAGTGCGTATTAAACACAAATAAATAAGTCTTGTGTACATTGATCAATCGGAAAGGGTGGTAACTGGGATTGTTCACCAGCCAATATATTAGCATATATCGCTGTGGGCGCTTATTAGAGCGGGGCGCTTATTACGTCGAATACAGTACTTATAGTAACTGTACAAGAGTGAGTGAGTATGCTGTTAGCCATATTCCAGCAATATCACAGCGAGCAAGAGCAGAAAAGGGATTAACACATTGTACCTATGTGAGGAATCGAACAAGAGACTTTGGCATGTCGAGCAAACACTTTATTTAACCACTAGGCTACTTAACTGCCCCATCTGTAAATGAATGGATGACAAGATTAGAATACACTAAACAAAAGCTCCAGCTGGGTATTATCATCTTTCTTCACCATGAATCTACACCTTGACAATCACTGTGTAACTGCATCTAACATGCGTGCAAGTACATATTTCTCATTATCTCACTTCCTAATGCACTCTAGGAACAAATCTATGAAATGCTACACCTCTTCATGAACAAATCAGATCTGCAAATTGAGTCTGACATGACTTTTTCTCAGTAAGAAAAGCAGACAAGAGTTCAATTTCTTGAAAATCCATCAAAAGTTTTAGTGGCATGTTAAAAAATCATTTCCGCTAGGGTGTTAGATCATTTATCATTCACCCTGTAGTGGTAGCTGTATAACTGGTGTTATACAACACGACACGAGCCAGAATCACACATAGATCGTGGAAGGGCCATGTTGGTAGAATTAGATACCTGCACATTCCCACTGATTTTATTGATGCCACTATCAACACTCTAACATCTACTTTAATTTCACATTTCCTGTTTTAAACTTGTCTTTGAGTGAGTGAGTTTGGTTCAATGTTGCTTTGTACATTATTTCAGTCATTTCACAGTGAGTCAGCTTGATAAGGAAGGAAAGCCCAAAGCTGCAGACATTTACCACTTGGGTGATGTCAAACCAAACAACACAATCAGGACAAATCAGGAATTCAAACCTACGATCATCAAAACATTAATTATTATTGTTAATAATTCTAGAATACTACCTCTATTACATCACTGACATAATCCTGTATTTTGGCTGTAACCACACTATAAAAAACAGGATTATGGCAATGATGTAATTGAGGTATGGTATTCACAAGAATAATAGGTTTCTGGCATGCTTATAGGACGCAAATCATCACAGTGAAATGTGGCGCCTTCAGATGACAGGGCCACCCATGCCTCCTCCTCAATATACATACAAACATTAATTGTCATTATCTTGTTTCAGTAGTAAGCACTCTATTACAATATATTTACAAGGGTAAATCAACAACTCATGGCATCAAAGATATTGCTTTGAGTATTGTGAGGTTCAACACACATATGACAAATATAATCTCTTTGAAGACGTTACACCAAGTTATAGATTGATATCTATTTTCGTGAAGTCAACAAAAAAATGTTTTTTGGACAGTAACTGGACAGTCATGATTATCTCCAATGAGGTCAGACTATCAATGGGCAATACTGTGCCACAAAACTACATCAGTTGAGAGAGAGTGAGTGAGTGAGTGAGTTGGGGTTTAACGCCGCTTTTAACAGTATTCCAGTTATATCGCGGCGTGTCAGCTTAATGTTGGAGGAAAGCCCGAAGTTATGCAGGTCTCAGACGTTTACCACTTCGGTGAAACCCACGAGCACGGGTATGGTGCTGACAAACCTAGAAACATAATCGGGGCGAACCGGGATTCGAACCCACAATCATAGGTTTCTGGCGTGGCCAAGGGACGCAACTCTGCACAGCGAATCGCAGCGCCTTAGACAACTGGGCCACCTGTGCCCCCACATCAGTTGAGAGAAGCTATGGAGGGGGAAACACATCAAAGAATGTTCCATTCAGGTGTGCTACTGCTTCAGGACAATGTGCCCGTGGACACTTAGGAAGTGGCAGTGATTGCAATGCACTCCATCATTTTTCCCTTTCTCTAACTCATATCCCACCTGTGTTCTTACCAGAAGCAGCAAGGTGGCTACTGCCATGGAGGCATTTGGAGGAAACCAAATGAAGACTTCCTTAACAGCAGGGATAACAAAGCTGGAGCATTGCATCCATGCATTAAAGTCAAAAGAGATTGAAAAATAATGTTTGAACACTTTTGATTCTGAATGATTTTATATGGCCTTGAAATTTCCTTTTACCTTCATATCTCTCAATGTAACCGTCTCAAAAATGTGATAAAGTACAAGCATAATTCTCTCACTAACCCTTAAGTTGTAAAACAAATAAATTCTTCCATGATTGTGAAAGTAAACTGATCATTATCACAGATACTTGCAGTTAGATCAACACTATTTAAGCTAGAATATCAGTTTGGCAATATTACAGCCACACAAAATTACTCATATCATCTTATCTATATATAGCAGCATGAAAATACTGACCGCTACATTGTTCGCAGTTATATAAAACATATGCATCTGGTAACATTAATTTACTATTTATTTCACAATTAAGAGTTCACTTGCACTACAATCTTCTCTTTTGGGATGGCTGTTTTTCTCTTCTTGTACTGGTGCCAGGTACTAGCTGTACTAGGAAGGATGTTTATTAATGTCATAATCACACAGGCTTTAAATGTGGGAACTCACATCAGCATTAACTGCTCTAAACCCTCATTTATGACAAACATTCTATTTATGCATGGCATTAGTGTCTATGCCATGTCTTTAAAGGCATCTCAGGACTTCACACATAACTCATTAGACATTTATTATTAAATAATTATTCATGCCAGATTCAAAAGCATGGTTGAAAATTTCCATGTCTTAGATTCCGATTAAAGCGGGTGAGTGAGCATTCATGGGAAGGTGGGAAGGTGGGTGGGTGAGTGAGTGAGTGAGTGAGTGGGAGGGTGGGTGAGTAAGTGAGTGAGTGGGTGAGTGAGGGGGTTTGAGGGTGGGTGGGGGAGTGAGTGAGTGTGTGAGTGAGTGAGTGAGTGGGTTTGAGGGTGGGTGGGAGAGTGAGTGAGTTAGTGAGTGAGTGAGGTTTGGAAGGTGAGTGAGTGGGTTTGAGGGTGGGTGGGGGAGTGGGTTTGAGGGTGGGTGGGGGAGTGAGTGAGTGGTGAGTGAGTGGGTGAGTGAGTGGGTTTGAGGGTGGATGGGAGAGTGAGTGAGTGAGTTAGTGAGTGAGTGGGTGAGTGAGGTTTGGAAGGTGAGTGAGTGGGTTTGAGGGTGGGTGGGGCGAGTGAGTGAGTGAGAGTGGGTGAGTGAGGGGGTTTGAGGGTGTGTGGGGCAGTGAGTGAGTGGTGAGTATGATTTTACACAGCTTGTGTGCAAGTAGAGGTGATTTTAAACGTTGCTTCATAGAGGTAGTGTCATGTGTGTGTAGCTGCTTGTATTAGTCCGAATTTATGCTGGTGTTACAGTGCTAGCCCATTGAGATATCATGCCAAAATTTAACATCCAGTTCAGACACAGTATCCTGACTGAGCCAACCAGTCCTTATCTTGCAGGGTAACAAGAAGTACAATCTTTTAACATCTTCCGATATGATGCGGTCTGTGGATTGACATACCAACATACCACTCTCCAGGCAAATACTCCATCTACTACACTCAGTGTAGCGTGCTCTCATGCCTGCACTCAGATGTACAGGACACCGATACTGAAGCACCATCACTATACATCTGATGACACAATACACCATGTACTGATTCATGATTCAATTGATTTTCAAAACGGATAAGCCTGTCAGATAACTACGCAACTTGCCACTGGTCACACAAAAACTCAGATCAGAATGCATAACACTATCAGAAGAAGCCTGATTGAACCAATTAAAAGAGATACATAAAACGGTGGATAGCAACAAAAACTTGTGTTATCTAGCCTACATCGACCATGGAGAATTTCATTCAACAACTATGCACATTAAGAATTGCAATACAATATGTACTCTGATTCTAGTATTCTCAAAATGAATAATATACGAGGCAGGCATTTCCCGATGATGGAGAATCCCATGTTGAGCAAATGCTTTAGCCACTAAACTACGCTATGTCCATCTGAAGATTCATGTCCTGTGTACAACATAGGATCTGAGCATCTCCCCTCATAGCATTCACCGTAGAACCAGCTAGGAATGGGTGGCCAAATTGACCAAGCACCTTACACATTCCTTGGATCTATGACCACCCAAGAAGACTCAACTCCTATATCCATTTATAACTCAAATAAAACTTCTCAACTGCCTACTTAGATAAATTCCATATTTGTAGACACCCAAATATCCATACACTCCATTTGTCAAACACAGGTTAGCTTCAGATATTCTTACATCATTTAACTGACATCTTGTACATTTAGCACAGGAAAACAGAAGGATATTACTTACACAATTGGATGCGGGTGTGCGTGCAATCAGACAGCATCAGTTCTTGTCAGTTGTTGTATGCAGCAATGGCCACTCCCTCCTCTCCACCGCCTACCATCTGTGTATGCAACGGTAACATCACACCCACTTGTAATCTACTCATCGCAAGCTGCAAAAATACACAAACAAAATGTGCAGCAACTGTGCAGCAGAATTCAGGAAGTGCAATGTCGGCAATATATATTCAACTCAGCATGTTCTGGCAGAACAAACCATTTAGGAAGGCTCTTGGCATGTTCAGAATCTACCACCAACGCTAGAACAGCTGATCGTTACTCAGTGTTTGTGCATCTTCTCCCACTTGAAAACACCCTGTAAATGTTAATAAATTTGTAAATAATGAAAGCAAATAGCTCAGATGTTGATTTCAATGGCGCATCAACAACACCTTTTTCCAGAAGTATTTTCATCAGTGTGGTCTACAGTTGCAAGCCAATGACCGATTCACTCCTATTATCTACAAAACCTGGTTTTACAAAACATCATTGCTGTGCACTAGGAAAACAAGCAGTCAACATCAAAGACAACACCTGGGATTTTCTTATAATAGTGCAGAGGGGCATGACAGGTTATTGCCATTATCCTTTCTCATCAACTCCCCATGGAGGCTTCCAAGGCAAGAGAGGGAGCAAGTGAGGTCTATTTGATTGTTGTATAACACCGCACTCAGCTATATTCTAGCTATATGACAGCAGTCTGTAAATAATCTGGTCTGGACTAGAAAATCCTGTGACTGACATGAGCATCGATCTTGTCATCCATCAACCAAGTCAGCAAGCCTGACAACTCAATCCTGTTAGTCGCCTCTCACGACAAGCATAGTCAGTCACCTTTTACGGCAAGTATGGGATGCTGAAGACCTATTCCAACACAGATTTTAATAGGTAATGCTTATAACACCAATTTGAACAGTATTTTTCTCATATCACAGCTTTTCAGCTTACTGTGCGAAGAAAGCCGGAAGTGATGAAGGTCTTAGACGTTTACCACTTTGATAGAACCCACGTCGAATCAGATTCCAGGTCAATCTGAAATTTGAACCCACAATCATAGGATCCTGACATGCACAAGAGATGCAACTCTGCACAGCACATTGATGACTGGGTGACCAGTTCCCTAACATCAGTACACATCAAAACAGTGGTAATAAGAATAAATCCATGATACCACACTCACACCAATACTGAACTCTTTTCCACAGATCTTAATTTCCTCAACATATACCAACAGAAAAAAGTAAATGTGCTTCATATTAAGTGGTGTAAATGTTAGGTTATTGAAAATAACAACGTAACATTTTATCATTCATCTGATCAATGTTTAATCATAAATTCATTTACAAAACCCATACCTGGTAACAGGAGACAGAGTGGCATGCCCCAAAAGAGAGGTGGTGTAACAAATCAATCAACAATGTCAATATCGGGTGTGACCACTATTTGCATTGATACAGGAGAGGCAGTGGCAGAGCACTGAAGACACTAAATAAATGAAACAGACTGGATTGATCCAACCAAACTCATGTTACCTGCTGGTTCTGGTCCTGTCGTAGGTTTTGTTCCATGTCATCTGCGACATGTTCCATGGTGGATGCGTCTGGAGAAACAGATGGCCATGCCAGAATGTAATGCTGCCTCAAAAAGTCTGTTACTACACATGCTACAACATGACATTTAATGCATCCTTTCATTTGTACAAAGGGTAGAATATGATCTCAAACGATGTCCTGTCAGCGTACGCAATTCACATTGCCATTAACAATGATGAGTTGTGTTCTTCCATGAGATGTGTTGCCACCCCATACCATTAGACTTCACCCCAAACTGGTGACGTTGAGTAACACAAACATGGCTTAAATGTTCTCCTGGGCGCATGTAGACCCCTGCACGACCATCAGAGCTGTCCAGATGAAACTCATCTGTAAACAGTATTCTAACCCAGTCTTGTTTTCTGAACCTCAGATGCTGTCTACACCAAGCTAGACATGCCGGACAATGATGTGGAAGCATGGTTGCCTATGGTTCTGCCACTAACTGGGTCTCAACCTAGGAATTGTCCAAGTTGTTAATGTGGTATGTTTGGTATCGATTCTGTAGATGTACCAACCACATATGGTCGTCTTGTTGACATCAAACGTGGATGACCGGTCTGTGGCAAGTCATGAGACTTACCCTACTGTAGATGACGTCTCCAGCAAAGAGATGACATTGTGTTTTGATGAGTGAGCGAGTTGGGTTTAATGCCGCTTTTAACAGTATTCCAGTTATATCACGGCGTGTCAGCTTAATGTGGGAGGAAAGCCCGAAGTGATGCAGGTCTCAGACAAGCCTAGAAACATAATCGGGGCGAACCGGGATTCGAACCCACAATCATAGGTTTCTGGCGTGCCTAAGGGACGCAACTCTGCACAGCGAATCACGGCGCCTCAAGACAACTGGGCTACCAATGCCCCCCTGTTTCGATGAAGTTTAAAATGTCCAGCAACTTCATTTTGAGTCATTCCAATTTGCAGCTTACCCACGGAGTGTGGAAGCTGATTTCCAGCAAGCTGCGACACTGCATTTATTTACAGTTAAACAAAAGTGTCTTTATGAGCACCTGATAGCTAAACGTTCTTTGTGTGCTGTTCACATTCAAAAAACATGTGCGTGAGTATCATTTTCCCAACAAACATGCAAACTGTTCACTGTGCATGAACATGCATGCGCAAATTGTGAATCAAGACCATTTAGTCGGGGGGAGATGTCTTCATGAATATAAATTGAAAGATGCTTTATACAATTAAAGAATAATTCTTTTTTATGGAACTTTATATGAAACACAGTATATTTCGGTCTGGACCCACTGGCCCAAAGCAACTTTAGTACAACAATCGTAACACCCATATTTTAACACACTCCAGATAGTCGTAGCGCTAACGTAGCTATGTGCAAGTTGGTCTTGGATATTTGAGTGAGTGAGTTACAGGTGGGTGGGTATAGTTCTGACAAACCCCAAAATCATGTAAAAATATAATTTGTTCCAGTAAATACAGGAAAAACATTCGTCTCAGGTTTTATGACAGAGATAATTGTTAACGGGTTCTCCATTAATGTGGGGTCATAAAATGTGTAGAAAATTGTATATCTCGAAGCAGCGTTAAAAAATAATCTCTTTCGAATAAAAAATTTCCCGGCTTTTTACAGGGTCCACATGTTAGACTCAGGTCAATGGCTGCAGCTACAGGGCTGTTGAAGCCAGTCAGAAAGCTACTTCCCTACGTAACACCGGCCATGCTGGAACTAGCGGTGTGGGTGGATGTTTAGCATTCATGTAATGTCAGCAGTTGCTGTTCCTGTTGATGGCATAACCAGCCCATCTATACACCACTCAGTGTAAGTGTGTAATGTGTTTTTCCTGTGTCTCTCTGTTGCCAAATGCCACACCCTCGCTTGTTTTCCTCCACATACCTAGCCTGAATATTCAGGTCCCTTGTCAGCTGCATATTGTATATCATATTTATATCCTGGCTATTTAACTTGTGTGAGACACTGAGGCTCTTTTTGTATTACATGTTTCACACAAACATTTGAAATATGTATGTATTGACATCAAATAAATATCATCTTGTGAGCTCATGAGAAAGATTTTGTTGGACTCTCATCATCTTGGACAATGTTGAAGGTCAAAGAAAGGAAATTGGTCCCTGATGTGAATAATAGCATTTATTTGAATATATAATCATTCTCTCAATAGTCCTCTGTTTGAAGTAGCCAATGGCAGCACAAGCTTAATGAAGAAGCACACAGTTACCCATTAGAACAACATCGCAGTCTGGTCAATAGGAGCCGAGAGTCATCTCAGTGGTGCAAAGCATTCTGGGAATCATTCCTACTGCCGTACAAGTCTGTAAGGCCGTCAAAACAAATTCCTCACCCTTAAACCATCAAGAAGACTTCAGTCACAAAGTCTGAAAAGATTTAATGTTGAAGAGTGAGTGAGTGAGCGAGATTTAACATCACCCTCCACCCATATGGAAACACCAACATGTAGGGAACAGAGCAGGGTCTTAAAGGGAGAACACCTTATTGAAAAGCTCAGGTGAAATGGGGTTTTAGGTAGTGTTAAAAAATATTGCACTTATATAGAGTCTTGTATGACTTAGACACAGAATACAGACTATATTTTACTCCAAGAATGAGATACTGATAGCTACAGATGTACTTGGTTAATCTACTTAAAGGGGCATGACATCTCTACCAAAGCAACAGCTTCAGGTCTACTTGGTTAATCTATTTAAAGGGGCAGGACATCTCTACCAAAGCAACAGCTTCAGGTGTACTTGGTTAATCTATTTAAAGTGGCAGGACATCTCTACCAAATCAACAGCTTCAGGTGTACTTGGTTAATCTATTTAAAGGGGCAGGACATCTCTACCAAAGCAACAGCTTCAGGTGTACTTGGTTAATCTATTTAAAGGGGCAGGACATCTCTACCACAGCAACAGCTTCAGGTGTACTTGGTTAATCTATTTAAAGGGGCAGGACATCTCTACCACAGCAACATCTTCAGGTGTACTTGGTTAATCTATTTAAAGGGGCAGGACATCTCTACCAAAGCAACAGCTTCAGGTGTACTTGGTTAATCTATCTAAAGGGGCAGGACATCTCTACCACAGCAACAGCTTCAGGTGTACTTGGTTTACCTACTTACTGTACAAAGACACCTGAACCACAGCAACAGCTTCAGGTTTGTAAAAGTTGAATGCTGGCGAGGTCTGAAGGTTTGGGCTACTCCTCAGCAAAAGCCCAACAATGTAATATTCCACATATTCTATCTCCTTATCTTAAAAATGACACAACTATTTTCTCCTCTCAAAATAAGAGCTCACAATAACTTTTGACATTTCAGCCATTCCAAAGGGATCTTCATGGTGTTGTGTTCTCACAAACTACAGACTACAATCATATCCCAAGTTCCACAAGGTGGTGAGGGAATTGGTGATAAAGCAAGTCCACCGACAACTCCGACCATCCCAGTCAGGAAATAAAGCATGGTTCTGACATATGAAGAATATCACATGACGCAGGAATCCATCTAAACAACCTAAAGATACTGCTGATGCATTATATCAGTACAGTTTTTATCAAAACACCCAAAGGACCATAAAATTTTATATTTTCTTCTTCATGATAATGTGTTTCAGTCAACAGAATGTTCACAATATTACTAGCATTTCAAAAAATTTCAAGGGCAAATATGTTGTCTTCAAGTTATTTTGAGAAAATATACTTATGGCATTCTAAACTGTGCTCATTAATCAGAAAAAAAATATGCTGAGTCATGGTGACTCCCAGTTGTCATATACTAGGTGAGATCCTGGTACAGGATAATATTGAGCAACCATCATTGTTCAACTTGCTTAAAAAGCATTTAGCCTACATACAATACATGTAAACAGGTTTAAGTGAACTTATTGGGTTTCATGCCATGTCAGGTACATCATAGGCCAATTGTAAAACATGACTCTGGAGAACCAAACAGTGAAAGAATTGGTCTACACTTAGTCCTGGATGAGGCACTGACCTACACTTAACCCTGGAGGAGGTATTGCCCCACACTTAACCCTGGAGGAGGTACTGACCGGCACTTAATCCTGGAGGAGGTATTGCCCCACACTTAACCCTGGAGGACGTATTGTAACCAGGTTTTCTTGGCTTTATCCAGTATTTTAAACAGATGACACCAAGACAGCTACGGGGTGTGAGGCTTATGTTTATTGATAATCACGATAGACACCCTGTAATAAGAAACAACAGATAATATAGTATGTGCATATTAAAACATAATATATATCATATCATCATCAAAGCAATACAATCATTTCTGTCATTACTTACAACTAAGTATTATTAGATGATATGATAGAAATGGCTTACAATACATATTAACTAAAATGGTTAAACATACCCTATGTGTGGCACAAAGGTGTGAAACTTGATACCCTTCAAATGTCACCGTTCATGATATGTCCTGCAGAAGAAAGAGCAGGAATAAATACTTAGAGTGACTAAATACAATGAAATGAATAACAAAATGCATAGTTTGTGCAATTCCATTAATGTAGCTATAACTTAGGGTGTATACAAGATAATATTCAAATACACTATTGCTTAGGTTAAAGTTCAGTCTCTAAACCACATTCATTCAAAACATCAACATTAATAGAAATATATGATTCAATGTAAATATAATTACTTCTTAAATGCTTATTTATAATGTATAATCTTTGATTACTATTTAATCCTATTTAGAAGTAAAGATAAATTATTAACTAACCTTTAGTGGTGATCTATGAATACTCCCAGTGCAGTGCATAGTGAAGGTGGCAATATGGAGTTAGTCAGAGAAAGAAGGTAAAGTTTGAATTTGGCCAATCACAGGATCGCTTGGGATGTGATTGATCAGTAGAGGGCTGGACAAAGAATGTAGTAGAGCTTGGGTTGTGATTGATCACTGAGGCCTGGACATAGAATGATGGGATAAAAACAAACACATACCTCTGTTGAATAAAGTTCAACAGAAACAAAACTTGAAATAGATTTATTTACAAAAAGACTAAAATACAAATATATACACCTGCTACAGTATTGCCCTGCCCTTAATCTATTCTATTTTTTTAAAGCATGAGGATTTAACAGACAACTATTTTCCATTGATTTCAAGGCTGTCGGGTAACTGCTAAAAAAGTGAGTGAGTATGGTTTTATGCCACTTTTAGCAATATTCCAGCAAATATCATGGCCGGGGACACCAGAAATGTGCTTCCCACATTGTACCCATGTCGGGAATCAAACCCGGGTCATCGGTGTGACGAGCGAATGCTTTAACCACTGGGCTACCCGACCGCCCGTAAACAAAAAACAAATGGCACGGAGGATCATACAGTAGTTCCACTGAAATTGGTGTCCAGTTCCTTGCCCATACTGCTTACAAATGGAGAAGAAAGACCTGATGCTTTGGATGAAATGTTACAAGACAGACAAACTGAGGCTGGATAATGGTGGGTTTCACCATGATATGAAAGGAACCATATAAACAGATCTCCCCTCTGTGTTTGTAGTGGACATAAAATATCCATTTCCCATGGGATTCAAACCACGGAACAAGAGGTTGGATGTCTTGTCCACATGGCCATTCCACCAAATAGGCTATCCCATCAGCAAGCTGTCAAGGAAAGGATGTCATATGTGGGACGACTCAACATCCAGAAACACACTCTCCCCTTCAACAGGAGGCAAGTCCAAGGCTGGATAGTTGGGTACAAGGACTTATTTTTGACATGAACATTCTCAGACCCATGTTGGGTGCCAATGTAGCAGCCATAAACAACCCAGTATCTGTGATGGAATTGGAACCACAGACCCTCTGATCAGAGGTTGGACACCTTGTCCACATAGCCCTGCGAGAAAGTTGACATGGCAAGGATGTCATCTGTGGGATGAAACCACACCCTGTTACATGTTCATCCTAAACAGTGTGCATATTTCAAATCCCTACTTGCTAGTAGTTTTAACCAGGAAACTAAAGACCTTTCTTGAAGACTATCCATTATCATCAACAGGCTTTTTGAAGAAATATCCTGATCATGAATTCAGTATCCAGATCAATCTTCTGTCCTATTTTACAGACAAGTCTATCCTAAATTTTGCAAACATTAAAAAAGTAAAATATGAATATTTTATGTGCAATAAAAATAACTATTTGATGAAGAAAAACCTGGACATCAAGAAACTGTTACCGGGTAATCTTTAATGCTAATATATTATCATGACTTACGTCACTTAAGTCAATCCTTACACACTTGTTTCTCCCCTCTACATTTATGAAACTGGTGTGGGCCTTGTTCTGATGATTATGGAGTAATGACTGTTGTAAATCTATGTTATAAAGTTGGTTGGTTGGTTGGTTTGTTGTTTAATGCCGCACTCAGCAATATTCCAGCTATATGACGGCCGTCTGTAAATAATCGAGTCTGGACTCGACAATCCATTGATTAATATCATGAGCATCGATCCACGCAATTGCGATCGATGACATGCATCAACCAAGTCAGTGAGCCTGACCACCCGATCCCGTTAGTCGCCTTTTACGGCAAGCATGGGTTGCTGAAGACCTATTCTATCCCGGAATCTTCACGGGTCCGATATTATAAAGCATGGTTCATTCTACGGCTGGGTCAATTTCTGGAATGGCCTAAAATGTTGCATACCAAACAGGAACTTAACAACTGTGATTTAAAAATGCATTTTCTAACGTAGTCCATGAGTGCAACATTACTTCAAAGCTTTTCACAGCAGGCATTTAGGCTGCCACTAGACAAATCGATAACAAATGGTTTAAGATATTATTGGCTTCTCACGAGTGGATAGAGAAGAAAGACAAGGATCAATTTTTTACTTAAACTATACATTTGTCATGTTTCTTTTTACAAATTCCTAACAACATGAACAACTGGACAAAAAATGGGGATTAACCAAAAACAACTGCACACTTATCCAAGTGAGTACCAGTAATGCTTAAGCTTAGATAAACACTTAGAAAAATACAACTGGATCATAAAATAACAAATTGTTTCAATGAATGACTTTGGGGAAATACGACTCCAGTTGAGAGTGGGTGAAACATTTGGAAAAGGCCAGGCCAATATAACTGATTGCTTCTGGATTTGTATTACCCAAATAAGAATGAGTGAGTGAGTTGGGTTTAACGCCACTTTTAACAGTATTCCAGTTATATCGCGGCATGTCAGCTTAATGTGGGAGGAAAGCCTGAAGTGATGCAGGTCTCAGACGTTTACCACTTCAGTGAAACCCACGAGCACGGGTATGGTGCTGACAAACCTAGAAACATAATCAGGGCGAACCGGGATTCGAACCCACACTCATAGGTTTCTGGCGTGCCCAAGGGACGCAACTCTGCACAGCGAATTGGGGCGCCTTAGACGACTGGGCCACCAGTGCCCCTTCCCCAAATATGAAGGCAGGAGGGAAGAAATATATATTAATTGACAAAATGTATTCTGCAATGTGTAAGTCGCCATATTTTCTAGTGAATTAAATGCACACATGCAAGCATGCACATTTATCTAGCCTGAAGATAGTTAGAAAATGAGGAAACTTTTACAGCAGGCAAAACAATGGCTGATAATGTGAGCAATCAAAACGCTGTCAAGAGTAACCTAAATGCAGGCAGCCACACCCACATTACACAACCTTAGAGAAAAGAAACACATCTCGAGCTTTATCTGATAACTTTAACAAGACTGAAGAGATCTAACTTCACTATAGTAGATTTACCACTTTGAAACAATCAGCTTGATTTTAGCCATTAATCAGAATCCCACTTTGGTGAAAATCAGGAGCACTGGTATGGTGCTTTCAAACCAAGGTTCGTAATCTGGGTGAAATCGTGATTCAAACTCACAATCAATCAGGCAATCTTGGCACAACTTAGGGACACAATACTGCAAAGCAAACTGCTGCTCCACGGGACCACCTGTGCACCAGCAGGATAATTCTGCTGTCACTGCAAACAAAAACATTGCCAACGTTCCCTCGAAGAAACAAGTATTGTCAGAAAATACAGGATAATAGTATCTTTGTTTGTTGTTTTGTTGTTTAATGCCACACTCAGCAATATTTTAGCTATATGACAGCGGTCTGTAAATAATCGAGTCTGGACCAGACAATTCAGTGATTGATATCATGAGCATCAATCCACACAATTGGGATTGATGACATGAATCAACCAAGTCAGCGAGTCGTTAGTCGCCTCTTACGACAAGCATAGTCGCCTTTTACAACAAGCATGGTTGCTGAAGACCTATTCTACCCCGGATCTTCACGGGTCTAGAATCTTTGGACAACTTACAGCTCATTACAACTTTAAACAATTAAATTAAAATTTAGTCTCAGAAAGTAATTAATGGTTTCAAATTGTCTTTTTATATATACATATCATGTGAATATGTACAATTAAAATGAACCCAGAGAATGTGTTCATTTCCGAAGAAATATCGCATTTCAAGCCATTGAAGACTTTTGATTGTTTTGCTCTGAGCAACAGAATAACGAGTCAAGTGACTGAAATGCGTTATGCATGCACTGACTGGCAGACTGGGAAAAGATTGGGGATAATTAGCAATAATACTTAGTGCTCAGTTTCCACCCCTTTCGATTAATCTCTCGCCATTAACGCAGCCATGAAGTAACTCTACTGCGCATGACCACTGCGAGATGCACGTGCAGGAGAGCACAAAATACTGTCTGAATTGACGGGTTGTACCTCATGATCTTGCCGATGACAAAAATGTGCATTTCCTTGTCAAACTGGGCAACGCGCGTCCAATAAGGAGAAGAAAGGCGTTTATGTTAAAATTAATTATCCTTCTTCTGTAAACTGTTGGATTGAGTAAAGCCATATGAAAATGTTAACTTGCTCAACTTAATATGTCTGGGCCACAATTAAATTAGTTATTAGTGTTTCATTCACATTTTCAAAAAGTGTTGTGGTAGAGGTGAGGTGAAATGGGTCAAGGTCATGATTATTGCACTTATTTTGCGAAGTGCATGCACGTGCGTGTCCCTGCTTGTACTGTAGACTGGATTAATGGCGCTTTTATAGTGCTAGTCTGTCAAACAGGCCCTGAAACAAATATATCTAATACAGCCCGTGCAGTTCTATTATAAGGAAGAGAATATATGGATGTCAACTTCTTTGTTATGGATTATAAAGAATAATATGAGTAATAAAGAATTTGACATCCATATATTCTCTTCCTTATGTGTATCACTTCTTAATGCCGTTCAAAGACCTGAAGTCTATAATAGTTGGCAAGTCTAGATTACTGCTGAAAATGAAGCGAATATCTCGGCTCCTTTTTACTATATTTTATTAAGATAATTTAGCATGTTTTTTCTATAAAATCTTTTAATTTCAGAGAATAGAAGTTAATCTGTTACAGAGCTTGCCCACTGAGATTCCACCCCGCTGTTTAACATGCATACCCCTCTCACACTGTGAGATACATACTCGCGATCGTCCGCTGTTCGAAGTATGAAGACGGGCCGCAAGCCATGATGACCACCAGATTCCATTGCAAACCTCAAACACGTATACCCTGTTAACATGAACAACATTATACTAATTTAAAACATTTTACACATACATACGAGCGTATATGTAAATTTACTATGCGTTCACATGGAGAGCATCTTAGGTGTGTAAATAAAGTATGTAAATTGTGTAAGGCGCACATAGTCGTCAGTCTGACTTTTAACACAAAACAGGTTGTTTTCCAATCAAAGTTAAATGAGAAGAGAGTAACTTCACCGAAAATGTTCGCGTGAAGCAACATGTGTTTGATTTAATTTGTACACAAAGGTTTGACTCCTTGAAACGAAAAGAAAACACAGTCTGCTCAACTCGACTGTATTTACGCATAAAAGTTGGCAACTGTTGACAGTTTGTTTGGTGTTGGCAAAAGAACATATATTAATTAGATCATCCTCTTACGTCGACATAAACGTTCACATTGCAACATATACACACAGTGCAAATGTACATTTACATTTGCACCTGCTCCAGACATGATGCAAATTTGCTCGTGGTGTAAATATACACACATGAGTAAACGTGTTCACATGAAAGTATACTCACGTATGTATTTCTACACACGTATGCACATATACACACATATGTATAGAGGCGCATGTGAACGGGGTATTTGTCACAATTTGCATGGCATATGGCGTGTGGAAAACGCTGACTTAACATTGTTAGAAAACGTTACAAAATATTAGGGGCGGGCAGCTAGGGATGGGACGGGACGGGTAACTCGGGTTCGTGGGTAGGGTGGGTGCTGAGTAGGACCCGGGTGCCCACAGGACTACCCGAACCCGTGGTTAGTCACATGATATATTGTTTAATGACAAATAATATCTGAAACTCTATGGTTCCACTACAAGTCACTCATGTTCCCATTTCTTTCTGGCTATGCACCCATTCCTTCTGACTCGTATCTGTTTGAAAAAAGATAAAAACTTCATGCAGTAAACTTCAGTGTATGCATGACCAGATAGTTTTACACATGTATCTAAATACATTTTGCGAGGGCAAACTTTTCGAAATCGGACAGTTTCTACCTATCTCTTGAGACCTACAGCGGGTACCCGGGTAGTGTCGGGTAATGGTGGACTGGGTACTCTTCCCAGCCCTAGGGTCGCGGCTGGGTGATGAGACACAAGAAATTTCTATAACAGGCCTGAACGGTTTCACGAGAGAAATATTGCACGAGCGTTTTCAGAAAGAATTGTAATTATAGTTCAGTTTGAATTGTTCTTTTCCGTTTTTGTCTTATACTACTAAGATTATTATCGTTGTTGTTGTGGTTGTTGTTATTATTATTATTGTCGTTGTTGTTGTCGATCCATGCATGCGCCATATGTCAAGCTATACTCGACACGTTGAACTATCGCTGCATACGACGAGTTGTTGGAGAGAACTGCCCCCGACACAGGCAGCGAGTACTCCAGGCTGTGACAACACAGGCGTTGTTAATCCCACAATAACTGTTTACCTAGAAACAGATAAAACTAATCAGGTTCGCCTTGCTTTTCGCAATGTGTCTACAACGCATTGGGGCCTACCTGTCGTATTATTCGCGACAGCTGTAGTTTACGGTCCTTTGTGTTCTAAACAACTCTAAGAAATGACCTTCACTTCTATCTTTGGAGCATAACCTTTATAGACTCGGGGACAAAACGTATATAAAAGGGGTCGCGTGGGGTTGACTTCCTCAGACCGCTACTGTGTTTGTTTGTTTGTTTGTTTGTAGTTAAACGCCGCACTCAGCAATATTCCAGCTATATGACGGTGGTCTGTATATAATCGAGTATGGACCAGACAATCAAGCGATTGATATCATGAGCATCGATCCACGCAATTGGGATCGATGACATGCATCAACCAAGTCAACGAGCCTGACCACCCGATCCCGTTAGTCGCCTTTTACGACAAGCATAGACACCTTTTACGGCAAGCATGGGTTGCTGAAAACCTATTCTACCCCGGATCTTCACGGGTCCCGCTGCTGTGGATAGAATTCCCGATTTGCTCTTCTAGTATATTACTGTCATATGACTAATATGTTAAAAGTGTCGCCAAATAAAATCAGTTCTTATTGTAGAAGTTAAACATAATGAAAACCTGTTCCTGACTGGACCAGACACATCACTGGTTGATAGCATGAGGTGAGATGAAATGGGGTTTAAGGTTGCGTCCAAGATTATTGCACTTAAATAGCAACGTGCATGCACGTGTGTGTGTGTGTGTGTGTGTGTGTGTGGCTGCTTGTACTAGTCCGGACTGATGCCGATTTATAGTGCTAGCTCACTGAGATACCGAGCCGACCAGTCCTTGTTTTAGCCCCTTAATGCCGAGCGCCAGACAGGGTAACAACAAGTACCATCTTTTAACGTCTTTTGGTATGACGCGGTCGGAGATCGAACCCCGGACCTTCCGCTCTCCGGGCGGACGCTCTACCACTAGACCACGGAGGCGGTCTTTGATAGCATGAAGTACAACCCATGTCAACTAGTATTTTAGCGGATGTCATGCACGACAAATGTGAAAATATTGGGGTTTCTCTGCAACAGAATCACCAGGCGGGAACAAGCACGTGGTAATAGATATCAATTCGACTATGGAATCCCATAAGTTTGAGGGAACCTATTCTTCCCTGGAAATCATGTCGAGGAAAATTAGTACTTATAGCATCTTCAACAATCCACGCAATCACACAGGACACACATTTAACCACCATATTTTCATTGTAGTGCCAAGGATGGGACGCCTGGGCCCATTCAAACTTGGAACAATACACAAGGAGAGCCTCCAAGCAACATGGTGGTGTGTTGTAGCCAGACCCACAGGCATGCGTTGCTGTACATATAATATTGGACACGTGGATTCATAGCAGTACATATCAAATTATAAAAGTGATATTTGATCATGGACAGTTACGAGTTCACGCACGTCTGTAGTACAGCGTTTAAGTGGCACACGTGGCCCAGTCGTCGAGGCGCCGCAATTTGACGCGAGGTGACGCGCCCCTTAGGTGTTCCAAAAACTGATAGTGGGTTCGAATCCCTCATTCGCCCTGATTATTTTTCTTGGATGGATTTCAGCAAAGCCATAAACGCTTAAGACCTGCATCACCCCAGCCGTTCCTCTCACAGTGAAATGGTTGAACTTAATACATTAAACCTAACGTTATTTAATAACATTCAATGAGACCACTCGAGTATATATAGACCTGTGAAGATCCGGGGTCGAACAAGTCTTCAGCAACCGTGAACGCTTATGCTTGCCGTAAAAGGCCTCTATGCTTGTCGAAAAGCAGACTGACGGGATCGGATGGTCAGGCTCGCTGACTTGGTTTATGCATGCCATCGTATCCCAAATTCATGGATCGATGCTCATGATGTCAATCACTGGATCGTCTGGTCCAGACTCGATTATTTACAGACCGCCGTCATATAGCTGGAATATTGCTGAGTGCGGCGTTAAACAACATCAAACGAACAACTCGAGTATAAAAATCCTATTTCGTCAACACTATGCACTCACAACTATCACTTAAGAACAGAAGAAGTGACAGCTGACGATGCCATAACATATTTAATTTCTATTGAAGAATTATTTTCAGTTGTCTTTAGCTTTGCTTGGATGATATTAAAGGGGAAGTGTACACGCAAAAATCACTTTCTTTCTTTTTTTAAACAAAACGCAATTTTAGAATTAGTTAGTATCTGTGTTTGAAAATATACACTCATTTTTTTTCACAGTGAAAGTAGGAAGCTCACAATAGTGTGAAAGTGATATGCCGTTATGAGGCCTTCGTTTTACGAGCGAAATGGGCCTGAGTTATCCCCCTTAGATTATGACGTAATTGGTGCCAATTCAACTGGGTCCCTGTCTATTCTCAACGCAAAAGTTATCAAGGACCAGTTTGCGGTAAAACAACATGGTCTACGACACACTCCGGCGCAGTGGTGACTCAGCATAACACAATTCTGGCTGGCATCTGAGAGTGCTAGAATCACAAAACTGTACCTACACCACGTGAAGCGGCTCTAACAAAGCATGATGACGTCATAATGTTTATCAATTGGCACCAATGACGTCATATTGCAAGGGGCATAAGCCATGGTGTTTTTGTTATGGAAATAGAACACTTGGTAAATCTGAAAAATATAAATCGTTTTAGTGCAATAAATATGTTAATTAAATATGATGTTTTTATATTTTTGTCTATGACACTTCTATGTTAACACTTTTAATGTGGAAAAAGTACAAGAAAAAATGGTTCATTTCCGTGTGAACTTGCCCTTTAAACTGCCTTGAAGAAATCATTGAAAGACACTGTGACACTGAAAACTGATCGGAAAGAAATGTTCATTTTTAACAAAACCCCAAAGGTATAAAGTAAAATGAAAACTTGCATTTATTTTTCTGAAAAAATAATTGAAAACTCTTTCATTTGTCACGCAGCGAAAACACTTCATTTGATCAACCTCAAGCAGGTTTTTGGTCGGATAGCGAATCATCAAGTCTGTTCAACTACGAATGGAGTTGAAATATTTCTTCTACCTACTGTACTTTGGTGTATAAATAAGATGTGTTTGTCAATAATTGTGGTGGTTTGGGGCTGAATAATCTTTTTCTTGTGTTTATTTTTCACACCTGGCATTCCTAAAAATTAAACCCCACAGAGTTACGTCCCTTGAAAAAGCTTCGTTCTCATGCAGTGATGATGCGAAAACACGTCAGTGGGGTTATCAAGTTAGAGAATCGCTGACTGTTATATATTGTTATGAAACACTGTATAAACGTGTACACAAAGGCGCTATTGGAACAATGATAATTACAAAAATATTATCTTATTTCTGGCATTTCATTGTCGTGAAATCAAAATCTTTGTTTTTGTTTTATATTTACAGAATTTACAATCGTAGTCCCAATCATTTCAAGTTGGAACTGATACCTGAGCCAGTGTCACCACAACATGATTCATATTCAGTACTTCATATTATGAGTAGGTTACCCTATAATCATGCTTCATTAACACAGTTATTTACATAAATAAATATATGGGATGGGCCTGTATCTCGTAATCCACTAAAATATTGTTAAATCTGGGGAAGTATATAAAATCACACCTATTTCAACTATTGTACAGCTAGGTGTTCCCTATCCTCGAGGTATTAAAGAATCAACCAAGCCATCACGCCTAAAGAAAGACATCATGCCTCACTTTGTATTTTGTATTCTTTATTAACATCGTTTGTCTGAGTAAATGCAAATGCAGATTGCAAATAAATCAGTAACCATATTCTCGCGATAAACAAAAAACAACAGAAGCACTGCCTGTTATATTTAATCTTCAACCAATTACCATTCTTATGGGACTGCTTTCAGGAAATTCGCGAAATGTACACATACCCCAACAATGCTTAAATATTTTTTTTTAATATGGCTTTCTGGACAAAATAGACAGTTGATAACAGTTTCTTTTATCACGCAGCGAAAACATTTTATTAGATCAATGTTCAAACAGGTTGTTGGTCAGATAGCGAATCACCATCTCTGTTAAACTGCCAATTGAGTAGGTCTTCTACCTTCTGTGCTTTTAGGTGATAAATAAAATGTGTTTGTCAATTTGTCAATAGAGCGGGGTTTGAGGATGAATAATCTTCTTCGTACTGGTTAAACAATCCAAAACAAATAAATACATAAAAATAAATAAAGTTATTGGGTTTTTTCTTATCGAAAATACAATGTTTGCATTTACAAACATGACAATGTATCAGGGCCGTTTCCTATCTTCAGAACAAATACGTGAAGAAAAATATTCAAAAGAACAGACAGAACTGAAAATGTCATCGTAATGGATGCGGATGAGGGTCTAAGAGAAATAACAGCGTAATGGTGGATCCGTGCATTCATGCAATATTGTTTTAAATAAACGTCTGAATTGATTCATAATTTGCATGTTTGAACCTTCTTCCTCCTTTATATTCTTCTTTTTCTCAAAAATGGATTTTGCATAGAAAAAAACTTGCAAAGGACCTTGCGGTGGACGCGAGTGGTTTGGGTCATGGTCAAAGGGAGGTCATCGTCTTTTGTACACGAGTTAACTCCCTTGCCCTAAACTCAACACAGTGTCTTGTTTAAAACTTCACACACGGCGTGTGCCCTCATCAAGGGGAGCTAACCGCTCACAACAAATCAAGAGTAATGTCCCTTTATCCCAAAGGGAGCAAGCTCCTCACAGCGATAGTACGTTCCCGGAGCTCTCTATACAATCGCTGCCACCAGTCAAAACTCCCCACTGTGAATAGGTGGCCACAACCATGCTTGGAGTTGAACTCGCAACTGAATGACCGTTGTGTTTACAAACAAGTGTCGACTGTCGTGCGCCGAATACACCTATCGCTGCTAAATTACTTTCTTCGTTTGTCAGTTTGAATTTCTGTTTCATTAAAACTATCGTGTTATTGATATAGTAAGAATGTAAGCAAGAGGTTGGTTGATTTTCCGTTAGTCTGCAATCTCGAACCAATCTGATTATCAAAACAACAAAGTAAATTCGTCTGGAAAACATGGTCAGTCGTAAACCTTTTCAAATTGAAATATGATGGCATTCCCAAAGACATAAACAAAAGTATAAACGTTACTACATATGGGGTTGGAGGGCAAATTTCAAGATTCTTGTAATGGCCGCGCCCACACTGGTGGCAGCGATGTTACCGAGAGTGTAACGAAGGTGTCACGCGCTGGGAAGGAGCTTGCAAAGGGAGGTAAGCCAGTTGACAGTGACTTCCCTTTGACCCATTCATCACCACTCGCCCCTTTCCGTAACCTGGGAGAAGAGTCGCTATTCGGCTTGTCCCAGAAAATCACGAGTTTGTCACGAATGACCTTTGACCCAAGCTCCTCACAGCGATATCCCGTTCACGGAGCTCTATATACAAGATTCTTGTAATGGCCGCGCCCACACAGGTGGCAGCGATGTTACTGAGAGTGTAACGAAGGTGTCACGCGCAGGGAAGGAGCTTGATCAACGGCATGCCATTTCAATAAATATTGCGATGAGTGCATGACACCAATGGTTGTGTTGTCTCCCTTTGGACCCATAAAGATACGATTAATTTTCTCTCAAACTGGATTCAGCATAGAAACAAACCCTGATCGCAAAAGACCATGCAGTGGGCGCGAGTGGTTTTGTTTATGGTTAAAGGGAGGTAATCGTGTTTGTACATGAGTGTTAAACTCCCTTAACTCCGCACAGTGCTCTTGATATTTCACACAAGACGTGTGCCCTCGATCAAAGGGAGCTAACCGCGTACAACAAATCAAGAGTTATGTCCCTTGTCCTAAAGGGACTAAAGTCTCTTTCGCAAATGTCAATAGGGTTAACAGTTACTTCCCTTTGACCATCAACGTCAAGACTCCTCAAATCCAATGAGTCGTATCAATCTTGTGTGTAGGTAAGGAAATAAGCCGAATGGACCCGAATGTAACTAAAATATTCAATGCGCGGCCCATGAAACTACTGCCGTCTCCTCTCGGCATATATTCAGCATATAACTCGTATTAACTACCAAACACCGAGATAAGTGCATGAAACTGTTGATTGAGTTGTCTCCCTTTGACCGTTACACCACAATTTCCGTCCCCGCGCGGGGACACTTTCGTTACCCTCCCTGGTATCATCCCTGCCACTAAGCCGGTTCAGTCACGGGTGCCTGGAAGCCGATCAAGTGTAGCCATTAGAATGGGGACCAGTTAGTTGCTGTTTGGAGCGGGAATAGCAAGGGACACATGTTAATTAGAGTTACGTATTATTTCATTCTGTTTGATGTTTCATTGTTGTTAACGCCGCATTCAACACTATTGTATTAGGAAACGCAGACCAAATTTTTCTTTAAATGGAACAATTTTCCCTATTTTTGAAAAGTTAATGAATGTCAATGCATTCTTTCACAACGTTTCCTTTGAAAATACATGTATTCATAATTATTGAAACTAGAATCTATGTGTGTCAATACGAATGTCGTCATGAAACAACAAACTGAGACAATATCATTTCATAAAGTATTTTGTATTGTCATGTATGACTTCTTAATTATTTTCATTAGAAATATTGGCTTGAACGCTTTTGATTTTATATAATATGTATTGTTTTACACTGAAAACATTCCATATCGAAAAGCAACGATCATGTCTCTTGGGGCTGGGACGAGTCCAAATTTACTACCCGGGTACCCACACCCCTATTACTCGACCCTTCCCGGGTACCCGCCGTTGGTGTCAAGAGATAGATACAAAATGTCGATTGGGAATAGTTTGACAGTAGCCCTGGCAGAATGTATTAAGATACACGTATAAAACGATGTGGTCATGTATACACTGAAGTTGACTGAAGTTTTAGCTTTGTTAAAAACACATATGTCAGAAGGAACGTACGTGTTCATAGTCATAAAGAAATACGAACATTATAGATTTAATATTGCCGTGTAACCATGTAGTTATGTAGTGACATTTTTGTCATGAAACAATATATCACGTGACTAACCACGAGTCCGGGTAGTCCTGTGGGTACCCGGGTCCTACTCAGCACCCACCCGACCCGAGTTACCTGTCCCAGCCCTAAATTATTGTCACTACTACACTACCACAGCTATTTAAAGAAACCTTAGAGGGTCAGTTTGAAAACTATTAAATAAATAGCAAGCCATCACCTATTCTCTACCCAGATCTTCACGTGTCCCAAAAAAATGAAAAGTATTCTATATAAAAGACATTTTCACGTTCACCGTTATTTTCATTGTTGTATAATTGTTGAATATGTGTTTAAAATATTTGCATCCCTCGTATCACACTGCCAAGGCTCAAATAACTTTTAAATAGACCCACGACTCCCGCGTACAAAAGAGGGTTGGTAGCCTCAAATTATACAACGTAAAATATCGCAAATTTAACTGCACAAATATTTAGTGTAAACGGCCATGTAATAGGTCTTACTGAACTGGGAGCTGTCTTATATTTCACAACTGACCTCATAGTTATAGGTCGTTTTGATTCAGCACGCCTCATAAGCGCGTGACTTTTTACGTCATAGCCTTCCTTTTTATCCACAAAGCGCGTGAAAATGACGGAATATATATATATATATATATATATATATATATATATATATACAAGACATTGGGAAACCCCAGTTCTATAAATAGTAATGCCGCTCAAAGCCGTGCGTGTGTGAGTCGTTGCGTATTTATATCGCCACTTTCGACTCTGTTGTGATAAAAGAATGTGACTAAGAGATAATTTGATTATTTGTATATACCCATCGGTGTAGAGGACTTGCTCAGGTTCAATGTAGGTTTCTCGCCAGCAAGGTAAGTTAATGTCACGGTCACCATTTTGATATGTAATTTATCAATGTATTTTATCTATTTGGTTGCTTAATGCCTTGTTCGAATTGTAGAATGTTAAAATAGACCAGACAATCCATTGATTGATGAATAATAAATGATGAGTTTTAACTGTAGTATCATCACGAATAACGAGTTTCAACTGTAGTATGATAATGAATAACGAGTTTCAACTGTAGTATGATTATGAATAACGAGTTTCAACTGTAGTATGATAATGAATAACGAGTTTCAACTGTAGTATGATTATGAATAACGAGTTTCAACTAGTATCATCGCGAATAACGAGTTTCAACTGTAGTATGATCATGAATAACGAGTTTCAACTGTAGTATGATTATGAATAACGAGTTTCAACTGTAGTATGATCATGAATAACGAGTTTCAACTATAGTATGATAATGAATAACGAGTTTCAACTGTAGTATGATTATGAATAACGAGTTTCAACTGTAGTATGATTATGAATAACGAGTTTTAACTGTAGTATGATTATGAATAACGAGTTTCAACTGTAGTATGATAATGAATAACGAGTTATAACTGTAGTATGATTATGAATAACGAGTTTTAACCGTAGTATGATTATGAATAACGCGTTTCAACTGTAGTATGATTATGAATAACGAGTTTCAACTGTAGTATGATACTAAATGACGAGTTTCAACTGTTGTATGATTATGAATAACGAGTTTCAATTGAGTATGATAATGAATAACGAGTTATACCTGTAGTATGGTCAAGAATAACGAAATGTAACTGTATGATGAACATGGAATAATCTCATTTAATCTATAATAAAACACCTCTGTTAAACAAATACAATATTGCCTATGTCTCCACTGTGTAGCGGCATGAGCGATCACTTTAGTCATCGCTACTTGAAGAAGTTACGAACTATGATTGACGAAGAAAACGGCATGTGTTCCAATAGTTTATTTACGAAGTGAATATTACTTACAGTAATGGAAAAAATGCGAGATTTAGCTGACGATAAACATCATTGAGTTTTGAATACGTGGTTATAATTCGGGTTGGGATCGGCAGTCACGTGACTGCGAGCGGTTATATTTAGCAGAGCGTTCATCTCGAACAACACCAATACCGCTTTAATACATCTGCAGATTCTGCACGAGTTTTTCTTTCAGATTGTGCTGGTAATGTACATTCTATGCAGTTGCCATAGTGCGAGTGCTACATATACCTCACTTTACAGGTATTAGCACACATGCTTCGATAATAAATAATCGTGTTTTTTTCGTGATTCCGTTTCAAGTGGAGAGGACTACAGTGATCAGTGACTGGAGTGTGGCGTTAAACAACAAACTGACTACTTACCCAGCTGGCACGCCAATGTTGAATCAAGGCAGAATCAATGTCGTGCTGCAACAATAACATGAGACCGAGAGTGATTATTGGTTGGATTGGAAAGTTGTGATGATGTAGAAATGTCGACATTGATTCAACATCAGATGTCAATGTTGAAATGATGTTCTTCACCGTTGAAATAACATTGTTTGTTTGGATTTAAACGGTGCGATGACGTTGAAATGTCGACGTTGAATTAACATCGGATATCAATGTTGAAAAGATGTGCTTCAACGCAGAAACGAAACATCAGATATTAGTCCTGAATTTTGGTTGGGTATTGGTTGAAATGGTTTTAATGGACTCCGAAACTCTACTCCTAGTTTGAGTTGCATCTTCGATACCGGTTCATCTCGTGTTAAGCCAATTTCTCCACATTGGAGACCCCTTTCATACATGGTGTTTTTTTAGGGTTATGTACTAGTCTGTCATATCCCGCAGGTTATCTCGATCATCTATGCGGAGTTACCAGCGCTGAGGAGTTTCAATTTTCGTGAAAGCACGAGATCTCGCCTTTCTCTGTACCAGGAAGTCCAACAAGGAGCATTGTAGACAAAACACAAGGCATGCGATTGTTTGAACAAATGACAATGTTTTAGCACAACTTGAAAAGTAACCTTTGAGTAACGCATTAACTTGGAAATATTCAATGTAAAACGCTAAGCCAAATTTTCCCCTAATTAAGTAAGACTAGTGCAGTCCGTGGCACAGTCAGTGTGTGAACACCATCTTTGGCACCTCGATGATTTGGTACAATTTAGTCTTTTGGCACATCCCCCGACTGGCCTCCTGATGTCGAGTATCCAATGTCAGTTCTTGACACATCGAACTACAAATCTGGATCTTGCCACAACATGAAGTTTACAGCAATAAGGCTGCATTACCTCATCAGCTATCTGCGCTCCTCGTCCAGTCGATCAACTGAAGAGAGAAAGAAAATGTCTTATTTACGCATAAAGATAACCATTGTTGAGGCAAGACCACATTATACTGATACTCTCTCCCAATTAAAGTTTATACCCATTTTACGTTTGCACAAAACATGTTGCGTTTCAGCGTTATTGCAATATAAACGTCGTATCGTTGAATACCAATTGACTGAAGAGGTTCAGAAAAATACAAATAAAAACAAACTGTTTGCCGAGTACACAAACATCCATATATATATACAGTAGTTATTCCTTTATTATCCAGTTGCAGACACAGAGCACAGGGGTAAGATGACGACCCAGGGTACAACGGGTGTGGCACACAAGCTGATGTTTTGGAAGCGTCAGAACGAGCCTACCCCCGAGGAGGCTATAGAACGCCTTCGCAATTTACAAGAACTCCTGTTGAAAAAGTCGGATTACCTTGAAAGCAAAATAGATGCTGAAACGAAAACCGCTTTGGAAAACAGAGTGAAGAATAAGAGAGGTGAGCAGAACATGAATTAAAATGAATTTGATGTAACTGGTCCTACATAGATGGTGCTCCATATCTCATATAAATGGTGTTACTGATCCCACATAGATGGTGTTCCATATCTCAAATGGATGGTGTTACTGATCCTACATAGATGGTGTTCCATATCTCACATAGGTGATGTTACTGATCCTACATTGATGGTGTTACATGTCTCACTTAGATGATGTTACTGATCCTACATATATGGTGTTACAGGTCTCACTAAGATGATGTTACAGGTCTCACAAAGATGGTTACAGATCTCACACAGATGATTTTACAGATCTCACATAGGTGTTGTTACTGATCCTATATAGATGATGTTACATGTCTCACTTAGATGATGTTACAGGTCTCACAAAGATGGTTACAGATCTCACACAGATGATGTTACTGATCCTACATAGATGGTGTTACAGGTCTCACTTAGATGATGTTACAGGTCTCACAAAGATGGTTACAGATCTCACACAGATGATTTTACAGATCTCACATAGGTGTTGTTACTAATCCTACATAGATGATGTTACATGTCTCACTTAGATGATGTTACTGATCCCACATAGATGGTGTTCCATATCTCATATAGATGGTGTTCCATATCTCATATAGGTGATGTTACTGAACTCATATAGATATTAATGATCTCGCATAGATGGTGTTTATGGTCTCACATAGGTGATGTTACTGATCCTACATGGATGGTGTTACAGGTCCCACTTAGATGATGTTACTGATCCCACATAGATGGTGTTCCATATCTCATATAGATGGTGTTCCATATCTCATATAGGTGATGTTACTGAACTCATATAGATATTAATGATCTCGCATAGATGGTGTTTATGGTCTCATATAGGTGATGTTACTGATCCTACATGGATGGTGTTACAGGTCTCACTTAGATGATGTTACAGGTCTCACAAAGATAGTTACAGATCTCACACAGATGATTTTACAGATCTCACATAGATGATGTTACTGATCCTACATGGATGGTGTTACAGGTCTCACTTAGATGATGTTACAGGTCTCACAGAGATGGTTACAGATCTCACACAGCTGATGTTACAGATCTCACATAGGTGATGTTATTGATCCTACATGGATGGTGTTACAGGTCTCACTTAGATTATGTTACAAGTCTCACAAAGATGGTTACAGATCTCACACAGATGATTTTACAGATCTCACATAGGTGTTGTTACTGATCCTACATAGATGATGTTACAGGTCTCACTTAGATGATGTTACAGGTCTCACAAAGATGGTTACAGATCTCACACAGATGATTTTACAGATCTCACATAGGTGTTGTTATAGATCCTACATAGCTGAAGTTACATGTCTCACTTAGATGATGTTACAGGTCTCACAAAGATGGTTACAGGTCTCACAAAGATGGTTACAGATCTCACACAGATGATTTTACAGATCTCACATAGGTGTTGTTACTGATCCTACATAGCTGAAGTTACATGTCTCACTTAGATGATGTTACAGGTCTCACAAAGATGGTTACAGATCTCACACAGATGATTTTACAGATCTCACATAGGTGTTGTTACTAATCCTACATAGATGATGTTACATGTCTCACTTAGATGATGTTACTGATCCCACATAGATGGTGTTCCATATCTCATATAGATGGTGTTCCATATCTCATATAGGTGATGTTACTGAACTCATATAAATGTTAATGATCTCGCATAGATGGTGTTTATGGTCTCACATAGGTGATGTTACTGATCCTACATGGATGGTGTTACAGGTCTCACTTAGATGATGTTACAGGTCTCACAAAGATAGTTACAGATCTCACACAGATGATTTTACAGATCTCACATAGGTGTTGTTACTGATCCTACATGAATGGTGTTACAGGTCTCACTTAGATGATGTTACAGGTCTCACAAAGATGGTTACAGATCTCACACAGATGATTTTACAGATCTCACATAGGTGTTGTTACTAATCCTACATAGATGATGTTACATGTCTCACTTAGATGATGTTACTGATCCCACATAGATGGTGTTCCATATCTCATATAGATGGTGTTCCATATCTCATATAGGTGATGTTACTGAACTCATATAGATGTTAATGATCTCGCATAGATGGTGTTTATGGTCTCACATAGGTGATGTTACTGATCCTACATGGATGGTGTTACAGGTCTCACTTAGATGATGTTACAGGTCTCACAAAGATAGTTACAGATCTCACACAGATGATTTTACAGATCTCACATAGGTGTTGTTACTGATCCTACATAGATGATGTTACATATCTCACATAGATGGTGTTGCCGATTTCACACTGACGGTTTTCCAATCTCTCAGATGACAATTGTGGAAAGGGTTTTGTCACATTCATTTACGAATGGTATTTACGCGTGAATTGTGCAATTACAGGTGCGCTCCAGGCCCTGCGACGTCGTAAGCGATGGGAAAAGCAGCTCAAACAGGTGGACGGGACGATGGCGACGTTGGAGGTCCAGCTGGAGCTGCTGACATCGGCGTCGGTGAATGTCGAAGTCACGAAGTGCCTGAAGTTGACGTCAGAGACAATGCAACGGACCTACGGCAACATGTGAGTGAACTGGCAGCATCCAATTATAATCGAATTCGTGTTATCTATCGGAGTTATACAGTTATACACCAGCTTCAAATTTTCAATGTGACATTGCCAGGAAAATAAAATGCACAGGACAATTTCTTTCATAATACCTAAGGGATCGCCTATTTACTATTCTATAGTGTGTCACTGTGCGTTCCTGTGTTTGAGTTTGTGTCTCCCTGTATGTGTCTGTTTTTGTGTGTGCGTGCGTGTGTGTGCTATTTGGTTAATTAACATTATCAATCTAAATATTTAAAAGACTCTTGCATCCATATATGTATTGTGGCAGTTTGCACCATACTTGTAAATTTTCGGGGGCAATGTATTTTTTTCGATAAAATCAAAATATCAAATGTTCGATCTCTAAGGGTGATGGCCTTGCAAAGCGGTCGTTCGTCACCCCTGGCATTGGTACAATGTGTTAAAGCAATTTCTGGTGTCCCACGCCGAGATGTTGCTGGAATAGTGCTAAAAGCGTCACATAATCATACTCATTCACTTATTCATCTCTGAGGAGTAGAATATAACCTGTGTGAAAATCATTTATACCATGGCCAGGTCGGCAGACAAGGTGGCGGACCTGAGGGATGAGGTGTCGGACATGATGGAAGATGCAGAGGAGATCGGTGGCATCCTGGCGCAGCCCCTTGGAGGCGAGGAATTTAATGACGTATGTACAGCTGTATAGGACAGGGGTTGCCTGGCAACATGTTTGGGTCAGCATGTTGTCTGATGAAAATTATTAACGGCAAAATGTTATATTAGTCATGGACCTGAACAGATATGATTTTTATAGTTTAAATGCATCATCTGACATTCTTGTAGCTTTAGTTTATTATCCCATTGCGCAGATGAGTCTCAAATAGACAATGTCGACAAAAGTAGGGATTGGATGGTCACAATGTCTGATGAATAACCAAGAACAACTTCACGCAATGTCCTGCCTAAGATTAGCCGAATGCTTCCGTATCGGAATTATCATGTATATCTTACATCACCTCGTCCTGTCGCCCCCATGAAGCAGACACGCGTGTTATCACTGAAAGCTTTTCGAAGGGACATTAAACCCAATTCACCCACTCAGTCGCCTCATACACCGCCGCTGATAATCCTACAAGCTCTGTCAGGTCGTACTTGGCAAGCATTGCATATGTATCCTCTCTCGGCGAGTAACGGGATCGGGTGGTCAGGCTCACCGACTTGGTTGATGCATGTCATTGTATTCCAATTGCGTGGATCGATGCAATGTCAATCACTTGATTGTCTGGTCCAGACTCGATTATTTACAGACTGCTGTCATATACCTGGAATATTGCAGAGTGCGGCGTTAAACAACAAACAAACACTAACGTAAACGGCGACTAAATAGTTCGGTGGCCCAGTCGTCTAAGGCGCCGCGATTCACTGTGCTTGTGGGTTCGAATCCAGGTTCGCCCCAGTTATGTTTCTAGGTTTGTCAGCACCATACCCGTGCTCGTGGGTTTCACCGAAGTGGTAAACGTCATAGACCTGCATCACTTCGGGCTTTCCTCCCACATTAAGCTAACACGCCGTGATATAACTGGAAAACTGTTAAAAGCGGCGTTAAAACCAACTCACTCACTCACTCACTGTGATATAGCTGAAATATTGATGAGTGCGGTGTTAAACACCAAAGAATGAAATCATAAAACCACCCGAAAACCACTTCATTCGTCTACCCACGCACTCATCCGACCACTCACACCTTTCTTTCAAACACCAACCCACTCCCTCGCTTACTGGTCTACACCCCACCAATCCATCTACCCAGCATTTCCCCCACTTAGCTCAAACCCACACACTAACAGCGCTACCCCCGTGTTTCAGGAGGATCTTCTGGCGGAGCTTGAGGAGATGGACCAGGAGGAACTCACAGATGACCTGTGCCACATCCACTTCCCCCCAGTGCCCACTGAGAAGGTCAAGGTGAAAGGTGCGGTTTCTTTACGTTGAAGTGTCACATCTGGCAGTAAAGACAAGACATTTTATGGATGACAACTTCTTTATTGTATAATGATGTGACGTTTCCGTATGAAAACATTATAACGATGTCACGCGAGAGTGAAGTAACAGTAAGAGAAATGTACATAATGTGCAGGTTTACTTTACTTTTGCTTGACAACGGTTTAAGTATTAATACCGAAACGTCGCATCATAATACAAGTTGATATTTGTAAAGTATCTTGTCTTTACCGCCACTTACCAACTTCCAAGGAATGCCAATCAAACCGTTCGCATCACGTGTAGCTTACGTCCTGTACAATGTACCACCCCGATATTTCAGTACAGGTCAAATACGTTATGTGAATGATTTGAAACGAATTATTTTTGATTTCATTCGTTTTGGAGAAAGGTAATGTGCGTGGACCGATTCGGTGAACTGAATGAGGTTTCCACTCCTCATACTTGAAGCCTCCTTGCACACACAGTAAATATGCTCATAAGCGAAAACTGACGGTGTGTGTGTGTGTGTGTGTGTGTGTGTGTGTGTGTGTGTGTGTATGTGTGTGTGTGTGGTGTGGTGTGGTGTGGTGTGATGTGGTGTGGTGCGTGCCTGTGTAACAACTAGAAATAACAGGTATGTAGTAAAAACACCTACCTAATGAAATGTGACCAAATGACAAATATTCGAAAGTGTGTGTATTTATCCACATATCTTAAGTGCATGTGAATGAACGGTAAGTTTGATTTGATTATTACAGTCCACTTCCATGCCTACTATTATTGTTTCCAGACGACAAGAAGGCCGTCGAGGCTAAAGAGGAAGAGGAGGAAGTTGGCAGAATGGATGTGACATGGCCCATCAAGGAGGGACGTCACATCACCCCTTAGACACCCAGGTCGTAAACATAGTATGACATAAACACTCATATAATATCCTCTATATATGTGTCATGCCTCAGTAGTGCGATATTGTGTGGAATATGACTCCCAATTGCTGGTATACCTCATAACAGTAACATGTAGCACACCTTTTCTGACGACAGTTCATGTTATGGCTATACTGCTTGGTTATTGTGAATATAGTTAAGGAAAGATCATTCGCATGTGCAATATTCATGTGCAATCAAATATGTTTGAAAACAAAAGCATAAAAACAGAAGCTGCATGACTGTGCACTGTGAACATCTGTGAACTGTTTACATCTACTGCTGTTTAATAGTTGCATTTTTTTTAAAAAAAACTCTGGTGTCAAAGCAAGTAGATCCAAGCAATCTACTTGCCAGCAAGGCCAGCTGGTGTTGACTGACCCCACCCTACTGGATACTATACTGAACGACAGGACAATGTGTGACGAAAATAAAGATTCATCCTCAAATGCTTCTAACATACAGAATGTCGTTTAATGGACTTCATTCCGCTGCATATGTCAACCATCCCATCATCCAGGCTTCGGCGAGAGAGTATTCCACCCAGAACAACCAGCGTCCGCGATACCAGTCTCAAACTGCATTCAACAGCAAGACCTGCAATACAATCACAGAAAATGGCTTGCTACCCAGCACCAAATGACATTTAGGGACAATATCTATGGACAAAATGATGTTCAAAATAACTAAGTATTGTAAAAGATGGTGGGATGTAGAATAAAAACACATCTTAATCTTATAAATATTGCTCATAGCTGCTGGCTTCTTTACTGCGCCCTCCACAACAGGCCGTAGGATGTCATCAAGATAACGCTGTGCATTCAGGTTTCCACGAATTACGACAAGCATCGTTTTGACGTCACCACATATGCCACCCCAAACCATTAACCCTCCACCTCCAAACGGCCGGACCTGTTGGATACAGTTAGGCGCCAAACGTTCACCAAATCGTCGGTATACAAGCCGCCGTCCATCGTTTCTGAAGATGAGGAATCTGCTCTCATCAGAGAACATAACACGTGCCCAGTCCCGCCGTTGCCAACGTCGAACTCGCCTGGCCCAGATCAGTCTGTTGTTCCGGTGTCGAGGCGTCAGGAGCGGTCCGCGGTAGGGATGACGTGGCCGGATACCATACTGCCGTAGTCTCCTGTAGACGGTCTGTCGACTGATCCTGTGTCCCAGTGCTGTAGGAACAAACAATGTTGGTTGGTAGCGTTTCTTTAGCAACTCTGTTTAGTTTATTGTAATTTCACACTACAGTCAACAACTGTTTCAGTCATAACACAGTGGGACAAGCTGAGTCAATAACCTTGTCCAAGGATACAACCTAGTGACTTGCATGATGTTGCCTCTTGGAATTGAAGATTTGAAATGACTAGTAATAAATAAAGGTTACAGACATATTGTCTCTCATGGTGATATGCTCACGAAATGCTCTGTATTGATGAGGATGGACATATCGCGATTAAGACTTTTTATTGAGGCTGAGTTGTTATTTTTTTAAGCAGATGGGGGCTGAGGTTTGTATTTACACAAAATCATGAGCTGTGTTTTCCTTAAAAAAACAACAACACGCGAGGCCCTCCGCGTCTCCAGATTTAAACTCAATCGAACATTTATGGGATGCACTTGATCAACGACTGCGAACACGTCAGAAAGAACCACAGAATCTCCGGCAGTTTGCACTAGCACTGCAGGCAGAGTGGGTGCACATTCCCCAGGCCACAATTCGGTGGGACGCTGATGCCAGTCAGTGTTGGGCTATAATGGTGGTCAATGATAATGATGTGTCATTTTTTAACGATCGATTACCATCTTTTGATTATTTATATATTCAAAATATACACCTAAAATCACTTTTGCGTTGCTTCTTTTACAGTGTATATCTTCTGGCTTATAAAACCTATAGGGGACTATGTTATTCCAACACAATTTCTTCAGTTAAAAGGGGGCACGGGTGGCCCAGTCGTCTAAGGCACCGCGATTCGCTGTGCAGAGTTGCGTCCCTTGGGCACGCCAGAAACCTATGATTGTGGGTTCCAATTCCGGTTCACCCCGATTATGTTTATAGGTTTGTCAGCACCATACCCGTGCTCGTGGGTTTCAGCGAAGTGGTAAATGTCTGAGACCTGCATCACTTTGGGCTTTCCTCCCACATTAAGCTGATACGCCGTTATAATACTGGAAAACTGTTAAAAGCAGCGTTAAACCAAACTCACTCACTCACTCACTCTTCAGTTAAATACCATCTGCACCAGAGCTGTTATTATTATTTATTCTTTAAAATTTTATGTCCAGCATATATTTTGTATTGAGCTGCATGTCTTTACTTGAGTACATAATGGATACTTGACTTGACGCCGTCAGGGTTCACCGGACCTGACCAGTCCACCCATAACGACATGTAAAGGCTACGTGGGAATTCCCTCAGAGTTTGAATATGAGAATGGTCTTACTATGTATTTAGAAATACTTTTATACATCTCTGAACATAGTGGACATGGCATTCCTCCATAAAGTTATTGTAATGAACACATACATAAAATGTGTATACTATTTTGTTACGTTGTCCATGAAAGGTCAAATTCAGTGATGACACCTATGAATGAATGAGTGTTATTAATTGCCAAGTATATTTTTTTTCAAAATGATCTAAATTTATATAACAGATTTTCAGTACTCTGACAACAGGCATAAGCGAGCGCTGCTAAAACGCCTTCATTTTACTGTAAGACGCGGGTATCCCTTTTGTTTGAAGTAGTTATCGTATTCATGTGCTAATATGGAGCCTTCTTACATGGAGGAAGAACAAACTTTATTATCTTGGACTGTTATGACGTCACATAACGTTGATGACTGGGTTATCCTGATATCACATCAAACAAAACAATATGAAATCACAAAAGTCACAGAAACTCGTGACAGTTGGTTCGAATCCCAGTTCCCCCTGATTATGCATTTAGGTTTGTCACCACCATACACGTGTTCGTGGGTTTCACCAAAGTGGTAAAAGCCTAAGATCTTGGGCACGCCAGACACCCTTGATCGTGGGTTCGAATCGAGGTTCGCTTCGATTATGTTTCTGAGTTTGTCAGCACCATACCAGTGCTCTTTCATTTCACCAATGTGGTAACCGTCTGAGACCTGCATTGCTTCGAGCATTCTTCCCACATTAAGTTCACACGAAATGATATAACTGGAATACTGTCCAAAGCGGCTTTAAAACCCAAGTCACTAACTTTAATTTAATTGTGCCGTTTGTTTTTGTTTTGTTTGTTGCTTAACGCCGCACTCAGAAGTATTCCAGCTATATGGCGGCGGTCTGTAAATAATCGAGTCAGGACCAGACAATCCTGTGATTGACATCATGAGCATCGATCTACTCAACTGGGATACGATACCACATGCATTTACCAAGTCAGCGAGCCTGACCACCCAATCCCGTTAGTCGCCTATTACGCTCTGATATGTGTAATTGTTGTAACTGTTAATCCTTCACCTACTATATATATTCTGTACCATGCTCATTATTCAGCCTTGCTTGGCTACAGTACAAGGAACTATACCGAAACGTCGCCTTTACAGTAGATAAAGAAGTTTTAATCCATAAATCATCTCTACTTTGCCCACAGTAGAAATGAACTCGGCTAGCAATGATGGTGCCTATGGAAAAGACATACATCGCTTTACATCGTTTTTTAAGTGTAATAATAAAACAGATGAGGCATTGTCAAATCCATGTCATGACATCTAAAACTGAACATCCTTTCATGGAGAGCAGTTGAATATTCCCAAGAACGCAGTGTTCCCAGGTGTAACAGGGTGCAGCCACTCACTTTACACCCACACACCAGCACATTCATTCAACCAAATGTATAAATGCACATAAGTACGTAAAAAATGCACATAAACAAGTCAGCTATATCCTGTTTGTATAAAAGCAGCCATATAATGTATCAGTAAAATAAAACAAAACTATCAAAGCATTCACAGTGCACACAATGCGATACCCCATGGGGGGGTTTGGGGATGATATGGGGGGGGGGGGGGGGGGGGGGGGGAGGTCGGGTGGCCTAGTGGTTAATGCGTTCGCTCGTCACACGCCGAAGACCCGGGTTCGATTCCCGACATGGGTACAATGTGTGAAGCCCATTTCTGGTGTCCCCCGCCGTGATATTGCTGGAATATTGCTAAAAGGCGCCGTAAAACCATACACACTCACTCACTTACTAACTACATGTAGTGTTAATAGTATTTATGTTGAAACCCATCTTTTTTTAATTTATGTATGAGGCCAGCAGGCATATTTATCAGATGAAATCTAAGAGCCAGTTGTACGATTACAATGTACGGAATCACCATCAAACAGTAACGATGCCAAATGTTCGGGAAAACGTGAGCGCATTCTGCCCCACCGGAGATACACATCATAAACACACGTTTTCCCCTGAACAAACACGGCAATCTTTGGTACAAGTCAAAATAGAGAATTGAATCAGACATAATTTTTGTCTCTGATGTCCCCACATGTCTTCCATAAAACGTTTTGACAACTGTATACTGTAGTCATCTATGTTTAATTAATTGAGTGGTGTACAAATTTCGTGGTGTGATTCATTTCCAAATCACGAATTCATATCCATATACTAGTATCAGATGGATGGAATGAAAGGGATAAGAGAAAAACATTTACTTGAAAAATATAATTTTCTACATACATTAACTACCCACAAAAAAAATTGTGCATACCAAATATGTAAATTAAATGTAGGCTTGAAATAGGTAATAAAGAGAGACAAAAACACGATATAAAACGTCTAAGGGACCGACCATTTGATACTGTGGCCCCTTGGAGAATTTGTACAAGACTAAATAGATTTTTGTGCGTATTTTCACCGGCTGACAATAGTATGAAGCATAAACACAGATCATTGTTCTCAGTATGGTGTTTTGTATTTTGTATAAAGATAATTATATTTATTCTGTTTTATTTATTTTTAACATTACTACATTGTTGCGTTTTCTCTCACTTAACAACACTGAGCAAAGTCGTGTCCGGGTTCAGCTCAAGAATACATGGTAATGATATGATAAATGCAACCAATAACTACCTGTGTGGGCGGACACGTCGATATTTTCTATTGGACGAGCAGGCGTAGCTTTACGGATCTAGTTGACTATATATGGCTCCGATTGCACAACTTCTTCACTCCAGCCCTGGACCAGACACAGAAGACAACGACGGTCATCTCCAAAACGGTAATGTTTATATTTCCATTTTGCCGCTTTTCGAAATTGGGGAAATTTCTCTATAATATTGGCTTCTTGACATTGGTTTTAATTCTTTTACGATTGTCTTGTAATGTGTGAGTATTGAGTAGCCGTATTGTTTTACGCCGCCTTTAGTAATATTCCAGTGTAATCATCAAACGTTCCCAGAGAACACACGCAGGTCACTGCTGTAAACAACACGCATCTTCATTCCATAACTGTACAACTCCAACTGTCCTAACGGTCGAACTGCTCTCTCCTTCATTTTATTCTTACCTTGAACCCGCTTACCTAGGAAGGCATGCATCCCCTTCGTCACTCTCTTACCCAGAGTTCCTTGCGGCCGGCAGCCAGCCTAGTACCTCTGCCCACAGCATAATAATAATAATAATAATAATAATAATAATAATATATCAAGTCGGCCCAGACTCAGAACTGCTCAGAACCAGTCACTTCCCACTCGAAACCGTCAAAGTGCGATTTTGCATCAAAATGTTAAATATGAAATGCAGATTATGTAATGAAGTTAATTAGACTGCCCAACACATTGTCAGTGGATTGTGCTTTGGCACAAACACAGTATCTTAAACGACATGATGCTCGATCATTTTATTACCGTCTTCGCCATGCTTGTTGTTTTGACACAGAGGTCATGGTACGACCAGGAATATGTAGAGGGCATCATGGAAAATGATACATACAAAATTCTTTGGAATAGGCCCGTATACAACCTTAGACGTATCCAGGCCAACAAGCCTGATCTTGATCCAACGAAATCATTTATATCATTGAATTGTCTGTCCCCTCTGACACTAATGTGACCTCGCTTTCGAAATGTCACGCTTGCATTCCAAGTACCAAGTTGTCCGACTCCACATTGTTCTCTGTGCCTTAGGTTTGGTACCTCCCAATCTATTGACTGACATTGGGACAGTACCGGGTTTGCTACCATGAATACAGCCCTTCTGACAATCTGGGTAATGCAGAAGGCTTGAGTGTTGGGGAGTCTTCACATTCTCCGAAAAGTTCTGGGTGGGTTTGACTTGGCAGCGCTTCCTGGGAGAAGTCCCATTCGCTACCCGGGCTGCTTGTAGAGGGGGCAAGGGCCCTGAGCTGATGATGAGCCTAACCAGCCTGACTGTGCCAGGATCACCCAAACCCTCTTTGCTGTATTTTGTATTTTAATCTGTAAATAATAATAATAATAAACTCGCCAAAAAAATCGTACCCAAGCTCCTTCCCAGCGCGTGACACCTTCGTTACCCTTTCGGTAACATCGCTGCCACCAGTGGGGGAGCGGTCGTTACAAGAATCTTGACATGTGCTCTCTAACCCCAAATGTAGTAATGTTTATACTTTTGTTTATGTCTTTGGGAATGTCATCATAGCAAACCTTGAAAATGTTTATGACTGACTAGATTTTGCAGAAGAATTTTTAGTTTGTCTAATCAGATTGGTTTGAGATTTTCTAGCAATATGCCTATATTGTTGGATGTTTGTTGGGAAATAAACGCATCAGCCATATATGTTCCCGATAAGAACGTGACACGTGTTGTAGATTTTACATGTCACATAAGTCAAGTGTTAAAAAATATGAAAATGGTCATCGTGTTTTTCAAGCCCTATCGTTTTGTAATGTATGTAACTAAGGCTACGTAAAGCTGGCTCTCACTGTCCACATTATGCGAATACTAGGACATGTTATTGGACCCCATTCTTTTATATACATGAAGATGTGGGGAAATAGTGAGTGAGTAGTGAGTTGGGTTTAACGCAGATTTGAATGGTATTCCGATTATATCACAGCCCCCCGCCCCCCTTCACACACACACACACACACACACACACACACACATCCCCCTACCCCACCCTCCTGTGGCAACTCGCGCTCCGTGTGCAGAATATTTTCAAATACATGATCTTTCAATATCACGACTTCGTTACTCTGTTAAATTGATACATATCTTTTTCAGGTAGCTGCTGTTTCTTCAACAAGCTGCAAGAACAATGGTATGTTTATAAGTGATTAGTTTAGTTTACAGGCAAATATAAAAAGGACAAACTCACTGATTTCCACATATTTCAGATAATGGGCCGACTGTTTGATATTCGTTGGTAGTCGGTGGTGATTAGGACTGTGATCTTTCTGAAAAAAATGTTCTAGAAAATACTGCAACCAAGTCATGGGGCCTCAGGTTTACCTAAAAATCATGTTAGATGGACATACTGCGTGTCCCCTTGCAAAGAATTTGTTGTGAAAATAAATTTATCTGCTGCTCCTTCAGAGAAAATAATGTTTTAAGCCTTTGAAAAAAATACCCGTCTGTAACAAAAATCCCAGTCAGATTGGCTGATGTGGGAAATTGTTTTATCAAGTTTTATTTATAATTTTAAATACTGTAATTTTGATTATTCTTAAAAGTATTTCTCATGTATAGTACAGTCATTTGATTACCTATATCTCGGCGGACTAAAGAAAATAACACTCTTGTTTGATAGTGGCTATAATTGAAACAAATAAGAAAAACTTATTCGATCGTGGTATACGGGTAACATACTTGTGTTTTGACCTTAAGTTTGCAGTGCCACATTTGTAATTGTTTGGTCACATCCAATTTCAAGTGAATACATGTACTTTCTTTTGTCTGGCAGTTTTTATGTGGCAACGTCCCAGCGTGAGTATTATCCAAGATTATTTTCCAGGCAAGCTGGTGCAACTCTCCCAAGGTGACCCTCTACGAGAAACAATGTTTTACCGGTAAATGTCTGCAAGTCTTCGAGGATCTCCCTACATTGGGAGGGTTTGACAACTCGGTTTCCTCGGCCATTGTACACGAGGGAGAGTAAGTACATATATGATCAATACAAAAGTGAATGTTCTTATGAAGTACTATATGACCTTTTCAGAAGAATAACTTCACCCTTTTGCTTTGAATACCTATTTTAGACGCAATATGTTTCGAAAGATTTAAACAGGAATTAAATTCAGTGGCAATATTTTTTTAATTCATTCTTTCAAATTCAAATTATTCGCAGTACGTTTTGAGTTTTGTTGCTTACTAATTGTTTTATGTTCTTTTTAAAAGATAACCTTCCTTTTCTTGATTATCTATCTATAAGACCCAATACGTTTTCGAAAGATTAAAACAAATAAATTAAATTACAATTTCATAATTTCAAATTCTGCCCAGTATTCGTTTTGTATTTCTTTGGTGACACAATGCAACGTCCAATAAGAGATGAACAACAGTTTGAAAGGCATAGAGTAATGGAGGCATAGAGCTTGTCGTTGTCCAGAGATTTTGCTTTGTTGTGTACAAATTTGATCAAACAAATTTACCAAATTGATTGTCCGTCCCGACGAATTCCTTCAAACTTAACATAACTTGACACGTGATTCGGTTTTTCGAAGCAATTTTGTTTGTCCCCAAATGAACAAAATTGCCTTGATCAGTACATATAGAAATGTTGATATGTGGATCTTGGTGCATCGCCATCAATGTCAAAACTAGAATTCATTGTTTCTATTTATATCATTTTTATTCATAGCTACTCATTTTGTCAACATTAGAAATGCACAGAAACCACATTTATTTCAATGTTTTAATGTTTATGCTTTCAGTTGGGGCCTTTACAGTGAGATCAAATATTCCGGGAAGCGGATGATAATATCTGAGGGACAGAGCTACTCTTCTCTTCCTGGTTTGAACAACACTGCATCCTCCATCGCTAAACTTTAAGGTATTAATCTTCGCCTTTTATGAGAGAGCTTTTGAAGCCAGTTTAATGACTGTCATGATGACCTAGTGAGACACCTGAGAGGCCAATTATCTGATAGCTGGTGTTGGCTGGGGTGGAACTGGGATGTTTTCGACACAGATGTGATTTGTCCTCAGCTTTACCACACACACACACACACACACACACACACACACACACACACACACACACAGAGGCACACACTTGACCGCTTTGGGGAAACCTACCAGCTGCAATGTAGAAATTGTGTTCACATTCTAAACACAAACTTATACACGTTTCTTGTCCCATAATTTTGACATGTTATGGTCTTAACATGTTTAGGATTGTTCAACAGTTAAACGTGTTTAGGGTCTAATTTTTTATACCACATTCTCAACATGTTTATGCTTTAAAATATATTCATGTTTTAACTCTGAACATGTTTATATTATGGGGACGTTTTGTTCAGGTGGCCTTTTTGGCTGTGAGACAATACCTCATGGGTTGTGTATTCCGTGTGGGATTTAAACACATTCATAATCATGTTTAGATCTAAACATGTCTTGTCTGTGTTTATATCCTAAACACATTTTTTACAGTGGACATATGGTGCTTTTAATCCAGTTAGAATCTGGTATTCCAACCCTGAACATATGAACACAACTCAGCGCAGCGATTTGCGGCGTCTCGGTCCCAACTATTCAGATTTTTTTATTCTTTGTAATATCTCTCCACAGATGAAGACAACACAAAGCAGCAGCTCTTTCATAGATGGAAGACTCGTGGATATAACAACTTGTTTACTATTCTCCTAAGCACCAACACTCGTAGTGAGCCAGTCCATCAATGCTGTATGTAATAAAGTCCCTTTATCTCTGACACGTGTATCACCTTGTAGCCAGTTCTGTTGAAACACTACTACTATTCTCCTAAGCACCTACACTCGTAGTTCGCCAGTCCATCAATGCTGTATGTAATAAAGTCCCTTTATCTCTGACACGTGTATCACCTTGTAGCCACTTCTATTGAAACAAGTACAGCTGGAAGGCAAAAGAAAATATTATATTGTTAAATTGGAAGAATTGTTCCAAAAATATCCTGTAATACTTCATGCTTCAAAACTACACGCCATGTAGGTATTTTAATAGGAGCGGCGACGCAGATGTCTAAAAAACATGGACTGTTAAAGTAACTTTGACCTTTTATTGATAATGAAACAGAAAAATGAACAAACGTGTAAATGCTTGGATTTATAGTTGCGAGATCAGTTGTGCCATTAAACGTCAATAAAAGATTTTTAAAAAAGTCTGGTGTTTTTCCTTCTGTGTATTCTTTAGTTCATTAGGGGCGGTGGGTAGTCTAGTGGTTAAAGTGTTCGCTCGTCACGCCGAATAACCGGGTTTGATTCCCGACATGGGTCCAATGTGTGAAGCCCATTTCTGATGCCCCCTGACCTGATATTGCTGGAATATTGCTAAAGCGGCGTAAAACCATACTCACTCACCCACTTTAGTTTATTAACTGGTTGCATGAAATATCGTGTGTACAAAACTGGTTTATAAAAACAGTTCCGGTTATTAATTTGAGTGTGATAATCTGAAACCAGAATTAATTTCGTGTCAGTCCGGGACAAGCCGCATGTCGACTTGTGGGTTACAGAAAGAGAAGGGTTATCAAAACTGGGTTTGTTTTCAACAAGTCGGGACCAGCTCAGGTCATGCAACGAATATTTTTTTGTAAAACCCAGAGGCGAAATTTTCTTTAAGTATTTGCTGGAAGAAATGTTTTCTAAAGATACTCAGTCCTCCCCGCACAGGCACCCTACGTCAACAACACAAGTTCAGGATCGATTCAAGGCTTTAAGAAATCGAACCCAAACAGCCAATCAAATCGCTGTTCACTTGCGCTAGGCCATCGAAGTTCTAGTTACTGACCAGACAATTGTAATCGTCTGCATTCAGCTAATTTGCATGCTCGGCCACCACATGTTATACCACCGTTTACAAATCGACACATTCTAGCCAGTCGCCAGTGCTGTTTGGGAGTTAGATGAGTCAAGATTTGACTCTGGACTTTCTGATAAGCGTGGATGTGTCTGGGGGCGTCCTGACGAACGTCATGCGAGCTTCAAACTAATGCAACATGACAGATTTGGTCTTTAATGATATGGGGCGGGATTACTATGACTGCCAGAATGCTACTACATATTGTTCATGGAAGTGCCACTGGACAGTTCTACCGAGTCAACATACTGGCGCCAATAGTTTTGTCTTTCAAAACGATAAGGCTAGTGCCCACCATGCGAAGAGATGTAGCGTACATGCACGTCACTATATAAGTGCAATAATCTTGGACGCGACGTTAAACCCCATTTCACCTCACCCCTTACTTATATCATCATCAGAGTAAATTTAGTGAAATGAAATATTTCAAAATCGTCGTTCTGTGAGTTTGAAAATAGTACAACAACGATATTACTCTCTCGCAATCTCTATTGCCATCCATAGAAATGCAAACAGAACGATGCGGGTCGCTAGGAAAACGGGTATACAGTTACACAATGGATAAAGATCTGGAAATGCCATTACAAGCAGGATATATGATCACAATGCATGTTAAAACGATTATTCGCTGCGGATGCATGACAGTTCAGTACGTATTTCATCACCCTCTATTTTATGGTCATTTATCTTGTAATTTTGTAATGTAATTTTACGAACCACTGGGAAAACACGCTGCTCGGTTAGATAGAGCTCCTCGCCTTTGGAATAACGACTTGGTTATAAAGGTGTGGGGATCTTGGGCGGAACATGACGATAAATATTGGATAGAGTGTCCTGACTCTACCATATGCAGGATGTACGATGCCGCGCCACAAAAAGTAAACACTTGGAAATTGGACTTGACGATATGCCATGTCGCCTATGATAGCCGTATCAAATACATCAATATCGAATAATCAGTTCTTGTTTGTTTTATAAGCCACCGCAAACATGACTGTAGACTTTCTTTTGTCTGGCAGTTTATTAACACAAAGCGCGTTAAATCACTTTGTCCGTTACTGGTCATGATGCATGGCGGTTCAGTACGCATTCGATTTCATTTGATTTTTCTTTCGATGGTGAGAATCATTCAAGTATTTGTGGTAAGCTTTTACAAATTTTTTGTACACGGGTCCTTTCACAAAGGAGTCAAAGCCTGGGGTAGGGGTAAGCTCTTCACGTGTGGGAAACAGCAGCAGTTACATAGATTTACATTTTGTTAAAAAGTTCGGGTATGGCATCCATATAGTCTATCTCTAATCTGTCCCGTACATATTGAAGGAACAGGTTCCCTATAGTCGTAATAGGAGACTTTGTGGATAGAGCGGTCAGACTCGGTTACCAAGTTGGTATATATTTGGATAAGTGAAATACGCTTTGCTAATGTAATCGCCAACTGGTGAGTGAGTGCGGGAGGGAACGAGGGAGATGTCTATATACCGTACAAAGCCATTTGGTTATCTATGCTTTTGCCAATGTTGGTCCCACGGCATTCCAATTGCATTCAACAGAAGGAATCAATCTCATTAAAATCAGATCTCATTTCTCCTACCAGTAAACAAAGATCTTTGTTTATATTACGTAGCGAGAACTAAGATCTGATTTTAATGAGATTGCAGTGGAGTGGGAAGGACCTTACTGAATATAAACGCTGTTGAAAAGGCATGGCTTCAATAACATGGAACCTTTTATATATACTTTCAAAGAGCATTCATTGATGCAGTAATAAACTTGTCTTTGATTTACTTTTGAGAATGCTGAAAATACTGAATATCATGAAGACGGAACACCTTTCATACATTGCAATAGCATATTTATCACATTTTGGGAAAAGGTCCAAAATAGGTGAAATATGGGGCGGTGGGCTAGCCTAGTGGTTAAAGCGTTCGGTCGTCACGCCGAAGACCCGAGTTCGATTCGCTGAATGGCACAATGTGTGAAGCCCATTTCTGGTCTCCCCCGCCATGCCGGATATTGCTGGAATATTGCAAAAAGCGGCGTAAAACCACACTCACTATAATGAAAATGAAAACAAGGTTTTTACACAGGTAACAACATCCGACTGACGTTTATCAATAATTCTGCCCCATCTAATTAACCAAAAAAAATTATACAAGCAGTTGAATAGCGAAGAGACCTGGAAAATATACTATTTTCTCCTCATCAATTTGCTTTCCACTTCTTTGTACTTTGGCCCGCCGTGATATTGCTGGAATATTGCTAAAAGCGGCGTAAAACCATGCTCACTCACTCACTCACTCACTCACTCTTTGTACTTTGGTGGTATTTAGCTTTTATCACAGAGGCCATTTTACTGTCAGACTCGCTTCCCCTGTTTTTTATCAATATATATTTTATATGTAATATTATCTTTTTTTTACCGTAACGGTTGTTTTGTTCTCAGTTTCTTATATACTTAGCTTGCCTTCTGATGTCCCTCAAAAAAAATGTGAAGAATCCCGTCCTCAGTGAATGATGACCTATGTCTTCCCGTCGAGTTTTTAAAAAAAGTATTTCAATAATGATATACTTCAAAATATGTCAACAAAGGAATTGAGGTAATCCTTTGGATTATCATTCCTCAAAACACTATCTATTTTATGTTTAGTTTTACCCATTCGTTGTTTTACAAACAACAAACACTATTTCATGTGGGTTTTTTGGGTAAAATTTACCGCTTATGCTCTAATATTATTATTTTAAATCCGTTTTAACATGGAGTAATGAGATATCCATTTTCCGGTCTGGTTGTCCTGGTTCCTTTTGTTTAAACCATGTGTATATTGTTCACAACAATGATTAATAAAACACCTACACTTTGCTTTTGTTGTCATGGGCAGATAAATTACGTAGGCCTATACCATTTCATACAATTCAAAGCGTGACTTCCAATTGAAGTGAAAGATGAACAAAGCTGTTCTGAAGAAATGTCACATTGGTTTAGGCTAACCTGTTTTTTTACACAGTTGGCGATACGAATATATGTAACAGGCATAAAAATCTAACAAATCTAAGGAAGAAACCGTATTAAAATACCCTGAAATTAATGTTTGAAAATGTAAGGATGTTTTCCAAAGAGAAAATGATTGTGAACATAAAACGAAGTAGATCTAATTGTTCCAGAGTTGTTAGGCAATTAAATAACTCCAAATATTGATATTCGGTCGTTAGTATCGTGATAGATTCGGTTAGTTGGCTAAACCAGAGGGCATATTCGTTTTATGGTATCTGGGTAGGTAACAGGTTACAGTTTTAAACATGTTTATAACTGCAGGGTAAATAAGGAAACCGAAATCTTGATTTTGTAATTGGATATGTAGGTTTAAGGATGTGTGGAGTTAGCATCTGTGACTAATATCTTATTATATTCCATGAAGAATAAATACGTGCACATGAAAATGCTGAAGATAGGCATAGAAGGCTGGCGTGTATATAATTGTTAGCGGTATGCATGTTGTGATCTACTTTCGAGATCAATATTTTACTCCGCTCATTACGTTAGTTCGTTTGAATACGGCTAAATAGCCCCCATATAAAGTCTAACTTATGAACACACGTGTGGGTTAAAATAGGAATAATAACATGAACACCGAATGTAAAATCAGATATACTACCGCGAACTATTTTGTATCATATTTCTTCAAGCACTTCCGGGTTGTAATTCGGTTCGTAAATGATGTCTGCTGATTAGAATTCATAATGTCTTGAGCTTTCGTTTGGATGCTGAATGTAGGCGAATGGTAAGGTTACGTTGCAAGTGAATTCTGTCGATTAGGAATAGAAGTCGGATTCCGTATAATTTTGACTCTTTGTTATTTTGTTGACGTTTGTGGAATCAGTACTGAACGAGCAGATTTTCGGTTTTGTCACCATCTTCAATTGAATCCCAGCGCTTGATCACATCTGTGTAGTAATTAAACACAGAACACTGGTGTGTCACTGAGACAACCGGTCACTGTGACTTTCCATTCCATTTGGTTAGGGTGAATTGACTGTTCTTGACTTTTAATCTTGCTTTTAGCATATATTAACGCAATCAACATGGTCAAATAGGGTCCACTCCAGGATTCTGACAGCTCCATGACAAGATTAGCCATGGACTATGTGAAAATGTGTGGAAAAAGGATGTGTACAAACTATGAATATCACACATATTGATGATGGGCATGGCGTTTTCCTGGTTATTAGTGTCATGCTGCTTTTTTTCCTTATATGTAAGCACATTTTCATGACAATATTGGTAAAAAATGTACAACTTTGTGCCCCAATCAGACTATTTCAGTAGATTTGCATCTGTAAATGTAAAAGGCTAGATTGTCACTACTAAGAGACTAGACTCTGGCATAATTGTCCTGGCTAATCTTGTAAATGTCCCAGACTGTCGTTTGTCAAGTTGTCATTATCGCATACACGTCTTGTTTTATGTCAAAATAATTGAATTAGGCCTACCGGTATATGATGATCTGAAAAGGATTTGTGAATATTCTGTTTTGTTTGCATAAGACCTGATATATCATGATGTATGTTACCTATATATTTTGTCTTACAGAAAATACCATAATCATTAAAAATGTCATCGGCAAGCAACCTGGCAGTGCCCATGGTGCTGTGGGGCAGGTATGCTCCTACACATTGTATATCTGCCATTCTCATGACAGCAGACATGAAGAATATAGTAACTGGATGCAATGATGGACAGATATGTATATGGGACCTCAATGAGAATTGGCAGGTTTGTTCATTTACATGTTTATATCACTGACCATGCCATTTATATTCCCCCAGTTTTGAAAAAACAAGGGGAGTTAGAGGGTGGTGGGATATACCGATCAGCAAGTCAGTCCGTTTTCCGTTTTCAGAGCATTGTATTTTTCAGAGCATTCTTTTATGTTTTCATGATGACAATTAAGTTGACTTAGCTGAAAATGAGGGTAGTGTTCGTTTCCAGGGCAGAACTCCAAAATCGTTGAATATTTCTGGAGATCAGACTAGTGGTGAACTGGTACCTTTTGGTAATTTGGGATTTGAAAAATACTGAACAGCATTATGTTTTTCTTCACAGAACTTAAAGAATCCAATAGCATATCTTTTTGTTTCATGAGCAGTGTTAAAGCTAGCCCAAAAAAGTAATCATTAATATCCATCTGGATTAATTTAGAACTTTGTAAATGTTACTTTTGAAACTTGATGCAGAAATTAGACATGAATCAGCATGATCAAAATAATTTTGTTTCATTGTCATGACTATACTTTGCAGATCATGCTGAGGAAGAAAAGGTTGTTGATTATTTTGTATAAATATATTGGTATAAAACTATAAAAAGTTAATCATTTATATTGATCATGTTGATGATTTGTCATGTTTTGAAGTGCCATCATGATCAATTAGAAACAGGTTTTGTGTCTGTGTATCATTTTGCATGTTTTGTGTTCTGTATTTTGAAGTTCTTGTGCACATCAAATATTGATCCAATATTTATCCTTGCAGCTGTACCCCAGGAGCATGTTGTTTGGACATACAACAGCTATCAGCTGCCTGGCCCTCGGCTCGGACAATCCGTTAACATCTTATGTAGTCAGTGCCTCAGAAAATGGGTAGGGTGATACTTGACTGAAGTCATGAAATGCCTTAACTTCAAAGCACAAGATCTCTCCTTATTGTTGTCTGATGAACAAACTATGACTGTCATTATCAGTAAATGTAAATGAAGTCTTAAGATGATTTCCATGATGATATAACGTTATACACAAGAATAATATAATATACAGAAACTGTGCCAAAACATTTGAGTTTGATACCCTCAATCATGTCAATCCAACTGACAGCAGCAACTCATTTTCAGTAGAATTACATTGAATTATTCCAACCTTGGCGTACTAGACCAAGCTTATTTTACTTGATTTAGGCTTAAGATTTGTGTCTAAGGCCGCTGACTGCACAAATTATGTGTGTGTGTGTGTGTCACTGTACCTCAAAAACTAAAATGTTTTTATGTCATCCATTCATTTTTTTCAGTGAGATGTGTTTATGGGATATCACTGATGGTCGATGCATTGAACACACGAAGATGTCTATTGTGCACACTGATATTAATGTGAGTATTGCCTGCCTGCAGCTGAGAGAGATGCAGTGTCTGACATTCACAATCAAAGGAGGGCTCTCCACAAGATATTGGTGGAATTTTTTGCCTTGAATACAAGCATGATATTGCGATTTCATGTATCATTACACAACCATACAGACCGCCTCTGTGGTCTAGTTGTAGAGCATCCACACGGAGAGCGGAAGGTCTGGGGTTTCGATCCCCTGCCGTGTCATACCAAAAGACCTTAAAAGATGGTACTTGTTGTTACTCTTGTCTGGCGCTCGACATTAAGGGGCTAAAACAAGGACTGGTCGGCTTGGAGTCAGCGGGCGCACGCACGCACGCACACACACACGTTGCTATATAAGTGCAATAATCTTGGACGCGATGTTAAACCCCATTTCACCTCACCTCACAACCATACATGTAGAGTATGATTTTCTAACAGTATGTTACCATGTACAAGTACATTTGCAAGGGCCATTGCTGGCATGGTTGTTGAATTGAGTCAAGTTTGCTGGATATTTCTAAAGTATCTAGGCATTCCCTTTCATGTCAAGATGGTATCCTTTCATGACTGCACTATCAAGATATATATCTAAGGTTACACATTATGTTCTTGTAGCCCTGTAATCTGTAGTGGTATTTATGTGTCCCTGTGTGGATTCTGGTTAGAATAGATCCACAGCAACCTATGCCAGTTGTAGGTGGCAACCAAATGAATGAGGTTCCCTGACATTGTGGATTGCTCCTCAGAATATCAATCACTGAATTGTTTGGTCCAGACTCATTTATTTACGGGCGTCATACAGCTGGAATACTGCTGAGTGCGGTGTTAAAACAGGAAACAAACAAGTATTATTGTTGTACCTGAACGAACCTACCCCAAGTTGAGCATGGTTTACAATTTTTGAAATTAGGAACAAACAATTTAAGGATTCCTGACTTTAAGAAAACAATAGCAATATTGTGGAATGATCATCTCAGCCCCTTTATTTTAATCTGGTCGTCTACCTTGTGACAGTCAGAGAGTCACTGTTATCAAAACTGGTTATACACTGTAGTCAGGATCCAGTGGGAAAGTTTCAACATGTATAACATTGCAGATGTGGAGTAAATGTCTTGCATCTTGATTATTTTCTACACCCAGGCCTACAGATTCCGCTCTTCTAAAGAACTGAGGCTTGTGTGTAATGGCTACTACCCAGAAATCCATGTCATCGATCCCCTCAGTTTTGAGTTGTTGTGGTCACTGTGCTCCAAACTAGCTCCAGACTGGATCAGCGCCTGCTGTGTACTTCGACCAGTCAAAAGAGAGGGTAACTATATTCTTAGCCAAGTTGGTAGACTAACATTTAGTCTCTGAAATCTTATATTACACAATATCCTTCCTGACTCTAAAAATAAAAAAAATTCCCTATGGTGATTTCAGAATAGAGGTAGCTTGAGCTGGCTAGACTTGCTTTTGTATGCATTTCTAGATAATTATTTTTTCATAAAATAAATATATTCCATGGTCATGGTGCATGACTACCACGTTGGCTCAAAGTGTCTCAGTTTCCTTTCAATAACAATACATAACATAACCTGGTATTCTATTGGTGTAATTAAGTATGGGGCTAGGCTGTAACAAATATGGGTGTAGGAACATGTAATGAGACAGCACCTGACCAGCTGTGACCTCCGTGGGCTAGTTAAATTACTTTTTCAATGGCAGTTACATACATTTACCATGATTACGAAACTCCTTCAATAAACAAGGATGCAGAGTTGTGCCCCTTAGTCAAGCCATCATTTTTTTTGATTTTCACTTACATGTTCTCATTTGCCATATATCTTATATAATCATTATGTAAATAAAGCCTGTACATTTAAACATGTTCATTACATTCTAACAAATGCTGTTGAGTCTACTAGCCTGAACTTGTCATTTTCGGTAGATTTTAACATGAATATTTATATTGGCTGTTTATACATGTTATAAGCTGATGTTATTGGAGCGAATGACATTTTCCTTGACTTGGGGTTCAGACACTGCATTATTATCCTTGGCACAAAAGTGGGGCAGGGGGTATTGGAACGGAGTTCGTCCGTTCTTCCGTCCCTCCGTCCGCTTCTCAATGGGGACAGATTTTCTAAAAAATTATTCAAGTTAGAGAAATAAAAAAATTGCACACTGATGTTACTGGTCACAACCCTCAAATTAGTCCGAAAATTGGTGTCTTACATCAGAGACCATATAATAGGTTATTATATGGTCTCTGCTTACATTCATATTTTATGGCCCTTGCTCCATGCTTTTCAACTTAGTGCATACTGAGCGAAATGGGGACAAGTTTACATGAATGAAAGTTTTCATGCTTATCTAAGACATACTTGTCAAGATTGAGTTCGAATATTGGTCCCATCAATTAATTCTTTACAGAGTTATGGCCCTTGCCCGATGTTTTTCTACTTAGTGCAAAGTGTTTGCAATGGGGACAAATTTTCTCCGAAACTACTGAAGCTACAACAATCAAAGTTTGCATGCTTATCTTAGAGATAGTTGTCTAGACTGAGTTTGAAAATGGGTCCCGTCAATTAATTGTTTACAGAGTTACGGCCTTCTCTCTGTGTTATTTGTGCAATGGGGGCAAGGTTTCTCAGAAACAACTGAAGTTAGTTTGTCTAAGAGATACTTACAAAAACTGAGGGTTGTTTTTTTTCAGAGAAAGGGCCTTTTGTGTGCATTAATTTCACATTCAATTTTTTTTTCTGATTACAAAAGCGGCCCAAGTGCCTGTCTCTTTTAAAGGCTTTATGGGGCTGTTTTTTATAGTTTTTGTTCACTACTATATGAACAAACAAACTAATGTGCCTCATGCCGGGGGAAAAGTGATAGCGCTGTTGTTACTGATGTGTCATTAATGGCAATGTACTTGGTCTTTTCATGACTTTGTTTTTCTGAAACTACAACTACATGCCTCAATATGATCATCATGATGTTAAGTAATGATCAGATATATGGATAAACAACTTCTTTAGTACAATTAGGAGCGACGTTTCGGTGTAGGTTCTAACACCATTATCAAGCAAGTGATGTACAGAGTTTGGTTGACAAGTATATATTATATATGTACAGGTAGGAGGCAGTGTTTATACAGTAGAGTAGATTTAATCATGATCATGATGTTTCTGCTATTCCCAGATGATGTAGTGCTAGCTGTATCTAACTCCGGAACTGTCAAAGTATGGACACTGGCCTCTGAACCCAAGGTAAGACTACTGTTACTCATCGAGAATTAATTTTAAGATCCTTGTTTAATGGTTGTTGATACATTTACCTGTATCAAGTCATGTGTTAATCCTGTATCTATTCATAGCTTAATTATGTTGATCTCTTATCATTTAATACAGCAATGGAATGACTGTGTTAGCAAAACTACATCCTAAGTACATTTCAATAAACAATTTTATCATCAATGATTTATGTGAGATGTACATTGTAGTATGATTGTACGATGTACATAGTTTTAAGACTTAAATTCTGTTTTTGTCATTTTCTAACTGGTGTAGGCAATCAAGTTTTATCTGAAATAAAGTCTTGATTTGAAATGAGACAAACAAAAATTCCAATATGAGACCTTTTCAATACTATGTTTATAGACAATTTAGTGTTAATGGTGTGAATCACAGTGTTGTGTTGATATTGTTGTACAACTTTAATTACAGACCAAGTCAGTCTATGAGGATGAATCGAAGCAGATTCGCTGTCTGAATGCTCAAACTTTAACCTGCTGCCCGTACAACCAGCGGACTGTCCTCATTGTCTGCTCCAAGTACTGGCAGGTAAATCACATTCTATCGTCATGGCAACTATTTTATCTTTATTGAATCCAGTGTTCCCAACCACCCATCCCTCTGTTCATAGAAAGCTTATTGATGATGTTTTAACTTTTGCTTTTATTCCAAATAGATTTTAAAATCAATAAATCTCCCATTTCATCTTTACTAACATAAGATGTTTAATAACTTTATCCATACCACTTCACAGTCACATCATCCTAAGGTTTGAAATAAGCTTCCACTATTTCACAGTAGTATCATCCTGAATAAGTCAGTCCTGATATCTTAAAAGTTTTTTTTGTAAAATCTCTTCGTCATGGAGACAATTATTTGTTTTGACTTGTGTATCTTTCATAAAAAGGCCTTTTCCACTGGTTTGATTATTAAGGCCTTTGTAACTGTTTATTCTGATGTTACGTGACTATTTGTGTATGTAACCATGGTAACTGTCTTGTGAATGTTTCCCTGTCTTGTCATTATTGATCAAGCATGCCTTTATGAAAAAAAAAGAAAATAGATAGTTAAAGTTTAGTTCTTTCTGAATTATTATTTCTTTTTTTCTAAAAGTGCATTTGTCTGCATAAACATGATAAAGGTCATGATTTTGAGAATGCCTTTTGAGTAGTACTTCTCTCCTAAACAATATCAAGATGTGAAGTTATTCAAACATACGATGAACAGAATGTGATCATGGGGGATGTCGGCAGTTTCTCACTCTGGTTGATTTACATGTTTGACTTCTATGTTAGCTATGTACCAGTATAAAAGTAATAGCTTACTGTGCATATGGAAACTGATTACAAGTGTGTCATTAACAGTATGTGTAGAATCAGCATTTCCAAAATGGTTTGATAATAATTATCTGAATTAAGATGTTCCACTGTATGCTTTATCCTGTTTAGTTAATACATTTTCGCAATATGTGACCATCTTTACACATGTAGGCACAGAATTGTATTTGTATTAATGGAATTGGCTTTAGAAACTAAATGCAGACTTATCATGCTTATAGTCCCAGATAACAATTTCAAGGTTTTCATTATTATGTGCAAGGACAGCTTGAAACACAATTAGATCTTTTGACTGGATACCTGCTAGTGTTATTTCACGTCCTCTCGATCGAAAAATAAATTACATGTACCATCATCAGCTAATGGAAATATATGATTAGTATGGATATTTGTATTGATAATATTCGTGAATATTGTTTTTTTTACATAGTTTTTAATATATTTGTTTCTTTTTCTAGGTGGTTAATTGTTTGTTTTTTATCTGTAGTTACCATCAATTACTTCTTCATCCCTACTCTCTGTATTGAAACCCCAGTGGACTTTGTACTTATTTCACCCACATTGTTCACTGTAATACTTCGTGTCATGTCTCAGTGTAGATGTCATTCTGTTTTCTACTCATTTAGGAGCAAAGATGTTACCATTTGTATCATGTTGTACCTTGATCCGTGCGACTCACAGACAGACATACCTACTTTTCCTACCTATACAAATAGATGTAACTGTTGATAGTGTTGTATTCACTTTGTATCAGGAGATGCACATCAAGTGTAGTAGCTAGCTTGTCTATTTATAGTCCTATGAGTTTCCCTGTCATGCTATAGCCAGATCCTTAATATTGTAAGGAATCTTGATAGTGTCAAGATTCAGGCACCTAAAAAAATGAGTGTCTTCATTAGAACTTTTTATCATTAAAAATGTTAAAAATATTAAAAAATGACATAAAATATAAGAACATTTAGATATTATTTCACAATGCCTGTTTATTGTGTGGGAGTTTAAACAAAACTACTATCCACACTATGACTTTCAAGAAAACACAAACTTTGGGTGTAAATTTTTTTTTCTGTTACTAAATCAAGAAAAGTTCAACCATTAAACAATAAGATATATAGTCAGTCTTGTATGTATATTACATACTGGGCCTATGGGGATGCAACTTGTCCTAAGGTGTTTACAGGTCTGGAGAGAGATAACATGTAGGGGGGACATCCCATATAAAGCCTGACATTCTCTTAACCTTGAGGGTGCTCGTTGGTTTCACCAAAGTGGTACACGTCTGAGACCTGCATCACTTCGGGCTTTCCTCCCACATTAAGCTGACACACCGTGATATAACTGGAATACTGTTAAAAGTGGCGTTAAACCCAACTCACTCACTCACTCACATAACCTTGGGGATACCTTTAACATTAAACAAACTGTTTTGAGGTAGCTGACAAGTGCCAAGTTCCATCCTTGGCCTTGTGCTGTCATGATACACAGGTATTTTAAAAATCACAGACATCAGGCATTGACACTATTAGTCGTATCCAGTTCGTCTGCGGAGCATTTCAAAGTAGTATTTTATGTAAAGTAACTAGAATATTGGAGGAAACAACTGATGATTAAACCATCTAGATGTTCACTTGTCTCAGACTAACATACTTCCAAGTCTGTGAAAGTCAATCACGTCAGTTGGTCCTTTCTTAACTCTCATGTTGAATTTTTAGTGATTGAAGGGTCCCAAATACATTTGTAATTACATGTGATTGCTACGGACAAAAGCTGTTAAACATAGAAATTCCTGATAATGTGTGATGACTCCAACAAACAAACATGATTAAGATTATATTTATTTATAATGTCACAACCCCATGGTATTCTGGTGCAGCATAGGCCCCAGTGCTGCATGCTTCAAGTGGCAACTAAACATGCCAAACAAAGGGTTGTTTGCTTAGAATATGTCACCTGGGTTATCGTGTGTCGTAACCTAATAGTGTGAATGTATATTGTTGCTCATGCTGTCTACCACTGTTTACCTGATTCAGACCCAACTGTTGCTGGCAGCTGTAATGTTTCTGATTGCAGTGTGACAAAAGTTAGATATGGCCCATCAGGTTGCCATGGTTACTGCAGAGACTTAAAGAAGGTCACTGTTGCATATATTTCAATATTTGGAACAGAAACCGTTAGCTTATTCTCTTTCACAAGGAAAGTATTTAGGTCAAGTAATGAATGTTAATTTGTATCAACAACAAATTATCATTCATTACAAAAGTTTTATGAAGCAGTCAGCAATATTCCAACTATATCACATCAGCTAGTAAATAATCCTGATAAGCCAGTGATTGATATTTATGAGTAACACCCACATTGTCAGGGTACAATGACACACAATCAACCAAGTCACAGATCCTGACCACCTGATCTAATTAAGTCACCTACTATGACAAGCAATAGACCTGTCCTAACCCATGTACCTACAGAAGTAAATCTATGATTGGTATACAGTGTCACCCTCCTGTACTAGCCTTGTAATGTACAATCACAAAACAAATGGTAACATCATGCCTGACTTGATCGCTTCTATATCACTTTTCAAGGTGTATAATTATAACCCCCAATCTGAGAGTCCTCGTCACCATGGAAACCGGGTAAGATCGTTTGCGGCCTAGATCTAGTACCATCAGTAGCGTACGTTTCACCTAACATGATGTTTGGTTTCAGTTGCTTAGTCTTTCCTAGTTTCTATGTCTAATTCATTTTGTACACCTCCTATTACAAACATTCACAAATGCATCTGGAGCTAATTTACATATAAAAGTTTGTACACTTCAAATGCTTAAGTTTAATGAGTAAAAGTTTCACACATTATGATTCTCTTAGTTGATACATGAGAAATTTGATTTGGAATGCTAATAAAACTTGAAATGGATTTGGCATGTTTAAGTGTTCACTGATTGATGATGAGAACATGTTTTAAGCAAAACATACTTTCCTGAAATAATGAAATTTGTCATATGTGGAAATATAAATCATGTCTGCGAGAGGAATTCTGGTATTTGTGAATGTCTGTAGTACAACAGCTGCAGCCAGGCATTGATCAGACAGTCACTGATGGAAGTACTTTGTAACCATGGTAACGTGATAAGGAACATTACAAAATGCTTCTCCTGCATGGTCTACTTTTTGCTTCACTCATCCAACAACTGTTTGATTGACCAGAACATTAACAATAACACAGACAAAGACAATCTGAGGGTGTTTTGCAAAATTATCATATTTACACTTTTTCTACAAGAAACTGTGAACCTCCAATCTCTTCAATAAAACACCTGTTTTAATCAAGTGTATCAGATGACCAAGAACCATTGGAACTTTCAATTAAAACACTTCATAATGAAGTATTTAAATTAGTAACTTAAAAACTGTAGAGGACTGAATATTGACATTAAATAAGATACAAAGAAGGGGACTTTATTTGTTTATATGGGACTGTTGTTTCCATGGTTACTGCCATGTCATTCTATTTTGAGGGATTGGAGGTTAGCCTACTTGTTTCTGAGGGTATTTTATATGTTATGCACAATAAGACCTGTGATTATGGGAATAGTAAGTCCTTGATGAATGACTAGTTCACAGTGATTTCCAAATTCATGCATACATTGGGGGTTGATCATGAAACTATTAGCCAGAAAACAACTTCCAAGGTTATCAGGCTAAATCAGGATGAAAAAGAGTTGTTTACTTAGCTGCTGTCATTATACAATAGGACTCAAATCAGTCATGCTGCATTAGACTTGTTAGTGTTAGATTTTTGGAAATACTGATTTGGAATTAGTGTTTTGTACTGAGGATTATTTTTAGATAGATGATTATGTTGCATTTAAGTGCTGTATAATGCATATATAGTTTTGGTTTTGTGTCTTTAAAGTTTATGTTGCTTTTCATCACAATTGGTTCAATAGTTTATCGGTCACCTGAGTCTGTAATACGAGCAAGTTAACAGGTATTTTGAGAGAATCTTTTTGAAGCAATGCTGACACAGGTAATCACTTTCTGTGGGAGAATCACACAAATTCAATGTAATTTTGTGGGTAGATTTTACTTGTTTCACAGTCAATGGGCATTTCATGTTTTCAGCTTCAGATAAAACAGCATGTTCATGCACTTGTAGGGAACTTTGAGATCATTGTCACAACACTCTGTAGTTCCAGTAGTAGGATTTTCCAAACAGCCTAGAGATAATTTTACTTCTTTGCCAGTTTATGCACTTCACCCTGTCAGGGAAAATTGGTTTCATCTATCTCTCTTAAACATATTACACATATTTCAGAAGTGAATAAATTCTGACATGGATAGAACACCCCGTAATAAGTGGGCTGCAAAATATATTCACAAAACCCACTTCCTTTGCCAGAAGTATTGAGTCCTTGATATCAACTTGCGGGACATTGGACATTGAGATTCAATACCCTGACTGTAAGATCGAGTGTGTTAGAGTTTCTCTACAGATTTATGTTCAATGACCAAGCAAGAGGCGGTGGGTTAGTCTTCAGGTTAAGGAGGTGACTTGTCACACCAAAGTCATGGTTTCAATACCTCGCATGGCTACATGTCAATTTCTGGCATTCCACCTTTAGCTGGAATATTTCTGGTGTTGAGAAACCCATCTTCCCAAGGCAAGGGAGTCAACTGACTATAAAAGTCCAGTTTCCACCTTGGCCCAACTAGGCTTGAATTGGCTTGACTAACAAGTGTATACATGGTGCAATCAAAATCACAGAAAGAAATCGACATCTGGTTTGTAAAAAGCCGTGCAGATTTTGGTCGATTGTAGGATTTGCAAAGCATGTGTGCCAACTCAGCATCAACATATATTTTTCAGATCTTTTCTTGTTTTTAATCAAGGTGCTCACTTGATTTGATGCACTTTGTGAAGTAAAACCCGTATTAGTACAATAATGACCACCATTTTGTTTGAAGCAAATGCAAGTGATATGAGAGGTGGTATCTGATTGGTCAATAGGAGGGACATAGAAGGATCGCGACTCATGGTCACTGGTGGCGCTGCGATCGAGCCCAGAAATTCCAGCCTAGTTCATCAAGGGTGGAAACTGGACTTTTTTCAGTTTGTTAACTCCCTTGCCTTTGGGAAGATGTGCGAACCCCAACTCATTCACTCACTTTGACACCTACTCTAGAGGATGTGTGAGCATGTGTCATGGTGCATGACTGTTACAATATTCGATAGTTGAAATGGATTTGACCACAGAAATATATAGTCATGAGAGCTTTGACTCTTTGTGGAAGAGAAGCTGACTGGTGTTGTATGTTGTATTTAAATGCGCTTTCAGACTTGCTGCCTGGTATTAAATGGACTGTATATCATATATGCCTTTGTAGGTAACTTGACCATTGAGTGACCACCAAATGAACTTTTAAACTCTTAGCTCTGTGTGATTTTTGACATTTTCTTACTTCCAATACTGCTAACTTGCCATTCTTGCTGACATCTTGTATATATGCACATTTCAGCATGCATGAAAGACTTACTATACAAATAATATACTGGTGTTCATGAAAATATTAGATTGAAATAGAGAAACCTACATTGATTATCTAATGACATGTATTGTAACTGTTCTATTGCAATAATCACATGATAATGTTTTTCGCCAATGCTTCCAATTGCTTCAACAGTTTCTTTTTGACAGCTAGTAAACATGGTAAATCACAAGAAGATGTTGTTGGTTCATGATCTGCAATTTTGACCTTATCCACTTATCTAAGAGAGTGATATATATTCAATTTTCAAATTTCATGAAGCAAGACCCCAACTATAGTCTCTTGACAATTTCCAAAAAGATATGGTTTTGTATCTTTACCACTTTTCATATCTTTGATTTGTAATTTTAATTTACAAAAGAAAACCCATTCAGAACTTAAATATTCCCTCAATGTTAACCCTTTTGGGCAAGCATTGAATAGCCACTACATATATACTGCAGCCTTTATTGTTTATTGTCTGTGCATATATGAGGTACTGAAATCAGACATGAAGTTCGGAATGCTTATTTTGCTTATGTCAAGAATCATGACACCTTGACGCGAACTGGTTGATTAGAAACTTTACCTGAAATGAACAATGGTAGGTTTGTCAGATTTTCATGACGGAATATAAGATGTGATTTTAATAAGATGCAGCATGAATATGAGTGATTCAGAAGTCTGCACAAAAGACAGACTGCTTTGATAACCTTTCCACAAACTGCTTTTTTACTATACTTTTGTTTTAATAACACAATTTGTTACCAAACAAGCATATCTGTAAGTATGTTTGACAATAACAAAGACACACTTCAAATGTCACACTATCTTTTGTTTTGCTCAAGAATTATTCTGGACTTAAATGCTACAGCTTACGCTTGGTTCCTTCACTGTTATTTAATGATGCAGGAAAATGTGAAAGAAATCCTTTATCAGTACTTAGTAAATAACAGAAGATTTAACTCATGCATGTGCACGGTAGTGGAGTAGGATGAGAATAGGCATTTATATAGGCTTGATGTGAGACTGCTCGTGTCATAGTTACCAATGTTGAATCTTGAACAATCAATTTTTCATCATAGGCCAACTGTTGTCTTCTTTATACATTTATTGATAAAAATTATTCTGTTCTTATCATATGGTACCAAATTAACCAGATACATTGTTTGGGAATGTATTTTCATGTTTTCATAAATGTATTACCTTCTAGTGTACGTACTTCTGAAATAGGCATTATGTGATGAGTATTATGTTCTGCAGTGTATATTGGTCAGTAGTTCAGCCTCCACGTGTTGTGTGTGCTGTGTGTAGCTCAGCTGTTGGAGGAAGAGCTCGCTGTTGTTAAGATGAACTGATAAGCTTGGTGTTGATACCAGTCATACTGTTTTAAAATTATACATTGTGTTCCATAATATGTACATATTTATAACCTTTTCAGCATTTTCTGTACGATTGAAGAAAAGTTATATATGTTTCAGAAAGTAGAAATTGTTGTTGTGAAATCATTTTTTTTTTCTTACCATGAGGCAGAAATAAAGTAAAGTTTTGTAGGTGTTTTACAGATGTTAGCAGTGCCTGGAAACAAACATTTGTATTCCAGATCTAATATAGTTTCGTTGATGTATCTTATTGGCAACTGTGTATTGTGATACAGGACTGTACCCACTAAGTGTCAACGCTCCTAGCTGTAGAAAGTAGATCAGAGGACTGAAGTTGCAAACCTGTCGTCCATTGTAGATATACGATGCTGGGGATTTCACCTTGTTGTGTTCCGAGTCGAACCGCGTCGGTGAACGGTGGGCAGGTGGCGACTTCATCAGCGTGGACCGCGTCATTGTATGGAGCAACGATGGCAAGGGGTATCTCTACAAGCTTCCCACAAAGTGAGTATGGAGAGAACACTCTAGTTTCTCATAACTTTAGTTGTCAAGATTGTGGATGTGAGTTTGTCTCAAGACTCTGTGGTGTTCTGTATTTGGGTCTTGTTATATATCACTATCATTCAAGCTGTAAGGTAATTGACAGACATGATAAGGTTTTGTTCTTCATGATCATGATGATGACAGCAACAAATTAGATCATTTTGTACGAAATAAGTACCTTATTCAGTTAGTTATTTGCTGTATAAGCACTCTTAGGAAGACAGAAAATTTACGATGCACACGATAGCTATTATCAAAACGTCTTTAGTTTCATCGGCATTTGAACTAGGTTTGTTTACTGTCCACTCAATCTCTGAAAACATACTTATCATGCTGTGTATGGTTTTATTGAGCACCCTTTTTGTCAATATCTTTTAATCGCCAAGGTGTATACAGTATGGTTAACATGGTTTAATAAGGAACTTCTGAAAACAAAATGAAAAGTTTTGTATTTGTAATTAACATCAGTGTCATCATGAAAGGAATTTGTTTAGCATGAAAATTATTATCATCATCATTATTATACCAGTATATGAACAATATATGCTGATTACGTGGGAAACAAGTTAAGATTATAGAAAATGTCACTGGTCTGGAAAAAATCATTTTCTTGAAAAGGATATGGAGAAGAAATGAAAGCATGTAGTTGTCATCGCTTTCTGTAGCCTGGTGTAGAATGTCTTTTGTGTCGCTTTCAATCTATTTAGTTTGGTTTGTTTAAAGCATGTGTGGAACATCTCATGCTTATATTCTTTTATTTAATTATTTGGATAAATTAGTTATAGGTATAATGTGCTCAGGGGATGGATAAAGAATTTTGTAATATTTCAATGATATTATTTGTTCATGTTGAAACAGTGATACAGTAAAACATGGTTTTGACAAGCTCCATGCAGATGTGGACATTTGTTTGTTATGCCTGTTATATCCGTTGTATGTTACCTATATAAATGCAAAACCTAAGTATCACTTTCTATGTATTGGACATATATGATACACAATGTCAATGTTATTGTCATATCAATTTATTGGTATTTTCATAAATAGCAAACTTCGACTTTAGCCACTAATCTTAAGCCTGGGACTACTAAACATCTATTTGGTCTAGTAAGCTCAGCTAAAATAGTCCTCATGACAACAGTAACATGTACTGAAAATGATGCTTAGAGTCATGTTTGGGCTTGTAGTCTTGAAGGTTTTTTGCAGAGACTGAAATTGTTACAGAAACACTTTGGCATTTAAAGAAACACATGTTACAGTGATAGAATTAAGTAGAAAGAGTTTGAGCAGTTTTTTGACATATCACAAAAATTGTCTCCTGGACTTCTCAGTGACTTCTGTTTTGAAACATGACAGTTGACTTGCTATGCAAGATTGTAAGTCATCGCTTGTTATGTTATAAACATATTCAGGTGAGATGAAAGATGATAATTTGGAAATAGTGATCAGGATTGAACCTGTGATTGATCTTAGCCACAGATATCATACTGAACAAAAAAATATCTCCAAAAATATTTATGATCCCTAACTTTTGTTGTTTTGTATATATTAGTACCACAGCAATAGTAGGTGAGGATTGGAACAATAAGCTGTGACATGTTGAAGCAGCACTGATTGGTGTGACGACTGATTCTCTCATCACCTGTACTGCACAGATTATGGGATAGTGTCATATACTTTGTTTGATTCACCGCTGATGTTGACCAACATTGGGTTTGACAAGTTTGTCACTCTTGTTTGAAATTATTAGTTTTGTTATCTCTTTGAAGTGAAAAATAAATTTGCAAATAATGATAATGATAATACAGTAAAACAGGACATTTTTGATAGTTCTTGAAAACCATAAGAATGTTTTATCCATATTCATCATAACCATAGTTCTACTGTACCTGCAGTGCATGTCTCATCCTTCATTAGGAAGTAGTCTGTCAGGTCATTGCCTGTGGATGATACTTTTTTGACACAGCAGAAGTATTCTTCACTGACCCATTTGTCTTGATGCAAATGCAGTAAATACTAACAAGTTGTCACAGCACACTATCACAGCCCTAGATGCACTGGTAGCAATACATCACCAAATTACATCTCATCAATGTATGTCTTGCCTCCAAGGCAAGCTTGCATGCAGCAATTGTAGTGCTACGCCTGTTGTAACTCCGTAATCTACCCTCTGGACAAGACCTTGCTTGTTGTAAGAACCAAGACATGATGATCGGGTGGTTACAATGTGTGACCTGGCTTATCGTGTGTTGTAATGCTCCGATTGCATGGATTGTGGCTCACGATATTTTGTTTGTGTGTTGTTTAACGCTGCACTCAGCAAATTCAGCTATGTGACGGCAGTCCTTAAGCAATGGAGTCTGGAAAAGACATCCAGTGATTGTCATCATGAGCATCGATCTACACAATTGGGATAAAATGTCACACATCAACCAAGTCAGCAAGCCTGACCACCCGAGCCCCTTAGTCTCCTCTTCCGACAAGTATAGTTGCCGCTCATGATGTCAACCACTAGGTTGCCATACCCTGATTCAGTCAGTTACTGTCCGTTGAGATATATCTTGATGTAGTTAAAATCAGATATTTTACTCTGATACAATACCTCTCTGCGTGAAAATTTGTGGACACCTCTCATCAGCCAATAGCCAACAGGCGATAGCTCTACAATTGCTCTGTGCAAGTCAGCTCATGTGAGAACATCCCATGTGTAAAATGTCTAAGCAGTGGATTGTTTGTGATGTGTCATTAACAGCAATGCTCATTCTCATCCTGGGAAAAGTGTGAAGTTCTAGCTTTCCATGTGATAGATACTAAATTCTACTAATTTTCTTTGTGAACACTAGTCTTCTGAAAGGAAAGGCAATTACAAGGTAAGGAATGTAAAAGGTCTTGGGACTTAATATTTCTACAATTGTGTTGTCATACATTTTTTGAAGACTAACCTTCTCTTTAGTATGTGAAAGCTGTAATGTGTATGCTGAAGTTCAGTTTGTTTTTTCAAATCTTCTTGTTATTTGTCATGATCTTTTGAGTTTTTAAGCAACCTGTTTGAAATATGTCGCTGTTGTGATCTACAGTAAAAGTCCCATTAACAGACTATCTCATGATTGAAGCTTGGTTGGATAAGGGAAGTTTTAAAAATACCCACTTTGGTAATGATGAGTAAGTGACAGGAAGGTTCATTTTTAAGTTTCTTTAAATTGAATACATATTTGTTTTAAAAGCTTTAGCGCTGACATTGCACACTCAAAAGTGTACTAATCTAAGTGTATGTGGACCTAGTTTGCTATGAACTTGATTTTGTACCCAGATGACGTGTCAGAAATCTGTTGTCAAACGTCTACCTGTCATATTGAATTTGTGTCCTGGTATTAATAGACATAATGACTGTGAAGACAACCACAGTTGTCAGTGGGAAATCCTTGTCTTTCTTCATTGTATGCAGCTGCAGTGTTCTCAATACTTTCAATCAGCATGCTCTGTCAGGTGTGTGGCTTTAGTATTGATAATGGGAAATAGCTGGTCATCACATAGAAAAATGATCTGTTGAATTGACTATTTTGATCAGAATTCAGATAACCATGTCCGTTTATAAAAGTTTGTTCCATTCCTGTCAATGGATAGATGTTGTTTGTAACACTCATCAGTCGAACGCTCCCTGAGCCATGACTGCCATTGTTTTAACATCATCACCAATTCAAACACGTTTGAAGTAGGGTTATACCTTACTAACAGTGACTTTCTTGTAACTCAAGGTCAAGGAGACAGTCTGTAAGTTCTGAGTAAGTACCAGAGTACCGAGTAAGTTAGGAGGAACTAGCTATTGCTCTCTGTTTAGAACTGAGCTGCTGGAAAGGCTCTGTCATTCTTTCTTTCAGTGTTGAGCTAACTGAAGCTACACTCTGTCACTTGACAATATGTTTATTCATAGAAATATCACAGTATGTTATCCTTAATCATGTTAAGTAAATCTTTATTTACATTTAAAGTAAATTAGTGTCACGATCTTTCGAAGAAGCTTCAGTTAGCTCAGTTGATCTATTCTTGCAATATCCCTTATCATTTCCATCTACTCTGAATCATTATCCCCAAAGCACTGCTTTCCTCCTTAACATGCTAACGAGCATAACGCCAAAATGACAATAATTGTTTGTTCTTTCTGACAACCCCACCTTATGGGGATATCAGATTGGAATTGATCCCCAGCAACCTATACTGGTCGTAAAAGGCTACCAAATGGACCGGGTGGTGAGGTCAAGGGACTTAATTGATTGCATGCCATCATACCCAGATGGCATGTATCGTTTCTCATAATATTAATCACTGGATTGTCTGGTCCAGCCTCGATTATTTACAGGCTGCTGTCAAAAAGCTGGACTATTGCATCGTGTGGTGTTAAACAACATACTGACATCCTATCTTAACATCTCATCTCAAATGCTTCCATAAGGCAATGTGCAATGAAAAGTCTGTAATGATCATGATGATTATATGGAAAATTCATGGCTCCTCATATCTGAAATTGTTTTATGAGTATGGGCAAAGTATTTTGAAAAATGTAATTACCCTTCCCCGGGGCTGCCACCTACACCCTCCTTCATGTCACTATACACCTGCCACACCCACAATACCTGCACCCCCAGCAACCTCACATCATGCCATTTATTTGTTCAGGAACATGTTGAATGTTGATGCATGACTGGACTAACCCTGCTGGTCCAAGTTGGTTTCATTTCATTCCCTGGAGTTTGTTTCCATATTTTTCAATAATTGTATTTTCATCTATCTGTGTTGAATTGTTTTAAGACTTTAAGAGTTTAACGTCATCCATCATATGTTGAAATGAATGTTATTTCATTCTGTTACATTTCGATGTATTCTTTTATCATTTTGATAAGGAACAACAGCTGCTGGTTGACATAATCTCATTCTGGAAATGGTACCAGGTTTGATACATGTATTTCCAGATCGTAAAAGTGAAACAATAAGTCAATATTGCATCAGACTCTATGATGAACTCTGGAAACATTCCAAGAATAAGTTGAAGACCTTTAGCATCCTTCTGGGGCTTCTGAGACAATATAAGTTCCAGATGTGGCAAGATAGGCAGCCATGTTTGTATGTATGCAACATCATGTGTTTTGGAAAAGCACTCAGAGTTGCTCCGTGTTGTGAAAAGGCTAAACTAACAATTCTTTAAAGCTCATGATCGGATAGTGCGTTGTCTTATTATTTTAGGAGAAGAAGCAAACATTTCTTTGCAGTACTAATTATGATAAGAATGAAGATTCCATGCTTAATCAACTTCAACACCTGTATCATGTATAAATGTAACCCCGCCAAACATTCATGATTCATGTGAATCACATCCAGTGGTAGTCAATATACACAGGTGCCTTGAACAGATTGATAAAGAATACACAGATATTAAAAAATAAAATGCTCTGTTTCATTATCTCATATTCGTAAACCTAATGAAGATGTAATAATTAATTTGTTGTGGCCTAACATAGATTGACTAGCAGGAGCCACAAGGCTCCGAGGTAAGAGAGTTTAGTTTGTGACCTGACAGTACAGCTTTTAGGAGCACCCTCTTGAAGCAGTACCAGGGCGGGAACTACATGCTGCTTGGCTGGATGCTAGTATTTTCTGCTTGATCTTTCTGCTAACTTGCATTATAGGCAGTTAAAAAGTAGTTTCCTAGCCCTTTTTGGCTGCTTAAAACATTACATGTAAATATCATATGTGTATTATTAAATTATGAGAATATTTTTGTTTATCATTGAAGTATCATATGAGCACTGCACTTCATCTTGCATGTTATTACTGAATAATTGTTGAAACTTTCATAGATACTTGAAAATATTCTTTCAGTGCAACTTTAATGCCATTGTACGTATTGAGTTTTCTTGTGTCTTATTTCAGTGCAAGTCCCGACAGCCCTGACTACCATCGACAACACCAACCAACATCTCCTCATGCTTACTATATACTTGATCTTTATGCAGAGCAGGTAGGACACCTTTGTATGCAATGTTTTTGTTTTGTTAATGCACCTATTATGCTAAGTATGACAATTTTTTAACTTATCCTGCGTTACTCCTTAATGCATTAACTGCTATACTTTTTTACAGAAAAATGAAGGTGTGTGAGGCCCAGGTGAAAAAGAAGTTGTTCCAACTAGTTGTGTGGCTAATACCATCGTACAGGACCCACGTGACAATGGAAGTGATGACGTCACATACCTTCACATTACTGCTTGTCACCCAGACTGACTATTTGTGTTTGAAAAAGGTCCAGCATTCTACTGGCATCCATTGCTTGTTACTCAATTCAACATTTCCGTTGTGTCTGGACTGTACTGACCCCTGTTCAGTTACTGCTAAGTGTTGCCTCTGGTGGTCTCCCCTACATGTATTCTGTTGCCAATCACTAGACAGACACTGATGACTACACAGGGGCCTGCACCAGCTTACACTTCCATGACCACCCAGGTGCTGGTGCCTCCGACCTCCCAGATGAAAACACTTACCCAAGTATATCGCCTACCGTCAGCTCCGACAAGAGCGCATTTGAGCATCTACACGACATCTCCACCACATGACTGGCTCCTCTAAGCCTACGACCGTTCGAATACCAGACACACGTCTACCCTTTATAGAAAAGGAGATTCGGCACTCTCTACATTTCTTTTTAGCTCTCTCTTCTTCATCTTGAGCTTTTGATTGGAGACTAATCCCAATCGTGTTGAACATCTGCGAATAGTCATGACCTACCAACAACGCAAGATAGACCATATGTGCAGTCATCTTAAGGCTGCACATATGGTCTATCTTGCGCCAACCCAGGTCTGTTTTTTCTCTTTTTAATGGAGACATATCCTAGTCCCACTCTCACCTCTTGAGTATCGCCCTCAAGACTTTGGAGCACGTGTCCCAGGAAACATCTCACAAGTTTTCCAAGGCCGGGAGATCAAGGTAGAGGAAAACAGCAGGGCAATTACCAACCTTGCCAGAATAAGTATCAGGGCCAAGGTGGTGATCACAGGGGTTACCGCTGAAGTGCTTGACATCAACGACTGGGAACTCCCAGCATTACCAAGAATGCCAACCGTATTTCCACATGACATCATTGAGACTGCTCAGGACCAGAATCAACACCGACGATTCCTGATCAGCCTCGACGTGCAGAATGCTTACCTGAACGTGCCTATCCACCTGACAGGCAGTTCTTCAGGTTCCTCTTCATTGGTATCAACTATCAATGGATGGACTCCCATTTGGCATTTCCACAGCCCTGTGGCTATTTACATGAATCACCAAGCCAGTGGCCGCCTACCTACACCTGAGAGACATCCAGTTTGAGTCATATATCAACGATTGCCTACTGAACCACCATGACTCGGTGACTCTCATCCTGTACAGGGATTTCACCAGATGCCTTCTCCATCAGCTGGGGTTGATTTTCAACGAACTGAACTCAGAGTTCACTCTATCCTTCACACTTTGAGCCTCTTCATTCAGCTTCCTTGTTTTTTGCTCACCAAGAAGACAGTTTTGCTCTTGGCTCTGGCTACACTGGCGAAAGTAAGCAAATTGAATGTACTCAGCATCACCCGTGTCCGGTTTGAGCGCAGGGTGCAAGGAACCGTTCACCTTAGGTTGTGCTGGGACTTCATGGCCAAGAATCAACTCCCAGGACAGCCTGACAGGTCCTTCACCATCACACCTCTCTCTTCGATTGTGGGTGCCGAAGACAAGGAGGAACTCCACATGTGTCCGGTTCATGCTCAAGGTTCAACTATTCATCCCTGTTTCCATGACTTCCCAGTCAGACGTTTGCAAGAACACTATATATTTGTGGCTACGAGCAATCATCCTGCAGGCTTATGAGGCCACTGTCATGGATCCTCTCAGGGCCAACAACCCGCATGAGATTCACGTGGTTGCATCCACCATGGCTCTCCACATCAACTGCTCTGTCAGATCCATCATGGATGGTTGCTTTGGGAGATCCCACACAGTCTTTGCCAGCTACTACATGAGGACTTGGCCTTGTAGGACGTTAAGGGCGTCCACAGTTTTGGTCCTCTGGGCATTTGCCAAGCAGGTCATAACCCTAAACGACATTACAGAAGTCCGGAGCTGGCTTTTCAAACTCTCTGGTGCATTAGCTTGCTAGGCTTTTTTCCATTACTGTTCTCTGACCTGGGGGTCATACATTCCTCACATGCTCATGCTGGAATGGTCACATGGTTTCCGATCATCACAAAAGGATGCTGTGATGGTTGCCTGGACTTTTTGATGCATTAAGGAGTAATGCAGGATATGTTAACATTTTTTCAGTAAAATCTAAATATATCTTACATTTGTATACTTATCCTGCATTACTATGTCGAAAGTGGCCCACCCATCGCAGAGATGCCTCCCCATGATCATGATTATGTCTTCAGTTGTTGAGATAAAGCAGTAATGTGAAGATTTGTGACGTCATCACTTCAGTGGTCACGTGGGTGCTGTGTGATGGTATTAACCACACAACTAGTTAGGACAACTTCTTCTCCAGCTTGACCTCTCTTCAGCATTACCACAGCGGTCTCTGTCTTCAAATCAAACATCTCACCAGCATTGACATAGCAGTCTCTGTCTTCAAATCAAACAACATCTCACCAGCAATACCATTGTGGTTCCTGCCTTCAAATAAAAAAACATCTCACCAGCAATACCGTTATTGTCCCTGTCTTCAAATCAAACATCTCACCAGCATTACCCCAGCGGCCTCTGTCCTCAAATCAAACATCTCACCAGCAATACCATTGTGGTCCCCATATTCACATCAAACATCTCACCATCTTTACCATTGTGGTCTCTATCCTCAAATCAAACATCTCACCAGCATTAACACAGCGGTCTCTGTCCTCAAATTAAACATCTCACCAGCATAACATTAACAGTTCCTGTCCTCACATTAAACATCTCACCAGCATTAACACAGCGGTCTCTGTCCTCAAATTAAACATCTCACCAACATTACATTAACAGTTCCTGTCCTCACATTAAACATCTCACCAGCATTAACACAGCGGTCTCCGTCCTCAAATTAAACATCTCACCAACATTACATTAACAGTTCCTGTCCTCACATCAAACATCTCACCAGCATTACAATAACAGTTCCTGTCCTCAAATCAAACATCCTTCCATAAACACAATTTCATGAATACACTTGCCATTAAGCTCAACCCCTTTTCACTGCCTTCATTACCATTGTTGGACTGGTTTGATAGATTTTAAATTTATTTGAAAAATAACATAGCTTATCATTGTCCATGTTTGTCCAATCAGTTTCAAAAGCATGTGAGACATTGCTGTGTGAATCTCGATTTTTTTCCCCTCCAGTCCCTGGTGTGTTCGCCAGCCATGATGTTTTTCCGGAGCGAGGGCGAGACTGCTCCGAGGAGGCTGTTACTACGAGGAGACTCCGAGGGGAGGGTGGTCATCTGGAAGCTGCCCGAGGTGTCTGAGAGACAGATGACACTTGTACGACAAGAGAGCTTTGACAGATTGCCAGGTACATATGTTGTATTTAACTGGATACTTCTTAAATATATCACAAAAACAAATGAGGGATATCATGAGTAATGGTATGAAACAGTCAATATGCTGGTTACAGTCAATGATACCTGCTTCGAATGCTTCTAGGTTGTATGTATTCATATGCAAAATAGTCGAGGAACATGTGTGATCCATCTTGGCATTATTGTATTGCAGTGTGTTGACAACTTTTATTATCATACCTCCATGTCAGAATGATGATATCTGATTGGTTCACATGATCTTGATAACATACGATGTATCCCGCCTGGGAGGGAAATAAATTTCTGAGCGGGAGAATAAATCCCTTATACCCCGCCACGATAAACACAAGCTGCACTTGGATTACTGAGTGGGAGAATGAATCCATTTACCATGCTAAGAAGCAAAAAGCCACACGCTGTTTCAGAGTCAATGAAAGCTGTGACATCGCATAGAATTAGCCTCACCTCAATCGAACAACTGGGTTGTATTAATTTTGAGTTTGTGGTATACTGGTACCTGGTATAACATTCACTGACATTAACTCAACATTGATTTTCAATAGTCGTAGTTCTACGTTTGCTCTTTGAGATAAATGTTGTTTGATATGATTCAGCTGTGTGAGACCAACATTTAAAGAAGGTAATTACATCAGTCTAAGCCAGATACTTGTGAGTCTTCTTGTCTGAACTTGTGTATTAGCATTATTTTCAGTAGATTTTAGTCACATTATATGGGCCCCATATGGAGTTCCTGGTTAGAATAGGTCCCCAGCAACCTATACTGGTGGTAGAGGTAACAATGGATGAATTGGTAGTGACTCACAGACAAACAATCTTGACATATGGACAAATAATAATCATAGTTCACTGGCCAACATATTATTCGACTATAGTCAAGCTTGGGACAAGTGGGTAAACTGTCAGATTGTTGTATGTGTGCCCTCCTACCTTGCAGCCCTCCCTCCCCGCTGTAAGACCACACTGCAGGAGGTGTGGGACAGTCTGTACAGGCCCCCTGCTGGAGTGCTGGACGGACTGGTAGGTATACGGTGTCCAGGAAACAACACTGTAGACGTCTTTGTGTGCATTTGTTTACTTGCAACATTTGTTGTCCAGGTGAACAATCATGGCAATGATAGCAAAGTCATTTTAGTTATATGGTCATAAATAACAGGAATTAAGCTGAAACCTTTTCTGAATGTTTACCACACGGTATGTGAATAATTGTAGCCTTATAGTGCTTCAGCTAAATTAGAGGGGCGATCGGGTAGCCTAGTGGTTAAAGCATTCGCTTGTCACACCGTAGACCTGGGTTCGATTCCCGACATGAATACAATGTCACTACTTCTTCCTGAATTTTACTTAAGAGGACTTTAGAATACATTAGGAGCGACCCTACCCTATCGACCTGTGTATATCTGGATAGCATTGCTTGAATTGTTTCATTCAGTTGATGAAGGAAGTAAAATGAAGTAGCCTTGATTGGTTGTATTTTAATAATAATAATAATAATAATAATAATAATACCAAGTTTGTTCATAATGTGCCATTCAACTCAAGTGAATGTTCAGGGTGATACATTATATTTATTTTAGAATACTAAAGTTATGTCCATTTGGTAATACACAATTTCAGAGTTCATGACATCAGACATTAGGATTATGCCTTTTAATATTAGTTGAGAATTCCACTGAATACATTGAAATATTTACTTGCTTGAGTGTCAGAGCTTCTCTTCATTTGTTCACTGAGTGAGACTAAGTTGGAATGAAATCTAAAGGAATAAAGACCAAAATGTTTACTGGTTTATTGTGACTGTTATGTTGATGTTGTGTGGTCAGTGTGATGAGAACAGGCAGTCCCTCCACATCTCGTCCACCATCTACATCCCGTCACAAGGCAAGCTGGTGTGCGGCCGCATCAACGGCACCATCGTCATCGTCCCAGCAACACAGAGCGTCATGCTTCAGCTTCTCACCACCAAGACACTCAAGGCTGACAGTAGGTCCTTTCAGTAGTGTTTAACCCTGGTTTATAGGCAGTTTGTGGGTGCTGCCATTTGGGCAGGACAAGCTCCTCTGGGGGATTCATTAGTGTAAGACTTTCAGTTCCTCTCTTGTGACAGATATGAATACTCATACCCCAGAGATAGTGCCATGACACTCTAGTTAATTGTAATCATGTGTTCAGAAACAAGTTGTGCATGAAAGAATGCACCAAAAGATAATCAAACATGCATTTGAAATTTTCCAGGAAATGACAGATTTCTGTTTAGAAATGCATCGTCTGCGCATGACTGACATTGTTTTAGCTTTACGTTTGCTGAGAGGGGAATGCAGACATCTGTCAAAATGCCTTCAAAATGGAAAATAAGTAATTTCTTTTAAAGAAATATTGTGAGGCGGAATGCGTGTGAAAGAAAGATTGAAGATAATGCAACTCGATACTAGAGCTGGTGAATGTTAATTGAAACTGTTAGCAAACTGATTGATAGTGAATGTAACATATTGAAACTGATGAACAAACTTAGCGAACAAAAAGTCAAATAACCTATTTCTTTTTTCATGGAAAAGTACTCTTAAGGTTGACACACTTAATTGCCAAAGGGCATGTCTAAACTTCCTTTGACTTAAAAAAAAAAAATTCGATCTCTATTAGTGGTATAACAATATGGCGATACAGGATTGTATACCGATACGAGGCCCACAATACCATACATTGATTTACAACCTCTCTATCATGATACATACAATATATTACATTTCAAGTTCTCTTGGTATAAGAAGATGTGTATAATAACAAATTTAAATGTTAAACGAACCTGTTCTAAAACCAACTTACACAGATTCTCAAGGCTGTAAATAGCATAACATTCTGCTCAGTGTTTCTGCTCAACAATGTCCCATCTTGGTCTACGAAATTCAAAAACAAATGATTCAGGGTTCTGATTCACCTGCATGAAGAAAGAATATCAACTTATGAAATAAAAGTACTATGTTTGGGAAACTTATATCACACCTGTAGTATCGGGACATGTATCGTATCACATCCTCACCGTATCGATACAACTCTAATTTCTATCATGTCTATACCGGTATTTATTATTTGCTCATCATGCAGATGACCTGGATGTTATACTTCACAATGACACTATATGTGAAGCATGTTCTTCCCCTTGCTGTAATGTTGCTTCAGAATGATGCTCAGTGGTTATGATAAGCATGTCCTCCCTGTCAGATATTCCCACCAAGATCCTGCAGGGACATGACGGGAGGGTGACATGTCTGCTGTACCCCTTCAACGAGAGCACGCGGTACGAGCCCCAACATCTGCTGTCTGGAGGAGCCGACTTCTCGGTGATTCTGTGGGACATGAACTCCGGCTACAAGATCCACACCTTCACTGTACATGGCGGGGAGCTCACACAGATGTTGGTGCCTCCCGGCAACTGCAATGTAAGCAGACTATCTGGCTTGCCTGGTCCCTTGACCTCCATATATTGTTTTTAGGTGTCATTTGTGAAATACAAATGTCGTAGATCTAGTGGGGACCCATGCTCTTTTCTGTCATCTTTAAAGCTAGGGAATGTACAGTTAAGAAAATAAGTGCCTTTCGTAAAGTAGCAATGGAACTTACGTGCAATTTTTTCATTTGTTATCAGCAAAAAGTATTGCTCCCTGGGTTTCACACGATTTCTTCCATTGGTGACAGAGATGCATTTGGTGCATTATTTATACACGGCAGGGCCTAGATGGGATCACTAAGATGATAATTTGTAGGAAGGTAATGATTCATCATGCTATCAATGGGCCACCCACCCTAGTTAAGGAAGCCTAGTTGTTAAAGCCTAGTGTCACGCCAAAGACCTCGTATTTGTTTGCCACATGGTTAAAAAGTGTGAAGGTCTTTTCTGGTGTTCCCTGTCATGAAATTGCTGGAATATTGCTAAAAGCTGTATAAAACTCACTCACAATGCATTGTGCTGGTATTACTGTGAAGGAATGAATTTTGCATGTTAAATACTTTCAGACTCGGATCCTGTCTGCTGTTTGCTCGGTTGCCAGTGACCACTCTGTAGCTCTCCTCAGCATGAAGGAGAGGAAGTGTATCATGTTAGCAGGGCGCCATCTGTTTCCAGTCCAGACAATCAGATGGCGTCCCCTGGATGACTTCATGGTTGTCAGCTGCTCTGATGGCACAGTCTATGTATGGCAGATGGAGACAGGTCAGTTGGACACACAATGTATTGTCTGGTGTACAGTTTTATTGAAGCTGGACGAAAGTAGTTGATCATAATGTGTATCATGTGGAGACACTACATTGGCAGTTACTTTAGCTGGTGTCACTTTATATGAAGTGTGTCAGGAAAAGAATATTGTAGTATATCCTGCTTGAATTACTGAATGATTTCTCACAAAGTTTGCTGCAGCGCTGTTCAGTTACTCTGATGGTATCACTCTCACTGTTTCTGGTGAGTTTTATATCATAGAGACTGGCTGCACAAGAAGTACCTGACGTTACTCAATTTTCAACAGTTTCATTTTTTGTTGAATTAGAACAATACAGAAATGAAGTCTAGAAGTAGATCTTTGGCTAGTTTTTTACTTTTTTTATTCTTATGAAAAAGAGTACTGTTTTTCCCCAAAAAATATACTGACATCATCATCTGCTTGGAGTTTTGCCAGTGGCTGCTATTGAGCATACATCAGCATACATGTATTATGATCACATTGTTTAAGGCCAATGAGAAGTGCAGTCATAACATAGATCAGTAAAACTACAGAACATGACGAACCACTGTGACCGGGGAGGATTCATTACCTGTCTGACTGATGTTTTCGTATGGATAAGCCTTTCATGATATAGCAGTAGAATTGGTTCACTCTATCACAGGTATACTTATTGGATGTGGGTAGTTGGGCTGTGTACTGGTTAATGTGTTTGCTCATAAAACTCAAGAGCTGTGAACATTTCCCCACATGGAGACAGTGTTGTCAGCCCACTTCTGGTGTGATCCTTTCCTGGAATATTGTCTGATCATAATTACTCTCTTTACAGAATATTGCTGACACAACTTAAAACCCTTGCTACTCACTGACTCACCAATCTTATTATGTTTCCAGGTCACCTGGATCGAGTTGTCCATGGCATTACTGCAGAGGAGATCCTCAACAACTGTGATGAAAATGCCACACCTATGGAGAGTCTGACCAATCCTAGTCTTACTCTGGCTCAGGCACTAAAGAGACGGAATCTGGCAACATTCAAAAACCTGGCCCAGCAGAAACTACAACAGCAACAAGCAGCTGCCCAACATCAGCAGCAGCAACTGACACAGAGGCCACCTCCAGAGATGCTCAAACCTACCGGGTACCCCCTGCTTATACAAGGAGTGAGGACCAACACAAGGGACCCGGACTCACATGTGCTTTTCTTTGACACAGAGGCTTTGATTGGTATGTACCAGAAAATGTAGCATGTTCCATTCATTGCTGTTGCATATGCAATTCTATATCTAAATATTTGGATGTGAAATCAGTTTGATGGTTTATGTGATGGATTGTTAGGATAAAATAGGAGACCCTTTCTTTTGCTCCTTCACTTCCTGATATACAATATGTCCTGCTGCATATTGGTGAGGTAGCATAGTGGTTGAGATGTTTATCTGTCTTGCTGAAAACGTACAAGGTTATAATGTGTAAAGCCAATTTCTAGTGTAGTTGCCTTGATATTGCTGGAATAGTCACATTACAAAAAGTGGCCTTAGGGCATAATGGCTCACTAATAGTGTGACCAGTATTTTCCTTCTTTTGAAACTGCTCATTTACAATTGGTTTCGAGATACAGAAATCAAAATGCTTCACTCACTTGTACCAAGAAGTCATGAGCCTCCATGCTGATGGCTGATAAGGAAATTAATCCGACATGTAGGTTTATCAGATCTTGATGCAGAGAGCTATCACATAGGATTAAAGTTGAGTTCTGAGTTTTGTGAGATTAGTTCTTCAGTAATCATGGTAATGTGTTATGAGATTTACTGATGCATGAGATGACATGAGACTGCTGTTGTGTGTGCAGTGCAACTGTTGACGGAGGAGTATGCCACCATGTCCCCCGGAGAGCTGGAGGCGAGGGGACTCATCGGGATGACAGAGGACCAGCTCATCAAGTCCTCCGGAGGCCTGGAGCTGTCAGACACACAACAGAAGCTCATGGGTAAACCATTGCATCACTAGGACCTGGCTTTGTTCCTTCTTCATTAACAGATGGGGCATATGTAGCCTGTAATGTGCTGTGCAGAGTTGTGTCCCTTTTGCGTGCCATTAATCTATGATTGTGGGTTCATATCCCAGATTCACCTAATTATCTACCGTATTTTCTCAGTTATTTGTGTTGTGTAAGAAGTCATGTGCCCATGTATAATGCGCACTCCCTCTAGCGGGCTCAATATTTTGGAAAAAAAGAAATTTGAATATTATGCGCAGAAAAAAATTACACCGTACCCTTTCAGCGAAGTCCGCCAAACGAACGTGTGATAAGAAACTTTGTCAGTACAAATTTGAAATTTGAGATAAAAAATCACCAGACATGTTTATTTACCGTTAAAATAGTATTTATTGTTCTGCTAGGCATTGTTTTATATCTAGGGATTAAGATTACCTTGTGTATTTTCTCGTAAACTAAGCCGGAAACAGCAATCAGCTGTACACACGTTTTCACCAAAGTGGTAAACGTCTAAAACCTGCATTACTGGGGACCCGTGGCTGAAGTAGCATTAATATCTATAACTCTCTCACTCAGTTACAAAAATGTCATCTGATAGAAAGTCAACTCTGAATAATAGGGACATTTAGATACAGTTTATTACCTCAGAAAATTACACTGTTCATGTACAGCTGATTTAAATATTTTTTGTAAGGTGTAAGTAAAGAGAAAGCAAATAATTAAGTCTATGTTAACTTCATGTTTGAAGGAGAGGTCCTTTGGTAGAATTCCACGCTAACTGTAATGATCGATGTCCACAGGTTTCATAGCCAAAGCTAAGGAAAAGGCTGAGAATGTTGGTCAGAAGATACAAGCAAGGGCAGAGACAGCTGGACTCGTTCCTGTACAAACAGGAGGTCGTTTAACTCCCACAAGAATGAGTGCAAGTCCCTCAAGGCGAAGTAACACCAAGCCTGATGGCCTTGTTGTCAATGACAATTTAACACTGGAGATCGCTCAGTTCTTCATGTCATGTCTTCATGCATGGGGCCTGGATCCAGATCTTGATAGATTGTGTGTTAACAAACTGGGACTGCTGAAACCTCAGTGCCCCATATCGTTTGGCCTGCTGTCCCGCCAGGGCCACATGTCACTGATGCTGCCAGGATGGCACAAGCGTGTTTGTCAGGAGGAGTTGGTGGGCATCAGCGGCGACATTGGGAAGACAACTCTTGCTGATCAAGCACGGACTGCAGCCATGAAGGGAATGGATAAAGGGACTGCTGATGAATCCAGCAAGAAGACACTGCTTGCACAGAGGTCAGGGAGTGTTCCGTTTGATGTAGAGCACCTGCTGTTCAGTGATGGGGATCTGGAAAGTGAGCTTCGTCACAACACATCTTCTGAGGACCAGAAGGCAGCGAGCCGGCCACCTCTGTCAGCCCTACAGGAAGAGACCAGGATCTTCTCTGCCAAGGCAAGATGGAAAATCTCCAGCGGTGTGACCACTCAGCACCTCCTCAGTGTAATCTCAGTAGCCAACACACTGATGGGGATGAGTCATGCCAGCTTCATCTTTGGTAAACAGAGCAGATCAAGGAGGTAAGTACATAACCATATTATTAAGGCATCAGGTAGCTCTTTGTTTAAAAAACTGGGAAAAATGCAAAATCAATGTCACCAGTGCTCATGTTTTGTTTGCAATCGTGCAACAATGGAGTGGATTTATGGTCCGTCTGTTGAAGGTTTTCTCTATTTCTCAGTTATTTGTGTTGTGTAAGAAGTCATGTGCTTTTATAGCCACCAAAGTTGCAAATTTTCATCCGCTTAATTTTCAAACCAAATAATCTCTTCCCTGTAACAGGAAGGGCAATAGTCAGTTCACCAATCACCATGGCATTATCATGAATGAGACTGACAGTGATGCAGGTAGTGAGGACGAAGACAGTGTCAGTATCCTGCAGGCCCAGATAAAGCAGGGCTGGAGTCTGCTAGCAGCGCTACACTGCGTGCTACTGCCCGAGCTGGTAGGTCCCGCTCACTACCAATCCCCTCAGCTGGAGATGCTGGCTCGCAGGTGGCAGGATCGCTGTCTGGAGGTGAGAACCTTACACTACGCTGGCTAGGTGGCCTTGCCATGTTGAATTTCAGGTCATTTCTTAGCTCACAATAAGAATAGTACATTGCATTTGCAAACATTAGTCAATTTTCTGCATGAAAGAGAAAGATAGGTTCATATTAATTTGAGTTTTCTGTCCATTATGTCCTTTGTCTTTTTGAGAAATATTATCAAGTGAATGTCTTCAATTTTGTTTGTTAATTGTTTTCCCTATTTATGAACCTTGTTTGTTTGCAAAAGATTTAATCTACAGCATTAATTTCAAACTGAGAAAAATCATAATGCTAAATAAAATCTCAGCTAAACATTAGGTAAAGTACCAGTAATGATATTTTCTAGACATCAGTCTGATCTTTGCAATGCAAAAGCCACAATGAAGTATTATTATATTTGCATCAAAATTATAAAACTGTGAGGTTGGAGGCATTTTAGTTTTCACTTTTAGAAAAGAAAAGTGACTATCTGTTCAAGGTATCAGTGGACATCACCTGTTGATGGAAGTGATTCCCATGCAGCATGAACGTTTGGTTGAACTATGTAGATGGCTTATTTCATCAAGTGACTGTTGAAGTTTTGTTTGACAGATTAGAGAAGCAGCCCAGGCTCTTCTGTTGGCTGAGCTTCGTCGGATTGGACCTGAAGGACGGAAAGCAATAATAGATGAATGGTCTCCATACCTGCCGACCTATGTGGACCCCCAGCACAGCCTGCTGAGTGACCCTCAGCGTGGGGAGGAGGACGAGGAAGAGGAAGATGATGAACAGATGCTGGCAGGTGAGTACTGTCTCTACCTGAATGTTCATCAGCAAAATGGAAATAATTGATGTGCTGCAGGCTTTTCCGAAGACTCTTAAACAAATAAATATGTTGTAGAGAACCAAGATTAGGAATTGTTTTTTTCTCATCAGGACCACAAAAAGGATCTGCTACATGGTGAAATGGTAAAAGTGGTTCTCCTCAAGGAAGTGAATTTTACTCGTCTTATGTCATTTTTCACCCTGGTTCTATTGATATATGATTACAATGTTGCCAGTACGATGTAAAGTTTTAACTCGACCACTAACTCACTCCTAGTTAACTCCAAAATTAACTTTAAAACCATTCTGAAACATTTGCAACTTATTGTAAGGATGCTAGCCTCTTTTCTAAACACTCCTGGCTGTACAGGTTCATAATTATTCAAAATAGCAATATTCAAGAGCAAGTATATTTGTCCCATTATTAACCCAGGATTCATCTTTATTAGAAATAACAATTTTAGATCATCTTGAAAAGTGAGCTTTAGTAACTCAGTACTCTTTTGTTGAGAACTATATTGTGAAAAGATGTAATAAAACCAAACGTATAATATGATAAATATAAAATTATGCTTTTCTTTTCTTTTCAGGTGATTCTCCTGCCCACAAAGTATCTGTGTCATTTGAAAGTCGAAGAAAACAGGCAACTGCTATTGTGATGTTAGGTGTGATAGGAGCAGAGTTTGGGCACGAGATAGAACCCAACCGACGCAAGGTGGAGGAGATAAAGAAGGGCAAGAGGAATGTCCAAGAAGGCTTCAGTCTCACAAACTACAACCTCTCCAGACACACTAGTGAGTACAGCATCATGGAAGTACAAGGTCAAGTGTCCCTCACAGAATTGTCATTTTCATAGATACTCGGTGTGGGTCAATTGTTAGATCTTTAGCTCAGTTGTCAGTTCAGGAAATTGGCAAACAAATGAGTAGTTTATTGCTTAAACATATTTGGTGTTTTGCTGCATAAGTTAATGGTTTCCCCTGTGTAGTTCCCTGGGGAAGAATAGGTCCTTAGCTGTCTTGCTTGTCTTTAAAGCTGACTGATAAATCGCTGGTTATGTAAGATTTGCACATTATTTTTCGAGGGATATGCGTCACATCTACAGTTTGCAGCGGACCTCTGAGGTGTCATCAGAGCAGCATCCACGAACAAACGGGTGGTTTATTGATACGAACAATGAGGAAAGAAACTAACAAGATATCATTGATAATTAACCATAATAAGTACTGGGGACATATTCTAAGTGAGAACATCGTTTGGGTCTAATGGATAGAGCATCTACCTGGAGAGGAGGAGGTCGGTGGTTCGATCCCTGGCCACGTCATTCCAAAATACATTAAAATATGGTACTTCTTGTTACCCTGCCGGGGTCTAGGTATTATGAGATAAAACAAAGACTCTTTGGCAAGGAGTGTCCGAGAGGGGTATCAATGTTAAACAGTGGCATAGAATCTCAGTGGGCTAGCTCTATGAAACTGACATTAGTCCGGACACACTTGAATGCACACACACAGACAGACAGACAGATGACATTTCACCTCACCTCACTATTTTCACCTTGTATTGTTGGATTAGATGGGTATTGTTGGATTAACCTGAGTCAGCTTGTCTGAGACTTGTAAAAAGACCAGTGACGTTTCCTTGTGTACTACAAATTTTACTATCAGGAAGATAGCAACTCTGAAGCAGATCGTTACTAGTGACAATATTAATTTATTCCTAACCCTGCTTTCAAACTTCACCTTGCAGGCAAGGCTCTAACGTTCCTGTTGCTGACCCCTCCCAGTCCCCGCCTACCCTCCAATACCCCCATCCGCCGTGCGGCCATCGACCTGTTGGGTAGAGGCTTCACTGTTTGGGAGCCGTACCTGGACGTGTCCTCCGTGCTGCTGGGGCTGCTGGAGCTGTGTGTGGATGCAGACAGGCTACTGCCAAGGTGAGTCTCACACTCGTAACTATAGCTGTCCAGTGACTGCCAATCACACACTGGTGAATAATCATCAAAACGTGCATTTAGACCGTTAAAAAATGCTTAAGTGACAGGAACATCAGATGAGTGGCTTGTCTTGCAGAATTTTATCCTTATTATCACTTAATACTTTTGTGATTTTGCAACAAAAGAAGTAAAAGATTGTCAGCTTGGATATTGCTACCATTTTCTACACTATATGTGTATGTGGATCAGTTGGTTCTTTGACCAAAACAACTCCAAAAGAAATGAGCCAATTACAAGAATCCTTTGTATTCAGTGCAGGATTTCTAAGTTACAAATAGATATGGTATATACCCGTGAATGGAATTAAAAAGAGGCCACCCTGACTGTAGACTGGATCCAAGGGAATGAAATATGTTCAATACCCAAATAACACAATCAAATACCCAATGTAAATGTTAATATGTGAGTAAACGCTCAATGGCTCAAACAATTATCTGGAGCCCTGTGTATGAGTCACTGCTTACGCTTTCAACACTGGTTATCAACACATTCACTTACTTGTACAGATAATAGATGCTGTTTCCATTCATGTCTTTACAATCCCTGGCAGGCATGTTCTGCAATTTCTATAGCTGGTCTTGGTTGAGTGTTCAGCATGACCACAAGTCTGCTTGTCCAATGCCAGTGAAAATCTGTAAGGACTAGTAGCTTTCTTTCTAATTGTGATGATATTACATGAACAGATTTTTGCATGTTGTGTCTACCCATGAGAACTGATGCCAATTTCTGTTTTGTGAGTAAGGAGTTCAAATTGCTGTTAACTTGTGAAACCAAGTTGAGTGTGGATTTGTTTGTAGTACACTGTGACCTTGATTAAATGAAAAAAATAAATAAAACATGTTGATATTTCATTGTGTTTGGCTCTTTCTTACCGGCATAAAATGAATTGTTTTTGTTTTGACTTTATTGTTCAGGATAGTAATAATAATGCGTATGTTTGCAGCATGAGCTATGGGCTCCCTCTGACCCCAGCAGCAGATGCCTGCAGATCCGCCCGCCATGCTCTGTCCCTGATAGCAACAGCCCGACCCCCAGCACTCATCATCACCATGGCCAAGGAGGTGGCACGATACAACGCCCTGGCACAGAACACCCAGTCTCAACATGCACAGATCCTCAACTCTGTGCTGGTCAGAGCCAAGCAGGAGATCCTCCATGTTATTGAGCTGCTGGTCGAGAAAATGCCAAATGATGTGGCTGATCTCATTTGTGAGGTAAGTATATGCTTTCTTTTAATAGGATCTCAGACTTGTCAGTTCTTTCTCTCTTTTTCACCCTCCCCCGAATATTGTAAATATGGTCAATCTCTTTTTTGCAGTAGTTTTTGATGTTCTGATTTCATACTCACATATTTGTTTGAACAGCAGATGGAAAAGATAATGATTAATGATTAACAGCATTTTTTTCATTTTATTGCGTCTGTTGATATTATTTATGTTAACTATTGATATTTAAACTTGTCATCAGTATTTTGCCATTGGGTCATGGAACTGTTGTGAAGCATCAATATACCCCTAGTTATAGTTTCATGGGGAGAAGGTGTGTGGAGCGACAATGTCTGACAGCCTGAAAATTGTGTGTTCCAGGTAATGGATGTGACCATGCATTGTCTGGAGATAACCCAGCTCAAGGCCAAGGGGCTGCAGGAACTCTTCCCAGCAGTCTGCAGGTAGGGTGGGGGCAGGGAGGGTGGAACATGCAGGAAGGGGAAGGTAGGATGGGGCAAAGGTGGAGGGCATGCAAGATGGCGCACGGGGGAGGGGGAGGGACAAGCAGCATGAGGCAGGTAGGGTGGGACATTCAGGGAGAGGCAGGTAGGGTGGGGGCAGGGAGGGTGGAACATGCAAGAAGGGGAAGGTAGGATGGGGCAAAGGTGGAGGGCATGCAAGATGGCGCACGGGGGAGGGGGAGGGACAAGCAGCATGAGGCAGGTAGGGTGGGACATTCAGGGAGAGGCAGGTAGGGTGGGACATTCAGGGAGAGGCAGGTAGGGTGGGGGCAGGGAGGGTGGAACATGCAGGAAGGGGAAGGTAGGATGGGGCAAGGATGGAGGGCATGCAAGATGGCGCAAGGGGGGAGGGACAAGCAGCATGAGGCAGGTAGGGTGGGACAAGCAGGGAGAGGCAGTCAGGGTGGGACATTCAGGGAGAGGCAGTCAGGGTGGGACATTCAGGGAGAGGCAGGTAGGATGGGGCAAGGAGGGAGGGGCAGGTAGGGTGGGACAAGAAGCATGGGGCAGGTTGGGTGGGGCACACAGGAAGGGCCAGGTAGGGAGGGTCATGTTGTGCAAACAGTCAGGGACATCTTCAATTAGTGGGGATCCTGGTGTCCTTGAGAGTTGCTGCTATAATACTTGAATCTAGGAACATCAAAAATCTTTAAACTTTGTCATTAGGACTATGACAAGTATCCCTTAATTTGGACCATTGGTTTGTGTTGTTAAATATAACCACAAACTGTGGTCAAGTTAAAAAGAAAAAGACAGCCTTTGTTTAGAATGAACACTGTTAATAGTGAATGAAGTTGATCATTGATTTAACTATTTAGGGTGATCAGGCTCGTTGACTTGGTTGATCGCATGTCATGGTACCTTGACGGCCTGTGACGTTGCTAATAATATGCATCGCTGATTTGTCAGGTCAAGACTCGATTATTTACAGACTACAGTGACATAGGTGAATACTGCTGACTGCAGTGTTAAACAGCGTTCACTCATTCAATTATTATTTTGATATATATAGGTTCAGTATGGTATCGTACTGTGGACAAACCAAGCGGATCTGGGTGGGGGCCAAGAACGGTGGCCTGGCTCTGTACGAGATGAAGCAACATGCCAAGTGTCAGGTAGAGGAACATTATTTACTTACAAAAAGCTTAATGTTATTGAATGATACGTTCGTAAAATAAAATACTAAAGAGGGGCAGTGATGCCCATTTTGTCTCATGCTAGAAATTAGTGCCATGTTGAAACTGAGACACTGTCTTTTGTGTAATTAAATTAATCATTAATTGATGGGTACAGTGGTAGAAGTTAACAAAGTGACTTATGAAGACTTTTGTGAAACTTTAAGGACTGCGAAGACATTGCACAAGTAGGAATATTGCCAAAATCAAAACAATATTTAATTCAGGGGTAGAAACTAACATATTTAGTCCACTAGTCCTTATAATGATATATAGCAAAACCTTTAAAAATGGCAAATTTCAACTAGTCCTTATGATACCTTAGCTATGGGGCAGTTTGGCAAGGACTACAGGACTAGTTTCCAACGCTGATTTACGCTTGGAACAGTTTTATAGTTTTACAAAACTGGTGACTCTCTAATTCTACACTGTTAAGGATGATTGTATGCAGTACTGACACCATGTTTGCAAGCATGTTTGTATGTGACAAAGCAATGTATTGTTGTACACTGTTGTTGTTTCCAGCTTATTCCAGGCCACCATGGTCCAATCATTGCCGTGTCTGTCAACCCAGACGGCAAGTTCCTGGCCACGTTCTCCCATGTTGACAGTAAACTCAAGTTCTGGCAGGTAGGAACTGTCACCCTCACAGACTTCTCAATAAAGAATGTTGGCATTTGTGATTGAAGACGTTATAAAATGACTACATCATGAATTAACCCTTGCTACCAACATTAAAAGTTTTTTTTGATTCCCAAATTTGCCTGATGTATATATTATAAACCTTTGTCAGACTGACATCAGTGGAGGATCAGTGCACACATACATAGTAGGTCACTAAATCCAGCCAGATGTCAATAAATCCATCTCCACTTCTTCAGTGGGGATTCCAGGTTAGAATAGGTCCCCAGCAAGCTATGCTGGTCTTAGAGGCGACCAAATGGATCGGGTAGTCAGGGTTTGTGACCTTGATTATTGCAAGGCTTAGTACCCTGACGACGTGGATCGTTGCTCATAGTATCGATCACTGGATTGTCTAATCCAGGGTTGATTATTTATAGGCTGCCGTCATAGAGCTGGAAGATTGTTGAGTGCAGCGTTAAACATCAGACATGCACACACACGCACGCACACCTACCTTGTTTTTGAAGAGCAAGTTTGTTTAGTTTCCTTGCTGCTATGTTTCAGACTGCTTCGTCTTCTCTGTTTGGTATTGGATCTCAGCAGACCAAGTGTATAAGGCAGTACACTACTGCGCCGTGTCAAGTCACCCCAGTCACCAACATCCTCAAACTCGTCCGACTTGTATGGATTGACAACAGAACCGTTGTCTTGCTCACTGTTGATGGAACAGAGACAAAATATTCTGTATAGGATGGTGAATTGGTTCATGACACATATCTGGGCATTATGTGCTTGAAGAGCGAAGGGCTATGGAATCAGTATCAAAACATTGTTGGTTGAAATATCTTCAGCACTTTAATATCCAAAAAGCTTCAAGCAATTCTTCATATGCTGGTGTAGTACAGTGTGTTCTGATGTAGTTGAGACTTCTAGGGGTGTAACGATTGATCAACTAGCAACAGCGGGATTGTTTATGGCCCAAAGGCAATACATAGATGACAAGCTAAGAAACCAATTGCTAATATCAGTACCGTACTACACTGTCAGTAGACCTAATTGAATTAATAAGATACATTTCCATTCTTTCTTTTTTTTTGACAGTCTCCTTACTTGAAGAGACATGGATATCCATTCATAAAGTATACTTAATTTTTTTACAGACAATATTGGGATGTAATTCATAAAGCGATATCCTGTGAACTAAGACAAAGTGAGCATGTAAGACTTTGTCATCATGTCAAAGAATGCAAGGAAATCTACTTTGTGGGATATACTTATGAAACTATCACAATGTCATTACAATAGTTGGTCATATATTGCAGTAACAAGGTTAAACATTAACGCAAGTCTGCTAGTCCAAGGTTAGTAGAATTCAGGAAGGACTAGCATGACTAATGACATTCCCTTGTGGACTACCACTTTTGCCATTTGGTAAATGGTAACTCTGTAACCAATTGGTTGTTTTTTTCTACCCGGAAGTGAAAATTGATATTTCTATCCAAGCAATAGTATTTGATGTAGTAGAGATGTTCTCGATTGTCACCCCAAGAGACTTCCTATGCATTGTCGTGCAGCTTGGTTGCATGTAGTGAAGCATTCAGCGCTATCCAGGCTGTTACATAATTGTATACACACTCAGTGTTGTTGTGGTCAAACCATTGCTGCCTGCTACTTGATTTATCACTGATGGAAGGTCTATATTTAAAGGCAAGAAAAGTGAGGATCAGACATTTCAGTAAAGTGTGTGATCCTGGTTACACAGTTATTGTTACTCCTGTACTAAACATGTTAGGATGCTAGGAAGGCTGTAATCATACACTTGTAGCAGATACCATGGTGTGCAGAGTTGTGTCCCTTGGGCATGCCGGAAGCCTACAGTCATGGGTTTGAATCCCAGATTCAACATGATTATTTTTCTTGGCTTATCAGCACAATTCTCATACTTGTGGGGTTCACCAAAGTGGTTATATCCTACGATCTGCATCACTTTGGGCTTTCCTCCCACATTTAAATATCATGACAGGTTATAACTGATTAACTGTTCAAAGCAGCATCAAACACAACTCTCTCACTCACTCACTCACTCACTCACCAATCACACTCACTCAACGTACTTTAATACACTGTATTCCAACACTGACCACAAATTAAGTATTATTAAGTAAACTTAAAGTTTTTAGCTTATCCTGCATTACTCCTTAATACATTTACTGCTGCTTTTTGACAGAAAGACGAACTGTGTGAGACCACAAAGGGTACAAATCATGAACCAAAGAGAATATAGTTAGTAAACGATGAATGTAGAAACATGCAGTACAGCAACACAATAAGCTTTGTTTCCACAAGGTAAACAATAGTATGTCTGCCCGTGGAGGTTACCAAGCAGTAATGTGCTTTGATGTGACATCATATCTTCCGGGTCACGTGCCGACTGTGCGAGGGTGCGGCCTCTACTGGTTGGAACAACGTTTCTTTAGCAGCTGGATCTCACACAGTTCATCCCTCTGTCAGAAAACAGTATACAAATGTAAACAATACTTAGATTTTATTCAATTCTAACATGCCTGTGTTATGACGAATTTAATCATTATATGCTAGTCATTATCCAATCCTCAGTATTCATAACCGTTCAAAATATTTGTCTACATCATCACAAAACACATCAGTTTTATTGGTTAATAAACCTGAGAAAATCTCTGCTTACCATCTCATTTCAATGAAATGAATAGATGCAAGCACAGCAGTTACAGGAGAGTGAGACCTTGAATTACTTTGCTGTGTGTAGGAGCTCTCAGAATCCTCTTGTTAGGGGTAAAGGTCAAACCTTGGTACAAAACAGGCTGCTGTTCTGGTGTCTGTAGGTTTGTCAGTAATTCAGCATTTTAGTAACAGTCCATTGTTGATAAAAACTGTTGTGACTACACGACAGGTGATCTTTGATGGAACAATTCCATTTATGTTTGAGTCATTCCATAGTGTACATGGGAAGTATCTAGTCATGTATATAGCACTACACAAACCAGGAGACTTGGAGAGAGGAAGACACCAGCTGGACTGGTGCTGAACATCATGGGGAGCGGGTGCTTGTACCATCCCAGGGATTCACCCAGGTCATACTATATGGGAGTCATGTGAACTCTGAATATGGGGGGTCCCAGGCATGATAAGGGAGTCCAAAGTACTACTGTTCCATAAACAAATGAAATTTGAAGTATTTAGGAAGCCTTAATGTATAGATGGGGCTTAACATAAATTGTATAAAAGAAAATCCGACATGGACAGTAGAAGTTAATGTGCATGCTACTTTGCATAGCTATTGATATCTCATATCCCATGAGATTTGTAGTGCAAATTGTTGGCTCTCAATTTTTTTCGCATATTGGGTTAATATTTTGGGTTAATATTAAAAGACTGTTTTATTTTATTACAAGAACGTGATTAATGGGAAATGCCATGAGATACACTTCAGTTGATCTACTGCCAGATAGATTATATGAAAAGATTTTTGTTCATTAACTTTTGATTTTAGAGACTTAAGTCATTATCAAATATTAGCAGAAATATTTAAAAGCGTCTAAAATTGTATTCCAGCAGGCAGTTCTGATGCTTTGAACAATGTTTTGTATATTTGGCAACAACTTCACAAAGGCTAAGGAGGGGGGGGGTGGCTCCATGATGTTCAGTACGAGTCTAGCGTACTGTGTGAGATGGGTATAACATCTAGCTTACTGTGTATATACCATCATCACCTGGGTGGATGCTCCCCTGCCTCAAATTAAGTTGTCAATTGTTTATAGATCTTGATTTGATCAAATGTAAATAAGAATAAGAATCAGTTGGCTGAACGAACAAAACATAATGACCTCAACCAAGCAACTTTGGTGTTCATCCTGCAAAGTGTTGTAGAATTGAGAATGTCTGCTGGTATGATTTTGTGTTCACTGTGAATTGCCCAGAAGTGAATCAGAGTAGCGCCTCAACATCCGCTAAGCGTTGCATTGTCTTCTTGTTGCATGATGTCATTGCACTATATGATGTCATCAGTGGAATGTCGCTGCACGAAAAAATGTTAATTTGCACAATTATATTAATTTGTTGAAAAAAATTCACAATATATTTCTTTTGGATGAAATTTTTAGTGATATATTTAAAAAAAAATTATACCTTATCCAAAACTGTCAAACACATTATGTGTTTACTCAGTATATGTCTATTGTAGAGTGTAAAATTGGTGCAATAGCTTACAAAATTCTGCAATAATATGCACACTTACCTCCTCCTTTCTTTATTTGGACAGATTAAATAACAAGCATTTAAAAGTTAAATACTCTCAATACACACCAGCAGACATCTTTAACGGTTTGAGAATCTTGAGGTACGTGTGTTTGAGAGAGGGGAGACTACTCAAGTGATGGTGTTTGGGAGCAACTACTTACTACTGATACAACATGCTTATGGTGAAGCCACAAGTTCTCGCATTACTGGTATTGCTTGTATTATAAATCTTTTTAATTATCATATATTTTGTGTGTATCTTCATGTTGTTGTCTTGTGTGTTGTCTATGAACATTCCTTATGTACTGTGAGAGTCAATTCCAATTTTTAGAGGACCATTTTGAAAGAAACACTTTCTTCTATGAAGTGTCTTCTGGAGAAATCATTCAATAATTGTCCATTAAGACATACCCTCAGCTTTCTTTACTTACCAATCTATCTTTTATGATTGAGTAACTTTAGCACTGTTGTGTGACATTAAGGTTCAAACTACCCATGATAGTCTGGTTTCAGATGACATTATTACTGCCATGTGTGAAACTCAGAAAGTGTCTCTGTGAGATTGGGCAACTGTTCATATTGATCTACTTTGTACAATTTGATTCAGCAGACAACCAAAGCAGTGTTTGAACAACTTGAATCCAACTTTGAAAGAATGACAATTTGCTCCAACCAAGTCCCACTTTAATACTAAACTGCTGGGCCAAAGAAAGTGTCCACCTGTGTTTGATGATGGCCGAAGATGAAACAAGGAAGAAATGGTTATTCGATGGTGAAATATTTGATAGGAGTATCATAGGCGATATTACATGCATCATATCAATGAGTATCTTACAACAAGTCAGCCCTTAAAGGCATTAAACATTTTGATACCGTTTGTAATTTTTAGAAAAAAATCAAAGTTTCAAGTATATACTTTCTTTTGCCTGGCAGTTTAGTAATATTTAAACTTGGATCTCATCAAAAGAGATGTTTTGAAAAAAAAAAAAATTCTTTTAAATTTAATCTTTCTTCTTCAACGTTGTGTTGTGTTCTATATTTGTTTGATGGATTAATATATAGCTTAGCCAGATAGCTTCACCTGTTCCAACGCTGTGTGTATGTTGTGTCTATTGTCGGTACTTAACTTGTATGTTCAAGTGTATTGAAGGTTATATGAGTACACCTGTATAGAAATTGTGAGGATCATCCTCCACTTGGCTGTGAAATGTGTAAATATGTATATATGACATGAAGAGAATGTTCCATATTAACATGACTAGGAATGTGTAGTTTGGTGATTATTTAGTTTTATGGACTTGATGAAATAGATACATGTATTACTGTTTCAGAGAGATGATTTCTTATCTTCTCAGTCATGTCATGTACAGCTACAAATTTCCATATGTCACTGTCATTTTGTAAAGATCTTGATCTTTTAAATGCATATAGACATTAAATGCCATTACATATTTAGAGAAATTGAAGATTGATATTCCGCATAATATCACTGTCAGTAAGTACACTGACTAGCATAGAGAGTAATGGTTCCACAATGTGTTGATGCTGTGTTGATGTTGATACAAGGCGGTCTGTGTGAGGATGTTTCGTTTGGGTAGTATTGTTTATGCTTAAACTATTGTTAAAGTATGAATATCAGTTATTAAGGTAAAACAGTCAACAAAAGAAACATTTAAACTTGACAACATGAAAAGATGAAATAAAAAACATGTTGGTTGAATAACTTTTTTGTTGTAAGTCATTAAGTGAATAATCCAGTTCCACACAGACAGTAGAAACAGGAAAGAAACTAAGGATATCTTGAAACATGACCTATCTACTGTGACATATGAAATAGTCCATCCTCTGGTATTATTATTCTGATACAGACAGTAATCAGTATTGTTGAAACACACCAGAAACAAGTGTATACAATCTCCAGTAGAGTTGTCCCTTGAGACAACACACTTCAAGGATCTTCAAGCATCAGGATCTGGTTGTAAATATAGATATTCAAAAGTAATGTACAAAGGATTTTGGGATAGTTACTCCTGCGTATTCCATATCACAAAACAAATTGCAACAGTCTGACTGCTAGTTAAACTGGTTGTTAGCAACACCTTCTTGTTAGGCCACTTGGAACATGGAGGTCTCATGCAAAAACAGCTCAAATTAAGTATTACCACGCATATAGTATTGCTGCTTACACATTGCAATAAGTGTCAACACGTGAGCTTGGTATATTGACTGATGACTAACAACTTACTGCGTTAGAATATCAGGGGGTCCTTGATTTTCTGCTATAGTATTTAAATCTATGGTCCCTTAAATTTTATTTATGACATTTGGATTAGGACAAGGACTCTGTGACTTCTGAGCAATGTTTCTATGGAGAAACTCACATGAATATCTTTTAATTAACACTTAATGACAAAAGTTCAAAACAATAAGGGCGAGATTCAATCTGGGTATTTATCATCCAAAATCATTCTTCCAATTTTCTCAGTCTGTAAACAGTAAATAAACAGTGTCTTGAGTGTAAAAAGTACAGCTAACCAGCAGCAGAGATAAGAGATGTCATTTTATTGGGACAAGGTAGCAGACGTCACAATGGTTGGCAAAGCATTGTGATGCAATTTCATTTATGTCACCCATGCTTACTCCTGTGGAAGCCAGTTTGGGATGATAAATGTATGTTGTATAACATTAATATTGATTCATGTATACTTCACAGGGCAGAGAATATGACCTGATTCATGGTTTGATGTGTTTTATGTATATCTTGTATGCTATGTATTTGGTGTGATTGTATGACCCTGATGTATATATACCTGTATTGGGTGAGTGCTATGAGACAGAGGAGTGCAGTATGATTGTCACAGCGTGAGAAGGCCTAACACTGCCAAGTCCACCAGGTGGAAGAAGCATTGTCCCAAACTGAAGCCAGATCCAAGTTCTGTTTTGGAACTAAGCAGTTGATGTTCAAGGAGAGGCTGTTTCGTTTGTAAATATTTTGTTCCAGAAAATACTTTAAAAGTAATTTTGCCTCAAGTTTGAAGACTAGTTGGCTAAGTGATGGACAATATTGGTAACAGGACTCTTGAGATTTGTAAATGTAAATTAACGATATAGAAGGTCTCTTTTTCTCTAGCATTAAGTTTGTTTGCTAGGATATTAGCTGTATCAGGTACATCAGTAACATCTGGATCTGGCTTTCATAAACATTTTGTGAATACCAAACATACATGTGTAACCACAGCAACAATATATTTAGTTTCATAGATTTTGATATGTGGATTATTCCCATGTTGCAACACCTTTAGTATTTAATGTGATACGTGAACAGGCAATGTGAAGGATTTTTACACTGTTAACATATCAGTGACCTTAACAAGGTGTAGATTGTTGCTCATACAGTCAGCCACTGGTTTGCTTCGCCAGATCTCTATTCTGGTATACTGCTGACTGTGGCATAATCGTCACAATATGGCTGAAATACTGCCGATGTGACGTTACATATTAACTCACTCACTGTGGCATAAAACAAGATTCACTCACTCCCCATATTAGCTTTGTTCAGCGTCCCATCATTGTGTTGCTACAAACAGCCAGTCTAGTATTAGAACCCTGTTTCCAATATTCTAAACACTCACTGTTATCCTAAAGAACATCATGAATAGTTTGCATGTATGTAAAAGAATTACTGGTTGTAACAGTTTCTGATATCAATATCATATTTAAAAAGACTTTTTTTGAAAGAAATATTAACACATTATTTTGGTAACATGGACGACAGTGTGCAAAATACACACTAGTGATGATGTTGTTGCCAATATGTTGGTTTGATGTCAGTATAGCTGTCCTCTTGAGAATTAATAGAATTTTAAGACCATATAAACCATTATTATAAGTAACTAGCCATTCCCTAAAAAACATTTCGGCTGCTCTGAGGATATCAGACTCTCCAGGGAGTCAAGATGTATAAACATACAAATCATCTGCATAACAATGGAATGATAAAAAATTTGTCGGCTGACTCTTTTCTGTTTTATGTCTGAATCTGTTCCACTGAAATATTTTGGCATTATCCCTGGCACCATCTTGCTGTGTCTGCGTGTCAGACTAGAGCCAGTATGGTGCATGGCTTCCCAACAATACGATCATGCACTCTCTTGTACAGTGCATCAATAAACGTCACCGTGTGAGCATGGGGAATCCTCTTTTATATGATCTTAACAGGTCAAGGTTGTAATATTTTGTAACTGTTTGATTTCCTGAACGTTAGTGGAACAGATTAGGTTTTAGTGACCTATATATACCAGAGAAATACTAGTGAAAATAAGTTAAGAACACCTTGTTCTTTCAAATTACTGGAGTTGACCTGTCATGCCATGACATAACTATTGTAGTATGAAGTTCTTTAAGTTCTTTTGAGTAGTATACCTGTAGACTGTGTGATAAGAAAACTCTTATTTCGTTTGTGTAGAGTCAATGTTTCAGCTGAATGTCCAGTTAGGTCAAACTTATTTATTGTTCACTTTACAGATTTTATAAAAAAAAGTAGCTAAAAGCAGGAGGGAAATGCATTTAAGTCCCTTCTGAAAATAAGTAATAAAGATGGTCTAGGTGTTAGTATTGTATGTTTGATGGGTCAGAAATGTCCAGGAGTTCAGCGATGTCCTGCAGGATTATTTTAGGATTCAGAGAAGAGGATGTTTGTTCTCCATTGTTGACAAAAACTGGCTTTGCGAGATGTGCATGGGTGTCGGTGGTGTGTGATATAGAATGGGAAACAAATATTAATACATTCTTTCCTTTGGTTTAGTCATGTATGCTGGCATTTCATTGAGTAATAAAGACATTTTGTAACATGTTGTGTCTTCTCTATCCAATGTTCTGCATCAATAATCAAATTAGTTCCATTTGTGAACCTGATACATTCTCTTTCAGTGGGGGATCCAGGGGCAATCCTACGATTGAAAACAACATTTGAAAGTCACAGAAGGACCCCAATATTGAGAACCCAAAAATAATACCTTTGTACATGTATCATAAAAATACAACTTCCATCAGTATCCCCCACCATCCTGCAGAATTAATTCTTTAACAAACCAAATCGGTCAGTGTAACTGACCATCACGAGACACCTACCCACAGTTATCAGGGTTTCTTGTTATCATACTATACACGATAGGGCTGGGACAAGTCCATTTTTACTACCCGGGTACCCACCCCAATACTACCCGACCATACCTGGGTACCCACTGAGAAAGGTACAAAATGTTGGTTGGAATATATTTTACCATAGCCCTAGCAAAACGTATTTAGATACATGTATTAAACAATCTGATCTTGCATACACTGAAGTTGACGTAAGATATCTTTACTCAACCATATGAAAAGTCAGAAAAAATGGGTGCATAGTCAGAAATCATTAGCAACCTGTAGTGTAACCACTGAGCTGTACTGTATAGAGTATTTGTCATTAAACAATATATCACGTGACTAACCACGGACCCATGCTTGCCGTAAAAGGCGACTATGCTTTTCATAAGAGGTGACTAACAGGATCAGATGGTCAGGCTTGCTGACTTGCTTGATGCATGTCATCGATCCCAATTGAGTGGATCGATGTTCATGATGAAAATCACTGGATTGTCTGGTCCAGACTCGATTATTTACAGACCGCCGTCATATAGCTGGAATATCGCTGAGTGCGGCGTAAAACAACAAACCTACCAACCAACTAACCACGGGTCCGAGTAGTCCTGTGGGTACCCAGGTCCTACTCAGTACCAACCCGACCCGGGTACCAGAGTTACCTGTCCCCCAGCCCTAGTACACAACATGTTTTTTTTGTGTTTTCACACAAAAAATATGAAAATTCATAAATACAATTACCCCGGTATGAACCTTAACAGTTAACAAAAAAACAAATTTAAAGATACATGTACATCTTCTAAGGTGTACTAAGGCCAAATTACTTAAACTGTTACAAACAAAATATAACACCTTAGTTCCATCAATCTCTATACACTTGAGCTAATGGTGAGTGGATTGTAACATGTAGGAGGGGAGAACAATATTCCTGGGTCTGGCAGATAAAAACTTACCTGCAGCTGAATGTCATTCCTGGTAATGGTATATTTTGTTTTAAAGAATTCACATGTTGGAGATAATGAACTGACTGTTAATCCTGTCAATCCTCTCAGTAAGCAAAATCACAGTGTAGAAAATAGAACCACAAGGCAGTGTTGCTAACCTGCTTTTTCATGAAAATTTAAGGTCTTGTAAAAGGAGTAAACAAGAACATGTAGAAATATGTAAGAAAGTTTGACACAGACCACAAACTATTTCAGAAGTGCAGAAATGGCCCACTGACATTTTCTATGGGCATATCAATACAAGAGGAATTCATAATTCTAGATAAATGGATTTTGAATTAACAAACACATGACAAATATGAAGCAATTGCACTTTAGAAAATACATATTAACACATAGCATAAGTAATTCCTGCATTTTATAAACTATTTTATATAAACTACTCAAAAGAACACCTGATTTTTTCATACAACTAAATTAATCTGTGATGGCATTTTGAGTAGTATACAATTCTAAAACCAATTGCAGCCGTTGGTAATTTAAAAACATTATTGGAGTTGATTTCATTAATAAACTAATAAACAGATGTTTTGGTATTACAGCTTAAAAATGGTTCACAAACATTCATGATTATTTAGTTTCTCATTCTGGCCACCCACTGTGGACATCGTCTGGGTCATGTGTGCAGAGTTAGTTCTTTTGTTAGTTATTGTCGTAATAGGTGAGGTGATACAGAATTTAACATCACATTCAAGATTATTGCCAGTATTATAGTGCTAGCCCACTGAGATACCATGCCACAGTTTAACATGGATACCCTACTCGGACACAGTGTACTGGCTCCAAGCTGACCAGTCTTTGTTTTATCCCCTTAATGCTGAGCGCCAGGCAAGGTAACAACAAGTAGCATCTCTTAACATCTTTTGGGATGCCGCTCATTATATAGAGTATCTGAACATTCTTTAATCAACCGAAAGCAATATGGCCAATGATTTCTGAGGTGAATTGATTGCAAAAGTTGTTCTTAAATGTGCTGCTGCTGCAGGGGAAGTGTTCTGTAAAAATGATATTAAAGGGCAAGTTCACACGGAAATGAACCATGTTTTCTTGTACTTTTTCCACATTAAAAGTGTTAACATAGAAGTGTCATAGACAAAAATATAAAAACATCATATTTAATTAACATATTTTTTGCACTAAAACGATTCATATTTTTCACATTTACCAAGTGTTCTATTTCCATAACAAAACCACCATGGCTTATGCCCCTTGCAATATGACGTCATTGGTGCCAATTGATAAACATTATGACGTCATCATGCTTTGTTAGAGCCGCTTCACGTGGTGTAGGTACAGTTTTGTGATTCTAGCATCTCAGATGCTAGCCAGAATTGTGTTATGCTGAGACACCACTGCGCCGGAGTGTGTCATAGACCATGTTGTTTTACCGCAAACTGGTCCTTGATATCTTTTGCGTTGAGAATAGACAGGGACCCAGTTGAATTGGCACCAATTACGTCATAATCTAAGGGGGATAACTCAGGCCTATTTCGCTCGTAAAACGAAGGCCTCATAACGGCATATCACTTTCACACTATTGTGAGCTTCCTACTTTCACTGTGAAAAAAAATGAGTGTAAATTTTCAAACACAGATACTAACTAATTCTAAAATTGCGTTTTGTTTAGAAAAAGAAAGAAAGTGATTTTTGCGTGTACACTTCCCCTTTAATATGTTTTTAGTTTTTAGTTGATGGACAGACAATGAAGACCCATAATGTGGCTTCTAGTTGTTTGTTGATTAACACCACACTCAGCAATATTCCAGCGATCTGTAAATAATCAAATCTGGAACAGACAATCCAGTGATTGTCATCATGAGCATTGATCCATGCAATTTGGATACGATGACTGTGGGCCTGACCACCCCATCCCATTAGTCGCCTCTTATGACAAATATAGTCGCCTTTTATGGCAAACATGGGATGATGAAGACCTATTCTAACCCAGACCTTTAACGCTTCAAGACCCCCTGAATCAGCTATGAAAATAATTCTTTATAACATCAACAACACATAGTTATTTCAATAATTTATTGACTCAGATTTCAAATTTACAAACAATGTTCGAACGGTTTCCACAGAAACAAACTCAAACAAAAAGATTCTAAGAAGGGTAAAGTACAATGAAATCATAAACAGACACACAATTGAAAGATGATACATTAGGGAAAAGATAAACTGTTGTCAACAGATCTAATAATGTTAGGGTCAATATTGGGTGCTCACTCCCTGAAGCCATGTTTCTTGTTAAATGTATCTTCTGGGAGGATGAAAATTCATCTTTCTCTTTAGATTGCCTATGTCCTATGAGTTGACATGAAGCCATTGTCCCTGTATGTGATAAGTAATGGCGATCTCCAGCTGAGAAATGAGGATGAAACTAGAAAAGATACCTCAAAATCATTCAGTTTTTTTATGTCTAACACTATAACCAGGTACATAATTAACGTTATCTGGTACACATCTAGCTTTGCTACAAGTCCTGTCTAGATATGACATACATATCAGCTGAACATAAATCAGAAATACTTTCATCAGAAATAAGACATTTTTGATATTGTCCCGCTTCCTATAGTAACAGTGTAGGTTAATATCAACATATACACAAAATTATGCAGAAACAAGAATCTAGATTTTAGCTTAGAGCATGAGGTATTTTAAAATGAATACCTCATTAAAAAGTCTGTGCTTACAATGTCATGACTGCACTGGATGCATCAATAAACAATAGGATACGTATGTACCAGATTTCTAAATAGCAAATGGACAATACTTAAGCATCCAGACAATGTTTAAAATGAAATGTAGTTGTACCATATTTGAAATTTGTCTGAAATCGGGCTTACACAAACTTTTTAAAGTTATCTTTTTTGATTTATCAATCTACTGAACAGACGCCCATCTCAGGAGCCATGGTGGATGGTATACTACTTCCTTCAAAACAACTTATCATCATGCACGTGTAGTTGTTACAGTACACATTGACAGTATCTCCCATTACCTTGAAACAAAGAATAATCAACTGTAAAATCAACAGGATCTCTTGTTCATCCAATATGGACAAAATCCACATAAAAAGCATATTTGGTGATAACAATTTTATTGAATTATTTATCAAAATATGATAAGTGTTGACAGAGCTGAGTTCTAACAGCGATATGATATATATACGACAAGAATAACCCTGTACACAAATTTGACACATATTTGTACATATTTCTACAGGCACAATGCCTCTCCAAGAGCATCCAGCTTACCACTGGGGCACAATATTTACATTTCAGTTTAGACAGCATAGCAGCATGCAAGTGTTTCAGCGCCACAAATAGATCATGTGACACTAAGCAACACGTCATCTACACATTTGTACTGTCAGTTTACATTGTAATACATTCAACAGCACAATTTTGACACAGATGTTCTAACATAGAGTATGATATATTGTCTCACTTCAAAGAAACCACTAATATGTTCATATATATATACTGATGTTTTGAAAAAAGATTGGCCAGTTGATATTAGGACTTACAATAATAACATAGCTGTTTGTTTCTTGCAGTATGTGGACAAAAAACAATACTCCAGTGTGCCTGGGAGAGGAGATCAGAATGTGAAACTTCAAGTGATCATTCTTGAATAGTTCAAAACAGGGTGGGAAGAGGCTAAAATTCACAAATGTAACAATAACCATTAAGTATGCATAGCGACCGTATTAAAACTGCAATATCAAGTAATAAGACTTTGATGTCCTTATCAATAATTATAAAACAAAATGTAAAATATGTTGTTAGTACAAGGATTGATAGTATTTCGCACCTGTATTGATGTTTGATGGAAGGAAATATCTAAGCAGTAACATGCCCTTAATTCCAGGCCAAGTCTATTCAAATGTTCTGCTCACTTGAAAGCCATACTGGTTCAGCAAAATAGTAGGATTTGAGTTGTTGAACCTCCATCACCTAACAAGCATAACACAGAGGAAGAGATGGGGCTGCAACTGATCACCAGCTTCATGGGTTGAAGTTCCCTGGCAGTTAATAATTACTCAAACAATCCTCCAGCTTCCATTATGTTTCCCTTAAAACAAACAGCCTTCAATAATATTATAAATTACACTTTTCTGACAAATATCATGTTAAATTATGGTTAACAGCCATGAACAAATCGGTGAAATAATCCTGATTCCTTTAAGTTTGATTTTACCTCTATATTCCATATCATAGTACTGCCAAGCAATGGCTGACCGATAAGACTTGTCAAGTATCAAGTAATAACACGACACTGTCCTTGTTAGATGAAGGAATCAATACAAAGCCACACATGGAAGCATTTGACACAAGTATCAAGATGATGTCAGTGTATACACATATCAGGGAGTGCAATCAGGACACAAATATAGACTCATATTTCGTTTCATATTTATCAGAATCATAACATAAGACCTACACTAATGTAAATATGACATCAAGATTAATATCATACAGTAACAGGCATATAACAGCATGGGAATTAGCTTTTACTTAATAATATTAAGTGGGAGCCTGTCATTTGTTCTTGATATTAAACTTTCCAGAAGTTAGTAGAAACTTATGAAAATACAAATGCATAAAAGAGAAAGAGTTGATGAAACGAAGCATACCTCATAATCATATAGATTGATTACTTCTGTATAACTCCATTGGTACACAACTGAGGATATGGTACACATCAACTAGTAGTTATGTCAAATGCCACTCAAACACACATTATCACTGGCATCACTGGTCTCAGGAGGAAATATGAGCACAAGTCATTCACAGATCACATATATTTTCTCGCATAGACATACACCTGTGTTTTTACAGATGCCTCTATGACAAAAAACACTTAAGATCACAGTCATTAAAGGCCAAATTTATTTTCTTTCATCTACATTGTCAGTGACTAGAAACAGATAACCACTAAGGTGATGATCGTCGTGCAGGGATTAACATATGTCATATCCAGTGTTTTACAGTGTGTCTACTTTAAGATGTTTTCATATGCCTTTTGGGATTTAATTGCACCAACAACAATATTCTTGATCTGTCTCTGAACTTTGTGAATGTCATTTTATTACCAGCTACATGTCTAGCAGTTGTAATTTGGTACGTTTTCACCCTTCCATTTCATAAAGAAACCCTTTTGACTGTCGGCATCCTCAGGTTAAAGTTAATCACACTAATCGTTCACCATTTGTCATGTGTTAAATTGTTCAAAAGTAAATTTATCACCTGGTACGTATAAAAAATACCACAAGATACTTAGGTAAAAACATGATTTCAAAACATGCCTTCAGGCACCTGCAATTTTCACCATGCCATAACGATTGTGAGTGAGTGAGTTGGGTTTTACGCCGCTTTTTAGCAATATTCCAGCAATATCACGACAGGGGACACCAGAAATGGGCTCCATTACGATTGTAGATGTGGCACTCTGATGCAAAGAACATAGAACCCCGCTAGGCTCAGATGTCCTCCATATCTGTGATCTTTGTTGTATCTATGCTTGTACCCAATGACCTCTTGCACAGGATCAATAAATATCACTATCAAGATCCAGGAAATACTGAGTGTAACGGAGGACCTGATTTGACCAAGCAGGCAGTCCCAGCATGTGGATTCAAGTCATTCATTGCCTGTTTACTCAAATTTTATGATGTATTTGAATGCTGCAGTGAACAATGACATTGACCATAGACAGACACTAAATCAATTTCACACTGATTATTAATTATACCTAGACTACAATAGGCACAGACTGAAGCAGAATACGTTTTGTTCAATGGATGAATATTCTCTGAAGGGTTCGTAGTGTGATGACATCAGTGATAGTGTGTATTTAGTATAGCTCTCGCAGATGAAAAGACAACGTTGCTGCATGCTAGTTGCAGCAACAGTGACAGTTTAGGAAGCCCACATCTCAAGTTCTCTCATATCATCATCATCGTCAGCCTTGGCTGCAACAGGTCTAGGCCCTAAAACATAGGACAAGGATGTAAATGATTCCGGGTATATATTGCTGTCATCATTTATAATGTGTAATATTTTTCAATATGATTTACATATGGTATGTTGAATTAAATACTGCATACCTGAAAACAATTTAACATCATCATGATCATTGATAAGCCAAGTATGTAATTACCATATATATATATAGTAATAATAAATAAGTGGAGTAAGATTGAACACAGATTTAATCTTTAAGTTTTAAAACTGTTCAATCTTACTCCACTTATTAACTATTACTATATTGTGCCTGAGAGTTAGAACTTTATTGTTCTTTATATATAAATATATTTATATTGCAACAAATCAGTCATTCCCAACACAAACTAAACCTCTAACATTTAGTGCTATGTTTGCTATAATGTTGAAGAACAGACTGTATATCAACATACGTGACGAAGATGCAGCTGCGGCCTCGGGTTCTGATGTTGGGACGGAAGGCAGGTCTTGAGGGACATCAACATTGACATCGAGGAGTTGTCTATTCAACTCTTCTTCTTCCAGCTCATTCAGTTCAGACAAAAGGTCATCCTGCGAAAAAAACATGATTTTGACAAATATATAAAAACTTTTCTAATCATGCTAATTACGTCATCATTTTCGTACATCAGACCTTGAGCACCAGCCATGTTACTTTATCAAAAAAGTCTACTGTAACCAAGGTAACCTTACTTAAAGTCCTTGAAAATATAGACTACAACTATAAGAGGTTCTGAACTATATACAAAGATTATTCTTGATAATGATGTCTTACTAAACAGACAGCAATATCAGGTTGATGTTATGCGCTTCAAACCATTGGTCATTAGCATGATAAGCAAATAAGCCATTGACCCATTTCAGAAATTGTGTATGTTGTAACTGCCCAATCCTCTTTTAGTCTCGTTTGTTCTTTAATGTCGCTGTCAGCAATATGATGGCAGCCTGTAAATAATCAAGTATTGTCCAGAAAAAAACCAGTGATTAATATTATGAGCAACGCCCCACGCTGTCAGATACAGTGAGACACAACCAAGTCCATTTAGACAACTCATACAACAACATTAGGTTTCCAGGGACATACATAACTGGGAATCACCACAGGGGCCAGGGTGGTCCTTCACAGTGAGTGAGCATGTAAATATTAAAAATGGGGCCAAGCACACTAATAAGTAATACTAATGGTCTGAGTAACCAGCACAATGTCTGCGTACATTGACACACGTTCACTTTTCTTGTCGTGACCATGTTTACATATTTCCAACCAATTATTTGGCGACTAAACATAAAACATGAAAGTACAAAATGCTGTCCTACCTCATCAAAATCTTCACCCAATCCAGTTGGATTTGAAATTGCTTCTGAAATTTCATTAGCAATTTCTTGTTGTTCAGCTACATCGTCCATTAGATTGTGTACTTGATCAATATCCCTGGAAGTAGAATTAAGCCATGTCTGTCAACTCTGACATCAACAGTTGAAAATGTTACAAATTTTATATATTTATAAAACTCTTTGTCATGACCACAGATCAAGAAGTTGGAAGTAATGTTCCAGTAATGTAATAAGCAAAAGCTATACTATATCAATAAGAAAACAACAAAGGTGACAGCATGTAAATAATCAAGACTGGACCTGACAACCAGTGCTTGTTATTAGTAGTGATGTTACAACAATGGAACAAAAACTATAATAATCACGGCAATCTAAAACTGAGTATCAAACCAAACTTACATGTTGTCGTGTGCACCTTTAAGGGCTTTAGCAGCAGTGCCCATCACCTTAAGCACTTCACTGTTTGTGCTTGCATTTTCTAATGCCTCTCTCTGGAACTCTATTGTTGACAAAGTACCATCAATCTGAGTTAGTTGCTTCTCGTATCTCTTCTTCCTCTTCAATGCCATCAAGGCAACTACAAAAGAAAACACTGTAATAAGCATCCAATCCAGATAGCATGTACAAAGGAAAATATTTTGGGCTTAATAGAATCATTGAACAGTCTGAATGTGACAGTTCTAATTTATTGTAAAAACACAATATGCCACAATAAGGATATGCAGCTGTACCAATAGGCTGGCTACCCAACACATGGCAGATGATCAGTTGCTACAGTTATAACTGGTAATCATGCTTATGAGACACTAGAGGTGATGTTGAGATATCAGTTCGATTTGAGGTGAGGTGAGGTGAGAATGGGTTTATTAACATTATGTTCTAGGTTATTGCTGTTTTCACAGTGCTAACCTACTAAGGTACCATTCCGCACGTCAACACTCAGACACAGTAATCAGTATACAGATCTCAGAAAACCAGTCCTTGTTTTATCCCCTTATCGGTGTTAGAAACTAACATTTTTAGTCCACTAGTCCTTATAATGATAACATATAGCAAAAACCTTAATAATGGCAAATTTCTACCAGTCCTTATGATACCATAACTATTGGGCAATTTGGCAAGGACTACAGGACTAGTGTCAATTTCTACCGCTGCTTAATGCAGAGCTTCAGGAGGATTAAAACTTAATAAAAGTAAGTAGGATATATAAATGTGTTTTAGTAACTGTATTATGGAGTTGGGGATTGAACCACCTTCCTTCTCAAGGTTAGAACTTCACACTAGCCTGCTAGCCCAGGGATAGTACAAGTTCCTGTGGGCTAGTACAAATTTCCCCATTGTGTTAACATTACAAAGGGATACTATCTTTAACCAGGCTAGTAAAGCTTTTAAGTTAAGTTCTAACCCTGCTTCTGCTCTCTGAGCAGACACTCTCTGTGTTCCCAGCATGGTTAGAGCATGCAACAATGGAAATCATTACTAGAATATACTGTAACTCTAAACCATGTCTGCTAACTGGTATTTGTGGTAATGGTATGATGTGATATGACCATGATGACAAGAATGGTTTTAAACAGTTGAAGGCATCTGAACAGATTCTGAAGTGTATCCATCCAAGGGACATGAATGGGTTTCACATATTGAAGTGAGGCGTCAAACCTCCACCTTCATGTGACAAGACATGGCTCAGGGTCAAAAGACTATGCTACCTACCATCAGAGACCATATAATAGATTATATGGTCTCTGCTACAACCATGACCACCTTGTTGACATTACTTTAATCTTGGTGTTATAAATTGTCACAACACATGGTATAAACAATACATTTGACATTGTTTACTATGTGAAATAGAACACAATGCTTGTGACATGGTCTGAAGTACACAACTGTTGGTAGCTAATGTGTCATACACAACTTTGTTACTCACACTGCCAAGAGTTTCACAATGTCAGTGTTCTTTCTGTTTATCAAAACATAAACCTCACTGTGTTAATGTTTTCTTCATGTCATCTTAGTAAGGATATAGACTACAATAACATATCTGTATTACATATCAGTAGTTCACCTGACTTTTGCCCTGCCCTCACTTCCTGATTCGGCCTATCAATAAAGCAACAAGATCCTCCGTTATAATTAATCTAAACAGGTGATACTAAACAGGCGTAATTATCTCGGGTCATCATCGTAAATATATAGTAAATATGCTGTTACTTATTGTACCCACCCCTTTTGTTTTTGGTTCCATTTTTCTTGGCTGTTTGAAGTTCTGCTTCAACCTTCTTTTCGAGAAAATCGGACTTTTTCATCAACATTTCTTCTACATCTCTCAACCTTTGGATTGCCTCCGCTGGGGTAGGAGGTGTTTTCTTTGAGCCGAATAGTTTAATCCCAAAAAGAGACATCTTGACGTGAAAATGTAACCGAATAAACACACACACAACACGACTCTGACTCACAGAGGGTATTTCTTAACTCTAAATATTGATCGCGCACTGTATTGTAAGACTCGCTCTTATTGGTTGAAAATTGTGACAAGGGAAATAATTGAGTCTCATCGAGTTAATGTGGACCATTAATAAAATAATTTATGAGTGGTCCAAAATGGTCCTCTGAAGTTGTTTCGCCCCTTCACAGTATGAATGTTGTGGCATATTGTGCATGGCGATTGTTTAAACGATCTTTAGGCTCAAGCGTTCGGGATGAACTGGCTTTTTCGTTGGTTTGCTTTGAATGGTGACGTCAGCCGGAAGTTGATAACATTTTCTGACTTGTATTTCGTCTTGAGCGGTGCGCACTCCGGTGTTATGTAAATAAAAGCGTCAAAACCCTTTCCATTTTCATAACAAATCTCTGCTAAAAGGATAGCTTATTGTACGATTCAGACTATATTACGAACATATGTTTATGAACCACAATCAAACAGGAATGATATCAGGTGTTCGAGAAAACGTTGCGTGTCCTGTCCCACCGGTAGCACCCGTCTCAAACACATGCAAAGGCAAGTCAACTGTTCACCTGCAAACAAAACAAAACAAAAAGGGAACCATGGTACAAGTCAAAATAGGGAATTGCATCGGACATCATGTTTGTCACTGATAAGTCAAATTTGGATATTTCCTCCACATGTCTGCCATAAAACCTTTTGAAAGCTTTACTTAGGTATTGATTGTTGTAACCTTGATCAACCTCCTTCTGAGAAAGAGTCGTATGACACCCTTTTTACCCTCGGTAGAAAGAGCATGCTCGATTGTACCTTAAAGTTTGTGAAATGTAAATACCAAAGGCTGGAACTGCTGGAATATTGCTCGACATTAAGTCATACTTAGGCTGTTTTTTTATAATTAGAAAGTATTCTTTAAGCTCTATTGCCTAGATATAACTTTTTCTCGGATTTAAATTATTTTTAGCCCGAAACAAATATGACAAATTGTGCAAAAATGACCTAAGTAATACATTCTTCAAAAAAAGAAACGCATAGTTAAAAAATAAGGATATTTATTAAGCAGATGCACGGACGTATATTCTATATACGTCTTTGGCAGATGTAAAAGTATCTACACAGAACATGCGTGAACACAATCAAGTGGAATTAGACACAGTGATCGACAAAAGCATTGTCGTCATTGTCAGCATTAATTCAGTTCAGTCATTGCACATGTGTAGCCACAAGGGGGCGTCATGGTCAGTACCTGGTCACACCACCTCTTGCAGCCGTCACTGCTCGACACCTCCTTGGCACAGGTGGCACAAGTCGTCGGATTTTTTCGTGGGGAATTCTTCGCCATTTCTACTGTAAGGCGTTGGCGAGTTGTGCCAGTGTGTGGGGACACTGGTGACGTTGACGGACGCGTCGATCAAGTTCGTCCCATAAATGTTCAATCGGATTGAGATCAGGCGATTCGGACGGCCATGGAAGGACATTGATGTTCTCATTAACAAGGAAATTAACGGTTGCACTTGCTGTGTGGGGCCGAGCGTTGTCATGTTGGAACAGCTCCCCCTGGCGGTCCAAAGTTGGGAGGAGGTGAGGACGCAGAATGTGGTCTATGTATCGGTTTGCTGTCAGATTGCCCTGAATAACCACTAACTGTGATCTACCCGTGTAGGATATGGCTCGCCACACCATGACACTCCCTCCACCAAATCGGTCCACCTGTCGAACGCAGTTCGGCTCAAAACGTTCATGTCGATGTCGGCATACACGTTGTCTTCCATCCCATGCCTGTACTCTGTTGCACTACCGGACACGTCGTTGACGGTGTAGACGTCGCAAGACAGGTCCAACTTTTGGTCGTCTCGTCCGAATTCCCACTTCACTCAGACGATTTCTGATGGTTTGGTCGGAAATTCTTCGCATACCAGGCACTTGTCCTGCAGTGTCCGTTGCTGTAGCAAATGTACCGATCCAGAGCAGGGATGGTCACTCTTGGTCTCACACTTCTGGGATGATCTTGAGTCGAATTAGTGCGGGTATATCCATCCCATAGTCGAGATATGGTGCTTTGGTGAACGTTGAAATGTCTTGGAAAGGCAGACTGGGACTCCCCTGCTTCCAAACGACCAATGGCGATATTTCGGTCAGCTGTGATTAATCTTGGCATTTTTCGATCTCCGTTCACGTCAGAAAATTCGTAATGAACTGATGAATCTTGTGTGGTCTTTCACAGTCAGTGTCTCTACTCTTGTTTCCAACACTCTGCACGTGCATTGTGCTGAAAACTTATTCTGAAAGCAATTTCCGTGCATCCCTTGCAATTTTGCTGATTAACGTTTACAATAAAACATTTTGAGATGTGTTTGCGCGCAATGCACAACAAACCTGACATGATTAACGGGAATCAAACATAAGAATTGTCTTTATGACGATTGCTGGGGAAAAAAAACTAATTGGAATTCTAATAACACCTACGCGTTTCTTTTTTTGAAGAGTGTACTTAGATCATTTTCGCCTGTAAGTACTCTAACTTATGTTGTTTTGCACCAAAAAGACAAAATAGATCTCGTCGCACATGGCATCCTTAGAAGGGTCGTCTCCATAGTGCCGAATTCTTGGGTATATAAGGTGGGTATCATCTCTAATTATGAAAAGCACGAAGACAGATATTGATTTATCATTTGTTTTTAAGAAAAGTCAATTTTGGAATTATTGACATGTTTTTACCTGAACTGTTTGAAGAGAGTAATGAATAAATTGTCGCCCTAAAACAAGCGTTTTAAGGTTTTATATCAGATGTAGACTTTACATATTACGTTAAATATGTAATATTACATACATTTTTGTGGATTATGGTGAAATATTTCGTCAAAATATTCAAGCCATATGACGTCGATCTGAAAATAATCGAGTCTCGACCAGACAATCCAGTGATTGATATCGTGAGTATCGATCCACCCAATTGGGATCGGCGACATGCAACAACCAAGTCAGCGAGCCTGACCACCCGTTGTTTCCTTGTTCCCGTGACATATACTCACAAGTGTACACGCACACAGAAAGAAAATATGATTGAACAATATTCATCAAGAAATATTCCACCAAGTATTTACCAATGTGCCAAAGTAGTTATATGTGTGCCAAAAGAAACTTTACATTTTTGATTTGGCCTTGTAATATAACTGAGATTATTGTACGGTTTCAAGTATTGTTTGAGTACTCTTCATGCAGTGTATCGAGTCATGGTGAAGGGTGATGACAGAATCAACTAAAATAGCTAGCTGTGTACGCAGCATCGATATAAGTTATGATGTACTATGGTTGTTAGACCAGACAGAATTGTGTTTACTATGGATTGGCCATCCATGTTTCTTCTACACAGATCTGACTTCTATACAGTGTATACGTTATATATATAACGTTATATGTTTTTTACCAAATCTGAAACTATTTCGGTTTGCAACAGATAAAAGACTCCTGCAAGTGGTCTAATGGTTTAATTTACCATACTGACTTCAGAAAATGCTTGATTTCATATAAAAAAACCATGAACATGCCATTTTACAAATCAATAGCGTGTGTGTCCACCTCTGGTTGAGATGCAAGCAACACATCTTCGTCTCATGGAATGGATCAGGCGTCGCACAAAGTCCTGTGGGATATCTGTCCATATCTGCTGGAGCATGTTTCGAGGTTCCTGGAGTGTCTGTGGAACACGTGGTTAACGTCGAAGGCGCCGATCCATCTCATCCCACATGTGTTCGATTGGTGAGAGATCAGGGGAGCGAGCCGACCAGGGGATGACATTCACGTTGTTTTGTTGAAGAGAATCCTGAACAAGTCGAGCAATATGAGACCGGCGTTGTCATGTTGAAAGGTAATGCCTGGGCCATGACGACGCAAAAACGGTAGAACAACAGGGCCGATGATCTCGTCGCGGTAGCGCTGTCCATTGCGATTTCCATCTACCACTATCAAACGGGTCCTCTGTCTTGCTGTAATCCCACCCCATACCATAACGCTGCCGCCCACGAACCGATCTTCTTCCATGACACAATGATTGACGTAACGTTCACCTCTACGTCGGTACACTCAAATCCGTCCATCGCTGTGGCTCAGGGGGGAAACAAGACTCGTCAGTGAATAGAACTTGTCCACTGCGTGGCCGTCGAGCGTAGACGCTGTCTGCACCACTGTAGACGTGCTTGACGGTGGTTTCCTGTCAAAATGGGACGTCTGGCGGGTCTTCTGGCGACGATCCCTGCACATCTGAGGCGGCGACGCACGGTTAGTGAAGATATTCGTCGAAGGCCAGGGATGCTTCTTGCAGTCACTGTTGCTGGCTGCAATCGATTTCGTAGGTGTGTTGTTAGAATCCAGTTGTCTTGTCGATTATTGGTTACGCGTGGCCTGCCACTCCGAGGATGGTCTCTGACTGCATTCGTCTGTTGCCAAAGTTGCCATAAACACCAAATGGTGTTTCTGTGGACGTTAAATTGTCTTGCAACATCACGTTGACTCGATTATTTTTCAAGCATACCAATGGATCGCAGACGCTCATTTTCAGACAGGCGTGGCATTTCGTAATGTTGAATAATTGCGAAATTTTGTTGTTTTTCTGAGTGGTTGTTGTCAGCACGATGCTAACCACTGCATATGGAATCCCGTTAACGCACATGTTTTTATACCCATTCTTGGGTAGTGAAATGCATGGGGCTTGCATAAAAGTCAACTTTGGCATGGAATGCAAGCTTTTCTGTAGCAGCTGCGTTTTTTTGTGGCTTGATTCCATACATGTACTACAATATTGAAAACCAAACTTTACTTGTTTGAAAAATACACTAAAATATTGGTGTCAGGAACTTTTGTTGTTGAGTATAGAATGATTGAAGACTTTGCACTTAAAGGAAAATAGCATTATTGTTGTTCTCCTGGGTACTTTGAATTCTGTATCTTGTAAAATGAATGGGAACTGTGTGTGTATGGTCTGGAGCAATGGTTGGATTCTTGTTGTAATATCATGTAAGTGATATTTCTTTGGTTGCTCACAATCTGCTTAATGTTGAGTTGACATTTGTTGTCCATGGTAGAGTGTAACAATTAGTTAATCACTTGTTCTTGCTAACGTTGCATTTAAAGGGGGGTGGGGGGGGTGGGGGGTGGGGGGGGTACGTTACCGCAGTCGTTATCTTGTCAATGCGATTCAGGGTAATACGTGTGGTTGTTGCCACGAGAGATTCACCATTATGTCAAGTTATGAGCAGTTGAGGCAAAAGAATTGAGAAGATAACCGGAGTATGTTGGCAGAATTAGGTCTTGGGCTGCCATCCACCATGGTTCCCGATAGGTGTAACATATACATATCATATGTACATTCAATTCTTTATTTCAGTATAAAGGCCATAGGCCCACTACAAATACTCATTGAAAAATACAGTATGAGGCAGATGACAGAGGGTGTTAAGTGACAGTATTTCGGATTACAAGTGCTTCCAGTATATACTTAACACAAGTAGTTGCAATACTAGTGCGGTTACAAGATAATAGTGTAATATATTTAAATAAAGTAGGATTGGAAGAGTAATAAATAGGTAAATACTTATTTCTTAAATATCTGTAACATGGGCAGACAAGCATAAAATATAAACTCATCTTCAATTGCCTGTAAATTACAAAATCTGCACTGCCTATTACAGTACTCCATACCGCATCTTCTACCTAAATTTACCATCCATGGCAACTCGCCAACTCTTAACAAACTAAACATACGTCTATAATGACGGCTTGTGATTTCACAGAGATACTTTTCAACTGTTAGCAATGACTTATATTCCTTATACATTGATAATTTACGTATTTCACAAACTTTACAATACAAGTCCTGTTGGTTACAGTCTTTTAACCTTTGAATAAATGCATTAAACAAGAGGGTCTCATTACCAACTTCCTGCGAAATAAAGGAGAGACCATATACCGAGTTTATTTCAAATCGTAATAGATCTAAGCCTAAATTAATCTAACTGGTAAGATAAATTATTTTGCACAATTTAGGATCTGCAACAACAAACAAATAGCCGGCCTAAATCAGGTAAGATTGTCCCCGAACTTAGTTTGTAGGATTATTGATACATTTTATAGCAATTTGACACGACTTGGACTTAGTTATTTCCCTTGAATTGATATCCCTTACAGCAACATTATCCTACACGTTTGGTAAATATGACATTAGAGTATGCTGTTTATATAGACCTAGCTAATTCTTTTGTTTTGCGTGTTTAAAACAACTATTATTTGACACGAAAATTCCATATAAGAAACATCACTATTTTGGTATTTCACAAGCGACACCGTATATACAACATGGCCATCTCACTGGGGGCAAAGGTGGCTGCCGGCGTGACGGTTTTGCTTGCCGTCACATTGGCCGAGCTGTATGTCTTGTCTCTCCATTGGGAAACAAAGGCGAGAATGTTAAGATTGCAGTTCGTAATTCTGATACAAGCATTCTTGATTCTTCTATCCAGATTTGTGTGGAATAACTTCTCGACTATGTTCGATAAGCTGTCACAGAAGCAAGGGTTAAGACATGTCAAATATTCTGATAACGATCTTCATCAGACAGATGTGACTCAACCAAATCTGAAAAAGTGTACAATATGGAGGGTTGTTCTTCTGACTTACATAGTGTTATGTCATACGAGTTACTTTATGAACTTTTATTTCATTGGCCGAGAACCATATTTTATAGCATACAGTTGTTATGCAGCACTTGGGCTGTTGTTTCAAATAGTCACAGGTTTAGTGTTTGTCAAGGTTATCCTGTTCTGTTTAAGAAGCATTTCAAGTAGTAAGCCCGTCTTTTCAAAACAACGGGAATTACAGCTTGTACTTATTTATGCTGTTCTTTTATGGACATATGGTCTCTATAATGCTGCGAGTCCACCAGTTGTAAAAGAAGTCCTTATCCCAGTCAGAGGATTGCCGGAATCTCTTAATGGATTCAGAATTGTGCAGATATCAGACATTCATCTAGGACCGACTGTTGGAAGATGGAGACTTAATAGGATAGTAAATATCATTAATGAGCAAAATGCAGGTAAATATTAAAATGAAACAATGATTTCAAGCATCATTACAATTTATGCCATAGTGTGTCTCATTCATTAATCACAACACATGATCACAACCCACTTGGTATTATCTCTGCAATATGGTGAAATAGGAGAAATATGTATCAGAATTATTGTACTCTGTCTGTGGTCATCGGTAGCAACACAGCCGGAAGTGTTATCAATGTTATTTTTTGTAACTCAGCTACTGAGTCTAAAGACAGTAAAAGCATCATTTTGCTTGATACTTATAAACCTTCTGATGCCACAGATGTTGACATGTTAATCATGTTTATGTAGAGAGAAAAAGGGTATTCAACATTTTTCTCCTTGCATTTATAACACAAATACCACTTTTGGTCTGTTCAAAGTTGAGTGAATCAAAAAAATTTGTCATGTGTATTCATGGTATTTTACATGATTGTAAATGTCAACAAAAAAAATTCTAATATTTGCAAACAGTTTGATCCTGTATTCAACATGTTCAAGGAGACATTTGAGCTTTTAATGTTGGCATGATTTCTTATGGTTTCAGATGTTGTTGTGATGACTGGAGATCTTGTTGATGGAAGCGTTGTAAGCCTCAGGGAAGCAGTAGAACCTGTTAAGGATATTCAGTCCAAATTTGGGAAATATTTTATAACAGGTGCGGTTTGTATGTTTGTGTCTTTCCTTTATTACAATGTATTTTGTCTATATCAGTTAAGTGTTTTCTTCTGTTTTCTGGGGTAGCCTGGTGGTTAAAGTGTTGACTCTTAATTATGTTAATCAAATTAATGACAAAGAAGGGGCATTGGTTGGTACTGTCATAAAAGGTTGCCTGAATTCCTTGTGCAGAGTTAACTTCCTCAGATAGGCAAACCTGGTTTCTAGGTTTGTCAGCATCATACCCTTGCTTGTGGGTTTCACTAAAGTGGTGGATATCTAAGAGCTGCATCACTTCATAATTTCCTTGCAGATCAAGCTGCCATGCTGCCATAAGACTGAAAATACTTTTCAAAGTGATTAACCAAACCCAGTCACTCACTGGTAATGAAGATCTTGGTTTGATTGGCCCTGTGTACAATATGTGAAACATGTAAATTGCTTGAAAAACCTCAGTTACATCAACTTGATCAAGGGGTGTCATCCTATATCATGATGTATCAATGAATGTTAAATGTCAATACTGTTTTGAGACAAGTTTTTGAATATCCATACTAAATTAATGATTCACTGCCAGACCTCATTATAACCTCATAATGCTCAAAATCCCATGAAAATTCCGAGTTAGAATTGGTCCCCTGCTATCTATGCTGGTCGTTACAGGAAAACAAAAGGATTGCTTGGTCAGGCTCGCTGACTTGAACAATGCATGTCATCGTATACCAATTGTATAGGTCAATGCTCATTGGATTGTCTGGTCCAGACTCGTTTTCTTACAGACTGCTGGCATACAGCTGGAATATTGCTGCGTCAAACAACAAACAAACAAAAAACTTAATGCTCAGCATTCTCAGGATAGTGTTTGTGGTCTAGTGGAGAGCATCTGCCCAGAGGGAGGAATTAAATGTTGTTACCCTGTCTGGCACTCAGCATTAAGGAGATGAAACAAGGACTGGCTGGCTCGGAGTCAGTATATGATATGCTAGTAACCATCATGGAGTAGATTGAGTGTTGGAATCAAGTCAAGAGTTTCTTGTATCCTATTTATTGTTGCGAATTTTATTAGGGAAATAAATGTGCTTTGAGAGTTCCCAGTTGAAAATACTACAGCAGAAAACCTCAAGCACCACGTCTTAGCATGCTTGGTCTTAATTTCAGGCACTAATACAGTCTGTGCCAGATACTTGTGTGTCTGCTAGCCCAAACTTGTACTTTGTATTATCAGTTTATTTTTGGCTTAGTACATGGACTAGGATGAACCAATTTTTCAAGACCAGGATGTTTTTGTTACTAGACTTGGGCTTTGGAGTAGTGACTGCTACATAAACACATCTAACACTGAGAATAATCAAAGTAATAATTTAAATTATCATGCATTAAACGTATCCCATTGTGTCAGCATGGTCAGGTCACTAGGAACTCTATCATCATCTGAAATGAAGCCTTTGACGTCAGCCTATTGTCCCAAAGCCTGAGTCTAGTAAAATTCTGTTTGATCTTGTGAGCTCAGCTAGTAATAGTCTAATAATCATGTTATAGCGACCGATTTGGGACAACCATTGTCTGAATTATACCCAAAGTTTACATGAGTCCAAATAAATATGGGTGAACTTTTACACCAAAGGAAACAACAGTGCAAATGAATACATAATCACTTAAGATCAGTTCATGATATCGTTGAATTCCTGGTGAAACATATATATCTATGAAAGTGATCATCTAGCCAGCTTGAACATTTACTTCCACAGGGTAATTACCCTGTAGCCATGATATGTATATGCTATAAAACACTTACCGTAATTGACATTTATAAGATGCTAATCCCAAATTCCCCATTGTATTGTACATTGACTGTCTGCCATCCTGAACAAGATTTCTAACAATGTCACTGCTAAATGACTGTTGTTTATATTTAGGACTTAATTCATGTCTGGTGACATTGGCTATACAGTAAACTATGGTTATAACGAACTCAAAGGGACCACTATTTTTAGTTCAATATAACTATGTGCTGACATTATCTACCTGAATGGAGTAAACTTGTATATACTGCAAGCCATCGTCTCCATGTTGTCACTTTCTACCATACGCTGACCCCCTGCATATATACGAGTATGCAAATTATTCATTAGCAACGTCACGTGTGTCTGCAATGCATGTGCACCAACGTAAATAACATCAAAATCTACAGAAAATGATTCTTATAGCCAAGTTTGGCTAGTAGGCATTAAATTAATGGAGGGTGGCACCAACTGTAGATAGTTATGAATGCAACAATATGTTTTGGGAAACTCTGCTTGTTTGTTTGTTTGTTTCACAATGTGTTTTTCGGGTTTCAGGCAATCATGAGTACTATACAGGCGATGTAGACAACTGGTTCTCTCACCTCCGTGGTCTCGGTTTTGTTGTGTTACACAATAGCAATGTCAGACTTCCCAGTGAGAAACTACCCACCAAACAACAAATATGCCTTGCTGGAGCAGATGATATCGATGCTTTAAGGATTGGGTAAGAGACAAATGGGAATGTTCTCATGCTAGTCAAAAGACAGGGAAATATGAGTACCTGCTCAGAGACCAATACCCAACACTACGTGTGCAGCAAATGGGGTTGTGGGGTGGCCTGGTGGTTAAAGTGTTCGCTCGTCATGCCGAAGACCAAGGTTCGATTCCCGACTTGGGTACAATGTGTCAAGCCCTTTTCTGGTGTCCCCTGTCGTGATATTGCTGGAATATTGCTAAAGGCAGCATAAAAACAATACTCACTCACTCTGTAGCAAATGTCAGCTACAATTCCCAAATAGGAATTGAAACTTATTAGTTATACATTGTTGAATGCAATGTTGAAATACCTCTGAATTTAACAAACTAAGAAACAAATCCTATGTTTGAACAACATGAAAATGTGTTTTCCAATGTGCCAGCCAAGAGCACTTAGTTTGGAATTCTAGATAAGTCCATGTAAGAACAGGATAACATGTGGAGGTTATTTGACCAAGCTGATTGTGTGTCATCGTGCCTTATAGCATGGGTGGTTGCTCATGCTATCGACCACTTGTTTGTCTAGCCAAGACCAATTAGTTTAAGGCCACAGTGATATGGGTGGAATACTGCCGACTACACACAAACCAGTTGACTCATTTACCTATGTGAAACATGAAAAAGTTCCTGTGAATGTCAGGCACTATCAGTAAACATTGGAAAAAACAAGACATGACTCCATTTCCAAGAACCATTGTTGCAAACTTCTGATATCAATTCATCCAGTTTTGTTGCCAGCAGGAATGAAAACAACAACATGGAAGTCATGGGTCACTAACAAGTAAATAAACAGCCCAGTCTTGCTAAAATACAATGTAAGAACTAGCGCCAATGTCAAAAGATAGGTGAAATAACACATGTGGGTATTGTGAAAGCTTGCAGATCTGTTATTTTAATATTCAGGTACGGCAATCACGGGATGAGGCTGGAGGATGCTCTGGGGTCATGTGATCAAAGTCAGCCAGTAATTCTTCTTGCCCATCAGCCGAAGGCGGCCAAGACCGCTCTGGACTCCGAATACAGAGTTGACGTCGTCCTCTCAGGTAGCCATTATTCAAAGCAGCAAGGAGCCGACCTTTCCATTTCTTGGGGTGGAGTGGGCTTTTCCTTTAAATGTCTAAAGTCTCCATGATGTTATTAGTTAAGATGGGAAATATCAGAAAGTGTCAGTGTGGTACAGCTATTGTCTCTCAAATTGTTTTGAAAGTTTTGATTTGCCAGTCAGTTGCTGAACTTCCATCCACAACCACAGATAATTCCATTCTACGTAACGATTAAGTTACCTATATAATATGACTAAGGGGAACAAGGAAAGGTTCTACCTACCGGTATTTGTTTTATCTACTTCAACATTTCCACTCATAAATGAAGACAAATAAAGACGGACACTGTCAGGACCTAGCAAAGCATCCTTTTCTCTCCAGTTATCTGATTTCTGCTTGATTGGATTCAACTCTATATACATTTACTATGAGTGAGAGTACAGTAACTATGTCACTCATATTCTTGCTGTATTGTCCTGACATTGCTTCACTGAACCCTGAACTTTATTACACCAGAGGCGTGTTAAGGAGGGTGGACGATCGCAATATAAAGCAAGCATGTGCGGTTGAGCAAGGCAGACCGTATGATCGTATGTGTATACTAGCGATCAAGCCCAGGAGGTTTGCGTAGTAATCCAAGATGGCGTCGCACATTGTACTAATGTCTGCCTTTCAACGGAATTGAACCATTTTTTAAAGAATAATCTGTTAGACTAGATCTACCACTCAAAAGCTTCATTGCCTTTTTAATATATTGACCCATGAAGATCCAGATAGAAAATAGGACTTCAACAACTCATGTTTGCCGTAAGAGGCAACTATGCTTGTCATAAGAGGCGATTAATGGGATCGGGGGGTAAGGCTGGCTGACATGGTTGATGCATGTCATAATATCCAAAATGCGTAGATCGATGCTCATGATATCAATCGCTGGATATTCTGGTCCACACCAGATTATTTACAGACTGCCATCATAAAGCTGGAATATTGCTGTCTGCTGTGTAAACAACAAACAAACAAATAATTTCAATATGAAAATAAACTCTTTGTTATCATGAGCATCAAAATAGATGTGTGAACCTGTAATACTTGTGGATGGGGCTGTTTTAATCCCCAGCTCAGCCACTTTAGATGCTGAGAGTGAGTACGCTCCTTCCGTTCAGGAAAGATTCATATTGCCTCACTGTAAGCTCGCATGATCGCCCGCCTTCCTGAACACGCCTCAGTAATATACGCCTTAGTCGTTTGTTAGTACTTGGCACTTTCTTATCTATTACAGGTCACACTCATGGAGGACAGTTCTTCCCAGTGATTATTGGAGCCTATTTTCTTAACCCCTTCTTTTACGGACTATATCGCTATGGGGAGTCCAGTCATGTGTATGTGTCGATGGGTACTCAGTATTGGGGTATCCCTGTCAGGATCGGAACAACAATGGAAGTCACAAGGATAATACTCACTCAGGCTCCATGACAAGTTATACATATATATGTATGGTTATATCTTTTCAGTTGATGTAACATGAATAAACTATGGAGAATTGTGCACTTAGGAAAGTGGAATTGCAAGTATGTGTTTTCATGTTTGCACACTTAACCATTGTTAAAGATTGCCATGTCAGATTCTATTTATGTAGTTATTAGGCCATGTTGTGTTTCTCAGTCAATGCTCAGGTTCAGAGGGAGTAGTCGGTTTGGATGAAAATAATAGTCCATATATTGACATTGAAATCAACTGAGTATAATGCTTTGAGACAATTATGGACAAGTAGATGCAGAAATGTTTGGCACAGACTCTTTTTGGTACTGTATTACTGTCGTACATTTTACAACCAGTAGAGATTTGACATAATGTCATTTGTACAATTGTGTTACAAATGCCATTACTCCTAACAATATGGATGATATTACACCTCACATGACATTACACATGCCATTATATTCCACCATTGTTTATACATATATATAAGACCATGACATTAAAATGATTAAATTGTTACAATACTTAAGGCATTATATTAGCCAGGTAATATCACATTGCTTTTCTTATCATGTTGCATTTTGTGACTTTACACATTTAATGTAACTTGCCATTGCACTACAAACTATGTCGCCCAAGAGGATATATTTAACATGACAACTGACACGTTACATTGGTTTCTGGGTCTGTCAGCACCATACCCGTGCTCGTGGGTTTCACCAAAGTGGTAAACGTCTGAGACTTGCATCACTTCGGGCTTTCCTCCCACATTAAGCTGACACGCCTTGATATAACTAGAATAATGTTAAAAGCGGCGTTTAACCCAAGTCACCCCACTCACCCACACTACATTGATTACATTGTCAGATTATACCAATCTCATTCAAACCTTTACCTCTGATATGATACCTCTCTGCATAAAGATCTCTGACAACAGCTCCATAGAGAACACATCAGGTAAAGCCTGAGCCAAGTTTGACAGCCTAATCCCAAAAATGTGTGAGCTCTTGAGCCATTAACATTTTTAGGCTACATCCCTTCACTTCTTTCAAATGATCAGGGTACATCCCTTCGAAAAATATTTTTTTATGACAAAAGAAAATCCACAGTGGACACAGATATTCCTTCAATGGTACTTCCTTGTGGCTGTAGATGTTGTGGCTTACAGAAACAATAAGGTTAATGTATCCACACTATAATGGTGCAGCCTTTATTATTTACTTTTGGAACTGGTTGTTTCAGTTCATTTTTGAGATTAAGAAGTCAGATATGCTGCTCATTTGTACTGAGAATTTAGAATTCTCAATACTGACTGACTGACAAGAAAGTTAACCTCTAAGATTGAGAATGTTTGAAGCCCAAAATCAGAGTTGAGTGTACAATTGCGACTGTATCATGAGCATTGTTTGTGAATTCCTATCAACTAGTGATGATACCAGGTGTTCATGAAAAGACGAGCATATCCTGCCTCTCCGATGGCATGTTAAGGCAAGTCAGTTGTTCACTTTAAAAAGACACGAGAACAGGAAAGTCAATATAGAGAATTACATTGGACATCATTTTTTATACTGATGCATAAAATTGGAAATGTCCAAACAAGTATTTTCATGTAAGAAGTTTCATGTTTGATGATAGAATTGCCAGTGTTTGATCTCACACAACATATCACATCTGTGATCTATTTCGTTGGATTATTCATTCCATTTTGAAACTATTTTTATACTATATTATCATGAAGATTTGTTTATTTGCTGAGAATATTTGTAATTCACATTCAGCTCCAAGTTTTAGAAATTGTGGAAAACTGTTGTATTGTTGAACATAAAATATTGTATAATTGTTTAATGTGTTTTAGCCACCATTATTAATATTCTTTGCACAATGCTAGATGAACATGTTGAAGGAGATACCTAGATGTTTGCCTGGGTTTTGTAACTAAGGGTTTTCTATGGGACATTCATTGTCATATTTTCATTAATATCTTTTTTTTCTCATTCATAACTCTGAACCTTTTTTTAATAATATAAGCCAATTGGCTTAAAAAACAACAAAAAACGTTTAGTGTTTTGAATGAGACAAAAAAATCTTACATGTAATAAGTTACTGACAAATTACTGTCCAAGCATTGACTTCTTATGTTGTACACAATATGATGAAGAAAGGTTTAATATCTGTGGTGGAATGTGGTCCTGTTTACTGCACACAGGTCACAATTCAGAGAAGTTAAGCAGGGTTGATCACAGAGAGTAGTGGGATGGTGACCAGGTTCGGCAGCTTGACTCCGTCCTGCCGCACACTGTACCCATCAGTGGATGGGTAGCCAGTAGAGCAGAATGTTAATGTGACCATAAACCTTCTTGTGTCTTATATGGCAGCTTGGTTTGTATATTCCATAGCGGGCTGAGAATGAAATTTGAGTGCAAAATGATCCCAAAACAGGGGTAATATCAGATTTACAAAAAATGTAAAGTCACACAAACATGAAATAGTATTTGATTTATCTTGAAAAGTTGTCAACAGTCAATGACATGCAAAATTTAATAAGCTTACTTCTACAAGTTGCTTGGACTAAAATGTAGAATTACGTTTTACCCTGAAAGTTTGATATTAGAGCATAAACAGGTAATATAATATATGTATACTACTCAAAACAAGTTGACTGCAAGGCTGTGTATTGCAATACCTACCAGCCATGACAGATTAACCACAGTCATATGACAAAAATTGGGTGTTCTTTAACTTGACTTATTTAAATAGCCATTTTCCCAATTGCTCTGCCATTTCTGCATGTATCGTTATTACATTGCTATGCAGTAAGTATGTGTATTGCTGATTCTACCATGAATTTGGAATTTACACGATTCTGATTGGTCAATCAGAGGCTATTAAATCACAATAAACCCCCTCTGATTGAAACAGCTGGTTTGACGGCCGCATCACCGCGGAAGCTAATAGTACTATTTTCAGTCATTGTCGGTAGGCATATTCAAATAACTATATCTACAATTACAGGTTACAAAATGCATTGATGCGGTTACTAGACTATTCAAAGGATGTGTGGCAATACATTTCGTGCAGAAAAACACGACAGAAATCAACAAAGGGAATGTATTTACGTTTTGGAGACAAGAGAGAGCTTGGAATTTTGGCGCTTTTCTACATATGACTGTGACGTCATATCGTTTGCGTCACAATGAGCGATATGACGTCATAATAGCATGTAGAGCGAAAGCCTTGCAAAGCTTGCTTTGTTTTCTTTAGGAATGCCGATTTCATGTTAGCTTACCAAGTTGCCGTGCTAATATGCTTTCAATGCCTGTCATATGTTCGAGTGAAGTATTACGGTGTAAACAAACTGCTTGAGTACATACAACACCATATTTTGTTCGGTGATTCTGTAATTCAGATCGATAACCCACTCAAAACACTGAACTCAACCCATGCCGCTTCACTCAGCATATTTGCTAACACCAAAGAGTTCGCATTTTTTTTAGTCATGGTAGAATGGAGATAAACATACTGCTGCGCGTTCGGTTCCAAATTCAATTTAGCGGGGTTAAATCTACAGGTAACCTAGCTCTACATTGAAAACACAGTATGTTTATCTCCTAAAGAACACATGTTGTAATTGTCTGTGTATTGTGATATTCAGCCATGGATCTCCATGTTTACTGCTGTGGTTGCCAATTGTGCTATGGCAGTCATGATGAACATGTAGTATTGGCCACCTACACAGCCAGTTGTTCATGTACCACTGTGCAATATTATGAACATGCTGTGAGGATGTCTGATGGGTAGAAACTTTCTGTTGCTTATTCTTTTTTACTGTTGTATGACCTTTTTGATCTATGTTACTTTTGGGGCGGTTGGGTAGCCTAGTGGTTAAAGCGTTCGCTCGTCAGGGCGAAGACCCAGGTTCGATTCCCGACATGGGTACAATGTGTGAAGCCCATTTCTGGTGTCCCCCGCCGTGTTATTGCTTGAATATTGCTAAAAGCGGCGTAAAACCATACTCACTCACTATGTTACATTCCAGAAAAAAAGTTCAGAGCCTTGTGGATATACGTTTGCTTTTCTTCATTGAAACTGACAGGTCTATTTATGTATTATGACACAGGTATCTCACCATCCTCATGTTACGATGTGTATAATACTTACCTCACTTGACAATCACTTGATTATCCCCCGCCACCAAGTGGAGTGAGTAGTATCGGCCTGGGCTCTGTCAGCCTGACTTCAATGTTTTCCTGAAAGTGCTATGGATACAAGGATGATAACTTGTACACATCATAAAGGAATAGAACATGTTGAATGAGTGAAAGCCATCTTTTAAACATTCATGCTATACAGTGCAGGGCCTATGGCTCTTGTTGGATCTTTTGAACACGGTGCACAGTCCTGCCAGTTCCTCGGTAACCACTACAGATTACGTCACTAAGGGATGAATATGTTGTTAAGTTTGAAAACCACCATCAAGAATTAATATTGTACAGAATTATGTCCTTTGTTATATTTGTTTTTGTGTTTGCTCAAATGATAATAGGGTTTTATTTCTGAAGAAAATATTTATACCATTTCATATATCTTCATGAAACCGGCAAGTACTTAATCCCCCCCCCCCCCCTCCCCCTTTCACTACGACCACGAATATCCCGAATCACTCCGAATTGGAAACTTTCGAAATTCGTGATGATTCGGCCAATAATACAAACTTTCGGGTTGAAAAATATGAAGAATGCCAGGAATGGGTTAAGAAACATGTACGATTTAAAAGATTCATGTACGGATCATGCACGAATTGTAAAAATCACCTACGACTCAGCTACGAATATGCCAAATGTTGTTCTTACTTAATTCTTTCGTTTACGATGTTTACAGGTTGAGGACAAGAAATTTTGGGAGCCACGAATTGCTAAGAATAGCCAAGAATGCAAAAGAATCTGTTACGAAGCTGTTACGGAACATAAAAATTAATTACGAATGGATTACGATACAGCCACAAAATAGCAATCCGGGAACCCTTCCACAAAAGTTTTTGACAAACAAAAACCTTCTCGACGATTTGACGAACTCACGCGAACTGTACGAATGTTTGGGAATCAAATAAGATTCATTTAAGAACTTCAGGAAATGATTGAGATTTACATACGAACATGAAAAAATTCCTATTTTGGGAGATTCGTGATATTCGTGGTCGCAGTGAAAGCATTAACTGGTGACCTTTATGTTTCACTGTTTTATACATTTTTATCTCTTGTTCTTCCCAGACAAGTTCAAATTAAATTGGGGTACTGGTGTTAATTTGTTTCTGTTGCCAATTGTTTAATTATTTGAAATTATTGAAATTGCAAAAGTAATTGGCTCGTTAGGACTGTTGCCTATCCATGCTGCCTTTGCAATCTTTGTGTTAATCTTGTTTGATTTTTTGATTTTGTGGTTTATCAATGACATGACCTTCACTGCTGATGTCTGCTGATAGAGATTTCTTCAATCAATGTGTCAAGAGGGATCACATGCACTAGTATAGGTACACATTGATTCTGTGATGAATGAGGCCCTGGATGTCATGGCAAGTTGTCCCTTGTCTGTTGTTTTTTACATTTCAAAATCACCATTTTGAATTCAGTGAGCACTTAAAAACATACCATTATTTTCTCTGAAGGGAGGTGACAATATTTGGCCCCCACATCGTTGTTCATAGCTTCCAGCATGTGCAGTAAACAATTTAATTTTTGTGTAAAACATAAGGGAAATTTAAATTTTCTGTCATTTTCAGGAACAGATGATCTAAAATTGGGGTCAAACCATACTCACTCACATTTTGCATGATACCGAATGACTAAGTACTTAATAGGCAATGTTCTTGTACCAAATGTCCACCTGTATTTATGTTATCTTCCAACATTTATCAAATGATGTCAATTTCTAATGTAGATAAGGTTCCTAGTGAATGAAAATAAATGTGTGCAGCTTAATTGTTTTCAAGGTGTATATCAATACTTTATTTTGGTTTTAAGCTAAAAGTACAACAATGCAGGTGAGCTACAGAACTTCATGGTTGTGAGTGTTACTGTTGCATAGTCTCCTTATACATTGATCATGTTGATATGAAATATATTTTAGTATATGATGTATCCGTATGAATGGTTTGTTAACACTTGTGTGATCTTGTTTTGCTCATTGTTAGAGATTTTTGTCTGGCATATTATGATTGATTTCAATGCAATTTTACACCACCTCAGTGATGAATTTTGATTTATTCTTTTTGACAGTTAACATGAATGAGATCACTCTTCCCGGATCAACACCCTTTCACCTTCCCTTCAAGTCTGTGAAGGGAACAAACGAACAAAACGATGCTTGGTTAGCTATTCAAAAACCACGGAATCACTTGCTATTTATGTATTTGACAGTAAACATCCCAGTCTTGATTGGACTTGACCATAAATAGAAATGATCGATTATCTAATACAATGGAAACCTAGCCATAGAAATAAATCAGATCAAAATCAGTGCTGAGAACTGGTTATAATTTCAAGATTGATCGTTGTTTTGACAAAATGACTTATGATTGTTTTGTGATCAATGGAATTTGAAGCATTCTTTCTCCGTATCCTTCATATAAATAGCAGTTGTTAAGATACTGTAGTTATGATATTTACCTACACTCAACACGCCTGTCATGAAACACTGCATCAACAACAGGCTATATATACAATATTGTCGGTGTTAGAATTTTAGACGGTTATATTTAACTGTATGTATCTTTTCTCCCCAATTTTACAACCTAATTAACCTAATTTTTACAAACATCCCTGACCTGAATATATCGGGAAATGCATAGTCAGAATAGGCTAGTTATAGACATTAGTATCAATACCAACACCATGGTAGGGTACATCTGGCCGACCCCGTGTTACAACTGGGGCATCCTCGACAACAGCAGCCCAAATTCATGGACCAGACCGCGTTAAATTTCTTTCCAGAGGCAGGCCTCTGAGACAATCTAATAAAAATCAGATCTTAGTTCTGGCTACCGCTAAACAAAGATCTGAGGAAATCCCATTACGGGTCACGTCAGAACGACCTTTCGCGAATTTTGACCGACCAATGAAATGACTGACAAGAAATCGACATTAGCCAATCAGAAGGCAGCTTTCTCGAGCTTCAGGACACTAGTTTCAAACTGGCGACTACCCTTCGAAACAAATTTTGACGTGTTCGCGATTAAAAAAACGCCCTGGAATGGCTTATAGATGGCCTAGATTGTATGGATATAATCATAAAACCCGTAACTGTCGTTCGGAATACCCTGTGTTAAATATTTCGTGGTTGCATAATTAGAAAACACATTCCAACTGTCACTTTCATGATCTGGTAAGCGACGCTCTGATTGGTCAGATGAAAGGTCGTTCTGACGTGACCCCTAATGGGATGTCCTCAGATCTTTGTTCAGCGGTGGCGAGTACAAAGATCTGATTTTAATGAGATTGACCTCTGAGACGGCCTGTCGTAGGTGGTGTTTCGATGCAATGTCTACAACGGTGATGTCACTGGTGTCAAGCACGCCAATAATGACCTAACCAGCAATTGAGCTAGTATGGTTCAGCGACTATAGAAGTGCCAATAAGTACCGACGTTACCATGTCCATATTTGTCGGTGGCAGCGTAATGATGCTTTGAAAACATCCCACAGTGGTATGGCAAACCTGGTGCAAGGAAACGTAACGGCCCTCCAATCATCAATGGAATACCAGATTTAAATATTGCTAAAAACATAAACTATCACATGTGGTGAATTTGAGTAATTTGATTTGATTTTGATCTTCCCGAGGCAAGTGAGTAAACTGACTATAAGAGTGCAGTTTCCACCCTTGCCGATCTAGGCTGATGTTATTGAGTTACATTTTGGCTGGACTAACGAGTCTATACATAATCAAATCAAATTCGCGCAACGAAATCGAAATCCGGTTCGTAAACTGTCGTGCAGATTTCGATCGATTGCTGGATTTGCAAAGTATTTGCACCGCCAACTCGTTTTCAACAGATATTTTCTAATTCTTTTCATGTTTTTTATCAAGGTGCTCACGTTATTTTATGCACTTCGCGATGTAATACTCGTGTTATCACAATATAGATCTTGATTATCGATCAGATTGTCTTGACTGGACGCAGCCATTTTGTTTGAAGCAAATGCAAGTGGTACGAGAGGAGGAATCTGATAGGTCCATAGGAGAGGCATAGCAGGGGCATAACTCGTAATAGCCACTGGTGGCGCTACGATCGAGCCAAGGAATTCCAGCCGTGTTCGGCAAGGGTGGAAACTGGACTGTTAAAGGGGCACTTTTCTAAAGCGATTCCCCGGGACTGGTTGTTGCCTTCGTTATTGTTTTTTACCCCGTGAATACCCGGATGATATGCAACGCAACTGAGCGTGACAAGAGACTGGGCTACCGTCTGCAAGGGCAGCTAAATAAACTTGGAGGCTGGAGGCAATATTTGTTTTACGCATTTTTGCATCAACACTGATTGGTTAACCGTGATCTATAAAGATTTCGACAAAGGGCGCATGTTAATTTTTTTCTTCAGCCTAAACAAACAGACAAAAAGAACGGCGGAGCTCATTGGATGTCTTCATTTGGAAATGCCCCAGATGGTTATAGTTTAATTATAAAAAAAAGTATCCATGCAGTGAAGCATTTTCGGATTGCGTCGATAATACGATTACTATACTCCCTTGATGTCATCCACGTTTTCTTGTATAACCCTATACTCGTGTATGTGTCGTCATTCACTTGATGCTCAGTTAATGAATTTATTACAGGTATAATTAGTGGTAGCACCACTCAGATTACCTGACAATGGTTCCCATTTGGCATTTATTGTGTCTTGGGTAATTATTCAATCTAACTCCAGGTTGTCAATGAGGTGATATGTGTGTTATGTAATATGCACGTGGCAGCCCAGCAAGAGATGAATGATCAGTTGATTTACTTTATTGTAAATCTACAGATCGTTCCTAGTCATCAAAGGATTAACAGAAAATATATTGATTGATTAATCACTGTTATCTTGCACAGTGGATATGTCAAAAGTGAGTGTTTACATGTCTAGGTCTACTAAAACAAAGGGAATACACTCATATCATGGCGTGAAGTGCCGATGTAAAAAGAACATACTTTGTTCAAAGTGTTAACCGATAATACGTTGATTGAATGCTCATTGTTATCTAACTCAATGGAATTTGTTAGGAACCGTGGACGTTAGGAAAATAGTTGTCACCTGGACTTTCTCAGCCGACCTTTGAGACTTGACACCTATGTGAAACACCTGAAACAATCTAAGTGATCGGTTGAGAAACGAACACGGGTTATAATATCCCGAAACGATATATATATCTTAAAATATTTGATTTTTACAGAGACACGTGACATGGAATAAATTTCTTTGTACAGTAGCAGACGTGTGGGATATATCTGTCCATTTCTTTAACAGATTGACTAAAATTGATTAAGACGATCAAAAGGGCCTAAAACATCACAATAGATTATTATGTAGGATTAGAAGCCAAACAATATAGAAATGTACTTTTCATCGTAACATTTTCAGTCTCTTGGTGATGATATTAAACATAAAATGCTTGGAATTCGTTGTCATAATAACACAGATGGACATATTTTCCGTCAATTTGTAAAATAACTGAATATTTAGGCGATTAATAAAATTCCTATGTGAAAAAATTGCACTTTTTGACTCTAAATATATAAACACGATAAAATAAGCAATGCTCAGGAAAATATTTACTTTGTCTTGCAAGTCAAAAATAGTGTAAACGAAAATCGCACAATTACCAAGCTTGTGACTTATCAAAACTTCGTCACCATTACCGATGCTATCCACATAGATACCTACATTTGATTTTGTTGATCAATGTGACCATACGCCCATATACTATTAATAAAAGTGACAAATGCGCTTACGAATTGCGCAGCACAGATCGTGAGCTAGTCTAGATTTCTGCTATATTATCCGGGTACTCACGGGGAAATACAATAACAAAGGCAACAACCTGTCCCGGGGAAGTGCTTTAGATCAGTGCCCCTTTAAAGTCAGTTAACTCTCTTGCCTCGGGAAGATGGATTTCCCCCGACCAAGAGCCAAATGAGCAGCAGTTAAATAAACACCCAGAACAAGCTAACAGATACACGCACACAATGGTTCACACATTCAGGAACATAGACCTCAAATAAAAGACTCATTCTTGAATGCACATGCTTAGGCACAAACCTCGACCTGCTCAAAGTCAAGTATACACTCGCGCGCCCCAACATTCACCCATCCAATCACTTACACACGCTCACACACTCGGACTTAAAAACAGATAAGGAGTCTTAAGAGTAGCGACTTTCGTCAGCGCCTTTCTAAAGGAATTAATTTCTCTGTCCTCCACGAGGCTGTGGTCATCCTCGTCCTCGTACACCCAGTAGTCACTGTCATTCGTCGTCACTTTGGGCAGGGTAGTGGTTGACGTAGGTGATGGTGTCAGGGGCGGGGAGGGTCACGCCGTAGACAGAGAGACCGCCTCCATGGTCTAGTGGTAGAGCGTCCGTCCGGAGAGCGGAAGGTCCGGGGTTCGATCCCCGACCGCGTCATACCAAAAGACGTTAAAAGATGGTACTTGTTGTTACCCTGTCTGGCGCTCGGCATTAAGGGGCTAAAGCAAGGACTGGTCGGCTCGGAGTCAGTATACTGTGTCTGAGTGGGGTATTCATGTTAAACTGCGGCATGGTATCTCAGTGAGCTAGCACTATAAATCGGCATCAGTCCGGACTAGTACAAGCAGCCACACACACACACACACACACACACACACACACACACACACACACACACACACACACACACGTGCATGCACGTCGCTATATAAGTGCAATAATCTTGGACGCGACGTTAAACCCCCATTTTGAAGACTCATGGAGTCGGGAGAACATGTTCATGATGTTATTTAACAAAGAAGTTACAGGTTGTTTACGTGTACACTTTAAGACCTCTGTAGGTTTATGCACTCTACAAATCGTGTGATAGTGTCGGACGATGTAGTACACACGTTGGATAATGTGAGAAGTTGTTCAGGCCATTTTCCGTTAACTGTATCCTGTTAGCATGCATGCCATACAAATAGATCAGAAATGACCAACTCTGCCAGATCTTCAGCAGTTGGTTTCTCCTGTATGATTCATATACTGTATCTAATTGAACATTTGATTTCGCTGTATACTAAGGTGTCAAAAGGCCTGTATATTTAAATATGTTGGTGATTAACGTATCAGGGAAAGGGAACAACAGTAAACGGGGTCTGTCGACGAAGCCGTCGTCGAACATTTAACTGAATTTTGTACTTCTTGTCTCACTTGACCTCATGTTCCCGATCGATGTGTAGCGTCCCGAAGATGTCCCCTAACCGTTCTCCTGACCCCGAGAGTGTCTTCACTCCCCCCTGGGCCTGCTCTGTCTACGGCGTGACGCCCATCGCCCCTGACACCATCACCTACGTCAACCACTACCCTGCCCCAAGTGACGACGATGACAGTGACCAGCTTTGCGGAGGACAGAGATTAATTCCTTTAGAACGGCGCTGACGAGTTGCCACGTTCTTTAAGGAATATCTCCCCCAAGACTCCTTATCCTTTTTCATGTCCAAGTGAGTGAGCGTATGTAAGTGATTGAATGCATGAATGTGGGGCGTGTCAGTGTATACTTAACTTAGAGCCGGTCGAGATAGGTTTGTGCGTAATCATGTGCATTCAAGAATGAGCCTTATATTTGAGGTCTTTGTTTCTGAATGTGTGCACCATTGTGTGCGTGTTATAGAGAGATTCACTATTTAAGCTTTTAACCATATTTTTAGACAGCAGTTCGGCTCATCTTTCATTTTTGGTAAATACCCTGGCTGCCTTTTGGTATAATTGACAGCAATCTGTATTCGCAGTATCCTATTCTGACTATTACTACACCGTTTTCGATCCCTTTTCAGGCAACTTTCGATTCTCAACACCTTAATAAATGTTTCCATACTGAAAACACAATGTTTGCTTTCACTACCGTGTTCCTTCTTCAGAGCTTTTAATGACTAGACGACTGCAACATCGCATTATAGACAACTGGCCAAATCCCCAGGCCTCTGATCTGGACACTAAAGTTACTTTAACGATAAAGGTATTTCTTTATATGGCGACAGTTGTGAACTTGTGACACTGGTCTATTACCTTTGACCCTGTCATTCAGAAGTGTATACTATCCTGGAGTATCGGTTCAAAAACCTGTTGGCCTTTCCGGCACAATGTCAATCAGGGCTTTGGAACGCGAAACTATTACACAAGTAGATACAATTACTTCACTTGTATGCCAACAGTACATTTCATGAAACGTGCCACTCTTCAAGTGATGATTCTCTTAACTCAACACTGGTTGTGTGAACAGTCATTTGAGACTGATGTCACCTCCGCTGGTTGTTCTGGGTGTTTATTGAACTGCTTATCATTTGGCTGGTTGCTAGTGGGAAATCAAATCAAATTACTCAAATTCACCACATGGTAGTTTTTTTTGTTATTAGCAATATTCAAATCTGGTATTCCATAGATAAATAACGACTGGAGGGCTGTTACGTTTCCTTGCAGGTTTGCCATACCACTGCGGGATGTTTTCAGAGCACATCATTACGCTGCCACCGACAACTATGGACATAGTAACGCCGGTAGTTACTGGCTCTTCTATAGTGGCTTGACCATACTCTCTCCATTGTTGGTAAGGTCATTATTGGCGTGCTTGACACCACTGACGTCGCTGTTGAAGATATTGCGTGGAAACACCACCTATGACAGGCCGTCTCCGAGGCCTGCCTCTGGTAATTAAATTCAGCGCGGCCTGGTCCATAAATTGTGGCTGCTGTTGTCGAGGATGCCCCTGTTGTAACAGGGTGTCGGCCAGATGTACCCTACCATGGTGTTGGTATTGATACCAATGTTTATAACTACTCTATTCTGACTATGCATTTCCCCTATATACTAGTATTCAGGTCAGGGATGTTTGTAAAAAATAGGTTAAATAGGTTGTAAAATCGGGGAGAACAGACAGACTGTTAGCAATGACTGAACTAAGAGTGCATTACCTTGGATTTTTGTACACTTAAACTAACGTGACAACCGCACGTGTCTTTTTCTAAATGTATTTTTGAGTAAGGTCATTATCTGGTGTATTTATTATCCCCCAATTTATGTTTTCATGACAAGTTGGGCTTCATTATCACTGAAAATGAGGGAAGTGTTCGTTTCCGGAACAAAACTCTAAAACTGTTTAATATTGCCAGATGAAACTTGCTGGTTTGTTTGTTGTTTAACGCCGCACGGAACAATATTGCAGCAAAATGACGGCAATCTGTCCATTATCGAGTCAGGACCAGACAATCCTGTGCCCGATACCATGCTGTCGGTACGATCATCCAAGTAACGTGTCTGACCACCTGATCCATAGAGTCTCTTCTTACAACCAGCTGATGTTGCCTGGACCAATTCTAACCTGGAACCCTGATGGTATCTCCTTCAACATGTTCATCTAGCATGGCGCAAAGAATATTAATAAGGGTTGCTGAAACACATTAAACAATTATACAATATTTTATGTGCAAAAATGCAACTGTCTTCAACAATTTCTAAAACTTGAAGCTGAATGTGAATTACAAATATTCTCAGCAAATAAAAAAATCTTCATGATAATATAGTATAAAAATAGTTTCAAAATGGAATGAATAATCAAACGAAATAGATCACAGATATATGTTGTATAAGATCAAACACTGGAAAATTTATCATCAAACATGAAACTTCGTACATGAAGTACTTTTTTGGTCACTTTCAAATTTGAAAATATTTCACAAAGTAAGCTCTTTCATGGCATCCTGTAGAGTGTACATAGTGAAGAGCAGACAGATGAGCTGTGGAGTCAAAGCCATAAATGATAAACATAGAAATGTAACAAACACAATGTGCTAAACAATATTAAATACTATTAACTAAGATTTCAGTAGGTAAGAAGAAATCTATACTCGTGGAAATACACAAAGCATCTGTGTTTATGGCCGTCACATGAATGGACATAGTCAAATGATATACATGACGTCAAGCTCATCCAAATAGCTAATCGAATAGCTTAACATATTTCAAACACAATTACAAATATTCTCAGCAAATAAACAAATCTTCATGATAAATATAGTATAAAAATAGTTTCAAAATGGAATGAATAATTCAACGAAATGGATCACAGATATGATATGTTGTGTGAGACCAAACTCTGGAAATTCTATCATCAAACATAAAACTTTTTACATGAAATACTTGTTTGGTCAATTATGCCTTGAGTAATGTAAAGTGCAACATGTTAGCATATACCAAAACATTGGAGAATACCAGCCAAAACTGGCTCTTTGTTTTATTTTCAGTTAAGTTTAATGTTTAAATGTGTTAAATCAAGGAATGTTATTAACTTTGCTTACTAGGCCAAACAGATTTTACTTGACTCAGGCTTCAGACCGGTAGATTTCGTCAGACTGTGTTTGGACTCGGATCCATGGCCAATTGTCTCAATCATTGATAATCTTAGAGGTTTATTGTTGAGTGATGTAATTAATGGCTGGCAATATTCCCCAAAAGGAGCAGATGGATTCTATTGGTGTTCTTTGCACATTGTGAGAGAGTTTACTATCCCAAGTGAACATTCTGCTGTAAAAAGTAAATGGAGCTGTGGTTGAACAATCGCATTTATCACATTCTGGTAAAATTCATAAATGTCTTCCTCTCAGCTGCTTTCTGTGCAAGTTAAATTGGATTGGTTGTCCCATACTCTTCTACCTTGTAAACATTAAACCTGCCATTTGACTCTTAGTAGACCTGACAACTCCACTCCTCCAGAAACTCCGTGATATCTTTGTTCATAGTGAGATTTGGCTGGGTGGTGCCTCTGCAGGCAGGACATCCAATCCAAATTACATTGCTGTATATCTGATGCCTTATTACAATGGATCTCTGAATATTCAATGATTGAGACAACCCACCACAGAATCGAGACCTGCCTCAGATACATTATCTCATTCAAATCACATCTGTAACTCTGATACAGTACTTATTTGTGTGAAGATCTGACAACCCATCCACAAGAGGTTACATCAGGTGATTTTTCTAGTCCATCAGTACTGAGAGTTCTCAATTCTCGGTACAAATGAGCAGCATATCTGACTTCTTTATTTCTAAAATGAACTGAAACAACCAGTTCCAAAAGTAAATAATAAAGGCTGCACCATTATAGTGTGGATACATTAACCTTATTGTTTCTGTAAGCCACAACATCTACAGCCACAAGGAAGTACCATTGAAGGAATATCTGTGTCCAGTTTGGATTTTCTTTTGTCATAAAAAAACATTTTCCGAAGGGATGTACCCTGATCATTTTAATGAAGTGAAGGGATGTAGACTAAAAATGTTAATGGCTCAAGAGCTCACACACCTTTGGGATTTGGCTGTCAAACTTGGCTCAGGGTTTACCTGATGTGTTCTCTATGGAGCTGTTGTCAGAGATCTTTATGCAGAGAGGTGTCATATCAGAGGTAAAGGTTTGAATGAGATTGGTAATAATCTGACAATGTAATCAATGTTAAACATATCCTCATGGGCGACATAGTTTGTAGTGCAATGGCAAGTTACATTTAATGTCAAAGTCACAAAATGCAATATGATAAGAAAAGCAATGTGATATTACCTGGCTAATATAATGCCTTAAAGGGGCACTGATCTAACGCAATTCCCCGGACTGGTTGTTGCCTTTGTAACAATTTAATCATTTTAATGTCATCGTCAATGTATAAACAATGGTGGAATATAATGGCATGTGTAATGTCATGTGAGGTAATATCATCCATATTGTTAGGAGTAATGGCATTTGTAACACAAGTGTACAAATGACATTATGTCAAATCTCTACTGGTAAAATGTACCGACAGGACTACAGTGGTCCAAAAAGGGTCTGTACCTCACATTTCTGCATCTACTTGTCTGTACTTGTATCAAGGCATTATGCTCAGTTAATTTCAATGTTAATATGTGGACAATATGAGCTGTGGTGCATAATAATCTTCAACAAAACATCATATACCTATGGTATAATGTGTATGTAGTTATACCAGAACACAATAAGGCCATCTGAGTTTAGTTGTGTTTCTCACATCCACCAGTCCTAAATTACCCTTCTCATATCTGCTCATAGGCTGCTGTGTTTTATTGTAAGGACATTTAAAGAAAGGAAGTAACTGTGACTATTTTTCTTTTCCCTGTTTTCAGAGCTCTTAAACACTTCCTCCTTAAAACCTCTGAATGCCAATGCAGCAACTGTTGTATTTTGAATATCATAATATCATATAATAGAGGAGCATATTATTTACATATCTTCAAAAGCAGACAACTAATCAGTTGTATTTTCTACAGGCTCACCCAAAGGCTGTTTATTTATTCATTTTCTTCCAACCAACTGCACCCTCTCAACCTGAGCATTGACTGAGAAACACACATGATAACATGGATGGCCTAGTAATTCCATTTATCATACCTACATGTCAGAATGATGAGATCTGATTGGTCCTCATGATCTTGATAAAATACTTGGAGGATAATATATTTCGCAGCGGGGTAATAAATCTTGTATACCCCGCCACATATACCTAGGCTCGTGGTATAAAACCCCATGTAGCCCGCGTGATATTGCTGCAACTTATAATATAGAATCTGACATGGCTCTATCGATTGGTTACAGGTGCCATCTTTAACAATGTTTAAGTGTAACAACATTAAAACACATATTTGTAATTCCACTTTCCTAAGTGCACAATTCTCCATATTTTGTTCATGTTATATCAACTGAGTGAGTGAGTATGGTTTTACGCCGCTTTTAGCAATATTCCAGCAATATCACGACAGGGGACACCAGCAATGGGCTTCACACATTGTACCCATGTCGGGAATCGAACCCGTGTCTTCGGTGTGACGAGTGAACGCTTTAATCACTAGGCTACCCGACCGTCCCTTATATGAACTGAAAAGATATAACCATTCATATATATGTATAACTTGTCATGGAGCCTGAGTGAGTATTATCCTTGTGACTTCCATTGTTGTTCCGATCCTGACAGGGATACCCCAATACTGAGTACCCATCGACACATACACATGACTGGACTCCCCATAGCGATATAGTCCGTAAAAGAAGGGGTGTAAAAAATAGCTCCCAATCATCACTGGGAAGACCTGTCCTCCATGAGTGTGACCTGTAATAGATAAGAAAGTGCCAAGTATGAAGGAATACATTACTGAGGTGTGTTCAGGAAGGCGCACGATCGTGCGAGCGTACAGTGAGGCAATATGAGTCCTTCTTGAAAGAAAGGAGCGTACTCGCTCTCATGGAACAGCATCCAACATGGCGTCTCCAGGGATTGAAACAGCCCCATCCACAAGTGTTACAGGTTCACAAATTTATCATTCAATCACAAGTATGATGGGTTCTTACTTTGATGCTCATGATAACAAAGAGGGCGATCATACTTAATTTATATAGAGTTGAATCCAATCAAGCAGAAATCAGATAACTGGAGAGAAAAGGATGCTTTGCTGAGTCCTGACAGTGTCCATCATTGTTTGTCTTCATTTATGAGTGGAAATGTTGAAGTAGATAAAACAAATACCGGTAGGTAGAACCTTTCCTTGTTCCCCTTAGTCATATTATATCGGTAACTTAATCATTAGTAGAATGGAATTATCTGTGGATGTGGATGGAAGTTCAGCAACTGACTGGCAAATCAAAACTTTCAAAACAATTTGAGAGACAATACCTGTACCACACTGACACTTTCTGATATTTCCCATCTTAACTAATAATATCATGGAGACTTTAGACATTTAAAGGAAAAGCCAACTCCACCCCAAGAGATGGAAAGGTCGGCTCCTTGCTGCTTTGAATAATGGCTACCTGAGAGGACGACGTCAACTCTGTATTCGGAGTCCAGAGCGGTCTTGGCCGCCTTCGGCTGATGGGCAAGAAGAACTACTGGCTGACTTTGATCACATGACCCCAGAGCATCCTCCAGCCTCATCCCGTGATTGCCGTACCTGAATATTTACATAACAGATCTGCAAGCTTTCACAATACCCACATGTGTTATTTCACCTATCTTTTGACATTGGCGGTAGTTCTTACATTGTATTTTAGCAAGACTGGGCTGTTTATTCACTTGTTAGTGACCCATGACTTCCATGTTGTTGTTTTCATTCCTGCTGGCAACAAAACTGGATGAATTGATATCAGAAGTTGGCAACAATGGTTCTTGGAAATGGTGTCATGTCTTGTTTTTTCCAATGTTTACTGACAGTGACTGATATCCACGGTAACTTTTTCATGTTTCACATAGATAAATGAGTCAACTGGTTTGTGTGTGGTCGGCAGTATTCCACCAATATCACTGTGGCCTTAAACTAATTGGTCTTGGCTAGCCAAACAAGTGGTCGATAGCATGAGCAACCATCCATGCTATAAGGCACGATGACACCCAATCAGCTTGGTCAAATAACCTCCACATGTTATCCTGTTCTTACATGGACTTATCTAGAATTCCTAAGTGCTCTTGGCTGGCACATTGGAAAACACATTTTCATGTTGTTCAAACATAGGATTTGTTTCTTAGTTTGTTCAATTCAGAGGTATTTCAACATAGCATTCAACAATGTATAACTAATAATTTTCGAATTCCAACCTGCGAATTGTAGTCGACATTTGCTGCACACGTAGTGTTGGGTATTGGTCTCTGAGCAGGTACTCATAGTTCCCTGTCTTTTGACTAGCATGAGAACATTCTTATTTGTCTCTCACCCAATCCTTAAAGCCTCAATATCATCTGCTCCAGCAAGGCATATTTGTTGTTTGGTGGGTAGTTTCTCACTGGGACGTCTGACATTGCTATTGTGTAACACAACAAAACCGAGACCACGGAGGTGAGAGAACCAGTTGTCTACATCGCCTGTATAGTACTCATGATTGCCTGAAACCCCCAAAAAACATTGTGAAACAAACAAGCGAACAAACAGAGTTTCCAAATATGTATTGTTGCAAGTTTTTATAGTTGGTGCCAACCATTTTTAAATCTACTTGCTGAACATAAGCATCATTTTCTGTAGATTTTGAAGTTATTATTAGACTATTACCATGATAACTAGCTGGGCTCATTAGACCAAACAGAATTTTACGAGATTCGGGTTTTCGGACAATTGGTTAAACTCAAAGACTCGTCATATTTTCAGATGATGACGTGGTTCCTGGTGAAATGACCATGCTGATACAATGGGATACGTTTAATGCATGATAATTTAAATTATTACTTTAATTATTCTCAGTGTTAGATGTGTTTATGTAGCAGTCACTACTCCAAAGCCCAAGTCTAGTAACAAAAACATCCTGGTCTTGAAAAATTGGTTCATCCTAGTCCATGTACTAAGCCAAAAATAAACTGATAATACAAAGTACAAGTTTAGGCTAGCAGACACACAAGTATTTGGCACAGACTGTATTAGTGCCTGAAATTAAGACCAAGCATGCTAAGACGTGGTGCTTGAGGTTTTCTGCTGTAGTATTTTCAACTGGGAACTCTCAAAGCACATTTATTTCCCTAATAAAATTCGGAACAATAAATAGGATACAAGAAACTCTTGACTTGATTCCAACACTCAATCTACTCCATGATGGTTACTAAAGATACTCACGGAAATGAAAAAAAACCCTGCTTTTTCGATCTCAGATTTTAAATAAATGCAGTTAATATACAAAATATATAAATATTCAAACAACTCAATTAGTACTAATTGGGCCTTGGCACAAATACAGCGTATCAAAGGTTTTTATGTCTTTTTACACGTAAAAGTGTGTAAAAATATGAACAAAACAGACTATTGTGAAACTGAGCATAACCAGCTGTTGGTAGATCAAGGTGAATGTCCATGACCTATGACACCTTGACGACAGGTGAAAACAGGTGCTTGAAACCCACATGCATGTGATTTGTAAGTAGTTAGTGATTTGTGAGTGGCATTGTGGGATAGTGAATCATCGTCAAAATATCAGAATGTAAAAGTAACATATTCCCTTCTCAAACAACAACTTACATGTCATTATTATTATGTACATAAACATAGCTGTTATTTTTATTGTTGTTTTGATAAAAAGAATTCCAGGCTAATTTGCATAATGCCTATAGCCTGTTTCTACTATGTCAATTTGGACTAAGTTATATTTTTGAATGTTGAAAGTGCCTACAAATTACCTCCTGTAAAGTACATTTTGTATTGGGCACTGAGATAAAACTAGCAAATCCAGACTAGTACTTTTCCAGTTGTTTTGTTATTTCTTATTTACATCTACGTAATGCTTTGTGTCGATTATTAAATCCAGCAAAACAATTTTTTTTCATTTCCATGAGTACTTTAGCATATCATACACTGACTCCAATTTAATTCCTCTCTTTGGGCAGATGCTCTCCACTAGACCACAAACACTATCCTGAGAATGCTGGGCATTATGTTTTTTGTTTGTTTTTTGTTTGACGCCGCACTCGGCAATATTCCAGCCTTATGACAGCAGTCTGTAAGAAAACGAGTCTGGACCAGACAATTCAATTATCATCAGCATCGACCTACGCAATTGGGATACGATGATATGCATCAACCAAGTCAGTAAACCTGACCAAGCAATCTATTTGTTTTCCTATTATGACCAGCTTAGGTAGCTGGGGACCCATTCTAACTCGGAATCTTCACAGGATTCTGAGCATTATGAGGTTATCATTATTTTAGTGTGGTTCTATTAGCGGTGTCATTGGTTGGAAAATTTAGTATCGATATATCGATATTAATGTTAACATAATACAGTCAAGTCCCGTTAATCCGACATGGCTGCTTCCATATGATTATGCCGGATTAAAAGTATGTCGGATAAACAAAATTAAGTAGTACCAACGTTCGTCTGTCATAGTTTGTGAAAGGTACTTTTGGCGTGACCTGTAATGGGATTTCCTCCATGTATATCAATATATCAATTAACATGACAAAAGTAGTTATTCTGTATCAAAATATAGTCATGTCTGAGGCAGGAAATCATTAATTTAGTATGGATATTCAAAAACTTGTATTGATACAGAATTGACATTTAACTTTCATCAATACATTGACATCATGACAGAGGATGACACCCCTTGATGTAACTGAGCTTTTTTTGCAGTTTACATGTTTCACTTATTGTACACAGGGCCAATCAAACCAAGATCTTCATTACAAGTGAGTGACTGAGTTTGGTTGATCACTTTGAAAAGTATTTTCAGTTTTATGGCAGCATGGCAGCTTGATGTGCAAGGAAATTATGAAGTGATGCAGCTCTTAGATGTTCACCACTTAGAAACCAGGTTTGCCTATCTGAGGAACTCTGCACAAGGAATTCAGGCAACCTTTTATGACAGTACCAACCAATGCCCCTTCTTTGTCGTTAATTTGATTAACATAATTAAGAGTCAACACTGTGTAAAATACATATGCATGAGAACAGTTGAATTTGAAGAAAACACTAAACTGATATAGACAAAATACATTGTAATAAAGAAAAAGTCACAAACATACAAACTGCACCTGTTATAAAATATTTCCCAAATTTGGACTGCATATCCTTAACAGGTTCTACTGCTTCCCTGAGGCTTACAACGCTTCCATCGACAAAATCTCCAGTCATACAACAACATCTGAAACCATAAGAAATCATGCCAACATTAAAAGCTCAAATGTCTCCTTGAACATGTTGAATACAAGGTCAACCATTTTGCAAATATTAGAAAATAATTTATGACATTTACAGTCATGCAATATATCAGGAATACACATGACAAAGTTGTTTGATTCACTCAACTTTGAACTGGCCAAAAGTGGTATTTGTGTTATATATGTATGGAGAAAAATGTTGAATACCATTTTTCTCTCTACATAAACATGATTAACATGTCAACATCTGTGGCATCAGAAGGTTTATAAGTATCCAGCAAAATGATGCATTTATGGTCTTTAGACTCAGTTGCTGAGTTACAAAAAATAACATTGATAACACTTCCGAAGTAGGGCTGTGTTGCTACCGATGACCACAGGCGTACAGTACACAGGAGTACAATAATTCTGATACATATTTCTCCTATTTCACCATATTGCAGAGATAATACCAAGTGGGTTGTGATCATGTGTTGGAATTATTGAATGAGACACACTATGGCATAAAATGTAATGATGCTTGAAATCAATGTTTCATTTTCATATTTACCTGCATTTTGCTCATTAATGATATTTACTTTCCTATTAAGTCTCCATCTTCCAACAGTCGGTCCTAGATGAATGTCTGATATCTGCACAATTTTAAATCCACCAAGAGATTCCGGCAATCCTCTGACTGGGATAAGGACTTCTTTTACAACTGGTGGACTCGCAGCATTATAGAGACCATATGTCCATAAAAGAATAGCATAAAAAAGTACAAGCTGTAATTCCCTTTGTTTTGAAAAGACAGGCTTTCTACTTGAAATGCTTCTTAAACAGAACAGAATAACCTTGACAAACACTAAACCTGTGACTATTTGAAACAACAGTCCAAGTGCTGCATAACAACTGTATGCTATAAAATATGGTTCTCGACCAATGAAATAAAAATTCGTAAAGTAACTCGCATGACATAATACTAAGTAAGTCACAAGAATAATTCTCCATAATGTCCACTTTTTAAGATCAGGTTGAGTCACATCTATCTGATGAAGATCTTTATCAGAATATTTGACATGTTTTAACCCTTGCTTCTGTGACGGCTTATCGAACATAGTCGAGAAGTTATTCCACACAAATCTGGAGAAAAGAATCAAGAATGCTTGTATCAGAATTACGAACTGTAATCTTAACATTCTCGCCTTTGTTTCCAAATGGAGAGACAAGACATACAACTCGCCCAATATGAGGGCAAGCAAAACTGTCAAGACGGCAGCCACCTTTATTCCCAATGAGACCGCCATGTTGTATATACGCTGTCGCTTGTGAAATGCCAAAATAGGTATGATGTTTCTTATATGTGTAGCAGGGCGTGGAGTCATCCTACAGATGACATCCTTACCTTGTCAGCTTGCTGACGGGGTTAACCTCTTTGGTCATGTGGACAAGGCGTCCGACCTCTGATCAGAAGGTCCGTGGTTCGAATCCCATCACGGGACTCGGAAATTTTATGGCCGCTACATATGGTATTTTCATGTCAAATAATAGATGTTTTAAAAACGCAAAACTAAAGAATTAGCTAGGTCCATATAAACAGCATACTCTGATGTCATATTTACCAAACGTGTAGGATAATGTTGTTGTAAGGGATATCAATTCAAGGGAAATAACACAGTCCAAGTCGTGTCAAATTGCTATGAAATGTATCCTACAAATAAAGTTCGGGGCCAATCTTACCTGATATAGGCCGGCTATTTTTTGTTGTTGCAGATCCAAAACTGTGCAAAATAATTTATCTTACCAGTTAGATAAATTCAGGCGTAGATCTATCATTATGGGTATCTTATCATGATGATAACGCCGCACTCAGCAATATTCCAGCTATATGACGCCGGTCTTTAAATAATCGAGTCTGGACCAGACAATCCAGTCATGATGTAATGGAGGTTGATGTCATAATTAAAGTGTAAAAGTACATTCACTGACTAAAGAAAGAAAAAGGTAAGTTTATTTCAAATCCGTACCATGCTGTGGTCCCATGTACTTGTTTAATTCAGACGAGAGTAAGGAGGCGGTGCGATCCCATGAGCAAGAGATTCTGTCTGAAAGTTTTGTTTGTTTGTTGTAAAACACTGCTCTCCACAATATTCCAGTTATATGGTTGCAGTAAGTCAAGTAAAGACCAGACAATGCCGTGACTGATAGTGTGAGTGCCATTGGGATACGATGACACGCAGTACCAAAAGGTAAATAGACCTTATACTGCTATTCCCGGTGCTGAGGTCACGTCCGGTTGTGACGTCACTTCCGGTTCTAACTCTTGTCCTTGTTGGAATGGGGCTTGCAGGTTATTAATAGTCTCCTCGATGGCGTTTATCTGGGTCTGTAGCCGAGAGAAAGAACTTGAGAGCTCTGATCGGACATAAAAGTCTGTCTGGGTGATCCACTGTTGGTCCCAAGGTAGGAATTGTATAGTGTCTATGGCCCAACGGCCCTGTGGTGGAAGATTGATTCTTGGCTACAAAATCTAGGAGCGACCTTAGAGTGATTGAATGTCGATCATGGGTGAGACTAGATTAGTCCATAGCACGGAGTTCTGAAACTCTAGCTGCTGTCGCCATGGCTAGGAGGAAGGATGCTTTCCTGAATTTTTGAGTAAGGTGGCCTTAGCCATGGGCCCATAACGTTCTGTTAAAAGTGCCGATCACACAACAGATAGATTCTACTTGGGGAAGATACGAGGTGTACAAACAGCTTCTGGTAGGAAGGATCTCATTAGTCTGTTTAGAATGGGATGGTTTCCAATTGAGAGTCCATCATGTTGAATCCATAGGGATGGAGATTGTATTAGTTATAATTCCTTGTCGTCTTCTCCAACTGGACGAACTTATCCCATCTGTTGTCATATATAAGGGAGGATGAAGGTCTCCATGATCTTGCCACAGCTTCTGTACCTGGATGTCTGCATCTTTTGTGTGATAACTTCCAGATGCTAGATGTAGGATGGGCAGGTTGTCATGGAAAATGTTTGACTTGGGTTGTCATAACGGATCTCGACGGAGAGGTAATAGACTTAATAATATGGGGAACCACACTCTTTGGGCCAGATTGGTGCTATCAAGATTATTATGCAATCCATCTCCTGACCTTGTCTAGGAGACAACATGGTGGGAATGTGTTTGCAAATAGACCCGTCCAATCCATCGATAGTGCATCGATCTGATGAGCCATTGGATCGGGAACTGGACTGACAAACTAGAAGTTGATGGTTCTGGCAGGTGGCAAAGAGATCTAGATGCAGCATGTACCATAAAGTGGTTATCCAAGCAACGATCTGGGGATGTAAGATCCATTCAGATGCCACTATTCTCCCCTGGGGGGAAAGGGAAAGGATGATCAACTTCCCGGGAATATGTCTCGCGTCCATCTGGCAACTGATGGAGTCCGCCAAGGCAAACAATCGTGTCGTCTCCATCCTCAGAGAGCTGGATCTGGTTCCTCCTTGTTTCTGAATGTATGCCACTATTGTGGTGTTATCCGTGGCTATGAGGATTGATGTTTGGGAGAGACGTATCTTCAATGCTAGGATGGCGCTTGTCTGTAGAGGATGTGAAATCAACCTTGCTAAGAAGAGACATACAGCACCTTAGAGACCTGCTGGGTTGACTTGATAGGGATTGAATCATCGTAATAGTCTTGACGAATCGATCTTCTGGTGGACATAGATATCCCTTGTGGAGTTGGAAACTCGCTCCAATGTAAATGATGTCTTGAACCTGAGTGGTCTCAGACTTGGAGGGATTGACTCGGAAGCCTCGGTGGGTCATAAGCTGGACCAGAAATGGTATGTCCTGGTGCAGCTGAGCTTCTTCTTGGTCTGCAGCAAGGAAATCGCCCAGGTAACCATGGATTCGTACTAGCTTGAGGTGGGCAAACCTGATGACTGGCGCTGTAATCCTGGTAAACAGCCAAGGGGCTATTGATATCCCGAATGGTAAGACCTGGAACTCGTAACGTTGGCCATTGATTGCGAGGCGCAGGTATTTCCATGATGATGGGTGTATTAGGACGTGAAGATAGGCGTCTTGTAGGTCAAGGCTGATGAGCCAATCTCCTGTCCTCAAAGTCGACCACAACTTCCCTACAGATTCCATCTAGAACTTTAGAGGAGGTATGTCATAGCGACTGATTTACGACATCAATTGTCTGAAGAACATTTGATTGCAAAGGCTCATTACCCTGGAGCAATGACATCTTTATGCCTTGAAACACTTAATTGCTGTTATTTATTAGATGCTAATCCTATTTGTTAATCCCCATTTTTGTGTACATCGACCGTCTGCCATCCTGAACAGGATGTGCAAGTATGTCACTGGTGATTTACTGTTTACATTTATATTTATTACTTACTAAATGTCAGTTGACCTTGGCTATATAAGCCTTGGTCCAGAGAGGAGAAAAGAAAAAAGAAAGGTCTTACCCTTAGCCTAGCTAGGGTTAGGCTGGGTACTCCGGGGCACCTAGACAACAACCACTACCACTATGTGCTGACCAGGCACATAGTGTCTTTTGTATGTATATATCAACATGTATAAAGTAGAACTGTATATACCACAAGCCATCGTCACCAAGATGTCACTTCCTACTGAGAACCATATGTCGGCCCCTTGCAGATATGAGTATGCAAATTGTACATTAATCAACGTCGGACCGACACGCGTTGTTAGGTACCTGGAAATTCTTGTTGAGGATCTTCAAGTTGATGATCATCCTCATGTTGGGCGAATTCTTTTTCAGAATACCGGAGAATAAAAACCTTTGGTGTTGTTGGTCTCAGATAGTTTCTGAATGGCTCACTTCTTTAGTGGCTTCCTGACGGGCAGATTTGCTGCTACTAGCTTGACTCCGACTAGACGAAATTGGCATGAGATTTCAGGATGGGATGCTTCTTGAAATACAATTTTCAAATCCCAGTCCATAGACGTAACATGGTCGCAAGTAATAAGGTCGCAAGTGTCTATAATGGCGAAATGGGTGGCACTGAAGTCAGAACTTGCGTTCACCTCTGCCTACGGATCTGCCACGGCGATAGGATCCTCGTTTCTTGTAGTCGGACTGACGAAAAGACTCCTGAGATGACTGACGCTTGTTGTACCCCCGACTCAGTTGGAATGAATCCTACCCGGAGGGAACAAACTTCTTCTTAGGTGGTTGATTATATGACGAGTCCTTCTGATCCCAGGAAAGCTTTAGGGGATAGGAAGATCCATGTGCCTTGGCAGCTAGGTTGATAGTTGATGCTTGAAATCGTTCACGTGTATCCTGTCTGACCTCGTCTATGACATGTATCATATATATATATGATATGTATGGTATGTAGGTTCTGTATGCATGACCATATATGTGTGGCGTGTAAGTTCTGTATGCATGTACATATGATATGTGTGATGTAGTATGTAGGTTTTGTATGCATATATATATAATATGTGTGGTGTTTAAGTTCTGTATGCATGCACAAATGATTTGTATGGTATGTGGTATGGTATCTGTATGCAGTGTACATATTATGTGTGATGTAGTATGTAGGCCCTGTATGCAGTATACATATGATGTGTGATGTAGTATGTAGGTCCTGTATGCAGTGTACATATGATGTGTGATGTAGTATGTAGGTCCTGTATGCAGTGTACATATGATGTGTGATGTAGTATGTAGGCCCTGTATGCAGTGTACATATGATGTGTGATGTAGTATGTAGGTCCTGTATGCAGTGTACATATGATGTGTGATGTAGTATGTAGGCCCTGTATGCAGTGTACATATGATGTGTGATGTAGTATGTAGGCCCTGTATGCAGTGTACATATGATGTGTGATGTAGTATGTAGGTCCTGTATGCAGTGTACATATGATGTGTGATGTAGTATGTAGGTCCTGTATGCAGTGTACATATGATGTGTGATGTAGTATGTAGGTTCTGTATGCAGTGTACATATGATGTGTGATGTAGTATGTAGGTCCTGTATGCAGTGTACATATGATGTGTGATGTAGTATGTAGGTCCTGTATGCAGTGTACATATGATCTGTGATGTAGTATGTAGGCCCTGTATGCAGTGTACATATGATAATTATGTGTGATGTAGTATGTAGGTTCTGTATGTATATATATATATGACATGTGTGGTAAATACATTCTGGACCATATGAAATATGTGGTGTGTAAGGTCTGTGTGTAAAGTGTGGATAGTATGGTAAAGTAGGTATAGTATGGTCAATTATATATGGGAAAATATACATAGAAAAGTAAGGGTGTTATGTATAGTGTTTGTATTGTATGCCTGGTTTGGATACAATGTATATTTTTGTACATGTATGTTTGTACAAGTGAGTGTGTGTTTGGAACGTTTGTATGTATGTGTGTGGAACATGAATGGATGCATGTATGTATGGAAGATTCGATTATGTATTGTATGCATGTATGGATGAGTGTTCCAATCCTGTATGTATGGTGGGTATGTGTATGTATGGTATGGGTGAGTGAGTGAGTGAGTTGGGTTTAACACCACTTTAAACAGTATTCCAGTCAATCATGGCGTGTCAGCTTAATGTGGGAGGAAAGCCTGACGTGATGCAGGTCCCAGACGTTTACCACTTTGGTGAAACCCACAAGCACGGGTATGGTGCTGACAAACCTAGAAACACAATTGTGGCTAACTGGTATTCAAACCCATGATCATAGGTTTCTGGCGTGCCCGAGAGACTGCACAGCGAATCGCGGCGCCTTAGATGACTGAGCCACCCGTGACCCCTGGTATGGTATGCCTAGCTTTGTCTGAGATATGGGTATGTCAGACTTTATGACATGGGACATATTTTATAAATGGGACATATTTCTTTGAGTATCATGATAGATTTATACTTGTCCTGTGATTTCAATTAACATTTTATTAATTATTTCAGTGTTGTACTTTAATGAAAACTGCTGTCTCAGGCACTGGGTGATACCCACCCACTGCCATGAATCTACATACTGAATAGCATATGACATCTGAATCAACAATTTGTCTTCTTTTTCTGTTGACCAAGGTAAAAATGTAGAACCATGCATTATGGCTTTGATATCAATATCAATATGCATTATTAATTAGCTGTTAACAAATCAACAAGTATATAACCTTAACAGTTGACATGACTGGGATAAATGACAAGTTGGCAAAGGCATTTTCTTTTTCACTGACAGAAACAAAAATATTCTGTAAATGCTGTTTTACGACATTGCCAATGACCTTTGGCAACCAACCTAAATACTTGTTAATCTTATAATAAGACCATTTTATTGTGTTCAGTCTCCTTCAAGCAGTCTCCACTGGTGCTATGACGTGATCCTTCCAAGTTGAAATGGGCTCATTGTTAGTTAACAGATGTAAGTCTATCGGAGCCCGATAAGGACAAAAAGGTTGGTGCTGAAGGAGTTCAAAGCACAGGCACACTATTCTGATGGTAAGAGCATACTTTTTCTCAGCTTCCTATGTCTCTTAGTCATATTTTCACCTCAAAAGTAATTTGCTGTTTATTGTCTGGCCTTTTGGAAGATGATGACACCCTCAGCTTCCCAGAACATGGAGGCCTTAACCTTTCCAGCTAATAGGACAGTCTTTGATTTCTTTGGTCATGGTGAAGTGAATTACTTCCAGTTTTGACTATTATTTTGACTCATAGTAACAAATTGTTGTAAGAACCTTTCTGGTTCAGCTTCAAACAGGGCTAGATTATCATGAGATTTCTTGTGCCAGGTGGTGTTTTTTTTATCAGATTTCAGAATCATTTAAACCCAACAAGCTTATACTTTTTTCATTGCCAAAGTTTCTGTGATAATGGAATGTATTCCCCCCTGTGAAATAGCTACTGAAGTAGCAACAATACACTCAGTTATTCACGAGTCGGTCATCACCATATTGTTTATTCCCTTGATCATTTCTGGTGTTGCCGACGTCACAGGCCTTCCAGAATACTGTTGTCTTCAAGGCTCTCCCTACCACCTTAAACTCCGTTTCCCACCTTTCACAGCGGCATAGGAAGGGGCATAAATCTCGTGTTGTAGACACATCTTCGTGGATGGCTTTAGGTGTTAAGCTCTTTTTCTCAAATAGTTGATCACTGCATGTTCCTCAAGTTTGTCGATTTTCCAAAGGTCACAGTATCCTGTTATTTTATTCATTTTTCACTGCAAAGAGATTTGCTCAATTAACCCATGTTTTTGTGGATATACCTCTATGACATCATGTAATGTCCACAACAAAGGTTTCACTTTTACACAACTCCTTCTATGTGAGCCTCAGAACAATCAATCATTGTACAGTGGCCTGTACTTTGTCTTATACGCAGGCTGTGTTATGATACATGTATCCTTTTCAGCTATTATATATCAAAACTGTCATGTACAGTGTGTGAAATAGTCTCAATATATTGCTGGCCAGGTGAGTTATCTAGCCTTAAAAGTTATAAGCCAGTTTCAAATTTCAATAGCATAGTTGGTGAAAACAATAAAACCATTCAATCAAGATAAAAATGATAACTCTAATCTTGCAACATCAATTTGTTATGGATATTAAAAATATTGTAAAACATATTTGATTGTCGTACTGATCTACAGAAACGGGAGAATGTTTGTATATTTTATATCAACTAAGATAATTGTGTGCATAAAACTATCACCATTAAAATCAGTAAACAGTCCCAGTCAGGCTTCATCTTCCTGAGGCAAGAGAGTTAACAGTCTATAAAAGACCAGTTTCCACCTTTGCCGAACTAGGCTGGAATTTCTCACATATTTTGGCTCCTCTAACGAGTTAAATGTGTAGTCCCATCAAAATTGCGTAACGGAATCAACATCTGGTTTGTAAAGAACATGGCAACTGCTATGCAGCTTTAGGTCTATTGCATGATTTACTAAGCATGTGTACAATCAACTGGGCATGGACAGGTATTTTCAAAGCCTTTTCATGTTTTATCAACTTGCTCAAGTGATTTGACACAAGTGAGGTAAGCCCTGTTTAATTACAAAATAGATCTAGATTCTTGATCAGATCATCTTGACTGGGTGCCATTTTGTTTAAAGCAAATGCAGGTCACAGAGGTGTGGAATTTGATTTCCTCTGGTCAATATGAGGGGCATAGAAGGGACATAACTTGTAATAACCACTGGTGGCACAACGATCAAACCATGCAATTCCAGCTTAATTTAGCAAGAGTGGAAACTGGAAACTGGCAGTCAGTTAAATGCCTTGCCTCGTGAAGATTGTTGTGCTTGGGACATTTCAAAACCTTTAGCCCGACCAAAATTTGTAGCCTTTATATTGAGGTCAGTATAAAGGGTATCTGTGATTCGTTGCAAGGTGAACCAGATGTGATGATTTCAAATACAAATCCCAATCTTCAGGAGGAACAGTGACGGTCACAATATTCATTTTACTAGGCTGGTAGAATACGCACTTAAATATTAAAGACAGTGATAAAACAGACAACAATTTCAGTTAAAACACAGTTTATTTTTCATGAAGGTATTTATTGATGTTTAGAGACGTGTGACACATTAGAAAACAAACACAGTAGTTATGAAAATGGTTTGGGGAAAATGCCCAATGATGCAAGCTATACATTTAGCTGATAAGGCCACTCTCTGGTAGAACTGTGGAACAAATTCCTATTTTAGTTAACAAGATGTCCAGTTAAAGCTTCCACTAAAGCTGATCGTCTGGCCTGTTTACCAGGACATGTCCAGGCTCATCTCACCCATGCAAGCAAGGAGACAACATGGCTATATCATTAACACTTTTATTGAAGTGTTATGGATTGAGACGTGAACAAAAAGCTGACTATCAGTTTCCATGTATAAGCATTATGTATACCACACAAATAAAGGTAGTAGAAAGTAATAAAACATCTTTGGAAGTGAGAGAATCACAGGATAGAGCTAACATACGCTTGGCTCCATCATTATTGGTCTGTAGGACATGTGTCAGAACTGCTTGTTCCCCATCTGCACAATGCCATTAAAATCAAATTTTTTACTCTGATAAGATAAGTCTCTGGGCACATCTCTGCAGGAGGTGAACTTTCTAATCAGCCTATCAGCTTTAAGCTTCTGAATTTGTGGTACATTTGAGCGAAGCATTTAGACCAGCATATCTGATTTCTGTTCATCAAGAAGGAAGTTAAATGGGGAGCTCCAAATGCAAACATAAATAAAGCTGTGGATATATAATACATCATGTCACTCCCAAATGTCATGTCATTTACACCCAAAAGGCCAAAAGGGTGTACTATCAAGTGAACATTTGTATTCTGTTGGGGTTTCTTTGGAACACCTAATTATTTTTTAAAGCTGACTGGCTGAGGACCCATGCATTCTTCATTTAGATTGGACATTCAAAGTTAGCTTAGGGTTCACCTAAGATGACCCTCCATGAAGGTATCGTATCAATGTAAACGATCTGATTTTAATGAGACTGCTATCTGTCCACCTGTCCCTCAATACAATGTCTGTATAGTTTCACCACTTCTGCATAGGACACATAGTAGATAAATAAATTTCTGAAACAACGAAAGGAGTGAATGGATGTTCATACTTTACGTCATGGTACTCGTATGAGGTATTGTATCATATAAAAAGATACACAGTCCAAGTGGCAAATCAAGGGACTGAGCTGAAGGTACCGCATCTATTTCTCCCGACATGGGTGTTTCCAACTTTCTGATCACATACTACACGTCAAATATCAGACTAATACACAGCAACAAAGTGAAATTACAACATGAGGAAAAGATACATAATAATTGTACCTGATTAAAAACAACTTCAATGATTTATTCATCAGAAAAATAAATAAATTTGGTATAACAACAAATGGTGGCCATCATATTTGAAATTATTTTTCTAGTTCACACCATTTTCCAAAATGCTCTTCTATTAATGAGTTGTTTTCACTTTTAGTCTGGATGAGTAAAGATTGCTGATACCAATCATTGTCAGGGAGGTACATATGCAGTCCCTGAAATACAATAGTCAATTTAGCTGTCACATCCAGGAACAGGGCGATTGTATTATTTCCTTTCTACTGTAGTTAATTTATAAAACTGCCTACATAAAAAGACTCAGGGATGTTCTTCTTACATTTTTTTTCAACTAACACATTTCTAGTTGTCCATTTTTAAATGATGATAAATAAAGGACATAGTCAGGGTCAAACAAAGATCTATTGATCTGTTTGTTTTTTTGTTTACTACTTCACAAGATTCATCTGTAGACACATGGGACAAAGAATAACTCTAAATATCAAATTTCTCAAAGAGAGGACAAATGTTTTTGAGGAGTTAAATAAATAAAAATTTAGTAAAGTCAGTAAGTTTTGTGTTTTCGTGTTTCATACCCTGCTTTGTTATCTTGATATCCTAGTATATCACTTTATTGTATTTAAAAGGCGACTAACGGGATCGGGTGGTCAGGCTCACTGACTTGGTTGATGCACCTCATCGATCCCAATTGCGTGGATCGATGCTCATGATATTAATAACTGGATTGTCTGGTCCAGACTCGATTGTTTACTGACCGCCGTCATATAGCTGGAATATTGCTGAGTGCGGCGTTAAACAACAAACCAACCAACCAACTTTATTGTATCAGAGAGTATTGTTACAATCACAATCACCAGCAAAATTCCCTGGAATCCTGGGCTTCATATACACAAGGATTGTGTATAATAAAAAAATGCTTTCTTCCTCAAAGGAGAGATTCAAAGAGTACATGTTGAATCTTCATATTTTTAAAGAAAATGTTGTGTACACCTTTTATGAAAGATATTTAGCATGAAATTTCTTAGATCTAATATGATGATAAAAACCAGATATCTCTATCACTCTAAGCATTGCGAAGCCCCAAAGATATCCACATAATACAGTGTCTTATATAATGGAATGCCATCAGTTCACACAGACAAACAACTGTACCCAACATTCAGTCATGCAGTTCAAATGGCATGACAGTCATGACAAGTCACACATACAAAACCTGGCAACAAATAAGTAACTAATTTCAGGTTTCTTCCATTGACACACTTTTTCAAGCTTTTCACAATTACATTGTACACATTGTAAACTAACAATGGTAAGACATAATCAACTTTCAGGCATGTTTCTCTTGCTTAAATCAGGTTAATATGGAAACTGAAAACAGATCTGGAATTATCTAACATCAAACATACTCAAATAAGAATTGAAAAATATGTTCAAAACAAAATTTTCTGGGACAGATGTCGGCCCCATGTGTATGAACACACAGGATTCTCCAGCTAATCCTTTTCTTCTGCAAGTCTAATGGGGTTTAGGTGAGACAAAAAAAACTGCACCAGAATGAAATTTCATTTCCCCACCACCCAATCTATCACAAGGAACAGCTGTTTTGATGAAACAGTCATCTTCAATTTTTTTGTACCCAATACACAACAGAGTTTGTTAACATTGTTACGTGTTGCAACCACTGTAGAAGCAATGAAAAAGATTGGGAATATATATATATTATAAATTCATTGATAGGATGTAAGTAAGACAATGATGAATAAGATATATAACATATACTTGGTTAGAGTAGTTAAATGCATCAGCACAGGATATTACCATATGGCCTTAAGTAGTAGATAACAACATAAATAACAACTATCATTTGGGCCTACAAGTATCTTAGAGAGAAAAATATTTTACTGGTAAATACATCTTCAAATGCTAATAAAAATAATGCTTCGCCTGTTTATTTACATTTTAAGTAATGAAATCATGACACCTTTTGACTTAGATGAGACAAAAATACAAAGTACACTGGCTATTCATGTCTATTCTTGAGGTTTATGTCAAGAGAAGTATATTCATTAAAAAAGCTGTTGATGTCAGTTAAATTCCCATTTTTCCTTCATAAAAGCAGCTTTTTCCAAGAGCATCACACAAGTTCATTTAAGTTTGGGATCGCAGCCTTCTGGACGATACCTGACAGGAACCTTCATGAATAATTCAAGAACCATGAGTTAGCTGCAGTTTAAGCACATATCCAAAGCTGGTTACTCTCGGGTATTTCGTTTAAACAAATCAATGTCAAGGTGTGGCTTTTGGTTACAGTTGAGTCAATCTCTGTCAGAACCAGTCTTTGACTTCAACTACTAGTCTGTAGCCCAAGCCATGTAAAATATTGTTTGGTCTAACACGCTCCAGTAAAAACAGTCCAAACATTAACACTATAATCTACTGAAAATAATGCCAAGAGACAGAGTGCAGTACCACAGCTAGTGTTCCAAGAGCCCATAGCCACTTTCGAAATGTGACCCTTGCCAATTGTCAGCAAGAACCAACAAATCACACGATGAGTATACAGCTCTACAATGACAATCTAGACCGCTGATGTTGTGTGTCACACCTACAGGACAAATGGTTCACATGGCTATCAAAAGGAACTGTCGCAAAAGATCACAGTCAACAGCCAGAAATAGTTTCTCTAATTTAGTGTATGGCTAGTTCAAAGGTTCATTAATCTCATTTTGCATGCAAATTTATTTGGTCATGTTTTTGAAAAGTATGTTTTCTAGTTTCATGTCTCTTTCCCAGTAAACTCTGTCTCATAAAGCACAATATTACGAGTTGAATTCCTTGAAAAATATTGTTGATAATGCATATTCCGGTACCAATGTGTTGCACAGAACCTTTACGATTGGTTTGAATGTGTGTGCTATAGGGTTCACTTATTATGCTGCATTGGTATCGCTAATCTATGGTTGTTTTCATCTACCAGTATCAAGTTGACAAAACAGTGAACAGTCCTTTGATCAGTAGAATAAGTAGTTCCCTTCTCTGCAATTCTTACAATTTGCCATGAAATGTTTATGTAGGACTTTCAAACTAAAACTGAGTAGAAGACAGGAGCTTTCTTATTATTTCTTAATAAAGCAGTTGAATGAGAATGTTTGAGACAATCCATAAGACCTTTCACAAAGCCATATCTGTGTACTAAAATGAAAGTTGACACTCTGAGATAGAAAAATAGTATTGGCATTTGCATCTCCATTGTTAAGGAATCATAACATACAAATGTAGAGAAAATAGTCAAAATATCTAAATAGAAATGTCTGTGACAGAAACTACAAAAGAAGTATTAAAAGATAATTTGTCATCTATCTTATGAAAAGTATTGTTTTTGTATGAATACTCACAGAACAAACACATGCTTTAAAGAACATGTGAAAAGGTATTAAAAATTCTAATAAATATCAATGATTTAACCATTGGACTATTTGTTATGCAAATATTTTCAAAGAACCTTTAGATATTGAAGAAAACATACTGTTTAAAAATTGTCAGCCAAAGACTAAACACATGTTTTTCAAAAATCAACTATTACATTTTGAAGTAAAATATCAGTTGGCATAATGTACAATGTCCTGACCTAGTGCACTACCTACTAAATGCTCTTTGTCCTGTACACAGGATTTCTATATGTGACTTAGCTAACTTGCTTAGCATCAACTAAACAACTATCTGCCTGGTTACATTCTCATAATAAATGTTAACATTTATAGAACCTTTTTGAATCTCACATGAAAATATATCATGGAAAAGGGCTGTATCAACAATCATATATCACATAAAAATGTATATCATAAAAAAATAGAGCCACAAGGCTCTGTAGCTCAACGGTTAATGTTAGATGAAATGAACACCATTTACATGACAAACTTCAAGCAAGGGTAGAAAAAAGGTACAACTTAACATAAACTATACCACATATCTAAAGGAGATTGGGGTGTGGGATCACAAGGAGTAGGGGAATTATTCTCGGCAATTATAACAATTCATTCTGCATATATGTCACCATATTTCATCTTTTTTTGCAATAAAGGGAAAAACCCAACAAAATCCAAAATCAAGTATTTCCTATTTTGTTGATGGATGATTATGTTGAACACAGATTGAAAGCACTTTTTAGTGATGCTAAAGAAATATGTCAAATTAAAAACGTACACCTAAAAAGATGAAAAGGGTTTCAGATTTGAATTCAACTGTCAAAGATACTGAAATCAGATCAAATTTTTGAGCGCATCTTGATGAAACCATTGGTGGGATATCCAGTGTAAGGTTGAGCAGCGTATTACCAATGGTACAAAGGAATGTTGAAAGTGTAAACTTTTTTGACGGAACGACTCTCCATAACGAGCACACTTGGACTTTGTACCAGGTGAGCTGATAAATCCATACATACACATTTCAGTGCAGTGAACAAAATAAAGAAATTAAAATAAATATTATCAAAAGTTGCCTGCTGATACAATCAACAGTTCTAGGGCCAGCCACCTGTGCAACATACATGTAACTAGTAAAACAGAACAGCTTTTTAGAATGGTCATTACTGATTTAGTAGTATTTATCTCTGAAAAAATTATACAACATGAGCGATATTTTAAAATAACAAACAACATACACATCTTTGGAAAAAACAAAAAATATGTACCTTTTGAAGTCTGTTTCAAAATACTTTATCCTGATGGCACTAAACTGGGAAAGTAATATCCTGATGAATTGTAAACACCATTTGCTACTTTGAAAGATAAATGTGCAACATTTGCATTATTATTGAGCACATATTATGCAAACCGTTCAGGTTCTCGGGACATTTTCCTGTAGAAGGCAGGGGTAGAATCGAATGCATCTCTCTGTAAACTAACACCCACACAATCTTAATAAATATGTAGATCTTTCCTTCGTAGTATTTTTTACAAACACACCCTATACTGATAATGTAACAGTAGTACGCACCACTGGGTAAAATGTATTTGAGCTCAGGTTAACTGTCTTGAGTAGCATCCGATATTGTTGAATCAATCTCCTGAAATAAAGGGGAGAGAATACCTGAAGTTCTTCAGTTGCCAGCCACTACAAATTTTATTTTGACTGTATTCAGGGACTATTTTGTTATGGCATAAGTAAAGAACTAAGAACTGAGCAAAGGAATATAATAAATGCATGACATGCAGAGTATTTAGCTGTTGCATTGATGAAACTACAGGGTAAGAACCCAACACAAGAGGGCTTCAGAAAGATTTGATCAAGAGTCAATCTACCGTTTACCATTGGGTGATAAAGCAGTGGTGGAGGGGTCTTGTAATGACTTTGTGTTGAGTTCCATCCAAACGCAAACATCTGAGTAGAAATTGGTAGTAAACTACCGTAATATAAAGCCATTTGTAATATTTACCAGGACCCCATTCCACTAAGTGTATGTTGTGCTACAACGGTCGTAAGTCTATGTTAAAGTATGGAAGTTACGATCGTCTTAGCACTGTGATGGCTTTGTGAAACGGGACCCAGTATGTTTCGAAATAATCATTAACATCAATTATTTTAATGAAAAAATAAAGCTGGGCATGGTGAGTGACTGGACCTTGTATAAGGTCTGACTAGAGTCTAAGGAATAAATACCACCTTCAATCGAGAACCTGCCCTGTGTTAGATACAGCTTTTAGGCCAAAAATACCATGAAATACACTTGAAATTGGAATGATGATTTAGGTACAGTAAAATCTGATGAATAATCAACTCCAATAGTCCAGAAAAAAACAAAATAGTCAGGGGTTGTTGGGCACCAAGAGATTGATGGTGTTCATACATTCCGTTTTGTTTCTAAATAAGAAAGAAATAAAAACTACTAGATCCATCAGTACTGCATACATATATGTAAACAATAAACAAAGCAAAGCAGTTGAAGCAAAAAAGCAATTGAAAAAAAATGCAAGTGGACAAAGTATCACACACTAGCTTCAAGTGGTTCAACATGTGCAGCTAGAACTGAAACCTACATTTTGTACATAGTTGTACATGGGGACAGAAAACTACAAATCTTTCTTCAGTCATAATAAGTTTAGAAGGATCTGATACCTGTATATTTTTCTTAGACAAAGTATTGGCATGGCTAAATGACTATTATCATGTATCTTTATTCAAATAAAACTGTGAAAGGTTGGTTAATAAGATTAACAATGCTTCCCTGTAGAATTGCCTCCAAGGATATGTATACCTACCAAGGAATAATGTTTCAGATCATTATCAGTATTCTAAATTGATGATTAAAGTCAAAGGGTCCTTATCATAACACTAGGGTTGAATGTTGGCGATCGAAGGGGAGATTCAGATTCAGATACTATAGCAGCAAACCTCAAGGACCTCCTTAATTCTGGACACTGCTTCACTTCCTGCTCGAAATTTGTAGAAACCAGCCAAGCACTTGGTACATGAATATCAGGAGTAAGATGGGAGAGGTAGTGTCCTGTGCTTAACAGGTTAGGTTTCACAATCATAAACTAAAGCTACTGTAGAAAGCATACCAGCAAATTTATAAATTGCCCCTAATGCTTGTTTTGTCTACACAGAATTCCAAATTTCCAGTATATTTGATTACTTTGATCATTATCTTACAATTTCAGCTGTGATATACACCCCTCTTAACTTTGACCCAAATAATTTTAAACATTACACATTCAACCCAACCATGTAAATGAAAAAAGAAAAAATGAAAAACACAAAGAATATTCAAACAAAAGTAAAATATGGCACAAATATAACCAATTAACGAAATGTAAAAAAATCCCCAAAACAAACAAATGCACTGTTTTTCAGAATTATTTACCTTCAAAATTGTTGAATAAATCCACCATACATTTGTAATTTAAGGCAGAACAATTATTAAAAGCAATAATTATAATCCACTTACAAAAATAAAATGAACATTGAATACATTCAACAAACATTCAACACCAAAACTCCTGTAATCTGTGAGCAGTATTGTACAGTATCTCAGACCTAAATCTTTAATATAATGCTGTTTACATAAGAAGTTCATAAATAAAGTCATCTGATCTTTTGATCTCTATGCACCCATAACTACAATTATGAGTTGCCAAATACCTGATTATAAATCTTTGTGATATAAATTCACCATTGCATGACAAAAAATGTCTCCTTTCAATTTCATGTTGACCACTACCACTGATAAAAGATATTGCAGCCGAGACAATCAGTGCCCTGACTAGCATAAGACCCCTGCTAGAGTCTCGTGTTTGATATTGTGACGCTATCGCTGTGTATAAACAAAAAGTTACAAAGAGACCACATCCATCTCTGCCCTTCTGCCTGTAGCCATTCCAGAGGAAGGAATGTTGTATCAGGTCTGGTGTAAGGCCAGACCGTCATATAGCCAGGACGGCCCCCATCAGGGTCACTCACTTTCCTCTGGAATAGACCAACAGCCACCTACAATTGTGACCATCGCTACAACCCTTCTCAGCTATCATGCTGTTAATGTCCCTTGCATTGTGTCCAGATCTTACGGATTGACTGGTAACTCATGATTTTTAAAGTTTCAGCTCTACAAACATGTCGTATTCTTGAAGATGGCTGTGAAAATCATGAGTTTCCAAATGGCTTTTAAAATTAAGGAAACTAATTCATTTCTGCGATTTAACATCTGTGCTCAAACCATTTTGTTGCTCATGATCTGGTCCACAATGTATATCCTGTTCAAGGCAACAGGTGATAGGCAGAGAGAGGTGTGTGGACAAATTGCAAAAAAAATATCATCAAGTGAAGCATGCAGATCTTGGGTCAAACTTAAAAAGGTGTATTGCTGATTAGATAAAAACATGTATAAGCAGATCCGTTGATTCCGCTGGAGTATGGAGTTAGTAGAATCACTCCCACAGTCGATAGACTCACGAACACATGGAGGGGGAGGGGTATACCCATCAATCAAACTTTGCCTTAGGCGGCGTCCCATTGTTCTCCACATGTCCGTTGCCTTGTACCAGCTCATGATATGTCTTGAACAACTTTGCATACTCAGGTTTTTCTTCTGCATAGGCTTTGAATTCATCTGCAAGTAATGTAACCATCATAGCTAATTAATACAGTTACATCTCACTGCCCGATCATATCTTTCGTCACTGTCTGAAACGTACAGGTTTTGTATAAACTATAATCACTCGTGACTATATAAGACAGCTTTGTGTGTAATAATGATGTTTGTCTCTTTTAGTCAACTAATGAAATGGGTCTGTTTACAAGTAACGGATGTCAAATCAACCCTACACTATGCATGTTTGTTTGTTAACCCCACACTCAGCAATATTCCAGCTATATGACAGCGGTCTGTAAATAATCGAGTCTGGACCAGACAATCCACTGATTAATATCATAAGTATTGATCCACGCAATTGGGATCGATGACATGCATCAACCAAGTCAGAGAGCCTGACCAAGCGATCCCGTTAGTCGCCTCCTACAACAAGCATAGACACCTTTTACGGCAAGCATGGGTTGCTGAAGACCTATTCTACCCCGGATCTTCACGGGTCTACATCATGCATGATCATTGTGTGAGCCCTACCATTGTCTGATATTAAAATAATGACCACTGATACGTAATAAACAACATAGCTATTGCACTGCAAATCGAACATGTGTTTACCGTTGATGGATACTGTGTATACAAACCTGTAACCTTTAACCTGGGAATATTTGACTAACAAAATGCACTAAGGTGTTGTGGTTGATTTACAAATCTATTAAGTCACCTCCCATGAAAACATAAGTTTCTGGGACATGTGCTGTACATTGTCGTGGTAAAAAGTACAGTAACTAATGTTTATCATTTCATGCCTTTACATAAGAAATTTGACATAAAAGATGTGAATACATATGGATTTTTATTAACAGAAGATGTGTTAAAATAAGAGTCACTGGCTCTTTAGTTCCTATGACCCTGACTGAATTTTACAATGGTGGTGGGAAAAATGGGTTTTTCAGATTAACAACGATGTCTTATTGGTCTGTTTTCAGTCGAACAAATGGGTATCTCTCATACCCTCACGTCTAGTCGCACGTTTAAAGGAAGCCAGATGCTGGAATGTAAACATTAAACTTGTTTCCGTCCGGTTGTGCACGCACCTCCCTATGTCATGTCACAAATCTCGAAGAATAAGCCATCAAGCAGGACTGGACTTCCCTGTGGAGATGGCTTGGTGGGAACATATTAAATGAAAACAGACCAATAAAACATCGTTTTTAATTTGAAAAACTCATGTTTTAGGCTGTTTTCAGTCGTACAAATGGGTAGAATTCAACGGAACACTGGAAGGAGGGTCGGCAAAGTAATCAGGAAGTGACCTCTTTCACGTCGAATGTACCAAGTTCCTCACCCCTGTAGTGACAATAGAACATTCGACCAGATGCACGGACGAGACAAGTTGTTTATCACAAACGCACAGCATGGTTAATGCTCTTTGACACACAACTAATTATCGATGCGACAGGACAACTGCACGTGTCAGTTGAACTGCGATCGAAGTGTGGTCGACGAATAGTTTAGTTACAGAGCAACTCGCAGTATACAAGGTAACTAAAACAGCATGGTAAATGCTTTTCGACACACAACTAATTATTGATGGGACAGGAGACTGCACACGTCAGTTGAACAGTGATCGAAGAGTGGTCGGCGCATAATTCAGTTACAGAGCAACTCGCAGTATATAAGGTAACTAAAAAATACGAGCAGTACTATAAAGTATGGGAAGACGATGCATACACCAAATAACCATAATAAAAAACCCGAAGTACTGCACGCCACAAAAACCATAAGAACGCGTACATTCACCAACAGTTTTTATTGTAACCTGTTATCTGGCACGAAGTGTCGAGCAAAATTCCAAAGTGAAAAAAGCACAAATTCACTGTCTTTTCTGGGAGATCTGTTGTGCCAACACAAGTTGACCAAACTGTTTGAGTCTTTCAACATCTTCTGTAGAGATATCTCTGAGATAATGCAAAGCAAACACTGAAGTAGATCTCCAAAAGCAGCCCTCCATAATAGCTTGCAGCGAACAATTACTGTTGAGTGCTAATTTTGAAGCTATGGCTCGAACTTCATGCGGATGAGAGGATTTGGGAGGTGCGAGTCCTTGCGCCTCGTAACCTCTGAGAATGACCGCTCTCAAGCAAAAGGAGAGAGTATTACATTTGCATTGGTTGAGAGCGGTATGAACAGCCGTCGAAAATGTTGGTGTCGCTGTTCAGATCACTGCAGGTAAATACGAAGCACACCAACTGGGCACAAGGTGAGATCAGCGTGATCATGAGGGCCCATAATGGCAGACAAGGAAAGAATGTGGAACATTCTTGAATCTTGGCCAGGAAGTTGATTTTTCGCTAAAAAATCCAATCCGAGACCAAGATGGACGTTGCCATGGTTACGGTGATCGAACGTAATCCGACCGACGTCAATGGCATGTATTTCCGATACTCTCGCTGCCGTAGCCAGCGAGAGAAGGAAAGCCGTTTCCTGAGACAATTAGTCGAACGCGACCTGATCTAGAGGCTCGTAAGTCTGACCAGACAGGTTGCGCAGAACGACATCGAGGTCCTAGGCCGGCGGTCGGAATTTACGTGACTGATCTTCAACCATGAAGGCACGTAGAATCTTCTGCAACTCCGGTACTTTAGTGAGCTTGTCGCCTGAGGAGACGGCACCACTGAAGCCAAAGCTGCCAGATAAGTCGAGATCGTCGACCCTTTCAGACGCCGAGATGACCGGAGTGAGTGAGTGAGTGAGTGAGTGAGTATGGTTTAACACCACTTTTAGCAATATTCCAGCAATATCACGGCGGAGGACACCAGAAATGGGCTTCACACATTGTACCCATGTCGGGAATCGAACCCGGGTCTTCGGCGTGAGATGACCGGGTTGAGGCCATGAGACCTGGCGAAAATGGAGAAAGTGGTCCACTTGTCATCGTACAGCTTACGAGTCGTAACTCGATGTGCCGACGAGACAAGCGCTGCCGCTTTAGCCGAATATCCTTTCTTCATTAACTAGGTCTTAAGCAAACCCAGGCGTGAAGCTGGAGGTTCTTTACCCCCGGATGCAAATCATCGGTGTGAGGATGAAGAAGGAGGTCGTCTCGATCTGGCAACGGGAATGGTGGCTGATCGATGATCTGAAAAAGTTCCGGGAACCACGTTCTGGCTGGCCAATAAGGCGCGACCAAAAGCAAACATAGGTTGGCCCTTTGACAAACTTTCTCCAGTATCGATGGTAACAGCCTCGTTGGCGGAAACGCGTAAGCATCTAGATCATCCCCGAAATCGCTAGAGCGTCGTGGTCCCATGCCAGTGGGTCTGGAACCGGCGACACGAATCGAAGGAGGCGGTTCTTGTACCGGGTTGCGAGGAGATCTACTTGGGGCAACCAGAGTCGATCTGTCAGCAGATGAAAGACTGTCGCATGAATAATGCACTCCGTGGGAGACGGCCTCAATGGTCTCGACAGGGAGTCGGCTATTACATTCTTGGCCCCCGGGATGTGACGGGCGCATACGCCCATGTCCAAGTCGTCGACGAGGGCGAAGAACCTGAATGTCTGGTCCAGAAGGGCCGCTGACCGAGTCTTTCCCGGTTTATTGATGCATTGGACGACTGTGGAGTTGTCCGACTGTATCATCAGCCGTTTCCGACGGAGTCAAAGTTTCCAGAACTCGACCACCTGAATCATTGCTTCCATCTCGAGGCAGTTGATGTGGAGAACCTTTTCTTCTGGCGACCACAGCCTGGCCGCTTGGTCGTCCCCGAAAGTGCTTCCCCAGCCTTCCAATGACGCGTCTACGAATAGGAGTAGTATGAACGGAGGCTCGCTCATAAAGACGTAGATGAAGGAGATGGTGTACTGGTTGACGGTCCATGGACCCCCGACGTAGTCGAATCCTTCTTAGTCGACGCCGTCGAGGCGAGTACCGCCGCTGTAATCTGGGCTATCAAAGCCGGGTTGATATGAAAGTGAGACGAGGGTGTCGTTCTGTCATTATCTCTACGAAGCTGATCTCCCAGAAACTCCCTGTGAGAACGCCGCACGTCCTCGTGGGGACGAGGGCTACGATCTCTAACTGTAAAAGTACTACGATCCCCATCGTAGTTATCGTCCGAATCGTACTCCAGACGACCACGAAGGCGATGAATGTCCTTGTGTCATTTACTGTCTCTCTACCAGGCACTCGACCTGTCGTCCTGTCTGAGTTCACTGTCGTCCCGCACGTCGTCCCTATCATCGTTGATGGCCCTCGTCACCACCTGGTCCCGTCGTAACTGGGGAGGCTGAGTGACGCTCTCGATCAACCGATTGACGAAGATCAGTCGTGCGGGTAGTCTCACCAGCAGGCCAACGGTCACGTGTCTGTCGAAAACAGAAGTTGACTGAGGCGGGTCTTTATCAAATGATTTATTGGGTGTGGCTGACTCCAAGGATCCACCCGATGACCTTCTCTGCTTGTAGCGCTGGTCAGCAGCCCGCTTCGCCAACGCACGAAGATACAAGTTAAAGTTTATAGAAGACAAGTGCTCACATTCTTTATAATGTTTATCCCACGAACATGTTGAAAACCTGTCCTTAATGATGCAGGAAGGACAATCTTTGTGACGGTCTACTTTAGACAGTTTTCTTTGACACGAGGCACAAATGTCCGACATGTTGCCACGTGTATAATCAAGTCAAACAGTGAAACACGTGTTGAACACAAACAATGGATTACCAAGGATTACATTCCAGGAGTCTACAGGTAAGACATATTTATTATTATTATTACTTTATTAGAACAACAACTGTAGACAAGTGATAAGTACTAGTAGAATACAAACTAGCAGTCTACCGCGAAAGACTTTCTCGAGCTACCACCTCAGAGGTGCGCTGAGAAATTTGTGACATGTCATAGGGAGGTGCGTGCGCAACTGGATGGAAACAAGTTTAATGTTAACATTCCAGCTTCTGGCTTCATTTAAACGTGCTACTAGACGTGAGGGTATGAGAGATACCCATTTGTACGACTGAAAACAGACTAAAACAGATATTTTGTTTAGAAACCTGCATACAGGAAGGACAGGGGCCAAATATTATCAAACTATCTGATCAAAAGCTGATACTTGCAATGAAACAAAACATTTCTTTGTGTAGAAAATATTACATATACACAGACAGCTATGTTACTGCACACTAGATACAAACCAAACTATCTACATATAAGGAGGACCAATGACTAAAAATAGATCTCAATACAGTTGTCATGGGAACCAAACCATTTTTTGAAATAATCAAAGCCAAGCATTATGTTAATTACTTTTTTGGTTTCAGAGAATAAGTTCTTTAGAATTATCATTATTAATTACAAATTTTCCATTTCCCAAGCCTTCAAACAAATAAAAAATGTTATGCCTTTAATATTTGAACAGAGCTTTAACTACCTATTTATAAAAAAATTCAGTTTTCTAGGGTCATGTGATTTCTGAGAAAACGTTCGTTAAACATTTATTTAAAATAATGTTCCTGTTATTTTCTTTTAGAAAATCAGAAATGTCTTCAGGCAAATTCATTCATGTTATGGTCAGAAAGGCTGACCTGACACCTTTGTGCACAAAGCCATTCTGTAAACAAAATCTAAAATGCGAAACAATTATAGACGACAGGACAGCATAATTAAACACAGAATCTATAAGCAAGATGGGCTAAACATAATCCTCTGAACAGACTATTACCTACCAAATGAAATCTTGTCATCATTGTCACAGTCCACTTTGTCAAACAGCACCTGCACATCCTGTGTGTTCATCTTAAAGGCATTACACAGGATCTGCGTGAACCCCTCTCTGCTGATGTGGCCCTGATTTTCTGTGTCAAATAACTGAAAGTACACAAGAATTGCCTCCCTTTAACTGAAAGTACACAAGAGTTGCCTCCCTTTTACTATTAATTTCCTTATTATCTGGACTAAAGTAATACCTCATGTAATTGCATAATCTAAAAGAACAATCAAATGCAAGATAAAATAAGGACAAAAGTTGATACACAAAACATGGGATTTGGATTAAATGTGGATGCTGACACAATTACTATTTTTGATTGATTTTTTGACACAATTGATGGGATCATCATTATGATCACTTCAAACACCAGTCTCTGTCAAATACTTTGGAGTCTACAAGCCAAAACTTTTATTTGGGCATAAATAGATCAATAGATAAATTTTCAGTAGAGTTTAGTTTTAACATATATGCTAAAATAAGCTGATCTTATTAGGCCAGAAATTATTTACGAGTCTCGGGCTTTGGAATGGTGACTAAGTTGACAGATTGAAGTTTAGCATTTAGATTTATTCTTGCATGAAAAACAAAACAAAACAGACAGATAACCATTATTTACCTGGAATGCAAACTGTACTGTGTCATTTGAGTTTGCCGGTCCAGACACCAATGATAAACCTATCACATACTCCCTGAAATCTATTGTGCCAGAATTATCCTGTAGAAAGAAAAAACCCACTTAGTATCATATAGTTTACCACAGGCAATATATGCAAGTTATGCACATACAACACAATACCTGTTGAACCATGGACAGTAAAACAAATTGTGTTGCTATTCATTTGCAAAGGAAGCAGGCATATTGCTGAAATAATGCTGAGTGTGGCACTAACAATGCTAACAGTGAGTGAGTGAGTAGGGTTTTACGCCGCTTTTAGCAATATTCCAGCAATACCATGGCGGGGGACACCAGAAATGGGCTTCACACATTGTACCCATGTCAGGAATCGAACCCGGGTCTTCCGCGTGACGAGCGAACGCTTTAACCACTTGGCTACCCGACCGCCCAACAATGTTAACAACTAACATGAGTGAGTGAATATGGTTTTATGCTGCTTTTAGCAATATTCCAGCAATATCACGGCTGGGGACACCAGAAAAGGACTCCACATACATTGTAGCCATGTGGGGCATTGAACCCAGGTCTTCGGCATGATGAGTGAACGTTTTAATCACTGGGCTACCCCACCGCTCCAACAACTGACATGATATCCATTCACAAGTCGTTTCTCTTGTGCTTATGTTAGCTTGATCACTGTCTGGAAAATCAGTGGCTGATGGCATGAGCAACATTCCATGGATTCAGGTTCGATGACAACCAAACAAGGATACCCATTGTAATCATCTCTTATAACACCCATGAGGTGTTGGGGACCTAATCTTAACCATAATACCTACAGTGTAACTATAGCAGTAAGATTTTGTAAAGCAGATCCTTTGTTGAAACATCCCTGGAAAAATCCCTGGACACCCATCAAACCATGAGGTACTGGGGATCTATTCTTCCCCATAACCCCTACTGTGTCATTGTATAGCAGAACCCTTGTTGAAACACTAGCCACAAGAAAAAACCTGTGCATAATACGACCAACCCTCTTTCATACCCCCTCCTTGTGGCATAAAAAAACTCACATAATAGATGGCGATATTCAGTTTATATTCTTACCCGGTCATACAAAGCAAATACTTCCTCTAAAGCTTGGGACTTGGGCAGGTGTAAATAGCTGGCAAATTCCTCCAAGTTTATCTGACCAGATTTTGCTATTTTGCAAAACTTCTCTAAATATCCCTGCATCTGCTTAGAATTAACTCTGCAAAAGAAAACATCCATTCATGAGAAGACAAAGGATATCACAACTTTTCTGAATGCAAGGGCATAAACATAGGAGAATTCAAACAGAGCTAAAACCCATTTATACGTTTAAACAGAAAAACTCCAATCTGCATGACAATCAACAAAGTGGTCAAACAGTGTTCTCAAACAAATGTTCAATATGTCACAATGTTTTGACTTCCTACATATAAACATGTTTTTGAATGAAAAACCTCTCCATTATTGCAATTGAAACGCCACATTAGCAACCCAGTAACAGCCAGATAAGCTAACAAATAATACCCATTGCTTCAAAAGGAAATTAGTCAATATAGTCTGAAATGAATATGTTTACTGAAAAGAAATTTTGAGGAAGGTACAAACCCTAGTTTCTGATGAAGTTTCTGAAATTCTACTAATCCAGCCTCCATAGGCAATTTCAGTCTAGCTGCTCTAACCATCAAACGACAATCGTCATATGTGTGGTCTGTTACAGGACAATTGAGATGTCTGAAAACAGAAAAATTTGAAAATCAAAACAAAAATGAAACATATATTTTTTTAAATTAAAATAACAAAACCCATATTAATTACAATGAATTCTTATTTTCGGGGGATGAAAATGACTACACATGTACATGGATATGTAAAACCTCCTCTATTGTTTATTAATATTATCCCTGTCAACCCTTGAAATAATGTATAACACATGAAGATATTATCACAGGAACAGAGGATGCAATTGTCTGTGCCTTTATTTTATCTTGTAGCTACTATTAGCAGAGCAGAACAACGGACAAAAGGATACAGAGAGAAAATGGGCTTATTCCTCGAAAACAGACCTCTTCTTCTCACACCTGCTACCCCAAAGTAAAAATACCATAAAATACATATATACAATACAGAATACAAGGAACCCAAGGCTTCTAGTGAACCTCACGTCTCAAAAGAAACTGGAAGTAATATCATGTAGATAGCTCAGTAATAGTACAAGTTTTAGATGGCAAGAAAATACGGCTGAAAATATATCTTTACACACACAACGTAATGGAGATTTTTCAGATTTCAACTGAAGACACTCACTTGGCCATGACTGCTCGAACATTGTGGGCAAAGAGGCGAGCATCATTCTTTTCTTCTTCACTGGGATTATATACAGGGAGGAACTGAAACAATTGCAGCAATATTCGGGGCTTAACCTCGAGTTCACCATTGTCACTTTTTAGTGATGTGCATGCATTTGTGGCTGGTTATACTTGTCAGGATTTGTGCCAGTTTTATAGTGCTAGCCAACTGATATACCACACCGTAGCTTAACATGGATACTGACTCCTTTTATGTCGAGCGCCAGGCAGGGTAACAACAAATACCACCTTTAACATCTTTTGGTTAAGCTAGGGATTGAACCACCAAACCTCTGCTCTCCAGGTAAACGCTATATCCACTACACCACTGAGGCGGTTTATACCACATCATTCAGTCCATTGCTCACAAAACATATTTTTAGTTATTTTTTTAGTAGTTGAGAGTGAATGAGTGTATGGGAACAACATTCCAGCATTATCACTGACAGCATGAGCACCAACCAACATCTGACATCATGGTACAACATACATGCTCAGGCAGATCAAACATTGCACAGACTTTCAGATGACTCAACAAGATGGACCCCAAATGGGAGGGACTGGCTTAGAACAAGTTTAGATGAAAGACTTTTGTTGATAATCATATAATAGATGAAAGTGACAAAATCTAACAATTCCGGAAAACGGAGCCAGAGATGTTTAGTGTATTCTTTCAGTGCATTAAGAAAATACAAATTTGTACAGGAGGCAAAGTATCCCGGTAAGCCAAAGTATTCTTAATGACTGAGCTCCTGTTTAATCTAAAGTGTGAACACAGTGTGTGCATGCGTGGGCGTGTGTTCCAGAAATGCCTGGAATTTAATTAAATCTAAATAAATGAATTAGAAAATCATTTTGCCTGACAGTTCTCTTCATATAATTGGCCAACTTGACATATTTTTCGCAAATTCTAATTTAGTTTAGGCATTAACATATCTTGAATGAACAATGATGTTATTACCAATATCATGCATCATCTTACATACTAACCTCTATTTCTACCTGGTTGTTAAACTGACAGAAGGTATACCAAAGACAAGCAAATCTGAAACAATCAAGAGCAAGAGAACATGATATCAAACATCAACATTTCAACAAATATCACTACAACCAGTTCAATAGTGTGTGAGTGAGTTTCTTTGAACAGTATATTGCTGATATGTCTGATTAATATGGGATGAAAGCCCAAAGTGATTTTAGCTCTTTACCTTTTCAGAGCAACCCACAAGCACCAGTATGGTGCTGACAAAACAAAAAACATAACCAGCGCAAATTTGGTCTGAATGCATGTTCAAAGATTTCTGGCAGACCAAAGGGAAGCAACTCAAATGTGACCTGGCCATTGACACTCCCTTTTGGGGTAGGGTGTTTCAGTTTTTCATGCTTACAAACAGTTAGGTGGAGCTGACAAGTTCACACTGATGTCACATTAACTAAAAATTAAAAAATACATTATTACAAATTTGAGTACTCACGCTTTTGGACCATCCCATGTCCATGTAAATGTATCCTGGAGAAAAAGAGAAATATTTCAATAACAAGGTATAATAAGATTTGTTTCAAGAAAGAATTGATCATTACATCAATTTGACATCATATAAAAATAACCATGACCTGACAATTGTACACCTATTATTAACTCATTGGCAGTCTAATTCACAGCTGTTAGTTCGCACACAATATCTGTACAATAGCAGGTGTCACTAAACACACAGTTGAGTGACCTGCTTACTACCCCTGGAGGTAGATCGGGTCACTGGCTGTGGTGACGTTGGGGCTCTGTCCCATCACCTAACACAAACAATCTAAATAAATAGCAGTATTTGATGAGAGGGTCATAAACCAACACACTTACCAGTTTGTTGAAGTAGCGTAAACATACAGGCTGAACTGGGACCCCAGGGTAAAATGCACCTAAAATACATTAAAAAAATGTTTGAAGCAAAAAATTAATAGTTCATTCTAAAGAGGTTGAAAATAATATTTTTGTACTAATTCCTATTACATGAGATAGATATGGTTAGAAATGTCAAGCATTTTATAAGTACAGATTAGTTCAAGGACCGTTTAACATGTTTAAGGGCTTTCTTCTCTGAACCAATCAAAAATTGTTGAATGGTCAAGCATGAGAATAAAATTAGCTGATTTTAATAAAGACTTTTATTTTTATTATTTGCTTCATGAATGTTAGGCCCATAATATTTTTAATGTTGGTCGCCCAAAAAATATTATATAAAAACAACCAAGTCAAAGAACTACTGTATCCATTTAGTCACCTCCTACAAAAAGGATAGGTTGCTGGGGACAAATTCTAACCCAGAATCCACAAGGGATGACTGTAATGTGACAAGCAATTGACGTCACATCCAATGTCATGATATCTGCACAAGCTACCCAGCCTGTACATGCCAGTAAATGAGGTTTACTAAGATTATAATCAACCGCTTATATGGCCAGATTTAACAATCATAACCCTTATGAATTTTCACAAGCATCAGTGAAACAGGACAGGATTGGCACACTGACATTTACCTGGTGTTGGTGGATATAGCCTAAGATTCAGGGTAAACATCCAAATTGTGACAATATTGCCCTGTTACTACATATCTAAATTCCTATGAGCAAACAAACAAGTTCTAATATGATCTACTTACATTGCAAGTTCTTAATACGTAATCTAAGCTTAGCCTGTCATACAAAACCCACAACTACACTGCTTGAGGATGTGCCTTATGTGACATTACATGGCCATATATATAAAGACAAAAGAAAGTCAAGATTTTTTATTTTTTTTAATTACGTAGCACTGGATTCAAACCCCCCCCCCAATTTATTTATTCATTTCAGTTGGGTGCTACATTTCCACAGGTGTGTTCAGGCACAATTGTTTTCACATACATGGTCAGGATAAGTGTGGGACTGTGAGGTACAGTCAGACAAAATGCATATGACATATTGTACAGAAAAAATATATTCATATTTCTTGACATATGGACAAGGTATTATACTGCTTGTGGATGTGCCTAATGTCACGTTACACGGCCACATAATGAAGTAGGGGTGACTATTGGTCTGGAAGTCACTATTGCGATAACTATTCATATTGAAAGAAACTGTTGTGATAACTATTGATATTGCAAGCAACCATTGCGATAAATATGGATAGTTTTCAGTGCATCATTTTTGATGGATTTAAGAGTTGAATTAAACCTTGGAACTGAATTTTTTTTGACTGTGTTAACCAAAAGACTTCCACACACTCGATTTTTCACCCAAGTTTGTCACAAACCCCACTTGACTGTCACCCTCTGGCATTTTACTTTAAGAAAGACCGGTTGATATGGTAAATACAATCGAAACTATCGATATTCCTAACTGAAATCGATACTATTGATCGGAAAACTGATTTAACAATCGATTTATTGACTTTAAGTGCTTACCAATAGCAATACATCGATATTTGGATTTATTGTGACACCCCTATAATGAAGACAAAAGAAAGACACAACTTGATCTTCCCAGTTTGCCACTCATTCAAACATACATAGGGCCCCAGGGCAAATCAAATCCTGGTCCTTTTAAAATGTCCAGAAGAATGACAGCCTGCCAGTATTCTGCCCAGTTGGTAGTTGATACTTGCAACATGTGCATAACATGTATAGGTTCTACATAATTTTTAATGCATGAATTTTCTGTTGATCAATTTGTGGAATGTGAAGATTGTCTTTATCATGTTTTATTATCCACTCACACACCCGACTTGGGCACCAATCCAAAGCCCAAGTCTAGTAACATTCAGTCTAGTAAGCTTAACTAATAATATAAGTTGTAGCGGTATCATAAGGATACAGGTTTTATACCACGAGCCAGAGGTAAGCAGATTTTGGAGGAATGTCAGCTAGTGCCACATTTGGTATAATGGTTGGGACAATAAAACGGGGTACGCATATAACCACATGTACCCCTCGTGATACTGCAGCAATGAATTTATGTTACCGACATGTTTTAATCTGCCATTGTAAAAGAATTAAAACACATTAAAATTTGATAGAAAACAGCTGTCCGATTGAACTGAGGTTTACTTGTGCTATGTCATGTGACTTTCATTGACTTGGAAAAAAGTGTGCAGCCTTTTGCTTCAAAAGGGGGAATAAGGGATATATTCTAGTGCTCAGAAATCCATGTTCAGCCATTTACTTCATGGCGAGGTAAAAGGGACTTATTCTCACCCTCAGAAATTAATTTCCCTCCCAGGCGGGATACATAGTATTTTATCAACATCACATGAACTAATCAGATTTCATCATTTTGACATGATGGTATGATAACTGACCATATAACAACACAAGTATTTGGCACAAACTACACTTATCATCACATGGCATGTCATATGCTAGCTGAGTAATTTTTGAAGACCAGTTCGTTCTACCACAGAACATTTTGTCTTTTGTTATGTTTGTTCTTTATGCCACAGCCATCACTATTCCAGCTATATGTCAGTCGCCTGAAAATAATAGAGTCTGGACCAGACAATCCACTGTCCTGCAATTGATATTATGAGCAACGATCCATGCCGCAGTGGCATGAAAACATGCACTCATCCCAAGTCAACTATCCTGACCACTTGCTCCATATATTCGCCTTTCACAATTCTGACCAAAAATGATATTTGAACAATAAGTTGATTGTTGGATGATTTGTTGTTTAACGCCGCACTCAGCAATATTACAGCTATATGACGGTGGTCTGTAAATAATCGAGTCTGGACTCGACAATCCAGTGATTAATATCATGAGCATCGATCCACGCAATTGGGATCGATGACACGCATCAACCAAGTCAGCTAGCCTGACCAGCCGATCACGTTAGTCGCCTTTTACGGCAAGCAGGGGTTGCTGAAGACCTATTCTACCCCTGATCTTCATGGGTCGAACAATAAGTAGTGTTTGGGAAGACCCTGGTGTCTGTTTCATAACCTCATCAGGTCATGTTTCACTTTTCAACAAAGCAAATTTCACTTTCACTTCATTGATAGCCTTCAATCAACCTCATTGCAAGGCACCTGTTCTCACCTGGTTTAAATGTGATGAGACAAGACCTGTTGGTGCAGGTGCCCTCAGGAAAGATAAGGACTTGAGGCCATGCTCCCCCGGACTGTCCCCTCTCCCGTATCTGCTGGATGGTAACAGCGCGAGAGTTGGGATCCTCTCGTCGCACAAATACAGGCTGTGTGAACTGAATTAATGCTGACAAAAATAGCATAGAATAAGATTAATTCCTGAGATAATGCACATGACAAGTACAGTTGTTTCACAAATTCAAATATCATTTCTGGTTAATAAACATAGCGATATATCTTGACAATAAAAGAAATAGACTCTAATGTTGGTAAGCATTATAAACAACCAGGATTTCTGTCTAAACCTCAATGATTTGTGTTGATATGACACTACAGACACCATATCTAATCAGTTAATGTTGCATCATGAAAGCTTATTCATTATCTTGGGACATGTTGTTGTTACGTGTAACCAGAATTGGAATGCAAAGTCAGAAATGCAAACTAAGAAACACAACCACTCATCATTTCACACATTCTTCAACTTCAACATAGGAAGCACTTCACAAAGTTAATACGAGTCAGCAAGCTGCAAATCTCCTATGTATCATAGAGTCCACTTGGTCCATCGTATTGTTCTACCTTGACTTAAAGGCCCATGGGCTGAGTTTATTTCATAGATCTCTGCCTTAATTTCAAGTTCAAAATTCCTGTCTCAGATATTAATGGAAGTGTGTACTGCCACAATGATGCTTTCCTAATAAATTCTGACTGATTTATCTGATGCATGGATGCTTTTTATTTCCGTCACTCAAGTTGCTGATTTCCTGTTGACAAGGAACTAATATCAATGCCTGCATATTTTGCACATACTTTCCCAGGTTAGAAAACTAATGATAATTTTATTATGGATCTAACAACGTCTTCACTACACACATTTTCAATTCAATCAATCCAGTATGACACATGGTATAGCAAGATTGGACATTAACGCAAGTCAATAGTCCAAGACAAGTAAAATACAGGAAGTGTAACTAACATTTCCCTAGGAACACCACTTTTTATCAGTTTACCAGTTTGGGGCCTTAACCACTAGTCCGAAGCCTGAGTATGGTAAAACATCCTTTGGTCAAGCAAGCCCTATCAAAATCCATAAATTAACCTTAAGATCTACCGGAAAAGAATGTCAAGTGACATGACTCAAAAGTTACAGGTTAGTTACCTCAGGAGCCTTTTCAGGCAACTTAGCAGGCATAACCCAACATTAAGGTCATATGAAAGAGATCCATTTGAACTGATTCTTGTCAGTGACGCTGATAGGTTAGTAGGAATGGACATTCTTCAGTATTCTGATGTCATTCAATGTTAAAATCAAATTTCATAACCATTATCAATGCAGACAAAGTATAAATAGTCCATATTAATGCATAGATATACAGATAAGGATGGACAATTTTTGGCATGATTAGATCAGTCACAAGTTTGTAATTTGATGAGGATCATTGTAGATACTGAAGAAATAACCTGAACACTGAAGACTGGCATGATCAAGTGAGTTGGGAAACAAGGGCAAAATTTGACACAACATGACAGCGTGTAAATACTACCTGAATGGATTATCACTGAAAAATGTGGCGATGACAACTAGGTGCTTCTCAGCCATTGTGGCACTAAAGCCTTTTTACAATATACTTGGTATACATGCTTCTTTTTGAAAAAAATATCTTGTTTAAAGTTTTCTCTCCTTAAAAGAATTGTTAGAAGGAGGGGAAAATGGAATGAAAAGAATGATACATGTACTTGGGTGGTTTTCAGAATCACCAGAAATGGAACTACTTGCTTTCCCAGACAGAGCTTTTTTTATTACTGAAATTTGTCAGCAGACACAACAGAATAAAAAAAGAAGAAGACTGTTATTACACTTTTAACTTTATTCCACATGTGCAAACCTTAAGGGTTGGCAGATCCGTAAATCAAGAAGAAAAAAAATGGTTAATGACATCCCTGGATTGACACCATGATTTACTTGGCATCGGCACTGCCGTAAACTATTGATACCATTTATTCCCCACTCTTTGTACGGCTGTTGGTATATATGCCAGAAGAACTGAAGCTTGGGAATGGTAACAGATGTTCTTTAAGTGTATAGTACTGAAAGGTCATTGATTTCATTCACCATACATCTTCCGACAGCAATCAATGAGTCAAAGGTGAAATTTGTAAATCCATTCAAGTGAGTTCTACAGCACACATGTAAAAGGCAAACACAGTGATCACACAGTGACACACAAGCAACTACAGCAACAATCAAGCATATCAAACATCAACAACAGTGGAAAGGCTGTTGCATTTCCCCCCATCAACTTTCCCATTGGTTTAGCATGATATTCCTCAATTTCAAATCATGTCTTCTACACGAAGCAATGAAATTCACAAAATCAGCACTGAAATTCAAATAAATCAATTCCCATATTGAGATCAAAATTATTTAAGGCCTTTCATTATTGATGCAAGCTAATGATGGGAGATATGACTGGGAAAATGCAGTGCCTGTTAATACCTACTTCCCAAAAAGGGTAGTGAGCTGCTTTCTATCTTTGCGACAGGACTTTTTAGTTCTTGCCCCAGAAAACATACAATAGTATCAAAAAATGTTGAGTGGGGTGCAGCACAAAGGACAGGTGCGTCCTGGGCACTAGCAGGTTTCCCTCTGAACTTGATTTTGTGAAATCCTGCTATAAAGATTACACACCTCCCAAGCCACAGGATAAGTCCACTGAAAGCCCTATCAAAGGAACAAAACATGCAGTTACTAGCTGCAGCATGACTGCTGGTGCTCCAAACATGCTATGAGGAGGAGGAGATGGAGGTGGAAGAGGAGGGAATGGGGGATGGGGGATGTGGGGTGGAGAGGAAGAGATGGAGGAAGAGGGGAAACAGGGATAGATTTGCCTGTGAAGCTTATAGGAAAGTGTGTGCCATCAGATTGCTTTCACTAAGCATTTCATACTTAAATAAAAGAAATGAGTGCCTTGGCACTGTAGCTCACACGGATATGTAGATGATACCGTTACTTCATAGTATCAACAAACACAGCGCCTTGACAAATATTGTTGTCATTATTGATATTTAAATACTTTCTGCATAAATACTGAGGGCTACAAAACTAACACTGAAGTCCTAATGATTTTAACAAAGAAGGTGATCACCACAAGAAGATACATACATGTTAAAGTTCAGCTTAATCAGTCTGGCAATTTCAGAGAAGTTTACAAGACACAAATATTCATTTGTGAAAGATTTTAAAACCCAAAGGTTTAAAACAAGGTCAAAATTTAAAATATGGGGAACAACATAACATATGTGTCGAGTTCCACCAATAACCCACATACTTTTATTACATTTTGAACAGCAAGGCTGAGCAGTGGCCATAGACAAGTTCCTTGATGTAGGTAATAATATACAGAATGTTTTAACACGTCATCAAAAATGTCTGAATGGTGATCACAATTCTTGAAAAATTTAATTTGTAAATAAGAAAAATAGTCAGATCCTGAATTGCTTCATGCAGACTTGTTTTATTTACACTATAGAAACAAACAAAATGTACACGTAAATAATGCTTGGCATGTACCTATTACAAATGTAAGTTCTGAAGGGCAATACAAATGGCTACATATCACTCCATCTTTGAAATCCTATGTTTGATATTTTTATCAGCTGGCACACAGGCTAAGGATCAAAAGGACATGCAAGGTCATTTCAACTTTTCTGGTTTGATTATGAAGATAAGCAATAATATATGTAATGCAAAATTATTTAAGGATACCGACTACATCATGCACCCTGACAAACCAAGATGTCATGTTAAATATGATAGGTAAAGTCTTGCTTTCCAAAACAATAATTATTATTATTCATGGAAAACAAATTTTCCTGACTTATTTGACAACTACAAACATGATAAAAATCAAAAACTAACAGGGAACTTTATAGTCTATCAGATAAGGGACAGGCTTTTGCTTTTGAGAAACAAATTCAATGGGTCACTGCTATACCAATGTCAGTATGTGTTGCTAGATGTAGTGTACACAAAGACATCTACATGTGGTTGTATGTAGATATGTTGCCATAACAGAAACAGCCTTTCTTATGTGCTTGGTTTGTATACAAGAGGTTGTGTGTGTTTGTTCATGTATAATATTGCCTGTCACGCCTCAGTAACAACTTCCTTGGCTGAACCCCAAGCAATGGTTCAGATTGTTATTAGTCCAAAGATCAACATGTTCAGAACCTGGTACTAGTCTTATACAAACATAACCACAATATCCATTAGAAAGGTGTTAATAGAAAAGTAAGAAATCATTAAATTTGGGATGGTAAAATATTATCATATGAGTAGTTGTGATTAAGATGGCACTCTACCAATGGCTAACCATGTCCTGCTTGACTATCTTAGCATCAGACAGTTCATGATAAAACATAAACATTATTTCTGATGGCATACAAAATTGCATTAAAGGCATAATGTGATACTTGGAGTGTGATGAGACAAAGGTCACATTTTACACATAATGCGACACTGGGAGTGTGAAGACACAAAGGTGACATTTAACACATAATGTGACACTGGGTGTTTGATGATACAAAGGTCACATTTAACACATAATGTGACACTGGAAGTGTGATGATACAAAGGTCACATTAAGCACATGTAATAGTGTGAGTATTATGACACAAAGATCACATTTTACACATAATGTGACACTGGGAGTGTGATGACACAAAGGTCACATTTTACACATAACGTAACACTGGGCGTGTGATGATACAAAGGTCACATTAAGCACATGTAATAGTGTGAGTATTATGACACAAAGATCACATTTTACACATAATGTGACACTGGGAGTGTGATGACACAAAGGTCACATTTTACACATAATGTGACACTGGGCGTGTGATGACACAAAGGTCACATTTAACACATAACGTGACACTGGGAGTGTGATGACACAAAGGTCACATTTAACACATAATGTGACACTGGGAGTGTGATGACACAAAGGTCACATTTAACACATAATGTGACACTGGGAGTGTGATGACACAAAGGTCACATTTAACACATAATGTGACACTGGGCGTGTGATGACACAAAGGTCACATTTAACACATAATGTGACACTGTGAGTGTGATGACGCAAAGGTCACATTTAACACATAACGTAACACTGGGCGTGTGATGACACAAAGGTCACATTTAACACATAATGTGACACTGTGAGTGTGATGACACAATGGTCACATTAAGGAAATGTCATATTGTGAGTGTGATGACACAAATGTTGCATTATGGACATAATGTGATACCGGAAGTGTGATGACACAAAGGTCACATTTAGAACTTCTTTGTAGGTGTCCTCAGATCTTCACAATGAAACTGACATGGAATTTTAGGAGTGTGATCACAAAAGTGTTGCATCATAAAGCTATTGAACTACAACACATTGCTATAATTGAAGCTGGGTTTTTCAACCAATGATCACATGACCCTAGAACTTAAGGGAAGCAATTCTGCACAGCGATACTGGCTACCCATGTCCTCCCAGCTGTACTTACGGATACCATATAGTCTTGCCATATTGTTATACAATTTCTGGTTACTGGGCATTTATACTTCTTATTAATACCTATATTGCTTGCATAATGAACATAGTTGAATCCTTGTCAATAAAAAGTGCTGTGATACCAACCGGAGATACAAAGAATGTTCTTATTCAATACTAAGAATAGGATGTAGCTATAAGCATGATAAAGAGAAATTACATGTGGATGAGAAGAGAGGCAGATAATCCTATTAATAGGCCAGCCAGAAAATCAAACACGCTCCGTAATTTTGGTCTCACCAGCTATTCTATATCCACAATCCCATGAGAAGATCAATTAACAAATTACACCAAGTGCCAGTGGGGAGATGAAGAGATCTCCATCGATCTCATCACATGGGAAATGCTTGGGGTGAACACTGGTCACTGCAGTTTCACTGGATAGCAATCAGCCACTGTATGGTATATTCAGTCAAATTTAACCCATGTCTCACTAAATTCCACCAATTACCAAATTACATGTTTATCTAATTCTGTCAAATCTGTCAAAATTAAATCATCTTTAAGAAGTAAATAATAAGTGGCATCGTCTCATGTATTGTGTGTTTCTAACCCTTAGAACTGGAATGTGTAAGGGTACATAATATCCACTGTGAATAGAGGGAAGTTTATTGTTGACCAGCTTGTCTGTCCACATTTTGATCCCTATCATTTGAAACCAGGGACGTATTAAATGACAATGCTGAGTTGTTGTTTCCGATTCAGTTCATTTTGCTTCCTTGTCGTGTCACATCAACTTACGAGGGTGAGGTTTCATGTTGAGCCATTGTTAGGAACACTACCTTACTGTCCTCGTTTCAGCCAATTTATTTCTACTTCCAATACAGGATTATAATCTAAAAATCTTTTTGCACGTTATTGAAACATTCCATGAAAGGTTAAGTCTTGCATAAGAATAATACCCTCAGTTTCCCACACCCAATTATTCTGTAAGTTGCTTTTGTTTTTTTTGGTTGTCAAGATTGAGATGAAATCAGTCAATGGTTTACAGTATTATTTTAATGGTTGAAAAATTGTACAAGCAGAAATGACAAATGTAACGTATCATTTTGCAACCTGTGCTAACATGAACAGTATAATATAAAAGGATGTGATTAATGGATTTAATTATTTAAAGTTGTTTCTGAAAACTAATTCATTTGGAATTAAAAAGGGTCATATCATTTAACAGTATTCCAGTTATATCACTTCATGTCAGCTTAATGTGGGAGGAAAGCCCGAAGTGACGCAGGTCTTAGACGTTCACCACTTCGTTGAAACCCATGAGCACCGATATGTTCCTCATAAACCTAGAAACATAATCGAGCGAACCGGGATTTGAACCCACAATCATAGGTTTCTGGTGTGCCCAAAGGACGCAACTCTGCACAGCAAATTGCGGCACCTTAGATGACTGGGCCACCTCTGCCCCATGTCATATCATAGAGAACACACCGATCAATAAAAACAATGCCCCATAAATTGCCTGAAATTTCAGTTTCAGATTCACTTCCCAGGACATTGTCATCATAAACATCTTTTCAATTTGATCTTTTCAAATTCTGTAATGTCAGAAAAGATTGTCACATCAAAAGTCAATAAAAAGCATGAATATGTCCTCATGCCATTTGTTTCCAGCAAAACCACTGTTGTGATTCATGCTGCAAGATTTAGTAATGTTCATAGGCCAGGGTCAGACAGCCAAAGTCAGACAGGCAGGTGGTGGTGATAAGGTAGGGGTGGGTACAAGGTAGGGGTGGGGATAAGGTAGGGGTGGGGATAAGGTAGGGGTGGGGATAAGGTAGGGGTGGGGATAAGGTAGGGGTGGGAATAAGGTAGGGGTGGGGATAAGGTAGGGGTGGGGACAAGGTAGGGGTGGGGAGGAGGTAGGGGTGAGGAGAAGATAGGGGTGGGGACAAGGTAGGGGTGGGGACAAGGTAGGGGTGGGGACAAGGTAGGGGTGGTGATAAGGTAGGGGTGGGGACAAGGTAGGGGTGGGGACAAGGTAGGGGTGGGGACAAGGTAGGGGTGGGGACAAGGTAGGGGTGCGGAGAAGATAGGGGTGGGGACAAGGTAACGGTGGGGGGAGCCTTTGAGTGTTATCACTACAGTAATACAAAGGGTGAAAGGGGTACTTGGAGGTTTAGAGGGTAGCAGCAATACTCAAGCCCATTCATGAGAACATACAAACAATTAATCAATATATCTTATTCAGAAAATTCAGGTTAAAATGTATCAATGCATTTGAAACCATGTTTCTATGGCATCAAAAACTCACATTGTCAAGCACCGAAACAGCATACATCAATACTGCTAAATTTGCAAGGTTATTCTAAATCTCAAATAATCCTGAAAATAAACAAACTCATGAAAACAAACACTATAAATTATACAGCTTATACAGTGACAAATTTCCTTCAGCCTACAGTGAGGCAAGAGAAAACACATCTTAAAAATAAAACTGTAAAAAACTAATAATGCATACCGGTAATCATTTTTAACATGTTTAACCACCCAAAAGAATAATTATGTGATAGCAAATATGTTTAAGGAAGTTCCCACCACCATCAGTGAATAGAAGATCAAGTACAGTACAATCAAGACCATGCAAAGCTAACAAGCTGAGAGTGATAAGGACATACTACTGAATGAGCTGTAGCACCCACAACGACTGACTAGCTGTACCTTCAGTTAGTCAAGAATTTCACAACATACCTTTAACATCAGTGAAACTGGCTCAGGCTAGCGGACTAGTGCTACTTTCTGTTCCTGGGAATGTGTTTACTAACACAAGGCCTTTATTTTTCACATTACAGTTATTGTTGTTCACAGTTATTATCACTGAACTAAATCCTCAATGTTCATAAGAATAGGAGTTGCAGAAATACATCAATATTTACCGGAGACAGTTCAAGCCTTTCAGTTCAAGAAAACTAGTATTCATGCAGTCACATTGGTATTAACAGGAATGGCTGATGGCTCATGTAGAATGTTAAATCTACAGAATCAAACGAGATAAAACCAGTATTTTAAAGGTGGATGAGGATTTTGCTTAAAATATCTTTGTCGGGTTTCCTCTCAGGGAATTGTAACACCACTTTGAACAGTATTCAGTTATATCACTGCATGTCAGCTAAATGTGGGAGGAAAGCCTTAATTGATGCAGGTCTCAGATATGTAGCACTTTGGTGAAACCCAAGAGCACCGATATGGTGCTGACAAATCTAGAAGCCTAATCGAGGCGAATGGGGATTTGAACCCACAAGCAAAGGTTTCTGGCACACCCTATGGATGCAACTATGCACAGTGAATTACGGCGGCTTAGATGACTGGGCCACCTGTGTCCCCAGGTGAATTCTTCTATTTATGTTTGCAATCTGGTAGCCTTACCTATACATTAAGTCAAAAACTTGCAAGTGATGAAAACACCTATTTATAAATCTAACTTTCAGCTACGTGAACACATCTGATAACAAATAAACGTTTCTAAATGGTTTTATTATTTCTTAAATCATGTAATCAAACTTTGTTCATGTTTATTTCTCAGGCAAAACTGTCCTTTACAAAATGTGTACAAAAATATCATGATTTACAATGCTTTTTATAATCATTCCACAGAAGCAAACCAATAATGCATGAACTCAGTGGTCAACCTACTTCAGGCAACCTACTTGATAATTATATTACAATAATGACTGGGATCAGTATCATTTTGCAATATTACCCTATGTTATTAACTATAACATCACCAATGCATCACATAACATATTCACACAATGATTATCTCTGAGACAATATCATTTGATTTAGTAGAAAAGGCACGTTAGGACAGTAACAGCTGTTGGCAAGTGGCTGTGATGAAACAGTTGTTGAACTGGAAGTATGTAGAATGTCATATTGCCTATGATGTGAAACTTATTTATTGATGCTTATGTCAGTATCAGGGATTTACAGGGATTGGGTCTATCGACATTTGAGCATGAGGCATGGCATGAACATGGGAGTCCAAGGTTGGCAACATGCATGTGGCACCCTTAAGTTGATTTCCAAGAATTGTATTGACATCATATCTTTGCACATGCTCAGAAGCCTTAAGCATATTCAAATTGGGATTTCAATGTTACCGGGTACACTGTAGAAACCCAACAATTTCCACTCTGAAGTTTGCATTTCTTACCACAAAAAAAAGTCAGTTATGTGTAACAGCAAAACTACAAAGTACAAAGTACAATTTTGATTAGTTTAAATGATTCAAACAGCAATACTGTTTTGCATCCTGCAAGCCTCACAATGTATAGTTGTTGCAGTTATATAATATATGTGAAGTCAAGCTATGTCATTCAATAGTGGGTTAAGTCAAGCATTAATTCCATTCGCTATTCAAGGACAAAATGCTGACTATAGCCTGTATGAACTGATGTCATACACTTATACCAGAAAACATTAGTCATGGACACATTGTTTCTTGTGTCATTTCAGGTAAGTAATGCTACAATTATGATGAAGCTATGGTAAAACCTGATGTCCTGGCTTTGACTATACAACATATAGGTCAATAACAGACAAGAAATCCTGGTGTCTCCTCCTTAGAATGTGATGCTAAGAACTTAATTCACCATATGTAATTAACATGAATAATTTAAATATGGCGACAAAGTCAACTGAATAAAGAAATGGAAAACTCATGTTTCAGCTTATAACAAAGCAAAAAGCATAGCAGTTTCTAAAAATATACTTTCTCAAATTGAATGCCAAATCTGACCATGAAACAACAGTGTTATTATGACACAGATAATTAGATAATTTACAAAAATGGAACAGGAACAAGACTAGGCATCAATGATCATCTCTGATAAAACAGTCTGCATTATGATTTCACAACACTTAAATGAGCTGATTTTGAAGAAGGCTCAGTGACCACAACAAACTGTTACACGATACAGGACATACTTTCTGGTGTAAATCAAGCCAAGTTCTGGGGTTGAAATAGCCACTGGTCTGTTAAAGTCAACATTTTCTTCCCCAAATCTAATTTTTACATAAACCACTTGCCAAACCACTTGTCCAAAATGAGCTGTGGACAAGTTGGATATGACAAATGGTGTACTGTAAAAGATTTTTTTTGTTATGTATGAAGCATCAAAAGAAAAATAGTGGAATGATGTTACTGAATATATCTACTTTCACCTCAATATCCGCATGAGTTTTGCCTTACAGCGCAAATATAGGGTATGTCTTAATTTATGTCCAAAAAGTATGTCCCAAATAAAGAGTTAGGAAAGATTCGTACTTCCAAATATTGGAACTTTTTCTGATTCTGCTTTGGCAACAACAGTAGTGAGGTCGAGGAAAACGTCTGTTAACGCGTCGAAAAAAGTGGAATGTGGTGCAAGGGCAATGATAGGGGCATCCTTGGCAGTGGCACGTTGCCCCCGCACACGGATCCAGTGGAACCCCCCCATGAAGAACACGCCTCGACACAGCACCACAATCAGGGGGCGCAGCACGCTACAGAGAAATAGTAGGGGATAGAACAGTGTATATTATATAGGACAGTGTATATTATATAGGATGTACAGCAGAAACAGGCCTGTCTTCAGTTCAATGAAAATGAATAATCTTTGTTGCAGTTTTGTTTCTAGTCCACCAACTTCCACATGCATTGCTGGAGTTAACCCTGAAAGTCAAGGGATCCTTGCCATAGCCCTAATTATAAATTGTAAGGATTTAGGGATTCCCAGATTCAAACACTATACATGTATCAGCAAACCCAAAACATCACAGGACCCCTTAATTTCGAATAATGTACAAAGTAATTGCAGCTCAATGACTGTCCATGTTGATGTTTGGAGTTTCCATAGTCAGGCATTTATCTAGGATTTTAAAATAAGTGCCCTTGGTGGGTAAACTGGGAAGAAATCTTTGTTTGTTCAGTTTGTATTTTCCTAAAATTGTAGGTATTTTAACACTGCACTCAGTGCAATAATGTTAAACAAAGCATTAATGCCTCTTCCACTTGATTGGACCCATTGTCAGTGACATACAAGTTAGCCCTACAAAGCCATAATATAAGTAATAACTATAATATTTCTTTTACTGACATTTGATGTTGACTTAGGGTCGAATATCGGCCTTTGAGCAGGTCTAGATAAATCCCTGATTGTCTATTTGTCAGAAGAATCTCGCCAAAAAGTTCAAGCTCAAAGGGTTTTAGCAGCAACATCCAAATTTAATTTTTTTTAAAATTATTTTTTGGGGTGTGTGGCACAACTTTTTAATTACCAGTTGACAAAACATCTGATGTGAATCAGTTACTGGCCAAGTCTAAATTACTCTGGTCTAGCTCCTTGTGACCTAAATTGTCAACCTCGTTAGATGATCTTGAGTTACAATGATCAGTGCCTTGACCGCAACTTTCGTGCATCTTGACAAATTTGGGCATGTTGTCTGCAAGAGATCTACTGTTAATAATCTCTTAATGAACATGTATGACAGGCACTTTGGTGAGACATTCATTTTGAAAGGCAGTTTATATTAATCTGAATAAATCTTGTATAAATCTTACATGTCGATATGGTCTACATAAACCTTGTGTACTGGCCCTGCTATAACCCCTGCATCGTCTAATTCTTGAATTGTGAAGTGACATTTCCTGAAAGGAATTCAGGCCAAACACGGTTCCGTTGACTGACATAGTTACCCATAGTCATAGCATCTTTTGTTCAATCTGGTCTCGATCACACATTTGCCGTTCATACACACACATGGGTGTATTTAGTGAAAATTCAGAAAAAGACAGGTCTGTTTCCCACAATTATTTTTAGATATCTGGAATTAGAATATAAGTTATTCTGAAATGTTAAATAGTCAAAGGGTTAAAAATAAGTGTGGAAACATACATCACACTTTGAAATCAGTAACTGATTTAATGCTTATTATTCTCACTGTAATATGATACACCATGAACAATAAACAAGCTCAAGGACTTTGCTTTCATGGAAGTTGAGAATGGAATGATATCCGAAAAACAATACGTTACATAATGTAAGGCAAAATCAAATAAAATTCTCAGTAATGATCTTCATACATTTGAAGTTCTTATGTCTACAGTTCATGGGCGCAGACTACATTCAGATATACAGAAAATGCGGAAATGTTAGCAATCACTGTAAGAGCATTAATTATGCAACAGGTGTGTTGATGCATCATCTTACATTAGATATTGAAATAAAATATTCAGACTGATTAGGCCATCCATATAACTTTTGTATTTCTGATTTCTGTAATCATGTATATCCATGTGGGCAAAATGGGTGGGAAAAAGAATATATCCTTTTTTTACCCTTTGGAGTGGGTATTGTTTAGATCTTGTAGGAGAATAAAAAGACACACAGATGGCCTTACTCAAATAATACAGAACTTCCAAAGCAAACACAAGATATAAATATTAATTTTCATGATTAATAAGTATGTCACAATAACTTATGATGTACTGGTCTGGTTTCTTGACAGAGCTGTGTTATATTAAAATTAGCGTTTAATTCACAGGATCACTTCACTGTCATTTACACCTATGATGAACATGCATTGACACATTTACTGCATTTGGGTTTCCACACTGTCCAAATTATTTGCAATTGATGAAAGAGATCTGTTCATCTTTTCTCTAGCTATTGATTTTCATCTCTATTCAGTACATGGACAACACAAGAATTTATCAGTTCTCAGTTCTAAGTTACTATAATACTCATAGGTCAATGCTCGAAAGACTAGTTATTTTTACATATATGTCAGGTTATCATATATTCGTATGTATCTTTCATCAATTATTATTTGGGGGGTTTAGGATTAAAAAATCATCCTTGGAGCCAAGGTAAGAACTATAAGTGAACACTGTATTCACCATATTTTGGCCCTGCTAAAGTAAGTGCCCCCTGACCAACTAGAGCAATCTGTAAGTTTGATTGTTTGTTGTTTATGCTGCACTCAGCAATATTCCAGCAATATGATGGTGGTCTGTAAATAATCGACTCTGAACCAGACAATCCAGTGATTGACATCATGAGCATCGATCTACGCACTTGGGATACAATGACATGCATCAACCAAGTCAGAGAGCCTGACCACCCGATCCTCTTATTTGCTTCTTAGGACAAACATAGTCGCCTTTTACGGCAAGCATGGGCTGCTGAAGACCTATTCTAACCCAGATCTTCACAGGTTTGTAAGTAATTTCTCAAGCACCCCATGTGAGACCGAAAATTTACATGACAGTTCATAGTTTCTGTGAATATAGGTTGTTTACAGAAACAGCAGCACAGAAGGGGTTTATAACAGCCTTGCAACTACTATAGAATTTTTATTACTTTCATCGATGTTTGAAACAAGTTAGTACACTACCGCTCGATCACTAACAACTAATTTAACTTGAGTATGTTTTACTTTGTCAATTTTCCAAGTTCAAAAGGTGCTTATTATGGACAATACGGTACATGGACAGAATTACTGTTAATCATACTATGCATATTCTGCCTTTCCAGAGATGTGTGTTAACGAATAAGCTGACATTTATCAGGGTTTGACACTCAAAAATAGAAAATAGAAACTAGCTCATGTGTCTAGAAAAGACTACAATACTAGCAAAGTACTAATGCCTCTAGCCCACTGTGCAAAGCATTACCGCTGATTGGCATTGTTCAAAGTGAATCTTGTTTCAATATTCTTTGCAGAACATATTCCAAATCATAAGAAAAGTAATTAGACAATGTTATTTGTTTATTGTTGATAACTAATGATCAAATGGCTGTCTAGTTATTTCAGCTATGAATTAAACCAATGAATTTGTGAAGGTACTTATCAGTTTGGTCCACAGTTTCTATGGTCAGTCCCTATTTATTGCACTAGCCATCTTGGTCAGGAGAATATAAAAGATATGGCTTGCACTTGTCTGGCCGGCCAGATTATTTGTTGAGCACTGTTAATAATGGAAATCTGACATAACACGTAAAATGACATCAGCAGTATACGAGAACATATCTTCAAGACTACGCTGAAAGATGGTTAATCCATTATTCCAAACACTGACGGCGTTAACTTGATTGTAGTCAGCATTAAATAAATGAATTTGTCTACTGTGGTGATCACATTTTGTGAATGACACTGAGTTTAGGTATCTGAAAAGTACATTTTCCTATCAATAAGTTAAATAAAATACTCATTTTAAGTGATAGATCTATGAAAAAAACAGTGGACAACTTATGCTACTGGTCCGAAGCCCTGAGTTCAGAGTCTGTGCCAACAACTTCTGAGTCCACTAGCCTGAACAATTGTCTCTTGGCATAATTTTCTATAGATTGCGGTGTTAATATGTACTATTATAAGCTATGCATACGAGACCAAACATACATTTCCTACACTTGGAATCGTAGCTTCAGACTAGTGTCGCAGACTGGTCCAATGACATTGGTCTAAAAAACCCAGGTAAATTATGGTTCACACAATAACTCGAAAATCTACTGAAAATGAGGAAAAGAGCAAAGTTCATTTAAGCAGTCAAAAGTTTTTGGCATAAACTGAAATTTGTCCATAAATCGCAGTTATTGATGAAATAAATCCAACATTTTGTATTTTGCAAGTATGGCTGAAAGAATCAATTAGTCAGCAGTTCACGCCAAAAAAAGCAAATCAATAATCCAGGCTTGTAATACCCATTTTGGTAATATACTGATGGAATTGAATAAGGGAACAATGAAAAATATAGGGAAATAAGCTCTACTGCCAGTACATTTGAAATGGCTCGCAAATAAATTCAATACAGGTCGGAATCAAAGAATAAATATGAAAAAGATATGGAAATCCAAACACCAAAGTCAAAGGATAAAAGTTTGATCATTATCAAAGACGGAAATACATGGTTCACTTTTACAATTGTTGTTTTCATAGAAGGTCTTCAAAAAATAATTTCACCATGTTCACATGACAAAATTTTCTCGAACAAAAAGCCTTCACATAACCTGTACATATTTTCATGTAAACATTTTGGTACCTGGAGGCATCTAAATTACAATTCACAAATACTATTATCATAAATTATGTGTAGGGCATGTCGACACTTAAAACAATGTATGCTTAAGAAGTTCTTTCAATCCTCCCCTAGTAGCAAAGTCCTTTAACATTAAAAATAATATATCTGTAAAACCACTACTGTTACAATAGTTAATCAAACATATTACAAATTTACATGTCTGTGTGTGTGTTTGTTGTTTAACACCACTATGCAATATTCCATCAAAATAAGGGCAGCCTTGAAATAATCTGGAGTCTGGACCAGACAATCCAGTGATAGATATCATGAACACCGATACACATAGACATGGTACGATGACATGCAATCAACCAAGTCACCGAGCATGACGTCCCAATCTGACCTTCTTACAAGAAGCATAGCTTGCTGTGGACCTATTTTAACCCAGAATCCTGATGGGGTGAATTAACATGTTTTTGAGTCAGTGTCACTGTACACCAATGATCTAAAGAAATTTCTGAAAACAGGCACTCAATTAAGACTCCTTAGTACATGTAGTAACATAGTAAAACTAACAGCAATTATGTTTTGTCTGAAGTCTCAAACTAAACACTGAGCAAGTCATTGCAAACACTGAATCAGCTATAGTTATCACATCCTCCATTAAACAATGAATCACATCATCATTCTATTATGAAAAATACCCTGAACCCATTCACCATCATTGCTTCATTTCAGAAGCAACGTCCCCATCTCCCTCTCTCCTATTACAAACTTGGCACAGAATTTCTCTCTCTCATAAGCTTGAAATCAACACTCATTTAAAATGCCTCTTCTAAACACAAGTTCAATACAGATCTAAGTTGAAGCTTCATATGAGCGAGCCTTTGATATATTTTATCTAATGGTTAGACTTGTTATAAACATAATTTGATCGGATGGTTAAGTTCATTTCAACCCGACTCAAAACGAAGCTTTGATTGCCATTGGGTCCAGATATCTATCATAACACAATCTGCGTTAGAAATTGGCACTAGTCCTGTAGTCCTTGCTAAACGGCCCAATATTTCAGGTATCATAAGGAATAGTAGAAATTTGCCATTTGGGGGATTTTGATATATATTATCATTATAAGGACGAGTAGATAAAAATGTTAGTTTCTACCACTGACAATGGAGATTAGATATGATACACTGGATAATCAAGGGTCTCATGGTTATGTAATGCTGTGCAGTTATTTGATGGAATATTGCTATATAATCATGGTTAAAAGCTCATAACATGTTGTGTTCAGGTTACCAAGCTTGAAAAAGAGAACAAGCTGACAAAAGTTTAGTGCTGTGAACATTCAATACTCTGACCTAAAAGACTGGTTAATAAACAACTGCAATTATTTTACTTGTATGAAAAAAAATATCAATAGATATGCAATTGAAATAACAAAGATATTTCCAAGATTTCCTTATACATAAAGAAATGAAGTCAGCACTATGGTGAAATTGCAGTATGCATAAATGCTCCTGTTGGCTCCCAAATGGAGAGCAACTTGTTAACAAATACTGTATTCAGCTGATAGTCATGTTTCAGATAACCAAAATGATAACCTTCATATTCAATTTCAAAATACATTCCTTATTAATAATTGGACATTATCAGTAACGCAAAAAAAATAAATCTGTAATCTGTCGTCATTGATAAACTTTTTCAAATATTTGGTCAAAGATTCAAGCATTACTGAAATATTATAACTTTTTAGCAAGATTATAAAAGATTCTAGGGAATAAACATCAATAAGCAATACTCAATTGAGAATATTTCAATAAAAACCCATTCTTTGAATACACAAGTGGTTAGTACACACCTGCTGAACTGATATACTTAGGTAAAAACTGAATAAAACATTTTGAATCATTTGACATCTCAGACACTAGAAATTGATGCCAATTAAAAGAAATAAAAAGTTCAGTTCAGTATGTGAGTACCCAATATTCAACACTTAAATATGTTGTATTTCAAACTTTTACAGCACTACAATAGCATTATTACAAAGGTAAGTATTGTAAATAATAGATGATAACATAATTCAATGTTTTACATCATGTTCATTGGAGTACATACTTGCGCCATCCTGTCAGAGGTTTACGTTTTTCTTCTTCTGTTCGAAATGCGAGTGACAGTGCTGCTAATGGCCATGCTAGAACCAAACACATTCCTGCCATCAGAAGTCGGAGTGGGGCAACCGTAACTGACATAATCACAATCTGAAACAAAATGAGAAGAATTAATGTCACGGAAAACACAACCATGATTGTTCAGATTCCCAGCAGTCTGTGACTTTAGCCACTTGTCTGATGCCCAAGGCTAGTCAAATTTTGTTGATCCTGTCAGCTTGGCTAATACCTATCAATATATATTACTCCAAAGATGTTAAGGACTGGGCCAGCTTATTCTTTCATATTACCATAGTTAATCTATTAGGCATGACAGATTATCTATAGTCATATAAACGAATCAGATGCTGCTTAATTTCTTTGGAGTAGTATTCTAACCCTAAATTTACTGAAAATGATGCTGAGAGACAAGTTCGGACAAGTTAATGCAAACAGTTTTGGCACAAACTGCTTCAATGTCAGTTGGTGCTTTATGACAAACCTATACCTCCATCTGCCTGTATCAACACAATTATCATTTGAAAGTCACACTATAAAGTAGCTACATTTTGTCAGCAACAAGAATAATAGAAGTTTAGTTTTTATGATCTGCTTATGTTTTCCAGACTGAAAGAAATTTGACTTGACTCTGTGGCTTAAGTTGCAGACATATCACATTTCATAATAGTACACACAAATGGTTGAGCAATGGGCCAAATGACAAATGTTGAGGATCAGGTAAGCTAAAAAGATACTTTATTTCAAAATACTACAGGAAGAAGACCTTGCTGAACCTGTTTGTCACCTTAGTTTTGAACACTGCATTACCTGTGAGGTATAGATACAGCTATGAAAACATGTTGACAATGTAAAGTTGCATTGATGACCCTGTGGTTAATTTATAGAACTGAACTGCCCCTGTGGTCTAGTGGTAGAGTGTCCGCCTGGAGAGCTGAAGGTCCGGGGTTTGATCCCTGGCAGCATTATATCAAAAGACGTTAAAAGATGGTACTTGTTGTTACCCTGTCTTGCGCTCAGCATTAAGGGGCTAAAACAAGGACTGGTTGGCTCGGAGTCAGTATACTTTGTCCGAGTAGGGTATTCATGTTAAACTGCGGCTCGTATCTCAGTGAGCTAGCGCTATAAATCGGCATCAGTCTGGACTAGTACAAGCAGCCACATACACACATGCATGCATGGCCCTATATATCTGCCATAATCTTGGACGCGACCTTAAACCCAATTTCACCTGACCTTACCTTATAGAACTGACTCTGAGGTCAATCTCATTCAAATCAGATATTTTACGTGGATACGATACATGTTGCCATGGTTTTGATAGCTCACAAATTTCAACATTGTTTTTGATACATCTTGATCAACTGAGCCAAAAAAAAGGGAAAAGTTTATGACATGAATGATGATTAAATAATGATCATTTTTAAACTGCTCGGCACAAGTTGCCAAAAGATCTTAATGGCTTATCAATTCAAGCAATGAAAACAGCTCTACCAATAATGCAGTTATGCTGGGCAAGGCAGTTTTAGCTCATAGTTATCAGTGCTAATATTGATTTGAAGTACCTGGGTAGATTCAGTTTCCTTTCTGACAACTCTATGTAACTTGTCCCACTGAATACACACTGTACCTACTGTAAAAGCATATAATCTAGGATTCCGAAATAAGTGCCATTGGCAAACAAATTGGGGAAAACATAATTTGGTTCATAACTGTGATTATTATGAATATCTGTATCATGTATATAGATGTATTTCTAAATTCAGTGATATTTTAAGTGTGTTAAAATTTCTCTTTTTTTTCCCAATGCAAAAGCGTAAAAACTAAAACATCTTTTTGTTTATTGGTCTTGTCAGTAAAATGCAAGTCACCTCTGCTGGCAATAACATTAATTATTACTATAATAGCATGGTAGATGGTAATATTTAATGACATGTATTTCAGACTTTAGGGCTGAATATTGGACTCTGAGCAGGCCTACAAAAATCTCTTTCATGACATGGATGGTATTCATCTACTGGTCCTAGACTCTAACACAGCATGACTATCAGTTACCATGGTTATCTGTGACTACTTTGGGTTGAAAACACTATTGAAACAGTGAACAAATAAAAAGCTTTCTGCATTGTCCATTTTTGTATAACATTGGTAGTGTCCAATACAATTAACATACAATATATACAGTTTCCTGGTCATGGGTAGACACTATTAATTAATCCAAGCATCAACATTTCAGTTATGACTACTGGTTTATGGTATTAAGCATTCTGAAAACAAGTCCAATCTCACTAACGTCAGATCTTAGTGCTCACTAATGCTACACAAAAGATCTGAGGATGTCCCATTACAGGTTATGTCCTAACTACCTTTGATGAACTTTGACCGACCATTGAAATGACAAACAGGAAGTACATATCAGCCAATCAGAAAGCAGCTTTCTCAAGTGTTATGCCGTTATTCTAAACACAGCAATTTCAATTCCAGACTACACTTTGAACAATATTTTGATGAAGTTCTTGATTCAAAATTTGAAAACTGAACAAGAGAAAATTCTGTAATGTTTGATAAATAGCTGAGATTGTATGGCAGTACTTCTCTGGGTCTATGAAGAGTCTTCTATTTCCAATGTTTACCCCATCGAAGTAAGAGACAGACAATGTCTTGCATTTGGTTGGTTGGTTGGTTTGTTGTTTAACGCCTCACTCAGCAATATTTCAGCTATATGACCGTGGTCTGTAAATAATTGAGTCTGGACCAGACAATCCAGTGATTAATACCATGAGCATCGATCCACGCAATTGGGATCGATGACATGCATCAACCAAGTCAGTGAGCCTGACCACCCGATCCCGTTAGTCGCCTCTTACGACAAGCAAGGTTGCCTTAAACGGCAAGCATGGGTTGCTGAATACCTATTCTACCCCTGATCTTCACGGGTCCTTGCATTTGGAATCAGTTGTATAGCCTGGAACTGTCATTAGGAATGCCTAGTAATAGCAAACACATTAAGAATTTCACTTTCGCCATCTCGCAAGCGATGATCTCATTGGTCACAAGGAAGGTTGTTCTGACGTGACCTGTAATTGGATATCCTCAGATCTTTGTGAAGTGGTAGCGAGCACTAAGATCTGACTTTAATGAGATTGCAACAAGTCCTTCTAGATTTCCAACAGTCTGGGGACTAAAGGACTTTAGTTTAGTAGTTAGTAGTTAGTGCCATTTTGAACGTTTTTTGGAACACAATGACATGCATCAACCAAGTCAGCGAGTCTGACCACCAGATCCTGTTAGTTGCTTCTTACGACCAGCACGGTTTGCTAATGACCAATTTTAACCGAAATGTTCACCATGTCCTAAGGGACAAGTAACTGTGTCAACCCTGCTGATATAAGTGAATAAGACACTGCAATAAAACATTACTTTCACTCCTAAAATAATATTACTTGAACATTCTACTTCCCCCTTCCATGAAGACAATGTCTGTCAAAGTATTATTCAAATGTTTGTAAGTTGACCGTTTCGTCAATAAAGAATCATCAAGAGATTAACTATTCAGATCTAAAAGCCGTAAAAGGTGACTATGCTTGTCGTAAAAGGCGACTAACGGGATCGGGTGGTCAGGCTCGCTGACTTGGTTGATGCATGTCATCGATCCCAATTGCGTGGATCAATGCTCATGATGCTAATCACTGGATTGTCTGGTCAAGACTCGATTATTTACAGACCGCTGTCATATAGCTGGAATATTGCTGAATGCAACATTAAACAACAAAACAACCAAACAACCAAACCAAAGAATAGAACACAGTTATATTTTCTTATGTGAACAAACTCAAATTATTATCTTTGCAAGATTAACCCTCTTGGTGCCATGGGACCATATATGGTCCCTCACTTTTCATACCTTCATAGTGCAAGGGGACCATATATGGTCTCATGAAAATGCCCCTTTTCAACTGTGAATTAAGATGTCCAACACTGATTGCGCAAACTTAAAATAATAACCATCATCACCCTAATCATCTCAGCTTCAACATCATGTAAGTCATAGTTTATACAGTACTACGGATTGCGAAATATGGTGAGATTAATAAAGTGGTTACTGAGCTTCTCGACCTTTTTCTGCCACATTGAACTTCAGGCAAATGACGGCAATATTTTTATTATGCACCAATTTCACATTCTTGTAACTATTATAATATCAGACAACCAATTTGAAAAAGAAATCTGATCAGAGTGGTCAGAAAGCTTTACTTGTCCCCACTGTACAGTTATTGGAGTAAGAGTACAAACGTTTAGTCCATAACGGAAGTTTTTTGTTCAAGTATTGCATAAGTTTATCAACTGTGTGTCATGGCGATTAAGCATGGCGCTAGAGACGAAAAGACAGTGCAGATTGTCTTTCTGCTTATGATGCTGATTTACAGAAAATATCCAAATCAAAGATATGGAAAAATAGCTATGATCGTTAATATATTTAGGTGGTATAGTGTATTTTTATGGGCAGGAAGTTCATGATCAAAACCTCAACATTGAATGGCCACGCCCGAAGTGATTGACAGGGCACGTTGGCATCATATCTGTGCCACGATTTCCTGTCTACCGGTTGTCCTACATGCTCGCTCGTTTAGACAAATAACTGCTACTTTTTTCATATAAAATGACTTAGAGTCATGTGTGATTGCTCAAACTACCTGATCGTGTGAATGACTTGCCCTAACTGTTTCACATTTTGTCGCAAAAGGACATTTCAAAAGTGTGGCCACGACATCTAACGTGAGACAACGCCATATTGTACACACTTTGTACCAAGGTCGGTTTCACATGTGGGTTCGGCCCCCGTTTCTGTTGATGGTACACGTGATACAAACATCATCCAACTACTGAAATTATAGCAAACATCAACATTCTTCAGTGATGACAGCAATACCTTTTTGGCATTTGGGTTAATACGATGTGCTGTAAAGTTTGATTTTGATTTTTCCCCCCCCTTTCATTGAAACTGTGATAATGGCGCTATGATTGGTTTGCTAAATTGTGTACAAATGCTGATTATGAACATGCTCTAATGGTGTGGGATAAATTAGGTTGTAAGAATTTAGGCGATTATCACAATCTGTACTTAAAAAACGATGTACTGTTACTGGCCGATATATTCAAGATATTTAGAAAAAGATGTTTAAAACATTACGGTTTGGATCCGGCATGGTACTATTCCAGTCCCGGACTATCGTGGGATGCATTGTTGAAGAAGACCGGTGTAGAACTAAAATTACTCGCCGATTATGATATGCACTTGTTTGTTGAGCAAAGATTAAGAGGTGGTATATCGATGAATGCGAAAAGGTATTCTAAAGCTAATAATGAATTAGTGGAAGGATATGATTCGAGTAAACCTGATACGCACATATTTTATCTCCATACCAACAATTTGTACGGATGGGCTTTGAGTCAACCTTTACCCACGGGTGGGTTTGAGTGGGTCGATGTGAATGATATCCCCACAGATTCCGATAAAGGGTACATACTAGAAGTTGACTTGGAATATCCAGCAGAGTTACACAAAGACCATAACAGTTATCCGCTAGCTCTCAAAAGATAAATGGTTAATAAAGATTGGATGTCGGCATATCAACACTCCTTGATGGGTAATACTAGGTTTGCTAACGTAGAAAAACTCGTACCAAATTTGATGGATAAGACAAAATATACAGTTCACCATGTTCACTACAGAAATCTCCAGTTATATTTATCACTTGGCATAAAAATAAAGAAAATACACAGAGTTCTTAAGTTTGATCAAAGACCTTGGATGGAGCCCTATATAAGGCTGAACACAGATTTAAGAAAGATGGCTACAAGCAATTTCGAAAAGAACCTATATAAGCTCAAGAATAACTCAGTATTTGGAAAAACTATGGAAAATCTAAGGAAGCTTGTTGATCATGTTGATGTTAAATTAGTCTGATCTAATGAGGAAGAAAGACTTAGGAAACTTATAGCGAGCCTGGCTTTTAATAGAAGCAAGATATCTGATAACGACTTAGCAGCACTGCATATGCAGAAAATAATATAAAATTCAACAGACCGGTGTACGTTGGTATACGTATACTTGACTTGTCAAAACACTTAATGTGTGACTTTTATTACAATGAACATAAGAAGCATTACAGTGATAGATGTGAGGTGTTATATACCGATAATGATTCTTTGATGATGGAAATACAAACCGAGGATGTGCATAAAGATATGGCAGAAAAAATAGATATGTACGACACGAGTGATTACCCAAAAGATAATCCATTGCACAGCGGAGTATGTCGGATAAAAACCTAAGATGTATTTTATAAAGAAGGCTAATAATGGGGTTAAGCTAAGGGTGTTAAGTAGTATGTGGTAAAAAAGCATATCAAACATGACCTGTATTAAGAAGCATCCTTCAATGGCAGAACATTCAAACACGAGATGAACACTTTAAGAAGTGACAATCACAGGATATATGGGTTAAGAATGAACAAGACATCATTATCCCCCTTAGAAAAAGATGGATTGATAAGGATGGTATAACTACCTATGCTTATGGTTACTTAGGGCGGTAATAATGTATCGTTGGGAACTATCAGCAACTCTTCTCGTACAAATCCCCTGCCCGGCCCATCTTTAAGATAATATAGAATAGGCTCACCTGCTTTCATTTCCAATATCCTCCTGGGCTATAGTACATTTTATCAATTTTTGATAAAGATTAATCTTTCTTTTAAAACAATTCATGACATCGTTGAATCGTATCATGGGTATTGCATAAAAAATGACCTCTGTAGTAACATTATTGGGTGGTGAATCTGGCTCCAGTGGAGTGCGGAAGAACTGTCATTGCCTATACCACTCCAATTGTGTATGCATATATATAATCAAATTCACATTATTAATTGAGTGAGTGAGTGAGTTGTGTTTAACTCCGCTTTTAACATTATTCCAGTTATATCACGGCGTGTCAGCTTAATGTGGGAGGAAAGCCCGAAGTGATGCAGGTCTCAGACGTTTACCACTTCGGTGAAACCCACGAGCACGGGTATGGTGCTGACAAACCTAGAAACATAATCGTGGTGAACCGGGATTCGAACCCACAATCATAGGTTTCTGGCGTGTCCAGGGGACGCAACTCTGCACAGCGAATCGCGGCGCCTTAGACGACTGGGCCACCCGTGCCCCCCACATTATTAATCTCCTCAGACAATGGAATATATCATCATAACACGACAGCTTGTATTTCAAACATTCTGCCATAGATATTAGATCTAATTAATATAACATTTACAAATTATTGATGTACACTGTACTCTCAATTGACGTATGATAATCTATTCCAAGTCTTCAACTTTTATTTGATATGTTATCTGAAATGTCAGAAATGAGAAAACTTCATTTTTTTCCGTTACAATCTGCAATTTTATTCGAATAGGCTAATAGACAGTCAGTGATTTCCCACCTCTGTGAATATATCGTCTGGACAGGTTCACGTGATTTGAACTCAAAAAGGAATGTTTTACAGTGAGAAAGCTGTCCAAATGGATCCAATATTAAACAACCTAGACTTTTAATACTTTAGCTTCATCTATTAGAATCTCAAATGGTTCAATTTATAACATCAAGAGTAAAAGTAATTAGATCTGCTCACAATATATAGATAATCGATTTCTGAAAGACAATGGTTTCAGTGTAAATGTGATTTCATTTTGATGTTTTACATAGTTTTATTTATGTTTTTTTTTCACTCTGCATTATCTAAATGATCAAATACTTCGATCAGTGACATAGTACTAATTACCATGTTTTGTATCCTTAGTATGAAATAGATTTTAACAAAATAAATATTTGTCAAAATCAAAGCATTCTTGTGGTTCTTTTTTTACCATTTTAATTTGTATATCTTTCCTCAAAGCTGTCGTTTAGCTAGACCAAAAGAAAAATAGGAAAGACATACAAACTTAAAAACATTTATATTTCAGATTTTGCTGGTTAAATTTTCGAAGCTCAATACCAAGAATATATTTATCCTTTTATGACAAATAATTCCATTACTTTCATTGACCTACGATTATTATCTATTTCAAACTTTTCCTTTAGTAGAATGGGATGGAATGGGAAACCACTGGAAATAAACTATCAGGTATGTCCTTAAATGTACATGTACAGACCTAGGTGTAAATACACTTCTTAAGTCGTATTTATAAAACAATATGAAAGAAAAAGTTGTATTTATATGGACTAGCCATACAAGTATATTTTGAGCAAAGGTCTAAGTAAGGCAGTCAAGTGTGAAATACTAGCTGAGACGAGGATGTGTTTTCTAGTGGGCATAGTGAAACATGAACTGTATATACATTGAACACTACTTTAATCGAAGTAATTCATATTTTCATTATTTTCTCTTTCACTTGATCTAGATATTATTTATAATTGTACCGTAAAACAATAATATTGCCTTCTTTCACCTGTACTGTGCAAGTTATCATTTCCTTGTATTAAATATAGCCTACTTTTAAAATTAAAATTGTCCCAATTACATCTTGTTTCAAGTTTTTTATTAGTTAGATTCAAACCTTTAACAACACATCATGACACCCGAAGTATCAATAAGCAGTCTGTGTGATTGCACAACAAAGCAATGACATATGGCGTACGAGTTGCGAGTGATCGAAAATAGTTTTTTTTAATAGATTTGCTGCCCATGAAAATGTTTCAATGATCTTGATTGAATCTACATGTACTTACTCTTGGGTGGTATTACATTAGTATGAACTTGTTAATTATTAAGAAATAATACTGAAGTCCGATATTGAGCGGTGTCAATTAGAGTATTGTTAGGGCTGTTTAGCTATCTTTCACAATTTGTCCTTTGAAAATGTACGATGTCAATTACCACGAAATTGTTTTTATCATTAATAAGAGGGCACGGTCAATGAAACATACACAAAAGTAACAGGGTAGTGTGACATAATCTTTGAAACAGTCTGCCTAACTAATCCGACCACTTCTGTCAATTTTGTTTTGCCGTCAAAAACATGGACAATTTCTTCGGGATTTTTTATCAGTAAATATAACTCACGGAAAACTCTAAGTGAATGTGTACTGCAACGTCAATGTCATATGTCTATCACTGTTATGATATGTACTTGCCAATGATATGAATTATTGGACATTTAGATTTCAAACATGGGCGCTTACTTGACTTAACTTGCCATATTCGGGTGCTTCCATATTACGAGTAATGTAGAAAAGTAGGAAACATACAATGCCAGCACTTTTATCAATGGCTAGGCAGTGCATCAGGTGCATAGATCTTTTGGATTTGGTGACTTTAGATACTGATGGAAAGACAATCAACTCAAGTTACCTGTTATACAATTTGGTTACACTGTGTGAAGAAATAACACTTTGATACAATGTATATATTTTTTAATCTGCGACATCATAGTGCGGCACTAAACAATGCAAAACCAGCTGACGGCCAGGCACTATGAGGGTTAAGTCTGTGTATAAAAAAAACCCAGAATGTCTAATTAACCTTTTTGGGAAAGTGTTCAGAGACGTTTCAGTTACTGTACATGTAGATCTATATTCATGTACATAAATGTTACCTTGTGTCAGAAGCATGTTCATATTACTTTGGCATGACTGTGAGTTTGAAAAATATATTCATTAAAACTGAAAAAAAAACCTGCTTTCGGAAAGTTTTACTGACTGGAATTTTCCTCCATATGTACTTGAGTCAAGGGCAATGGTACATAACTTTCAAAAAGGACCTCTGTGATCTGGTGACAGCAAGCAATGACATGGTTTAACTTTGGAAATGTTTGGGAAAATATCAAAATGACAGTGAAAATTAAAAAAAAATATTATTGGGTACATGAGATGACGAAATTGTAAAAGTATTGAAGGAATCTTTAAGATTTGTTGGATGTCACAGAACACTGTTGAAAGGTTATACACATTTTCTATTTATAAACACACTGGAAACGAATAGAGCATTTGTTCCCACTCACTGTGGTTGAAATGACTATCTAAGTTAAGTACTCGTAACACAAATATTATAACTTCCTATGTGTGACATGTTTCTATAAAACAGTAAAGATCTTGAAGAAGTGTGGTCAATGTAAGTTATGACAACGCCTGTTCCGCAACTAGACCTACTGTCACAATTGCAATGACTATGCATGCATATACAGGTACACATATAAAATGTTCACAATTATTAAATAATAAATACATCATTGTACACATATATTTTCTAAATACCCAATGTTGATCGATCCGTAATGTTATGGTGGGAAGTAAATCAGACCTGAATTTTGTCCAAGATTCCGAAATGCAACCGGTGCACAAACGGGTTCTGAACGTCCGGTACAACAAGTGATTCTTGTCGCGCAATGGGCACGTTTCTCTTCATTTTCTCTAGTTTGGTTGATCAGCAGACACTTGTCACATCGGTATCACATTGGAATATACAACTCGGACATTGCGTTATCTTTTGTGCCGTTTATCACGGCTTTGAGGTGTTGTACGAGTTTATTTTTAGCATGTACTATTAACCGTTCAACACATCGCGCTTTCGATCTGACAGTGCGTGTCTCTGTTGTATGACGAGCAACTAACTGTCACCAGTCAAATCAGTTATTACGTTATATCAAAAATATTTTAAACTTCCTCCAAACACACGTTTGATTACTGTTGATAGTGTTATCATTCAAAATAAATCATTTAAATGAAAAGAAATATTCAACATAATTATTTCATGATGCAGGGTAAAGTTGGAATGACAGTCACCAATATCTGTGACTCAATGTGCTCAGTGAGGAATTTACCAGAATTAATAGTGTTAATAAAATGTTTTATGTTGATCCTATAAACATTAAGAGAATATGATGAAATATACACAATAACACATCATCCATGGTACACAAATTTAAGCTTTTTATGAACTAAATTTGTACAAAACATTTCTAATTCTTAAACATTTCAATCAAATAAAAAAGGAAACTGACCTATTGAATTTATTTAAAAATTCATATCTCTGACATTAAACAATTTTTATTTGTCATTAAAAAAGTCAGAACTATGAAAGTTTGATAATAAAATGAGCTTGTGACTGCTGTAACTAAACTAGTATTCACTCACTCACACATTAATGTGCCTTGTATTGACTATAAACAGGAAACTTGGCTCAATACTTTTGAAATATGAAGCAATGACTGTATAAATGCACTGATCTCCTTAAGAAGCATTTACTGTTTACTGCTACTAGAAACCTACAGATGATGTAAATACATTAATTACTTGGCCACCAAGAGTACCTGCATGGCTTTTTACTGAAAACATTGTGGATATTTGGTAAATATTGTCAAATAACATCTCAGTGAAGCTGGGGATGGATGGGGAGTGACAACATAATAATACACAGAACATATTAGTTTTGGTTTGTTGTTTAACGCCGCACGCAGCAACATTACAGCTATATGACGGCAGTCTGTAAATAATCGAGTCTGGACAAGACAATCCAGTGATTGACATGATGAGCATCGATCCACCCAATTGGGATATGATGACATGCATCAACTAAGTCAGCAAGTCTTACCACCCCATCCCGTTATTTGCCTCTGATGACAAGCATAGTCACCTTTTATGGCAAGCTCGGGTTGCTGAAGACCAATTCTACCCCGGATCTTCAGGGTAACTGAACACTGAACATATTAAGCGCCATATAACACAATTATACTCAGAGCATAAAACACAACCAACCATACAAAGTACATATGAAATTACTTCAGAACACAATTATACCCTGAACATATAAAATCACTTCAGATAACAAATATACACTATACATATGAAAACATTTCAGAACACAATTAAACACAGAACTTATTAAAAGACAAACTGTATCATAAGTCCACACAATAATGTTGCCAACAGTTACATTAACCATATTGTTAAACGTCATAATTTTATACATGTGTGCTTTGTATAGATATTTGAAGTTGTAAAACTTCACAAGTACCTCCATTTAGAACATATTACAGTGACATATCTGGACCTGTCAGAGGCTGGCATTCAGCTTCAAGTCTTCAGCAAACGTCACTACATATTCTCATATGGAATTACAAAATTGCCTTATTCAAAATAATTGTAACTAAAATGGCTTTGTAGAGGTAACTTCTATTTCACTCATAACAGGACCAATAAAAAGCAAAAAGCATTACTGTACTGGATGCAATGTTGCACAAGCTTTTACTTTAAGAAAAGTCTCTAAAATATTCTCAATTTGGCTCAAAATAATTATTTTTTCACAACTTGCCTGTCAGGGGCGCTTATTTTGAATCCTAAAATCCAATTTAAAAAAAAAAAATTCCAGGTACCTATCCATCTTAAACTTCATTCTTCATTGAAATTAACATGTTTTAACAATATTGTAAAACAACATTCACTCACTCAAGACATTACATAGAAATTTGGAACTGCTTTATATATCTTGGCAACTAAATCGATTTGTCATTCTATATAACTTGTATCTAAAATAATTATTTAAAATGTGATTATTATTAAAAATTTGTTGTGATCTAATATTTTGATAAACATTTTGATGAATAATTACTGCCATATTAGAAATTATGTTTGATCCATGTTTACATATATTTGCAGCATGTTGGTAACTGGATGCAAAATCAGTTTCGTGTAAGATCACTATGATTTGTTTTACAAAATATCTTTCAGGAAATGGATTCAGAATTTGAATAAGAATGTATTATAATATGCAAAGGTTTAAACATTTGAAATGTGGTGCATGAATCTACAACATTAATAAATCTGTCCGAAGCAGTTTTAATAATTAGGAATATAATTGGTTATTTCGAAATAAGACTTTATTCGTCGAGACAATCCAAACACACTGTTGTTATGAATTCAAAAGGGAGCTATCGCGGTTGTTAGGGGTGTTTCGGGTACACCGTTTGGTGACTGTTGTCATATTCAAAATCTGAAAGCTGTTGTTAGTCCAATATCACTAGCGTTGTGTCGTATTTCCGGTACGCATGCGTACTTCCTGGTCGTGAAGGATTATGGGCTGGTGCAAAGATCCCTGGGAGCGCCAGGTTTATTACACTGAAACACCCAAGATGGCAACCATTCAGATAATCTAAAAGGTGAAAAATAAGCCTCTTTTCTCCGGTTCTAAGGCATTTTTGAACACTCTACCAACATGTCTAGCGAAGCAGATACGTCTCGCGCTAAAAGTGAATTCATTGTAGGCCAGAAATACCGTCTGGTGAGGAAAATCGGCAGTGGAAGTTTTGGCGACATTTATTTGGCGATCAACATACACAGTGGAGAAGAGGTTGCTGTGAAGTTAGAATCGCTGAAAGCTCGCCACCCCCAACTGCTGTATGAAAGTAAGCTTTACAAAATACTACAGGGAGGAGTTGGAATACCTCATATCCGATGGTTTGGTGACGAAAAAGATTACAATGTCCTGGTCATGGATCTCCTTGGCCCGAGTTTGGAAGATCTGTTCAACTTCTGCTCCAGGCGATTCACCATGAAAACGGTTCTAATGCTTGCTGACCAAATGATCGGACGCATTGAATACACCCACAACAAAAATTTCATACACAGAGACATTAAGCCTGATAACTTCCTGATGGGCATTGGTCGACATTGTAACAAAGTCTTTCTTATTGATTTTGGGTTAGCAAAGAAATTCCGAGATTCAAGAACCAAACAACACATACCATACAGAGAAGACAAAAATCTAACTGGCACAGCTCGATATGCCAGCATCAATGCTCATCTGGGTATTGAACAGAGCAGGCGTGATGACATGGAGTCCCTTGGTTACGTGTTGATGTATTTCAATCGGGGATGTCTCCCTTGGCAAGGATTAAAGGCCAACACGAAGAAACAGAAATATGAGAAAATCAGCGAAAAGAAGATGTCAACTCCTGTTGAAGTGCTGTGTAAAGGCTTCCCTGCAGAGTTTGCCATGTATTTAAATTACTGCAGGGGTCTGAGATTTGAAGAGGCACCTGATTATATGTATCTGCGACAGCTGTTCCGCATCTTGTTCCGCACCCTCAACTATCAGTATGATTACACATTTGACTGGACAATGCTAAAGCAGAAAGCAGCTCAAGTTGCCCAGCATACTACTACAGCTGCCTGTCAACAAAGAGAACGTCCATAAAAAGATCCTCATTTGTGAGAACTCAGTACAAATGTACAACAAACAGATTTCGCTTCTTGTAAGCATTGGTTGGTTACATGAGCTACCTTCTAACCCAGAAAAGCATGAGGGTCCCAACTATTTGAACATGTATGGTAAAGTTGAGTCCTTTATCAATGTGACCAGAACGCAATGTGAAAGAAGATTCCTACAACATGTAGTGAAGTAGACTTTCTGTGTCTGTGGACTGACAGTACAATCCAGCAATTTAAGACCAGAAATTCTTGATAATTTAGTCATTCTGTATATTGCTTCTGTACTGTTTTGAATATATTTATTCCAGGGCTTTATCAGGGTTTCAAGGGCCTGGTTTTTGGATTTGCCCAAACGAAATAGAAGAGACAAGCGAAAAGACAACCTGAGTTTTCCCAATATGTTATAACTGATAAACATGATTCACTGCCCCAGGTGACCATTTTTTCTATAGCAAATTGCTGAAAGATGTAGATTCAGTCTTCAAACTCACCCTGTATTGTATATTTTAAAAGCTCAACAGTTCAGAGCTTTTATGCTAAAAAATGTCCTTTTTTCATGAAGACAAATAAACGAAACCCTATTTTATGGTATTTCATCCCAAATTGTGAATTCTCACAGATAAGCTTATGTTATATTATCAATAATTCAAGTAACGTATGTCAATGGTATTGATATATATTTTGGGGGGAAAATGTCCTTGCAGCTCAAAGCAAGATCAAGGCATGCTAAGCTTGTGATGTAAATGTTTCTCAGTAGCACCTGTAAATTTAAGCCTGAAAGGGATATTCAGCTATTATATTAATGTTTCATCTTCAATATCCTTTGAACTATGACAAACTAAGTACATGCATGATATTATATCATTGTCCAGTCCATAAGATTTCCTTTCCCGCACCCAGCGGAAAGAAGGACATGTCTATCATCTACTGAAAGTGGGAGGAATAAAAGGAATTCTTGTCATAATCTAATAACTAATTTCCTAGTATTGTACCTTAGATATTAATATGAATACAAGAATATGGTAGATGGATCTAAAGATATATGGAACTCAGAAGCTATATTACGTCTAAATCTGTAAAGTGTGAGGATGCACAAGCAATAGTATGTTGTGCTGAGGACTTTTGGTATTAACAGGAATAACAACCAATATTTTTCAGACTTGGATATGGATGTCCAACATTGTACATGGCAGTTGCCTCCCTCCTACATTGTGATGTAAAAATTGTATGGTCCCAGCTTGACGTGCTGGATTCTGATTGAGCCTTGAACATAGTTAACCCTTTGTATGTGGTGTTGTATGAACTTGAATGACATCTGGTTCATGTGAGATAAATCTTGCATGTTAAGGGTTAAACTGTGTGTGAGTTGAAGGCAGAGCAAATTGTGATCAATTGTTATCTTATCGTATGTCAGGGATTTCTTTGGTATTGTCAAAAATCTTAATTTAGTTTTTGAGTTTGGCTTAATCTTTAGGTTTTAAAGAATTTGTTTGATTATACATACATTTTTAACAAGTATTTACATGCTAAGTGATTGTAGATTTGATATTGATACTAGTGTGAAATACTTACATATTTACTCAAAGGTAATGTAGAATCTGTATACTTGTATATAAATATATATATGATGAAGGTAAATAGTTGACAGTATGTTAATGTGTAACTTGTTGGAGTCTAATGAAAAAGACTAGAAATATTTATTGTGGTTCACTGTCCTGTAACTGTGGTCACTGGAACAAGACCTGTCATTACGTTTTGTATTCTTCTCTGACTCTTTCATTTCGACAATTCCCATTGTGTTGACATCTTCTATGGGATGCCATTCATGGCTGATGCTTTTAAATGGCAGTAAGGTAAAGAGTGTGGATATTGGTCTCAGATGCCTTTAAAAGCATACACAGGTTTTGAAATTAAACATGAATGTCAGGGGGTCTTTGACATTAGTAACACTGATGTTAAGAGGTAAAGATTGAGGGTAACCCTCAATTTAAATACTATTCCAACACCCCAAGGACCCCAGGACATCCTGTCATTTCAAACACTGTTCTCATACACACACACACACACACACTTGTAAACAAGAATAAATTGTCCGAAAAATGTATTAGAAATATCTAGCCACTGACAATACAGAAATCATTTCTTACCTCTTACCTCTTCATACTATTATTTTCTCTATGTTGCTATCTCTTGTTTCCATTGTGATAGATGGACCTGTTTTCTTTCTGCAGTTAATATTGTCTTCTATGGATATTTAACTTCCACTGTAAACATGGTAAATGACAGGGAAAGCTTCAACACTCAACTGTCAAGATGAAAGAAATATTTTGTCTGAATAATTTTCCGTTAGTACTACATTCAGTTGAGACGGTTACACATATTGTGATTTGCTTGATGTTTGTTATACTAAATATTGTTTCCAGTTGTCATATACACATCATTTCAGTTGAAGACTGTATGTATGAATTTTGATAGTGTCTGAATTTCTTCATTCATACCTTGTGATGCTGTTACGACTTTGTGTAGTCGATACTGTTGCCATATGTCTGATTTATGTTGTAAGGCCCCAAGTTGATGCTATGTGCTGCCAGAATTACCTATCTGCCTGCCTTCTTCATGTCATTCATGCAAGCAGTGATACTATGGAAATCAAAATGCCTGACTTCAAGCATCCCCTGTTGAACTTACACAAAGTGCTTACTGTACACAGGGGAATTATGTCAATATATGAAATATCCGCACTTGTATGAACTGTATGATGAATTGACACATTTTGTGTACACACTCGTGTAGTGGATCCTCAACATCTGTGCTAATTATATGCCAAATAAGTGTGCTGGTTTTTTTATCATGGCCAAACCATTAAATGTACTGTATGTGTAGTGTCCATATGTGTTGATTTCCAAGTGAAAAGTGTTATGGCTCTACTGAATGAGTGATGCCCCAAATATTACTCGGGGTAGTTATATTTTCATGATGTCCTGAGAGTTATGACTATTTGTATGTGTACAAGATCCAATTTTAAATTATCTGCCTCTGTGAACTCTATCCCTCGCGTGGAGATACTGGCTTCCACACTGTTATGTGAGTAGTCTGTATATTAATGTCAGGTTTGTACATATGTTGTCCTGGGTACTGGCAGTGTAGACATGATTTTAGTTGTTTATTAAAAATCATACAACACTCGTCTCTCGTCTTTTATGCTCGGTTGCATCTGTGTATATGTTGATTGAACATTTGAAGAAGGCTGCTGAACTCGGGCTTGTTCGTGTACTGTTGACCACTCTCGATTATTGCAGCGTCTCCAGATATGTAAAAATGCATGGTTGGTTCTTCACTAAAGACCGTTAGCAGTGTGCGTCTTTATCAACTAGTCCTAAGCCTGAGTCAAGTAAACTTTCTGTCAAATATCATTATTCCCCCTATAGTCACATTAAAACCTAAGCGGTATGTTGCTGATAGATGATTTGGGGCTAGTACAAGTGGACTCAAAAGTGTTTGGCAAAGACTGTTACTATGGATAATGGATGGAATACCGATAAAGGAACTTTATCAGAAAAAAAATAAAATTCTTTCATTTGTTTTCTAGACGGTGATTTGAAGAATAAGAAATTAAGATTTTTCAAATGAGTTTTGACTAACAATATCGTGGCAGTCACTGGAATTGTTTTTGTCTGTTTGAATTTATACATTGTACGAGTTATTTGTTTCCATGGTAACAACTGTACTGTGTTGTTAGCTAAGGCAGACAGGACTTATGAAGCATTTGAAATGGAAGAATTGGCGACTTTGAAAATTAATGTTGCAGTCTTTATAATAAAATATTGGTTTGGGGTGCTGAGAAATATTTTTTCCTCCTTTCCATTTCATACATTCTTTTAATGTAGGTGCCATTACTCTTTGCCCTGCTCTTGTCGAGGGTGGTCTGTACAGCATTATTTACAGTATATCTTTGCTCAGGTGGTCAGGCTAAGCGTAACTGTTGGCTTGGCCATTTATTTATTGGTTGTCTTTGTTATGTTTGAAAAATAGTCTCTGTGAGCACAGCATGTTGGAGGTTGAGATTGCAAGGATTGGTGTATATAATTGTTAAACTGTCCAACAGTGTTCTTTAAATTTTCCCTCCAACAATCCTCATTTATATCTGGTAGTTGTCAAGGTTTCGGATTTGTTGTAACAGTTTGTGCGTCTTTCTGTGTTGACAGTGACCTTGTAAATCCCTTGGTGCAAGATCAGATTCAATGTCTTTGTATAATTTCATACTGAAATATTTCAACTGCTTAGTTATGTTTGCAGTGTAAATTGTAACCCCCAGATTAATTCACATAATTGAATTACCTTTGATATAAATGAAAAATCCAATAGCCCTTCTTGGATCTATTTAGACAGAAAAACTGGGTTTTCACATTTGTTGAACATATAACTGTTTAGGACTGGTCCCCCAAACTCCATGCTTGTTGAATGCATGCATCAGATTGTCGGATGCAATGATTTGGTTGATTGCAGATCAATATACACTGATGATCATATCAGTCACTGGTTTATCTGGTCCAGACTCCCTTTTTCACAGGTGGTCATCATGTAGCTGGAAAACAGTGTGGCATTAAATAACAAGCAACTCTGTTCTGGCAGTGGGTAATGTGAAAGGTGCCATAATTTGAGATGTGTTTTCTAATATCAAATAGAATTCAGAAAATGTGATCATCACATGGTTTCCAAAGTTTCTGTTGTAAGAAGTTAACAAGGTTCCACCTTATCTGCTTTGTTGTTGCTTTCTCTGTGAGAGGGTGGATGCTGGGGACATTTCATTTTAAATTTGAGAACTTAAACATGTTAAAGTTAAATCTGTTCTATCAAATGGAAGGTAGGTAGTTAACTGGCTTATGTATTATTTCCTATGAAAGGAGGAAAGAAGGCTTATTACTGTTGATTATAGTGGAGCATACAAAAGAAAAATACTGCCACTGTAATACTTCACAGATTTGTATACACCAGTTTGTACATCACCAGTGAATACATAAGGTGGAAATGCGGTATAATCGTGACGCATGTCTATTTTTAGTAAAGTAATAGAATTAGGCCCTGTAACTCGTGAAAGTCAAATAGGTCCTCCTCAGTGTGTGAATTTATGCGAACCCTACAGTTACCCAGCATTCAATAGAGTAGAGGACAGCAGAGCTGTAATGCTTACTGGTAAGAGTAACCTCTGTTTTCCCTCTCACTGGCTTGATTTGTTTGTAAAGAACAGTGATTTCTCTGCAAAGTGGATGTATGTATTCATGGGTGATAGAGGACCGTAGTGTATAAAAAACAATGAAGTATTGATGATGGTGTAATACAGTAGGACTTGGATCGGAGTGTTGAACAGTGGTATTCAAAGATCGTGTAATAAATTTGGAAGGTAGAATGAGTGGATGAAAAAAATGATGCAGTTATTATGAGGATGAGAAACCTGGTTATCAATTTTTTTTCAATATATCCCAAGAATCTTGCCAAAGAGAACATTGTGTCAATACATTTATGTACATTTAGGTACTTGGAATGTATTTTCCCAGTTGAACTCAGGACATAGGATGAGAACACTTATTTTGATTGACCTCAATGCCAGACCAGTTTTATTTCTTGTTTTACTGAAGTGTTTAATGCATCAAGGTACATGGTAGAAAAATGGTCAACTAGCGTCCATGTAAAGTTATGACAGAAGCAGCAACCATGTGTCAGTATATGGTCGGACAAAAGGCATTCAGGACACTGTCTTGAAAATGCTTGTTGATTATTGGGGCAAAATTAATGATTTCACCAATAAAAAGGAACAGAAGTAGATGTTTGAAAATATCCCCTCGGAATCATTTTTGTTTACATTTTAACTTCATTCTTGTATTTGACAGCAACTACATTTGTTCAGAATGTAGAACTTGCGTATCATCCAAAACAAAATTCTGTATGTATCACAAGTGTAAATTGTAAGCATTTTGTAACCTGGTATTTCCTATATTTTGTTTTTGTGTGTACGATGTGATTTATTTTATTTTCAAGACAGCATGTAATGTATTTTCTGTTTACAACAACCAGTTGCAGCCAGACTTGTCTGTTCTTGCTGTCCTTGATCCCTAGAATGCACATCTCAAGGAAAACTGTAGTCGGCTTGTTTGGAGGAGTCACGTGTATGTACAGGAATTCTGTGTGCTTTTATGGTGGAATAAATTTGTAGATATTTCAAGTGTAAGAATTTGTCTATTAATTGTTTTCTTCTCCTATGTCTGCATGCCAGTATTCATGACCAGCTTTATTTCCTGCTGTGGAGGATTCTTGCTGTGTGCTGTAAATGGCAATAGCTGCTGGAATGATTCTGTACAGAAAATAAGCATTGCTTGTCCTTGTGACGATTCGTGGCCAAACATCACAGACTATTTCTGTTGTCATGTGAGAGTTCTTTGAATTAGTGTGAATATGTTAATGTATTTGTTCGCAACATTCTTTGAGTGAAAATGATAAACTTGAGGGTCCTTAGTTTGTCATGACTCCTGTCACAGATACAAACGCAAAGCTTGGTGGTGGTGTAGAACAGTAGAACAGTAACTTGGATATGAGAGTATTTACCCAAGGAGATATACCTAGGGAGAAAATAGGGAGTGTGAGAAAGTATATGCTTTAGGGAATGTGGGTATGGGAGTGCATTTACCCCCCGGGTCATTGATGTGATCAGCCAACAAAAATTTACCACTAGGTGAATCCTCTGCCCCTTCCCTGCTGAAAGATGAGAATACCATATTGTTTGCCTTGGTGAATAATGTAGTCTTGTCAATCTTTGCAGCAGTCCTGGTTTCTTGTTGTATCTACAATAAGTTTCAGGTGAAATGAAAGGAGGTGTTATGGCACCAAATTCGGACAGTTTGGAGAATTACATTCTTAAAGCTCATTTTTCTGTTACCATCACGCTTTGTTTCTTAGGGGGAAGAAGGAACTCAAAGGTATGTTTCCTTTGTTGATACACAGTGAAACCCTGATAAAATTGATGGTACTTTTCCAAGTGAATTGTCCTGCACATCAAATTTCCAGATTAACGAATTATAGGTATTGAGTGATGTCCCTTTAACATATACACCTGGAAGATAATTTAGCACCACTTACCATATATTTTTATTAAAAATAACCATTTAAATAAAAAATATTTTGCATTCATTTTGTGATGAAACACATTTGACTTTGCCTCGAAAGGGACATACTTCTTTTGAATACAGAAACCGAAATTGACATTGTGTAACTGGCAATAGTTATGTGACTATCCTTTCAGTTGCTTCCTCTGCTTCTTCACACTATTTCTGACAATCCTCGCAACCACCAGGAGAAACACACTGTGTTCTTTTACACTTTCCTTATAACCATTCATCAGGTATCAGTGGCATCTTAGACATTTGATGTCAATGTCATATGTAGATATTTCCCCAAAATACACGGTGTCTTGGAATATAAGAAAATAAAGAATGAGTGGTGCTTATTTATTTTCAAGGAATTATATATAAATATAGAGTCACAGACCATTGTGGAAGTTGAAAGGACGTACATAATTAATTACTTCGAGTTATCTGAAGTTCAACACAACTGAAAATGAGATGACTGAAGATGGAATACACAGGGACCAAACTCTTATTTCGAGACAAACATAAGTTGAACACACAACAGTGTTTGACTATAGATTTTCAACAGTCTGGGGTTTGGGAGGGTTCTGGCCATGGTTTCACTGTATATTATTTGTCTCTTCTTGCCAACACTTTAATTGTCATATTTTAAGTCATGAAATACATAAAACCTTTGTTCACTGTCTGCAAACATTTCTGATCCTTTACATTCAAAATCAGTCAATGTGAAGGCCATTCCCATTCATACAGTTCCTGATTGTGATAAAAGGGAAGATACACATATATCTGATGTAAAGAAATACAAATAAAGATTTAATCTGGAAAATTGGGCAGTAACATCTGAGCAGTGTACCAGGCCCAGATTAATCTCACAGAAAACAGATCTTATATTCTGGTATGATGCCTCTCTGCATGAAGATCTGCCAACATAGAAGGTTGCGTCTGGTGAACCCTGAGTGTAAATTGACTACCCATTTAAAATAAGGAATGCATGGGTTTTCACATTTCAGCCAATCTGATGTCAGCTTTCTGAAACCATTCTGCTTCCTTTTTCTCCTGCCTTGCTTTGGAAACTTTGATCTGAGCAAAGGAAAACTAAACTAAAGATACCCTCCATAGTGGGTGTAGCAATCACATAAAAAAATGACAGGTTGTATAAAATATCCATAATAATATAATAGCACATCTTTATTGTTTTTTCATTTCGAACTCTTCGATTATCAGTTTTTGACATACAGAAATCAGGTACACTTGTCTGAATTTTTTGCTGACTTGTACTGAGAATGTGTAGGTCTCGACACTGATTGGCTGATTGGTGTGTGTCTTTATATTTTCATGAGAGCATCTTCCCAAGCGAGACAAGGGAGTTAACTGACAATGACAGTTCAGCTTCCCCCCTTGCCGAACGAGGCTGGAATTTGACTTGATCTCTCATCCAGCACTCTATTGTAATAAAACCGATCTTACCTCATGATCAAATCTCCAGAGCAAATTGATTAAATATATGAAAATATTCAGAAAATATCCTGCAATCACCCAGACTCATGTTGATTATGAATTGGTTGTTGACTTCATCATGCGATTTTTTTACGGACTATGCATAGAATCATAAGGTCAGCCAAAATATAATTCAGAAATTCCAGCCTAGTTTGGCAAGGGTGGAAACTGGACTTTGAACTGGTCAGTTAACTCTCTTGCCTCAGGAAGGTGAGATATGGGTAGTGTAGATAACAGTGTTGTGGATCATTTCTCCCACGACCACACTTTGCGTTCTTTGGAACAGATGCGATCATATTGTAGTGGACAATAATCTCTCGTACATTTAGGGATGAAATATTTTCACCATCACCCCTGCAACAAATGACTGGTCCCCAAAACATTTCATAAAACACACAAAGTCCAAACCTTACACAGTCTAAGCATAAAATATCAGTTTCATATTTGTGATTAAGAAATGTATTTAATAAGATGGATTAAATGATGTCCACCAGTCTGTATTAAACATATGTAACTTTTTAACCCCCAACTCAATGCAAGGCCATAGTTAACTTTTTTTACAGGGGGGGGGGGGGGGGGGGGGGGCAAATATTTGTACAAGTATCACTTGTCCCCTACTTGATTCAAATAAAACTGTTTTCTATAAAAAAATCTAGGGGGGGCAACTGCCCCCCCGGCTGGCTACGTCACTGCAATGTGTAGTGTTGTTATATATTACTACAATTCAGTCATAGTTAAAGAAGACTAAAAACAACATTTCCACTTGGCCTTTAGTTTCAAGCACTAATAAGCGTTTGGTGATATTCATAACATTCTACCCGTGATGATGTGGATTAGGATTAGGATTAGGATTCAGCAACCCATGCCACTAAAGGGATCAGGTGGTCAGACTCATCGACTTGGTCGATGCATGTTATCCCAGTTATGTGGATCGATGGTCATAATATCTATCACTAGATTGTATGGTCCAGACTCAGTTAATTACAGACTGTCGTCATATAGCTGGAATATTGCTGAGTGTGGCGTTAAACAAAAAAATTAAAAAATCATAACATTGTTTTGTAAGGTATTCACATGATGTGCCTGAATAACTTTCAAAACCATAAACATGAATCTTCTAATTAATCAGCTGTAAAGTTGGTCATGCTATGAAGTCGCCCAACCACCTGAACCATTTGGTTGCCTCTTAACGATAGCATCCGTTGCTTGGGCCCTTTCCTGACCAAGAATCCCAACAGGGTAACAAAGCATTGGCCTTCCACTACAGCATCCAGCGATAGTCCTCAAGACAGATGAGGAGAAACTATGCCTTGCAGCATTGTGTCATCAGCAAGAGCATGACGGACAGTTGGTACTCTAGTACCATGTATTTAGCCCAGATGTACAAGTTAAATTCCAGTTGGTCAGCTGTCCATTTTGGGCTACTTGTTATGTAAGATTACATTTTCAGAGAAAAAAGACATCCTGACAAATTTTCGCAAACAAAAAGACCAGAGTGCATATTGAACCCTCTCTATAAAGCCATTTCCTAAATGTGATCCAGTTTTGTTCGTATGGCGTCAACAATAAATTATGATATACCCACCAATATGTTCATAAATGGGACAGTCAAAGAGGTTTCATGTCCTGGGCGGGATTGGATTGGGTTCAAAGTGAGGAAAACCATACACATTAGAATTGTTACAATATCAATATACTTATCCTGATACAACATGTTGCAAATACTCTCTCTCTTTGATCGGGTAGCCTAGTGGTTAAAGCATTCGCTCGTCACGCTGAAGACCTGGGTTCGATTCCCAACAGGGGTACAATGTGGGAAGCCCATTTCCGGTGTCCCCCACCTTAATATTGCTGGAATATTGCTGAAAGTGGCGTAAAACCATACTCCCTCACTCACTCTCTTCGATCCCATACCAAGGACCCAGAATGTGCCCCTCTGCAAGGATTTGCTCTCTAACAGGTCACCACTCGGAATTACCTCCCCTTGAACCATCTTTTTCCTGTCATCTGAAACTGCTGAAAACCTTCAGATTGGGGAAGACAGGGTCGGCCATAGAGCTGTTGAATCAGGATAAGTATATTATTTTTTTAAATATTCTTTTTTTATGTACCTTATTTCTTATCTTGATACAACATATTGCCAACTAATCCCACAGTTGGCGTTGACGTCTGTAGTTTGCGATGCTGTTCTTTTGGTAATCTGGACTGGACTTTGTTGTGGACTAGACTTAAGGCCCATCCACATCCTGTCATATCCTTAGAGACTGGTAATTTAATTCAGGGGAGGGGGGGGGCCAGTGAGATTGGCGGCCTTAGGACTGTATAATATTTTGCAGGAACCCTTCCCCCCACCCACCCATATTATTTAATGTTTTACCATCACACCCCGACCCCCAAATAATCAATGAGCAGTCCCAAAACAATGTATAAATGTACATTACAATTTACAATTTCACTGACAAATGTACAGCTTTCTGTGCAAGAAACTGAATTAGTGCTTCTGCTAGTGAAACCACACCTAAATCCAATGAGGGTCTGGAGCTGTACTACTCATCCTCAAGACATCGTCATCTTCTCCGGTGCAGTTCTAATCTTCGATCTAGATGCTGCCAGTACAGATTGCCGCTAAATATGAACGAACTGTACCTACCGCAACTTCTTCAGTAATATGGATTCATTTACTTTGTATGACAGTAGCCTGTAAACAAATCCCATTTAGAGTCCAGCAGATATAAAATGTTTTTTCACAGCCGCATAGATGAGATAGATACACTGAATGAAGCATCACTAAAATAACCAGCTACTGCCCGAAATGCGAGACAGCTGATGTTCACATGAACGTAGATTGAGGCCCCGAATAAAAAGAGGCCAACATCATCTGCCACCCACAAATTTTCTCCCTTTCGATGTTCATATGCCCAAACCGTTGAAGACAGTCATCAAGGGAGCGCATCCCCAGCCAGAACCAAAGGTTACTCATAAGCAATCTGATGGATACTGTCCTTATCAGACGGCACTATCTAATGCCTAACAGGCGCAGGCATCAACTCATAAGAAGGTGGCAATATGACGGAAGACTGTATTAAAGGTGGCAACAAAGGCCTAGAAGACAACCAGGGGCTTGAAGAAGTTCTCAAAAGCTATCAAGTAGCTCAAGATGTCCCAGTGCTCTGAATTAACGAAGCTGCTGTAGCTTCTTGTGGATGTCTTGACTTGTAGACCTGTCAGTTGCCACGGTGTTCAGGAATGAAGATTGCAGGTTTGAAGTAACTGAAGGAGGTGCCACAACGCTTGGACGCAACATAACAAGTGTAGAAAGCTCTACAGCGTAGTGACAGAATAGCTGACAAAGGTATTGTGTAGACTTGCAGCAGACATAGTTGAGATTCCAGTCGCCATGATGTCTGTCTCTTGGAAGGTGACAACACATGCACTGAACCTCAATGAGGGTTCATGGGGAGGTAACTCTGATCCTTGACAAGGCACGTTTTGGGTTCTGTGTTAAGGGATTGAGGCGAGAGAGGGAATTAGCAACATGTTGCTTCAAGAAATAAATACATATTCACAACATTTGTCCTTCAGCTGACAAAATGACAAAAACAATGCTATTGAGTATGAATGGAGTGACTATATAAAACTAAGCAGGTGTTAACTCTCTTCTGGCGTCTTTTTTGAGTTTTTTTCAGGTGAATCTGGTTCCACAAAGTCTCCTTTTTCATATGTTCCTACACCAGTTTCTTCAGAAGTTCGATCACTAGTGGCCTTCCTTTTCGAACTTGACTCATCATCGTTACTTTGACTGTGGAACTGTGCCCACTTCCGATGCATGGTCTCCTTTTCATGCTTAGCTTCTTCCAGGCGACCATCGTCTTCCCCCAAGGTTATCATACAAGCAATGGCAGCTCCTTGTTCAGCTAACGGCTTGGACTTCTCCCTAAATGTATAAAAAACACACATTTTTCAGGGCTGTTTAGAGTTACAGCATCTGTCAATCTGCCATAAAAGCAATGGCTACTTCCTCTCAGCCATCCCAGAGGGGCTAAAGGAACAAATGAGTGAGTGACACAATTTGTTTAACATAGTTTTTAAACAGTATTGCAGTCATAATATGTCAGCAGTCTAATATACACACATCCAAACATTACCTGAATATGTATGCATGAGTGGGAATGGTTTAATACAACTTTGCAGCCTGTCAGTTCAATGTGGGAGGAGTGCCCGAAGTGATGCAGATCTTGAAAGTTTATCACTTTAGTGAAACCCATGAGCAATGGTATGGTGCTGACAAACCAAGAAACATAATCAGGGTGAAACAAGGATTCTGTGCAACATAGAATTGCAGAGCTTTAGATGACCTGACCAGCCATTCACTACCGGTAACAATGGGTACTCAGCACCCATGCATGCTGTAAGAGTGAGTGAGTTTGGTTTGACGCCGCTTTTAGCAATATTCCAGCAATATCACGGCGGTGGACACCAGAAATGGGCTTCACACATTGTACCCATGTCGGTATCGAACCCCGGTCTTCGGCGTGATGAGTGAACGCTTTAACCACTAGGCTACCTGACCGCCCCTCATGCTGTAAGAAAAAGCAGCATGGAGGATCAGGTGCTCATAATGTTTGACCTCAAAGTGTCTTCATTCCCTGTCAGCATGGATTTCTGCTCCTGCTCTCAACCACTAGGACATGTACTGGACTTAAAGCAACACTTACAAACTCACTTCTCCTCCCTGAAAACTTGGGTTGGTAATGAATGGGTCAAACTTGGGTTGGTTGTTTTTGTTCAACCAGATAAGCATATCAACAAACCAAGCTTACTCAACCTCTCATCCATAGGACGTAAAGAAACCTGGGTGACTGGGTCCCATTCCTCAAAACAAACTTAGCCTTACAACTGTTGCAAGTCTATGGTACAGTGTGGGAGTTACGATCGTCTTAGCGCTAAGATTGCTTTGTGGAACGGGGCCCTAAACCACAACCCACATCAATCGTCAAGGTGTCATCCTCAACACAATCAACAAGCATTGAGTTAGGACTTAATATAGCGTCTTAAATGACCTACGGCACCTGCATTATAAAGAGTGCCATATATAATAAAACCTTCACTTAACTTGTCAGACTGTGTGAACTTACCAGAAAGGCGTTGTGTACTTTATTCCCTGCACTGTCACTACACTGCTGAAGCATCGGTCTTCCATTCGGTCCACCTGCGCAGGAAAACCAGGTTAATATCACTCTCACTAAGGAGGGCTGACAATGTCAACTCTTTGATAAAACCAAGGAAGATGGGTATGGCGCTGACAAACCATGAAACAAAATCAGGGTGAATCTGGGATTCAAACCCACAATCATTGGATTCTGGCATTCCTAAGGGATGCAACTCTGCACAGCAAATTGCTGTCTTTTATGAATGTACTACCTATGTCCTCTGGATAGAATGAAGCATGCCCGTTTAAGTATCAAGATATACAGTGTTGTACTGGGGTGACATACAGTTTTGTACTGGGGTGACATACAGTGTTATACTAGGGTGACATACAGTGTTGAACTGTGGTGATATACAGTGTTGTACTGGGGTGATAAACAAGTGTTGTACTGGGGTGATATACAGTATTGTACAGGGGTGATATACAGTGTTGTACTGGGGTGACATACAGTGTTGTACTGGGGTGACATACAGTGTTGTACTGGGGTGACATACAGTGTTGTACTGGGGTGATATACAGTGTTGTACTGGGGTGACATACATTGTTGTACTGGTGTGACATACAGTGTTGTACTGGGGTGACATACATTGTTGTACTGGGGTGACATACAGTGTTGTACTGGGGTGACATACAGTGTTGTACTGGGGTGACATACAGTGTTGTACTGGGGTGACATACATTGTTGTACTGGTGTGAAATACAGTGTTGTACTTGGGTGACATACAGTGTTGTACTGGGGTGACATACAGTGTTGTACTGGGGTGATATACAGTGTTGTACTGGGGTGATATACATTGTTGTACTGAGGTGACATACATTGTTGTACTGGGGTGATATACAGAATTGTACTGGGGTGATATACAGTGTTGTACTTGGATGACATACAGTGTTGTACTGGGGTGATATACCGTGTTGTACTGGGGTGATATACAGTGTTGTACTTGAGTGACTTACAGTGTTGTACTGGGGTGACATACATTGTTGTACTGGGGTGATATACAGAGTTGTACTGGGGTGATATACAGTGTTGTACTGGGGTGATATACAGTGTTGTACTGGGGTGATATACAGTGTTGTACTGGGGTGATATACAGTGTAGTACTTGAGTGACTTACAGTGTTGTACTGGGGTGACTTACAGTGTTGTACTATAGTGACTTACTGTGTTGTACTTGGGTAGATCCACCCTGTTCTTCTTGCACCATTCATACAGGCGCTGTTTTGGGGTGACAGCAACTGGATAGTCCTTTCTGTAGGGGAACCAATGAATGGAACTTTTAGTTCAGCATAAGAGGGGAGACAACAAACAAGGCATGCACATTGTGGGCACTAAAACTGTTTACATAGGCAGTGTGCATTAAAGTTGTTAGTCACTGCAGTCAGTAATGTTCCAGCCATATCTCAGCTGTCAGACAAACCAGAGGTTGATATTATGAGGAACAACTCCCAAGTATGATGACACAATCATCCAAGTCACAGAGCCCGACCACCTGATAGAATTAAGGAGTTATTCTAACCCAGTCCCCAAAGGGTTATGACAAGCTGGATGAAGCTGGGTATTCCCTTTCCATATCCTTTCACATGCAATACTACTTACTTAATGAATCGGACTGGGAATTCATACAACACGCTGCCATCGTCCGTTTTCCTGCGTTTTATACAATGGTCATTTTCTCCTGTATCACTTTTCATCATTTCTTCCTGTGCTTTCCTCTTCTTAAGAACGTCAGAATAGAACTCCTTCATGTCCCAGATGTCACTGAAAAGACATAATGTGTTAAATTATCACTGACTGAACATTAAGGTAAGGCTTTTTGACTTCCGGGTCTACTATGTAGACATTATCTCTTGCTTTACTCAATATCTTGCAAGGTATTAGACCACAATATCTGGCTGTGGCAGTATTCGTCATATACTGCAGTATCTCATTTTAATATATAATCAGCAGTGATATAAATCCCCGGTCTCCTGCTCCAAGTATCTCAATATATCTTCTGCCTGCAGTATCTCACTATATCTTCTGACTGCAGTATCTCACTATATCTCCCCTCCAGTATCTCACTATATCCCCCCTGCAATATCTCACTATATCTCCACTGCAGTATCTCACTATATCTCCCCTCCAGTATCTCACTATATCTCCACTACAGTATCTCACTATATCCCCACTACAGTATCTCACTATACCTCCCCTGCACTATCTCACTATATCTCCCCTGCAGTATCTCACTATATCTCCACTGCAGTATCTCACTATATCTCCCCTCCAGTATCTCACTACATCCCCACTACAGTATCTCACTATATCCCTCTGCAGTATCTCACTATATCCCCCCTGCAGTATCTCATTATATCCCTCTGCAGTATCTCACTATATCCCCCCTGCAGTATCTCACTATATCCCCACTACAGTATCTTACAATATCCCTCTGCAGTATCTAACTATATCCCCCTGCAGTATCTCACTATATCCCTCTGCAGTATCTCACTATATCCCTCTGCAGTATCTCACTATATCCCTCTGCAGTATCTCACTATATCCCCCCTGCAGTATCTCACTATATCCCTCTGCAGTATCTCACTATATCCCTCTGCAGTATCTCACTATATCCCTCTGCAATATCTCACTATATCCCCCCTGCAGTATCTCACTATATCCTTCTGCAGTATCTCACTATATCCCTCTGCAGTATCTCACTATATCCCTCTGCAGTATCCCACTATAACCCTCTGCACTAACTCTCACTATATCTCATCCATGGTGGTGACTCCCAGCATGGCCTGTCCCTCTGGCTCCTTCATCGTCTCATGCATCATCTGCAGGACACAGTACTTCGTGTTGATGGCGTTGTTGTCATACTCTGCAGCCTGGAGAAGAGAAAAAACAATTTTTGTCTTACAGGTACCTGCAACAATTTGTTCTGAGGAAACGACTATTCACTCATTGTAGGTAGGAAGAACATTTTTCACTGACGTCCAAAAATAACAAGCTGTCACATGGTATGGTGCGAGATCAAACCACTGACATTCTGATTTGAAGGCAGACTCTCTCTCCACTATACCAATGAGGCGGTAACACTGAGATTGTATTACCAACATTGGACTTGTTTTTGGTTGCTATGACCTGAGGGAAAGGCCCAAGAATCTAGCACACCTAAAGGATGACACTTGTAACAGAGAATTATGGCACCTTAGACCACTGGACCACCTGTGCATCCAACAATGTCAAGATCATTGTGAGCATTTAATGTTTGTTTCATAAATTGTACCATATTGGATCAAAGTAAGAAATAATTTTTGTTTTTGATCATATTGATCAAGATTAGACCATTCATAAATGATTGTGTCGCAATATACATACAAATCTGAGGTACTTCCTGATGACTTCATACAGAGGGAGCGGACCGTCAGGTCTAAACACTGACACGTTCCATTCGGCAGCTCGTGCTATCATCACTGAGGAGGTGCCTGCTTCTTTCCAGAATTCCTTGATTTCTTTAAGAGTCTTTATATCTCGAGACCCACCACTGTTTTTTCAAATCGGAAAAATAAGACACGCATCTGTTTGATGTATCTAGACCTGCTCAGAGGCCAATATTCAGCCCAGCAAATGTCAGTAAAAATTCCCAACTTGGAATTAAGACTTTTACTATTCACATTTAAATAAATCTTTACATTTGTCTACTTATCCTGCATTACTCGTTAATGCATTTACAGCTGTTTTTTTTACAGAAAGATAAAGCTGTGAGAGGTCCAGCTGCAGAAGAAGTTTTTCCAACCAGTAGTGTAGCAGTACCCTCACACAGCTGCCATGTGACCCGGAAATGGTGATGTCACATAAGAGCACATTACTGCTTTGTCAGCCAACACGAACAGACAAGTTTTGAGAATAAAGCCATTCTGCGACATGTTTCACTTACTTTGCAATGACTGGTATTGAGAGATGCTCTGCGATGGCTCTGATGACATCATTGCGGTTGTGATGCCGTGACCTCTCATACTTTGTGCGCCCGTGGACGGCAATGGCTGCCACTCCTGTACTCTCGATTAGCTTAACCAGCTTCAGTGTGTCCTCCAACTGAACAGAGAACAATGTTACACAGCAATACTACACAAGGGCATAACACACCAATGCTGCAGTAGCGCATAACAGGGCAATACTTCAGTAGGGCATAAGACAGCAATACTACAGCAGGGCATAAGACAGCAATACTACAGTAGGGCATAAGACAGCAATACGGCAGTAGGGCACAACACAGCAATACTACAGTAGGGCATAACACAGCAATACTACAGTAGGGCATAACAGCAATACTGCAGTAGGGCATAACAGCAATACTGCAGTAGGGCATAACACAGCAATACTGCAGTAGGGCATAACACAGCAATACTACAGTAGGGCATAACAGCAATACTGCAGTAGGGCATAACACAGCAATACTGCAGTAGGGCATAACAGCAATACTACAGTAGGGCATAACACAGCAATACTGCAGTAGGGCATAACACAGCAATACTGCAGTAGGGCATAACAGCAATACTGCAGTAGGGCATAACACAGCAATACTGCAGTAGGGCATAACAGCAATACTACAGTAGGGCATAACAGCAATACTACAGTAGGGCATAACAGCAATACTGCAGTAGGGCATAACACAGCAATACTCCAGTAGGGCATAACACAGCAATGCTGCAGTAGGGCATAACACAGGAATACTGCAGTAGGTTGGTACACAGCAATCCTGCAGTAGGGTGGTTCACAGCAATTCTGCAGTAGGGAGGTACACAGCAATCCTGCAGTAGGGTGGTTCACAGCAATACTGCAGTAGGGCATAACACAGGAATACTGCAGTAGGTTGGTACACAGCAATCCTGCAGTAGGGTGGTTCACAGCAATTCTGCAGTAGGGAGGTACACAGCAATCCTGCAGTAGGGTGGTTCACAGCAATTCTGCAGTAGGGAGGTACACAGCAATACTGCAGTAGGGAGGTACACAGCAATCCTGCAGTAGGGTGGTTCACAGCAATTCTGCAGTAGGGTGGTTCACAGCAATTCTGCAGTAGGGTGGTACACAGCAATACTGCAGTAGGGAGGTACACAGCAATACTACAGTAGGGAGGTACACAGCAATACTCTACAGGCAATGTCGAAGGAAACTCACAGTAGTGGACAGGTGTTGTAGTTCTTGGTATATGAGTGACACATGACTTTCACTGTGACATTGATGGGTCACAGTTATGCCACACAAATGCTTCTGAAGATTAGGGTTACAAGACAAAACAACCTTTGTTACTTTGTGTGTTTAAGGTGAGAGTAAAACATATTGTACACACCTTGGGCAGAATTCTGATCTTGCATGTTACAGGTATAGACAGGCCAGACACAAGAGTTGTCAATATCTGCAGCAGGGATAGCATGAGACATTAGCAATATGGACGGAACAACCCTTTCTCACTAAATTTGTTGATGAAAAAACCCTCCTACTCATAACAACATCGTTGATGAAACAACCCTTCCCCTCATAACAACATCCTTGATGAAACAACCCTTCCCCTCAAACAACATCGTTGATGAAACAACCCTTCCCTTCATAACAACATCGTTGATGAAACAACCCTTCCCCTCATAACAACATCCTTGATGAAACAACCCTTCCCCTCATAACAACATCCTTGAAGAAACAACCCTTCCCCTCATAACAACATCCTTGATGATACAACCCTTGCCCTCATAACAACATCCTTGATGAAACAACCCTTCCCCTCTAAACAACATCCTCGATGAAACAACCCTTCCCCTCATAACAACATCCTTGAGGAAGCAACCCTTCCCCTCATAACAACATCGTTGATGAAACAACCCTTGCCCTCATAACAACATCGTTGATGAAACAACCCTTCCCCTCATAACAACATCCTTGAGGAAGCAACCCTTCCCCTCATAACAACATCCTTGATGAAACAACCCTCCCCCTCATAACAACATCGTTGATGAAACAACACTTCCCCTCATAACAACATCCTTGAGGAAGCAACCCTTCCCCTCATAACAACATCCTTGATGAAACAACCCTTCCCCTCATAACAACATCCTTGACGGAACAACCTGATCACATTAAAATCAGATCTTTGACTGACCAATTAAATGATTTAAATGATTAAGAAGATAACATTAGCAGCTTTCTTGAGGTTTATGGCACTAGTTTCAAACTGGCGACTTATATTCCCTACTGTGTTTTGAAATATATTTGATCCAAGTTCTCAATTAAAAATTTGAAAACTGAAAAAATAAATGATTCTGGAAAGTGTAATAGATGGCCAAGATTGTATGGTAGTACTTCCAGTGGAAAGTATCTTCTGTTTCAAATGTTTATCACTTTAAAGAAAGGGGTTGATGATGATTTTGATAGAATCAGTCTGTGACTGTCCTTCTTGGTTGTTGCATGATTTGAAGACATTCCGACTGTCATTTTCTGTGAAGCGATGCTCTAAGTGGTCCTATAAAAGTTTGTTCTGAAGTGACCCATAATGGGATGTCCTCAGATTTTTGTTTAGCAGTAGCAAGAAGTAAGATCTGATTTAAATGAGATTGTGGAACAACCCTTCCCTCATAACATCATGGCGGAACACCACACAGCTGATTACATCACTGAAGTGGATGGAGTAAACCCTTACTTCTTTGATCTTCTCTGGTTTTGACAGGAGCGCGGCCCCCATTCCTCCCTGGAACACAGAACACACGTTACCAGATATCACACAGAACACATGTTACCAACTATCACACAGAACACACATTAACTGATATCACACAGACCACATATTACCTGATATCACACAGAACACATATTATGAGACATCACACAGAACACACATTAACTGATATCACATAGAACACACATTAACTGATATCACACTGAACACACGTTACCAACTATCACACACAACACACATCAACTGATATCACACAGACCACATATTACCTGATATCACACAGAACACATATTACCAGACATCACACAGAACACACATTAACTTATATCACACAGAACACATATTACCTGATATCACACAGAACACACATTAACTGATATCACACAGACCACATATTACGTGATATCACATAGAACACACGTTACCAGATATCACACAGAACACACATTTACTGATATCACACAGACCACATAATACCTGATACCACACAGAACACATATTACCAGACATCACACAGAACACACATTAACTGATATCACATAGAACACACATTAACTGATATCACACACAACACACATTAACTGATATCACACAGACCACATATTACCTGATATCACACAGAACACACATTAACTGACATCACACAGAACACACATTAACTGATATCACACAGAACACATATTACCAGACATCACACAGAACACACATTAACTGATATCACACAGAACACACATTAACTGATATCACACAGAACACACATTAACTGATCTCACACAACACATATTACCTGATATCACACAGAACACACATTAACTGATATCACACATATTACCAGACATCAGACAGAACAGACATTACCACACATCACACATATTACCAGACATCACAGAGAACAGACATTACCAGACATCACACAAACACATATCACTAGATATCAAACAGAACACACATTACCAGATAGTACACAGACCACACAGATGTGGCCAGACTTGGTACAGGACCTGCTGACAAACAAACTGTATAGTAGAGCCTCAATGTGGAGTTGTGGCCAGACTTGGTACAGGACCTGCTGACACACAAGGTGTTTACCTTGATGGAGAACTCCTTGGGGCAGCCCATGTTGACATCTATGGCAGAAACATCATTCTCCCTGAAAAGAACAGAATTTCTCACTCAGCATAATGTATACCGGTATTTACCATGCTTTAGAATCATTCCAGTTATACCTCAATTAAAAAGAAAGATGGTTTAAACAAGAGTCATCTGGAGATGACCTATCCTCTTGTTCTGGTTCTAATGGAGTTTGGCTACTTGTATCTGTCTTTTGGTTCCTTGCCATTGGATACCTTCAGTTTAGAGAAGAAACAAATAATGCTGTTCAGCAGTTTTCAATATCCTAAATCATCAATAGGCACCAGTGCTCCACTAGACTGATGTTCCATGGTGAGCACCACCCTCATTTTCAATAAAGTCTAAGTTGTCGTCTTGAAAATATTAACAAATCTTTAATTTTTTTATCCAAAAACATGAAAAACATTAAAAAAAGAAAAAGATATTCCCAAATCATCAAAAGGCACCAATTAATTACTAGACTGATCTAAATAGCAAGTTTTATCTTGAAATATTCATCGGTTTTGGAGTTCTGCTCCGGAAACGAGCACCATACTTAGTTTCAGTAAAGTCCAACTTGTTGTCATGAAAATATATAAAAATAAAGAAAATAAATCCCAAATCATAAAATGTACCAGTTCACCACTAGACTGATCTGTATAGCAAGTTTCATCTAGAAACATTCAGCGGTTTAGGAAAATGAAAGTAGATGGACATGTTGATTGCGGTATCCCCCCTGTTTTTCAAAATGGTGGCATACGAAAGGGACATATGAAGATAAATTATTATTTTTAAACATAAACATAATGTCAATGAACATGATTAATATGACACATAAAGCAAATACTGTATTCAAGCAATAACCTTTGTAACACAGGTCTGGGCATGTCTTCTGGCAGAAGGTGGTAACATTTATGCCTGCCCAACCTATTTCATGTCAGTGTGAAAATGGGATGCAAGTGAGTTCTTGATCCATTGGGCAAATCTAGGATTCAAACCCACGACCTCAATACATCCTGGGAGGTGAGGAAGGTTCTGTAACCATAGTAACTCACACTTTTTTGGCTGCAATCAGAGCCCTCTTTGCATCTGCTGTTCCCTGAATCAAAGAAAAACAACAGTGACTTTCTCCTTCAATTCCATCAATTCAATTATCATCATGTTTACCAAACTATATGCAGGACTATTTTATATGGTGAGTGAGAGGGTGGTTGAGGGGTTGAGTAGGTGAGTGGGTAGGTGGCGAGTGCAGGAAAGCCTTGTCATACAGGTTTTGGGCCATACCAATTAGGTGAAACCCACGATAATGGGTATGATTTTGACAAACCTAGAAACTTAATCATGTCAAATTTGAGATTCACATTCACATTCATCGTTTTTGCCATGGTAACTGGATGCATGTCTGCATAGAAAATTACAAGCCTCAAATAACTGGCCCATCCCAAGGATTGTCGATCAATCCCATAACAAGGACTAATCCAAATAATATAGTCACTTCATGGAAAAAAATGTTCACCCGTAATACCCTAAATCCTTTAGCGTAATTTTTCAAGAGGATGAATAATTTTTAAACATAACAAATGGTAGAAAAGCATTCCATACACCTTACCAACTGAAACACAAGCTTGTGTTTCTCCTGGGGACATGTCCTGAACACAACGATGTCATCATTCAGGATGTAATCAACTGTGCCCAAAACATCTGTAACAAACATGGGCAAATGTCAGTCTTCAAACACATTCCTGGAACACTCAATACATACACATATTCCATCTATCAACATGCCCCTAGCACTATTATCACCATGTCCTACATACTGGATTTGACACTCACAAATATGAGACACGTCTCTGCATGAGTGAGTGAGTGAGTGAGTTGTGTTTAACACCGCTTTTAACAGTGTTCCAGTTATATCACGGCGTGTCAGCTTAATGTGGGAGGAAAGCCCAAAGTGATGCAGGTCTCAGACATTTACCACTTTGGTGAAACCCACGAGCACGGGTATGGTGCTGACAAACCTAGAAACATAATCGGGGCGAACCGGGATTCGAACCCACAATCATAGGTTTCTGGCATGTCCCGTCTCTGCATGAACATGATGAAGATCTGACAAACCCTCCTGGAGAGACATGTTAGGTGAGTGAGTGAGTGAGTTGGGGTTTAATGCCGCTTTTAACAGTATTCCAGTTATATCGCGGCGTGTCAGCTTAATGTGGGAGGAAATCCCGAAGTGATGCAGGTCTCAGACGTTTACCACTTCGGTGAAACCCACGAACACGGGTATGGTGCTGACAAACCTAGAAACATTATCAGGGCGAACCGGGATTTGAACCCACAATCATAGGTTTCTGGCGTGACCAAGGGATGCAACTCTGCACAGCGAATCGCGGCGCCTTAGACGACTGGGCCACGTGTGCCCCCACATGTCAGGTGAACCCTGAATAAAAATTTGACTGCTTAATCAAAATGAAAGATGTGTGGGTTTTCATTGTCACAGTTTCTGTTACTGATTTGGACACAAGATGAGGGATATGAGCAGGTTTTCCCAAACAAAAGAGGAAAAGTTTAGGGGGGTCTGGGCATGCCCTCCCCAGAAATTTGTAAAACATTTGATTGCATTTCAAGCAATTTCGTGCAGTTTGGACAACATTCACACCAAGAAATGTAATAAGTCAATGGCAAAAGTCAATAAGTCAAATAAACAAGATGGCAGATGCAGTAAAATTTTGAAGTTAAATCAGTACTTATAAAAAATTGGGCATAGCTTCCGCGCACCTGGCTACCCACCAGGTCTGGGAGCATTACTGCCATAAACTTCAACCCCCATCCCCCAGACACAAGGACCACTGTCAGAAAAGGGTGCACTATCTTCAAGATACAAATATACCCTTGATAGTGCACCCTTTTGTGTACAGATGCCAGGGAAAAATGACACGGAGCTTAGTTTATATTACATTCTCCATTTGGAACTGGCTGATTATTTTTGTTTTTGAGATACAAAAAGTATCACTCGGGAAAACTTAGCTCGCTCATACTGAAATTTTGAAGGCTCCATGCTGATTAGCTGATTAGAAAGTTCACCTGAGGTGATCTCCAACAGAGGGTTTGTCAAGTCTTCGTGCAAAGACGTATCGAAATTGGAGTAAAAGATCTGATATTAATGAGTGAGTGAGTTGGGTTTAATGCAGCTTTTAACAGTATTCCAGTTATATCACGGCATGTCAGCTTAACGTGGGAGGAAAGCCCGAAGTGATGCAGGTCTCAGACGTTTACCACTTCGATGAAACCCATCATCATAACAGCATTAGTATTGTTTTATGTATGTTATTCAATCATTCATTGGCTTTAAAAGCATATCCAACAGAATGGAAAAGAGCGCATGTCATGCCATTGTATAAGAAAGGAGATCATTCAGTTGTGACAAATTACAGACCAATATCACTCATTAGTTGTATTGGTAAAGTATTTGAAAGAGTTGTATTTAAATATCTTTATAACTACTTTCATGACAATAAATTGTTTTTTAAATACCAGTCGGGCTTTCAAAAAGGCCATTCCACTGTCCATCAATTAATTGAATTGTATAATCAAATTTGTATATCTGTAGATAATAGAGAAAAATATTGCATGTTTTTTTGCGATGTGTCAAAAGCATTTGATCGTGTCTGGCATAGAGGGCTTATGTACAAATTAGAAATGTATGGTATAAAAGGGAATTTACTTGAATGGCTGTCCAGTTACATAAGCAATCGTACTCAATCAGCGTTTGTAAGCGGGGCTCTATCCAAGCCAAGGATTTTGAAGGCTGGCGTTCCACAGGGGTCGGTGTTAGGTCCCTTTTTATTCATTGTGTTTGTTAACGACATTGCTGATGAATTAGATTGCATAACAAGACTCTTTGCTGACGATACAACACTCAGCTTTTCTTCACCAGACAATCAACTTGTTGAATCAACTCTAAATTTAAATCTGAGCAAGCTGTGTAACTGGGCAAAACGCTGGTTAATTAAATACAACCAAGATAAAACAGAAGCGGTTATATTTTCCTTAAAAGATGAATCAGACCTCATTACCTTGTACTTTGATGAATGTAAAGTTAAGAATGTTCAAAATCATAAACATTTGGGTATAACGTTTGCATCAAACGGAAAATGGTCCTGCCACGTAGATAACATAATTAAGTCAACATCAAAAATGATAAATTCAATGATAAAATTAAAATTCATATTGAACAGAAATACATTAAATAAAGTATATACAATCTTCATAAGACCCCATTTCGAATATGCGTGTGAAGTGTGGGATGGGTGTAATATAGAATTATCAACTCAGTTAGAAAATCTCCAACTAGAAGCTGCCAGAGTAGTTACTGGGCTCCCAAAGTATACTTCGCACACACATCTGTATTATGAAACAGGATGGGAAACGTTAATAGAACGAAGAAGGAAACGCAAGCTATGTTTGTTCTACAAAATACAAAGTAATATTGCCCCAACTTACCTTAAAGACATTGTACCAACCACTGTAGGTTCAAATATATCATATAATTTAAGAAATTCAGACAATATTGAGATTCCATATACTAGATTAAAACACTCAACGTGTTCTTTTATTCCATCAACTGTAAGGTTATGGAACACTATTCCTGCAGGAGGTAGAAATTGTACATCTAGATCCCAATTCAAGACATACATACAAAAAGAGCAAGTCATTGCACCTCCATATTTTTCCTATGGTGTTAGAAAGTTGAATATTTATCATACTCGATTAAGATACACGAAAAGCCAGTTAAATTATGATTTATACAGAATAGAGGTAAAATGTGATCCAACATGTCAATGTGGTGATCCATGTGAAAACGCATATCATTATTTATTAAAGTGTCCATCGTACGTCCACCAAAGAAAAACTATGTTAATAATAATTCGGGACATTTTACAGAACGCAGTGAACAAAAATGCTAAATTAGATTTAAATTTGATGTTAAACGGAAATGAATGTTTGTCCATTATCGAAAATCAACACATCTTTAAAGCAGTGCAAATGTTTAAAAGTCATACAAAGAGATTTGGGTAACACTTTAATGTACATATACTAGTCTCTCTCTTTTGTACATTTCTTGTTATCTTTACACTCATCTTCTTTTCTGTTTTCCTTGTATATGATTTACTGTACAAGCTTTGTAAATACCATGGAGAGGGAGTCCTAAGTTGGATAACTTGTTCCCAATCCATTTCAATCTGAATAAAATATGTTTAAATCAAATCATGAAACCCATAAGCACGGGTATGGTGCTGACAAACCTAGAAACATAATTGAGGCGAACTGGGATTCGAACCCACAATCGTAGGTTTCTGGCATACCCAAGGGACGCAAGTCTGCACAGTGAAATGCGGCGCCTTAGACGACTGGGCCACCCGTGCCCCCCTGATATTAATGTGACTTGTACTTTTTATCTACATTTAGAACTTGTCATATTAGTTTGTTTTTCGAGACACACAAATTAGACATGCTAGTCTGAATGCTTAGATCACTTGTACAGGAAATTTATAAGCCTCAACACTGACTAGCTTATTAGAAGATTCTCCTAACGTGACATCCTATGGAGGTGTCATCCAATCTTCATGTACAGACCTATGGTATGGGAGTAAAAGATCTGACAGTGATTGCTGGCAAACCTGTGGTAGTTACCATGAGCAACATTCCACTCTGTCAGAGTATAATGACACACAACCAGAGAGCCCTAACGTTGTTACCATCAAATCCTCACTCTTTGCTCAAAAGAAGTTAAAGACCATCTGATTCTTTATATGGCAAAAGATAATCTGTAATGCCATGACAGATTAACTATAGTCATATAAAAGAATTTGATGTTCTATTATTTCTTTTGAGTAGTATATAATATAGTCACTTCTCAAGAACCAATAAAACAGCACATTCACCGAACAGGTTTTTTACATGGTAGATGTTATCATTTAACAAACCTTGATAAAAATAACATGATATAAATAAAAAGGAAATCCTAAAAAATTGAATAATTGTTTCAAATCTACAAAGATACAAACCCCTTTAATATTCTCTGTGCCATTATCATGTGCTATAAGTATAAAATGTAGCATTAACAGTTAAAAAAGATAAAAATAAGTTTCAATATACGAACCATTTACTTTTCGTTTGGCTGTCAAAATCTTGAAGTCTATAATTTCCTGAAAGTAATGATAAGTTGTCATGAACCATTTTATCAATACCAATGATAACCCATGTAAGGAATTGAAGCCAGGTATTCTGTTGCAAGGGTGAACACTTGAACCATTAAAGGCACTAACTATCCTACGTCAACTTGAGTGAGTGACTGCGGTTTTAGGTCACTTTCAGCAATATTCCAGCAATATTTCAGCAATATCACCAGATATGGGCTTCACACCAAGTAGCCATGTGGGGAATTAAACCTGGGTCTTTGGTTTAACCAGAGACCATATAATAGAATATAATCTATTATATGGTCTCTGGTTTAACAACTAGGCTACCTCACCGCCCCTTAATCAACATGAGATTCAGAAACATATTCCTTACATTTAACATTTGGACTTATCAGAGAAATCACATCTGTGTTCCCATAACCATGATAACCACTCTTTGTTATTATAATATATAACTACTATAAATCATGTATAATCATGATAATATTGTTATATAAACTATATAACTACTATAATCATGATAATATTGTTATCTAAACTATATAACTACTATTATAATGATAATATTGTTATCTAAACTATATAACTACTATAATCATGATAATATTGTTATCTAAACTATATAACTACCATAATCATGATAATATTGTTAACTAAAAACATTAACATGATATATATCAGGGTATGAAACACCCAAAATTTTCAGCCAGACCACAGGACTGGCTAGCTGAAATACTTGCCAGCCCTGACCAAAACCTGCCTGCCCACTAAAATCATATGTTTCTCAGGATAATTTAATTAAAACTTTAAATCGAATTCATTGAACATGAAGTAATGCAAGAAAAGAAATAGCAAACACTTTTTAGGTCAGATTTGTATTTAATATCCTAGAATACATCATGTAAATAATGCTTATCATCGGGAAATATTTAGAATATTTTTACATATGAAATATAACCCGACCGTCTGGCGGGGGGATTTGAAAATCTGGCAGCCCGAGTTGAAATCAACCCGTCACGGACGGTCAGGCAGGCAGGTATTTCGAACACTGTATATATATATTGATCCACTGACATTAACTGTACATAAGTAAAAAAAACAGGAATTAGTAAACAGTGGTAAAATGACACATAACATTTCGAGAATATCTAAAATTCAATTGAGGTTAACACACCAAACTTCATGAATATCAATACAATTCTACCACTCAAATAAGGAACAGCACAGTTGGAAACAAATTATGTAAGTGATTCAGAGATGGGTATCTTTATCAATAAATGGTTTCACAATGTGTGGATTGTTGGTTTTCACAAGTACTGGCTTTCATTACCATACAAATACACTGTGTTTGCACAAAAACATACACTAGTGGCGATAAAGTGCAAGTGTCTTGACTATTTTCATCACACACCTAAGGAGCAGTGAGTACTTGAAGTCATGCCTAGACTTAATGAGGCTCAACGAAACAATGCCATTTGATGACTCTCAGTCAGCCGATTTAGGGCTACAGAACATTTCATTCCAACACAGGGTGACTTTGGCACCCTACCGGGCACAAGGAAATCATGTGACCTGCCTCGTTCAGGAAGACTACAGTTGATCACGCCAATTCAAGATCACCAAATTCGCTTTCGTCATCTGCATAGAATTCTGCTTCTTAATGTCCCTCTCTACCACTCCTGACGTCCCAGTTCTGAGCAGAATCTCCGACAAAACTGTCAGGAATTGTTTGAGGGAAGCAGGAATTAGAGCTTGCAGATCATTATGTAGCATTGTTCTAACATGTCATCACCTTCAACTTGGACCTCAGTGCTGCCAAAATCATCATGGATTGGCTCCACAATGATGGAGGACTGTTGTTTTCAGTGATGAATCAAGATTTCTCCCACAACATCCAGATGGCACATCTCAGGTACACAAGTGACATTATGGACATTTGGGTCATAACTGCTTTCAACAGGTGGACACATTGGTGGTGGCAGAGTTATTAAAAGATGTAAGAGGCCATCTCTTACATGGGAAGATCAGGCCTCCCTTGTGCACGTCCCAGGCATCTTTCAACACAATAATGCCTGATCACACTCAGCTTGATTCCCAACTGATTTCCTAGCACAAAAAAACATTGCTGTTCTTTAGTGGCCATCCAGATCACAAGATCTGAATCCAGTTGAACATGTGTGGGATGAACTTGATTCAAGCCCGAGCCTCAGACATTGCAGGACTTGTTGGCTTGCAACTAGAGTGGAATAACGTCCCCAGACAGCTCATGCGGAATCTTGTTGATTCCATTGATTGCCAGTGTCAGGCCGTCATTGATTCCAATAGAAGTCATACATGATATTGAAGTTATCCGTCCTTGATCTTTGTAACCCAGTGACATTGCTCATTTTGGACTGTTAAATTAATTCTTCAAACACTGACAATCACAACTTTAATATATCTTTGTATCCAAATGAGCAACTCTTTGCATACAAATTTCAATGAATTCAGCTGTGCATTTCTAACTTTTGAGAAGTATATTTGTTCAGATACACCAAATTGTACTTGTATGGAGTAATCTTCAGATATTATACAAATCAAGATCAAGACAAACGTTTGCTGCGTACCTCACAGTATACAAGGTCAGCTCCATACTCGAGGGCCAGCAGTCTCATCGGGATGGTGCACACCCTCACCATGGGGGCGAGGATAACTTTCTGTCTGTAGTCTAAAGGCATTGTTGACCAAATCAATGTTCAGTTGTTGTCATGCGCAGACCTGGAATATTATAGCCTTTTAAAGACATGCAAGACTTTTATGAAACGTGCACTACCAGTTTCCTGGGTGTGGGTTATGTTTAAAATGGCCCCAAGTGAAAAAAAAACTCAGTTTGGCAAAAAAGGCGCCATTTTCTGGTAATAACGGATCAGAGGATTAGAGAAAATGAAATCATACAACAAATGGTTTCATTAAAATATTTAAAACATTATAGTAATGAAAATGTTTAGACAAATAATTTTGTGAAGACTTTCTTTACTTGAGACTTGTGTGTATTCATTAAACCTAAGGTTCTATTTCTATCATATTCATTGTTGTTTTTTATGGTACCACTTTCGCTTATGAGTCATGACTTATTCTCTTTCTGCACCACATGAATAGTAAACTGTTCACAAATGGTAAAAGGTTAAATAGGTGTACTGCACTTTACCTGAAGGTTGAATGTGTGTGGCCAGCTTGAAGCTAAGCTATGTTGACGATTTAATTAGCCAACACTTTACACTTATCACAAGTAATTACCCCAGTAGTGTCTTTCAACCTAGTGATCAGCACCCCATTGTTTACCTGATAAACTTCATAAAAGTTGTATGGATTTTCCTCAAATAAAATTGGATTATTTCATGTAAAGAGGTTCTAGCTAGCCTATACCCTAACTCACAAATATCTCAAAGGATCATAAGGGATGTTAGATTGGCAAAGGGTGCCAAACCCTCAGAATCGTGATGGGGTGTTTGATCGGAAAGGGTATTACCTAACCCTCATGATCAGAAGGGGGTACTTGATTGGAAAAGGGATCCAAGAGCTAAAGATAGAGTTATGAGTTACCTACCTGAGCCCTAACTTAAGGATAAAAAAACCCAAGTGCATTCAGTGAAAACAAGAGCCACAGTGGCTAAAAAGATTATGATCCTAAGCGTAACACTTGTTTACTTATGGAACAACTTGATCAGTCACTGTCCTGGTTTCCTGTGGTCCAAGTATCTTGATCATGAAAATATTATGCTGACTCCTAATAGTCAACTACAACAAATGTGCCTTTAATGAGTGAAAGTATGGCTAAAGTTTGTTTCATGACAACCATAGCGGTAACCTAACCAGGGTTGCTGTAAATAGCGGTAAGTTAGTGCATTTTGCCGACCACTTCACACACAATATCGCTGCAATTAATATAGATCTAAACAATATTGAATGAAATATTGAATAAAGTTAATTACAAAGACTACAAACATAAGTCCGAATGTCCAATGAACAGACAACCAGATAGTGTAAAAACAGTCCTGATTAAATTGCATACTTCAGTACGGATATGTTGACATGGGTTTTTTTGTGTTACAAGCTCGCAGTAATGTCTGTGCATTGTGCGCCCACTCAACAAAGTGTGCACTATACGGTATATATTATGAAAGTAACACTTGATTTGTATTCTCTTATTCATACATGAACGTTCAACAGTAACTGCCACATATGAGGTGGGTGGAACACAAAAGTCTGATTTGCAAAAAAAACAATTTCGGGATCCCTGGTTACAACCACGGCAACCCAGGCGTTGTGTCGTCTAAAACAACAGATACCCCCTAGTTGGTCCGAAGGCTGCGAATCGTAGTTCTTTGGTTTTGCTGTCGATAATTGGCATCTGGTGACTACGTGGGTGAATTAAATCGGTGCCGGCGAGACGACTGTATTGAAGTATTGGAGTATTCAATTTCAAAAGAAAATCTTCACATTCCAACTCTTTAAGTGGCATATGTTCTTGATCGACAATGTTATCATTTGCAACGTGGATCTAGATCTATTCATTTTCAAATTAATGTGTAACGTTTTGAACATCGATCTGAATTTTTATCGTGTCTGCATATTTATAAGCCTCAACCCGACTTTGACATGGCAATTGATTTTAACACATAGTGAGAAGTCTGAAAATGTAATCAAAACGCATCATTACGTTTCATGTGGACCATGTTTTCATCATGGGGGCGGCCATTTTAACCAACATTGCATTATGGGTATAGTAAGAAACATTACAAATCACTGCATGGGAATAATTTCTGGAATCACCAACATTTTTTAAAGATACAATTTGATCGACAAACTCAAAAAACACATTTTAACATGTACATTCTTCATATAACCTTGTATTTTAGCTCAAAATTAGTTTTTGCTAATATGTGCTACAAATCCCATAGGGAAACAATAACGGTTTTCGTTTCTAGATCAAACATTTGTATGATCCTAAATTACGGAAACGGAAACGTCCTTCCCCGCGAAGACCTTCAAACCTGGCGTTTGAGATTTCAACATCATCATCCACACTTAACCAGGTAACTGACATAAATTCTACATTGATACCCGCCGTAATTTAACTATTAATTTGGATGTTGGAAGAAATATGTGAGAGATGTTTTGTTTGAACTTCACATCATCCTTGCAAACTGATTTATTTCGCCAGGTTCGGCAACCACTTTCGTTTTCTACTCTGAACTGTCTGTGGGTATAACTAATGTTATATTTGGGATAACACTTTCTTAGTAAAGTACAGATTCTAGTACTTTTTTGGGGTTGAGTCCCGTCCGGGACTCGAACCCACACCTGCCAGGGTGGGGCACCTAATCGCCAGCACACAAAGCCAGCGAGTTAACCCACTCAGCCACCGAGGCTTTCACAAAAATGGAAGTCCGACAACTGGTAGTCTAGATCACGTACTTTGAGTACCCCCCTGACAAGTGTAAATTGGCACGGCTCCCATGGCCGAAAGCTATGAATACACAATGCCATTTAGAAAGTGGTCAAATGTAACTAATGTTTTTTTGAAGCCTCAGTGGCTGAGTGGGTTAGATCGCTGACTTTGTGTGCTGGCACAAATATAACATTAGTTACATTTGACCACTTTCTAAATGGCATTACTAGAATCTGTGCTAGAATCTGTACTTTACTAAGAAAGTGTTATCCCAAATATAACATTAGTTACATTTGACCACTTTCTAAATGGCATTGTGTATTCATAGCTTTCGGCCATGGGAGCCGTGCCAATTTACACTTGTCAGGGGGGTACTCAAAGTATGTGATCTAGACTACCAGTTGTCGGACTTCCATTTTTGTGGAAGCCTCGGTGGCTGAGTGGGTTAAATCGCTGACTTTGTGTGCTGGCGATTAGGTGCCTCACATTAGTTACATTTGACCACTTTCTAAATGGCATTGTCTATTCATGTCTGTGGGTAGTTCATGAATTATGACTTGTCTCACTGTAACTTACTAAATGTGTCAGTTGTCCTATATACATATGCGTATTACTTATAGAGCTCGCTTTGTGCAGATTGCCTTTGCTACTATGTTTGAGATTATTTTGTTTGTTTCCTACCGATTATTTTTCTTATTTCTTAACTCATTTCCCACTGTTTTTTTGAGAGGGTGACCATACTAAAAGATGAACTGCAACTAATAAAGATAAAATTATGAGCAGAGTTTGTCGCGATTTGAACATTCTTAACAACATAGAGATGAACCGTTTTACTATTGTATTAAGTAAGGTGATACTAAAAATGGATTGATTTGCCCTTTATTAACCAACCTGTTGTAAAAGAACAAAGCATGTTACACTATTTTATTGCAGTAGTTTATTTATATTTGATACCTTTAAAATGCGTCAAACACAAAATGTTTCATTTACTTTGTTCAACTTTTATGACACACCAAATAGGATTGATTGATGCTGATTTTCTTATTATCATGGAAACACTATTTTGTGGTGTGATACGTGTGGATTATGTGGTTACATCACTTCCTGTTTTGGTTTATGCCTAATCAGTATGCATACGACCTACGTTGGGGCAAGGGACTTCGTCCAAACAAATGGATTCTTTTCAAACTAATTTCGAAATGGAAATAGGGGTAATTACACTTCAAAAACATGCCAGAAAATATCATGATAAGGTTAACACATACACTTACGAGTAGCTATGATGTACCACAACAAATCCTGTATTCGATCAAGCAATGAAAAATCATTAGGAAATTTATTAGGAAAACACCATTGCATTCCTTTCTCCCATTGTCCTTTACAGCATGATCGATAGACAGAAAAAGACATAAAAACAGAAACTTTGTAACAATGTTAGTCTCAGTTAATGGCTGGCTGATTTTCTTGGATTTGTGTATTTACAAACAATGAAAAATTTGCTCTCCTTGTAAAGTTTCTTGTCTTGGTGTTCTGACAACTTCTAAATGCCAATCAAAGACTTGACATCTTTGTGTTGACAGTTATTTAGCAGCAAGCAGCAGCCCTGCCCACAATGGAGGTGGAGGGGTTTGGTGACCTGCTTCAGCAGGCAGAACAGCTGACCGCTGACATGGACAGCGGGACTGACCTGCCTCATGTTGAGCGGAACCTGCATCAGATTCTAGAGGCTGGCCAGAGACTGCTCACAAAGACAGCCCCTGTCAGTCAGGATGCATCTGATGTTAAGGCGTGAGTACAAGAAGGAATAATGATTATGTCATATTCCATTCACCAGTAAATTATTAAGTGAATGCTTATGGCACTATGTTATTGTTACAAATGTCTTTGGATCAGTGTGAACTCAAATGTTATTCGCAGTGCCCTGTGGAGTATGTACAAACCATGTTGATGTGTGAGGCACTAGACTGTTAAGCCGTGTCCTACTGGGTGCAAGTCTCTTTGACTAAGGAGACACCACGTGTGTTTCAATGTGAGGCAGGACCGAAACCCCAGAAACTCAGAAACAGAGGATTTAAGTTTAATGTTGCATTATGATATCATGATTTGTCATTCCATTTCAATAGCAATAGAATTAACGGAACTAAGCATGTTACTAGGTTGTCATTTGCTGTATATGTTAATGTGAATAGATAGACTTTTTAGAATTTCACAGAAATGTAATAAAATGGACACTGTCCATCCGTCTGTGCAAGAAGTCTTTTCCAGCGCAAATGTTGAATATTTCTTCTTCTGGTTCTATTGATAGTTTGGGATTTTTGAAAAATTAATTTTCAATTTCAAGTCTCCATGGCAACAATATACAAAATTGGGGATAGAATAGGTCTTCAGCAACCCATGCGTGCCCAAAGAGGCGACCATGCTTGTTGTAAGACGTGACTAACAGGAACAGAATGTTTTATTAGTGATGAAATGTTTTATTTCCCTCTATTGGTAGGTCAATTCTACTGGGGTCAAAGGGCTATGCTGTACCCAAGATTGCAGAGAGACTCGAGGGCCTCAAAGCCACCACAACATTTGAGCCACTGGAGCCTGTTGCTGACACAGATATTCAGGTAGCATCAGAATATGGAGGCTTTGTGTTAAACATTCATTGATCAGGGTTTGACAAGTATACTGGCCCACTAAGTATCACTAAGACCTGAATTGGAACCAGTGATTTTAAGATTGAAGTGGTCATATATTAAGTGGAAAATATTAAATGTCAGTGTTTTATTTACCTTGGACATGAAATTACAGAAATTGTGGAAATGTTTGAATTTTTGAATGTTTTAAAGTGTAGAATTTTGAAAATTGTAGTTGTCTAACCAATATTCTGTGGGACCTGTGATAATTTTTGTGGGGCTGGTCTCATTCTGTGGCTATAGCCAGATAGCTTTCTCTGACAATGTTCTGAGATAATACAAGAAGTTGATCAATATATGTTACAAACTATTTTAACAAACATGTTCCTGTGTTGGTTTTTCTTACTGCTTTTGGGTTGGTGGGCTGGTCTGGTGGTTAAAGCGTTCGCTTGTCATGCCTAATGCATGGGGGTTCGATTCCCCACATGTCCCACCCTGAGATACTGTTGGAATATTGCTGAATGCAGCATGCTATGTACTAGCTGACTGCTCACACTCTTGCTGCTCTATTTTGTCCAGGGATTCCTGAGAAATGAGAGGGAAAATGCCTTCTTGGCTGTAATTGAACAAACGAGAAAACATGTAAGTATTTCCAGAATGTCTGTTCCCATGAGCACAGATCACACAGCTGTTGTGTCTGAAATCATTATTTGATGGATTTACATGCTAGCTAATATCAGTTTAGTTAAAAACAACAATACAAATTGTGATGTTCTACAATCAGTATTCCTTGAACGACTTGTGAATATTTGGGTCCTGCCACCACCCTGCCTGCCACCTTGGCCTATGAGATGATTAACTGCACAATAGATATACCTTCATTTAGTCAATATCAAATTGTTACTCAGATATATCAAAGAAATGATGCATTACATTGATGCATAAGTTGTCCATGATGTATTAAGTTGGCAGCAAATGTCAGTAAAACCTTACAATTAGGGTTACTTGTTCGATTCCCGACATGGGTACAATGTGTGAAGCCCATTTGTGGTGTCCTCGGCCGTGATACTGCTGGAATATTGCTAAAAGCGGCGTAAGACCATACTCACTTACTTACTTACTACAATTAGGGTTAAATTTTTTTCACAATTTGTGATCATTGTTCATAGTTATAACTAGTGTTGGAAGTTTTTTGTATAATCATATTTTGAAATTTATCCTATCGCACACTATGCATCTCTTCTTTCTTCTTCGATCCTATGTGGAAATGTGCTTGAACAGAGTTTCAATTTTCTAAAAATTAGTTCACCCAAACACATCCCAGCTTCATTATGATCACTACCCAAGCAAACAGGTCACGCTGTCTACTCCCATGCGTAGCGACCTACACAACCTAATCTCCTGATTAACCCTGCCATATCATCCTCTTTCTTATCACCATGTATTTGAATATTTAGAGAATGCAGGGTTTTTTTTACCAGGTTTTCCTCAAAATCGCCCTGAATATGCTACATTTTGAGGATAAGATGAGCAATGACCCTACTTCTCGCTTGGTTTGTCGGGAGAGCAGAACAACTGTTTCTGCCTCAGACTCTTATGGGACTGCTGGGTACGATAAAATCTTTCAAAGCGATGTTGTGAGTGTGATCACATGATAGAGGAATCCTTCAAAATATATCTATGGAGATGCCACAGACATGAAATGGACAGGTGATCAAAAAGCCCAAGCTGTCAGGAAACCCAAAGAATCTGATAAGGCGCATGTCCCTTCCTCCGTTGTTGTTGACCGACCTCAGGGTTCCTCTGTACCTGTGCTGTCGATAGCAGAGGATATTGTTTCTGACTGTTTTCTGACGGATGATGTCCCACCTGTGATGCCTAAGCAGTGTGTTCCCGATACCTCTGAATCTAAATCTACTATGGAACAACCAGTGAATCAGGATATCAGTCAGGATACTAATCTTCAGGTGTCAGTCGATCTCCTGCGCGTCAAGCGACAACATTTGAAAGACCAACAGAAGAAAACGTTGGCACCCACAATTTGTTCTTGCCCAACGGGACCTCTGAGAAGTTATCAGCAGAAGATCCAGCTCTTTTTGCGGCAGTGGGGGAGGCTGCCAGGGACAGTGAGGATCCAAGTCCTTCTCCGGACTTACAGTGTCATTCTTCGGTCGCAAGGACATCAGCGAGCCAGAGCAGGCGATTCGTCCAACAAGTGACTTGCCACAGATTTGGGACGACTGGGAACTTCCACCTCCAGTTGTGCCCGTTGATGACACATCAGGTGTAGGTGGAAGACTTGGTCTCTTTGCAGTCATCCTGGATGATTTCTTTGTTTCGATCCTTCTACAGACCGGGTACCGACTGCCCCTGAATGACGACCCATCAACCAGGTTTACTCTACCTGCTCCCAGTGATTGATCTGTTCACAACAAGGTTTAAAGCTTAGCCCTCTCAATTCGATCCTCAAGCATGGGATCACATTGCTTTGGCAATCTCATGGGAAGGCCTCAATGCTTATGCCTTTCTCCTGACTGGCATTCTACTTCAGGTCCTTCAGAAAGTGGCTGCCACTAGTCCCCTCAGACTGATTTTGATTGCGTCCTTTTGGCCAACTTGGATTTGGTTCCCCATTTTGGTACGGCTCGCTGACAGAAGGTTGCACCATCTTCCTCCATGAGACGACCTTCTTTTGCAGCCTCATTCCTAGCTGCTCCACCCATGCTGAGGTCCCTTCTTGCCAAGTGGGAAGCTTAGACCATTACGGAGGCTCACCGTTCCTCAAACTAAGATAAATGCATAATGTAAGATGGGATAAGTTTAAAGATTTGGAAATTATATTGTATATTTATGTCTTTATCCTATCTTATACTTTATATGCCATTCCAACGATTGTTTGGGAAGTGACCATGGTGATACTCTCTCTCTCTCTCTCTCTCTCTCTCTCTCTCTCTCTCTCTCTCTCTCTCTCTCTCTCTCTCCTTCTCCCTCTCTCTCTCTCCCTCTCTCTCTCTCTCTCTCTCTCTCTCTCCCCCTCTCTCTCTCTCCCCCTCTCTCTCTCTCCCTCTCCCTCTCTCTCTCTCTCTCTCTCTCTCTCTCTCTCTCTCTCTCTCTCTCTCTCTCTCTCTCTCTCTCTCCCCCTCTCCCTCTCCCTCCCCCTCTCCCTCTCCCCTGTTCTGGTCATCAGAGGCGGCCAAATGGATTAGGTGGTCAGACTCGGTGAAACAACACAGAAATCCTGCACACTAAAAGTACTTCCAGTACAACGTGTTATGTTACTTGAGTGAAAGAGGATACATGTAAATGCATCTTTTAACCAACTCACTTCGACGTATTTCGACTTCGTGTTTATAAGTGAGTGAGTTGTTATGTCAAATTGATTTTTTTTAGGAGATGGATTAAGTGTTTCATCACTTAATTGATAATAAGGCTGATATTGTATACTGTAGTCGTTATAATGCATCTTTGCCAAAAGCAGCCATTTAGTTACTACCTGATTTTCTGTCTAGACATTTGAAGAAGCCGAGCGTCGCCAGTGGGAATGTATGGAAAATGAATGGGAACGAGAGAAACAGAAGATCCTCAACACGCTGCTCAGTTCCAGTCAAGATGGTTTGGAGCTACAACAGGAAACAGAGGTTTGAGAATATGTTTAACATGAGCTACATCTGAAGTGAAATAATTTTTTCAACAGTCTGGTCAGAATAGTTTTGCAGTACCTCAGGCTTGTCATAAGAGTTGACTAAGATGGTGTCTGATGACACTCCTGCCAAGGTACTTGTGTGTCATTGTACCTTGATGTGGGGTGCTCATCATGCTATCAGCCACTGGTTTAATGGCAGAGACTTGATTATTTACAGCCTGCACTGGTAGCTGGAATATTGCTGACTATGGGCATAAGAAAACAAACTGATTTCATCCTCTGTACTACCTACAAGACAATCATCTTGTGTTGTATCGTTTCAGTCGTTCATCGGTGACACAATATACACACAAGGGCGGAGCAGCCTGGATCATGTGGAGATGGCCTATGCCAGACAGGTGTGTGGACTTGTAGAACATGGACATACGTACAGCACTATCCATGTACTGCATTTCTGTTATGTACTATATTTCTCATAATGACAAGTGAAAGATGGCTTTCTCTGGTAAATTCAAGTGCTCTCTGTCTCTGTGTTCAGTAAAAACACAATGTAAGCTTGTAATCATTATTTGAAAAAAGGTAAAATGAAAAAAAACTGGCAAAATGTAGTAATGTCCCATATTTGCTTCCATGACCAGGCTCTGTGAACAGAGGAGGTAGAAACCACTGGAAACACTGATTTGCACAATATTTTTCTCCATTTCTATCTATTCACGAATTCAAGACTCTACACCACCCGCAAATCTGAAAATAGGTAATGGTTATCACCAAAAGGGACTGTCATCAATATTTGGAGTTCAAAGTGTCTTTGTTACAGAAATAGCTGCAATATTGGTTATTATGACATTAAATGATAACTGTCTGCTTGTAGGTGTTCATGTACAATGAGCAAGTCATTGAGGGCAGTATACGTCCCAGCCTGGTGGACATGTTTGTTGAAGTAGCAAAGAAAATTGATGACAAGGTAAGAGGAAGCACCCCATTATACTGTGCAAGTCTGTGAGTGTGGTTTGATGCTGCTGTTAGCCATATTCAACCAACATGGCATGGAGATGGGCTTCACCCACTGTAATCCTGTGGGGAATTGAACTCAGGCCATTGGTGTGACGATCAAGCATTTTATCCACCAGGCTGCCCAACAGTATCAACATTGTTTTGTGAATATTTTCAGGAGCTCATGATAAAAGTCTGTCTTGGTGTTCGGACATTGTCATCACCAGGAAAAGCACAATTGATTATGCTGCATACAGCTTGCATGCCTGTGTTTCTTTACAAGTCTTTATTTACCCATCGAATGAAGGCATCACATATACATAAACTCTACTGCAGTAAATAATTCACATGAGCTTGTTGTTTCTGGTTACCACTTTGTAAAACCGAGCCCTTGACTTTTGGGAGATATTAGTGTAGCGTTACAAGATTCATAGTGCTACAATCATTTTGTGAAGAGCCCTGGAGCCTTGCAACATGTTGCTGTAGCGTTAATACTACTGTCTTTACAACCAATGATGATTGCTCTGGGTGTTAGTGTAGACATTTACTGGTGAGAAATGGTTTATGTTGTCTGTTGTAGAGTGTGTGTGACCTATGGAACATGGTGCAATGTATGGTGGAGGTCCCCCTCAGTCTCCCGGTGGGGACCAGCCCAGCAGCCATGAGGCAGGACAAGCGCATGCAGATGGCCTTCATCAACAAGGCGCGGCAGTACCTCGAACAGACGTAAGTTGGTTGCCCATGCGGATTCCGCTTAGAATTGAACCACAGCAACTTATGCTGGTCGAAAGATGAGACATTATGGATTGGGTGGCCATGCTCGTTGACTTGTTTGATAGCGTGTCATGGTACCCTGACCATGTGGATTGTATGGTCCAGATTTGATTATTGACATGTAGATGGAATATTGCTGAGTGAGGTACAGTTGGTATAAAAAGTTATGGGTATTATCTTCCGTCCTGGACATTGCAATTGGCAGCCGTATTTCCTTATGAATGTATGCTGAACCTGTGTGTAAATATGTTCCTTTTGTCTCTTACTTTATAAAACCCCGGAAAATGCTATTTCAGGTATGTAAAGTACATTCATACAACAATCTATGTGAACCTGCAACAAGCCCAATTGGGTGGAGTCCCTGGAACACTCAACCTGGTGAAGAGCTACCTGAAAGTCAGACCCCCTGTCACAGTGCGGGGATCAGAGGTAAGCGTCAACACCTATGTATGTATTACCGAGCTTTGTAAATACCAAAACTTTGTATCAAGTGAGATACTAGCTTATGTCTATAGGATTTCAGATTCTACAACCCATATCCCCAGCCAAAAAGTGGGGGGTATGGACATGGGTGCTCTCAGATTGATTCATTAAGTGTCATTGTCTCTTTAGAAGAAGTCCCAAGCAGCTTTTGTGGTGAGGAGTACTCATTAGAACATACCTTGGGAGCGGGGATATGAGTCTTTCATGCTTGTTAGTTTGTTACCTCTAGATGTTAAAAAAAGATAGGATACTATTAATGATACTATGCTTGTAGTAAGAGGCGACTAACATGATCGGGTTTTCAGGCTCGCTGACTTGGTTGATGCATGTCATCGATCCCAAATGCGTGGATCTGGTCTGGTCCCGACTCGATTATTTACAGACAGCCATCATAGAGCTTGAATATTGCTGGGTGCGGTGTTAAACAACAAACCAACCAACCAACGAACCAACCAATCACTGGATTGTCTGGTCCAGACTCGATTATTTACAGACTGCCATCATATAGCTGGAATATTGCTGAGTGTGGCGTTAAATATCAGACAGACACTATGATACCATGAAACAAGATTATGTTGTTTAATGAAGCATGACTTTAATATAACACAGAGTTGTCCAGTGATTATGACTATCCTGCCAACAAAGGCATGGAACTAATTGAGTTTTGTGACAATGTGGTGTTTGACTAAGTATCTACACAGTCTGTGACACTCTCTGTTCCCAGGAGGGCATGTTGGAGGGTCTGCCAGTGTGGGCGCTCATCTACTACTGTCTTCGATGTGGGGATCTTAAGGCTGCTCAGCAAGTTGTGGAAAAAGCTTCGTAAGTAATGAAACATATCTTTAAGTGGCATTGGAGAAGCTGTAGTTGCCATTGAAGACAATGAAGATGTGTTGACATGTGGATTTCAACTTCTTTATTAATGATGCAATAAGTAACAAATCAATTGAAAGTCAACTTTCGCTACATAGGAAAATAGAAACCAGAAACTGTGGAAAATGAGTTATCTCCCTTATGGTCCTGTGATCACAGTGGCCAGTGAGTGTTTTAGTATTGAGATATATTGACCATCAGATCAGTTCTCAACTAGGGTCAGTGTAACTTAGCCATGTTAACAGTGTGAAGAAATTATCCACTCAGCATGCTTCCTTGCTTCAACACAGGACACCGAGATAGTGGGTACATGTATTCTACATTCATACCAGGGCAATTCTCAAGTTAAAATCAGGTGACAGTATACAGTGAAAGTCAAAATGCTTTCAGCCTTATAAAGCTATTGAAAACACCTTTCCTCTAGCAGCTGTCACCAAAACTAACTACATCACACAGGTATAGTACAGTCGAATATGAACAAGTCGACAATAACAAATATAAGAATACCACTGAACTCAGGGCCTCATGAAATCAGAAGTACATCTTATATTATGGAATGTTAACTTTAGGAAAGGGAGATAATTCAGTCGTTATATAAAGTTCAGACCGCTAGAAAATCTAAGTTTCCATGTGTATATTTGCTCCCTCTCACAGGAAGTGACTACATATTGCTGCATGTGAATCTGTTACAGGCATCAGCTGGATGACTTCCCAGGCTCCTTCAGGGAATACGTCAACAGCTCGGACCACAGGTGGGTGCTTGTCTTCTGTAGGGGGGTAGGTTAAAGCGTTCACTAGTCATGCCGAAAGACCAGGTTCGATTCCCCAATTGGGTATAAAGTGTGAAGCCCATATATGGTGTCCCCTCGCCGTGACATTGCTGGAGTATTGCTAAAGCGACGTAAAACCATACACACTCAGCGTGTAGCCACAAACATACCATTGGCTGATTGCATTTCTGGATCAAGAACAAGACCCACTGAAGTTAATCTCAGTTCTTTTTCTCACAGATTGAGTCCTGGCAGCGACACGAAGATCAAGCTACAGTATCGACGCATCGTCAAGAACAGCACAGACCCGTACAAAAGGTGAGAACAGGACAGTAGATGAGTGCCCAGTGGAAAGAGTGTCAGTGTCAACCTCGTGGTGTGCATGAAATAATGTGGGTCTTAGTGAAGAGGCGACTAACGGGATCAGGTGGTCAGGCTTGCTGACTTGGTTGATGCATGTCATTGTATCCCATTTGGGTGGATCGATGCTCATGATGTCAATCACTGGATTGTCTAGTCCAGACTCGATTTTTACAGACGGCTGTTATATAGCTGGAATATTGCTGAGTGCGTCATTTAACAACAAACACACAAACAAACAAAAACAAACAAACAAACAACTAACTTAGAAGTTTACCATCAGATGATAGGTTTCTAGCAGACCTAAGGGATGCAACTCTGTATAGCATGTCTCCTCATATGACTGGGCTACTCTTGCACCAGGGAGCTGAGAAAATCGATGAGAGTCAGGCACTGTATATACTGTGTGTTTATGTGTGTAAACAATTGTTAAATGCTGGGGTAGTGTTGCATCTGTGAAACCTGTTTCACTGTTGATGGCTGTTTAGAGAATATGACTGCAGCCCAGTTGTGAGACAAACATCAACAAAGGGTGGTCAGTGGATGATGTCAACCTCCACCAAGCCGTCTGTTCAAGCATTGCCCCAACAATAGATGTGCATCTCCTTGCTACACCCACTGACCTCACCTCATCGTGACCTGAACCCATTGGTTGACACCTTTAACAAGGCTTTGCGCTATAAATCAGTGGTTGCTCATGCGCTGTTTCTTTTTGTAGGTCATCACTTTCATTGTCTGAATCATGCCGAAGACAAGGGTTCGATTCCCGTCATGGGTACAATGTGTGAAGCCCATTTCTGGTGTCCCCCGCCGTGATATTGCTGGAATAGTGCTAAAAGCGGCGTAAAACCATACTCAATCACTCACAATCAATCATTGTCTGAAGACCAAATCCACAACTATGTGAATGTACTTCATGTCATCTGCCTGTTGTTTCAGGGCAGTGTACTGTGTGGTTGGCCAGTGTGACTTCAGTGAAGATCATGCAGAGATCTCGGACAAGATAGATGACTACCTTTGGCTCAAGTTGTGGCAGATCCAGTTTGAACCAGATGAGACTGGGCAGGAGCAGTTTACTTTGCAGAAGTTGCAGACACTGTTGTATAAAGATTATGGTAAAGATGTCTCTGTTAATTATTGTTTCCTTTGACTGAGTGATTGTAATTAATTATATCTGACAGACTTTGCAAAATGAGCAAAGATCCATTCTGTCAGGGAACAGTGTCACTTGATCAGAAAAGTCTCATATAATCTCTGTTTAGTTTGCTCCCTAAGGACAAAAATGGGGGCCTATTCTGCCCTTAAACCCCAGTAGATGATTAGTTAGTTCAAATGTTTGGATAGATATAACTTCATTATAGAGACAAACTTGCTGAGGTACTTCATACTGATTCTCTTCCTTGTCTCCAATGTGCATGTCAGAGAAGTGAGGATGTGAGTTAGCTCCCTTGGTCCGATAATTGGTTCCTTGGTATAGGACTCTAGTCCATCTGAAGTAAAACCTAGTCCTAGCCCACAGCTATGTACATTGCATCTTAATCGTAGTCATAAAGATTCTTGTCGTTAAACCAACAGTAATTACATTAAGTAATACGTTACCACTGTTATACCGAGGCTGTTGTCTCCCACAACTGCTGCTATAGCGTAATCTACCACAGAGATCTCAATTACCTCATGCAGCACGTGCGTAGCCACCTAGCTGCCATGTGACACCCTTCACTCTTGTCTCCTTCGTCTGCTAAGCAAGACGTGTTTCCCTCCTGCTGAAGCGTTCATTGAATATTTGGTGATATTTATTATAGTTTATTCTCTAATAAACTGTGCTTTTATGGGGCGTTGCGGTAGCTACGCTTGGTTATAATTTTCCCGCCAAATGGAAAATTTTTCCCGCCCTTTTTTCTATATACTTGCAGGGTTCGCGTATGCACGTTGTGTTTTACGTTTCCCCTGTTCTTGTATGTTTTGGGGGTTAACATCACTTATTTCTTTATATAAAAGTTATATGTGTATGTTATATGTTCACATTGCTCGTTTATTTTCTTGTGAAAATGCTCGTTTGTGAATCATTGTGGTGCGTGCATTGTAACCATGTTTTGTTCTTTGTTTATAGAATACAAACAATGTCTGACATGGAATTGTCCCCAGTCTCCACCCCCTCTACCCCTGCTCCCTGGAGTTGCGCGGTGTTCAGAAATGTTTTGTCGTCCCGGGATCCTCACGATCGTTGCCCGCGGTGCAGGGTTCCTTGCGGCGACACCCGGTGCACCCTGTGCGAAGGTCTGGGGCCTGCGGAGTTTGAGCGTTACCGACTGTACGTCCAATCCGCCTCCACCCCTGTGGTGGCCGGTTCGTCCGGTCGGGGTCCCTGTGCGGGTACCACCTCCTCGGCTGCGGCGGATCCCTTTGCGGCCCTCGGGCTATCTGGGGATTCCGTCGCCTCTTCGAGGACATGCCAAAGCCCCTGCCGATACCGCGGGGAATCCACGGTTCTGTGGGTTCCTCAGAGGTGTATGACAAGACGTCCGACAAGGCTTTCCCGGCATCAACCTTGCTGCGCGGGATTAAGCCTTCTTTGGAGAAGGCCTTCGCGGCTGCCTCCGGTCGGGGTCTCCCGTTACCTCCACCGTTGTGGAGGAAAGGGTCTTTCCCGGTACATGACCTTGCCTTTCCCGAGGCTGGTCCTTCCGCGGAAGCCCATGTGGAGGGTTTGGGGGTCCGTGCCCCACCGGTTGCCAGGGTACCACAAGGTACCTTGCAACAGCTGGACACCCTCGCTCGACACTCCATGCTGGCAATGTCTCACGGAGACACATACCTGGCTGCAGCGGCCAGTGTGGTCGAAGGTTTTCCTACGGACCGAGACCAGCACATTTACAACTGATGGTTGGTTTAAATGCTTCCCTGGAGTACGTTGCCAGGGCTTCGGCCTTTATTTCCGGCACGTGCCATTTTCTATCTGGTTGCTTCAGGGTTGGACGCTGCCAATCAGGAGGTGCTCCTTTCGCAGCCTTGGTCTGCTCGGACCCTGTTTAATAACAAGTTCCCTGGGGTTCTGAAGGAACAACAGGCCGCTGCGTCTGCCGAGGCCTCTCGGCACACACTGGATCTTGTGGGGTCCTTGCATAGGCGCCTGGGTGCCGCTCCAAAGCGGAGCGCGCCCCAGGATGCTGCGTCCGACAGGCCTAAGGGGTCGGGTGCTTCTTCCTCTGGGAAGAAGCTCCGCTCTGAGGGCTCCAGTAAGGGTTCTCAGCAGCCCTTTCGCGGGAAGAAGGGGAACTGGGGCAAGCCCAAGTCGTCTAAGGACGGCAAGGGCCCCTCCAGGTGACTCTCATTGGAGGGGTTCGTATGCCGACTGCGCCAACTTCGGTTGGCCCGTAGGCGAACCCGCAGCCTGTCAGGCCCCCCTCTCCACAGTGGGAGCCAGACTCCAGACTTACTGGGAGAATTGGGAACAATTGTTCGACGACCCGTGGGTGGTCAACACGATTCGGTACGGCTATCGGCTCGATCTCAAAGCGAATCCGCCCCTCACCGTTGCCCCGTCGGCAGGTTTCTATTTGGAAACCGATCTTCCCTTCCTCGCCGATGCCATCGGCAGGTTGGTGGAGAAGAGGGCAGTTCGGGAGTTAGCTCTACCAGAAATAACACCGGGGTTTTACTCCAGGATATTTCTCGTTCCCAAGAAGGACAGTGCCGAACTCAGAATGATTCACAACTTGAAATCGTTCAACGAGTTCTACCTGCGCAAGCCGCCCAAGTTCAGAATGTTGAGCTTGGCGGACCTGAAAGCACTGATCATGACGTCCGACTGGCTCGCTCCGATCATCCTGAACGATGCTTATCTGCATGTTCCGATTCACCCGGATCATCACAAGTATCTCAGGTTTGTCTTTCAAGGCAGGCACTACGAATGGGTTGTATTCCCATTAGGTCTTTCATCCGCTCCCTGGCTGTTCACCCGGTTAATTACCCCCATAGTGGGTTTCCTCCACCGGAGGGGTGTCCGGTACGACTCGCAAGTCGCAAATCGAATGACGGACACCCTGTCACGCCATCTCGTTTTCGCACGTCGGCTCTTGGAGCAATTGGGGTGGATTATCAATCTCCCCAAGAGCGAGTTAACCCCTTCTCAGAACTTGCAGTTCATCGGAGGTCGGTTCAACACGGTGTCCCATCGCCTCTTTGTACCCCCCAGACCGGTGCGCAGACGAACTAGGTCTTCACATCAATTGTCTCGAGTTCAAGGCAGTCATCAACGCACTCAATCACTGAAAGCATCGTCCCGTCGACGCCCGGCTCATGCTGGCGACCGACAACATGACGGTAGTGTCCTATGTGAACAAACTGGGGGGAACCCACAGTCACTCGCTACTTGATCTCACGTTCGAGTTTTACGCTCTGGTGGACAGTGTCCCGTGCCAGATACGCGCCCGTCACATCCCAGGTGTGCGGAACGTACTGGCCGATGCTCTATCGAGGCCTCGGGATCGGAGCCCCACAGAGTGGATGCTGAACACAGTGGTGTTTCAGTGGCTGTGCGAACGTTTGGGTCGTCCGATGGTCGACCTGTTCGCAACGCGGTTCAACAATCAACTCCTGTTGTTAGTATCACCAGTCCCTGGCCCGAGGGCCGTCGATCATGATGCTCTCGTGTTAGACTGGACGGGCTTGGACGCTTATGCTTACCCGCCGACAGCGTTGATACCACACATTCTATGCATTTAATTGTCTGTCGTGTATTCCAACCTTGTGATACATGCTTACGAATACTGGAATTAGGTCACGTGCCTAATGCATACATTTAGTAGGCTTGCTCGGGGATATACGGTCTGAATGAAATTAATTTCCTTCTTTCGACTGTTTAACCTGATCTCAGATTTAGCTCACGCGGATACAGTGTTCTCATCCGCTGCGGCGATGAAATACCTATCCAGTGGGGCCGTTTGGAGTAACCAATCGTTTTGGCAATGACGATTGAGCCTTACGGTCTGCGCATGACAGTGCTTTGGTATTCCTATAGGGTAACACCTAGCTAGGTGCCTGCGCATCGAGTGCTTCCGCCTTGGTGTTTACTTCCGCTGGTCGGAAGGAACGCTAGCAGTCAGCATTCGGGTTGTAGGTGCTCCCCACCGCCTACTGCGGTAGTCAGCCTTGGTATAACAGTGGTAACGTATTACTTAATGTAATTTGTAGAATTTTCCTATTCGGAATATTCTATAAGTATTCGTTACCACTGGGCTGCAGCCCGCCCGTCCGTCCCCCGAGCACTTGCTCTCGAAGGAGACAAGAGTGAAGGGTGTCACATGGCAGCTAGGTGGCTACACACATGCTGTATGAGGTAATTGAGATCTCTGTGGTAGATTTCGCTATAGCAGCAGTTGTGGGAGACAACAGCCTCGGTATAACAGTGGTAACATATTACTTAAAAAATATTCCGAATAGGAAAATTCTACAATTTTGTTTTTTCGGTTCTCCAGGTGAGAGTCACTTTAACGGCTACAGTCAACCATTCCTGTACTTCCAAGTACTCTGTTTGACGGCACAGTTTGAGGCCGCCATAGAGTTTCTGTCCCGGATCGAGAGGCTGCGATGTCATGCTGTTCATGTGGCTCTTGTCCTATATGAACTGAAGCTCCTTGCACTGCCAGTCAACTGTCAGGCACAGCTGTGTGAGTAGAGCCTTGCAGTCTTGTGTGTTGAAGTTAACCTGTGTATGGGTGGAAACTCCTTGCACTCCCAGTCAACTAAAGAGATAAATTGCTTTCAAATCAGGATGTTTTTGCTGATATAACACTTGCAGACGTTTTTATAACCATTTTGATTTGGTTAAAGTTTTGGAACACTTATCAAATTATGTTTTTGAGATAAAAGAATGAGAATTCACTCTTTTCGAGATGGGGATGTAATGTCATTGGAATCAAATATTTATCCCCTTCTGCACTGAAGATCAGGCTAAGTAAGAGATCTGATTTTTTGTGGGATTGCAGGGAGGTGGTAATTCATGAATAGAACTATTTCTAACATCACAATATCAAACTTGGACACTGAGACACATGAGATTATATTGTTATTTTGAAATCTATGTTTCCAGTATCCAGTAACTCCAGTGACACGCCCCCAATGATGAGGCTGAATCTGGCTCGACTCATCATGATGTACACACGCAAGTTTGAAGCTACTGATGCTCGGGAAGCCTTGCAGTACTTCTACTTCCTCAGGTAAAATTTGACTAATTTATTATCGTTTGGTAATATTTGACTTGAGCCCCAATGTTTTGGGTCACCTGGTTTTGGTATGATCAGTGTGAGCTTATGTTATAGGTCTTTGTCTGTCCATCCATCATCTTCCCGAGGCAAGGGAGTTAACTGACTTTTAAAGTCCAGTTTCCCTCCTTGCCGATCTAGGCTGGAATTATGGAGTTATGTTTTGGCTAATGAGTCTATGCATAGTCCAATCAAAATTACATAACAAAATTGACAATTGGTTGATAAACTGCTGTGCAAATTTCGGTCGACTGCAGGATTTGCAAAGCATATGTACAAGAAACTTAGCGTCAACAGATAGTTTCCAAATCTTTTTGTGTTAATAGTAAATGTACTCACATGATTTGATGCGCTTCGCGAAGTAAGACCCGTTTTATTACAATATAGATCCTCTTGATTATCAATCATATTGTCTTGATTGGGTTCTGACATTTTGTTTGAAGCAAATGCAAGTGATATGAGAGGTTGAAGCTGATTGGTCAACAGGAGGGACATAGAAGGTACATAACTTGTAATAGCCAATGGTGGCGCTACAATTGAACCCAGAAATCCAGCCTAGTTCGGCAAGGGTGGAAACTGGACTTTTACAGTCAGTTAACTCCCTTCCCTCGGGAAGATGGTCCATCCATTAGCACTGAATCTTAATTCTCCTTATCTATTAAATATCAAAATCATTTTCACAGAACATGCTCTACACTGTCTCTAACGACACTGCCTTCAACAACAATAGAACAAATTCCAAATGAAGGGTATTTGTAATCAGTTAAATATCGAATTTTGTGTACCACATGCTCACTGTACATGACAATCTGCATACTTGCATACAAGCCCAATAGGGGTTTTAGGGGATTATTCCATCAAATGATTGGTTTACTTTGGAGGTCAAGGTCACGACGTTTCAAATAAGATTGCAAACTGCTTATAAACAGTTGCACAAACTATGGATGACTTTTATTGAGATGTCAAGGTCACCAAAATTGAAAAAAAATCAATAGTCAATGAAAATAATTGTATGAACTGTGTGAAAGCTCTCTAATGAAGAAAACATAAGTTATGATTCTAGCCAACAGGTCAGGTACAGGGTCTTGTGATATTCTTTACCTGTTGTGATGTGATGTGATGTGATGCTCTGTTTGCTGTATATCATGGTTGCGTCATAGCATTTTCTATTACACAATCAACAGTTTATAGTCACCAGATACCTACAATAATGATTGTAATGATTTCATGATAATGTGTTCAGTCAAAGGCTTCAGTAAAATAAGAATGTTATAATTTATGCATGATGAAGACTACTTTTGATGATAGTTTCTGTTTTTGGTTGTAGGGATTTACGCACCAGCAGTGACGACAACTTGTTCATGTCTTGTGTCAGTGAGCTGGTTCTGGAAACAAGAGAGGTAACCATTGAAACTGAGAGCAATGGTTTCTCAGGCACTGTCTTTTGAACAAAGTGTGCAATAGGGCAAGTTTAAGCATTGTGTTTTCAGGTGGACCTAATCCCATTTTCGCATTGATGATTAGCCCGGCTTCCATCTTGTCCACATTGTGGAATTGGCATGTCAGTCACAAAGCAAATGGTGAAACTCGAATTGCTATAAAGAGCACTGCGCAAATGCTTGATGTAGCCAGTTCAAATCATACTTAATTGGCAAATTACAGAAGGAATTTTGTATGAATGAGTATTGCAGTGTTAACGAAGATGGTGACAAATCATTGGTCGTGATGAAGACATGAAATTGGGATTTGTTGGTCAAGGTGAACTTGGTGGCGCAATTAAGAAAACTTCTTCTCATACAGGCCCCTTACCATATTTTTCAAAATTCAAATCATGCTTGAATATTGCAAAGAGACTTCCCAGTCACTGAGGTAGCTGACTGCTGTACAAACGATTTACTTACTCAGTAACTGGAATCAGATTTGATTATCTCCACTCCTCCGTGATATAGTTAAAGTATTGCTGTATTTGCGGATATTGTAGGAAAGTAATGTTCTTTTAACTATGTGAATATATGGTTAATTTGATGCGTGGCATCTTTGCACTGTATGGCGACTCATTTAGAAATTGTTGGAAATATTTAAATCTACATTTTTTTATGTATTTGCTAAACATTTGCACTCTAACATATGGACGTTTTAATGTTAAATATGTTAAGACTATTAATAGATCTGTATGTTGCTGTCAACATTTCCTTATGTTCTGTATATGCCTGTGTTGTTTAGTGTGAATTTGTTGATAAGTGCACCCAGTGCAGCATATAAACTCTGTTCTTTTCTCAACTTGAAATTTAGATGAAATCGTTAAGATTTTAAAAATACAGACCTCAGATAAATTAGAACATTCTATGTATTCTTAATTGTATTTGATTGTAATTGGAGATATGATATGGAAGTGAAGTGTCAAAGTTAATTTCACACGTAATCAATTTTCTGTTTCCAGTTTGAAATGCTGCTGGGAAAACTAGAAAGAGATGGCACTAGGAAAGTAAGTGTTGACTTTATCCGATGAACACCAGGATGTTCTTTTGTCTCTGCTAACACGTGAACTGCCAACACATCATGTTCCCTGCCCAAGAGACATCCACGGTAGAAGTCCCTCGCCACATTATTAAATGAAAAAGGCCAAAGCCCCTAGCAGCCTTAACAACAGCTGACAAGTCTGGGACAGTTGTCTCCCTTAAACTACATGAATTTGTACCTGAATGGTGAATCATGTTTTAGCTCATATAAGGAAGATTATATCTCACAGAATTCTTGTTACAGATGTATTATTTTGTAAAAAGTGCATAAACACAAGGCAATTCAAACATTGACTTTCAGCCTGGTGCTATTGACAAGTTCAACAGAGACACCCAGAAGATAATAGAGCTGGTTGCCAAGGATACAGAATCTAAAGGACTCTTTGAAGATGCTGTGATGTTATTTGATTTAGCGAAGGTATATTTCCTTAACCATATATACAGTTATGTCATTTTAGATATTCCTCCCGTTAGCTTTAAGGACATACCGGTACTGTTGATCACTGTACAACAGCCTTGTGGGTTCCAAGTACAATTTCTTGGTGTTAAGGCTGATAAGACCACTTTTTATTAATTACTACATTTTCCAGTATTTACAGTATAAAAGAAGTTGTTATCCATAAAAATTGTGTCTATCTTACTACATTTTCATCCAAATTTTTAAAATTGTGAGGTGAGATTTTTTTTTTTTGCATAAACTGTTCGAGGGTGTATTAATATTAGTTGACTGTTGATGTGATTCACATTAAGCATGTGGTTACCCCTAAGAGGTCCTTGCATTGTAACTACCAGTTATGATGTGAATGTGGATACCAGATTGAAATTCCAGTTCCCAGCCACCTGTGCTTGTCGTACTAGGTGACTTAGGTGGTTCGGCTCAGTGACTTGGTTGATTGCATGTCATTGCACCATGACGTTGTGGGACGTTTTCATTGTATCAACACTTGTTTGTCTGGTCCAGACTTGATGATTTATGAGCTGACATATGGCTGAAATATTTCTGTATACACCTACACAACACACAAACAATTCATATTGATGTTTCAGAATCATGAGAAGACGTTGACCCTACTAAACAAACTGCTGAGTCAAGTGATCTCCCAGCCAGGGGCGCCGCAGTCCAACAGGGACAGGCTGAAGAACATGGCTCTTGGTATTGCTCAGAGGTCAGTTTGTGCTACAGTCATTCAGGACCATATGGTTGTTCATGATAACACTGTAAGGCTGCATAGATTATTTTGATGTTTAGACTGGCACATTGTTATCCTCCGTGGCATATAATGCGGGTAGGTATAATCATCTGGTCTGTCTGTCTGTCTATCCATATTTCGCTTCTGGAGCATAACTTGAAAACCATAAAAGATTTTTAATCCAAACTTGCTACATGTATTAACCAGGGGCTGAACCATGGTATTGTTTTGATAGCTCAATAATTACCCTTGTATAGACAGATTAGATGGAAATTCTCTCATCAAGTTAGACTTGCTGTAACAATCAGATTTGTTCTTTCAAATTTGTGGGGGTCGGGGGAGATTTGTCATCTTCTTATGAGTGAGGAGGGAGTTTTTTCACACAACCAAGAATACCAACACAAACACAAGTGGGCACACACAGAAGTCGGATAACTGTTGTCAAGTATGTCATGTTGTGGTTAACACAGTATGATGCGGAAATTTGAACAATATCAATAAATGGCAATAGAAATTACTGATGTACAGTATTTAAAGTGAATCTCCTGATAAGACTTGTATTCCTTGAACTGACCTTGTACAATAAAAAACAAAACAAACTTCTTTTGTTTGGGGTGACCCAATCAACTAGGGTGCTGCAATTCACTGTTGCATCCCTTAGGCGTATGAGAAACTTATGATCATGGGTTCAATTCCTGGATTTGCCCTGACTGTTTCGAGGTTTGTCAGCACCATACCTGTGCTCAGGGTTTCACCAAAGTGGTACCCGCGAAGATTCCGGGGTAGAATAGGTCTTCAGCAACCCATGCTTGCCGTAAAAGGTGACTATGCTTGTCATAAAAGGCATGGATCGATGCTCATGATATTAATCACTGGATTGTCTGGTCCAGACTCGATTATTTACAGACCGCCGTCATATAGCTGGAATACTGCTGAGTGCGGGGTTAAACAACAAACCAAACCAAACCAAAACCAAACTGGTAAACGTCTCAGACCTACATCACTTTGGGCTTTACTCCCACATCAAGCTGACATGCCGTGAAATAACTGAAATACTGTTAAAATTGGCATTGACTTCTTTGGTTTGTCATGGATATTTCATGTCAGATGCCAAGTCGTATTTTTGTCGTTATTAACTGAAATCTGATCACATTTCATTGTTAGCAAGTTTAAATTGTGTCATTTAAACAATACTCATCAATTCAGTAATGATGCCCCCTGATTGCAGGTATCGCACACTTGGTTATGAGGGCACACAGGCCACATCCAACACCTTCTACCTTCTGCTCGACTTGATCACCTTCTTCGACCTGTACCATGTTGGTAGCTTGGACCAAGGTTTAGAGGTGAGAATCCTTGTGAAGTACCAAGGCTAAAGTGATTGACTATTATCTTACCTTACATATGAATGTTGGATTGTGATTGGCTGAGACCCATTTTGTTATTTTCAATGTACCCCCGCTAACATGTCAGGTACATTCTTATGTTCCCAGCTCAAATTGCCAAACTGTTTGTATAATATTTGCAGCATACCAACCGCAATTTTGTATCCCGTATTAATGATGTAAGTCACCGTTCTCCACATAGTTACAATATTTTCCCTTTGAAATAGATCTAGGGGAAATAACTCACAAGCTTGTTTTGTTTTTTGATGACTGCCTAACTGTGGTATTCTTACCGATTCGGACCAATGCATGGAAGCATATGCGATCCCTGCAATATAATTAGGTGTGTGGTATGATAATTTGTCCACAGATCCTTCGAGTGAGATGGGTTGCTGTACCCCTTGGCTGGCTGCGACTCTGAACTACCCTTCGAACTCCGGGAACATAAACTAACATTGAGGGTATATCAACCCATGTCTCCCTGGAGACTGGTGGACAACTTATGATGTAATACATATTAAACGATGAACAGATGGGGATATGGTGAAATACATATTCGAAGCCCTTCTTTTTGGGACGAACATGACCTATCATGAATGCCCTGGCTGCACAAGGGGCTGAAATGTTGCATGTCATCTGGGCTGGCTGCAGCAGAGACTGTGAAATGCTGCTTGTTCTCATCTGGGCTTGCTACTTATGGTAGCTTCTGTGTTTGAGAGATTGTCTATGAGTACTATATTGTTACAGGTTGTTAAACAGCTGAAGTTGCTTCCACTGACTACAGAGGAAGTTGAACACAGAGTCAACTCTTTCCGACACTTTACAGATGAGGTAAGGATGTATTTTAATACCATTCTATGTATATTACAAGTCATGATATTCATTGTCAATCAGATTCAGCGGTAGGCTCAGGGCGCATCAGCTCGCAGTCAGGGTGCATCAGCTCGCATAGAGAGTACACAGCCCCATCCCTGTATAGGACAACATGACTGCCGTAAACAAAACAGAAAATGTATTCACAGATCACACAAGTTCATTAAAAAAAGACTACATACAATGGGCCCACAAACATTTTATCCAACAAATAAACAGGTAACCAAACAGGTAAACACGAGTCAACATGAGAGGCTGCCACGATCTCTATCTGGACCGGTCACATCCTTGTCAATGAAGGTTCATACATCCTGCTGTCCTGCTACAATGCAAGGTGTAGTATCTTCCACTGAAGAATGATATTGGTCACTGAAGGTTCTTAAAGGGCAAGTTCACACGGAAATGAACCATTTTTTCTTGTACTTTTTCCACATTAAAAGTGTTAACATAGAAGTGTCATAGACAAAAATATGAAAACATCATATTTAATTGACATATTTTTTGCACTAAAACGATTTATATTTTTCACATTTACCAAGTGTTCTATTTCCATAACAAAAACACCATGGCTTATGCCCCTTGCAATATGACGTCATTGGTGCCAATTGATAAACATTATGACGTCATCATGCTTTGTTAGAGCCGCTTCACGTGGTGTAGGTACATTCTCTTTCTGATTAAATCCTCCTTGGGGCACTTATTGCATTTTCCTTGCTCAAGAAAATCTACATGACATAGTTGTAACCATTTTCCTTAATAAAAAATGTTACCACACAAAAAACTTCGTTTTTGTATGATATACGACCACCCTTACGGGGCCTCACCACCAACGGCGCCTCACGCCAGGGGGAGCAACTCTCACCCAAATCACTTTCCTTATGTCATCTGTAAGAGACAGACGTGTTGATTTTTCACACAAGACAAAATAAGAGAAATCTATCGTTCGACAAGAACCATGGCAGACCAAACTGTATGTATGGTACATTTCTTTCATTGCAAAGGCGTAATACCTCGCATTGTGAAGTTATAGAGTTGTAATTGACGCCACGTGCACGGTACCTTTGAATTCGAATGGCCGTAATGGCATCCATATTGTAGTTCCACGGGCTGATACATGTAACACCAAGGCCATTAAGAAACGGCTTGGGGTTTTGTTATATCATACAGCATTGGTCTACAATTTTTTCCTTTACAAAACCCAAGGTGGTGTGTTAATTTATAAACTACACTTACCTTTTTTACGGGTTTTACACCTTAGCGCGTAACACGCCCCTTTGGTGTTCTAATTAAACTATGACATTGGCTATTAGTATCGCGTTACAAATCGCATTCTACATTACGCCTTTGCTTCTAGTTTCACAATTTAAGCACGTATCTTTCCAATCTTTATATAGCACTGATACACGTTAATACCCTTCCCGCCCACCTCAGAAATTACGGTATTGTTTACAAAGACCTTCAAACTGTGTACGGGTTGTTCTAAGACAGGCACGAACGCTGCCTGATATGTCTGGCGGAGGACATTGCCTTTACCCCCCAAAAGAGACAAGTTGACTTGTTCCACTTTAAAGAGGTCTATAAAGGCTGGGGTAGATATCAGATCTACTAAGACATCCCCCCTCCCCATCTAAAAAGGGTAAAAAAGCTGCCGAGATTGTCTCCCCCGCTCCCTCTCCGCCGGGGGAGAAGGCTAGAGGGTCCCCGTAGTAAGCACTGCACTCTCTCCTGCACTGTCTTTGGCAGACTGTTCTGCGTTACTTAAGTCGCCGATGGCGTCGATGATGGAGGAGGTGAAGTCTCGGCTCCGGCAGGAGCTACGGGCTGAGCCTTCCCCGTTGTCGGCGCCGGACGCGGCTTCGTGATCTGTGTTATGCCCGGCGCCGGCCGAGGCAGGCCACTTGATCTCGGGGATCTTCGGCTCCGGCTCGAGGTCGCTCCCCAGCGGAGGGGTGGCGGGCGCTGGCCAGTGCACTACCGACGCACAATTTTCCCTAGCGGGGCCAGACGCCTCTTCCGAGGCCGAGGCTTCCACTAGTGGATACCTGCCCCGGAGCAAGGTTGGTTCCCTTTGTCTCGGAGACGATCCGAGACCGAGCTTCGGCTCTGGCTCGTGGTCGATCCCCAGCGTAGTGGTGGCGGGCGCCGGCTCGGCCCGTGCACTACCGACGCACAATTTTCCCTAGCGGAGCCAGACGCCTCTTCCGAGGCCGAGGCTTCCACTAGTGGATACCTAGCCCGGTGCCAGGTGGGTTCCCTTGAACCTCCGGCACCTCGGCACCGGGACTCGGCATCGGGCCGGGTGCAGAGGCACGTGCGGGACAGGATTGTCCAGGTACTGCCTCAGGTGGCTGCGCCCATGCCAGAGTCGGAGACACCCAACTTGACTAAGGTCAAGCAGGGCCGGCTGTTGCCCCCCCTTTCCCGCGTGCGGTGCGGAGTTGAAGGCTGCTTACATATGCTTCGAGGAGCAATATCATAATGCATGCCAACAGCTCCGTGTGTCCGTACACTCCGTGTATGTCGGCTGTACAGAGGGAGTTAGCGGGAGAGGGGCCGGTCGACTCTTCGGAGTTGGCCGCGCAACTAACGGAAGTTCAGTTATCTTACGCGGGACGCTATTCATAGCTGTCCCTCGCAGATGATGTGCGCTGTTATGGGCATGCGCAGGCGGTGGATGTCGGTATCTAAATACTCGACTTACACACGCCAAGACTTACTTGCTTTGACGTATAAGAGGGTGCCACCCTCTTCCCTGGGGCTCAGCAGGTGGTCCGAGAGGCCGCTCAATTGTATACTTCCATCAAAGACTCATGAGGCCATGTTGGAGGTATCAAGCGTTAAAACCGCGTAAGCGGGCCTCTCCAATTGTCCCCTCCTACGCTAACGCACGGGTCAGACGTCCACACCTGCTTGGAAGCCGCCGCTTCCTTCAGGTATAAGGGCGCCGGGAGGAGCAAGAGAGGCACGGGCCGGGGCAAGGCAGCTGGTCGAGACCAACAGCTTATTCGCGGGGCTGGGAACGATGGGTTCCCATTAGCGCCCGGAAAGCCCCGGGTGAACCTTGAGTCGCAAGTTATCGAACTGCCGACAGCCGGGGTCCACTGCCTCCAGCCGGATGTCCCCGTAGGCGGCCGACTGGCTCTATTCCTGAAGGAATCGGAGACAGTTACATCACAATCCCCGGACCCCGTCCATTTTAAGGGATGGCCATTTGCCTCGGTGGAAACATCATCCGCCCCTCCCCTTCTCCGGGATAAAGCACACTCCGGTGCCTGCTACCCGAGAGAAGGCGGAAATCCTCCGTGCCGAGGTCGACGCACTTATGAAAGCTGCGATCGAACCGGGTCCCGAGAGCAGGAAAGCAAGGGCTTCTACTCGACTTGTTTCCTAGTCACCAAACAGTGACCTCACCTGTCGAGACAGGAGAATGGCTAACGTCAATAGACTTAAATACGCCTATCTCCACATACCAATACACCCCGAGTTCAAGAAATACCTGAGGTTTTCTTTCGACGGGAGGTGTTATCAGTTCAGGGTTCTACCATTCGGGATCTTCACGGCCCCGAGGGTGTTCACCAAGCTGATGTTGATTCCCGCCCAAGTGGCCAGGTCAAAAGGTCGGTTCTGCCATCCGTACCTCGACGACTGGTTACTAAGAGCTCTATCGCAATCCCTGAGTCAGATAGCTACACAACAAGTGATAGATATTCTGATCACTCTAGGGTGGATGGTCAGTCTCAAGAAGTCAGATCTGAGCCCCACTCAGAATCTAGTCTTCCTAGTGGCTAATTTCAACACGGTGAGGGGACGTGTATCTCTGTCACAAGATATCAAGTCCCTTAAGCGCAAGTCACACTGCTCGTACATAGCTCCAGTTACTGGACAACATGGCGGCGACAGTGGATTTGGTCTGGCGGGGCACTTGAGAATGAGTCCCATTCAACAAGCACTCTGTCGACTTTGGGCGAACTCGGAAGATCTCGAGACTGTGCTCGAGACTCCGTAGTGGCTCATAACACACCTCCAGTGGTGGACCGAGGTTGGGAATCTGTCCCGGGGGCTCCCCCTCGACACTCCCGTTCCGTCTCTCACAGTTCAAACAGACGCATCACTCTCCGGCTGGGGAGGCGTTCTGAATGATCACACTGCCTCGGGACTATGGTCCCAGCAGGAGATCAAACTGCATATCAATGTGCTAGAACTGAGAGCGGTCAGGTTGGTGTTCCAACGCTTCCCGGGTCTGCTTCGTGGCCAAGTGGTTCGTCTAGAGATGGACAACCAAACGGCGATGACTTACATCCGGAAGCAGGGGGGAACGGCGTCTCCGTCGCTTCGACGAAAGACGTGGCAGTTCCTACTATAGTGCGACTCTCACGATATCAGGGTGCTACCTGTTTATCTCCCGGGGGTGGACAACGTCCGTACGGACGCTCTGTCTCGCCGGATCCTCGCTCCTCACGAGTGGAGGCTCGACCCGGGGATATTCGGGATTTTCTCCCTGTTATACAGGCCGTTACAGGTGGATCTGTTTGCGTCTGTGATGAATCACCAGACACCAACGTTCTGCTCCCGAGTCCACGACCCGAGGTCAGTGGCACCGGACGCCTTCCAGCTAGATTGGACGGACAGAATTCTGTGGGCATTCCCCCCAGTACCTCTGATTTCCAAGGTCCTGTCTCAGCTAAGCACTCAGCCTGCGCGACTAATTGTGCTCCTGGCACCTCTTTAGTCGGCGCAGAGTGGGTTTCAAGTAATACTCAGGTTTCTGGCTCAGCCTCCTGTTATATTACCTTTATGACCGGACCTCCTATCCCAGAACGGGGCCCTCCACCCGAATCCCAGGATTCAATGGGTGGCTTGGCCACTGTCAGGAATCGCCTCCAGATGAGCGGTATTCCTGCACGAGTTGCAGACACAATACTGGCTTCGCGGAGAGATTCGACAAACGTTCAGTACGATAGATAGGCCTGCTATGCGCCCTGGTGTGTCGATAGAGGGATTGCAGATCTTTTTTTCTGCAGATCTCGTATCCGTGCTTGAGTTTCTCCAGTCGCGACTAGATGACGGCCTGGCCGCATCAACAGTCCGGGGGTACTCTACAGCTATCGCAGCTTTTCACGTCACTGTCGACGGGGCACTTCTGGGTGCACACCCATTAGTGCAGCGCTTTTTAGCAGGTGTGGACAGGATCCGACCGCCAGTCCGGCGGATCAGTCCCCCTTGGGACTTGTCAATCATTCTCGATTGGCTGTCCGGTCCTTCCTTTCGGGATCTGTCGTCTCTCTCTCTTCAGCTGTTGAGCTGGGAGACGGCGTTCCTTGTGGTGGTAATGTCCGGCAGACGGGTAGGCGACATTCGTGTTATGTCAGCCGATCCCGAAATAACTGTCTTCCATGCGGTCGATAAATATCACCGGGACAGAGTCAGTTTTCGACTACCGGACTCTTACCGTCAAAGGGTCGCACACGCTTCCACGTGAACGGCTCCTATTGAGCTACCTGCTCTTTCACAGCCTTCCTCGTCGGGGACCACTGCAAGACATGCTCATGTCTTGGATGTCCGCACGACTCTCAAGGCCTATATCAGCAGAAATATTGGTGTCCGTAAGGATAACCAACTATTTTGCTGTTACGGCGGTAGGAAGGTTGGCTCACTTGCGAGTAAACAATCTATCTCGAGGTGGATAGTTTCAACCATTTGTACAGCGTATACGCTTACAGGCAGGGACCCCCCTACCAGGTTGAAGGCTCATTAGGTTAGAGCAGTGGCTGCGTCAAAAGCGTATGCCGCGGCTCTGCACATTGAGCAGATCTGCTCCGCGGCTATTTGGAGCCAGCCGAGCACGATTCATCAAACCTTACCAACTCGACAAACACTCAAGCGAGCGTACTCGGTTTGGTCAGTCAGTTCTCCGAACGGGGCAAAGTTCTAATCTCTAGCCGATTGAGCATTCGAGATTTTAGACAGTCCTCCGGTTATACTGCTCGGTAATGATCCGGATTTTATCTTCTGCGGTCGATAAATATCAGTCCGTACTACTCGATAATACTCGTATTTTGCGCACGCGCTCCTTCGATCCTCGGGGACCCTCTGGCCTAGCTCAGCGCTGGTTATGGTCTCTCGTGATCTACGCCCCTATATCACTTGTTCAAAAAAAGTGTGGGGGTGGGAGGTGTTTCGAGTTCTCAACTTATGACAAGCCGCAAAAACAGGCTTTATCATAATATATGGTCGACCACGCCCTGTCTCTAGCCCCCGCCTTTCGACGGTGGTGCCTCACGATAAGGTTGGTTCCATTTATTGAACTCAATATTTTATTTTGTTGAATAATCAAATACGATGTATTTATTTACGCCTGTTGCTGACGGATGCCACTTCCTAGATTATCTTTGGGAGTCTGTCCTGATGCAATAAGTGCCCCAAGGAGGATTTAATCAGAAAGAGAATTTTACAAACCTGTAGAGGTTATGAATTCTCTGATGAAATCCTCCTTGGGGCACGGCCACCCACCTCCCCACATTCCGTCAGCATTTGACATATGGAAAGTGATTTGGGTGAGAGTTGCTCCCCCTGGCGTGAGGCGCCGTTGGTGGTGAGGCCCCGTAAGGGTGGTCGTATATCATACAAAAACGAAGTTTTTTGTGTGGTAACATTTTTTATTAAGGAAAATGGTTACAACTATGTCATGTAGATTTTCTTGAGCAAGGAAAATGCAATAAGTGCCCCAAGGAGGATTTCATCAGAGAATTCATAACCTCTACAGGTTTGTAAAAGTTTTGTGATTCTAGCATCTCAGATGCCAGCCAGAATTGTGTTATGCTGAGTCACCACTGCGCCGGAGTGTGTCGTAGACCATGTTGTTTTACCGCAAACTGGTCCTTGATATCTTTTGCGTTGAGAATAGACAGGGACCCAGTTGAATTGGCACCAATTACGTCATAATCTAAGGGGGATAACTCAGGCCTATTTTGCTCGTAAAACGAAGGCCTCATAACGGCATATCACTTTCGTACTATTGTGAGCTTCCTACTTTCACTGTGAAAAAAAATGAGTGTATATTTTCAAACACAGATACTAACTAATTCTAAAATTGCGTTTTGTTTAGAAAAAGAAATAAAGTGATTTTTGCGTGTACACTTCCCCTTTAAACAACTATGATGTCACTCTGATGTCATTACTTCCAGCATGATGCTGCCTAGCCAGGTTAACAAGGTTAACAGGCTCAAAACACCCATGACACTTGGAAGACATTTCCTATGAACATTCACTAACAGTTAGGAAAACCCAGCTTATATAGTTGCCTTCTGCATGCTTAGCACGAATTGCAGGTTGTGTTCGAGAGAGCTGTTCCCACACATGGGCCATGAGGGCAATGCGTTAGTTTGCTTTGACTTCAACATAGCATGATTACAGTTGAACTTGTGACACTCTCACACAGAGTACATTGGCTTTCACACAGGATACATTTGCTCGCCTACAGGATACATTGGCTTTCACACAGGGTACATTGGCTCGCATACAGGGTACATTGGCTTTCACACAGGGTACATTGGCTCGCATACAAGGTACATTGGCTTTCACACAGGGTACATTGGCTCGCATACAGGGTACATTGGCTCGCATACAGGGTACATTGGCTTTCACACAGGGTACATTGGCTCGCATACAGGATACATTGACTTTCACACAGGGTACATTGGCTTTCACACAGGGTACATTGGCTCGCATACAGGGTACATTGGCTTTCACACAGGATACATTGGCTCGCATACAGGGTACATTAGCTCGTATACAGGGTACATTGGCTTGTACACAGGATACATTGACTTTCACACAGGGTACATTGGCTTTCACACAGGGTACAAGACCGCCTCCCTGGTCTAGTGGTAGAGTGTCCGCCCGGAGAGCGGAAGGTCCAGGGTTCGATCCCCGACCGCGTCATACCAAAAGACGTTAAAAGATGGTACTCTTTGTTACCCTGTCTGGCGCTCGGCATTAAGGGGCTAAAACAAGGACTGGTCGGCTCGGAGTCAGTATACTGTGTCTGAGTGGGGTATTCATGTTAAGCTGCGGCATGGTATCTCAGTGAGCTAGCACTTTAAATCGGCATCAGTCCGGACTAGTACAAGCAGCCACACAAACACACACACGTACATGCACGTCGCTATATAAGTGCAATAATCTTGGACGCAACGTTAAACCCCATTTCACCTCACCTCACAGGGTACAACGACTGGCATACAGGGAATATCACACTCTATGCCCTGAGGGACCAGTTGATAACAATTAATATTACCAGTGTAATTTTTTGCCAATGTTTTCACGGACATCTTGACAGGTAGCAGAGTTATTGTGCTTACTTGTTAAGTTTGCTAAAATGTATTTGTTAGGTGTTCAGTTTCAGGATAATAAAATATCATTGTACTGGTAAGAAGTTTGGCATTTAGTTGTGCAGTTTTAATCACAGATTTGCTTTGATTATGTATGCACAATAACCTTGTGGGTTTCACCAAAGTGTTAAACATCTAAGACCTGCATCACTTTGAGTTTTCCTCAAAAACTGTGATATAGCTGAAATACTGTTTGAAGCAGTGTTCATCCATACTCCCTCACTCACTCATACTCATGTTTAACTGGTGTAGGTGAGACGGTGCCTGCCAGACATCCTCCTTGCTGTGATGAACATCCTCCACAACAAGTACAAGAACCTCAGGTAAGCAACACAAGCAGCACACACTCAGTCTGCTTGTTATAGAAGAAGCAAAATGCTGCAGCCATCTTGAGATCTCTGGGCTTGCATCGCAATTGGTGTCTTCATATTGCTGGTCATAGAAGAGGCATAAATCTGCAGCCATCTGTGGCCAGCCTTCAATTTGTCTGTGAAACTTTATGTAGATCTTCCCTGTTATGATAGTGCTCTTTTTTGCCAAAAACATCATTAGTAAACACTCGCTCCGCATTAATAGCTGATATTAGGCATAAGCTATCAGATAGTGTTAGATAACAAAGAATATAGCCATCTTTCAATTAATGTCTACCACCTTTTAGTGCATTAATTGGATCTAAGATGTTGTGGTTGATGATTACTTAACTCAACTGGTACTTTCTTGACTGAATTCGTTCTTTCTCAACTTAACTGGTACATAAAATCTTTACTCAGTTGGTACTTACTTGACTTGACTTGATTGTCTCTCTTGACTCAGCTGGTAGTTTTCTAATCGCGCAACCTCGAAAAATTAACACAGGGTATTCCAAACTACAGTTATTGGCTTTATGGCTGAATCCATACAATCTGTGCCATTTATTAGTCATTCCAGAATGTTCTTTTGTTTAGTTTTCAAATTTTTAATCAAGAATTTGTCAAAAGATATTTCGAAACATAGTTGCCAGTTTGAAACTTGTGCCGTAAAGCATGTGAAAGCTGCTTTCTGATTGGCTAATGTAGACTTCTTGTCGGTCAAAGTTCGCGAAAGGATGGTCTGATGTGACCCGTAATGGGATGACTTCAGATTTGTTAGTGGTAGCGAAAACTAAGATCTCATTTTAATGAGATTGGTAGTTTCTTGACTTGACTGGTACTTTTTTAACTTGACTTGTATTTTCCTGACTCAGCTGGTACTTTCTTGACTCGACTGGTCCTTCCTTACTATATTGGTTTATAACCAGTTACTTATTGTGGTTGTGTACATGACTGAACGTAATAAAAAAATAGGACAGAAACCAGGTATGTATGTAGAACACTTTATTTATTTCAGAAATGCTGGTATCCAAAGTCCGACACCAGGACAGAGAGGACGACTGGACGATGGGGGAAAGGATACGGTCAGTTATACAACATATTTTTGCAATAAGTTTATACACCTCTGTTTGTAGTTGATAGCTGTTTTGTTTTGAGGGTGTAAAATTTGAATGTTTATTTTCAATGCAAGAGGTTAGTTTGAAAATATATGTATATATAGATTTTGAAGTATATGATTAACAGTAATCATAAGTCAGATCCAAAATATGTATACTTTTTATGGAATAAGGCATCTTAATTTGTTTTGTTTTATTCAGAACGGAATATAGAATCTGTTTTGTGTTTTGTCATTACTGATATTGAGTATATGCAAAGTTCTCTGTAAAACAAAAAAGATACTTTAAGGACAGGAACACTATGTAATGATTTTGGTTGTATCACCCTATGTTCTAGGATGAATGCCATTACATTGCATATAAAAGTTTTTCATTCTTTGATTGTTATTTCATCTCTGTGTGTGTGTGTGTGTGTGTGTGTGTGTGTGTGTGTGTGTGTGTGTGTGTGTGTGTGTGTATATATATATATATATATATATATGACAATGGATACCTTCGTATTAGAAATGAAGTGTTTCCTTTCCTTGATTCTTGTTTCTGCTGTACATAGAATGGTTACCTTCATATTAGAAATTAAATGTTTCCTTTTCTTGATAGTTATGTTCGTTGAACATGTTGAGAACGGATGCCTTCATATTGGAAACAAAGTGTTTCCATTCTTTGATTGTTATTTCTTCAAACTTTTTTCAGTATTTGAACTACTTGAGGAGTCAAGCAAGAGCCCTGATAATGTTTGCTGGGATGCTGCCATACCGGTTACCAGGGGATACAAACTCCAGACTTGTACAGATTGAAGTGCTGATGAACTGATACTCTTCAACTGATCATCATTAATCAACAGAGAAGTCAACTGAGTGTAACCTACATGTTAAAGTGGAATCCATTTGCTTGTAAACACAATGCATATCGTTACCTATGTATCGTGATACATATCGTATCATGATCTTGCTGTATTGTTTCACCCCAAAGTACCACTCTGTCATGTAGCTCATCTTTTTCATTTATGATAGTGCTAATGAAAGTTTTTTATTTTGGCTGTACATCTGATTTAAAAAAAACCTTACCTGCAAACCCGAAACAAACCCTGACTGAAATGAATTAAGATATTTATCCATCACTATTGACTGCTCCTAAAAGGAATAAAAGTAGTTTGGTCATGAACTGTGACCTGGCTGATCATGTCTTCCTGACCCAACAGGATGGGGGTGGGGTGGGGGGTGGGGGGTGGGGTGGGGGGTGGGGGGTGGGGGGGGGGGGGGGGGGGGGAGGGGAGGGGGCTAGTGGTTAAAGCATTCAGTCGTCACGCCAAACGGATGGGTTTGATTCTCCACATGGGTACAGTGTGTGAAACCCATTTCTGATGTTCCTGTTGTGATACTGCTTGTATATTCCTTGAAACAGCGTAAAACCATACTCACTCACTATTATGTTTTATTGTAATATAATAGAGACTGTGATGTGAACTTAGTTGACCTCTCTGTCTTGTACATACCAAGATGTCATCCAACATCACGTCATTGTACATATCTTATCATCTTCAGAATCAAATGTGGCTAATTGAAAAAGAATAAATAGAAATGTAAATTCAGGAAGTGTTTCTGTTGTGTTTTCCAGAGCTGAATAGATAAATACCCATAGTGAACTTAACACAAAGATTGTCGTAAGTCTAAAGAATGGGAGTTACGATAGTCTTAGTGCTAAGATCGCCCTGTGTTGAAAAGATAAATACCCAAAGCTTGGTTGAGAATGCTGTTGTTAACAGGGTTATTGCCTGTCATCTTACCTAACAACACAGAATGTTGCTCTTAATATTAAACACTGGTTATCTGCTCCAAACCTGATTATTTTACAAGCTTATCTCATGTAGCTGAAATATTACAGTATGCAGTGTTAAACAATAAACATAAATATGGGGTGTATATTCACAATATCCTTTGCTGAAATTAGGTTAGGAGCAATGGAATGTTTGTGTGGAGTCAACTCAGGAAAACAATAAATCTGTTATATTCCCCATCATGGTACCATGTGTAATGGCCACCGATGGCCCACTGGTGTAAAGATCACACATTTGTCTGTGCAGAGTTGCATCCCTTAATTGTGCAAGGATCTGCTGATCATGGGTTTCAAGTCACAGATTTGCCATGATAATGATCTTTGGTTTGTCAGCACCTTGGAACAATGTTGAACACATGCAAGAACATTTCATTCCCCTATTACCTTTGTGTTGGATGAAATCTCTTTTTAATCCTTTACCGTTGTATTTATAGTCTGAAAGGTTGTTAATCAAGACAATTTTGCCAGACACTGCTAGTCATGAGTTGAAATATCAGATGCGCACCAGAAGGACCCTAGTTTTGTCAGGACAGCTTCCTTGGTCTAGTGGTAGAGAGTCCACCGGGAGATCGGAAGGTCTGGGGCAAGATTGCAGGCCGGGCCATACCAAAAGATGGTTGTTACCTTGTTTGAGTCAGTATACTGTGTGTGAGTGGGGTATCAAAATAGGGAATTGCAACGGATATCGTTTGGTCATTAATGCGTCAAATTTGAAAATTCCTCCCTATAACCTCTTTCAAAACTTTACTTAGTCCTTGAACAACTTTTGAGGTGAGGTGAAATGGGGTTTAATGTCGCGTTGAAGAATATTGCATTGACATATAGCGTGTCTGTGTCTTGTTGGGGTGGGTGGCTACTTGCACTGGTTCGGACGTCCAGAATGCAGATTCGAATGCACATTGCTACCGGCCAGTCCTTGTTTTATCACCTTTATCACTCATGCGCCAGGTAGTGTAACCGGTACCATTTTCAAACGTATTTTGGTATGATCGAACCACCAACCTTCGGCTCTCCCGGCAGATGCTCTTTCCACTCGACCACAGAAGCGGTCAAACAACATCGTATGATGTTTGAAATCTTCGTAGAAAAAGCGTGCTCTGTTGCACCTAAAACGTTGTAAAAGGGTGTTTGTGTGTGTCTGACTCATTGTCTGTGTATATATGTGGGAGATAAACTACATAACTCACATCATAACTCACAGTTGTTTACCACACAGTATAACAGATAGAGATTTGTAACATGAATATGTATACTCTTCAAAAATAAAGAAACGCAAAGACAGATTTGTGTGAGGTAGGAAAATACATTTATACGAGGAACCTTACAAGGTATTGAGCCAAAATGTTGTAGAGAGAACACTTGGTGACTGTAGTCATCTCAGTTAACGGTACATAGGAAAAGGTGAAGGTCAGCTACCATCAATAACGCGTATGTCCCCCGTTGGAATCGATAGCGGCCTGACATCGCCTGCCGATGGAAGAGACAAGTATTCGAATCACATCCTGGGGAATGGTAGCCCACTCGACCTTCAACGCAAAAGCCAACTGCTGCAACGTCTGGGGTTGTGGCTGACGTCGGCATAGCCGTCTATCCAATTCATCCCACAGGTGCTCTATCGGGTTCAGATCCGGGGATCTGGGGGGCCAGGGGAGAACATCGACGTCTGTAGACCCGTGCTCTTACATCCCGTCGACGGCGGAGAAATCTTAATTCGTCGCTTAACCAGACATCTCTCCATCGCAGTTGAGGCCATACCCTGTCTCGACGAGTCGTTGTTGACGATGTTGTCGACTGAATGTGACGCGTCGAACAGGATGACTTGCTCGTAGACCTGCTCCTCTTAAACGGTTTCGTACGGTCTGGTCGGAGTTTCTGCGCAGTCCGGCTATTGGGATGCGGTTGAGGTGGCTGTGGTCGTCCTTTCACGTAGGTGTCGCAGTCGGATGTTGCGATCTTTGGCGGGAGTGGTTACTCTTGGTCGTCCCGACCTTGGCCGATCATGTGTTGACTCATACTGTTGAAACCGATCCCATAGCCTTGTGATGGCGCTGGGCGCTACTTTGAAAACCCTGGCTACAGCTGATCGGGATTCCCCTGCCTGCATGCGGCCAATGACGTTGTGTCTTTGCACTTCTGTTAATCTTGGCAAGTTGTTGAACTGTCACTGTTCGATTGACTCAGATAACAGGCAATCAAAAACCCTGCACTTTAATACTGTTCATAGTGCTGCTGCACGTGCAGCACATAAAGCTCCATGTCCCTTTCAGTTAATGCTCTGAGTGCGTTATTCCGAATCGTACGTGTTTCCCGACTAATAGTTTGCATGTCCTTGTTCTGATCATTTTGATCCGGGAAATGTGTCACTGAAACTATAACACATTAAACCTCTTCATTTCGCACCTCTTGGTCCGCTAATCCTGCTTTTATGGCCACAAATATCCGTGTTGCGTTTCTTTGTTTGAAGAGTATATATTCCTGCTTGAGCCAATACTATAATCGGATATCTAGTCTCCCCTGGCGAGAAAGTTAAACTCTATTTTACAATCATTTTAGCTTTAAATTCAATTCCCGAAGACAGTTTGATCGAAAGGAATTATGAGAAAAGAGTTGTTTTTAAATAATATTTACAACGCATTTCATTTCTATAGTCCATGGGAGGAGGTTATGGGGTAAAAAAGCTCTCAAAAGTCGTATATGTAACCTAAGGGAGAGACACATATCTTATCGATCTGTATTATACATGTTTAACTTTTGTCTGCATAATGTACATGCATTTTATATCAATATAATTGTCATCCCGAAATAGGACGGGCACATATTCGGCTTCAACTTCAAATCTGTTGACCGACAAAATAATTCTTTGGACATTGCAAACAATACAAACAGACAATTATTTGTCAATATATTATCTATATGTAAATCATTATTTGTTCCAGTTCAATTTATCCTTCAAAGTTTCAGTTTTAAGATTGATGGAAGAATGGGGTGGTATTAAGAGCAAAATGAAAATATGAATAACGACTATTCTGTTAACCTCTTTGAGAGGCATTTAGAAGTTGGAGTACTAAGCAAGGATAAGATATATGGAAGAACAACTTCTTTATTACAATAAGGAGCGACGTTTCGGTGTAGGTTCTAACACCGTTATAAAAAAAGTCGCGAGAAATCGATGTCCCCTCTCGGCCACCATACATCCGTAGTCGAGTGAATATAGTCTGCCCGGACGAGAGAGCGGAAGGTGGATGATTCGATCCCCGGTCGCGACATACCGAAGTCGTAAAAGATGGTACCAGTGCTCATGGTAACCTTCTGCGACTTGCGCCGGTTTGAGTTTTCCTCCCACTTTAAGTTGACGCGCCATGATATGACTAAACTACTGTTCAAACCGGCGCTCTCTCAGCCACACACTTGAGCTAAATACAGACCAACGCATTTTACCAGTGCATAAGCGACAAATTTCTTTCTACATGATGTAGATTTGGCGGCTGTCAGGAGAGCGGAAAGTTGGTGGTTCGAGAGAGAGAGAGAGAGAGAGCACACCAAGTTCTACCCGATACACAATATAGGTGGTTCTATCCCTGACTGCGTTACACCAAAAGACAGAGGGAGAGAGAGAGAGAGAGAGAGAGAGAGAGAGAGAGAGAGAGAGAGAGAGAGAGAGAGAGAGCACACACCAGGTTCTACCCAATACACAATATAGATGGTTCTATCCCTGACTGCGTTACACCAAAAGACAGAGGGAGAGAGAGAGAGAGAGAGAGAGAGAGAGAGAGAGAGCACACCAAGTTACACCAAAAGACTTCAAGAGAGAGAGAGAGCACACACCAAGTCCTACCCGATACACAATATAGGTTGTTCTATCCCTGACTGCGTTACACCAAAAGCCATCAACTCGCGTCTCATCAGGCCATAACTGATCTCTCTCTCTCTCTCTCTCACTCTCTCTCTCTCACACACACACACACACACACATAAAGATAGGTTATTAAATAGTCTGTCCCAAACCAATTGATAACTACATAGACTGTCGATGTTCGGAGACGATAAAGGCAACGAAACTAGGTCATGGCATTCTGTTCAGATCTAATTACTGAGTTTTTTGTTTATTTCATTAGCCTCTAAACCAGAGTAACATCCTAGTTGCTCCACGTGACCGCTGACCTCCACGTGATCAGTGTCCCATTGGACAATTTCACCCATTTCCACCGAATGTTGTTCATTGTTTAAATCATATCCTGAAATTCAAGTCGTCGGCCTTGAGGATTCCCGGCTATAAATGTTGATGTAGTGAGGGCTGGGAATCAGTTTGACACAGTCAGCCACTGGAGCTTGGTTCAGTCTAAGATGCTGCAGGCTTTGGGTCACGTGGCCCTTGCATTGCTGGCAACGGTGGTTTATATTGGACCAGTGTTCGCAAATCAGGTAATGCTCTATTTCTTCTATTTGACTTGTTGTGTTTAATACTTATAGAATGTAAGACACATGGTTGGGTGATGGAATTGGTTTAAACCACTTTGAACAGTATTTCAGCTATATAACAGCTTGCGAGCTCATGTGGGAGGAAAACCCGAAGTGATGCAGTTTTTAGACGTTTAACTCTTTGGTGAAACGGGTATGCACTGCAGGGTTATGTTTCTGACAAATCGAAACAAAAGATGAATGGCCGTTACACGTCGCAATAATATAGATTGAGATTGGAAAATGTAGTTGGTGTACGTTGTGTAAGTGCAACCCATTCTTTAATAATTTGATAATGTTGAGCCGATGGTGTCTGGGCCCCGTTTTCCCAAATGTATGTATGTATGTATGTATGTATGTATGTATGTATGTATGTATGTATGTGTGTGGTGTGTGTGTATGTGTGGTGTGTGTGTATGTGGTGTGTGTGTGTGTGTGTGTGTGTGTGTGTATGTGTGCAAAACACATCACCGTGTCTGTTTCACTGTCAATGTATCCAGATAGTACTTAGTAGATGTTGTTTAGAGCACCCTTAATCTATCCTTTCAAATCAGTGGTTGATATGATGAGCACCGTTCGACGCTGTCGCGGTAGGATGACATGCAATCAATCAAGTCACAGAGTCTGGCCACCTGATCCATTTAGTTGCCCTATACGACAAGCATACATAGGTTACAAAGGAACTATTCTAACCCGGAATCCCAGAATAAGTCTCCCGTGTAGATGCGGGTTAAATAGGTTTCATCAACCCATGCTTGTCGTAAGAGGCGGCGATGCTTGTCGTAAGAGGCCACAAACGGGATCGGGTGGTCAGGCTCGCTGACTTTGTTGTCCTCGTATCCCAAATGCGTAGACCGATGCTCATGATATCAATCACTGGATTGTCTGGTCCGGAATCGATTATTTAGACCGCCATCACATAGCTGGCATATTGCTGAGTGCGGCGTTAAGCAACAAATAAACAAACAAACAAACGTAAGTCACACACATTTATCAATGTCAATGTGTACACGGCTCTAGTATAGCATTGTTTATTGGGCTCCTCGCTGTGGGCGCTGAACAATACTTCGCTGTTACACACAATGAGGGAAACACTCTCTTGAGAGACACCTTGAAGTCCTTACTGTTATCGTATGTATTTCCTGGCAGCACTCGTGTATTTCAACGTGATTAATGTCATCAAACCGCCTGTACATTGCCATACCCATGCTGTGGTAAACACAAACCTTATTTTTTCTCAATGTTCCTGAGCCATTAAAAAAATAAATAAATTATGTTAAGTTTAATTTATACATTTCCAAAGAGAGCGTGACCAAGTATGATAATTGCGGAGAATCTGGGATATATATATATATTTATATATTATTCTCTTAAAAATATGTGTGCCCACCCCAACCACTGCTCACACACACAGGCAGGCAGGCAGGCACGCACGCACGCACGCACGCACGCACGCACGCACGCACGCACACACCCACACCCACATTCTTTAAATTAATTACTTTGTATAATGTCCTTATACAGATACATATATTGAACAATTAATAAAGACCAATTTATTATTTATTTTTGTGGACCAGTATATCCCAGCTATTGCCAAAGTACAATAAACACAATGGATCTAACTTCAACTAAAATGAGTATTTTATGCTTGAATACAATGGACTTCGATAAGTGTTTCATACCAGATATGCGTTTGGTGTTCAATTGTTTAGCAAACGTAAAATACATTTGGCCAGTCGTAATAATTTTATCAATCAAAATGGCCCGGGTTTTTTTGGATAGTGATTTACAGCAGAACAGATAATGGAATTCGTCACCAAGTGCATTTGTATCATATAGTGAGCATAAGCTGTCTTCACGAGGTATACCATCTTCCCAAGGCAAGAGAGTTAACTGACTATAAAAGTCCAGTTTCCACCCTTGCTGAACTTGGCTGGAATTACTGGGCTCGATCGTAGCGCCACCAGTGACTATTACCAGTTATGTCCCTTCTAAGCCTCTCCTATGGACCAATCAGTTTCCACCTCTCATATCACTTGCGTTTGCTTCACACAAAATGTGGCGCCCAGTCAAAACGATCTGATCGATAATCAAGATCTATATTGTGATAAAACGCGTCTTACAAAAGATTTAGAAAATATCTGCTGACAACGAGTTGGCGGTGCACATGCTTTGCAAATCCTGCAATCGACCGAAATCTGCAGGACAGTTTCCGAACCGGATTTCGATTTCGGTGCGCGAATTTGATTGCACTATGCACATACTCGTTAGTCCAGCCAAAATGTAACTCCATAACACCAGCCTAGTTCGGCAAGGGTGGAAACTGGTAGTTAACTCTCTTGCCTCGGGAAGATGGAGGTATACGTGCCCATCTACCAGGCAATTTATGGTTCTATGTACGTAAGAAAAGTAAAGGTTCAGAGATAATGCTTCACTACCTGCACACACGTGCCTTTTCACGATCACTCTCTCTCCGAGTTTCAGCTGGCCGTGGAATCCGTCTTGATAATTTGTCTTTATACATTATAATAACCGTGTTTCACGACCATTCTCTTCGTGTTTCAGCTGACCGTGAAATCCTTCCTGGTTCGCTCTCACATCCGTTACCGGTTTGCCTCCACCGTAGTCGCAAGCAACGTCATCAACGACGATGGAACACAGAGCCGCGAGGCAGTGTTTGAAGTTTTGTTGCCTGAGGAAGCCTTTATCTCCAACTTCTCCATGTAAGTCCGACACATGGTGCTCATATACACTCCGGTTTAACTTAACCTTGATCACTTCGTTATACTCATACGACCCCAACTTCCATGTATATTTTGGAAACATCTACTCAAAGACTAAGATTTCGAGTGTATTAAGAAGTCTCTTGTTCGTGAAAATATGCTTCTCCACTTTTGATAGTGATATGTGTTATATCTCCATGATACACAAAACTGGTTCTCATAATATATCATGTGTATATTTAAAGAAATGACCCTTATTGTCCCAATCAAAAGCTGAGTAGTATTGTGTGGCATGCTGTTTTAGGCGTGAGTGAGTTGGGTTTAACGTTTGACAGCTTCTCCCTGTGGTGAAGGAAAACCCAAAGAAAGTACGACCAAGTATAATAATTGCGGAGAATCTGGGATTCAAACCCACAACCAACGGACCCGACTGAGGGAAGAAACTCGAGTGCCAATAAGCAACAGTGCCCTTAGATAAAGCGAAAACGCTGTAATGGACGCAACACAATGGTACCAATTGAATTGATTCTGCTGTGACTGGCGAAGACCGGAAATCCATCCAGCATTAAATCAGGGTGCATGTGTTACCAAATTGAACAATACTGGCGGAAAACATCCTTTTAGACTTAAATATGCGTAACGGTATGCAAACATAGACTTACATTTATGTAACATTACGTACATTTAGTATAAAATTGAGATTTAAATCTTCTGAAATATTTCATTTGTATCTTATTTTCCAAGGTGCCGCAGGTCACAGTGTAGTGCCCTATAGAATAATGGAGGGACGTGCTGTATACAATCCCTTGAACTGTTGACGATGTATTATCACATGGTAAACATTTTCCTTGTAGGACTGTGGATAGAGAGGTGTACGTCGGTCGCGTGGAGGAGAAACAAAAGGCCTTGACATCCTATCAACAGGCCAAGGACCGCGGGGAGAGTGCTGGCTACATCAAAACAACGTCAGTGTAACCGCCCTGTGTTAATTCATTCATACCGTGCTTGTTTGTTGTTTGACGCCACCGTCAGCACATCCCCGACTATCCTACTATCCTATTTTGTTTGAGATATTATTTTTCAGCGTTTTAAGCCTTGAAGTGACAAACACATTTCCATGAGATCCAGCGTGTTTTCTGTGTGTAAAACCTTAGAACAATCTATTTTAACCGGGATAAGATATATCTTATTTTACAAAATAACACCCACACAAAATGAAAATCAAATGCGAATAAAGCTTATTATTCCCATTAATTGAAGGTGTGGTTAGTACCGCTTTGAACAGAATAACAATATGAATAATCGAACCCTGCTTTCGTCCAGAACATGTGTACCGCAAACATTTCCATCACGTAATGTTTCATTCATTAGCTGCAGACCATTATCCCATAGGACAAACTCATGCAATATCTTGTACCAAGTTGTATATATGTATGTATAATATCATAACAAATAGATCGCACCAATGAGTGATTTAACAAATCGCAATGGTTGGCATCACACACTGTTCGGTGTTTTGCAGTTAAGTAATCAGTGCAGAGACAATGGCGTTTTTAACCAAATATACAATTGACAACAATGCTGTTTCAGTAGTTTTATATGTTGATGACAATAATTCAATAACTCTGTCATGTGTAGAGTCAACACAGTATCGATCTTGCAGACATTTTCCTGGGCTAATAATAGGCATTATATTCAGGTGGAAATTGAACTCATTTTTGGTATTACAATTTGTCCAACACGTAGACGGTGAACACAAAGTGATAATATTTCGATTCGACCAACCACAAGACTATGGCAGGAGTACCTGAACATAGAGAGCACTTGTCTGTAGATAGATTTGTCGATTTGGGTTAGGTTAGATTCCAAGTTGAGAGCTTGAATGCCACGCGATCTGTAGGGTTGTACACTGTGCTAATGGAACTGAATATTGTTTTGTTATAGTGCGAGACATTCAAACAAGTTTGACGTGTCGGTGAACTTGAAGCCTGGAAGTAGTGTGACCTTCAACCTGACCTATCAGCAGCTGTTGCCACGTTGCAAGGGCATGTATGAACAGAGAATTCACGTGAACCCGGGTCAACTGGTGCGTGAGGTGAAAGTTGAGGTCTTCATCGAGGACAGCCGGGTCATCACGGCAGCGACAACCGAGTTTCCAAGTGGGGAAAACAGCAATGTGTTGGGTACGTCATGCATGACATTTACATTATTACCTCCTGATAGAGAAATACAATTCACGAGTTGCCAGAAAGGCATCTTCCCAAGGCAAGGGAGTTAACAGACTAAAAAATTCCAGTTTCCACCCTTGCCGAACTTGGCTGGTATTATGGAGTTACATTTTGGCTGGACTAACGAGTCTGTGCATAGTCCAATCAAAATCGTGCATCAAAATCGAAATCAGGTTCGTAGAGTGTCCTGCAGATTTCGGTCGGTTGCAGGATTTGCAAAGCATGTGCACCGACAACTCGTTGTCAACAGATATTTTCCAAATCTTTTCATGATTTTAATCAAGGTGCTCACGCATTGCGCGATGTGAGACCCGTTTTATCACAATATAGACCTTGATTATCGATCAGATCGTCTTGACTGGGCGCCATTGTTTTATTTCAAGCAAATGCAAGTGATACGAGTGGTGGAATCTGATCGGTCTAAAGGAGAGGCTCATAAGGGACATAACTCGTAATAGCCACTGGTGGCGCTACGATAGAGCTCAGTTATTCCAGCCTAGTTCGTCAAGGGTGGAAACTGGACTTTTAAAGTCAGTTAACTCTCTTGCCTCGGGAAGATGCAAGAATGGCCGAAATAAATTTTTGTCTTTGATAAAATACCCCTGACCACCCGTAGCTGATACATCTGAGCATTAAGTGAGTGAGTGAGTGAGTGAGTGAGTGAGTTTAGTTTAACATCACTTTGAGCGGTATTGCAGTTATATGACGGCGGAGGAAAGCCCGAAGTGATGCGGGTCCTTTACCACCTTGGTGAAACCCACGAATATAGTACTGAGAAACAGATAAACGTAATTTTGACGAATCTGGGACGAACTGATCACCGCATCGCTAATAAACTGGGCAAACTTCAACGTTCTAAATCTTGGATGTCCTCATTGTCATGTCATCTCCCACTCATACCCATGTCATATCTCAATTATTGTCATGTTTTCTCCAGAGGAGATGCCAGTGTCCGTATCATCACCAAGTCCTAACAGCCGATACATCGTATACAACCCGCCACGTGACCAACAGAAACGACTTGGCCAGAACGGGGTCAACAAGGAGATGCTTATCAAGTATGACGTGGACAGAGATCAGAATGGAGGGGAGGTTTTGGTGAGTGGGTGTTTTATCAACCTCATGCCTTTTTTCATCCTTAGAATTAAAACACAAAATAGTGTTTTGAACATATAAATATAAATGTGTTATCACACTGATTAAAAATTGGCTTTACAGACAGACAGACAGACATGTTTATTCAGTAAAAGGCCAATGACCCAAAATACAGACATGTGAGCATGACATTTACTGGGCACAGAATTTATCATTAATTACTTTGTGAGCATAATATAAGAATTTACAAATTAGAAATAATGTTTGCTCATTATAATTACTAAGAATATTTATTACACGAGAATTACTGTAATGAGTAGGCATAGGAAGATTAACAAGGTATTTTTGTCTTAGTGCAGAATATAAATTACAATTAAAGAGTACATGGAATTCATCCTCAATGACATTAACTCCCTTACTACTACAATAGTTACAGAATCTGAGTGAACGGTCTGTTTTACTATATCTGCTAGTTTCTAAAGCTATTTTAAAATTGGAACATCTGAATTTAGTAAAAGCAATTCTTAAATGGGTAGGGAGTGGACATGACAAGTACCTTTCAACATTTAACATGGATTTAAAATGCTTATAAAGATCACATTTTGGAGAAGAGTGTACAGAAGCACTCCAGAATTGCTGTAAATTATCTTTGAGCCTTTGCTTAAAATGGAGAATAAAAGCTTTAGAGTCACCCACCTCTTGGTTGAGCCATACAAAACCAAATCAAATAAAATAAATTGGCTTTACAGAACTTAATTAAAAGAACGTTGATCCGACGTTCCTACATTTTCCCGAAGCAAGAGAGTTAACTGACTATAAAATTCCAGTTTCCACCCTTGCCGAACTAGGCTGGAGTTACATTATGGCTGGACTACCGAGTCTGTGCATATTACAATGAAATTCACGCACCGAAATCGAAATCCGGTTCGGAAACTGTCCTGCAGATTTCAGTCGATTGCAGGATTTGCAAAGCATGTGCACCGCCGACTCGTTGTCAGCAGATATTTTCCAAATCTTTTCATGTTTTTAATCAAGGTGCTCACGTGATTTGATGCATTTCTTGATGTAAGACCCGTTTTATCACAATATAGATCATAACTGGTAATAGTCATTGGTGGCGCTCCGATCGAGCCCAGTTATTCCAGCCTAGTTCGGCAAGGGTGGAAACTGGACTTTTACAGTCAGTTAACTCTCTTGCCTCGGGAAGATGACGGGGTCCGGACTACAGATGTTTTACTGTTGGTACTAGAGAACACGTCTGAGATTTACCCGCTAGATTGTATACTGTTACTAACATTGAACAAGGCTTAGATTTACCCGCTAGATTGTTCACAGTAATTAACATAGCACATGTCTTAGATTTCCCCGCTAGGTTGTCCACTCTTAGTGATATAGAAAAAATACCTCAGATTTACCCGCTAGATTCCTAACTGTCACTAACATAGAACGTGTCTTAGATTTACTTGCTAGATTGTTTACGCAAATTGTGTATATGTCTGCCCCGGAGTAAGAGGCAATCAGGGTTTCTTCTTTTAAAACAAGGAGCTTAGAGCTAACCCTGGCGAAACTCCCATTCTTGAAAATGGACGTAGCGCTAAGGTCGTTTTGTGGAACGAGACTCCATTTTCACTCTCCAATACATTGCAGGTAGTTGACGGGTACTTCGTTCACTTCTTTGCCCCCGAGAACGCTGGTGAAGACATCCTCCCGGTCCCCAAGGACATACTGTTTGTCCTTGACATCAGCGGTTCAATGTCAGGAACCAAGATAGCGCAACTGAAGGCAGCCATTACGGTTATTCTTAAAGAGCTGAGCAAAACCGACAGGTTCAACATTTTCCTCTTTGATGACAGACTTAAGAAATGGAAGACGGCGCTTGTCCCCGTTGAGTCGAGTACGATCGATGAAGCACTCGACTATGTTAGTCGATTGGAAGCGGAGGACTGTAAGTTAGACATACTATTCATGTGGGGTTGTATCAGAGACATGTGGTACACGTGGGATTGTAACAGAGACACACGGTGCTCAGCGAGATTGATAGAATCGGTTGCTCTAGAGGGTTGTACAAGAGACACGTGGTGCATGTGGGATTGTAATAGCTGGAATTGTTAGTGGTCTGGAAGCGAAGGACTGACTATCAGTGAGATATATTATGCATGTGGGATTGTAAGTGAGACACGTGGTGCCCAGGGGGATTGTAAGTGAGACACGTGGTGCCCTGAGGGATTGTAAGTGAGACATGTGGTGCCCGGGGGGATTGTAAGTGAGACATGTGGTGCCCTGGGGGATTGTAAGTGAGACACATGGTGCCCGGGGGGATTGTAAGTGAGACACGTGGTGCCCTGGGGGATTGTAAGTGAGACACGTGGTGCCCTGAGGGATTGTAAGTGAGACACGTGGTGCCCTGGGGGATTGTAAGTGAGACATGTGGTGCCCTGGGGGATTGTAAGTGAGACATGTGGTGCCCTGGGGGATTGTAAGTGAGACACATGGTGCCCGGGGGGATTGTAAGTGAGGCACGTGGTGCCCTGGGGGATTGCAAGTGAGACACATGGTGCCCGGGGGGATTGTAAGTGAGACACGTGGTGCCCTGAGGGATTGTAAGTGAGACACGTGGTGTCCTGGGGGATTGCAAGTGAGACACGTGGTGCCCTGGGGGATTGAAAGTGAGACACATGGTGCTCTGGGGGATTGTAAGTGAGACACGTGGTGCCCTGGGGGATTGTAAGTGAGACACGTGGTGCCCTGAGGGATTGTAAGTGAGACACGTGGTGCCCTGGGGGATTGAAAGTGAGACACATGGTGCTCTGGGGGATTGTAAGTGAGACACGTGGTGCCCTTGGGGATTGCAAGTGAGACACGTGGTGCCCTGGGGGATTGTAAGTGAGACACATGGTGCCCGGGGGGAATGTAAGTGAGACACGTGGTGCCCTGAGGGATTGTAAGTGAGACACGTGGTGCCCTGGGGGATTGAAAGTGAGACACATGGTGCCCAGGGGGGAATGTAAGTGAGACACGTGGTGCCCTGGGGGATTGTAAGTGAGACACGTGGTGCCCTGGGGGATTGCAAGTGAGACACGTGGTGCCCTGGGGGATTGTAAGTGAGACACATGGTGCCCGGGGGGAATGTAAGTGAGACACGTGGTTTTATCGTCATTAACAGGTTAAGTAGTAACCAGATATACTATCCTTGTCAGCTTCCTGTAGAGAAATACTATGAGACATACAGTAACAACACATTGCTGAACACAAATGATTTTAATTTCGGTTGGATTCGAACCTGCAACCTCATGATTTCAAGTCCGTCACGACCCGTGAAGATCCGGGGTAGAATAGGTCTTCAGCAACCCATACTTGCCGTAAAAGGCGACTATGCTCGTCGTAAAAGGAGGCTAACGGGATCGGGTGGTCAGGCTCGCTGACTTGGTTGATGCATGTTATCGATCTCAAATGCGTGGATCGATGTTCAGTGTGTCAATCACTGGATTGTCTGGTCCAGACTCGATTATTTTCAGACCGCCGTCATATAGCTGGAATATTGCTGAGTGCGGCTTAAAACAACAAACCAACCAACCAATCAAGTCCGTCACGCTACCACCTGTGAAACCGAGACTGTTGTCGTCACAAGTGTCATTTTTCCTAGTCACCATTACCTTGATTTATTTGTACATTTGTTATGTTAATATTGTACCAAGTACTTTGGAAGACCTGGTAGTATTTGTGTTATGCATATCTAATTTCAACATCTATTACACATCTCATTCCCATCCACATTTGACTTATAGCCTGATTGTATGCACTTAAACATGTTTGGATTATGGGAATGTTGTGTTAAGTTGGTGTTTAGGCTATGACGCGATAGATAGAACACACGAAATGTGCATTCCGTTTAGGGTTGAAACAGATTCCTAAACATGTCTTGTATGTGTCTATGGTCTTAACACATTTTTTACAGTGCGGTGTAAGTAGTGGATTTTATGCTAATTTAATAAGTTATATTTGCTCACCTTTAGCATCTTGGTGCAATCTGCCAGGCAGGATAGTAAATTCGCTGTTTACTAAGCTTCTGGCTGCCGCTAATTTAGCTAACAGAATTCGCTGGTTTTTTTCGCAGTGTATGCCGATTTGACTATATACCAGCGAAACTACAGCTGCACTGTCTTGACTTTCAGCAACTAACCTGAACATGGCCTTGACCGACGGCATTTCCTTCATGCTGGAAGAAAGGTACAAGGAGCACACGCCTGTGATGTTCTTCCTCACCGACGGTCAGCCCACGGTTGGCATCAAGGACCCCGGCTCCATTGCTAAGAATGTCGAACGCCTCAATGAGGACGTTGTGTCTCTGTTCGGACTGGCGTTTGGTGATGGAGCTGATTATGACCTGTTGAAGGTAGTCTCCGCCCAGAACAGCGGTTTTGCTAGGAGAATATACGAAGCTGCCGATGCAGCTGATCAGGTAGAGGGATTCTATGATGACATTTCCACCACTGTGCTACGGAACTTGAACATCAAATATATCAACGGCACAGTCGATCCCGACACCCTGACGACGACGGTCTTCAGGAACGTTTTCAGGGGCAACGACGTGGTCGTAGCCGGTCGTATGAGTGACAACATCAACACCTTGATCGGTGCTGTACTGACTGCAGACATCGGCAGAGGAAAATTGAATGTGGTTCTGGATAACCACAGCACACAACCCATTGAGCCATCGACAAACAACCCCTATTTTACTATTCCAATGGACTTCGCGTCTGTTATTGAAAGGAGCTGGGCATACCTGAGGATCAAGGATCTGCTACTGCAGAAGAGGAAGGACGAGTATAAGAACGAGAAGTCCGATGTTGACCGGAAGATTACGGAGTTAGCCCTCAAAGTACGTACACGTTTAGCATCCATCTATATGACGGCGATTCTGTATTTAATCTAGTCTTGGCCAGATAAACGAGTGTTTGGATTGTAATAAAGCAACGTCCCATGCCATCGGGGTAAGATGACATGCCATAACAAACTAGAACCATACAGTCGCCTCGTACCACATGCGTAAGGCCAGGTCAGACACGACAACCCAGTAACTGATGATGAGCGATGTCCCATGCCGTTCAGGTACCTTTACATGCAATCAAACGAGTCAACGAGTTGTATGAGTCAATGTGTTGTGTGAATCCGTATGGGGTGAATGGACTTAAAGATCAGAGTTGCATGAGTATATGTGATGTATATCAGGTTTGTGTGTATGCATATGGTGATGAATGGACTTTGAGACCAGAGCTGCATGAGTATATGTGATGTATATCAGGTTTGTGTGTATGCATATGGTGATGAATGGACTTTGAGACCAGAGCTGCGTGAGTATATGTGATGTATATCAGGGTTGCATGTATGCATATGGTGGTGAATGGACTTTGAGACCAGAGTTGCATGAGTATATGTGATGTATATCAGGGTTGCATGTATGCATATGGTGGTGAATGGACTTTGAGACCAGAGTTGCATGTATGCATATGGTGTTGTATTAACGTGGAGACCAGAGTTGCATGTATGCATATGGTGTTGTATTAACGTGGATACCAGAGTTGTATGAATGCATATGCTGTTGTATGGAACTGGAGACCAGCATTAAATCAATGTATATGGTGATGCATGGACTGATTGACTGATCGACTAGTATGAATGCAGTCCCAGTGCTGTCATATGAAACACAATGCTTTTAAACTTAAAAAAGTTGGCCATCTATGCATATGGCAAAGCGGAATTTGGAATCTGGGCAGTATGTAGCTATGGTAACAACTTATGCTCCATTTTGTTCGGATTTTATCTTCATAATCTCTTTGTAAAGTGAACATGACCTCCAGTCATACCTCAACTGTCTGCGGCTATTCAGCGAAACTCTCTAACGAAGATAACTTATTTTCCTTCGGAATCCACAACACAATTTCAATTAAATCGTTTTTGAGAGCTGACATTTGAATGACTCAAGAACCCGGGCACATTTGGCTCTAAATGCTCTCTCAAGCTTCAGCTGACGTGACCTCTCATCACGTAGAGTATCTTCAAGTAGAGAGATCTGAATAAATGAGATTGAATCCAAACGATACTTTGAGATAATCGGATTGTTTCAATAAGATCCATGTTTGTTTTTAAGAGAGTAATTTGTTTTAAGATATTTCCAATTGTTTTGTCAGAGACTGAAATTTATATGTGTTTCAGTATAATTTTGTCACTCCTCTGACGTCAATGGTGGCAACGAAGCCAGAGCAACAGGCAACAAAGACGAACATACGCGGCGACGATTACAAGAAGGAGAGGCCCGTTCAGCGGTCACATCGTAGGCTTAAGCTTTGACATTACTTCAACTTACAGGCTGTTTATGTATCAATAACGTTATAACCAGGATTACGAGCAATTTTCCTTTTTCCTCTTCTTTGTCAAGTCTAACGTGCTGGCCACGGGTTATCTTATTTACAAGGGAGACAACTTTAGAAACTCAACACTTGCCCCTTTTTCTTCTCCACACTTATATTAATTTTTCACGTGTTTTCACGACCTCTTCGACGCCGAGTGGATTACATATATGTATGTTATGAACACAGGTAATTACGAAATGCAATTTTGTCAACATGTTCTGGTCCTACAGAAAAGGCGTATGACCCACAAGCAAGTGTACCTCGCTATAACTCCATGTTGAGTCGCAAGATCGACAACCCTGCTGTAGGTGAGTTTTAACAAGTTTATAGAAATCGTCATCACGGATATATAAACTCTACGTTCCCCCATCACCCGTGAATACACACAACTGATTAGCGTGTTGTTAAGTGTACGTCTGTTTTAGTCAAATGAAATGAGGTCGTCTGTAACAACCGGAGGGTCAAATGAGACCTTCTTCATGCACGAACTGTGTGCGAACCCCACCGCTGCCTGACATTGACGCAATGTGTGGAGTAGAAGAAACCAGGCTATGACACGTGTTGGTCGAGAAACATTGACGATGTAAGCTGGACGCTCATTGGTCCGAGCTGTCATCACTTTTGCTGAAACCAGGTTTTTGCTTTGACGGCGACGGCTCTGCATAATGATCGTATTTATTCATGGGGAGTGGAGGAACATGGTGTATACAAGCCAATGAAGTATTGACGGTGGTGGAAAATACGGGTCAAAGAGTAGTGTGGATATATGCTGACCATTCTACTGAACCAGGCCTCCCGTTTGCCCTCTCTAATGTATAAAGATAAATCTTGAGATTCAATGCTGGTGATCTATCCTCCAATTATAAAACGAGTACTATGAATTTATACGATAACGAAGTTCAGGCTTATTTGTACCAAACATTACTTAAGTTATTCAAGGTAAATAAACAATGCCCCCAAGCAAACATGACAGATCGCTGTTTATCGATAATGTTGATGACACTGTTTCAGACTAGGCACAATTGCGTAAGCCTTGGTCACGCGTTTTATTCAGAGGATGTAAAGAGTCTTATACAGTCATTCTGCTAATTCTCCTTCGTTTATTGTATTCTTAGTTTGCAGTCTTCTTGTTGTGGCTTACTTGTAAGTTTTGTCGATTTATGAGGTAATGTTTCAAAGGCAATGCTTTGGCGCTTTAATTTCATGACACATTTTTTTGGTAGGGTTCGACACTCTTATAATTTACCATCCCCTTCGAAAGGGATGTGCCGTGATAAAAAATAAAAGTGTTTAACATATCCTTCCAGAGAAAAGTATTGTGTGTTTTGAGGCATGGTCGGAACAAAATTCCCCTTCCCTAACCCGTATTCCCGGACCCCATAATATTAAATAGTCGGTCCTGAGATGAGGTAATGGTACCTCAACGGCATGGAACTATATATTTACATCCTTATATTTGCATTAATGTCAAAGGTCAATGTCAATTTGGAGCAAAGTTTGAAATGTAGTTGTATCATCTTTTCTCTTGAATACGGCGAAAGACTAGGCATTAGAGGATATATTACAATAAACGTTTATGCCACATGGACCTTGAGAATTCCTTTGGCACATTCTGACATGTTAAAATGGGTCACGAGGTAGAACAATCTCAATGTTGTTACACTTTCTAAATAAGTATTAATGCATTTGTCATTAAACTTGGCATATATTGAGATTTAGAAGGTTTTGATCCAAATAGGCTAAAGGTTTTCGTAAAACATGGTTATATGATTAATATGAAACTATACTGAACCGCAAAAAGAAAAGTAACATTGCATTAAAAGTTGTCATTTAAATATCTGGGTCATTTTTGTCAAAGTTTCTAAAAATAACATTACTTTGTCCGGAAAAATGAAATTTGATTATAAAAAAACACAAAGCAGTAAATACAATAAAACCGATCACCAAAACACATCACGGCAACGGGGCGGTCGGGTAGCCCAGTGGTTAAAACGTTAGCTCGTCACGCCGAAGACCCGGGTTCGATTCCGACATGGGTACAATGTATGAAGCCCATTTCTGGTGTCCCCCATCGTGATATTGCTGCAATATTGCTAAAAGCGGCGTTAAACCATAGTCACTCACTCATCACGGCAACGGCCATGGTAACCCGATTCACGTGAGTTCCGTGCAAATTGAAATTTGAGAGAGAGAGAGAGAGAGAGAGAGAGAGAGGGAGAGAGAGAGAGAGAGAGAGAGAGTCTGGCGACGCCGTGGGAAACATTATTCGGATGCTTGTGTTGTTGAGAGAGACTCGTAGGGTGGTCCGAGGATCAGCATGTGGGGTGGAATATGTCTTGCACAGTGGGTCGGCCCTGTGGTCTTCCAGACTATCGGTAATGTTAAAAGCGGCGTTAAACCCAACTCATATATATATATATATACTGAACCGCAAAAGAAACGTCACCATGGATAGATATATGAGTGAGTTAGTTGGGTTAAACGCCGCTTTTAAATTATTCCAGTTATATCACGGCGTGTCAGCTTAATGTGGGAGGAAAGCCCGAAGTGATGAAGGTCTAAGACGTATACCACTTCGGTGCATGCATCTTTCCAAATACCGAGTTAAAACACGTCCCAGCAACATATGCTGGTCATAAGAGGCGTGGATAATTGCTGGATCGTAAACAGTTGTGTTGATCAAGGCCAAGGTCTGGTCGTAATGTTTTCGCACTGTAATTACGTGGTGTGTTACGATGTGAGGAACTTTGAGGAAATGACAGAGCATGGGCTGCTTCTATATTTGGAAAACGACTCCCCAAAATCTCCTCAGTGAATAATCTAATTTGTTTCAGCTTCCGGAATACCATTTGGACCACAATCTTTCCGTGAGTATATGTATATATAGGAAATACCCCTTCAGGGTAAATCAGCTGCTTCTATACTGGCAAACAATTACAGTTTGGTCACGCATCAGTGTAATGTTTTGCAATATCGAAGTCATTTCGTGAAATGTACAGATATATGATATCTGTTGGAGTTGGAAAGAAAAACGACTCTTAAACTCTCTTCAGTGAATAATCTAATTTGTTTCAGCTTCTGGAATACCATCTGGACTACAATACAACGGTTTGGGTAAGTCGAGTATTATTATCTAAACATTACCTTGAAGAAATAGCTCGCTTGGAATCATATCTATTCATTATGGTTAAGACCCATACACTTCATGGTGTATATTGTTTCAAAGATTAGGCACAACAGAAAAAGAAAGGATTATGAGTTTTATTCCAATTCTATTACTATTATTATACTTCTTTCATTTCATGTGTCAACCCCGTATACTGGGTGTAATATGTAATAAACAATTATAGCAGAACTCCAGATAATACATAACTGAGCGTAATAATTATTACCCAATGAATCATATTCAGCTTGCATATCTGTATTGCTTTACTATCGTTATGTACTGCAGGGATCTACAGTAGTGGGTAATGAATACTTCTCGCTTCGGGTAACTTAGACGTGTATATCGCTGTGGTGAGCTTATGTTTGTGACACACATGGGGCAAAAACATGAACAGATGCAAATTAAAAGTCACCTGAACATTATTTGAAGTGGAATGTTAATATATTAAGGTCTACCCATTAGTTAAAAAATATCCAATAGACCGGACCGAAGGGAATAAAATAAGTTTAATACCTATTAGTGAGTGAGTGAGTTCGGTTTAACGCAGCTTTTAACACTATTCCAGTTATATCACAGCTTAATGTGGGAGGAAAGCCCGAATTGATGCAGGTCTCAAAATGTAATCACTTAGATGAAACCCACAAGCACGGGTATGGTGCTGACAAACCTAGAAACATAATCGGGGCGAACCGGGATTCGAACCAACAATGATAGATTTCTGGCCTAATACCTATTAGAAAACTATCAACACCCCATGTAAACGGTAAGTAAATTTAGTTTCAATATGGGTATTTGACAATGAAATGAAGGATGAATATAAATTGTGTCAGGTGTTGTGTTTTTTATAAAACAATGTTGAATGAGACAGAAGATCGTTTGAATAAACGGCATTCCTATATGGTGAGTCTATATACACTGCAAAATTCATATTCTCTGGGCACTTCATAAACTGCGAAAAATGTGTTTTAAATCCTGAACACGTTTCTTGTTTAATAGTTTAAACACGTTTGGAAATCTACCTGACTACCAAGCAATTAAACGCATCTTTCCATTATCTGAACTGCACACTTTATACCCACATGGAGAATAGAAGCCGGGCCTTCGGCGAAACGAGGGAACCCTTTAACCACAGGCTTTCTTATCGCCTGTCACTTTACATTAAAACCATTGGTCATTATGCGGGATAAATAATGTATTATATAGGATGCCCATTTGCGTGTGACTACTACCATGGAATTCATGAATGACAATGTGTCAGCTCCTACAATCGTTTTTCCTCATCAAAAGTTGAGTTCATAATAGCTGTATAAAATGTCTGTTGACCGGGTTTAAGAAAGGTTGAAAATTAATATCAAATGATCACGTCCTGCTGAATCACAATAATTATTAGCATTATCATCGTTACCGATCTTGGCCATTTTTCAGGGGGCAATGGAGGAATCCGACCCTACCCTAGTCGCCGGAGGTCAAAGGGCAAACGAAAGAAATCAAGAGGAAAATCACGGAGGAGAAATATGAGATGCAAAATTGGTATTTTCGATATGAGCATATGTCTCACTGGTCATTTCCTGTTTAACACATATATCTCAGTACTCATCTCCTGTTTAACATACATTTCTCACTGCTTCTCTCCTGATTAAGGTATTTGTCTCACAGCTTCTCTCCTGATTAAGACATATATCTCACTGCATCTCTCCTGATTAAGGTATATGTCTCACTGATTATGTCCTAATCAAGGTATATGTCTCACTGATTATATCCTGATCAAGGTATATGTCTCGCTGGTTATATCCTGATTAAGGTATATGTCTCACTTCTTCTTTTCTGATCAAGGTATATGTCTCACTGCTTCTCTCCTGCTCAGGGTATAGATCTCACTGGTCATCACCTGTTTAACGAATATATCTCACTGGTCATCTCCTGTTTAACAAATATATCTCACTGGTCATTTCCTGTTTAACAAATATATCTCACTGGTCATCACCTGTTTAACAAATATATCTCACTGGTCATCTCCTGTTTAACATATATCTCACTGGGCATCACCCGTTTAACACATATATCTCACTCCTGTTAAATACATATGTCTCACTGCGTCACTCCTGATTAAGGTATATGTCTCACTGTTTCTCTTCTTATTGAGGTATATGTCTCACTGCTTCTCTCCTGCTCAGGACATATGTCTCACTGCTTATGTCCTGATCAAGGTGTGTGTCCCACTGATTATCTGCTCAACATGTTTGTCCCACCGCCTATTACCTGCTCACTGAATACATTTGTGATATTACACTGGACCAGTTATGTTTTATAATGTCCACTAAAGCACACCCAAAGAACGAGAAATTAACTTGATTTCACTTTGAGCTACATTATTCAGACTGCCAGCAGATGCGTGTCAGAACGTTACTATTTATTCATATGTACAAATCACAACAGATGCTTTATTTGTTTAGACGGCAGGCTATTTAGTAAACTTTGAATACTATTTTATGTATATATATACATATATAGAAAGATGCGCTTCAGCGGGATTGAAAAAGTGACCACCGTATAGTCTTATGTTATTACACATTCGCGCGACAAGAATAAAAATGCCAGGGAATAACATCTCACGATTTTATGTGTTATGCTCTGACTGAAGATTGCGAGATTACAAAATTTATTAATTTCAGTTCATCGTGTTATCGTCTTCAGGAAAAAGGATTTAATGAACTATAAAGTCAGAGGCTGAGGTGTTGCATTTCTGCATCTTAATCTAAGACATGTTGCAAAGGTCGAGAACGAGGAGATTGGCATGCCTGTTACAGAAGTGCTTGTATTAAAGCTTAACGAGTGAAGATATGTTTATTTTCGGTTTTCAGTTAAAATGTTTTTGGACGGTTTTGGGACGACAACAGACAAACAGATGTGTTCAAGAACACACAGAGCTCAACCAGGAACATTCCAGATCTACCCAGCACCATCCACAATACCGACTGAATCTAGTAGGTGGAGTACATATACAAAATAGAATTACGAACAATAACCTGGTCGCAGATTTGCACCGAAGACATACACATGGTTTACGACTGAGCTCAAGATGAGCTGCGTATTTGCGTAAAATACACAATGTAAATCACTTTTTCCCATTTAACTTTTAAGTTGCATGCGTACAAATAAGCATGGAAATTCAAAATTCAAAATCTCAATAGTGTAGAAATAGTGTGCGTAGCCATTTCAGCCTGCCTACCTGTATATAATTACTGTTGCAATGTAGGTATCACATTTACACGAACTCTACCGCTAATACACAAAACAGTTACGTCTTGAGACATTCAACGCTGTTGTGGCCTTATGCCACATACATACACCAGGAACAGCACATAAAAAGTCACCTGAAACAGCATTAAAAATCTGCCCGTTGGTTTGGTATTGATAGTACTTGGACGAATAGATAGTTCGTGGACGAGTATAGATAATGTTGTGATATCTGGAGATAATACATGGATTAGTATTGATAGTACATGGGCGAGTATGCACAGTACTTAGATGAGTATAGATAGTACTGTGATGTCTAGAGATAAAACATGGCTGAGTATTGATTGTACTTGGACGAGTATGCACAGTACTTAGACGAGTATGCATAGTATTGTGATGTCTAGAGATAAAAACATGGACAAGTATTGATAGTACTTGGACGAGTATGCATAGTACTGTGATGTCTATAGATAAAACTTGGACGAGTGTAGATAATCTGTAAATGGATAGGTGGTATTTGGACGAGTGTTGATAGTACTCGGATGAGCACTGACAGTATTTTGAAGAGTATATATCGTATTTGGACGAGTATTAAAAGTACAATATTAATAGTATAGATGATAGTACTTTCATGATTATAGATAAGACTTGAATGAATATGGATAGTACTTGGACGTGTTCATTGTAGATGAATATAGATACGAATATCAATAGCATGTTGTACTGTATTGGTATGTTGGTAAGCTACTTACGTAAAGCTAATACGTCAATAAGCATAGATCCGGGTGAGTATAAATAGTACTTGGACGAACACAGACAGTGTTTTGAAGAGTATAGATATTACTTTGAAGAGTAAAGATACTACCTTTATTAATACTCATTTTAAGATATTTTATTAGTACATATTGGTGTAAAATCCCCCCTGGTGTAACGCTTTCAGGCATATACGTGCAAGCGACTCTTAAGCGAGTATCGTCAAGGGTGTTGCTACAAGAGATCAACATCCTCCTGAAATATGCCAACATGTCCTACAAAGTCGTGATGAACACGTCCGACGTCAGCTCCAGGGTATGGCGGACGCCGGACACGCCCACAGGCCATGTGGCAATCCACAAGCAGGCGAGGTGCAGGCGAACAGTGGGTGTGGCAAGATACTTTATCATGGTGCATTTGACACAACCCGCGGGGACGGGGTCAGGTAGGGATTTGAAAATATAATGCTTCATTGGACATGTCTTTTTGTTGTTTAAAAGGGTTCATTACTATTCATTGACCTGTTACTTCAGGCATTAATTAACATACTCATGACTTGTCTTGCGTTATGAAAGGCACCAGCTTTGAACATAGGGAGTCAAGTCAAATTACACAATCACTTCATGCTTGCATATTCATGTCGGCTTCAATTGGTTTGTTTGCAGCCAGAAGAAATAAGAGGGACATCAAAGGAAAAATAAGGAGAAAACTTAGGAGAAATCTTACAGCACAGGTGTGCGGAGCTTCCTCCAGAGTGGAAAAACTCAACTCCAAGAGTAAGAGACTGAAGGGGACCGGGTACCTGTTCCAGTCTGCCCCCGTCGTCAACTTGTAAATGGGGAGGACCACGTACTGCTGGCATCTTTTCACATAAATAAATACTTGAAGAACTTTTGTGAGGTCTAGGTGAAGGAATCACCCATGAACTGTTTGGAAGTAGACTGCTGTGTCTTTTCAATCGTTTTAAAATCATATCTGTTACTTGGAAACGATACCTCTCTGCGTTGAAATCGCAGAACGCAGAACCCCTCCATAAGAAGTGGGGTCAGGTGAACTATCTAATCAGACAATAAGCATCGAGGCATTTTATTCAAGATGCGGTGAGCGAAGCATTCAGACCAGATTATCCTATGTATGTCGACCAGTTCGAAATGTAAATAATAAAGGCCACGTCATTATATTGTTGTGAAATTTTTATACACAATATCGTTTCTGGGCGCCATGGTATCTCGCACAAAAGGGAGTACTCTCGAAGGAATATTTATATTCTGTGTGGTTTTCTTTTGATAAGTTCAAAATGAAACTTTAAGACATGAAGCCGCATTGTTTTAGAAAGTTAACATCTGATTGGCTCATCAATCTGATAGGCAGTTAAAGTTTGCTTAGGGTTCACCTGAACCCACCTACTGCGGATGGGTTGAAAAATCTACACATAGGGAGGTATTGTATCGAAGTAAAAGTTGATAGGTATTCCTTGAAAGGAAGATTAGAATACGGATTATAGAACTGATGTTTGCAAATGGAAAATGATGAGACAGTAATAGCTGATGAAAACATTACGAGGTCAGATTGAAAGAATTGTTTTTGTGTGTAATTGTTTCATAACATGTCGGAGGGACATATTTAGAAGAAATGGCACCTTATCATTTGTATGTTAACTAGCCTCCACAACATTATATTGACTTGATATTCTTGCCTTTATAATGCTACTCATATTTATGCTTATTCAACCTCTCGGATGTTACATAGAGAATCTCACCCTCGTGTCTTTTGATATCAAATATATCAACACGAGTTGATAAAAGTGGAAAAATTCCGAGGCTTGCCGAGGATTTTTGCCACTTTTATCAACGAGTGTTGATATATTTGATATCAAAAGACACGAGGGTGAGATTTTATTTATCATTCAACATCATTCTTCCACCTTTTTCAATTTGTAGACAGTAATTAGCAGTGTCTTCAGTGTAAAAAGTACAGCTAACAGCTTCAGTAGCAGAGCCATTAGTGATGTCATTTGATTGTGACGTCATGGTAACCAGAGACGTCACAATGGCTTGATCTAATCCAAGCGATATCTCCTGTGGGAGCCAGTTTTGGATGATAAACGGTATTGTTATTACTTTGGCATCTCCGATGAACTGTTTAGACCTCCATATCTTTTGTTTACTGTGGCAGTTTTGTACACACGCCAACACAATATACCTGAAGAGTCAGCGCGTACAGCATGTCACTTCACAGTGTGACAACGTATGAAGAAAGACAAACTATTAATAGGCTCAGATACAAATAAAAAATCATAGTATCAGTATTAATAAGATGCAAGTGATACAATGTCGGTTGACCATAACAGATCATAATAAAAAAATATGGCCACGCCCACAATAGGATTACTGTTTCGGCATTAGCGGATTTTAGACTGGGCGGTGTTTATATAATGGTTATCGATGTAATTGATTTCTTATCGTTGTCTACTGTTTTTTATTTTAATAATTAAAAAAGTATTCTGTGAAGTTATTATTGTTGACTTATTTATTTATTTTATAAGAATCGCCTTCAATATTACGTTGCGTTTATGGAAGTATAAACGTAAAAAACAATGTGCTCACTTTGTATAAATCCACTAGACGTATTTACACATTTTGCATAAATCCACTAGACGTATTTACACATTTTGTACAAATTCACTAGACGTATTTACACATTTGGCATAAATCCACTAGACGGATTTACACATTTGGCATAAATCCGCTCTACATATTTACACATTTGGCATAAATCCTCTAGACGGATTTACACATTTGGCATAAATCCGCTCTACGTATTTACACATTTGGCATAAATCCACAAGACGGATTCACACATTTTGCGTTTATACCCTCATAACCGCAGAATAAATACGTTGAAACAATTTCGACGGTCAGTGGATCCTGGTGATGGCTGAAGAGGTTGTTGTCCTGGGTAATACAGAAATGTATACTAGCTGGCCACTGCAGGCCACTCGGAATACGGCACAAACAAAGTTACCAATATCTCTATAAATTTGCCTGTTGCCCTGTGTGTGTGTGTGTAATATATATATATATATATATATATATATATATATATATATATATATATATATATATATATATATATATATATATATAAACAATATTCATGTTTAGGAGAAAAACCTACAGTGTTTTGAAAGTTAAGAAGCGCTCGGAATAGAATAACAGTTAGACTACCTCAAGTTTAAAAAAACACATGAGGTTTATCTCCAATCTACGTTCGGACACGACGAGTGGGTGTTCTCGAAGACTATGTTACAAGTTCGACGAATCCAGAGGGTAACCCCGATCTGTAATTATGACCACCATTAACGTTATGATTTACCTGTGGAAATTAGCCTGCTGTCACAATCTCATTGCCAACGAAACGACCCTGAAGTATCGGCTGAGTATCGCCATTCTTTAAGCTGAAGACGAGCGGGCACGGCATAAGAGCGTTTGAGAGCGTCATCTTCGTGACCGGTGAGTGTGTTGCCTAATCATTCTCCCCGAGCCTAGGTAAAATCAAAATAAAATAGGAGTCCAACGCAAGTCTAGAATGATTTGGCAAGTCTAGATTGCCTTAATCCTGGTTAGGTTTTGAAAAAAAATAATTGTGCAATTAATAGATTCATCATGTTAAATAATCTGATACCGACTTCTAACTGGTATCGGCAGAAATGGTTATATGGCCTGATATGCATCGATGCGTAGGCTTTCGATAGATCCATGTTTTCATATGCAATGTAAGAGAATAACCAGTCTAGATTATCCGCTGAAACAGATTTCATTAGGCGTTATGAGGGCAAAATGGCCGTGAAAATTATATGAATGGACCGCTGAAAGTCAGTGATGACACCAGGTGTTTGCAAAAAGAGTAAGAATTTGTCATCCATAAATTATCTTGTCCTTACTGAAAGTTGCTTGGTCATGAATTGTGACTTGACTGACCTGTGTCCTCATGACCTGACAGCATGGATCAGATGCATTGTTCATGTAATCAATACCCTTTCTTAATGAATTTCGGAATCGGTCTATAAATATGTTCTACCAAGAATGGCACTCCACTTTAGAGCATAGTTCACGTTATGAATATTACAAAACTTTCAAGACTTTACTTCAACCAGAAATATATTTAGCAGTACTCACTACGGAAAACTTAAGAAAAAAGCTAATTAAATATCGACTTGGTTTTGCTAGACCTATTTGTAAATGAAGGAAGAAAACTGTCCATTGAAAAAATGAAAAGAATTTGTCCATTGTGTAATCTAGAGATAGAAAATGAAATTCATTTTGTGTTTGTCTGTCCATTTTACAATGATCTCCGAAAGAAATATATAAAAAGATTATTTAATAGCAATGTCACCGATAAACGCCTTTGTAGTTATGCTGACGACAAAGGACGAATCAAATATATTAAATCTTTCTCTTTATATTAAGCATGCATTAGCCAAAAGAAATGAATTAATCAAACAACGTGTATATCCCAATGTGTAACATATATAATTATATCTACATGCGTAACTTTTTCTTGTATATGGGCCGGTGGCTTTTTGTACAATAAACTTCTTTGACTTGACTACCCACTCTCAACTGACATAACACATGTCATATTTGGGAAAACACTTTCTTTGTAAAGTACAGATTATCGTACTTTTTTCCCGTCCGGGATTCGAACCCACACTGCAAGAGTGAGGCACCTAATCGCCAGCACACAAAGTCAGCTATCTATTCCACTCAGCCACCGAGGCTTCCAAAAAACTGAAAGTCCGGCATTTGTGGACATTTGTTACATTTGACCACTTTCTGAATGACATTGTGTGTTACTAATTGACATGTTTAATCTGAGCAGATCCAAGAGACAGGATTTGTCACACACATGTATTCAAGGTTGACTGAAATCAGTCAGTTTTCCAAACAAGATTAACCGAAACATCCGAGATATTTCATTCTCATCCGCTATGTGTTCTGATTGCATAAGAACTTATTACCTTTTGGAATATTGTATGAATTTGTTTTTTGTGTGCATATGTTTCAGGTGCTCCCTGATGTTTATTATGTTTTATTGTAATGTACAAGAGACTGGTTGAACTTAGTTGACCTTGTACATACTAGGGTGTCATCCTACATTACATCATTGTACACACCATGTTATCTTCATGTGGTCATTTGAAAAAGAATAAATTGAAATGTAAATTCAGGAAGTGTTTTTTTGTGTTTTACAGAGCTGAATAGATACATACCCAGAGCGATCATAGCACTGCGATTGTCGTCTATGTTAAAGTATGTGAGTTTTGATAATCTTAGTGCTGAGGAAGCTCTGTCATATTACCCGATGTCATGGGATGTTGCTCATAATATTAACCACGTGTTTTTCTGGCCAGACTCAGTTATTTACAGGCTACCATCATACAGCTAGAATATTGCTGAATGGAGTGTTGAACAGCAAACAAAGAAACACAAGAGGCGGAATTAAGTTTAGGGGCAGTGTGATGCTTGTGTGGAATAAACTCAGAAAAAAACGTAAATCTGTTATATTCCCCATCCTGGTGCACAGATGGCCGGCCCATTGGTTTAAAGACCATACATTTGTCTGTGCACCTCTTTGTTGTCTAAGACAACTCCCTGTCAAGTTGAGCAAGGATCTGCTGACCATGGGTTTCAAGTCACAGGTTTGCCCTGATTATGAATTTTGGTTTGTTAGCATCTTGAGTGAGTGAGTGAGTGAGTGAGTGAGTGAGTTGGGTTTAACGCCGCTTTTAACAGTATTCCAGTTATATCACGGCGTGTCAGCTTAATGTGGGAGGAACGCCCGAAGTGAAGCAGGTCTCAGACGGTTACCACTTCGGTGATACCCACAAGCACGGGTATGGTGCTGACAAACCTAGAAACATAATCGGGGCGAACCGGAAATCGAACCCACAATCATAGGTTTCTGGCGTGCCCAAGGGACGCAACTCTGCACACCGAATCGCGGCGCCTTAGACGACTGGGCCACCCATGCCCCCCTGTTAGCATCTTGAAACAATGTTGAACAAATTTGAAGAACACTTCATGCCCTTGTGACCAGAGTCTTCAGATGAAAACTCTCTATAACCCTTAACCGTTGTATTCGTGTTCTGGAAGGTTGTTAATCAAATCAATTTACGAGATACTAGGATACTAGTTTTGTCAACATCCTACCCACTTGGATGTTTCATCAAACTGGTAATAGATCAGTACCTGAGTCAACAAACTGTTTGAAATTCTGATGATGCATTCTAGATTATTCTGTGTACTGCAGTTTGGGCCTCCGCCTCTCTCATCATCAGGGTATGACAGAATTTCTCACCTCTTCAGCTTGAAATCAACATCCAATCAATATGCCTCTGCTGAAAGCGGGTTCGGCATAGGTCTGGTGATCCTTCGATAAATTTAATGGAATCGAGACATGAATACAGGGCAATTTGATTTGGTCTTAGACCCAACTTGCTCACTTACTCCACGTCCATCTGGTGCCTGGCAATGACAGTAATACTAGAAGCAATACAACTAGACTGTAAATAGATTTTACCTCCAAATAATTAAATTTTCGTTGTGTTTATTGAAATTCCTGCATTCTGATTAGTTGAATTGGTCACGTGTTATTGCATTCATTTCCCAATGAATGTAAAAAATTAAGCCACGCCCACCGAGGCGCACTACTTTTATTACTGCGGAATGTCGGGGAATCCCAATATTACAGTCGAGGGAATTCCCTTTCTGCTTACGTGTATCGTCATGCACAGGACATTTAGCGACTTTCATGCATATTCATTGTCCAAACTACCCTTTGAAACCGAAGGCCGAGAATGAACGAAACAGCAAACGTGCAGGCTCGCTCGTCTGTTTTTTTCCCGCTCGCCTCAGTTTAACTTTCATGTCTTCGGGTTTCATTTCTAACTAGCATTTTTCCAAATGTGTTTTTCTGTAATCAGGGAAGTAATGTTTGAATCTTGCGTTAACTGACCATGTTATTTGAAACAGCCGCCTTCTCCCGGACATATTATTTCCCGGTTCGTTACAGTCTGACTGTTGCAGTTGCCTTAATTGACAGGTCCAATGAACATTGTTTTGATCCTACTCTCCGTTGATTGGATACTGACTGTGTAGGCGTGTCAAGTTATGTGCATTAATTAAACGATCAAGTGATTCATGTCACGCCACAGTATGTATTCCTAAACCTGGAATGTTTATCAATCTCGTCATTTTTGTCTGTTTTGATATACACAACTGTTTTGGGTTAAACTATTGTAGATAAAACATGTTTCACGTTGTCGAATTTAATTATAAGCTTTGACTGTGAGGCAAACGCGGATTCATACAGTTTGCACATCGGTTTTTAGATTCATACCTCAATAAACCGAACAAAATACACATTCAATCCATAAAAGATAAGATATGACAAAATTCCATAACAAAATTCCTCGGAATGTCTACCCTAAATGTTTTGAATAACTTGGCCAGGCCTTTGATGGCGAAAGCGTGATTGAAAAAACTTTGCTGTAAGCAAACTGTATCTTAAAATGATAAACCATTTCCCTGCAAACAGTAGAGTTCGTTGTATGATTCCGACCATATCATGAGCATGTATTTATGAGTAGTGATGATAGTGTTCGCGTAAAGATGACCGTTGCCTGACCCACCACTGGCATATGTCGCAAACACATACCAAAGCAGGTGATGTATAACTTACAATTTCTTTCTAAACGATGTAGATTAGGCGTCTGCCCGGTTAGCTTAAACTGGTGGTTCGATCCCTGACTGCGTCATATCAAAAGACTTGGTATTTGGTGTTACCCTGCCTGGCTCTCGGCATTGAGACACAGAGGACATAGAGCAACGCGTGCGTTCCAAACTTTATCATAGGAGCAGAGTCTATGATATACATAATTATTTCAAACTGTTTAGTTTACAGTGCTAGCAATATATGAGTAATGCATAAAATATATGATAAGTTGTAAACAAAAGGAATAAACACATTACTACAGAAATTAATTGCTATAAATAAATACATCAGTTGAAGTAACTACGCTGGAACATGGTTATATAGAGAGCATACAAAAACATATACTCACGAAATACTAGTATTGTCAGCTGAGTATATGTTATATTAATGATACCTTATTTCAGAATGACAAGTCAAACAAAGCCCCCTAGCATACTCCTCACGATTGGAGCGGTTTATTCAAGAATATATGAATATACATGTACTCACAAATTATGTTAAATTAAATAAAAATAAAGTAAACTTTGAGAATCAATGATATTTCGGTAACATCACAAAAAATGGCCTTACCTTAAAGTAGAAGTAAGAATAATGGCGATACAGATGACATGGAGCAACGCGTGCGACAGGAGCAGAGTCTTATATATACATCATTAGTTCAAACAGAAAAGTTTACAGTGATATCAATGTATGTGTAATACACAAAACAGATGATAAGCTGGACAGTTGGATTTAGATAGCTCTGCCTTTCTCTTATATCACCCAAAATGTAAATGAGATAGAATGCACAGTTTGCTCTGATTGGTCGAGCTGTATCTTTATTGTTTAATATTAATGGCTGACATTGAATTGACAAATACCATCTTTTCATGTGTTGTTCCTGGATTTAACAATGCTCATATGTTATCCTAAGAAATTTCCATTGGAAGGAAACTTGAATCTATTTACCCAAAGAAGCAGAAGGGGATTAAGCCCTAGGCTATGCTAATTAAGGCGGCAATGTACTTAAGGGGTTAAATATAAGGATTGAATGTGTGACTCACAGTGACCACTGTGCTGCATGACAAGTTGCTTAAGAGTTGCCCTGACGTGACAGTGACACTGATTGTGACATTTTCAATGATAGAAAATAGTCCAAATATGTTAAGCACAAAACATTTGATTTTTATAAAGTTTCAAAATTGCCTTTAATAGTCCAAATGGAGCACTATAACAGCATTAAGGGGATAAAACGAGGAAAGGCCGGGTCGGAGTCAGTATTCAGTGTATGAGTGCTATGCTGCTGCATGGTATCTTAGTGGGCCAGCACAGAAAAATAGCATTAATCTGGACTATTACAAGCAGCCACAACATGCGTGATTGTACATCTATATATGATTACAAGTGCAATAATCTTCAACGCGACTTTACACCTCGTTTCACCTCTAACTATTGTAAACTTTGCAACTTGTATTTGCGAACGAAATATTTATTACACAATAGTTATGAAGGGTATAATAAGGCGACAGACACACAGAAATACCAATTTTTCCCTCCCCTCAAACCCACACAGACGCACATACACATTCGCACACGCACACGCACGCGCACTCACACACGCGCGCGCGCGCGCACACACACACACACACACACACACACACACACACACACATACGGAGGGTTTTAAGAAAAAGGGATGATAGAATTGTAGGTCTCAAAGAAATCAAAGCCTGGCTGGAGTGTTGAATTTAGATCATACACACCAGACGATAAAGCCAACGAAATTCGGTCATGTCACATGAACAAACGGACTGCGTTGATTATTACATCCTAGCTGCTCCACGTGACCGCTGACCTCCACGTGATCAGTCTCCCATTGGACAATATCATCCATTCCCACCGAATGTTGTTCATTGTTTATATCATATCCTGAAATTCAAGTCGTCGGCCTTGAGGATTCCCGGCTATAAATGTTGATGTAGTGAGGGCTGGGAATCAGTTTGACACAGTCAGCCACCGGAGCTTGGTTCAGTCTAAGATGCTGCAGGCGTTGGGTCACGTGACCCTTGCATTGTTGGCAACGGTGGTTTATATTGGACCAGTGTTCGCAAATCAGGTAATGCTCTATTTCTTCTATTTGACTTGTTGTGTTGAATATATGAAGCATACTTTCAGACGACCATTAAATAATCTAGTTTCTCAAATCAGTGGTTGATATGGTGAGCACCATTCTACGGCGTTGGCGTGGGATGACGCGCAAAGAGCCTTGTCATTAAATCTGATCCATTTAGATGTTGTTTAGAACACCATTAATCTACCCTTTCAAATCAGTGGTTGATATCATGAGCACCGTTCACCACCGTCCGTGTGTGTGTGCATGCAATCAACTGAGTCACAGAGTATGACCACCTGATCCATTTAGTTGCCCCCAACGACAAGCATACGTAGGTTACAAAGGAACTATTCTAAACCGTATTCCCACATAATGCAAGCACATTTATCAATGTCAATATAATAATATACCATTGTCCATACGGATTCTCGCTTCGGCGATGAACAATATTTGACTGTTACACACAGTGAGGGAAACGCGCCTGAGAGACATCTGAAAGTCTTTAGTGTTATCGTATGCATTTCCTGCCCTGGCGATGTCGCGGCACGTACTCATGTGAGTGAATGTCATACTGCGTAATTGACTGGCAACGTTAGGCTGTTTAGGGTAGTGATTATTTATCCGTGCGTGTTTCAACCTGATTAATGTCATCAAATCGCCTGTACATTGCTATACCCGTGCTTAAGAGTTACACCAACACGGAACACGTCTATAGCACTTTCCTCCTCCTTTAAACCGACACGCTGTGACTTCAATGAAATAATGCCCTAGCTATTTCATTCAACCACTGACAGACAGACAGACAGACAGACAGACAGACATGTGCATTCAGTATTTCCGCCTCGTGGCCAAGAGGATAGTTGAAACGACAACATATAGTTGTAGTCAGTTGACTGAAAGGACATTTGCTAAATTAAAAAGGTTTAGAAATGTTACGGAAAATGTGTTTGATAAAGATAGCTGCTGACTTAATGGTATTTTCATCATTTGGGTTAGGTAAATTGTACATTATTTGGGGATTTAAGTAATTATTTTCTTGATATGGCAAAATATTTCGTCTTTGGAAGCTGAGACATCGCAGATTAACAGGACACGAAACTCGTCTTCAATAGACCCAGATTTACAATGTTACAATAATATGTTAATGGTCTATATCTTTGTTCTTCCTAACGTTTTGTGTTTTGAAACATTGTAAACAGTTTCTAAACATATACACAGCTCATGGAAGGGGTGTATCATGTAATGGCAAATGTATAAACAGATGTAATGGAAGCATAATGTGAAAGAAAATGAGAAGATCTAGCACTTTCTGAGCAACCTTGAACGAAAATATCAACGAGTCGTTTACAGAGACATAAACAAATAATAACTTATCCCCAACATCTTGAGCAATCCAAGCATAAGAAAAAACACAAGAAAATAAGTGTTCTGACATCAGATGCCCATGTGTGTTTGCCACTATTATCTAAAGATATTGCGACCGATAACGCTAGTAAGCGTACCGATAATGTGGCATATGTATAAGTGTAATCAGAATTTAATCTGGGTTTGAGTAAACATGGTGTAGCGCGTCTCCCTAAGTATAGGCTTACTCGAAGCAAACTTTTCCAACTGCAACAGCAAGATTTATTTTAAGATATGACGCATGAACCTTTTTGATTTCTTCAAAATACCTGGTGCCCCATATCTCGACACCATGTACAAGAATTGGTGATATTTGTCTACAAGAAGCATACTGGCTGTTAAAAATGTAACAAACTTGTTTCTTTACATAGTTTCTGCATTGGGATTCGAGCTTTCTTAGCCTTTTGCAGCCCATTGAGCAATTTAGCCGACAAGAAAACATTAACCTAAATATATATGATAAGAAACAACTTTACGAAACGACCACTTTTCACTTTGTACAACTGTATCACCATTCCTAAATACAACCATATTTGACTTGCCTAAGTTGAACTCAAGGCACCAAAGTGTCACAAACCTGCTGCAGAGTGTCAAGTTGCTTACTAGACAATTCACAGTATAAGAAAACATCTATATCATCATAAAGAGAAAATAAAAAATGTAGATCCCAATTTTCCCGAGTTACAAATATCCCATTACTGCATGTCACATAAAAAGTATCATTTTTAAAAGACAATGAAAAGTAGCGGACTCAGGACGCAGCCCTGGTGCACACCTGATGTGGCATTAAAGCCCTTTGTCTGACAAACGTTTTCACACACAGAGCAACTCACTCATACGTGCTTTTAAAATAAAATACGTTGTCCCATGACATCCTTTGATATATAACAAATATACGCGCTTTTTCCTATCTACAAGGTCGAACGCCTACTTCAGTATATAGTGGCGCAGTAAGGAAGGCCTTTGAGCTTACAGAAATATTAGAACATAGAGCATTTAACGTAAATATATTTTCAGTTGTAAATAGCCGGGCCTAAACTCGGGATGTGCGTCACTAAGTACCTCATTAATTAAATGCGTCTGTCAAATAAGGAAATAAGAAATCACCCAAAGGTTTAACAAATCCAAGAGGAAAATCGTCTTCATCCGCTGCTTTGTTCCATTTCAAGCACTTCTTCGCCAGTAATATCTTCCGAGAAGGAAAAAGATGTAAACAACTGTTACAAGTGTGAGAATCAATATGATTATGTAAACAATTTCTTAATTTCAGCTTTCTAGGAAGGGGAGGTGGTGCATTTGGTGATCACAAGTTATGTACAAAACTTAGTGATAGATGTATGTAACTAATTAGTGAAGCAAACTGTGTTTAGCAGTCGTGTTACTTATTTTAAAACATATCACCGAGTGAGTACGTCACAGCGTCGTTGGCAACGTCCAGTATTGCCTACATCCAGTTTCGCTTACACTCTTAAATATACAAATACATAGTTCAATGAATTCCGTTACGAAGTCACTTAATTAATTTCAACCATCTTATAGTGAATGTGCTGATCCAATATTGTTGATTAATGCATAAAGACTAATTAAATAAGTGAAAATAACGTTGAATTTCAGAATGTCATCATGTTCCAACATCGTCATTGCACCTCCTGTACACACGTGACCGTTCACGATCACCTTCTTTGTGATTCAGCTAAATGTGAAATCCCCTTTTGAATAGTGCTGTCATACTTACATAAAACCTTGCTACTCCTCCCGTACACACGTCCAAGTTCCCAGTCACTCCCTCCGAGTTCCGGCAGGTCGTGGAATCCTTGGATATGATGTCATTATACAGATAATAACCGTGTTTCACTACCTGTACACACGTGCAAGTTCATTCCATTCTCTTCGTGTTTCAGCTGACCGTGAAATCCTTCCTGGTTCGCTCTCACATCCGTTACCGGTTTGCCTCCACCGTAGTCGCAAGCACCGTCATCAACGACGATGGAACACAGAGCCGCGAGGCAGTGTTTGAAGTCGTGTTGCCCGAGGAAGCCTTTATCTCCAACTTCTCCATGTAAGAGATATGGCTCTCACATACAATCTGGTTAAGTTAAGCACTATTCCTTTGTTATACGCATGGGAGGGCACCGATGGCCCAGTCATCTAAGGGGCCGCGATTCGCCGTGCAGAGTTGCGTCCCCTGGGCACGCCCGAAACCTATGATTGTGGGTTCGAATCCCGGTTCGCCCCGATTATGTTACTAGGTTTGTCAGCACCATACCCGTGTTCGTGGGTTTCACCGAATGGTTAACGTCTGAGACCGGTATCACTTCGGGCTTTCCTCCCACATTAAGCCGACACGCCGCGATATAACTGTAATACTGTTAAAAGTGGCGTTAAATACAACTCACTCACTCATAATCATACGACTTCCATGTATATTTTGGAGTGAGTGAGTATGGTTTTACGCCGCATTTAACAATATCCCAGCAATATCACGGCGGGGAACATCAGAAATGGGTCTTTACACATCGTACCCATGTCGAGAATGGAACCCGTGTCTTCGGCGTGGCGAGCGAACGCTTTAACCATTAGGCTTCCGACCGCCCCGTATATTTTGGAAACATCTACACAAAGACTAAGATCCCGGGGCATTTAGAAGTCTCTTGTTCGTGAAAATATACTTCTCGACTTTTGATAGGGATATTTGTTATCTCTCCATGATACACAAAACTGGTTCTCATAATATATGTATGTCAAGTGCATATTTAAATAGAATGATAAATCTGATTATGCTTATGAAAAGTTTAGTAGTATACATATATACTTCTTTACATCTTTAATTGGGTTTAATGTTTGACAGCTTCTCCCTGTGGTAAAGGAAAACCCAAAGAGAGCAGGACCAAGTATAATAAATCTGTAAATTTAATTTATAAATTTGTACTTAAATGTTCAGAAATTATAATTTCATTTGTGTCTTATTTGGCTAAGCTGCCGCAGGTCACTGTGTAGTCCCCCATATACTGATGGAGGGACGTGCTGTATACAATCCCTTGAACTATTGACGATGTATTATCACATGGTAAACATTTTCCTTGTAGGACTGTGGATGGAGAGGTGTACGTCGGTCGCGTGGAGGAGAAACAAAAGGCCTTGACATCCTATCAACAGGCCAAGGACCGCGGGGAGAGTGCTGGCTACATCAAAACAACGTCAGTGTAACCGCCCTGTGTTAATTCATTCATACCGTGCTTGTTTGTTGTTTGACGCTACCGTCAGCACACCCTGTATTATCCTCTAGTATCTGTTTGAGACATTTTATGACATGAAATTGTTGTCTGTGGTATAAAACCTGATGACAACTTTTTAAAAATAAAAAGCCTCTAGAGTACCAAAAACCAAAACAGCTTATTATTCCCAATAGCTAATTGCAGGTGTGTTAATTGTGTTTATTACCGCTTTGAACGGAAAATCATTATTAATAGTGAACCTCTGAGCTTATTGTTCCTATTAATTGCGGGCGTATTAATTGTATTTTTTACCGCTCTGACCAGAATATCAAACTTGATAGTCAACCCCTTAGACTAACATTTAGTCTCTGAAATCATATATTACACAATATCCTTCTTGACTCTAAAAAACCAACCCTATGCTGATTTCAGAGCTAGCTTGAGCTGGCTAGACTTGCTTTTGTATGCGTTTCTAGATTTATTTTATTCATAAAATAAATATATTCCCCGGTCATGGTGCAGGACTATCAACCCCTAATCATGACTAGCACCTTCATATCATGGGTTTTCCGGAAGAAAAGCATTTCCATCACTTTATAAATTGTAACAGTATCACCAAGGGTACATGCGGTTTATGCGTCCTGCGTTAGGTTCTATACCACGAGAGTGACGCATAAAACCACAAATACAAATTTGACAGCTCTTTGAATGAGTTGCTATGTCACGTGACTTTCATTGACTCGGAAAAAGCATGAGGGTGTTTGCTTCGAAGCGGGGTGTATAAAGGATTTATTCTCCCGCAGAAAAATCCATGTGCAACCTGTCTTCTTCGTTGTGGGGTATAAGGGATTCATTCTGCCGCTCAGTCATTTATTTCCCTCCCTGGCGGATACATAATATAGTATGAAGATCACGTGACCAATCTCACCATTCTGACATGGAGGTATGATAAAGTGTTATATTCATGATGCTGCAGGGTATTGTTCCATAGAACAACTTGTATGCATGTATAAAGAGGAACACAACAAAATGATTAAATCGCATCATTGAGTGTTTTAACAAATCGCATTGGTTGACATCACACACTCTATACTTTGCGGTTAAGTAATCAGTTCAGAGACAATTGCGCGTTTTAAAACAAAATATGCCTATGACAACAAAGCCATTTCAGTATTTTTTTGTACGTTGATGACAATAATTCGATTCGTCATTACATTCAGGTGAAAGTGGAGCTCATTTTGTATTACAGTTTTGCCTATTTTCTAGGTAATATTTCGACGTCGACCACAAGCCTACGGCAGAAGTACCTGAAGATAGAGAGCACTTGTCTGTAGATAGATTTGTCGATTTGGGTAAGGTTAGATTCCAAGTTGGGAGCTGGAATGCCACGTGACCTGTGGGGTTGTACACTGTGATAATGGAACTGAATATTGTTTTGTTATAGCGCGAGACATTCAAACAAGTTTGACGTGTCGGTGAACTTGAAGCCTGGAAGTAGTGTGACCTTCAACCTGACCTATCAGCAGCTGTTGCCACGTTGCAAGGGCATGTATGAACAGAGAATTCACGTGAACCCGGATCAACTGGTGCGCGAGGTGAAGGTTGAGGTCTTCATCGAGGACAGCCGGGTCATCACGGCAGCGACAACCGAGTTTCCAAGTGGGGAAAACAGCAATGTGTTGGGTACGTCATGCAGGTTTTGAAACGTCACGCTGTTCGCTGAAGGTGTTGGGTTCACCATGTTAAAGTTTATTTTTGAGTACTCCATTAAGTGTTTAGTACATCATTTAAGATCTTTGTACGTCATGCAGGTTCTGAGTACATCATGTAAGATCTTTGTACGTCATGCAGGTGCTGAGTGCATCATGTAAGACCTTTGTACGCCATGTAAGTGTTGAGTGCATCATGTAAGATCTTAGTACTTCATGCAGGTGTTGAGTGCATCATGTAAGATCTTGGTACGTCATGCAGGTGTTGAGTGCATCATGTGAGATCTTGGTACGTCATGCAGGTGTTGAGTGGATCATGTAAGATCTTTGTACGTCATGCAGGTGTTGAGTGCATCATGTAAGATCTTGGTACGTCATGCGGGTGTTGAGTGGATCATGTAAGGTCTTTGTACGTCATGCAGGTGTTGAGTGCATTAAGTAAGATCTTGGTACTTCCCTTGTAGGTTTTGAGTGCATCATGTAAGATCTACGTCCCACACGAACTACACGACATTAATTGTTGGTGTTGAGGGACAGTACTTATGCTACAAGCTATAAAAACGTGGGGAAAAATACCACAATGTCGTAGGTCCTCACTCCTTTTTCCTATTTCTTTTTGTGAAGCTTATCTTGAACACAACTACTATCATGACAAGTGCAGTACTTATCAAGCATCAGTTAATGTTAACATCATAAACTCCTAGATAAATAGATAGATCAATACAATTCGTGAGTCGCAAGAATGGCCCAAGCAAATATTTATCTTTGACGAAATCCCTTGACACACCCCTGTCTACCCGTAGCTAATACAGCTAAGCCCTAAATGTGTGAGTGAGTGGGTTTAGTTTAACATATCGTTGAGGTGCATTTCAGTTCTGTTACGGCGGAGTAAAGCACGAAGTTGTGCAGGTGCTCTACCGCATATAGTACTGACAACCCAATGAATATAGTTAGAATCGAACCCTTGATCAAATGCGTTCTAGGCCTAGGAGACGCAACTTTGCATGACATATTTCGTTGCATATATCGACTTCCACCTCTCCCCAAACTCCACCCAACCGCCCACCTGCCCTAAATGAACTGAGCCAGATATCAATAATAAGATGGGCACACTTCAACGTTCTACAAACCTGAATTTCCGAATTGTCATGTCATGACTTACTCATTGTCATGTCATGACTTACTCATTGTCATGTCTTGACTTACTCGTTGTCATGTCATGACTTACTCGTTGTCATGTCATGACTTACTCATTGTCATGTCATGACTTACTCATTGTCATATCATGACTTACTCATTGTCATGTCATGACTTACTCATTGTCATGTCATGACTTACTCATTGTCATGTCATGACTTACTCATTGTCATGTCTTGACTTACTCGTTGTCATGTCATGACTTACTCGTTGTCATGTCATGACTTACTCATTGTCATGTCATGACTTACTCATTGTCATGTCATGACTTACTCATTGTCATATCATGACTTACTCATTGTCATGTCATGACTTACTCATTGTCATGTCATGACTTACTCATTGTCATATCATGACTTACTCATTGTCATGTCATGACTTACTCATTGTCATGCCTCACTAACTGTGTTTTCACAGAGGAGATTGGTGTGTCCGTATTGTCACCAAGTCCTAACAGCCGATACATCGTATACAACCCGTCACGTGACCAACAGAAACTTCTTGGCAAGAACGGGGTCAACAAAGAGCTGCTTATCAAGTATGACGTGGACAGAGATCAGAATGGAGGGGAGGTTTTGGTGAGTGGGTGTTTTATCACCATAATATATCTTTCATCCTAATAATCAAAACACATATAATATTGTTTTCAGCACAGGGCCTGACTTACCCGCTATATTGTTCACTTTAAGTAGCATAGAACATGTTTTAGAATTTACCCACTGGATTGTCCACTGTAAGTAGTATAGAACATGTGTTAGAATTTACCCGCTGGATTGTCCACTGTAAGTAACATAGAACATGTGTTAGAATTTACCCGCTGGATTGTCCACTGTAAGTAGCATAGAATATGTGTTAGAATTTACCCGCTGGATTGTCCACTGTAAGTAGTATAGAACATGTTTTAGAATTTACCCGCTGGATTGTCCACTGTAAGTAACATAGAATATGTGTTAGAATTTACCCACTGGATTGTCCACTGTAAGTAACATAGAACATGTGTAAGAATTTACCCGCTGGATTGTCCACTGTAAGTAACATAGAACATGTGTAAGAATTTACCCACTGGATTGTCCACTGTAAGTAACATAGAACATGTGTTAGAATTTACCCGCTGGATTGTCCACTGTAAGTAACATAGAACATGTGTAAGAATTTACCCGCTGGATTGTCCACTGTAAGTAACATAGAACATGTGTTAGAATTTACCTGCTGGATTGTCCACTGTAAGTAACATAGAACATGTGTTAGAATTTACCCACTAGATTGTCCACTGTAAGTAACATAGAACATGTGTTAGAATTTACCTGCTGGATTGTCCACTGTAAGTAACATAGAACATGTGTAAGAATTTACCCACTGGATTGTCCACTGTAAGTAACATAGAACATGTGTTAGAATTTACCCGCTGGATTGTCCACTGTAAGTAACATAGAACATGTGTAAGAATTTACCCGCTGGATTGTCCACTGTAAGTAACATAGAACATGTGTTAGAATTTACCTGCTGGATTGTCCACTGTAAGTAACATAGAACATGTGTTAGAATTTACCCACTAGATTGTCCACTGTAAGTAACATAGAACATGTGTTAGAATTTACCCTCTGGATTGTCCACTGTAAGTAACATAGAACATGTGTTAGAATTTACCCACTGGATTGTCCACTGTAAGTAACATAGAACATGTCTTTGAATTTATCCGTTAGATTGTTCACTGTGCGTAACATAGAACTTGTGTCAGAATTTATCCGTTAGATTGTTTACTGTGAATAATTGAGAACAAGCCTTAGATTTACCCGCAAGATTTTTTTACTGTAACTAATATAGAACAAGCCTTAGCTTTCTTTACCCGCTAGATTGTTGACTGTCACTGCAATAGAACAAGTCTTAGATTTACCCGCTATATTTTTTACTATAACTAATATAGAACAAGTTTTAGAATTACCCATTATTTTGTTCACAGTAACTCATATAGAACACGCCTTAGATTCACCCGCTAGGTTGCTTACTGTAACTAACATATAACGAGTCTTAGATTTACCCGCTACACTGTTTTCAGTAACTAACAATTAACAAGTCTTAGATTTACTTTCTAGATTGTTTACACATATTGTACACATGTCTGTCTCGGAGTAAGAGGCAGTTAGGGTTCCATTGAACTCAGAGCTACTACTGGAACAAGACCATCTACCACAAATACATTTCAGGTAGTTGACGGGTACTTCGTTCACTTCTTTGCCCCCGAGAACGCTGGTGAAGACATCCTCCCGGTCCCCAAGGACATACTGTTTGTCCTTGACATCAGCGGTTCAATGTCAGGAACCAAGATAGCGCAACTGAAGGCAGCCATGACGGTTATTCTTAAAGAGCTGAGCAAAACCGACAGGTTCAACATTTTCCTCTTTGATGACAGACTTAAGAAATGGAAGACGGCGCTTGTCCCCGTTGAGTCGAGTACCATCGATGAAGCACTCGACTATGTTAGTGGACTGGAAGCGGAGGACTGTAAGTGAGACACACTGTGCATGTGGGGTTGTATCAGAGACATGTGGCACACGTGGGATTGTAATAGAGACACACGATGCTCAGCGAGATTGATAGAATCGGTTGCTCGAGAGGGTTGTACAAGAGACATGGTGCATGTGGGATTGTAATAGAAAGATGTGGTGCTTGTGGGAATGTAATAGAGACACGTGGTACCCTAGTGGATTGATTGTAAGTGAGACATGAATAGAGACACATAATGCGCTGGGAGATTGTCAGATAGGCTTGGGTGTCCAAGAGACACGTAGTGCATGTAACAGCGGCACGTCGTACTCTGGGGAGAAACAAAAAGGAAAGTGCGACTCGTGGCGCTCTGAGGGGATTGTGAAAGGGACATATAGAATCCTGGGGTAGAAATAAGTGGTCCGTGGGGGACAGGTGGTGCATGTTTGAGAGACACGTGGGGCCCTGGAGGGCAGTAATATGGAAACAAACATGATGGATTGTAAATGAGATATACGGATTGCCCTGGGGAATTGTAAGTGAGAAACGTGTTGCCCTGGGGATTGTAAGTGAGACACATAGTGCCCTGGGGGATTATAAGTGAGATACGTGGTGCCCTGTAAGTGAGACAAGTGATTTCCTGTGGACTGTAAGTGAGACACGTGATGCCCTTGGGATTGTAAGTGAGACATGTGATGCCATGGGGGATAGTAAGTGAGACATGTGATGCCATGGGTTATAGTAAGTGAGACATGTGATGCCATGGGGGATAGTAAGTGAGACATGTGATGCCATGGGGGATTGTAAGTCATATGGTGGTAAAATAGAGACACGGCGTGTCAGGGGGGATTGTTCGAGAGACACATTGTGCCCTAGGTATTGTCTGGGAAACAAATGTGCATGTGCTATTGCAATAAAGATACACAGTGCTCTGGGAGATTGTCAGATAGATTCAGGTGCCCTATGGATTGTACACATGGTGCATGTGGGATTGTAATAGCGACATGTGAGTGAGACTCGTGGCTCTCTGAGGGGATTGCGAAAGAGACACGTAGTATCCTTGGGGAGTGTTAGAGTAATAAGTGGTCCATGGGGATTGTAAGAGATGGTGCATGGTTACCTGGGAATAGGTAGCGCCCCTGGTGAGCGAGACACGTAGTACCCAAGGGAAATGCAACACACGTGGTACATTGTTTTTTATTAGTGACACCTGGTTGATTTCAAAGGGAGAAACTCACGATTTGATATATATATATACCAGCGAAACTACAGCTGCACTGTCTTGACTTTCAGCAACTAACCTGAACATGGCCTTGACCGACGGCATTTCCTTCATGCTGGAAGAAAGGTACAAGGAGCACACGCCTGTGATGTTCTTCCTCACCGACGGTCAGCCCACGGTTGGCATCAAGGACCCCGGCTCCATTGCTAAGAATGTCGAACGCCTCAATGAGGACGTTGTGTCTCTGTTCGGACTGGCGTTTGGTGATGGAGCTGATTATGACCTGTTGAAGGTAGTCTCCGCCCAGAACAGCGGTTTTGCTAGGAGAATATACGAAGCTGCCGATGCAGCTGATCAGGTAGAGGGATTCTATGATGACATTTCCACCACTGTGCTACGGAACTTGAACATCAAATATATCAACGGCACAGTCGATCCCGACACCCTGACGACGACGGTCTTCAGGAACGTTTTCAGGGGCAATGACGTGGTCGTAGCCGGTCGTATGAGTGACAACATCAATACCTTGATCGGTGCTTTACTGACTGCAGACATCGGCAGAGGAAAATTGAATGTGGTTCTGGATAACCACAGCACACAACCCATTGAGCCATCGACAAACAACCCCTATTTTACTATTCCAATGGACTTCGCGTCTGTTATTGAAAGGAGCTGGGCATACCTGAGGATCAAGGATCTGCTACTGCAGAAGAGGAAGGACGAGTATAAGAACGAGAAGTCCGATGTTGACCGGAAGATTACGGAGTTAGCCCTCAAAGTAGGTAGACGTTTAGCATCCCATCTATATGACGGCGACCTGTATTTAATCTAGTCTTGGTCAGATAAACGGGTGTTTGGATTGTTATAAAGCAACGTCCCATGCCATCAGGGTAAGATGACATGCCATCAACAAAGTTACTCGAACCATAAAGTCGCCTCGTACCATAAGCATAAGGCCAGGTCAGGGACGACAACCCAGTAATTGATGATGAGAAATGTCCCATGAGGTGCAGACCGCCACCGTGGTCTAGTGGTAGAGCGTCCGCCCGGAGAGCGGAAGGTCCGGGGTTCGATCCCCGGCCGCGTCATTCCAAAAGACGTTAAAAGATGGTATTTGTTGTTACTCTGTCTGGCGCTCGGCATTAAGGGGCTAAAACAAGGACTGGTCGGCTCGGAGTCAGTATACTGTGTCTGAGTGGGGTATTCATGTTAAACTGCGGCATGGTATCTAAGTGAGCTAGCACTATAAATCGGCATCAGTCAGGACTAGTACAAGCAGCCACACAAACATAACACGTACATGCACGACGCTATATAAGTGCAATTATCTTGGACGCGGGGTTAAAACCCCATTTCACCCATCACCCATGAGGTGAGGTACCTTTACATGCAATCAAACGAGTCAACGAGTTGTATGAGTCAATGTGTTGTGTGTATGCATATGGTGATGAATGGACTTTGAGGCCAGAGTTGCATTAGTATATGTGATGTATATCAGGGTTGTGTGTATGCATATGATGGTGAATGGACTTTGAGACCAGAGTTGCATGAGTATATGTGATGTATATCAGGGTTGTGTGTATGCATATGGTGGTGAATGGACTTTGAGACCAGAGTTGCAAGAGTATATGTGATGTATATCAGGGTTGTGTGTATGCATATATTGATGAATTGACTTTGACACCAGAGTTGCATGAGTATATGTGATGTATATCAGGGTTGTGTGTATGCACATGATGATGAATGGACTTTGAGACCAGAGCTGCATGAGTATATGTGATGTATATCAGGGTTGTGTGTATGCATATGGTGGTGAATGGACTTTGACACCAGAGTTGCATGAGTATATGTGATGTATATCAGGGTTGTGTGTATGCACATGATGATGAATGGACTTTGAGACCAGAGTTGCATGAGTATATGTGATGTATATCAGGGTTGTGTGTATGCTTGTTGTGTTGTATGAACGTGGAGACAAGAGTTGCATGAGTATATCTGATGTATATCAGGGTTGTATGTATGCATATGATGGTGAATGGACTTTGAGACCAGAGCTGCATGAGTATATGATATGTATATCAGGGTTGCGTGCATGCATATGGTGGTGAATGGACTTTGAGACCAGAGTTGCATGAGTTTATGATATGTATATCAGGGTTGCGTGCATGCATATGGTGGTGAATGGACTTTGAGACCAGAGTTGCATGAGTTTATGATATGTATATCAGGGTTGCGTGCATGCATATGGTGATGAATGTATTTTGAGGTCAGAGTTATGTTAAAGTATATGATGATGCATGGTCTTTACTGATTGACTCAGACAGATAGAACACAATACCTTAACCTAAAACAGTTGGCCATCTATTCAGAGGGAAAAGCGGATTTTGGTATCTGGATAGTATGTAGCTATGGCAACAACGTATGCTCCGTTTTGTTCATATATATATTTTTATCTCCACACGAACATGACCTCCAATTATACCTAAACTCTCTGCGGCTATTTAGCGAAACTTTCAGGAGAAGAGAGTAGAGAGATATCATAAAGGAGTAAAAGATCTGAAACAAATAAGATTGTATGCAAACTATATTTTGAGATCATCGGATTTTTAAAACTACATTAATATTTGTTTTAAGAGAGAAATTCGTTTTAAAATATGTCCAATTGTTTGTAAAAGACCTAAGTTTATATGTTTCAGTATAATTTTGTCACTCCTCTGACGTCAATGGTGGCAACGAAGCCAGAGCAACAGGCAACAAAGACGAACATACGCGGCGACGATTACAAGAAGGAGAGGCCCGTTCAGCGGTCACATCGTAGGCTCAAGCTTTGACATTACTTCAACTTTCATGCTGTTTATGTATTAATAACGTTATAACCAGGATTACGAGCAATTTTCCTACTTTCTCTTCTTTGTCAAGTCTAACATGCTGGCCACTGTGTGCCTAGAGACAAACAGACAAAATGTTAATTTATTTACAAGGGAGACTACTCTAGAAACTCAACACTTGCCCCTTATTCGCCTTCACAGTTATATTATCTAGATTGCAGGTGTTTTCACGACCTCTATAAAACTGATCAGATTACATATATGTATATCCCGTAAATAGGTAATTACGAATGCAATTTTGTCAACACATTCTGGTCCTGCAGAACGGGCTTATTTCCCACAAGCAAGTGTACGACGCTATAACTCCATGGTGAGTCGCAAGATCGTCAACCCTGCTGTAGGTGAGTTTTAACAAGTTTATAGAAATCGTCATCACGGATGTGTGTATACTACGTTCCCCCACCACCCGTGAATACACACAACTGATTTGCGTGTTGTGACGTGTTTTAGTCAGGAATGAAATGAGGTCGTCTGGAAGGTCAAATGAGACCTTCTCCATGCACGAACTGTGCGCGAACCCCACCGCTGCCTGACATTGACGCAATGTGCGGAGTAGAAGAAACCACGCGTTGCTCGAGAAATATTGCTGATATAAGCTGAACGCTCATTATTCTGAGCTGTCATCACATTTGCTGAAACCAGGTTTATGCTCCGTTCATTGATTACAATCTGGAGACTACACTGCAAAACGGTCGCATTTATTCACGGGTGATGGAGGATCATGCCCTTGAAGTATTGACGGTGGTGGAAAATACGATTCATTGAGTAGTGTGGACATACTCCAAACATTCTGCTGAACCAGGCACAAGTATAAAGGTGAATCTTGAGGTTCAATACTGGAAATCTATCCTCAAATCATAAAAGTAGCAAACATTACTTAAGTTATTCAAGGTCAATAAACAATGCTCCCAAACATGACAGATCACTGTTGATCGATGGTGTTGATGACACTGTTTCAAAGATTGGGCACAAATGCGAAAGACTTGATCATGTGTTTTATTCAATGATTGTAATGATACTCTTCAACTCTGTATATAGTCATACTGATTTGTGTGTCTTAAAGCAGGGTCGAAACAAAATTCCCCCTCCCTAACACATATTCCCGGGCCCCATAATAGTAAATAGTCGGTCCTGAGATTTCGTTTGAATTTGACCGCTGCTGCCGGTGTTTTATTTAATGTGTACTAGACACACTTTATTGACATAATATATCATCCTTCCATGGAGTTCGTCATAACCATGGGGAATTTATTTGGCAAAAGTTTAATGTTAAGGTTAGTAAAAGGTCAAGATCACATTCTGTTTCCTGTAAGAGGTGGCTATATCGTTGTCTGGTTCTGAGGTAATGGTACCTAAACGGCATGGAACTAAATATCTACATCATTTTATTTGCATTAATGTCAAAGGTCCATGTCACTTTGGAGCAAAGTTTGAAATGTAGTTGTATCATCTTTTCTCTTGAATACGGCGAAAGACTTGGCATTAGAGGATATAATACAATAAACGTTTATTCCACACGGACCTTAGGAATTCTTTTGCCACATGCTGACATGTTCAAAGGTCAGGGTCACGTGGCAGAACAATCTCAAAGTGGTTACACTTTCTAAAAGAATGTATTAATGTATTTACCATTAAACTAACATATATTAAGATTTGGAAGGATTTTAGTCACAATAGATATAAAGTCGAAGTCGTTGTTCAGGTTTCCGTAAATACATATTGTCAATGCAACAGAATAACCACTCTAGATTATCTACTGTAACAAAAGCATAGGAAAAAACAGCTGTAATAATTATATGAACGAACCACTGAACATCAAGGATGGCACCTGGTGTTCGCGAAAAGGTTAAGCATGTTCTACCCGACTGTTTGCACCCACCATTCACTCAATATGCATAAAGTAAGTATCTATTGCGGATATATCATAACATGAAACTATATATCTTCATTTATCATATAATGGGTAGGTTTCTCGACAGGATAAAGCCAACGGATAAAAACGATATCCGTTGGGGTCATATGCGGATAGAGATGCAAATATCAAAGGTCAAGTAGGGACTACTTTCACTGTTTATAAACAAACATGGCGTCGCCCTCGTCATTTGGCGATCGAGTCAGAATTAACCATCGGGAATCTGGATAAACTACAGGGATAATTGCTATCATTATCAAAAGAACAGTCTAATATACTGAAAATCAGTGTCTAAGTGTGACGTAGCGAAGGCATTTCATAAGTTTTGGCAACTTTCGAGATATAAATTTCGAAACAATTTTGCGAGGGCACGAGGCCTAGCCAAGTGGGATCAGTATCCATATCTGTGCTTGTAGACCTCTGCGGCTTGAAACCTTCTCCACAAATTAAAATAGTTTGATTTGGAACCAAATATGTTTGAATTGTTACCTTGTTTCGTTTTGTCGCTGTGTGTACATCTGACTACACTTCTCAACGTTATGACAGACCGACGGTCAACAACGTCTGACCGTGGCCGTGACGTCTCATAGACTAGGGTTAGAGTAGCTTCCCTTTGACAAAGGGCAGTTACTCTAGCGGACAGACCGATGGATTGCCGCGAAAGGCAAATAAAAACAATAGTTGTTTTGCGTATATGTTGCTTCGCCACTGTATAAGAAACAGATTTCAGTTGGAACAATATTGGCTACTGTCACTGTCCGACTGACACATCACTTACCCTGTGACGTAATAAATATGAATGCGCGCATTCCAGGAAAACTCGCAATGTTTCGGTAATGTTTGTGAAAGAGGGAAAGTGCTTTTGAAGCACAGAATTAAAGAATGACATTATATGATAAAGAGGTTATCACGCTTGTGTGTTTGGGGATGGTAAATATCCAGTATTAGGAATAAACGCTATGTATTTAGCTCGCCAAGGCTCGCTAAATACAATGTTTATTCCTAATGCAGGATATTTATCATCCCCAAACACACTCGCGTGATAACCTCTATGTATCTCTTCAAATACACTCCGAGGGAATTCCGAATTAGACTAGGTCCCCAGCAACATATGCTGGTCGTAAGAGGCGAGGATAATTGCTGGATCCTAAACAGTTGTGTTGATCAAGGCCAAGGTCTGGTCGTAATGTTTTCGGACTGGAATTACGTGGTGTGTTACTATGTGAGGAGTTTTGAGGAAATGACGGAGCATGGGCTGTTTCTATTTTTGGAAAACGTCTCCCCAAAACCTCTTCAGTGAATAATCTAATTTGTTTCAGCTTATGGAATACGATCTGGACCACAATCATTCCGTAAGTATATGTATGTATAGGAAATAACCCTTCAGGGTAAATCAGCTGTTTTCGGACTGGAAGTACGAGGTGTGTTACAATGTTTGGAGCTTTGAGGAAATGACGGAGAATGGGCTGCTTCTATATTTGGAAACAACTCCAGATTGGTGACGCGTCAGCTTAATGCTTTGCAATATGGAAGTCACGTTGTGAAATGTACAGATATATGATAACTGGTGGAGTTGGAAAGAAAAATTTATTCAGTGAATATTTGTTTCAGCTTCTGGAATACTATCTGGACAACAATCATTCCGTGAGTATATGTATACTATATAAAGGAAATCCCCCTTTAGGGTAAATCAGCTGCTTCTATACTGGCAAACAACTACAGTTTGGTAACGCGTCAGTGTAATGTTTTGCAGTACAGAAGTGATGTCTTGTTATGTACATGTACAGATATATGATAACTGGTGGAGTTGGAAAGAAAAATCTATTCAGTGAATATTTGTTTCAGCTTCTGGAATACTATCTGGACAACAATCATTCCGTGAGTATATGTATACTATATAAAGGAAATCACCCTTTAGGGTAAATCAGCTGCTTCTATACTGGCAAACAACTACAGTTTGGTAACGCGTCAGTGTAATGTTTTGCAGTACAGAAGTGATGTCTTGTTATGTACATGTACAGATATGTGATAACTGGTGGAGTTGGAAAGAAAAACGACTCCTAAAATCTCTTCAGTGAATTATCTAATTTGTTTCAGCTTCTGCAATACAATCTAGACCAAAATACAACGGTGGGGGTAAGTCGAGTATTATTATCTAAACATTACCTGAAAGAAATAGCTCGCTTGGAAAAAAATCTGTTCATTATGGTTAAGACCCATACACTTCATTATGCATATTGTTTCAAAGATTAGGCACAACAGAAAAAGAAAGGATTATGAGTTTATTCAAATTCTATTATTATACTTCTTTTATTTCATTTGTCAGCACCGTACAAAGGGTGTGCATATGTGCTCTTTACTTGCCCGTTGAAGATAAAACTGTGTAGGTGTGCATATGTTTAAACAATAATAGCAGAGCTCCAGATAACCCAGCAGTACAACTACACTGAGCGTTATAATTATTACTCAATGTATCATATTCAGCTTGCGTATTTTTATTGCTTTGCAATCGTTATGTATGGCAGGGATCACATATACATGAAATCGACAGTAGTGGGTAATGAATACTTCTCGCTTCTTGTAACTTAGACGTGTATATGGCTTCGGGGGCGCTTATGCCAGTATGACACACGTTGGACAAAAACATGAACAGAAGCAAATTAAAAGTCACCTGAACATTATTTAAAATAGAATATCAATATATAAAGGTCTACCCATTAGTTAAAGAATACCCGATAGACCGGAACCAAGGGAGTAATATATGTTATAACCTATAAGAAAAATATAAATATACAATGTGCATGTTAAGTGAATTGAATTTCAAGATTGGTATTTCACAATTCAAATTTGGGATGAATAAAAATTGTGTTAATTGTTGTTATAATAACATGTGTTATGCATGATTAGGTGGACGCGGGTTTAAGATGTTATCTTTTTCACTTCAGCTGTTATACATAATTTCGGTGGCGGTAAGTTGAGTACAATCATCTGCACATTATCTTGAAACAATGTCGTAAAAGACAGTAGATCGTTTGAATGAACGGCATTCGGTTATGGTCAGTGTTTATGCATATCATAATCCATATTCTCTGGGCACTTCATAAACTGCAAAAAAATGTGTTTTAGATCCTAAACACACATCGAAACACATTTCCAAATCCTATTATCCCGAACTGTTTAGAACTTTATTTAATATCTTAACATGTTAGCGAGCTAATATAAAGAGGGCACATATACTATCTCATTTGAAACGTATCATTGAAAGAATGAAACAAGTTTATAAACCAATTCTGTCATTGCTGGTTCTACATCTTACAAGATACACCCTTCGTTAAATCGCGAATGCGGACATAAAACGAACGCGATAAATGCATTTTTAAAATCAGTTATTACATTGCTTTTAATTATACAACTGCATGCATTTTCCAAGAAGTGTCTAAGGTTCACTGTTATGTTGGGTTCGAATCCCAGATTCTCCTTTTCTTATGATTCTTGATTCGCTCGGAAGCAAGAAAAGACACGCAACACTTCGCCACTGCGTACATGACACTGTCTTCTTCATTATTGCAACTTAAAATAAACCGGATAATGTTTTTTGTAATATTGTTTCTCGGGTTTTGTGTAAACACTGACTAAGAAGAGAGGGGTGATTTTACAGTACATTTTATTTCTTCACTAGGTTATCTATATATAGAAAACTGTTTATGTACCACGTGACCAATTTTCGTCACCCCTTATCTCGCTCACCCACCCCTACGGATCAAAGTTCATTTGTAGGCCTCGGCGGCCTCGAGGCCTCGGCGTTCCTATCTGAATCTGCAAACTATAATTGGCATGGGAGGCAAAAAATTCCGGAATTTGATGCTAAAACAAATGTTGAGTTGAATATGTCGTTTCTTCACAGTGCTTTAAACAAAACAAAAATGTAAGCATCGGGCTAATTTTAGACGGAAGATGCGAAAAGGCTTTCAGTGTGTAAAAGGAGAACCGAACTTTCTACAATATAGTGTTATGTGTTAAGTCATAAATCGAAACGCTAAGTGTAACCCAGAAACTAGACACACATGAATTATGAGTAATCAACAATTAATATTGAAACTCACAGTTTTAGCTTTACAATCACAAATAAAATACAATCGGTAAAACACAGCAACAACAATAAGTATCGGGCCCAACAATATATGTCAGTGCGCTCACAAATGTCCATATTTTGTCACTGTCGAGCGTTTGATTAATTTGCTGTCACTGACAATCGACAGAAATAAACTTACAACATTATGTACTGTCACAGTACAATATTGACAGCAGCGGGTGACCTCGCCCAGGTGAACACTACCAAGCTGACTGTCGTTCATTTTTTCGATGAACGTCAGAATGTCACGTGATTACGTTGTCAATCGATCGGAGTCATACAGAACTACTTTAGGGGAATTCCTCAATGTCTAAAAATAACATGAAAATCATTGGGGACAACGGCATCGATTCAGGCATGAATGATGCGGGCTTAGAGGCCAGACAAATCATGTATGTCGAAATGAAGCGTCCATTCGAAGCTATAACTGAGCTCCACACTGCCCTGTATTGATCCGGGAAATCCAACCACGCCGCCTCAAATGGTAATCCCCGTCAACAGCAGCCGTAGTATGAATCAAACACACACCCAAAGTTCACAGAACGTTAATATCAATCCATTTTCAGCATCAGCCGAGTCTGGATTTCTTTCCAACGCTTACTTTTTCTGGCTGCTCATTTCAAGTGAATGACCTTTTCGTAGCCGCCATTTTCTACCGTTTATAAAACTAAGGGATGTCACTCCAAATGGAATGTTTGGGACTGATGACGTTACGACGTCACGACTCTTGGCGTTGATATAGTTCGCTTTAAATAATTAAAGTTTGATGTTTAATGGATAGTTTTGTTATGATTTATGTACCTGTCAATATAAAGATTCGCGCATCATGGAATTTGCTCACGTGAGGCGCTGTTTTCATCAGCTGATGAACGTCAATACAACTTCGTTCCTTAAATATGATATTATATTGGAATATGGTTGACTGTGGCGTATAACAACAAACCAACAGTCAGTTCTGGCCTCGTAAATAATAACTATTTACTTCATTGTTATTTTGTATCTTAACATTTTCAATGAATACGAATGAGTCCTGCCCCTTGTGTCATTTTACTGAATGTTATCTGACAGCATAGGCTATATGACTTCATACTCTAGGAAAGAGAAAATACACAAGAAATATTAGGGTCACTATTGCCACTGCAGGCTCAGAATCAACTATTGGCCTGTATTATATGCTTAGACAGCAGAGACAGAGAACGTTTGACGTTAAAAGGCACCGCACGTTCTTTGCTCATTCAACATCAGTTATCCACTGCCAAAGATGAACATCCCGGTATACGCTTACAATTTCTACGCCGGGAAATACTGCCTGACAAAAGGCCATCGTTACAATGTTATCGGACATTTGTAGGCTGAGCTAACACAGCAGGATGTTTCCAGGACCATGAATGTGTCGAGGGATACCAACAACATGGCGTGGATACAAAACACCACCACCAAAAGAGCCTGTGTTTGTTACCCCAAGAGGACCGCCCATGCACAGGACAGCTACGTTAGAATCAAGCACTTTCGTTATCGCTTAATCATAACAACAGCTCCATTTTCGCCAATCGCATTCCTGGCATCCGCCGCATCCCCTATCAGACTTTGAAAATTAGTAATATTTAGAAATAAAAACTCGTTATGTAGAAAAAAATGTTTTAGTTCATCATCTCTTTCGAACAGGCTGGTTGGTTCAAAATTTGTTGGAAATACCGTAACCGAAATGTAATGAACTTGTATGTTCTTCTGAAGTATAATAATTACTAGCAATATCATCATTATTGATCTTGGCCATGTTTCAGGGGCTAGTTCAGGACCCAGATATCGCAAGAAACAAAGATATGGCATGAGGACTCGCCCAAGAACTGGCCCGATGACTGTCTTGAGGACTGCCCCGAGGATTGTCCCGATGACCGGGTCGACTATAATCCTGACGACTGTCGCGACGACTGCCCTGACGACTGTCCCGAAGACTGTGCCGACGACTGTCCCGACGACTGCCTCGACGACAGTCCCGTCGACTGGCCGGACGACAGGCCCGACGACTTACCCCACGACTGATCCGATGATTCGCCCGTCGACTGTCCCGAGGACTGGCAAGGGCAGGCGGAAGAAATCAAGAAGAAAATCACTTAAGAACAAATCAAAGAAGCGAAATATGAGATGCAAAATTGGTATTTCCAATAATTCAGATGTTTCAATTTGCACGAAAGCATAACAAACATAATGTCTCAGTCGTCATCCCCTTCTGTACACATATGTCACACTTCTCATCTTCCGCTCTACACAAATGTCACACTTCTCATCTTCTGCTCTACACATATGTCACACTTCTCATCTTCCGCACTACACATATCTCACACTTTTCATCTTCTGCTTTACACATATCTCACACTTCTCATCTTCTGCTCTACACACATGTCACACTTCTCATCTCCTGCTCTACACATATCTCACACTTCTCATCTTCCGCTCTACACATATCTCACACTTCTCATCTTCTGCTCTACACATATGTCACACTTCTCACCTCCTTTGTACACATGTGTCTCACTGGTTATGTCTTTGTATGTATGTCTTACTGCACATCACTTGGTAATCCGCTGTTCGACGCCTGTGCCTCACTGCTCAAGTTCTGTTTGAAGTATATATCTCACTATATCTCCTGCTCAAGGGTATACGCCTCTTTGCTTATCTCTTGATCAATGTAGGCCTCATTGTCTCTCTGGAGTTCAAGGTGTTGATCCCCTGCTTCTATCTTGCTCGAGACGTCTGTCACGCTACTTATCTCCTACTCAAGTTATATGTCTTGCTGCTTATCTCCTACTCAAGTCATATGTCTTGCTGCTTATCTCCTACTCAAGTTATATGTCTTAGTGCTTATCTCCTACTCAAGTTATATGTCTTGGTGCTTATCTCCTACTCAAGTTATATGTCTTGCTGCTTATCTCCTACTCAAGTTATGTGTCTTGCTGCTTATCTCCTAACTCAAGTTATATGTCTTGGTTCTTATCTCCTACTCAAGTTATATGTCTTGCTGCTTATCTCCTACTCAAGTTATATATCTTGGTGCTTATCTCCTGGTGAAGGTGCATATATCACTGCTTATCTTCTGCTGAAATATATGTGTTCCCTCTCCTGTTTAACGTGTATGTCTCAATGCTTACCTTCTCAACGCGTTTGTCTCACAGCTTATTTCACAGCTTACCTGCTCTATATCTATGTCTCACAGCCTACGTGCTCTATATCTTTGTCTCACAGTTTATTTCACAGCTTACCTGCTCAATGTGTATGTCTAACAGCTAACCTGCTCAATGTGTATGTGTCACAGCTAACCTGCTCCGTGTATGTGTATATCTCAACATATTGGAAAGTGTAATATCTCAGAATGTACAATATTCCTTGTTTTATAGTTCATCGAGTGAACATTTGTTATTTCGGTTTTCAGTGAAAATGTTTCTGGACGGGTTTGGGACAACAACAGACAAACAAATGTGTTCAAGAGCGCTCAGAGTTCAACCAGGAACATTCCAGATCTACCCAGCTCCATCCACAATACCGACTGAATCTCGTAGGTGGAGTACATATACAAAAGAAAATTACGAACAATATCCTGGTCGCAGATTTGCACAGAAAGATATCCGACTGAACTCAAGATAAGCTGCGTATATGCGTAAAATACGCAATGTAAATCATCATAACCCATTTGCGTACAAACGCGCATCAAAATTCAACCTTCAAAACCAATTAGCATAATGTGCCAGATGTGCGTAATTATCTAATGTACCCATTTCAGCTTTCGTACTAGTAGTGTTGATGTGTAGGCATCACATTTACACTCTACTGCAAATACACAAACGTGGTACTTTGACATACATCGCTGTTGTGAGTTTACGCCACATTTGCACACCAGGAACAGCACAGGACCAGATGCAAATGAGAAGACACCTGAAACAACAATTACAGTCTGCCCTTTGGTTAAAAAATACCCAAATAGATCGGGTCTAAGGGAGTAAACATATTTTGGATACGATTAACACGTGTTACGTGTTAGTAATTAACGACTCAACATTCAAAACTATAATCGTATATCAGGATGTTTCATGAGCAACGTATCAGGCCATCGGAATATTGAAGATGTCAATTCAGTAAACTCAGAGTTATGACAGTTGTAACACGTAACGTGCATGCATAATTAAACAGTAGTTTACAATAAAAACATATACGTATACATCTATGAAGTAAAAATTCATTTCTTAAAGTGTAAGTTATAAATATATATGTCCTTATTTCATCTAGTCAGCACCATACCTATGTGGGTTTCACCAAAGTGGTAAACCTGCATCACTTCGGGCTTTCCTCCCACATTAAACTATTGTTAAACCATAACACTCATTGGATATACACTACTGGGAAAGGATGTGTGCACAAATGGAATATAAGATTCACTTCTGAAGAAGGAATTTTAATGGGAATTCTTTTCCAACAACACCCACTTCCTTCGATTTACAAACTTGCACCATCTTAAATGTTCCTCTATAGCAGTCTATGCCTCGAACGTCTAAGGCAAAACAGTGATACTTGACACTTTCTGTTATTACAATGAAACGAATCTTTTTTTCTTTATTCAGTAATGATATATATTGACAATATGCTGATAACGTACTGCACATATCTCTATGCCGTTCCTTCTGATTAAATCAATCCTTTATCTCCTGGTACATTCTCTCATAAACATATATTTATACATCCTGCATTATACCAAAGGAAAAACATACCTACCAAAGAGGTCAGAGACAGGATCTACTCTGCTTAATTATCCTCCCAGGGAGACAAATGTAAGGTACTGGGCGCCTATACTGTCCTGTTCTCCCAGCGGGGAGACAAACATGGGGTACTGGACATCTGATCTGCCTCGTTAACCCCAGAGGGAGACAAACAACGGAAACTGGTAGAATACTGATACCATTTGAATAGTAGAGATGGTACTTTGCTGAACAAACATAAAACTTGGTTGAGTATAGATACTATTTGGTTGAGTATATATACTACTTGGACGAGTATAGATGATATTTTGTTGAGTATCAAATAGTATTTGAAGAGAATAGGCGGTACATGGATGAGACTTGAATGAGCATGGATAGTACTTGATAGTATTTCAAAGAGTATAGATAGCACTTTGGTCATCATATATAAGACTTGGATGAACATAGATAGTACTTGATAGTATTTTAAAGAGTATAGATAGTACTTTGGTAATCATATATAAGACTCTGGTGAGCTTATTGTATTGTATTGGAGACTATAGATAGGATCTGGACGAGTAAGCATTGTATACAGTATTTGTCTTAATATTTTGTTATTATTTTAGATTGGTACAGATTTAAACTTCCACTTGTTGTTTCTCTCACTGGTGTAACGCATTCATTACAGACATATACGTGCAAGCGACTCTTAAGCGAGTATCGTCAAGGGTGTTGCTACAAGAGATCAACATCCACCTGAAAGATGCCAACATGTCCTACAAAGTCGTGATGAACACGTCCGACGTCAGCTCCAAGGTATGGCGGACGCCGGACACGCCCACAGGCCATGTGGCAATCCACAAGCAGGCGACGTGCAGGCGAACAGTGGGTGTTGCAAGATACTTCATCATGGTGCATCTGACACAACCCGCGAGGGCGGGGTCAGGTAGGGATTTGATAAAAAGAAATACAGAAAAAGATGCAAAAATAATTTGGCCTCAGGCTGTTAAAAAAGTCAACATATTGTTCACTGAATATTCATTGGACATGCTGGATGTCTTGTAAAAGTGGTGTTTCCTCAACTTGTTTGGCACATCCTTATGGTGAAAACAATTGTATATCTTGAAACAGTGACGAAACATATTCTGTCTTCTGCATAAATCACCCGCCTCCAGAAAGATTAAATGGTCGGTTAAGAGGTGACTTAAATTGATCGGGGGTCGTCAATAGGGTGTCACCGAGTCCAGATGGCGTTGGTTGTTGTCGATGTGTATGTTGATGGCACGCATAATGGGAAATATATATACTGGTATACAACTATAAATTATACCTCGATCGTGCAGACAGGATAAATTCTTTAACTTTTCTCGATGGACCGACAACTCATAACGGTCACCTGCAATCATACGGAAGTTATCTATATCATGTTATTCATCGCATTGCAAAACAGAAAAGTGAGAGGACAAGACACAAAGGGGTGAAAAAAGAGTCAATGACTACTTCATGTATGTACTGTAAACATGTGTGCAATTAAAACAGTAATCGTGGAAAGAATCTTTCTTGGAGTCACCGTTGACAAATTGGTACCTGAATTTGTATATCAGACATATGATTACAAAATATGCGATTGATTTTCAAAGTTGGCAACTTAAAAAGAGATGAACGAACGAAGAATTATGAAACACTTCTTTTCCCAGACGAGAATATGTAAATCATTTCCGAACCATAACTCGTTCATATTCTCTGATCTGTTCAGGACAATGTCGATGGGCAAATACGGGTTGAAATGTATGTCCCAAAATACCCATCCGTTTCTGTTCAAGGTTGTACCAAATAGCTTGTGCAAGTACGAAACTGATTCACGTTTCCATGGCGTCGTCCGCCATTTTGTATATTTGAATTCAGATTCATCGGTTGATAATGAGTGAAAGTTAATTGTCTGCAGATTTGAATAGGGTTTTTAGACCTTTAATTACCATTCATTGACCTGTTGACTACTCATGACTTGTCTTGCGTAGAAAAGGCATCAGCTTTGAAAAGAGGGATTCAAGTCAAATTACATAACCACTTCAAGCTTTATATTCATGTCGACTTCAATTGGTTTGTTTGCAGCCAGAAGAATTAAGAGGGACATCAAAGGAAAAATAAGGAGAAAACTTAGGAAAAGTCTTACAGCAAAGGTGTGCGGAGCTTCCTCCAGGGTGGAAAAACTCAACTCCAAGAGTAAGAGACTGAAGGGGATCGGGTACCTGTTCCAGTCTGTCCCCGTCGTCAACTTGTAAATGGGGAGGACCACATACTGCTGGCATGTTGAAAAGGAAGATGATCAATGTTATTTGATTTCTTTTCAATGAAACACTTTAAGGACTTTAGGGAGGTCACGGTCAAGGTAGTATCAATGAACTGCTTGGAAATAGATTCTTGTGTCTGTTCAATCTTATTAAAATCATAGTTCTCTGAAACGGTACCTTTCAACGTTGAGATAAGTCAACCACTCGTTAGGAGGTCGCGTTAACAGAACTTTCAGCGCCAATCAGCGCAGATGATTCTAAATTCGGGACACTTCGAGGGAAGCATTCAGGAATCGCACCCAAACCTGAGTACAATCAAAGGGATAGATGTGTTTTGTGTGGTATTATTTTATGACGTGATCTACTATCGATGGGATGCCAGATCTTCACACAGGGAAGTAGAGTTACGGAGTAAAATGACTTTGTGATAGGTGTCTCTAGTATTGAAGATCAGATTTCGGGACTGATGAAAAATTAATGCAAATGCAAATGAAAAAGTAACGAAACAGTAATAGCTGATGTAAACATAACATTTTTTGAGTGTTATTGTTTCATAATCTGGCAGCAGGGACAGTGGTGGCTAGTATTTTCCACCAGTTATTGTCCCAGAAAACTGGCACAAACCTTACATTCTCCCAAGGTGATTTTACAACATAATTAGGCTCATAGTTTGAAAGAATAATCTGGGTTTGCAGCTGTGACTGAATTAATATCCAGCCTCCTTACAAAATCCCCCACCCCTATATCACTTGTTGTGTCCTTAAAGGCAAATGAGTGGTGAAAATCAGTGATGACACCAGGTGTTCGCGATTGGTACCACATCATTTGCAATATAACTAGCCTCACAACGATATACTGACTTGATGTTCTTACTATGATACACATGCTCTCTGCTCAGTTTGATACCCTAGTTTTACACAATATTTCTTTGGTTATCCGATGAACTGTGTAGACCTCCTTTTCGTTTGATTACTGTTGGTATGTTTGTACACACAACACAAAATACTAGTACCTGAAGAGTCAGCGCATGTTGTGTACAGCAACGTATGGAGGAGGAAAACACATATAGGCGCATATAAATTAGAAAATAAAAAGATAATAAAAATCGAGTGATTCCATGGCATTAGGTTGGCTAACCAAGCAATATTTTCTGCTTAAATGGTTTCATAAATCTAAAATAATTAAGCCATGTTCGCTAACGGACTACTGTTTCTTGGTTGGCTGATCATAGAGTGGGCGGGTTTTAGCACTGATCGATGTCACTGATTTCTTATCTTTGTCAACATTTTTTATGTTAATTATTAAATAAGCAGTTATTGTTGAGTTATGTAATTATAGGAATTGACTTCACCATTGCCCTGTTTTCTGAAAGGAGCGACAACATACTGATGGAGAGAAATATAGAAACGGGTACAATTTTTTATTTGGCATGTGTTTTTTTCAGGAGAAAGCAGAATGTACTTTCACAGACTGGTCACACATAGGATATCAATATTTCAATGGAACAAATATGTGTCAGTTGTAATTTACAATAATAAACTTAAATCGCAAAATACGTGCACTCATGAATGTTCAGCATTATCACACTCGCAAAGCTTGGTTGAAGCATGAAGTCCGACTTAAATCCAGTTTTGAGTGTGATGGAAACAGGTAGAAAAGTCGGTGTTTTTCCGAAAGGTATCCTTTCGGTAATGCGCAAGTTGACAGACGCAGGTCAGGTGGTGGAAAGGTGGGCTCGAACCATCCTCGTCTCGCTCCTATATGGGCAAAGTAGGCTTTCCAGAATCGCCATGCCTGCCGAAGTTACGACACAGTGGAGCTCTTCACAGTAGCGGGAGTGTAGCGAAGATGTTAGCGCTGCACGAAGTTTGTAGGTTAACAAACAGCCCAGAGAGAGAGAGAGAGAGAGAGAGAGAGAGAGAGAGAGAGAGAGAGAGAGAGAGAGAGAGAGAGAGAGAGAGAGCAATACCTGGAAGGATAATGAGGGAAGGTGAATTTTAACGTCACATTCATGATTATTGTACTAAAACCGACGTACATGCATGTGTACGGGTGTGTGTCTGTGTGTACTTGTCTATACCTGTGCCGGTTGTATAGTGCTGGTCCATTGAGACGCCATGCGCAGTTTTACATGGATACTCCACTCAAACACGTTATTGGCTATGCTACAAAATGTTCGAACATCGATCAACATTCTCCAGAATATACGAGGATTTAGAATAACGTTAATTCAGTGCTTTGTAACACAGGAACTTGGATCCGAACGAACAAATAGATGAACAATTGAAGTCAGCAATTAGCACAAACCATGTGGGCGGAAGAATCAACAAAACATTGGCTCTTTACTGTCATTCAGTATTTTATTCGATGCTAAGGAGCGATTGAAACCATGACAACGTTATCGCGAATGATCATTGGCGTAATTCTATAATCGTGTCTTGATATCATTCGATAATTCCCTTCTATTGATTTAACCATTAACTAGAGACCAGTAAAACCATCTGTTTTATATTTAGATATATGCATAAAGATTCAAAGTGACAAAAATATCCACAAGTCTGTGTGACAAGAAGGATAGCCAATTGTCAACTGTCCCTTTATTCCGAGATATATTCCATCAGTCCCAGCCTTGATTAGCTACATACCACATAGTTCAAGGTACAATCGAAGGCTTCAAAGAGCACCATATGACTCAGAAGATGTGTAATCAGCATTACAACATTCAAGGCTTACGTAAACCTTTCAAACGGTTTGATGGTTGACCTCTGGACGATATTTTCAAATTTGACGCATAAGTGACAAAAATGATGTTCAATACCATGACCTGTACCATATATGCCCGTGTGTGTACCGATTAACACTAGATCTGCAACGGATCACCTGCGACACAGGTTTTGGATGATTACCACATTGGCGAAACCCACGACACACGTACCGGGATCGAACTACGATCGTAGGGTTTTGGCACGACTCAGGGACGCAACTCTGCACAGCGAATTACCACCCTTGCCCCGTATGCATGCGTGGACCTATGTTTACAATGCATATTTGAAAATGTACACGTTAACCCCTTTGCATGTAATAGTGAGCAAATTTGATTCCTTATTGGTACCACAATCCAAATAGCTACCATCGACGTACGTAGACTGTTTTAGCTAACCTTGGGCATGCCCTAAAGGATCACTGTTTTAACATATATTTATCTGTATAAAGCCTATACTCTCCACAAAATGGGGATATTAAAAAGTAACATGATCACAGAAATACAAAGAGGTACGGAGCAGTATAATGGATGGACTAGAAAAAATAAGGACTAATTTGTTAGATGACAACAAACAGAACATGATGGTCTTGTAGTGTAAAGGTGCAAGCGACGAAAAAAGATGACTGGGATGTGAAGTAAAAGATGAAAGTTTTTGATGACTTGATAAATAATTGGTCATAACCCCATGGTTGGGCAAACACTTGTGTTTATCCCGTGGGATGTCCGAATATATCTTCAATGACATTTTGAGGCAGTCTTGTCCATTCTCTTGCAACACCTGGCCTAGTTTGGCTAACATAGCTGATGGTCTCTGACGTCGGGGTACACGTCTCCCAATCATGTCCCCAGAAATGCTCTACAGGGGAAAGGTCAGGACACATGGTTGGCCCCTGCATTGTGATAATGTCTGGTGATAATCAGTTACAAACGTACACGGTGGGCACGGGTGTTATCGCCTAGAAAGACAAAACATGGACAAGCATGGCGCGGAAACGGCACAACGTATGGCGCTAGCATGTTGTCTCGGTAGTACTGTAGAGTGACCTCTCCGTGGACGATACGGAGTGGCATTCTGTCATGATCCAGCCCCATACCCTCATCGACCAACCCCCGAACCTGTCATGTTGCCTAACGTTGAATTCGTATGACGCCAGCAAACACGTTCACGACTAGCTAGGAAAGTAACCAGCGAATTGATTAGATGTTCGGGCTCAATTTCTTAAAGCCTGGTTTCCCATTATCGATCTTAAACTTGTGTTTTTGACCCATGGCGTCCTTGTGTTCGCAGAAACATGTTCCAAAGTCTCAAAATCACCACAGACTCGGACACACTGAACATATTGGCTACCTCTCGCTGCGTTCCACCAGTTTGAAGCATGCCAAAAACCCCTTAGGCATTCATCACGTTGAAGACGACGCATTCCCAGTCTAAACACAAATGTTGCATTAAAGCAAGAGTAGGGAGATAACGCGTATGCCTGGAGCGCGCCGGTGGTTCGTTCCCCTTGCCGAGCCATACTTTCAAAACAACCCTGTTACCCTGCTCTGCATTAAGGGTTAGAAACAAGGACTGGTAAGTTTAGAGTAATTGTATCTCAGTGGCTAGCACTACAGAACCGGCAAACATTCGGACCAGTACGAGCATCCGCCCCCTGTTGCATGCATATCAGTGTATGAGCAATATAATCTTGTACGTGACGTCACAACCCATCTCCTCACAAGCTCTCATTACCCAGTGTTCAGTTTCGGCTATACCATGGTCATTTTAAGTTCTCATTCGCTTCCACACCAAGGAACACGACAAGAAATGAAATATTTTTGGAATATGCTTGCGCAACAAAACACACACAGACACAGACACAGACACAGACACAGACACACACACACACGCACGCACGCACGCACGCACGCACGCACACACACACACACGCACACACACACACACACACACACACACATCAAGCCTACGAACCCCAGAAAGCATTTAATTTTATGAGTATTCATGCAATAGACACAGTTTGTTTTGCAGTATTGCTTTCATTATTTTTATTGTTGTGTTTTCTGTATAAATAGAGGATCTCGTGCACTGTTGTTTGTTACTGTTTGTTTACGCCGCGCAAGAAGTATTCCAGCTACATGGCGGCTGTCCAAAATAATCTAGTCAATCCTGTGATTGATATCATGAGCATCGATCGTCGCAATGGGGATACAGTTGTCATAGCGAGCGAGTTGGGACAACCTTTAATCAGGATGAACATTTAATTCCAAAGGTTAAATACCCTGCAGCCAAGACATGTGTTTCTTCACTTAATTGCTGTCATGTGTCTGCAACAATATAATGCTAATCCCAATGGTTAATCCACACTGTATTTTGCATTGATTGTCAACCACCCTGAACGTGCCTTGCAACTATGTCACTTCTCATTTTTACTGCTGTTTATATTTATATAAGACTTATTCCGTGTTAGACATTCCGTGACATATTAACCTATAAGACAATGTGTATGAATTCCCCCGCCAGTTTTAAAATGTCGCGACCGAAACGCTGTATTCCTTTTCATGTGAACACATAAGAGACTTTGGGATAGCCCACAGACTATATCCACAATACCACTTTGAAGGTCCACCATCCAGGTGGGTGCAAAATAAACGCCATTACAGTAGTTACTTGTGTAAAGATGTATAATTATGATAATTACTTAGTTCCGTGTGAACATGTCTCGAAAACATTTGCAGAAAGGAGATTCTAGACATAAACAGTAGTACTCACAAAGGACGTGCACATTCGGGGTTTTACGATAAATCGAAATATCGATATATTGCTATTGGTAAGCACTTAATGTGAATATATCGTTTTTTAAATCAGTTTCCGATCAATAGTATCGATTTCAGTTAGGAATATCGATAGTTTTGTATTTACCATAGTTGTACAGTTTCAATAAAATAAATGCAATGCTGTTCAAATGTGTTTTTCTTTTGATCATGAGTGGTAGTAATTTACACATGGTAATGTTGAAGGTTCCTTTTTCTTTAATTATTAGGGTAAAGAAAAAACAAATCAGTCATATCTTAAACCTTAACTTTATATTTGTTGTTATGGTTATCACATTCAAAGGAAACTTCAGTTCCAAAGTTTAATTCAACTTTAAAATCCATCTAAACACTAGACTGAAAACTATCGATATTTATCTCAATAGTTGCTTTCAATATCAATAGTTATCGCAATAGTGACTTCCAGACCCATAGTCACCCCTAGTGCACATACAACCAGTCCCCAACACTCGGACAATTCATGTAACTGGTATTTCCGGATATACGGTCATACATGACGCACTGCTGACTAAGAGGACCCGGTGGCACAGAGTGGACTGATAATACCTCCGTTTAGCGCTATGTACCCGGACACACAAGACATGTAAGGTATTATAATACAATACTGTACTTTTCAAAAGGCGATTTCCAAGAGTTGTAATAACGTTTCGCTGCAATGAACACGTTACATGTCTTTGAGCAAAAAAAAAATAAAGCGTCCCTCGCGACGTCTGTGATAACCGGTGTAGTACACACTATTACTTCAATGTACAACTGCGTTCTGAACACGATTCCTTCAGCAGGACTAATTCAATAGTGTTTCGTAACCGTCGTTCAGATTAAAGAATCAGCTTTGTCCATAGCGCCATGGTAAGACATATTTTATTGATGTAACTATATCTTTGATTTGTTTCTTCCAATTTCACGGAGAATATGCATTTTTGTATCAATGATCAGTGTTGAATGCTCGTATTTTGCAGTATCATGTAAATTGCAATGGAGAATCTGCTTTGTTATCAGAAATGAACACGTGAAGGAGTACTGGCGGATCGAGGGGTGGGGATTGGGGTTTGTGCAGGGTTGCTAGACATCTAAAATGCTCTAATAGTAAGTATATCGCCGCGAATAGCTGCAAAATTGCTGATGCGGCTTGAAGCAATATTCACTCACTCACTCTAGTAGGTATAGTCTGCATACCCCTACCCCCCATCCCGAAATCCCAGGGGATGTTCACATTCTCGAACGCATTATTAGCCCTTTTTTTTGCTTGTGACACTGATGACATATTTTAGGTAATTTTCTTTGTGAAAGATTTTATTGTTTGTTATAACAAACGTTGGGTGTTTAGACTACACATGCAGAGATTAATTATTACTCATCATGCTGGCAAGTATGCCTGTTTACTTAAACTATGGTATTTGCATAACGCCACTAGTGCTCTAGAGTGCATGAAAGAATTAGACGTGCTCCTTCGTTTTGATGTTTGTCACCTCTCTAGTCGTGAACTATAATGGGAATAATATTGTTGCTGTCAAATGCAATACATGTTCAGTCTTGTTTTCAGTATGCTTACTCTATTACTGCTAAATGAGTTCAGAATAAATTAGTCCACAATTTGAGTTACAAAGGAATGATATTTTGGTATTTTTTCCGTGTATTTTTTATAAGCAAGTTAGGTCTCCACACTAATTTTTAATCAGAAGTTCTTACATACTTCTTAGATGACGCTAAACACAGCCACTTGCGTTCATATACGGGCCAGCTATCGTGACTAGATAATTGTTTGTTTGTGCATACATGTGTCAACGCCAAACTCCAGGACCTCAATTCGCTTCTTGTCTCATACCGTGAGCGCCGCCCACGTGACACTTGTCCAGCCTATTCAGTGGCTCCCTGCCTTTAACACTTTCATAAACTTCGCACAGTGAGAACAGTACATTAACTGAATTTACTCGGGACATATTAAGACTGCTGCTCTTTGAACCTTGCACTTTCGATAAAAATTAAATTATCTCCACAGAGGGAATGCATCTCCATCCATGTTGGTCAAGCCGGTGTCCAGATGGGCAATGCCTGCTGGGAGTTGTACTGTTTGGAGCACGGTATCCAGTCTGATGGTCATATGCCCTCTGACAGGACCATCGGTGACGGGGACGATTCATTCAACACGTTCTTCATGGAATCTGACGAAGGGAAACTTGTTCCTAGGGCTGTCCTCGCTGATCTTGAACCAACTGTTGTTGGTAAGGAAATATGTTTCAGTGTCAAATATGCTGAAACCGTAAGAGACCATATAATAATGTTGCAGACAAATGTCTGCTTGCAAAATAAATCAGAAATACGCAAATAAACTGACGTCCAAACGAAACTTTACAAACTGATAATATAAATTTCAGACAAAGTATAATTTTTTTTCGATGAAGTCTATCTAACACATAACCTAAATACAACAATAGTGTATGCAGGAAATGTTAATCGTCTGTTACATGTTTGCGAGATAACGCGCGTAAAAGAGAAAAACACGTGCACCACGGACAACTGCAAATGCACGTGCGGGTAAGGGTATAAAACGATTGCAACGGCAAGTCAGACACAAAAGAAATGCCACGACTCACAGTCGAACAACGTGAACGAGCCTTGGGTTATGGTACAGACTGGAGCCACCCACGCCCATACTGCACGAACCTTCGGTTGCTCCCGTGTTGCCGTTACCAACTTGGTGCAACGTTACGGACAGACAGGGCGGACCGCTGACAGGCCAACAACAGGCAGACCCAGGGTGACCACGCCCCATGATGACCGGTACTTGCGTACCTTGCACCTCCGAAATCGCTTCCTGACAGTGACGTCATCGGCGACAAATGCCTTAGGTCACAGGGTTAGTCGACAGACAGTGGCCAGGAGACTCAGGGCTCATGGAATCAGGGCTTTTAGACCATACAGAGGACAGCTATTGACAGCGCAACATCGTTCTCTGCGATTGAGATGGGCCCGGACTGTACGACCTTGGCAACGACGTGACTGGCAGAGGGTTGTCTTCATTGACGAAAGTCGATTCTGTATGTTTAGGGCTGATGGAAGACAACGTGTTTACCGCCGAAGGGGTGAACGAACGGCGGCGTGTTGCGTGCAGGAGGTCGTACCATATGGTGGAGGGAGTGTCATGGTGTGGGGAGGGATCTGTGGGCAGGAGAGGACACCGCTGGTCATCGTTGACGGAAACTTGACAGCTCAGCGTTACATGGATAACATTCTTCGTCGCGTTGTCCTACCATTTCTCCAACAGCAGCCACGTGGTGTCATTTATCAGCATGACAACGCTAGAGCTTATACAGCTAGAATTGTCACTTACTTCCTCGCAGCCAACAACGTCAACGCCCTGTGTGGCCTGCACGGTCACTCGACATGTCCCCCATAGAACACCTCTGGGACTTGTTGGATCGTCGTGTTCGACCACACTCTCCAGCCAACCGGCAAGAACTGATCTTGGCCCTCCAAGAAGAATGGTGTCAAATCCCACGTGACCTCATCAGACGACTGACTTTTTCTGTGCGTCAAAGAGTTTTTTGCGTGTATTGAGGCATTTGGTGGCCACTCACGCTAATAATGACTTGTTATTGAACGTGAGCGATTGTTTATGTACCGTGCCTATTGTTCATGATTCTGAAAGTTCGAGTTTTGTACCACACCCAACTTTGGGGGGCTCTGACGTTATCTCGGTCGCGGTATGATTGTCATTTTCAGTGTTGATTATGTTGATATATTGATCTTCTCAATACACTTTACTTCATGCATGTATGTTTTCTTGTTTTTGAGCAAGAGTGATTTCAAACTCTGGTAAAGTTTCTTTTGGACGTCAGTTTATGTAAAATACGCCACTGAGCGACATTATAGTTTATTAATTTTAGCAACTCAGAGGATATGGATTAATATGGATGTCATGTGTAAATATTCGTCTTGTTCAAAATATTGATGTCGTAAAAGCTTTCAAATTATTCTATGGATTTGAATATTCATTTGGAGAGTTGTGATAACTTGCAACTGATCCATTTGAAGATGAAAACTAAACCTATCCCTTGTTTCTTTCCATCACTATAGTCCTACACAGTGCAGATGTCACATTAACTTGTCGTTACATTTACTTTACGTCCATGCCTTATGTTTACAGGTAAAGTTGTATACAGAACTTATACTCATATACGGCATACAATGTGTCGGTGACTGTATTCGAGGGCAGTGTGGGCTCAGTGGTCAAGTCAGGCCCCAAGCAGTCAATTTGAAATAATAGTCGACTATATTTATTTTGTATTTTGTATCAGAAACTACTGAGTCATCGAGGCCACTTTTATGGTAGATAAGTCGGAAACAAAGGGGAAGTAACTCTAACAGCAATGGTTCAAGTTTTGAAGGTCTCAGTATGTGAAATCGCATGTTCGTAAAACTATTTTCTTCAGATTACTAAACAGATTTTAACCAATTAAATTGTTCTCGACAGATGAGGTCCGTACCGGCACGTACAGTCAACTGTTCCACCCAGAGAACTTGATCTCAGGCAAAGAAGATGCAGCCAACAACTATGCACGAGGGTACAACTCGACAGGGAAAGAAATAATCGACCCTGTTCTTGACCGCATCCGGAATCTCGCTGAACACTGCAATGGTCTCCAGGGTTTCCTCGTCTTCCACAGCTTCGGTGGTGGAACTGGTTCTGGCTTCACGGCTCTGCTGATGGAGCGCCTCAGTAGCAACTATGGTAAGAAGTCTAAACTACAGTTTTCTGTGTACCCGGCTCCAAACATCTCCACTGCAATGGTGGAACCTTACAACTCCATCCTGACCACTCACACCACTCTGGAGCACTCGGATTGCGCCTTCATGGTCGACAACGAGGCCATCTATGATATCTGTCGTCGAAACCTGGACGTCGATCGTCCCTCCTACACCAACTTGAACCGTCTGATTGGTCAAATAATCAGCTCCATCACAGCCTCATTACGCTTCGAGGGTGCCCTGAACGTGGATCTGACAGAGTTCCAGACCAACTTGGTGCCCTACCCTCGTATCCACTTCCCCCTGGCTACCTACGCCCCTGTTGTGTCTGCTGAGAGGGTACACCATGAACAGCTGACAGTTGCTGAAATCACCAACGCCGCGTTCGAACCTGCCAACCAGATGGTTAAATGTAATCCCACAAAGGCTTTGTATATGAGCTGCTGCATGCTGTTTCGCGGTGATGTTGTCCCGAAAGACGTCAACGCTGCCATCGCTGCTATCAAGACCAAGAAAACCATCCAGTTTGTGGACTGGTGTCCCACTGGTTTCAAGGTCGGTATTAACTACCAACCACCAACTGCTGTTCCCGGTGGCGATCTGGCCAAGGTTGAGAAAGCTGTGTGCATGTTGAGCAACACCACTGCCATCGCTGAAGCCTGGGCTCGTCTTGACCACAAGTTTGACCTCATGTTTGCCAAACGTGCCTTCGTGCACTGGTATGTGGGAGAAGGTCTGGAGGAGTCTGAGTTGTCGGACGCCCGTTCTGATTTAGCTGCCCTGGAGAAGGACTACGAAGAAATCGGAATCGACACCCAACAGAGAACACAGGAAGAGTTAGATGACGAGTATTAGAATACATTTTAAGTATAGCTTTCATTGTGACAAGCATTATATATGAGAAATTACAAGATGTCAAGTTAAAAAATTCAGTTGAGATTTACAGGTAGCAACTGGTTTATCATTATATTCACTGTACAGTGGATACAAAAAGTGTTCACGTGATATACACTTGGAAGGAATTAAGCGCTAATGTAGCCATTTAAAGCCATTTTGTTTGTTTACGTATTGACATACTCATATTGAAATATAGAAACAAAAATCTATTATATAATGACATGTTTTGTAACAGTTCCTTGACAATAGAATTTCACGACCTTTTTACTTGCTTCATCTGCCTGTTTGCATCATATGATATGACGTAGCATTTGTGATCTTAGACATTTATCAAGATTAGATGAGGAAATATGTAGATTATGCCAATTAGGGACATATGATAATAAAGGAATCGTTGTGCTAAACATTTTTGAGCCTGTGTATGTAATTATTAAACAGCAAGGGGACCCTGAGGCTTTCAGAAGCACTTCATCAATGGATTTATTGATTCATAAACACATGCCTATCATATAGTCGGAATCGAACAATAGATTCTGCTTCAAGTAGAGATGTCTTATGATTATTGAAAGTGTTGTACGGTTCCAACTATATCATAACCAAAAAGGTGAGTGTGTATGCCCAATCGGAGGCATTCGTCACAAACACATGCAAAAGCAAGTCAAGTGTTTACTAAAAAAACTCGGGAACAAATGGTCAAACTAGGGAATGTCATCTGACATAATTTTGTTCATGATGCGTAAAAAAACACGAAAGACATAAACGCAATGCCATCGACAAAATGTCACCATCTTTCAGCAGAGATAATTGAATTAACATTTATTCCTCTTTTGTAATATATTACCTTAATCATATAAAAGATAGTGTAATGGGTAAGATAAACAAATCCAAAAAAGGCATCACTTTTATTTGAGGTAACATCGCAGCGAACGTCCTTCGAGATCGGTGAAATAAGCTTTTGGCTGACGTGCCCTTCACAGTCTGGTTTTCGAATGTTTGGGCGATTCCGTCGACAAACATGGCACTATATGTTAAATGATTAAATATCGTATTCGTAAACATCCCGTCGCGTTTGTTGTAGCGGACATTTTGACGTTGTGTATTTTACTGAAAATGTAAATTACTTCTGAGATGATTATTCACGGAAATGCTCATATATACCTCTATTTCTCAAACCTATTTGTTGTAACCAAAATACAATTATTATAATTTACTCCGAGATCCAGCAAGTGGTTATATGACTTGTTTGATAGGCATACATTGTGTCTACTTTGGTTATATGACCAGTTTGTCGAATTCGGTTTTATCAAACGATGAACAGATCAAATGAGATATAAACTTTCATGAAAATTGTTTCACACTAAGTTGACGCAGTACCTGTTATTGTCACAGTCCAATGAATTCCGATGAGTCATCCTAAAATTTAACAATTTCCACAGACACGGGATACAATTTAAAATATATAAATATCATTTCCAAGTTCATAAGGTAGGTATGATCACTAGAGATGATGATATACATTCTGTACACAGTCTTCTTCATGTCATTGGAAACTTATCCTACAATGTCTAAAATATATTTCCAACACACACATCGGTTATTCCATAGTCTAACTGTTTAATTAATATCACTACATGACATACATCAATCATGATTGTGAGTTATACAGTTTCCCAATATAACAGCCGTTATATGGTATAACCTCCATACGACCCTGGCGCCCCCTCTATTGTAAATATTTCATAAAATGGTAATGAGTTCGCCGGTGTGTATAGCATATAATAATACGCCTTAGACCTCACGCCAGAGCATTATAAGGGTTGTGTCATGGTCCTGTGTATGTATTCTTCAGGCGTATTTGGTATAAGATCTATAACCATTCATTTCAATGAAACACTTTCGAAAGGTTATAAGTTATGAGTTTATGATGTGTATCATAGTAGCGTCATTGGTAACCCCAGATGTGACCAGTCGTCGCTAGAGGTTGTTGTCACATGATTAGCAACGCGTTCTTTTCGCAATAAAACCCCGTGTTCCGTCAAACTCTCATCCTGTCTTGTCTCCCTTGACTCGTAACCGTCCTAGTGAGTACAGCGTCATCAACAACTAAAGCACCATGGTGAGTTCAAATTTCAAATTTAAATAGGTAAATGTATGGTATACTATGATGATAAAATCTGAATACATTCTTGACCGTTACAAGGGTCATTTCTAGGAATTTGATATTTTGAAATGTGGGGTATGGACTGACGCGTGTAACATTTTAGTGCTTTACACAGATTAATACGTGTTTTGTTGGGCTCAATGTCAAACATGTGAGTTTATCCCTTGAGAGAAAAGTGAAAAAAGCCATTTAGATGCGAAGTTTAAGAGTCGTATATTTTAGCCATTACAAACAAAAGCACCATGGTGTGCACCACTTTTGGAAAGGTACAATCTGATGATATTGGCCATGGTGACACCAAATTCGAGTTTATGTATGATGTATGGATCATATATCTCAGCTAGGACAGGACATGATTATACATTTCGCGAAACCTGGCGTCTACACTAATTTTCAGTGATCAAGTCATATACTTTAAATGACCTCTGATTTGTATTTTACGCCGAATTGCATCTATTTCGGCAGATAGTCAAGACTTCTATTCTCTGGCGTTAATATTTTATATCCAGTAAAAGGTCACCTGGTGATGATTCTTTGAAATGCAAATGCTTTATCAAACTGTATAGTATTTTCTCATAAGAACGTGACATAGAATTTAATCAAAACAGAAAAAGCGAGGTTGATCTGCAGTCCCTGCATCTTTGAAATGCTTCCAATTGTTTTATCAACCTGTAATAGTAAGTTAAACAAGCTAAGATGGATCTTGAAAACTAGAACATCAAATGTAAATAGGCGTTATATAAAACATACTCATGGGTATATATTTTGGTCTGTAGAGGGAATGCATCTCCATCCATGTTGGTCAAGCCGGTGTCCAGATGGGCAATGCCTGCTGGGAGTTGTACTGTTTGGAGCACGGTATCCAGCCTGATGGTCAGATGCCCTCTGACAAGACCATCGGGGGTGGTGACGATTCCTTCAACACCTTCTTCAGCGAGACTGGAGCAGGGAAACACGTCCCCAGGGCTGTCTTCGTTGATCTCGAACCAACTGTTATTGGTGAGGTTATATATTTGCCATGTACATCTCTATGTATTTAATCTGTATTTAATATCTAATATCTTTATCTACATCTATATCATCTATATCTATATCTATATCTATAATAAAGTATGAGATTCACAAGTACACTGTAGCACATATATACAGAAATTCACCAAATAATCATACGACACAAATCGTTTTCATTCGTTTTGTGTGATTATTAGTTTCTCGCCAAAAGCATTAAACATGAAAATTGAGTCAAAGCAATGAAATAATATATATTATTTTACTGCTTTATTTAATTTTCATGTTTAGTGCTTTGGGCAAAACTGCCGCCTTTGTCATATAAGCAAATAGCAAACTAAATTATAAATTGTGAAAGGACTAAATCATCATGCTTGTTTCCTTCAGATGAGGTTCGTACCGGTACCTACCGTCAGCTGTTCCACCCAGAACAGCTGATCACCGGTAAGGAGGACGCTGCCAACAACTATGCACGTGGTCATTACACCATCGGCAAGGAGATCGTTGACCTCGTCCTTGACCGCATCCGCAAACTGGCTGACCAATGCACTGGACTCCAGGGCTTCCTCATCTTCCACAGCTTCGGTGGTGGCACTGGCTCAGGTTTCACCTCTCTGTTGATGGAGCGTCTGAGTGTTGACTACGGAAAGAAGTCCAAGCTGGAGTTCGCCGTCTACCCTGCTCCTCAGATCTCCACTGCTGTGGTCGAGCCTTACAACTCCATCCTGACCACCCATACCACTCTGGAGCACTCGGACTGCGCCTTCATGGTCGACAACGAGGCCATCTACGACATCTGCCGTCGTAACCTCGACATCGAGCGTCCAACTTACACCAACTTGAACCGTCTGATTGGTCAGATCGTCAGCTCCATCACTGCGTCTCTCCGCTTTGACGGTGCCCTGAACGTTGACCTGACAGAGTTCCAGACCAACTTGGTGCCCTACCCACGTATCCACTTCCCTCTGGCTACCTACGCCCCTGTCATCTCTGCAGAGAAGGCCTACCACGAGCAGCTTACAGTTGCTGAAATCACCAACGCCACTTTCGAGCCCGCCAACCAGATGGTCAAGTGTGATCCCCGTCACGGCAAGTACATGGCATGCTGCATGCTGTACCGTGGTGACGTCGTCCCTAAGGATGTCAACGCTGCCATCGCTACCATCAAAACCAAGAGAACCATCCAGTTTGTGGACTGGTGTCCCACTGGTTTCAAGGTCGGAATCAACTACCAGCCACCGACTGTTGTTCCCGGCGGTGACTTGGCCAAGGTCCAGAGAGCTGTGTGCATGTTGAGCAACACCACTGCCATAGCTGAGGCCTGGGCTCGTCTTGACCACAAGTTCGATCTGATGTACGCCAAGCGTGCCTTCGTCCACTGGTACGTTGGTGAGGGTATGGAGGAGGGCGAGTTCTCCGAGGCCCGTGAGGACTTGGCAGCTCTGGAGAAGGACTACGAGGAGGTCGGAGTTGACTCCGTCGAGGGAGAAGGCGAGGAAGAGGGCGAGGAGTATTAAAAGGCGAATCGAGAAAAACAATATAAAGCAAGATTAATATATATGTGATATTTGGGCATTTATATCTTAACAATGAATAAAGTTTATATGAAAATATACATAATTTCTCCTTGTTTCTACTTAACGTTCAGCGACCAACTGTGATATACGGTAAAGTAGTACTTTCGGTAAAAGTATATAGGTATATAACTTCTCCATCAACTGGACCGATTATATGGATTTAAGGGGCCGACCATTTCATATATTTTAGGAAAAATAATTGATCCCAAAATGATGGATTGCAGGTGTCAAAAATTGCTCCTTTTTTTCAGAGAAAAATGTAGTTTCTCAAAGCGCTGCCTGAAAAAAATAATTTGTCCCCAAAGATATCTCATAGTCTCAAGTCATCACCCTCATTCCCCACCCTCAGAATATAAAATGGTTGGTCCTTAAATGCTGACACGATCTTCAAACGTTCAACCTCCTTTCGTAATTTTGAATACGCCAGTAAGGAGGTACGTGACAAGATCGTTTCAAGGATTACCTAAATACTGTCTGCACGTTGGTCCTTGCCGTGAACTTTCTCATTGTAAATATGAATTGTCAAGGCAAGAGGATAACCAGCCTAGATTTTCTTCGAAAACAGATTCCACTTGGCGTAAAGGACAAATAGCTGTGGAAATTATATGAATGGACCACTGAAAATCAGTGTTGATAAGCACGTGTCACTTTCGATCGTATATCCGTTTGATTGCCTTTGAGAGACAAATACTATCTGTACACAAACAAACACTGATTATGTATAGTTTACGCATTCATTCATTTAGTTATATTTGAAGTACTTCCTCGAATTCAGTTCACATGGCATATTTTGTATATTAATCACAGATAGCTGTTTTGACAGAAAGGCCATGACGATGTCGAATATTGAAGTGTTTTATCTGGGTGACAATGATATACTTGTGATTCAATAACCTATAACGTTAATTATTTGTATCAGTGTATAGCTGTATCAGTCAAACATAAATTCATCCGTCTGAGTGAGTGAGTACGGTTTACGCCCCTTTCAGCAATATTACAGTATTATCAGGGAAGGGGAACCTGCAATGGGCTGCATACATGGTACGTGCGTACGGATTGGAAACCGGGCTTTTGGCGTGACGAGTGAACACTTTAACTTCTGGGCTACCTTCCGCCTGCAGCAGGTGAAAAGTACATTTCGATCCGTATGGTTTTGACCTGTTTTTGTAGATGACCGAAGGGGGAAGATTCTAACACCGTTATCGATACCGATAATCATCCATACCAATATATATTGTAATTACTTACATATCAAAATAAGTTATTGCAACTAATAATCACTGAAAGTTTGTCATCACAGGTTTAATCATAATTAATATTCACCTGATGATAATGTCGACAGTTTACACAAATCACTGCCTTGCCAGTGTTGCCAATGGGTCTGAAGAGGTGGCTGACATTGTAACATTTCAGAATATGTGCTGTTGCCTCTATATCTGTACTAATATTGGTCTATACAATTTTTACGATTTGGTTCATTCGTTAGTCATGACATACACCTACGTGTACGTCAAATGCAAACAGTGAACAGATTTATTGGTTACAAGTTGTTGCGTTCGTACGCAACAATTCAAGAACACAGACGGGCGGACATTAAGTGACAGTTTGCAGTAATAACTGAAACATGTTTAAACAAACTATGTTATTTCTAGAGTCTACTCCGATTAGCACAATATACACAGTACACAAAGTGTCAATCCGTGATCCGTGAGGTATTATAGAAAGCTCAAGGCTTTAAACAACGAACAACTTTACACAAACTGGCAATTTGATCACTCTAGCTGACAAACCGTGCATTCATTCAAACATCGATCACCTATCCCTAAAAGAAGCCCATGTATTGTCACTGAAAGCGCACTAGACACTTAACTGGCTTCAATACGTCAACTGATCTGATTCAACTCAAATTGAATATGATTCTTAAGTGTAATGTCACTTTCAAGGCGCTTACAATATATATTCACTTGTTATTTCTTTCTGGAGGAGAGCCACATTTGCAGCCCATAGTAACGGTTACGCTTGGATACTCATTGTGCTGGAATAGAAAAAGTCATTTCTGTCCCTGTGGGCAATAACGTATTGTAAAACTGATCAGAGAGGGTCTGCCGATATATTGGAAATAATTATTGACTCTCCTTTTCTTATGGAAACATGTTTCTCAAATTTAAATGCGAAGTCACAGTGTGTACAGTTATACTAAAAAACAATACTGGACTTTTACAGTTGTTATGTTATTTAGCCCTCACTTTATATTGAAAAAATTCTCACTCTTTATAACGGAATACTTATTTCCAATGCTGGTGTCTCGGTGAAATGTATAACCAGCCGTCTCTGTATCAGACATAATGTTTTTGTGTCTTTGTAAATATCTGCTATCTCAACCTGATCAAGTTACATTAGACTTCTGTATGCAATGTTTTAGTGTCTATGTCCATGTGTATGACAACGTATAAAAACGATACATGTAAAGAAAATGGTAATTTTTATTACAACAGTAAAACAAGATTTGAGACTAAACACTTATCAAACTTAAACTAAATTAAAGTATTTATGGCAACGTGTAAGACAAGGAATCTACTGAAAGGAAAATATAATTAATAGAAATAACATGTATTATGTTAATGAATAATACTCCCAAGGAGTTGGTTATAATGACAATGGATAACATTCCCAAGAGGCTTGTTATAAAGACAATGGGTAATGGCCCCCCTAGGTGCTGGGTATAATTACAACGGGTAATATTCCGAAGGAGTTAGTTATAATGACAATGGGTAATATTCCCTAGGAGAGAGTCATAATAACAATGTTTTAATATTCCCTAGGTGATAGGCATAATGACGATATGTAATATTCCGAAGACACAGGTTATAAATGACAGCGGGCAATATTCCCTAGGAGACAGTCATAATGATAATGAGTAAAAATTATTATTTCCGAGGGGCAAGCGATTATGACAATGGGTGATTTTCCCAAGCGATGAGTGATAATGACAATGTGTGTTATTCTTATGGGGCTAGTTAAAATGACATTTAGTGATATTCCTAAAGGGTAGGTTATAATGACAATGAGTAATATTCCCAAGGGGTTAGAGATAATGACAATGGATAATATTTCCATTGGGTTAGGGTTAAACAATGGGCATTATTCAAATGGGAGTGGTTATATTGACGATGGGTAATATTCCAAGGGGCTTAGTTATGATAGCAATGGGTTATTTTACCAAGTGGCCTGTTATAATGGCAATTAGGAGATAAACATACTGTGTGTTCAATGTAGAGCAAGGTTACCAGTAGATTTAAGTTTATTGAATATGGAATAGAATGCACAGCATGATGTTTCAAATGTAAATTCTAGCCCAATATAACGGCCCTTTCACCACTAGGCCACCAAACCGGCCCAGCTCTGTTTTGAAGCATGGGTTGAATGAACAGCGCATTGTATACACGTCTTTCTGCACAGTGTATACAAATTCATTCGTCTCAACCCCGACTAACACCTGCTTTGATTAATGGTAGCAACAACCCTCGGCACCGTTACACCTTACGAACGACTCAACACTCGAGTTCGACTGACAATCGTCTACAATGTTAACATCATGTGATTATTACGTTAATGCTAAAAAATGAAATTGGAATTGTATTCAATCAGTGGTTTGGTCAAGGCTACGTTACCTTTCAAACCGGAGTGATATAGCTGTTGAGATCATATTTACTCACTCATCCAAACGCTAGACGTCTAGATGCACGGGCATTATGGAATCACGTGTTAAGTGGTTAACAAAGAGTGAGTGAGTTATTTTGGTTAACGCTGCTTTGAACAGTATATGAGGTATATTACTTTACAAGCTTTATGTGGTAGGAAAGTCCGAAATGATGCAAGTCTTAGACATTTACCCCTATGGTGAAACTCACGAGCACGGATATGTTGCTGAATAACCTAGAAACAAAATCAGGGCAAACCGAGATTCGAGCCCACGACCTTAAGCTTCTGGGAAACCTGATGGATGCCATAAATTGCAGCGCCTTAGACGACTGGGCTACGCGTATTCCCCTACAAAAATTGAACAAAACGAATTATGTGCATATGATATTCGTATACGTATACCTAGTCACACGGCGCTTCGTGTGTGATCTCTTTGTATTTTGACTGCCACCTGTTCTGCAACTCACACAGCCTTCACAACCTATTCAGTCACAGTCATGGTGAACACTGGACAGTCGGAACACTGCTTGAAGGGACATAACTCCTCTGCTGCAATACACCTTCCGTATACAACATCTGCGTCAAGGATCACTCGTATTATTTCGGGATAAGCAGTTTGCAAGTGTAGACGAATTAATAGGCACTGAGGTTACATGAGCGTGATATACCAACCTCACTTTTAATATTATCAATAACCATTCAAGCAGAACGGATCAAACAAAGCATAACAGATTGAGCAAAGCAGATCGGATAAAGTAGATCAGATTAAACGGAGCAGAGAAGATCAGATTACACAAAGCACATACACGTAAACACACAAGACATGATGTCATCCAACAGACTATATTGTTCATTTGAGATCTTAAGTGAATACTTCATCTGCCATATGTCGTTCATGTGTGAAACTATATGTAGTATCACTATCAATGAGTAACAGATTTAATTATAGAATCGGTAGAACTGGCAATCATTAACGTAAATGATGGGATGACCAATAGCAAGCACACATAAATACACTCGTCTATATTCCATCATATGTTACACATGAAGGCTACTATTATCCAGTTCAACCAATACAACGCTACCAACCCTATAAAACACGTCTGTTATCTAGGCCCCTCAAACATAGACAAATAGGTAATAAAAGTAGGTCCATAATCCTGGCATTTGTCATATAAACCAATCGATACACTTGGTATCTCGATCCGATAAATATGCAAATATTAATAGTCCATGTATTATGCTATATTCCCCACACCACACAGGGAAAGCTCCTGGCGCTACATTATTATTACCTCGATGAATGGATGAGTGTGCACGCGATTTCATTTTCAGCTCCCTAGGATGTCTACAGCCCAAGCTGCCTCTGAGACGCTAGAATGTTACCAGTCACATTGCCATATCATCCTATCGGGTACCCTTTCACCGCTGGGTGAACAGAGACATATTTCGAACAAAGTCAGTTTAGTCATTTAGCATGAACTACTTAAACTCATAAAAAGCTATGCCTACTTGCTCCAAAACCACGTGACCATTTGATCATATGAGCATTTGACTTGCCCCTGCATGTTTGTGTGATGCACCGGTGGGGCAGAATACGATCGTATATTTAACGCACCAGTGACAAAAATGATGTCAGATGCAATTCCCTATTTTGACTTGTACCATATATTCCCGTGTTTTTTTCAGGTGAACAAATAACTTGCCTTTGCATGTTTTTGTGACGGGCACCACCTGGTGTCATTTCTATTTGATAGTGATTCATAAACACATGCTCATGATAGAGTCGAAATGTGATGAGTCAACCAAATCATCGAGCCTGACCCAACCGCGTTAAGTGACGTCTATTAGACAACAGTACAGTTTTAAAGGCACATTTCTTCTACCAGGAAGAGCGATTTCAACTAGAACCATCAATGGGTAAGTGAGTGAGTGAGTATGGTTTTACGCCGCTTTTAGCAATATTCCAGCAATATCACGGCGGGGGACACCAGAAATGGGCTTCACACATTGTACCCATGTCGGGAATCGAACCCGGGTTTTCGGCATGACGAACGAGCGCTTTAACCACTGGGCTACCCGACCGCCCCCCATCAATGGGGATCGGTGATGGTATAGAGTTGTGTTTCATTCAGTTGTAAACTTTACTTGATCACTGGGCAAAGTAACCTGAACTAACCTCGATATCAACATGGAGACGGCAGTTGTCCCCAATATTGATAAATCATGCGTTGACCACTAGACCTGTCTTCAAGAATGGTAATGCAAGACCTCACAGATCACGTGCTGTTCTGAAATGCTTACGTCAGAATGGCATTGTGACACTTCCTTGGCCAGCATGAAGTCCAGATCTTAGTCCAATAGAACATCTATCGGACATCTCAGGCCGTCATGTTCGACAAAGAGACCCACCTGACCAAAATTTACCTTACCTTTCTGCTGCGTTTCATGCAGAATACCCAAACCACAAGTGCAAAGTCGGTTCATTGAATGTAGAAGCGTCTGGCGGCAGTCGTTCGTGTTCAGTAAGTATCGTGAGGCAATAGTAATTTCCTTTAGTAAACATAACGCCTTTCTTCAAAATGCTAACAGATTAGAGTAAATGTCATTGTTCCAATTCAAATCCTTGTTTTCTTCATGACTGATGAGGGGGCACGGGTGGCCCAGTCGTCTGAGGCGCCGCGATTCACTGTGCAGAGTTGTGTCCCTTGGCACGCCAGAAACCTATGATTGTGGGTTCGAATCCCGGTTCGCCCTGATTATGTTTCTAGGTTTGAAAGCACCATACCCGTGCTCGTGGGTTTCACCGAAGTGGTAAACGAGACCTGCATCACTTCGGGCTTTCCTCCCACATTAAGCTGACACGCCGCGATATGACTGGAATACTGTTAAAAGCGGCGTTAAACTCAACTCACTCACTCACTCATGACTGATGACTCTGGTAAGGAGTAAACATCAATGGATACTGTTATCTCGAACGCATTTTGCACTAGGCTGCAAGTGAAAATATGGGTAAAAAAAATAAATAAAAAAATGAAAATGTGGGTAGTTCTTCTTTACTTCCAGGTTATATGATCTTTTTCATGTCTTAAATGATTACATAGCTGATTGTAATATTCCCAGTAAATGTAAATGTTTTTAGATAGAATCGCGTGAATGTCATTGCGGACATGAAATGGTCAAACACATGTTTATACCAGGTAGTCTTAATATGCAAGAACGAAATGAAATGTTTGAAAATACTTGAAGACACGTGTTATCACCCTGTTGTCCTGTTTGCAATATGTCGTCACTCCCGAAGTGTTCGGATGTGCAGTAAATGTGTATTACTTTCCATGCTTATAATCTGGATATGTGTTTCGTTCAGCAGTAAGCCACACTAATACACCAAAGACTAGTTAAGAAAGCCAACACAGTGTGTCATATATAAGAGCGCGGGTTTGCTTTTCACCAAGGTTAAATTATCTAATAGTCTTATTGCAATCACTTTGATTGGAACCACTGTTGTGTCAACATCAAACACTAGCACAAACGATTGCATGGAATGGCTTCCAATGAACTGCTGGAATCACGGGCATATTATCGTGATATCTAATTTCTTATTTACAACTAAAATCAAGTGTTAGGTATATTTGTGTAGTTCCAAAATAAATCAATATTGACTGTAAATCGCCAATATACCGAACCAAACACAATTACACTGATCTCGAAACATATATTTTTACGACGAACTTTGTTCAATCTTCTAATGTGAATTGAATGAATGGTATTATGTTGAATACAGCTGCTCTCTATAGGTCAAATGTAAGACTTCGAATTCGGTTTGTTGTCACAACAGCGATAATTGTACATGATTGCCTTCATTTTCGTACTTATCCTAGAAACTACAAAGGGGATAATTTCATAAGCATGTTGTATCGTATCATATCTCGAAGGATGAAATACTTACTTGAATGAAATCCCGAAACTGAAGGTTGAATCATTCTCAAAACTATTATATTTAGTGAGTCTTCCTCGACACCCCAAAATATCGATGTGTTTGCTTTACTACAATCACATTAAAAAACAACAACACGGTAATAAAAACTAATTTAGGGCGTCAGGATTGATGTACAATGTATGTAATGCACTTCATTGACGTAATAGTTGAGTGACTTATTGCCAGGAGAGTGGCAATCAAACAATGTTAATTTGATGTTAACACTCCCCAAAATAATCATGATTTATTGCTCTTAGGGTATGTGAACAGATCAGTAGAACTTGGCAACTGATCACTATTCCAACCTGATGTCTTTTAATCAGTCTCCGGTCCCAGTAGTCGAATGGAATAAAGTAAAAAACATGAAAACGTCTGTTACAGTTGTAGCAATGGTCATTTTGATCAGTAACGTCTCATCAGCCGATACCATCAATCGGCAAACTCACCAACAACTGAGAAGCGAACTGCTCACCAACTATTCAGCAGAGATAATGCCGTCAACTGAGAAAGTGGAACTTCTTAACATCTCTGTCTTGTTTCGGCCATTTGCCATTCTGGGACTTGACTTTGCTAACTCTGTGTTTACATTTGTTTCAGTGTTTACGTCGTAATGGATAGATCCTGATTTGACATGGGATATCGACGACTATGACAAGCTCGACATGATTCTGCTCTCTCCGATAGATATCTGGACCCCAAAACTTATTCTAATCAACAGTGTCTATTCAAAGACATTTGCCATTCTAGGACTTGACTTTGCTAACTCTGTGTTTACATTTGTTTCAGTGTTTAGGTCGCAATGGATAGATCCTGATTTGACATGGGATATCGACGACTATGACAAGCTCGACATGATTCTGCTCTCTCCGATAGATATCTGGACCCCAAAACTTATTCTAATCAACAGTGTCAATTCAAAGACTTTGCTTGAAGGTGAAACAGTTTTGGGAGTGTTTAATAACGGTACTATTTACCAAAGTGTTGCCGTGTCTCACCAACAGGACGGAGATGTCATGCTTGTCGTACTTATACTCTTGACAGAGTGTGATTTGTCGTTTTCCTTTCATGGTGGGGTCTTAGCATACTTGTTTTTTATATCTAATAGTTATTGTATGATTTGCACTTATAACTAGGTGCAGGGGCAAAACTGAGACTACTTTAATGTCTATAATATCCTTATACTTCTGTTCAATCACATACATTTTCACCTTTTAATATCATGTGGTTTTGAGTTGCATATTTCCCATTTTCTTGTAATGCAAATGTTATAATAGTTGATACGACAATGTTCTATTGAAGATCAGAGATCTAATCTGTCATATTTGAAAGCGCTACATATTGGAAAACCGTCTTGCAGAAATATCTCACCAGAGTTGGTTAAAAAGTAATTGTGTTGATATTTTGAAATAGAACTGTACGTGACCTGTTTCTTTATATTGTAGCGTGTTTGAAGACGACGCCTTATTAAAAGGTGTTTGACCGGGGTTTTAACATTCAATGCCTCAGTAAATCTATTATGCTAGAATTTTATGGTAGATATGTGTGAAGAGATTTCTAAATGTAAAGCATCAACGACCAAAGGATGTTTGACTGGCACTAGTATGTCCCATTCTTTGTTTAAGTGGACACTTGCCTCGTCTTTACATGTGTTTGCAACTGGAAGAACAGGATGTGCGCACCTTTTCGCGAACAACTGGTATCATTACCACAGTGATTCATAAACATGCTTATGATAAAGTCGAAATCGTACAATGGGGTAGGCTTTAACAGAGGTTTCTTCTGATTATGGTAACTATTTTGTCACTTTTATTTACAATGTTCGTCACTCACATCGTTGTTTACATTAGCCATCTTCCCGAGGCAAGAGAGTTAACTGACTATAAAAGTCCAGTTTCCACCCTTGCCGAACTAGGCTGGGATTATGGAGTTACATTTTGGCTGGACTAACAAGTCTATGCATAGTCCAATCAAAATCGCGCACCGAAATCGAAATCCGGTTCGTAAACAGTTCGGTCGATTGCAGGATTTGCAAAGCATGTGCACCGACAACTCGTTGTCAACAGATATTTTCCAAATCTTTTCATGTTTTTAATCAAGGTGCACACGTGATTTGATGTACTTCGCGTAGTAAGAACCGTTTTATCACCAAATAGATCTTGATGGTAGATCAGATCGTCTTGACTGGGCGCCACCATTTTGTGTGAAGCAAATGCATGTGGTACGAGAATCTGATTGGTCCATATGGGAGAGGCATAGAATTTGACATAACTCGTAATAGCCACTGGTGGCGCTACGATCGAGCCCAGGAAATCCAGCCTAGTTCGGCAAGGGTGGAAACTGGACTTTTAAAGTCAGTTAACGCTCTTGCCTCGGGAAGATGACATTAGCACATAGTCTTTGTTTCTAGAAAACCCGAGTGTGATGTTAATGAGAGACACAAAACTCGACTGTACACTGCTCTTTTATTTTCCAGTATTTACCCAAAATGCATTTAAATGGTGACGTTGAGAATACTTTTTTATCATTATCCCGTAAATATAATTTGACGGATAGTTCTATCTCGACACCAGTTCCAATGACAATCGCACTGTTTGTACAGAGATTTCTTAATTATTTGGAAAGGGTTTTGTCGCTTTTATTTGTCAATTAATACAACACAAGAATTGTTACGGACAATGCGATTAAATGACTATCAACTACGAATAACTTATACTATTTTAAAACTGGAGGAAACAGTGCAGAAACAACATTGTTAATGCATGTATATTGACACGCATTATCCGGCCGGTAACCGGATCTTTAGATAATGGATGTGTACTGATGTATGGTGTCACAGTTTGATACAGTACCTTCAGATGATGCATGGAAACAGACGCGTGGTGTCAAACAAGAACAGGATCTCCAGATGCTGAATGTATCAGATATTTGTCGTATCCTCGGCGACTGGATTTTGATTGATAAGATCGCCAGATGCAAGATGTTTACTGGTGATTGATGTCACTGTTTGATACATGATCTTGAGATGCTGCGTGTTACTGGTGCGTTGTTTCACAATCTGGTACACGATCTTGAGATGCTGCATGTTTACTGGTGCGTGGTGTCACTGTCTGATACATGATCTTGAGGTGCTGCGTGTTACTGGTGCTTGGTTTCACAGTCTGATACATGATCTTCAGATGCAACATGTTTACTAGTGCGTGGTGTCACTTTCTGATACATGATCTCGAGCTGGTGCATGTTTACTGGTGCATGGTGTCAAAGTCTGGTACATGTTTTCTTGAGATGGTACATGTTTACTGGTGCGTGGTGTCACAGTCTGGGAGATAATCTTTAGATGCACCATGTTTACTCGTGCATGGTGTCACAGTGTGATACATAATCTCGATATACTGCATGTTTAATGGTGCATGTCATCACAGTCTGATACATGATCTTGATATGCAGCATATTCACTGTTGCATGGCGACACAGTCTGATACATGATGTTGAGATGCTGCATGTTTACTGGTGAGTGGTGTCACAGTCTGATACATGATCTTGATAAGCTGCATGCTTACTGTTGTGTAGTATAACAGTCTGGTACACGATCTTGAGATGCTGCATGATTACTTGTGGGTGGTATCACTGTCTGACACATGATGTTGAGATGCTGCGTGATTACTGGTGCATGGTATCACTGTCTGATACATGATGTTGAGATGCTGCGTGATTACTGGTGCATGGTATCACTGTCTGATACATGAAGTTGAGATGCTGCGTGATTACTGGTGCATGGTATCACTGTCTGACACATGATGTTGAGATGCTGCATGATTACTGGTGCATGGTATCACTGTCTGATACATGATGTTGATATGCTGCATGCTTACTGTTGTGTAGTATCACTGTCTGATACATGATCTTGAGATGCTGCATGATTACTTGTGGGTGGTGTCACAGTGTGATACATGATCTTGATATGCTGCATGTTTACTTGTGGGTGGTGTCGCTGTGTAATACATGATCTTGAGATGCTGCATGATTACTTGTGGGTGGTATCACTGTCTGGTACATGATCTTGATGTGCAGCATGTTTACTGGTGCGTGGTATCACAGTCTGATACATGATCTTGATATGCTGCATGCTTACTGTTGTGTAGTATCACAGTCTGGTACACGATCTTGATATGCTGCATGTTTACTTGTGGGTGGTATCACTGTCTGACACATGATGTTGAGATGCTGCATGTTTTCTGGTGCATGGTATCACTGTCTGATACATGATCTTGATATGCTGCATGCTTACTGTTGTGTAGTATCACAGTCTGGTACACGATCTTGATATGTTGCATGTTTACCTGTGGGTGGTATCACAGTCTGATACATGACCTTGACATGCTGCATGATTACTTGTGGGTGGTGTCACAGTGTGATACATGATCTTGGGATGCTGCATGATTATTAGTGGGTGGTCTCACAGTGTGATACATGATCTTGAGATGCTGCAGGATTACTGGTGCGTGGTGTCACAGTGTGATACATGATCTTGGGATGCTGCATGTTTACTTATGGTTGGTGTCACAGTCTGATGCATGATCTTGAGATGCTGCATGTTTACTTGTGGGTGGTGTCACAGTGTGATACATGATCTTGAGATGCTCAATGATTACTTGTGGATAGTGTCACAGTGTGATACATGTTCTTGACATGCTGCATGATTACTGGTGCGTGGTGTCACAGTGTGATACATGATCTTGACATGCTGCATGATTACTTGTGGGTGGTATCACTGTCTGATGCATGATCTTGAGATGCTGCATGATTACTTGTGGGTGGTATCACTGTCTGATACATGATCTTGGGATGCTGCATGATTTCTTGTGGGTGATGTCACAGTGTGATACATGATCTTGAGATGCTGCATGATTACTTGTGGGTGGTATCACAGTGTGATACATGATCTTGGGATGCTGCATGATTATTAGTGGGTGGTGTCACAGTGTGATACATGATCTTGAGATGCTGCAGGATTACTTGTGGGTGGTGTCACAGTGTGATACATGATCTTGGGATGCTGCATGATTATTAGTGGGTGGTTTCACAGTGTGATACATGATCTTGAGATGCTGCAGGATTACTTGTGGGTGGTGTCACAGTGTGATACATGATCTTAGGATGCTGCATGATTATTAGTGGGTGGTATCACAGTGTGATACATGATCTTGAGATGCTGCAGGATTACTTGTGGGTGGTATCACAGTGTGATACATGATCTTGGGATGCTACAGGATTACTTGTGGGTGGTATCACAGTGTGATACATGATCTTGACATGCTGCATGATTATTAGTGGGTGGTTTCACAGTGTGATACATGATCTTGAGATGCTGCATGATTACTTGTGGGTGGTGTCACAGTGTGATACATGATCTTGGGATGCTGCATGATTACTTGTGGGTGGTATCACAGTCTGATACTTGATCTTGACATGCTGCATGATTACTTGTGGGTGGTGTCACAGTGTGATACATGATCTTGAGATTCTGCATGATTACTTGTGGGTGGTATCACTGTCTGATACATGATCTTGAGATGCTGCATGATTACTTGTGGGTGGTGTCACAATAAAATGATCTCACTTTTCTAATATGAACCCCCGATAATGCGGTTTCGGGGTATATTCTAAAGATCTGTGTTTTGTTTACAGTTTCAATAATATATTTTACAAGCGCAGTGATATATTCTCACAATTTTGAGAGCTTTTCTAACATATTTTCCTGTTTCATTTGTATTAAATAGGTTACACACATGGATTTGTCCTTCTGATTCATATACTGGGCATATGTATGGATAGCCATACGTACTGGAATTAATCTCCTATGTCGTTTTTGTTCACAGAAGTTTTACTGTACGTTCCTTTAATTGTTACAAGGCGGGTGAAGTGAGTGCATATGCCGTCTTCATTGTTTGATGTAATACATGATTTAATTTGTCTTCAATTTATACTCTTATTATTACATAAAATAACGTAAAACTGTCGATGATGATTGATTGTAGTGATACATTTCTCAAATTAGGACAGGAAGTCGACCATTTATAAAGTTAATCATATTTTGCATTTACGTTTTAAAGTAATCAAACTAATGTTGTACCTTCCATACCCTCAGTTGTAAAAGTTGCTGTAAATAGCTAAAAGTAAAAGGACTGTATTCAGAAACAAACTATATGAATATTGCTTAATCTAAATATATGCTTCAATCTATTACTGCACACTGTTAGAAGAGCTTTCTGAATTAGAAATTTCAGGTTATGATCCTCTCAGCCGAAAGTTGTAAAATGAAGACACCAGAGGTTGGATCTGCTGGAATATTGCTCGACAGAAAGTGGAAATTGAGTTGGACTCATCTTTCTTTCCATACAGTATTGTGGATCGTTTTGGCACTTTCACTGTGTTCACTGTTTCAGATTGGCAAAATCGGTGGGAGGCAACTGGCAATATGACCATTTTTGAACGGTTTTTGATCATGTGCTGGACCCAGCAATATATCTCTCGTTGAACCGAATTGTATGGAAATTTGGCATCCAGTACAAAAGAAGAATGGACATGTTTTCAGGGTTTCGAATCAAAACAATGGACTTCACTCATGCCGCTTAACTTGTCTTCGCTAACAACGCAACACCAAATAGTTTGTGTTCAATTTTGTTACCCATGCTAAGCTAAATATTTGAAACACCAGGTTGGACCTACATTGTGGTGTTGGACCTACATTGTGGTGTTGCACACATCACATACCTCCTGTTGTGAAGATTGCAGGTGAAGCGGGTCTACCATGGTCAGTCGAATGTTTTCAACAACAATAAATGAATCAGCTCTGATTTTAACGTTCGCAATATCCATAGTAAGTACTTAAAAATACTTCTTTCTGAATCATTGTCGGCAGACAGTTGGAAATAATTATATGTACAGTTGCGTTCACCACAATATTCAAATCTGCTTGAAGTAAATTTTGAGCAGAAAACACGATAGAAATCGTGACTGTGACTTACTTTTGCGTCACAATTAACCCTGTGTCGTCATTATGGTGACGTGCGGTGTAGAACTAAACCTTGCTTAAACAGTACGTTATCTCTAAATGTGTGTCCACTATCATATAATAATATAGATACTGATAGTCAAAAATAATAAATAAAACCTAAATATTTATATGGTAAATGTAAATGTATATGGTATAACTTTTTTTTATGTTCCAATAAAGTTCGGATACGTTCGACTGATTCTGTTGGTTGTTTCCTTGTTTTGGTAATGACATAAATGTGTTGGACTTTAACATAATGAAATATAGATTTTCGCATTCTATAGAAAAGGGATTGATGCATCGCAGATCATACAGACACACAGCAACCTCATGTCTGCAAAATCAGGTTAATGGACTTATTAAGGGTGTTCGGATTGATGTATGTACTGCACTTCATGGACGTATGAGTTATTGCGAAGGCGTTATTGTTAGGAGAGGGGTTAATCAAATACGTCTATATGATGAAACCCTGCACGAACTTTATTCCTGTTAATCAAGATACATATACGGGTGAGTGGAACTTGGTGTCAGACTATCATTCCAACCTGATGTTTTTTAATCAGTCTCCGGTCCCAGTAGTCGGATGGTATAAAGTAAAAACCATGAAAACGTCTGTTACAGTTGTAATAATGCTAATTTTTATCAGCAACTTTCCATCAGCCGATACCATCAATCGGCAAACTCACCAACAACTGAGGAGCAAGCTGCTCACCAACTATTCAGCAGAGATAATGCCGTCAACTGAGAAAGTGGAACTTCTTAACATCTCTGTCTTGTTTCGCCCATTTGCCATTCTGGGACTTGACTTTGCTAACTCTGTGTTTACATTTGCTTCAATGGTTAGATCACAATGGATAGATCCTGATTTGACATGGGATATCGACGACTATGACAAGCTTGACGTGATTCTGATCTCTCCAAAAGATATCTGGACCCCAAAACATATTATTATCAACAGTGTCAATTCAAAGACTTTGCTTGAAGGTGAAACATATATGGGAGTGTTTAATAACGGTACTATTTACCAAGGTGTTGTTGGCACGTTTCAAACCAATTGCAAGGTTGATAGCACATCATTTCCATTTGACAGTCAGATTTGTCATCTGAACATGATACCTCCCGCTTTATGCCGAATACAACCAACTGTATCATTTGATGCGGTCACTGATGTGACGCTGATGGACAGCTCGTCGGAGTGGCGTCTTATGAATGTGTCTACAAAATCCGACTCTGGCGTGACATCTTTTACAATGCATATGACACGTCAGTCAACGTTTTATGTGACCACCATTTTGTTTCCCATGTGTCTGTTGTCTCTCCTGAACGCCTGCTCCTTCCTACTGCCCATCGACTCGGGAGAAAGGATGTCGTACCTCATCTCCATATGCATGTCCTATTCTGTGTTTCTTGTATTCATTATTGATGTGATGCCCAGGTCGGGGTCCCTGTCTAGAATGGCTGTGTACCTGATCCTGATTCTCAGTCAGAGTTGTCTCTCCATTATAACAACCCTGATAATCATAAACCTGCAACACTACAACCGTGGCGGACTATGTGTTTGTGCTCGAAGTATCACAACTACAGACCAAGCCCGTGTCTCACCGACAGGACGGATATGTCATGCTTGTCGTACTTATTCTCATGACAGAGTGTGCTTTGTCGTTTTCCTTTTATGGTGGGGTCTGAGCATACTTATATTTTTTATCTAATTATTATTGTATGATTTACACATTTAACAAGGTTGAAAATGAAACTGTTGTAATGTATGTACATGAATTATTTTGTCTTAAAATTGACAATTATCATTGCACACATATTATCTCAAAAGAACAATAGTTTGAAATATTTAAAAAAGACATTATTAAATGTTTTAATTCCTCAGGTTAATCACTACTGAACATATTTGTAAAGCTTTAATATTTAGAATGATACATGTATGTTGGGCATTGGATGCCAAAAGCCTGGGTTCGATTCCCCACATGGGTACAATTTCTGGCCCATTTCTGTTGTGCCCCGCCGTGATATTGCTGGAGTATTGCTAAAAGCGGCGTAATTTTGTCATTTTCTTGTAATGCGAATGCAAATGTTGCAATCGTTGATGCAACAATGTTTGTTGATCTGCATATGAGTCGGAATTTCTGCTCGGAAGTCAAAACAAGGTTATTTGGCCAGGTAGTGTAACTTATATTACAGATTCAGGTATATTGATGATCTGATGTCCAATAACCATAAAATAGCCAATTCCCTTCCACTGATACCCATCTGAGCTAAACATAAAGGAGACCAGTAGGACCGTCCCATCTGTTTCATATTTAGTATATGTATACATAAAGAATCAATGTGACAAAACCCTCTCGACTGTATGACTAAAGGGCTCTACTACAACTTTCCAACAGTCAATTTTCCCTTTATGTCGAGCAATATTCCTGGCCTCAGTAAAACATTCAATTTTTTTATTGTAGACATATGGAAGACATATCCAAACTTGATAGCAGGATACGCTTACCTTTTCGTGAACACCTGGTATTATCACTATTTGATAGTGATCCATAAACACATGCTCATAATGCAGCATCGGAATCGAACAATCGACTCTTTAAATGGTGAATTAAAGGACAAAAACTGTGAAAATGTCCTATTGAAAGACAATCTGTGTGGGACAATGTCACCCATCAACAAGTGAACATGCGCAATTGATGGTAACATAGACTGTATGAATACGAGGGCTAAGCTACTCTTCTCAGAAGCGTCCAACGGAACTTCGAATATCCCGCCTTGAAATTGAGATAAATGTTGAAATCCTCGTCCCTGCGAGTCAGTCTCCATCTCACCCGAATGAACCTCCACAGATCGGTCACCGCGACAGCTTACAGATAACAATGGATAACCAGTCCATTTAGGGGCACAGTCAACTTCTCTCAAAAACGGAAACGTGTATTTTCATGGGCCTCACATATCAAAACTAAACGTTTGGTACTGTCATATATCAGTGCACATCAGACGTTTGATATTGTTCAAAATGCTATTACTAACCATGCCAAATAGAGAGGTTTAATGATTCATAAGGTTTCCCGGCTGAAACATTGGCAGATATATATTTTTCGACTTCTATCAGTGAATCTCTTCTGTTTGGGAAACTCATTCTTGATGATGATACGTTTGGATAAGGAAATGCAAACTGCCGTGAGCGGGTGCCAAGGAAACACTGGTATGGTCAAGACGACGATGGTTCTGCTTCATCCAATAATGCTCACAACCAGACTTAGCTCATGGAAAATACGAGGCATTGTTAAAAGCGAGCATACACATTTCTCAAGATTAGACCACAGACATCTTAGGTTTGTGTGAAAAATGGCTCGATAGACTGAAGATTGAAGCCCAATTTGTGGTGTTAACTAAATGTTTCATGTATTATATACCAGGTCAAAAAAGTGAAAAAGGCGTGGCGATATTCTTCTGGAAGTTTATACAGATCAAGGTCACACTACTGGATACAGGTATGTTCGGGCTGAAAATTCAAACAGACGAAGATCTCATCTATGGTACACATCTGCCATCTTCCAATGTTCTGGATAGTGTGTATGAAGGAGCTATAGACGTTTCCATGGCGATGTATGTCCAATATCCACGCACAGGTGACACGATTCTCCTTGGGGATTTTAATGGGGATCTGCGCAAACATCTAATTGATCATATGTTTGTACATGAAGATTATCTCCCTTGTGTAACTGGTCAAATGATTAACTCTAGTGTACCAGTGAGTGTGTCTAATCACTTGCCTAAAAGAGTGTATTTTAATGACGTCGGGTCCAGTAAAATTCTATGGTGGTGACGGGAAGAAAGCAAGCGACGTTGACTTGGTAGCCTAGATGTTATTACTATTCAGGCATACATTGATAAACAAGCTCTGGTAAACTTATTTGGCAAACCATGTCTTTATGGTCGTGATGTCTATTTCAAGCAATTGTTTACTGGCAGACTTACACCAAGGTATTGACGAGAGCGATACACCTCAGGCATCTACTGACATCGGTATAGGATTCTGTTGATACCGGTTGGTTTGAAGCAGTTCAGTGTTTATTGTGCGACAAAAGTAGTAAATATAACGCCTTTCTTTAAATGCAAACAATTCAGAGTAAATGTCGAGCGGTGAAGATCCGGGGTAGAATAGGTATTCAGCAACTCATGCTTGCCATAAAAGGCGACTATGCTTGTCGTAAAAGGCGACTAACGGGATAGGGTGGTCAGGCTCGCTGACTTGGTTGATGCATGTCATCGGTCCCAATTGCGTGGATCGATGCTCATGATGTCAATCACTGGATTGTCTGGTCCAGACATTTAAAGACCGCTGTCATATAGCTTGAATATTGCCGAGTGCGGCGTTAGACAACAAACAAACAAGAGTAAATGTTAATGTTCCAATTCAAACCCTTTTTATGTTCATGATTGATGACCCTGGTAGAGAGTAAACAGCACTGGATACTGCTTTCTCGAACGTATTTTGCACATTCATGAAGATATGGGTAGTGCTGAGTTAATTCCTGATGTAAATGCATTTTTATGTCTTAAATCATTACATATCTAATTGTAGTGTTCCCAGTAAATGTAAATGTTTTTAGATAATGCCATAGAGAACTGTAGCCCATGACAATCAAATGCATGTTTTTGTCAGGTACTCTTATTACGCAAGAAAGAAAGGAAATGTTTGAAACATATTTGACATTACCGATGTGAAATACTTTGACACGTTTCATCTGTTGTTCTGTTTACAATATGTCATCACTCATGATGTGTTCAGATGTGCAGAGAATGTGTATTGATTTCAATGCTTATAATCTGGATACGTGTTTTGAACAAGAGTAAGCCACACTAATACACCAAAGGCTAGTTAAGAAAGCCAACTCATTGTGTCATAAGAACGTAGTTTTGCTATTTACCAAGGTTAAATTGCCTAATGGTCCAACTCAAATCAATTTGATTTGAACCACTGTTTTATCAGCATCAAACACAAGCACAAACGATATCGACTGCGTTGAATGGCTTCAAATGCACTGCTGGAATCAGAGGTACATTATCGTGATTTCTAATTACTGATTAACGAGTAAGAATCTAGAATGATCCAAATACACAAACATGTACATGTACATAATTTTAGTTTCGGTGTATTTTGTAGTTTATATACACACACACACACATATGACTGCATATACATGTTCGCACTTCTCATGCCATAAAAGCATCAAACAAAAAGAATGCAGTGGCAAAAATATTACGCAATCCTGAAACTGAAGGTAGAATATGTCAAATGTGAACCCGTCGCAAAATTATAAATTCATCTACTGAGTCTTCCCCGCTACCCCCCTCCCCATTTAAAAATCCTGAATCGTAGCATTAAGATGGCTTTTTGGAACGAGGCTTTGACAGTCAATATGCGATTGTTTAGACGCAAGGAACTAATTATGACGCTTCTTTATGCATATTTCCCCTTCGGAGGGAAAGCTGCATCAGTTAACGTCAATATGTTGCATACATGTATATCACATTTAGGTTGTTGTGAAGATTACGGGTGAAGCGCATCTACATTAGTCAATCAATTTTTCAAATAACAATAGCCACCTTTGATTTAAGGATCGCATCACCGGGGAAGCAGCCATCAATGAGAAATACTTAAAATATTTCTTTCTGAATCATTGTCGGTAGACAGTTTAAAATAATGATGTGTACAATTGTAGTTAGAAAACGCAGTGTTGCGTTTACTTTAGTATTGAAAGTACGTGTGAACCGCCTTTTGTGCAGAAAACGAGAGAGTGTATTTGAAGTTCAGGGGACAAAATTAAGAAAGCCTTTCTGGACTGTGTCTATATGTTGCTTAGGTACATTTTCGCATTACATTATCACAGAAAACGATTTATGCGTCGTAGGTCATAAAGTCAATAATCATGTCTGCTAAGATGTGTTAAGGACTTATTCCGAGAGACCTGGTTGATGTATGTACTGCACTTCATGGACGTATTATATTAGTTGACGGCGTTATGCAGGAGAGTAGTAATCAAACAATGTTAACTCGGTGAACCACTTCCCAAAATAAACATGATTTATTGATCTTAGGGTATGTGAACAGATAGGTGGAACTTAGTGTCAGACTATCATTACAACCTGCTGGTCCCAGTAGTCGAATGGTATAAAGTGAAAACCATGAAAACGTTTGTTACTGTTGTAACAATGCTAATTTTTATCAGCAACTTTCCATCAGCCGATACCATCAATCGACAAACTCGCCAACAACTGAGGAGCAAGCTGCTCACCAACTATTCAGTAGAGATATTGCCGTCAACTGAGAAAGTGGAACTTCTTAACATCTCTGTCTTGTTTCAGCCATTTGCCATTCTAGGACTTGACTTTGCTAACTCTGTGTTTACATTTGCTTCAGTGTTTACATCACAATGGATAGATCCTGATTTGACATGGGATATCGACGACTATGACAAGCTAGACATGATTCTTCTCTCTCCAAAAGATATCTGGACACCAAAACTATTTCTAGTCAACAGTGTGAATTCGAAAACTTTACTTAAAGGTGAAACAGTTTTGGGAGTGTTCAAAAACGGCACTATCTTTCAAAGTGTTGTAAGCACGTTCCAAACCAGTTGCAAAGTTGATAGCACATCATTTCCATTTGACAGTCAGATTTGTCATCTGAACATGATACCTCCCGCTTTATGCCGAATACAACCAACTGTATCATTTGATGCGGTCACTGATGTGACGCTGATGGACAGCTCGTCGGAGTGGCGTCTTATGAATGTGTCTACAAAGTCCGACTCTGGCGTGACATCTTTTACAATGCATATGACACGTCAGTCAACGTTTTATGTGACCACCATTTTGTTTCCCATGTGTCTGTTGTCTCTCCTGAACGCCTGCTCCTTCCTACTGCCCATCGACTCGGGAGAAAGGATGTCGTACCTCATCTCCATATGCATGTCCTATTCTGTGTTTCTGGTGTTCATCATCGACGTGATGCCCAGGTCGGGGTCCCTGTCTAGAATGGCTGTGTACCTGATCCTTGTTCTCAGTCAGAGTTGTCTCTCCATCTTAACAACCCTGACAATCATAAACCTGCAACACTACAACCGTGGCGGACTATGTGTTTGTGCTCGAAGTATCACAAATACAACTACAGACCAAGCCCGTGTCTCACCAACAGGACGGAGATGTCATGCTTGTCGTACTTATACTCACGACAGAGTGTGCTTTGTCGTTTACCTTTTATGGTGGGGTCTGAGCATACTTATATTTTTTATCTAATTATTATTGTATGATTTGCACTTATAACCAGGTGCAGGGGCAAATAATGAAACTATTTTAATGTCTTGAATCTCCTTTCACTTCTGTTCAATTAGGGTTTTTAGCATTCAATGCCTCACTAAATCCTTTATGGAAGAGCTTGATGGTAGACAAGTGTGAGACATTTCTAAATTTGACGTATCAGCGACCAAAATGATGTCTGATACAAATCTGTATTTGAGACTGTTGCTGGCCATGGTATGTCCCATTCTTTGTTTAAGTGGACACTAGCCTCGTCCTTACATGCGGTTGCAACCAGTGGGGCAGGATATGCGCACCTTTTCGCGAACACCTGGTATCGTTACCACAGTGATTCATAAATACGCATATGATAAAGTCGAAATCGTACAATGGGGTAGGATTTAACGGAGGTTTCTCATGATTATGGTAACCATTTTGTCACTTTTATTTACAATGTTCGTCACTCACATTGTTGTTTACATGAGCACATAGTCTTTGTTTCTAATAATCTATAGAATAGAATACTCGAGTGTAATGTTAATGAGAGACACACAACTCGACTGTGCACTGCTCTTTTATTTTTCAATATTTACCCCAAATGCATTGAAATGGTGACGTTGAGAATAGTATTACGTTTTAAATATTATCACGCAATAATAATTTGACGGATAGTTCTATCTCGACACCAGTTCCAATGACAATCGACTCTGTTTGTACAGAGATTTCTTAAGAATATGGAAAGGGTTTTGTCCCTCTTACCTGTCATTTTTAATTCCGTGTAATATTTCATGTTGGACTCGTGTCCTATGTTGTCCTGTTTCCAATATATCATATATGGTTGTTTACATTAGCACATGGTCTTTGTTTCTAATAATGGACTTTGCTTTTACTGAGAGGTTTCTTATTACTATGGGAAATGGTTTTCACTTTTATTTACAATGTTCTTCTGGTTGTTTACAGTAGCTCACGGACTTTGTTTCTAATTATCTAAGAAAATGTACGTTCACAAAGAATACTTGAGTGTGATGTTATTGAAGGACACATCCCAACTCAACTATGCACTGCTATTTTATTTTTCAATACATACCCAAAATTCATTAAAATGGTGACGTTAGGAATACGTATTCATTATCACTTAATAATAATTTGACGGTTTTCGCTTTTATTTGTCATTTATAATTACATGTAATGTCTCTAGGTTTGTCAGCACCATACCCGTGCTCGTGGGTTTCACCGAGGTGGTAAACGTTTGAGACCTGTATCACTTCGGGCTTTCCTCCCACATTAAGCTGACACGTCGTGATATAACTGGAATACTGTTAAAAGCGGCGTTAAACCCAACTCACCCAACTTAAACTCAACATATATGTGCACGTCGGTTTCATCAAACCCGTAAAATGTCTTATACACTCTTTCCTCCTGAATTACGTTGAGCCGCACTTAAATGACTATCAACTACAAATACCAAATACTATTTTTCAAACTAGCGGAAACCACAATAAAAAATTAAGTGTAGAAACAAGATTGTTAATGCACGCATTATCTGGTGTCAAAGCCGGGAACAAGATCTTTAGATAATGGATGTGTACTGATGTATGGTGTCACAGTTTGATACAGTACCTCCAGATGCTGAATGCAAACAGGTGTTTGATGTCACAAACCGGAACAAGATCTTCAGCCGCCCGATTTGATTGATACTCGATGTCAGTGTAGAAAATGATTGCCAGATGCTAGATGTTTACTGCTGATTGATTTCACGGTTTGATACTTGATCTTGAGATGCTGAATAATTACTGGTGCGTGGTGTCACTATCTGGTACTTGATATACAGATGCTGCATGTGTACTGTTGCGTGGTGTAACATTCCAAAACATGGTCTTCAGATATGCTGCATGCTCACTTATGCGTGGTTTCCCAGCCTGGTAAGGATATTCAGACACTCAATCTTTACTGATGTTGGGTAGATACACAAACAGATACAGGATCTTCAGATGCTGCATGCTCACTTATGCGTGGTGTTTCAGCCTGGTAAGGATATTCAGACATCCAATCTTTACTGATGTGGGGTAGATACACAGACAGATACAGGATCTTAAGATGCTGCATGGAAATAAGTACGTCGTGTCACTTTGTGGAACAAGATCTCCAAATGCTGCATAAACAGATTCGTTATGTCACAGTCAGGAAGAATACTTTCCGTTACTGTATGTTTACTGTGTATCAACTATGTAGCACCGAATGATGCTACTTAACTGTATGTACATGCACTTCACTAGATATTGGTTAAATACTCAATTACTTTAGATGTTCCAAGTGTGAAATACATCTTAGAAAATGAAAATAATCACTAAACCAACATAAGAGGGTGTGCATAACCCACCTGTAGCCATCTCTGTTCAGAAAAAACAGCGTGGACCCACATATGGAGGAAACTAATATTCACGAGGTTTTTATTTCATTGGCAAGAACAGTTTTTAATTTGCTACTAGTTATGGATTAAAAAACGAAAATGAATAAAATGCAGTAAACTACGGTTATAACGAACTTAAATGAACCACTCATTTTATATCGTTATAACCGTAGTTCGTTATGAGCATTTAATTTTGGTTTGAAAGTATTAATTAAAGTAACTTACTTTTATCTTTCTCAGTGCATCATTGTCACATTTGTAAAACGGGAATATTGTGGCAGACACAAGTATTAACATACAGTTTTGTTGTACATATGTTTTATCTATTTGAGGTCCTTTAGGTTTGTAATATTATTTTAAGTTGTTAGGAAAGTAGGTTCTTAGTTCAATATCTATTATGGGCTTCTGGATTAGTTTACTTATAATGTAGAGGGTGGTTGGGTTGGTCTATGTTTGTGTCATTGTTTCTCCTCTTTGTTCTAACCCAAGCCTTGTTTTCATTGGCTTGTTCAAACTGTGCACTTTTCATCCATCTCGCACTTGACAATACACCAATTCAGAAGTCAGTCAACAATTTGGACTTGGACAGATCTGGGATAAATAATTCGATTATTAAAGTTGGTAATCTGTAAAATTGCTAGCTAATCTCTATGTATGTATTTAAATAATAATATAACTTATGTTATCTAAGTTATGGAATGTTATTTCAGTATTATTAACATGCTTATCTTTGGTATGGTGATTGTGTCACCATATTACTAAGTTAATAATTAAATAAGGCTAAGTAAACACTTTAAATACTTTTCATCCTTCTTCTTTCTGTGTGTGAATGTTTGAATGAATGCGTTGATTTTTATCATTGTGTAAAACCTGAATTGTATGCAATGTCAATCATTGTATGACAGTTTGTAGTTAGTTATAATTCCTCACTAGTATTCTGCGTGTTACATTTTTTCATAGTAGATTCTGTAAGTAGTAGCGTGTTAATATCGACATAGATAATACGGAGGGCGGCTGCCTGGAGAGGACAAACATCCAAGTGTCACCCACAGGGTACGCATAATTTACATGTTTGTTGTGTGTCATGAAGTATATTTTGTAAATAGTGTATCATACCAAATGTATGATCAGGTAATGAATTAATATAGTAGTTTCAACAAAGTGGTAATTGTATTTGTAATGTTCATTGTATGTTAGAACCGTGGACCATCTATATATTGTAATCTTATCAGTAATGTCGGGATCGAGTTATCGCCCTTGATAAATCGTTTGTTTACTTCAGGGTAAGATAATGATTTTATATATCATTAGGGCTCCAAGCCGAAAGGCTGTAGAGCCCTATTGTAATCGTTCGATTTATTATTATTATTATTATTATTATTTATTATTATTATTATTTATTATTCCGCCGATTTTTGTACCTGCCCTAGCAAAATAACCACTAGCTCGATTTTGTTCAAATTTTGTGCGTGTTTGTAGACCGTTGGGTACTAGTGCCCGCCAGAAAGCCAAGGCCGTAGGCCCAAAGGCCAAGGGCAGATAACTGAAAAACAAGTATTTTTTGACGATATATTTTGCCCTGTTGCTCAGCAACCGTTTGTCCGTTTACTTTCAAACCTTGCATGTATCTACTGCTTCAGTTGCTTGATAATTTTTGTTCTTTGACTTTGGTCATTGATCACGTGGTTTGGCAGCCATATTGGATTCAAGGTTTTGCCAGGGTTTTTTGGGCACCTGTCTTCAAATACTATCTCCTCTGAATCCACTGCATGAAATGATTTCAAACTTTCTGAGAATTGTCTCCATACAGAACACAACAAATTAGCATAGCCATTTTTTGATACCTTTTGTAGTTGCGGCCATATTGGATTTTGATTTTGATCATTTTTTTCACCGAAATTTTACTTTTAAGATCATAGCTTTTAAGGTTCTTAACAGAAACTATTGAAAGTTTGCATGAAACTTTGAGACTATATGCAGCTCATTTTGTCCTGGGTTGCATAATGAAAGCACCACTGCTTGGTGTGGTATTATTCGATTTAAGTAAAAAAATCAGACTTGAGTACAAATACTGAAGGAAGCGCCTCATAAATCTACTATAAACCCCCATTCACTGGCTTTGCAGATACCCTCGCGTTCTCCACAGCCTTGTTCAATATTATGTGTACTACCCTTGACGACCAGAGTTAGAATTGGCCTTTTTCAACCGATGCTTGTCTCAACAGGCAACTATGCTTGTCACAGGAGGCGACTAATCGGATCGGGTGGTCAGACTCGCTTCAGACTTGATTCTTCATTTCTCAATTGCCAATTGCTACGGTACCTTATTTTTGACAGCGTTGTTTAAAGCAAACCATATGGTCGAGGTCGGAAATTGGTTTATTACACTCTGGGAAACTGTGGCACACGTAAATTTGGTAGCGGTAATGTCCTGCAAACCGTGACTATCTTTTGATGGAGTTGGTACAAGCAAACCATGTGCGGATTCGAACATGGTCGAAGGCAAACATTGGTTAAGAATACACTGGGACACATTTCATGATGTCTCACAAGCGGTTTATTACATTTAACGGTGTTGGTACAACCAAACCATTTGGGGATTCGAACATGGTCGAGGTCAAACATGGGTTAAGAACACACTGGGACACGTGTGGTGATGTCTCACAAGCGGTTTATTACATTTGATGGCGTTGGTACAACCAAACCATTTGGGGATTCGAACATGGTCGAAGTCAAACAGGGGTTAAGAACACACTGGGACACGTGTGGTGATGTCTCACAAGTGGTTCACTACATTTGATGGCGTTGGTACAAGCAAACCATATGCGGATTCGAACATGGTCGAAGTCAAACATGGGTTAAGAACACACTGGGACACATGTGGCGATGTCATGCAAGTGGTTCCTTACATTTGATTGTATTGGTACAAACAAACCATTTGAGGATTCGAACATGGTCGAAGTTGGAAATTGGTTAAAACATCCTGGGACACCCAGGTCAATTTAGTAGTGGTGATGTCTCACAAGAGGTTCTTTACATTTGACGGCGTTGGTACAGGTAAACCCTTTGAGGATTCGAATATGAACGAGGTGGGGAACAGGTTTAGCACTTTATCTCAACAATGCGACAGGAACCCGGGACCCGGACGAACGCAGAACGCTAATCTGTTTGACTGGAGCCCAACTGACAAAGAAGTTACGGCCTGTTAAAGAGTCACCAAGCCGAAAGGCTGAAGAGTGTCAGTGTTAGCGTTTGATTTAATATCATTATTATTCCGCCGATTTTTGTACCAGAGCTAGAAAAATAACCACTGTCTCGATTTTGTTCACATTTTGTGTGTGTATGTGGACCGTTGGGTACTAGTGCCCTCCAAAAACCCAAGGCCGTAGGCCCAAAAGCCAAGGGCAGATAACTAAAAGAACAGAATATTTTGAAGATATGTTTCGCCCTATTGCTCAGCAACCGCTTATCCGATTACTTTGAAACCTTGCATGTATCTGCTGCTTGAGCTGCTTGACATTTTTTGTTCTTTGACTTTGGTCAATGGTCACGTGGTTTGGCAGCCATTATGGATTCAAGGTTTCCACTGTGTTTTTTTGGGTACCTGTCTTTAAACGCAAAGAACTCCGAGTCCACTGCATGAAATGCTTTCAAACTTTTTGATAATTATCTCCATACATAACACATCAAAACTAAGTAGCCGATTTTGGAATTCTTTTTTAGTTACGGCCGTATTGAATTTTGATTTTGATCATTTTTTTCAACGAAATTTTGCTCTAAAGATCATATCTTGTAAGGTTCTCCACAGAAACTATTGCAAGTTTACATGAAGTAAGTGTGCCATATGCATCTCATTTATTGTTATTGGTTGTATGCTAAAAGTAACACCGCTTAGTGGTTATATTTGATTTATATTTGGGACACCCCTGGAACACGCCAATTTCGTAGCGGCGATTTCCGGTGACTATCTTTTGACAGAGTTTTCACAAGCCAACCTTTTATGGATTCGAACATGTTCGAGGTCGGAAATGGTTTTAGAACAGACCTGGACACTCTGGCACACGCCATTTTCCTTGCGACGATACCCTGCAAGCGGTGCCTACATTTGACGGATTTGGTTCAAGGAAACCCTTTGAGGATTCGAACATGGACGTTTGGGCACAGTGTTTCTTGGAGCCCGCCATTGCTGCTTGCAGCTTTAATTGATTATTAAGTTCATGTTGATGTAATGAATATAGACTATGTTTATATTAAATGAAAGGTCGCTTTGTATTGTATTAATATATGTGTGTATGAAACCTGTGTACTACTGTTTTTATAATCTTATTGTTTGTACATTACAGGGTGTCATTGTTATCTACTAAGGCAATAAAGACTCACACCCGTAGCCTGTGTTGGACCTTGTATTTGCCATCACAAAACCCGGTTACAATATCACAAAATTTGGTGTTTTATTCCCAGCACACTGATCAATGTGTTGACTGAGTGGGATACACCGACAAGAGGGGTCCCTTATTTGTTGTCGGTGGACCCTCATTCTCGCTCTTAGGGTGTCCCCTGTCTGTCCAATGTATTCGGCCTTGAATCCAACACATTGTATGACATAAACCAAGTTTTTTGAAGCACAATTCATATTTTTACGGACATAGAAAGTTTTTCCGTCTTTGAATGTAAAAGAATAACATTGTAAACATGAGGGCAAGTACCACAATTTGGTGTGTTACACTTTTGTACTGTTTTCATTCTTGTTTTCCATTTGAGAAAGAAGCCCTAGTAAGAATCTGTGTCAGATTTTGGCTCTGTCTTTCACTTTTTATGAGTTATTATTTTGTTATAATTTTTGTTTTAGTTCTTTACACTTATTTAAGGAATACAGTGTTTCCCGAACACTTCCAAATATTTCCGGGTTTGGGGGATTAAAGGTTGTAACAAAAGGGAGAATATGTTTATACAGCTCATCTTTGGACTTTTGTATTATGCTATTTTATTGCATATGTGGCTGTCCCAACAGTCATTTATACGCGCGTCGCTGACTTCCTGACAAGCCGCCCTTCATGACGGCAGAACCATTTTACTCTCATGACGCTATAAGCAGTGTAAAGGATACATGGACGTATTAAACATAAACAAAATATTCTTTCATACGTAGATGTGTATGTTCATTATGTACACAAATATAAAATGATTTTCTGGAGGACGCATACATAAGTAATTTGTACTCATTGGGTATTATTGGGTTAAGGGCAATTTTAATATACTCAGTTATTTCACGCACAATTTTGAGAGTTATAACATATTTTCCTGTTTCATTTGTATTAAATATATTATACATAGCATGCACACTCACACACACCAGCGAAACCTCAACGAAAAGGAGGGTCCACTGCACCACTATGAAATTATCACATGCATGCGCCCAGGCGGTCGTGTCAAGCGAGGGTACCCCGCCCCGCCACAGTGTCTACTACAGTTGTTCTGGTCGTTAAATGAAAACCCTGACATGTTCTTGACTTTAAAGCACGTTTCTTTCTTTGTTACGAGGCGGGTCAAGTGGATGCATAAGCCGACTTCATTGTTTGATGACGTCAATGACGTGGAGAAATTCGAGTTTAGATGCGGATGATGTTTAAGTGTTTTATCAAGTGCATGTTTGACGTTTCGTTTTCGGTGTTGGTAACAGCTATCGCTAATCTATCGTATGTTTAGAAAGATTTCATTTTGTACTCCGGTTACCACACTAAAATATCACCATACACATATTACTTTCTATAAACCAGTCTCTCTATGGGGAGTCATAACACAGACATAAAAGTAAAACTAGCATATCAAAAAGCCTTTGAATTTTTGCAACGGAATTTCATTTATTGATGTCAGGTCACTGTGATATGAGCTATATATATAAATGTGTGCAATTGTTTGTTTTCATATGACTAGCAACGCGCACCTGTCACCTCTGCACTCTTGCTCTGAAACATTGTTGTGTAACTGTTATGCATGAATATTTTGTCAGGATTTTGAATAAGATTCAATGACAGTTTTCCTTCAATGAATAAAGCCTTTTGTAAGTTTCTAAATCTGTGCAGTTGATATGTGCATCAGTTTAGCGTCACTAGCAACACCGTACATGACCAGTAATGTGCAAGTATTTGTCGTCACATGACTAGCAACGTCTCTCTATATGAACAGCTTGTGTCTATCAAACACTCATTCGTCTTGTCTCCCTGGACTCGTAATCGTCTCAGAGAGTGCAGCGTCATAAAATCCTAAAGCATCATGGTAAGCTGAAGTTTCATATTTGTGTACGCAATGTAATGTTGACATTGGGCGATAAGAAAACATTTTTGAATCATACATTTTGTGTTCTCGCTGCAATTGTAACTAACTTGAGGACTTTTATCATTTTGTGTATATTTTACCCTCAGTTGAAAATATCGATTACTATTAGGTGGGTCAGTTTTAAGATTTAATATTTGGACGGTGTACAGTAACTGGGTCCATGCGATCATGAATTCATTTTCGTTTTTAGAGGGAATGCGTCTCCATCCATGTTGGTCAAGCCGGTGTCCAGATGGGCAATGCCTGCTGGGAGTTGTACTGTTTGGAGCACGGTATCCAGCCTGATGGTCAGATGCCCTCTGACAAGACCATCGGGGGTGGTGACGATTCCTTCAACACCTTCTTCAGCGAGACTGGAGCAGGGAAACACGTCCCCAGGGCTGTCTTCGTTGATCTCGAGCCAACTGTTATTGGTAAGGACTTTCATTGCACATGAGATAGACTTTTTAAGTCATGTTTAACCCTTTTCGAAATACTTTTTGACGTTTATAGCCAAGACCTTAAATTATTATATTGTAATTTGTTCCAACCATATCAGTAAATGTGCTATCGTGTCAGTGGATTTTAAGTGATCCTTTCATGTAATTTTCACCTCTATTTTGCCTTTTACGCCAAATTGAATCTGTTTCGGCGGATAAGCTAGACTGTATATTCTCTGGTGTTAAAACTATCAAGTCATTTCTGAAGTCAGTAATACATAGTACATCATGTGTGCGTAATACGTATTTGTTAATAAAGTCTTAACCTTCAATTTTTCTTTCTAAAGATGAGGTCCGTACAGGAACCTATCGTCAGCTGTTCCATCCAGAACAGCTGATTACTGGGAAGGAGGACGCCGCCAACAACTACGCCCGTGGTCACTACACCATCGGCAAGGAGATCGTCGACCTCGTTCTTGACCGCCTCAGGAAACTGGCTGACCAATGCACTGGACTCCAGGGCTTCCTCATCTTCCACAGCTTCGGTGGTGGCACTGGCTCAGGTTTCACCTCTCTGTTGATGGAGCGTCTGAGTGTTGACTACGGAAAGAAGTCCAAGCTGGAATTCGCCATCTACCCTGCTCCTCAGATCTCCACTGCTGTGGTCGAGCCTTACAACTCCATCCTGACCACCCATACCACTCTGGAGCACTCGGACTGCGCCTTCATGGTCGACAACGAGGCCATCTACGACATCTGCCGTCGTAACCTCGACATCGAGCGTCCAACTTACACCAACTTGAACCGTCTGATTGGTCAGATCGTCAGCTCCATCACTGCGTCTCTCCGCTTTGACGGTGCCCTGAACGTGGATATAACAGAGTTCCAGACCAACTTGGTGCCCTACCCACGTATCCACTTCCCTCTGGCTACCTACGCCCCTGTCATCTCGGCAGAGAAGGCCTACCATGAGCAACTGTCAGTTGCTGAAATCACCAACGCCACTTTCGAGCCCGCCAACCAGATGGTCAAGTGTGATCCCCGTCACGGCAAGTACATGGCATGCTGCATGCTGTACCGTGGTGACGTCGTCCCTAAGGATGTCAACGCTGCCATCTGTACCATCAAAACCAAGAGAACCATCCAGTTTGTGGACTGGTGTCCCACTGGTTTCAAGGTCGGAATCAACTATCAGCCACCGACTGTTGTTCCCGGTGGTGACTTGGCCAAGGTCCAGAGAGCTGTGTGCATGTTGAGCAACACCACTGCCATTGCTGAGGCCTGGGCTCGTCTTGACCACAAGTTCGATCTGATGTACGCCAAGCGTGCCTTCGTCCACTGGTACGTTGGTGAGGGTATGGAGGAGGGTGAGTTCTCCGAGGCCCGTGAGGACTTGGCAGCTCTGGAGAAGGACTACGAGGAGGTCGGAGTTGACTCCGTCGATGGAGAAGGCGAGCAAGAGGGCGAGGAATATTGAAAGTGAAATGACTCTCTTATAAATAACTTATTTGGTGACATTTTTGGAAGAGGGAAGACATAACCATTAAAGTAAAAGAAATGCCAATGTGACAATACTCATCCATGTTGAAATAAATGAATAAATGTAATAAACGTTTTAAGTTGCCTTCATTTGATCCTCTTTTTGACGTAAAATCATTATTGATTGTGGGGATACATTTCTCATAATAGGACAGGAAGTCGAACATTTATATGGTTAGAATGGCAAATGACCACTCCATGGGCTTTGTATAATTATTTTTGTTGTGATCAAACTTATGATGTACCTTTCCGTACCTTCAGCTGTAAGAATCGCAACTGAAGGACTGTGACTGAAGATTATTTTCCAAAGAAATCCTAAAGTTTCTCTCTGCACACTGTTAGAAAAACTTTCTGAATTAGAAACTCGCCAGACTAATGTGATTCGTGATGTTGAAAACAATGAAACTATTGATTCATTTGTTTATCAATGTAGCTCGAAGTACCTAGTTTCATCAGTTCATGGGTCGTTTTGATTCACTGTGGTGGTTAATAGTTTCCTTTTTAAAGTAGTTGCTATCCCCTACAAAATCAATAGTGCTAGCCTTGGATGTCCCTACCTTAACATCATGAACTATGGGATGCTTGATTTACCGTATGGCAGTCAAAATAATCCTTCTGTGAATCCTTAATACAACGGGAAATGCCCCAAACAGACGTTCACTGTACAATTCTTGTCAGAACTAGTATTACCTTCAGTACTGGTTGAATCTCTAGTGAATCGTTTTCCCTCTTTTGTCGTCATTTTGACAGTCACCATGGGAACTACCAAACATTCTCTTTAACCATAGACTATTGCCTGCATTAAGCCGGACTTCATTAATTTTACATTTGAAGTCAAACATTTGACGAGGCAGATTTGCAATTGATTAGTGTTTAATTTATAGCAATAAAGTAACGATTGGGGACTGTTTCTGGCCAAAAGAAAGTCACTTGATATACTAAGTGTTTATAAATATTTTAATACATTTCTCAATTTTCAGACCCGTGAAGATTCTGGGGTAGAATAGGTCTTAAGCAACCCATGCTTGTCGTAAAAGGCGACTAACGGGATCGGGTGGTCAGGCTCGCTGACTTGGTTGATACATGTCATCGATCCCAATTGCGTGGATCGATGATGTCAATCACTGGATTGTCTGGTCCAGACTCGATTATTTTCAGACCGCCGTCATATAGCTGGAATATTGCTGAGTGCGGCGTTAAACAACAAACCAACCAACCAAATCTTAATTTCACTCAAATACTAGTATACAAGAGATTAACTCGCAAATGTAAGTCACTAAGATACACATTTTCATCCCAAGGATGCAAATGCTGCTACTTCAATAATGAGCACCAAGATGACCATACACTTTCGAATGATCTATTTAGTACCATTTTCCTGGACTCGGTGGATGCACTATGCATCAATACAAAACAAATGAATCACAAAAAGGGGAAAAATATTTCTTTCATCCTTCAAACTATCGGTCTAATTTTGAAACGGTGAAGCGCCCACAATGAAATAATCAAAAAGTGCGGAACCCACTTGTTTGTAAGTCTTTGGTATGCATTTTATAACTTGGATGTTTCACTGTTCCTGTCAGTGCTTCGGCGATAACGACCATCAGACCCCTTGACGTGAAATCTATGACCGAAGTGTCGAATTTCCTGTTCGCCTTGATTGTGTTTCGTAGTTTGTCAGCACTTACCCGTGCTCGTTGGTTTAAACCAAAGGGACGCGCAGGACCTGACTAATTTTAGGTTTACCTCCCGCATCAAGCTGACACGCCGTGATTAAACTGAAATACTGTTCAAAGCGATGTTTAAACTCACTCACTCACTCACTCACTCACTCACTCACTCACTCACTCACACACTCCATGAATCTAAATAACGCACCAAGACACAAAACACAATACTTGCAACGACTCACTTTATCCTTAAGGTGATACTATCAACCTGATATTGGCGTCCGTATTTAAGTATTAGGTCACGTTCAATCAATAACCAAAAAATCAGCCGATAGTGACAAGAAAAAACTAAGCGCTAACAGGTCTAAATACCAATTATCTACATAATATTATCGTACCGATGAAACTTTCAATTCACTTGCAAACAAACAACAAATACAATCATATGACAGGACAAAGAAAACTCACCAATAATCTCATAAAAAACCTCTGTGCTCCCTCAAGCAGATGACACCCGAAGTATCTTCCTAATACAATAAATATATATATATGCCAAGTACTGAATTGTAATTTTCCCTTCCCGGAAACATTACATGCTATCATTATATTTTGGGTTCATTATCGTGGTTGGTGGTTGAGTGAATGTTTGAGTGAATGTTTGAGTAAATGTTTGCGTGAGTGTTTGAGTGCTTTAGTGAGTCATTTGGTGGATGCGTAGGCGGGTTGGTGGGTGGGTGACTGAGTGGTTGAGTGAGTGTGTGTGTAAGTGAAGGAGTGTGTGAGTGTGTGGATTGCGAGGTGGGTGCGTGAATGCGTGAATGCGTGAATGCGTGAGTCAGTGAATGAGTTAAATATTGAGGGAAAGTCATTTGATTATTATCATTAGGTTGGGGGGAGGGGGGGGGGGGGGGGTGGCGGGTAATCTTGGTTGCTGGTTCGAGTGAGTGTTTGGGTGAGTGAGTGTGAGTGTGAGTGTGGATGGATGGGTTGGTGACTGATAGTTGTGTGAGCGGGTGTTTTTGTGGACAGGTGTTAGTGTGTTTGGTAGAGGGGTTGATGGGTGGGTGGTGGGTGCGTGCGTGAGTCAGTGCGTCAGTGAATTGGAGAGATATTGAGAGAGAGACAATCAATTTGTAAACAATTTTCAAAGTTTCTTCTCTGTGAAATGACAGTTTGTTTCTTAAAATGTAAGTTGACATACATATGAATACACTTATACAATGCTCACGCAATATATCATTAGTTAACAATCTATACAAAATGAAATGTAAAGACAACGTTCCACAGGACCCGCTGATTTATCCTAACTGACACATGTATAATTGTCTAGATTTATAACAAGTTCATTGTGCATCTCGATCACTAGTTATTTTCTACAAATATAATTTGTGGTTAATTCGAACAAACGAACTGATCATTGCATGCTGACTAACTCGTGGTCCAATACCATTGTGCAAATGCAAACATCGCCCACGTCTTAAAATCGAAGGAGACACATATTATGATATGAGTTGACTTGTTGCAAAACACATTTCGATAAAGCGGTTCGAGAGGCTAAATACGAACTATGTGCTCACGTGTTTGGAAATAACATCGACGGTGGCTTTCTGTTCACTTCAATGTATATATATGCTGTAGGGTGTTATGAATACGTTTCAATAACGTTTCGGTTCTCTGAAAAGACGCTTTCAAAATGTGTAAAGTCATTACAAATGTTCTGTTATAATGTGTATGTGAGTAGCGTCCTTGGTAACCCAACTCTGTCCAATATGTGCACGTTTTTGTGGTCACATGGTTAGCAACGCGCTCCGGGTCTCCCTTTATATATATATACACGGTTTGTCTGCCAAACATTCTACACGTCGTCTCCCTAGACTCCTAAACGTCCCAGTGAGTACAGCGTCATCGTCAAGTAAAAAAGGCACCATGGTGAGTTGATTTTTGAAGCACTTATTTTCATGATGACACCAAATTTGAATGCTATTGGTGAAGCATCCCTTCAAACCGAATTCGCTATTTACAAACCATACATGTTTCCCCGATAATGTGCCGTGAGGTGTGTGTGGTTTATACAATACAAAACGAGCTCCCGTTTCATAAAATTGGTATTGCACAGGAGAGAGTTTATTATTTTATTTAATACTTGCCGTTTATAACTTTTTATAATCTCATGATCGAACTATGGGAGTTCCTTCATAAACTAACTCAAGCGTGTGTAAATAGCCCGTGAGACATAGACACGATCCACAGCATAATGAGTGTCACAGAATGAAACAACCTCAAACACATTAAAAGTTGACATGTTATAATTCAATACCATACCTCTAGAAGTCAGCACCAAAAAGTTTACAAACACGTAATTTGTGAAATTAAATACAATGTTGTTTTGAATATATATTGGGTTTCAGAGGGAATGCGTCTCCATCCATGTTGGTCAAGCCGGTGTCCAGATGGGCAATGCCTGCTGGGAGTTGTACTGTTTGGAGCACGGTATCCAGCCTGATGGTCAGATGCCCTCTGACAAGACCATCGGGGGTGGTGACGATTCCTTCAACACCTTCTTCAGCGAGACTGGAGCAGGGAAACACGTCCCCAGGGCTGTCTTCGTTGATCTCGAGCCAACTGTTATTGGTAAGGACTTTCATTGCACATGAAATAGTCTTTTTAATTCTCTAACATTATACTGTGTTAACTACGTCTTTGCAAGATTCTTTAAAATGCAAACTCATTTTCTATTTGTAATGTTTGTATTGACTGTTTATTTAATATGAAATATATGGTTGGAGTGCATTGAATATACACATTGAATGAACACAATCTTAACTTAATGCTTCTTTCCTACAGATGAGGTCCGTACCGGAACCTACCGTCAGCTGTTTCACCCAGAACAGCTGATCACTGGTAAGGAGGACGCCGCCAACAACTACGCCCGTGGTCACTACACCATCGGCAAGGAGATTGTCGACCTCGTCCTTGACCGCCTCAGGAAACTGGCTGACCAATGCACTGGACTCCAGGGCTTCCTCATCTTCCACAGCTTCGGTGGTGGCACTGGCTCTGGTTTCACCTCTCTGTTGATGGAGCGTCTGAGTGTTGACTACGGAAAGAAGTCCAAGCTGGAGTTCGCCATCTACCCTGCTCCTCAGATCTCCACTGCTGTGGTCGAGCCTTACAACTCCATCCTGACCACCCATACCACTCTGGAGCACTCGGACTGCGCCTTCATGGTCGACAACGAGGCCATCTACGACATCTGCCGTCGTAACCTCGACATCGAGCGTCCAACTTACACCAACTTGAACCGTCTGATTGGTCAGATCGTCAGCTCCATCACTGCGTCTCTCCGCTTTGACGGTGCCCTGAACGTTGACCTGACAGAGTTCCAGACCAACTTGGTGCCCTACCCACGTATCCACTTCCCTCTGGCTACCTACGCCCCTGTCATCTCGGCAGAGAAGGCCTACCATGAGCAGCTTACAGTTGCTGAAATCACCAACGCCACTTTCGAGCCCGCCAACCAGATGGTCAAGTGTGATCCCCGTCACGGCAAGTACATGGCATGCTGCATGCTGTACCGTGGTGACGTCGTCCCTAAGGATGTCAACGCTGCCATCGCTACCATCAAAACCAAGAGAACCATCCAGTTTGTGGACTGGTGTCCCACTGGTTTCAAGGTCGGAATCAACTATCAGCCACCGACTGTTGTTCCCGGTGGTGACTTGGCCAAGGTCCAGAGAGCTGTGTGCATGTTGAGCAACACCACTGCCATCGCTGAGGCCTGGGCTCGTCTTGACCACAAGTTCGATCTGATGTACGCCAAGCGTGCCTTCGTCCACTGGTACGTTGGTGAGGGTATGGAGGAGGGCGAGTTCTCCGAGGCCCGTGAGGACTTGGCAGCTCTGGAGAAGGACTACGAGGAGGTCGGAGTTGACTCCGTCGAGGGAGAAGGCGAGGAAGAGGGCGAGGAATATTAAATGACTTTCATTGCATAACCTATGACTGAAATCATGCAACTTGATTTCGTGTTATTGTTGAAAGAATAAAATGATTACCAGTGAAACTGAACTAAAAAAAATGGCTGAATAAATTTATCCAAATTATCATCTTTTCTTCATTTGTTTTGCTGCAAGGATTATGTATGTGCAATTAACTACAGTCGAACCTCGTTGTTTCGAACTCGCGAGTACCTGTAAAGAAGTACGAGTTATCCGTGGTACGAAGCATCAGGGGACTTTTAGGCTTAATTTGGACTCTACATAATGAATTCGAAACAACCAGGAATTCGACACATTCAAGTTCGACATAATGAAGTTCGACTGTATTACTATTATTTATGGTATACATTTGCTGTCATTTTCGTTCAGGACCATATAAGCTGGTTCCTTTTTATTGGGTAGAAACTGTTGGTGGTCTTCTTTGAAAAACGTGCAATTGAATTGATCGTGGTTTGTTAACGCCGAGGTCAAAGCCATATTGCAGCTTTTAGTGGACGGTAAAATATCAAGCCTGAACGAGCATTTATGTAACTGAATACACAACATCAAGACGACATTTTGAGTTTGTAAAAAGATCTCGAAATAGATCGACACGTCGGTCGTTCCTGTCAAAACATCTGTTATACTCAACGTTCCACTTCAGCATTAGCTTTCACACATACAATGTATCGTTTGTCACAAATAATTTCTCAGTGGCTGTACAAAGCTCCTCGGTTCATATAAATTTAACAGTCACGATGTTGTATAACTGTTTTAGACCTCTACTTGGATAAAGTGACACTAGTACCATGATACGTGTAATTCCTTATCGCCGGTCTAGTCAATCGATACACGTAACCAATGTGATATATTACAAACGTGTTTTATCTCCTGGGTAACTTATTGGTTAAGGGATTCACTCGACACTCAGAGGCCGTTGTTCTATACAGATGTACGATGCCTTTCTGCTTGAATGTTGATAAAAGAAAAGCGCAAAACCATACTCACTCACTCTAAAGTACTGTCGGAAATGTTAGAAAAAATGCTTTTTGCCCGGTAAAACAAGATTGAATGTTTCACAGAGTGTTGCTATTGAAATAACGAGTAACTACCGATTTACCTGCCTGTGGTTTTAAGTATTTAAATTACAAGGAGTCTTATCGACTACTTTACAGTGAAGAAATTAAACCCAAACAGCAAGTTCAGCGTTATTAAAAGTCCAAAGAGGGAAGTCTGAAACGGAATATAGAAATATGCGCATGCGACTCCGTCATAATACAGTCTATGCGAATGCGTGAGGTAATATCTTTAGGAGAGGTGTTAAGCAATAATATTATTATTATCCCAGGGTACAGGCTGTTTCATAGATGCATGACAACACACGAATATTTTTTTGTGGTTGTCATAATTTTATTTGTAAAAGTACCCTTTTAGGCTAATCACAATGTCAGTGAAGGTAGGCTAAAATAAGTAGATTTGTGTTATTTTGATATATGATATTTTCATATCCCTATGATTCGTATTTAATTATTGAACCCAGAAAAGCATTTTTCTAATATTTCCGTAGGTACGATAGTTCAACCCTCCGCATGGTGTAGTGGATGGGGCGTCTGCCAAGGAGATGGTCAGTTTTCCAATCCCCTGACCGCGTCCGCGTTAATACTAATACTAATAATAATACTAATAAAAATACCGGTATGTGGTTGCACAAAGAGCACGTATTATTACCCCGGTCACCCCCCCCCCCCCCCCCACCCCCACCCCCCAGCCCCCACCCCCCCACCACCCACCCGTACTCTTCTTTGCTGTATCACAGAGGTCTGTAAATAATCGGAGTACGGGGGAGGTATTTTACCCCGTTATCCGTCACTTGTTTACCCTACAGCGGTGCTATTACCAAGCCCACTTAAGTCGTATCAGATTGAAAATACTCGTTGGGGCTACATTAAAAGTAACAATATCCACATTGTTTTATATTCATTAACACCCCGCGGGGATTCCGAGTAAATTCCGAGGAATACTGCTGAATTCCGCGTTCAAAGCAAACGTTTATTAATGTTTTTGTGAGGGATTTGCAGTTTTACTTATTATTGGCATCTCCTTAACGACCCGATCGATTACGTCACGAACAAGTCATATGAATTATAAGGTTACTGATTTTATTTTTGACAATTTTGTGGGTACACAAGTTCAGGATTTTGGAATGTAACATGTTATCAAATATTGTGATTGTGTTGCACGAAACTTAAGATATTCAGAAAACACTTAATGGCTTCCATTTTCTGTACATGTGGGTGTACTCAGGGGTGCCGAAAGTAAAATGACACCAGCGACAAAATCCAACAACGATATCTCCTTACAGTATTTAACATATGATTGCAGAAAGCACAGACAGAATAGAGACACATTTTCACTTCACAACAACGGGTAACCAAGCATTAACGTTTCTGTAGGCGATATAAAGTGTGCTCTTTCAATAGGATTTATGCAAATATTGCAAGTGTATGAGAGACATTATTCCGCTAACACTATTGACACCACACACTATCAAGCGAAAGCCATTAGAGTCCGCACTACACTCAGCTGAGTGAGTACAACGCAGACAACGCCAATAAAAATATCTGAAGCCTGGATAATAAACGGGGCCTGGTGAAGTATTGCATGAATATGCAAGTTTTGTTTTTTGGGTTATCGGGTTCCGTTCAGGGATAGTCATACTTCTGTTTTGAACTTCAGAATCAAAGTATGTTATTATGAATATAATAAGGTTCTTTCTTGACTATCAGAAACTTACACTTTTGGTCTCAAATGTATAATTTACATTTTTCAAATGAAAGATAACATACCTCAAAATTCGGTCATATCCAGTCTGCTATGACTGTGGAATGAGAGTTGTAATATCAAGCGATACATGTAAATATATATCAGTAATTCATACAGTGGGTGAGTGAGTAAGTGAGAGTGAGTGAGTAAGTGAGTATGGCTTTGCGCCACTTTTAGCAGTATTCAAGCACTTTTAAAGCATTACAGTAATTAGAACGGATATGTTTAAAGAGACCGGGTATGTTTATTGATATCAGTTGCTAAAACGGGTATGTACAAACAACGGCTGTGTATAAATATACCTCCGGGAAAAAATAAAACGCTTTAAAAATGAAGCAAAGAAGAAATGGTTATTCGATGGTGATGTGTGAAATTGATACGCGTATCATTGAGTTTTGAACCTTAAGTTTGCAGTGTTTCGGCTGGTGTGTTCAGTCAAGTAACGTTTTTACAGGGTTTGCATTTGTTTTAGTCAATTCCAATTTTAAAATGTATACTTTTTGTGTCCCGGTAGTTCAGGGTAGCAAATAAGATCAACAATTATGGTTAAACACATCAGTAATTATACGGATTTGTTGGAAGCTGTCATTTGTGAAAAAAACTTGAAAGTTTAATAATACCAATTATAAAAACGATAATTTGAATACTTAATTACAACAGCCGTTAAAGAGTCACTAATTAGAAAACACATGCGTTTTATAAATCAGGTATAAAACCCCGATATATTTTAAGCGATTGGTAAATAGGATATGTCGAAAGAGGTCAGTAATTAGAAAACGGGTATGTTTCACAATACCACTAATTAAATGAATGGTTATGTTTAAAAATATATGTAATTAAAACAAGGCGTATATTTGAAGAGATCAGTAAATAGACAAACGGACAATTTGAAATAGGTCAGTAATTAGAACGGGTATGTTAAATAATATCAGAAATCGAAATAACGGATATGTTTGATAATGTAAGTATACAGAACAACGTGTTCAATAATAAGAACAACGGGTATGTTTAGATTAAGGGGAATGTTTATAGAGATTGGTCAACAGAACGGGTATATTTCAATATATCAGAAATTATAACAACGTGCATATTTAAAGAGATTAGAACAAGGATAGTAAGAAATATCAGCAGTTAGAACAACAGGTATGGTAAATAATATGAGTAAGTTGAACAACAATTTTTTAAAATAATCTCAGCAATTAGAACAACATGTATGGTAAATAATATTAGTAAGTATACCATTAGGAAGGGTAAAAGATAAAAGTAATTAGAACAACAGCAATATTAAATAATATAAGGAATTATAACAGGAATGGTAAATAGTATCAGTAATTAGAACAACGGGAACGGTGAATATTATAAGCAATTACAACAAAGCTAATCTCACCCGAGTGTCTTTTGATATTAACTATATCAGCACGAGTTTAAAAAGGTTAAAAAATCAAAGGCTTTCTATTTATGATCTAAAATCCTTCATCCAACTTGTTCAGTTAGCACGGCTAGTGGCAGACAGATTCTGGCACCCGTTAAGGTCCGGGTTAGAATGGGTCTTCAACAACCCTTGCTTGTGGTACGAAGCGACTAACGGGATCAGATGGTCAGGCTCGCTGATAAGGTAGATGCATGCCCTCAAATCCCATTTGCGTAGATCGATGCTCATGAGGTGAATCACGGGATTGTCTGGTCCAGATTCGATTTGAATGTGATGTCATGGTAACCGAGGACGTCACAATGGTCAGCGAGGCATTTGGATGCAATTTCATTCTAGTGATATCTCACATGAGGTTTTGCGTGATCTCACCCAAGCGATATATCCCGTGTAAGCCAGTTTTGGATGATAAAACATATATTAATATTTAAGTATTACATTAATTAGCATAGTGGGTATGTAGAACAATGGGTATGTTTGATAATACCAGTAATTAGATAACCAGGTATGTTTATAGTAATCAGTCTTAACAAAAATGTAGAACGGTTATGTTAAAAGAAAGAACAAGTAGAACACCGTTCTAATAATGTATCAGTATAGTCACAGTCAATAGGATTTACAACCACATTTTGTTTATATGTCGGAAGAGTTATCCAAAGACACACATTCTACAAAGAAGCGTGACATAAAGGTGGTGTTAGACCCCAGTGCTAAATGAGCTAAAGTAAAAAACAACGTAGTATCAAGAGCTCATACTTGAAACGCCACAAGCCTCTATATATTGATTTGTTAATATGGTGTTTTGCCAATACAACCTCAACCGAATAATTCTATAGGCAACGTATTCAGAACTGTATCTGTGTATATAAGCTATGTTTATTCAGACTCTTTCACATTTTCCAATGACTATTGTATGCCAAGATCGATATGGACTTCTGTTGGGTTCGCAGAACGATCGGTAGCTATGTTCTTAGGTATTTTGGCGATTAAGGATCACAAAGTATAGATCTCTTTCTTCAAAGTCTCTGGCTTTCAGTCTCGTGATCCTGCCACATAGCCAGTTTGTTTGAACTGTTGAACCTGTCCTATTCAATGTTCTACTTCACGAACGACGCCCAACATAGTGTCACCTCTTTGTCCACAATGTTTACACAATGTGTTCTTTGCGTTACAACAAATGCGCCGTGGACAAATGGAATGGATGACGAGAATATCAACCTTCAGAAATGACTAACCTGTTGTAGAAGGTGTGTTTTCCTGACGACCAGCCTTTACATATTATGTTGTAGGTGGGGTGCTTCCACCACAGCATAGACACAAATACCTGCAGCACCCAAAACACGCTGCAATGGAACCATGGAGCAGGGGTAATGTTAGTCCCCACTGTCCCTAGGTAAATTGCGAACCTTTGTTTGTTGGCAAACTAGAGCATGAAGTGTATATTGCATCGTTGTTTAATAGTTAAATCCTTTGGAATTCTTTATCTTGTTTTAAATGCTAGTCTGTTATATACTGACGTTACTGGCTATTTTACTGTTCTTTGTCCACACATTTTTATACATGAAAAGTTATGGAATGTTCCTGTCTCAATATGGCTGAAATACTGCTGGCGTGATCATAAAGTTGACTCACCCACTCATTAATTCGTAGAGTGAAGTAATTAATATTCAGTAATAGGCGTTTTATTTTTTATTACTTCGCACATCGCTCTGCCGAATTTAAACAACATTTGAAATGGTATAGTACACTTTATATTACCACCGAACCTGAAATTGCTACTCCAAGCCGTGTGTGAAATTGTTCCAATGTAAACACTTTAAAGAATTGAACATTACGTTTTTGTTCTTCCTACCGACGCAATATAAAAAAAAATGACCCTTCTAGTGTTGTTTGTTGTTTAACGTCACACTCAGCAATGTTCCAGCTATATGACGTCGGTTTGTAAATAATCGAGTCTGGAATAGATAATCCAGTGACGATCCACGCAATTGGGGTCGATGACATGCATCAACCAAGTCAGCGAACCTGACAACCCAAGCCCATTAGTCGCCCCTAACAAGCATAGTGGCCTTTTACGGCAAGCATGGGTTGCTGAAGACCTCGGATCTTCACGTGTCGACCATTCTAGTGATATATGATTGTTGCATATGAATATAATGTTAATAAAATCACTTAATATTAAAGTAATGTTCTACATGCAAGATACATTTCTTTCTTGGCAACAAATCTTAAACACTCCGGGGAATAATAATAATAATAATGTACTTCAATATTCTACCACTGATTCTAATCGAAGGCAAATACTGAACGCAAATGAACAGGTGTGCGTCTCAAATACTGCCCTTGTGGATTTTGGGGTAGGAATGGTTTGCGAGTATGAATAATACCTGTACGCCTTAAGTTATCTACGTAGTAACTCCCCGGTCACAACTAACATAATGATAATAGCTCTGAGGGGAATCATACAGATATTGACGTGTCATCATACTGTGACGTGTTCCTTTTACGTGCGCTTCTCTAAATAAGGAAAACGGTTTTGTCGCGCCCTGGTGTTTGTAATGCATAAGCAAAATGCGAAACAACAGTTACAACACTATCACGATAACATATTGAATGAACAGTACATTTGACCATGACGTCGACATTTAACCGGTGAATCTAGTTTGCAGAAGGAAATATCCATGTCTTTGCGATGTTTCCTATACGATGTACTAAGGGTAAACGTACAACTACATTGTAACTAACTCATTTGGTAATATGGTAAACGTTAACGCCAGAGATTATCCACCGAAGCAGATTCCACTTGGCGTAAAAGGGAAAAGAGTGTTTTTTAAGAGTAAGTGTTTGTTTGTTGCCTGATCATGACACCGCACAGCGATTCTTCTGCCAATCGAGGGCGGCTTCTAAACCAAAAAGATAATCCAGAGATGACACACATGATTGTGTGTTAAGTTCTATCCTCTCTGTATCCGCCATTTGCTTGAATTATGCATGACCGCTCCATGTGCGACAGCACAAACCCTAGCTAAAACGGTCCAATATTTCGCTTACGGAAACGGTCCCACTCATCACTGGCAAAGATGGACCATGGTAAAACAAGGAATAGCATATCGGACACGGTTATGTGGGGGATTTATACTCATATTTTTTCCAGGCGTATAGGCCATTGCCCCTACTTTCGTTGTTAGGTGTTAGGTATATTCACACAAGAGCAGTTAAACGTATTAGAAAGGATGTTTGATTAATTTATCATCCAAAACTGGCCCCCACAGGAGATATCGCTTGGGTGAGATCAAGCGATATCTACATTGTAGATATCGCTGCAATGAAATTGCTTTACAATGCTTTGCAGACCATTATGACGTCATTATGACTAATGGCTCTGCTACTAAAGCTGTTAGCAGTACTTTTTACATTGAAAACTCTGCTTATTACTTTCTACAAACTGAAAAAATGAAGAATGGTGTTGGATGATAAACAGAGTGTCACCTTTGTGTCTTTTGATATCAAATATATCAACACGCGGCGATAAAAGTTTAAACCTCCTCGGCAAGCCTCGGGGTTTTAAACTTTTTATTGACTCGTGTAGATATATTTGATATCAAAAGACACTTGGGCGGGATTCTCTATATAATATCCAATTCCCGGGAGTTAACATTTATTTACTGTTTATATATATAAAAGAAATACCTGAAACCATAAAGAGTTTCCAATAACTGAATGTTGATTACGTTACTAAGGACACGCATAAGGACAAATTGGCTACTGTCAAACTCATCCTTGAGGCTGTTATGGTGACATCTTCATAAGAATACTAAATCTACATCCCCCGATTGCCAGCTGGTTACCCGCAGACCAAGGGAGTCCAGCTTTGTGCAGACAGGTTGCGATGCGTCTGCTACAAAATGGAGGTCATATTGTGAGGATAACTTATCGTGTGTCATGTGATTATCAACAGTTAGAATAACGGGAGATCTCGCTGACCAAAATATGGATAGTACTTGTTCCTCTACGAAGCTCCGGGGGCAAAACGTCAATACCCTTTTCAGTGATTTGCCAATCGGATTTCGTATCCATGGTCGTAATGTCAACTCATTCTGGTGGCATGTTCGGAATTAAACTCTGGGATTCTATGAAAGCATGTATGTAAATAATCTTCTCATAACAAGGGATGTTATTATTGTGAACCGATGTTAATATACAAATACGGTTTGACAAAAAAAAAACATACCAAAGGTGGTGGGGTACAAAAGAAACCTGACTTCATGAGAATCAGAGAAACCATGCTTTAAGACGACTGCATGCTGACCAGACTGCACGAATGGTTACCAATGCTATTAAAGTCCACGTGAGAACCATCTACAGCAACGGTACTAGGTCACCAACAGCATGCAGTCCTCCGAACAAAAAGAGCAGTGCTAGTTTGGAGACTTGCTATCTTTTTCTCTGAAAGGAAGAACAATTTTTAAAAATTTGTCCCATATCACAATACATTTCAAAACATCAAGAATGTGCAGTAAACGATTTCTGTTTACTTCCTGTCGGACCAGATTATATTCTTAAAATATCACAGCGCTCTCCCCACCCCTCCCCAATACACACACACTGTATTTAATATTATTAGGAGTAGATATAATAGAATGTCCTTTTTACTTACTTGCCCCAAAAGGACAAGGATTAGGTTCCCAGACTTCGAAGATAACCATTGCTCTCTCCTCATCAGTAACAATACTAGTCACGTGAATGTATGTATACCTCAGCAAATTATGTACCCAAATTAGATTGGTCTACGCCAGGCACGCAGGGTCCATGGCCACCGGCACCATAAGCACCCCATGCTGAGGATCTCTTTCCAGATACAGTTTCCTGTGTTCGGTCCGAGCAGGGCCCCAGGCAAGAGAAGGCACAGTTGCGAGTTTGAGACGCTGGATAACAGAAAAATATCATTTACATAGATTCCAATGCGATGAAAACAAATAATTAGAAAATATATCAGTGATAGTTATCAAGAGTAATAGTAGAGTTCTAGTAGTACAAGAGTATATGGTTCTTGCTAGATTTAGCAAGCAAGAAGGTATTTAACTCAGCAGCAAATGAAACTAAACCTCTTAGTTGTTTTTATCGTAACTATGTTTTTTTTTCCATTTGAAAATATCTTAAGTTAGCGACATTACATCCAGTCAGCACTCAACGAATACTTCTACATGGTTTTATTTATCAGAATATAATTTGATATAAACCTATTAAAAGTTACAAAAAACCCAAGAGCTTTTCGCATTGTCCACAACTGCTGATGAGTATCTTTGTCATCTGATCTTTGACAATCAATAATTTGTTTGTCTTTTCGGCACAAATTTACAACATGTCAAACATGGCAGGGGTTGATGTGATGGCAAATTCATTTCTTACTACAGTCTTCATTGAACTAGTATAATTTTACACTAATTACCAAGCTACAGATTACATTTTACAAACTGTTGCGGGAATGAGAGATAGTTAAATAGACATAATCAAATAGTCATAATCAAATTTAACAAAATATCTTTCAATTTTCAATTACATAATAAAAAGCCTCGGTGTACTCGGGAAAACATAACTTTAACGCAAATGAAAGAGCTGAGTGTGTTGAAAACAAATCAATGTAAACAATATGTATTTAATGTGAGCTCACATTTAGTAAAGACGAACAGAACGGTACTGATGAAGTACGCAAGATAAGGCACACTTGCACTTTCAACTGTGATGCACTCCTTTTCCTTATCTTCCTATTATGTTTATGCAATGAAACGTGTGCATCGCGGAAACGACCACCATGTGAGTTAGAACAATTTGTTTTAGATAGGTTTATCTCCTGACAGCAAATCAGCAAATTATGTTTATCACAACTTAATAAACAACTACAGTGATATATATATATATATATATATATATATATAAGCTCCTTTCAGACGTGTACAGGGCATGTGAATAAATGATTATGTGTATTGTGCAACGCTTTAAATCCTATAATTAACACCGATTCGTGATGTGGCCTCCACATAGCGCTCATATTGTGCTCATTAAACTTGACACAACGCCTACCAAGGTTAACATACCTGCATGATGGTCCCGTCCCTCTGGGCGACCTGGTAGATCATCATGACCAGTATCGGTAAAGTCATGACAACCGCCATAAGGATTCCAACAACTTTGGCGTAAACTGGATATACGTATGCCCCGTAGCTGGGCGGGTCGTACATGAAGAGAGACAGGATCAGAGCCGCCTGTTGAACATAAAGTAACTGACTTAGCTGGGCGGGTCGTACACGAAGAGAGACAGGATCAGAGCCGCCTGTTGAACATAAAGTAACTGACGTAGCTGGGCGGGTCTTACATGAAGAGAGACAGGATCAGAGCCGCCTGTTGAACATAAGGTAACTGACGTAGCTGGGCGGGTCGTACATGAAGAGAGACAGGATCAGAGCCGCCTGTTGAACATAAGGTAACTGACGTAGCTGGGCGGGTCGTACATGAAGAGAGACAGGATCAGAGCCGCCTGTTGAACATAAAGTAACTGACGTAGCTGGGCGGGTCGTACATGAGGAGAGACAGGATCAGAGCCGCCTGTTGAACATAAAGTAACTGACGTAGCTGGGCGGGTCGTTCATGAGGAGAGACAGGATCAACGCCGCCTGTTGAACATAAAGTAACTGACGTAGCTGGGCGGGTCGTTCATGAGGAGAGACAGGATCAGAGCCGCCTGTGAAACATAAAGTAACTGACGTAGCTGGGCGGGTCGTACATGAAGAGAGACAGGGTCAGAGCCGCCTGTGAAACATAAGGTAACTGACGTAGCTGGGCGGGTCGTACACGAAGAGAGACAGGATCAGAGCTGCCTGTTGAACATAAAGTAACTGACGTAGCTGGGCGGGTCGTTCATGAGGAGAGACACAGAGCCGCCTGTGAAACTTAAGGTAACTGAAGTAGCTGGGCGGGTCGTACATGAGGAGAGACAGGATCAGAGCCGCCTGTTGAACATAAGGTAACTGACGTAGCTGGGCGGGTCGTACATGAAGAGAGACAGGATCAGAGCCGCCCATTGAACATAAAGTAACTGACGTAGCTGGGCGGGTCGTTCATGAGGAGAGACAGGATCAGAGCCGCCTGTTGAACATAAGGTAACTGACGTAGCTGGGCGGGTCGTTCATGAGGAGAGACAGGATCAGAGCCGCCCATTGAACATAAAGTAACTGACGTAGCTGGGCGGGTCGTACATGAAGAGAGACAGGATCAGAGCCGCCCATTGAACATAAAGTAACTGACGTAGCTGGGCGGGTCGTACATGAAGAGAGACAGGATCAGAGCCGCCCATTGAACATAAAGTAACTGACGTAGCTGGGCGGGTCGTTCATGAGGAGAGACAGGATCAGAGCCGCCTGTTGAACATAAAGTAACTGACGTAGCTGGGCGGGTCGTTCATGAAGAGAGACAGGATCAGAGCCGCCCATTGAACATAAAGTAACTGACGTAGCTGGGCGGGTCGTACATGAAGAGAGACAGGATCAACGCCGCCTGTTGAACATAAAGTAACTGACGTAGCTGGGCGGGTCGTACATGAAGAGAGACAGGATCAGAGCCGCCCATTGAACATAAAGTAACTGACGTAGCTGGGCGGGTCGTACATGAAGAGAGACAGGATCAGAGCCGCCCATTGAACATAAAGTAACTGACGTAGCTGGGCGGGTCGTACATGAAGAGAGACAGGATCAACGCCGCCTGTTGAACATAAAGTAACTGACGTAGCTGGGCGGGTCGTTCATGAGGAGAGACAGGATCAGAGCCGCCTGTGAAACATAAGGTAACTGACGTAGCTGGGCGGGTCGTACACGAAGAGAGACAGGATCAGAGCTGCCTGTTGAACATAAAGTAACTGACGTAGCTGGGCGGGTCGTTCATGAGGAGAGACACAGAGCCGCCTGTGAAACTTAAGGTAACTGACGTAGCTGGGCGGGTCGTACACGAAGAGAGACAGGATCAGCGCCGCCTGTTGAACATAAAGTAACTGACGTAGCTGGGCGGGTCGTACATGAAGAGAGACAGGATCAGAGCCGCCTGTTGAACATTAAGTAACTGACGTAGCTGGGAGGGTCGTTCATGAGGAGAGACGGGATCAGAGCCGCCTGTGGAACAAGGAATGACTGACCTAGCTAGCTTAGCGGGTCGTACATAAAGGATAAAACACTCCCAGGTTTGGGTTCAAAATGTAAAACCTCGAGCTCGGGAAAAGACCTCGGGCTGATTTTCAGTCGAAACAGAGTGGGAGTACATATATCTTATCTGTCATATAAACCGTTTAAATCCAAGTAATACCGGAACAAAACAAAAGCATCGAGGGGTTACCTTATATTGAAACGAATTCGACAGCGGCATGCGAGAGAAAGACCACGTGGCGCATGCAGGCAACGGAAAAACCCTTTCATCGCCGACCCCGAGTGTTTACATTTTTGACCAAATCCAATGAACAGTTTAAGCGTCTTATAAGCTAAAAGAAAAATCTGAAAAAAACTTTTTATCCACAATTTTATGTTTCCTTGCATCTGAGGAAACGGACGCAAAATATATCTTGCTGGCGTACATATTCATGAAAAATAGAGGTTACATGTACGTTTAATTGGAGCAGTGAGACTGAACACAAGTCGTCGGGTATTGATTTACCCGTGCACTTCGCAGTTTTGACCACAATAACTTACTATAGCTGTCAGGACATTGTAAAAGGAATGGGGTTTTGTATCACGATCAGATTGCCGATCCATTTAGTCGCTACCTACGACAAACATAGGCTGACTGGCACCTGTAACCTTTCCCGGAGTTCACGGAGTTGTTTTGTGGTTGACCTCAAATGTTAAGTCAAAATCACATGATATGAATTCAATAAGGGTCGTCTGGAATTGACATACACTAATATTGATCTATCCCTAACTGTTAAGTTCCGGATTAGTGTTGGTCTTCAGCAACTCAGGGTTCAGGTGGTCACGCGCCCTGACTTGGTGGATGCATGGTATTGTATCCCTATGGTGTAGCTTGAATATTGCTGAGTGCGGCGTTAGAGAGTAGCTATAACATGCTGTAAATTAGCAGTAGTGATTGTGTTAATCATTTAATAACGCCCCATGTCAGTAGTCTAGGTTTACTTACAAACAGAATGACAGGAGTGATGTAGGATAACATAATGCTCAGCACTAACGGGGTTCGTCGCCCAAGCATCATTTCCACGTCAAGATTGAACCGTTTAGAACCTGAAATAGATTTTCATTGATCTATTGCTGGTATAGATATCACAGTCAAGGTGTAAAATGGCTGAAATTTTCACTTGCAGTTTACAAATGCCAAAATAATTCAGTTATTTTACAATTATTTTTCCATTTATAATATTATCCTTAACGAATTCGAAACCTGTTAATGTTATATTTCATCACACAATGACTGAAAATGATATGATTAAAAGAAAACAAAATTCAATGTATATTTGTTTTATTTTATGGCTTCTAATCCTTGCATGATTAGTCAAATGTGATGTTTTGTCAAATGTGATGAAGCGCTTTTGAACTTCTTCGTAACTTGTAGTCAATCTGACGGAAACAAAAATGCAAAATCTTTTGGCGTTTTGTAAATTGCCAAGGTGAAAATTTCAGTAATTTGACATATATAATATTCTCCGTTAGATGAAATCATTTCTGATGATTATTTAGACGCACTTTCTATTTTCACTGGATGTTGAAGGTCTTATGTTAACTCTTGTAGGCACATGGTATGTGTCTGGATCAATAACAGTTGACCTTCTTTTGACGAGTGACGTTCAGCTTGGTTTCGAAAATATTTACCCTGAGCCTCCAAAAGTTGATATAATGATATGGACTGAAGAGCAGTAGAAACTCTTCCTCTCAGTTCGTTTAAAAGAAAAATATAACCATATAATCTGAGGAGAAAAAGAAAACGATACATCTCAGTTGATGTTATCATGTGTTTAATATTCAATTGACAATATCTCAAGTTAGCGATATTATCCAAAACATGAAATGTACTGGCGCCTAGTCATCACTTAAACATACTTCTGCATGGTCTTATCAAAAAGAATTGATGGAAAACTTTTATAAATTTAAAACATTTTTGCAAAATACACAACTGCTGGTGGGTATATTAGGCATCTTATCTTTGAAAATTAATATTTTTTCTTTTTTGTTCAACACAGCGGTTGAAACATTATAGGGGTCATGTGGATAGAACTTCATTTCTTACCACAGTCTTCATTAGACAAATGGGGGCGGTCGGGTAGCCTAGTGGTTAAAGCGTTCGCTCGTCACACCGAAGACCCGGGTTCGATTCCCGACATGGGTACAATGTGTGAAGCCTATTTCTGATGTCCCCTGCCGTGTTATTGCTGGAATATTGCTAAAGGCGGCGTAAAACCATACTCACCCAAACATAATGTATTTGTAAAATATCCGAGGTTACTTTTTACAAACTCTTGCAGGAATGAGTGATGTTTAAATAGACATAATCAAATTTGACAAAAGTTTTACTGTATATTTAATTTTCAATGACATAAAAAAGAAGCGCGTTATGCTCCTCAATCTTTGTTAAGTTATCGTTTTCGTGAATAAGTGAAATGCAAATTTATCGCTGATGAAACAATGCTTGTAAATATACATAATGATATATATACCTATACATTGTAAGGTAAAGGTATCCGCACACATCCGGAATAATGTTCACCAAAAGCCATATCGGACGTGATCAAGAAACTAACAGTTCTGTAGTTACAGCTAGACAAGTGGATAGTCATAATATCATAATATCTTATGACAATAAATCTATAACAACAATCTGTCTGCATGTCCATCCGGTCCTAAATTACCATTCAGCTAGGTCTGACCAGATCGTTTTGAAATGACCCGAAATAGTATGTCTCCAGATCTTTGTCTAGCGATAGCGAGCACAAAGACCTGATTCTAATGACATTGTGATGACACCTAAGTGTTTGCGAGAAGACATCCTTCCCTTCCTGTGTCACCCGACACAAACACATGCAAAGGCAAGTCAAGTGTTCATCTGAACAGAACTGGGAACATATGGTACAAGTCAAAATATGGAATTGAATCGGACATTACTAACATTATATATTCTGATGCATCACTGTTAATTAAACAAAGGCTACAAACACCATTTCAATTATCATAAGGGTCCATTTTACGATTCCGACCATATCATAAGAATATGTTTATTAACTACTATCAAATACTGATAATGACAGGTATTCGCGAGAGGTGCCTCTATCCTGCCCCACCGGTGGCACCCTCGTTAACGTGAAGTACGTGGGATCTCTAACTTATCCGTTTGTCGATATTAGACTATGGTGCCGTTGACATAAATTTACACTGTCTTCAAGAATATGATATATAAAGGGGTTCGAGATAACAATTTTTGATGATGCCGAGTTATTGATGACTGAAGTGTCACAAGTAATTGATGACTGAAGTGTCACAAGCAATCACGAGACAAAGAAAACTCAAAACGTGCATGCAGATAAAGAGACACATAATACTTAGTTTATTTATATGATAATGTGTATTTAAATTATAATGGGAATATGTTGATTCAAGGTACACACATGTATCTATTGTTTGTAGTTTTCTAAACGTGCACAGGGAAGGTGTATAAGCATGAGCAGAAGCCTGTAATGACAATGTTTACCGTCACACATTTTCAGGTATGCTGCAAACAAATTGTAACAATAGGTACTTCCACATTTGAATAGTTTTAATTATGTTACTCGCACATATTTGTTAAGAATAATGAATTCCTGTCTTATGTATTGAAATCAGTAATCGTTCGCATTTCAAGCTTCGACTCATTTTTTACATTTAGAAAACATTAGGGCAATATAAATGCAAAACGATTAACGAAACAAATTCTATTTTTTCAAGCATCTGTTTTGTTTTCTCCGCCGTATTTTATGTTATTGATAGAAAACACATTTCACACATTGCACAATTTAAATTGATAACTATAGTAAAAAAACTAATCTATGTATGTCTGATCCTAATTTTAGCTATTTAAAAAAATCCCAGCAGCCTTTGTTCTAGGATGACTGTATGTTGAGGCATGCAGTCCAAATCTGTACTCCTGAGGTCACGCATTCATTTTTGTTCTTCTTTTTCTGAGGAGTAATTTGACAGACTGAACCTTCTGGATATCTTTACCTTGAAAATGATAATATATCTATCTTTACGATTCTGTATAAAACGCTTGTAAATTTACACAATGTGAAACATGTTCGAGATAACGTGATAGATATAATAAACATTGGTCATGTAATAACTGACCGGCAACCTTTTTTTAACACTTATCCTATGCAATTGCTTCATTAATGTTTTAACCGTTATCCACATAGACCCCTGGGTGACCGAGAAAAAAGGGGAAAAGCTTGGTACGAATTTACCCTGAATCCTGCTACTATTTGGCCGCCGGAGCTTATATCATCATCCATAATATTTGTCCTACCAGCAATTCATCCCCAGATTTATGAATATTTTCAGCAGCAGAATACATTCTTCTGGTTGAAATTCTACCATGAAGTTGGGAAATACTAGATTCTGATGGGTCAGTCAGAGGCATTTTGAAAGAAATGGTTACATAATGCAGACTTACAATTACTATAATATACACTACATGTATGCGTGGCAATACATTTTGGGCGGAAAATACGATACAATACACTACCCACTGTGTATCTTTCTGCAGGGTATCTAGGGTAGGATACGATACGGCAAAGAGATTGTATTTCAAGTTTTAGGGACACCGGAGAGTTTGATATTTGGTGTTTTCTGTATCTGCGTGTGACTTCACGTCTTGTACGTCACCATGAGTGGCGTTACGACGTAAAAGTGACCTCGGGAGTAGAACGAAACCGTGTAAAGCTTGATTAGTTCCCTTTAGGGGTGTCCACATTAATGGTGGCTTACGAAGTAGCTGTGCTACAGAGTGTCAATGTCTATCATATATTCGAGTGAAATATTAGAAAGTACATTACATTTTTTGAGTATATACAGCGTCTTACTTTGTCAGTGTTTCTTTAATTCAGATCGACAAACCACTTGTCGCGCAAGGTCTCAAATTCCATTAAGCGCGGTTAAATCTTCAATCTCAAAATTGAAAACACAATATGTTTATCTCCTAAAGAAATATAAAAAAAAACAAGCAGCTCCGTAACATTATTCCATACCATAGATCCAGCTGATGACCAAGCACTCCAGGCATCCAATAAACAGAACGTTAAAGGAGGAGGCATACCAGTCCAGCAGTTGGAACAGATAGATCCCGCCCTGGGTAGAATGGAAATGGAATGAATGATTCCCGAGGTATGTTACTCCATGTTACTCCGTTACCAAAAAATAATAAATACTTTTAATATCATGACAGCAAACAGAAATAATCATTTAGATCTTTATCCGTGACGATTAACATTATAGTAGGAGTTACTAAAGCATACCTGTGTCGCGTAAGGAATAGAAAGCAGAAAAATGCACAGACAAACGCCTGCAGTGACAAGAATTCTTCTCTTCATAAGATGCTTTGGGAACGCTTCTGATATTCCGGCTATGATTGTTTCCATTGCTCCAAACTGTAATAAAGGAACAAAATCCAAAGTGGATACAAACAAGCATCCACATATGGTGGTCTAGGGCGCCCAAATCAAAGCTCTCTATGTAGCTGTAGCTGGTCATTGTAGCGTATGATATGAACGACGGTCCTCAATGTCATTGGAGTAATATTTGTGTGACAAATTAAATAGTAATCTTGAACAGATGTTGAACTATGAAAAATGGTTTAAGGACGTTTTATTTACCAAAGTGTCGATCCCCAAAGAAAGCAGCGAGAGGAAGAACAGGACAGACCACAGTTGAGGCACAGGCAGCTTTGCTATAGCTTCAGGGTAGATGATAAAACCAAGCCCCGCTCCTGTTATTTGGGAAATAAGACAATCTCAGTTACTTTGACACAGATGGCTAAATATGAGAGAACATATTCAAAACGGACAAAATATTCAAAGAATCAATCAAATTCCATAAGCCTAATAAATGCATTTGTAACCTACAAACAGTGTGACGAGTTGCACACAGGATGTATTTGTCTAGTGTGGTTGAATGTTGAAGACATTCTACATAAACTCTCTCAACGCTAGACTTCATGTTGATATCTTCAAAAGTGCATATACATATTTGTCAGTTCAAATACATAATCGTGTTTGTCAGTTCTTTTAAGTGGGCAGGTTTGTCAGTTCATTTACATCGTCATGTTGTCAGTTCTTTTACATGGGCGGGTTTGTTAGTTCATATGCATAGTCATGTTGTCAGTTCATTTACATAGTCATGTTGTCTTACATTGACTTACAAAACAGGAATCAATAAACGTTATCAAAAGTCACAATGTCCAACATGGACAGTCTGAGAGGTTTGGGTATCAATGAAAACTGCTGGACGAACAGCTTCGTGCTTCACAAGACAATCGCCAAAATGGAGCGGTAAGCTGAGCGAACCTGAAGACACCACATCCGACATAGGGATCTGAGCCTCGTGAGCCATGAATCCTAGAGTAGAGAACACAACCAATCCACTGAAAATACTGCTGGCTTCTCCGCTGATGGTCAACACTGCCACATCTCTGAAACACAAAATATGAAAGAAATACAGGTGCATCTGAAGAAGCACACATATATAAACATATATGATAGGAACATGTAAAATGCACACGTCGCTGTTAGCACATTTGCTGTTGCTTGAAATATAACAGATAAATGTCTCCCTTTTAACGAGGCTTACCTAAGACAGTTGTTATGGAATTTGTTGTAGCTGCTAACAGTGTTGAGTGTCCCGAAAGTTGTACCCATGGAATAAAATGCTTGGAGGAGTGCTTCTAGCCATACCTGTAATGGACATATCTAGTGGAAGTGTGAAGAGGTCTCTCAAATGTTACCGCTTTGTCACGATTATCAAATGCAATATATTTCAAAAGATGGTTCACAATGCCTAAATATTATTCATGTAACAAAACTAGAACCGGTGTATATATCACGAATGGTCATCACTTGATAGGTAGATTTAGTTCATGCCAGATTAAATTCCTGATTTGCCACATGACCAAACTTAGATTACTATGTTAATCGACAGAACCTGAGGACACGTTCTTTGTTTGTTGATGAGCTCTGAGCATAGATGAATATTCATAATTAATCCACACGAAGACATTATCTTGCTTCAGTGATTTATCTTGAACCTTTAATGTCAAAAGACACAATCCGAATTAATATAACCTGATGTTCTTACCACCAGATGGTTATTACAATAATATAATATGTACCAAATCAAATATTGTGATCTTTTCAAAAGTGATCTGGCACGACAATCATAAAAGTTGTGACCATATATATGGTAACATGTCTATCTTCAAAGTTTAGGACAATTTTTCACAAATGAAATGTCATCTGAAATACACCGAGAAAATGTGAATTTGTGAAATACTGGCCGAAGCCTTCATAGATTCATAGATGAATATTTAAGAAGAACAAAGGTGCTCCCTGCTTACTGACCAGTTTCTTTATACATATAAGTCGGACTTTCCGCTCGGATTGACTGATTTACTGACCTGGTGTCTAAATTTTAAGGTGCAATCAAGCACGTAGTAAAGTTTTTAAAAAGTGTTCTGGTAGACATGTGTAGGACATTTGCAAATTTGACGCTTCAGTCATCGATCCACTGGCCGCGTCATAGCAAAAGACCAGAGAGTTTTATATTTGGTGTTTTCCTTATCTGACTGTGACGCCACGCCTTGTACGTCAGCATGAGCGATGTAACGTCGCAATAGTGACCATGGGAGTTAAACCGTGTAAAGCTTGATTAGTTTTGAGGTATCCGACCGCCTCCGATGTCTGGGTTTCGATCCCCGGCCGCGACATACCAAAATACGTTAAAAGATGGTACTTGTTCAAGCCGTGTACGTGCAATGAACTATTGTCAATGAAACCGTTGTCAATCGTTAACTGATCTGTGAATATAGTCTTTTTGTCCATGACGAAACGGTGATGTAGTAGTTTTTGTGCGTCATACCAAGCTGTGGTAGCACAGAATATGACACAGATTCTTAAAAATGAATAGCTAGTTGATGACATCTGAAGTGTTTACTCTGCTTTGTGGTTTAGTTAATAAAAATAATATCCATAATAGAAAATATCCAACCTGAACCGATCCAAGACGCGAGAAGTCTGGACGAAGAAAATAAAGTAATCCATCGACCGATCCTGGCATCATGCACGACCTGATCAACAGCACCGTTAGGAGAATGTACGGCATCACAGCGGTCACGTACACGACCTGTCAGATAGATTTTGTAGCTTTCAAATTTATTCTTGATAAAATCCTAACAATCCATAGATACTGCATCAATTGGTAAACGCGGTTTTAAAGAAACAACTCACTCTAATAATTTGCCCTGTGAAAGATAATTCCCCATTTACATTGCCTGGCTGCTTAGCTATAGTATATAATCTTTTTGCAAGGTAGTAAGGGCAGTATGAAGTACCCAATATGCATCTCTCTGCAAGATACCAGACACAGGATACAGTAACCACTGTGTATCTCTCTGTGGGGTATCTAGAGTATGATACAGTACCCACTGTGTATCTCTCTGCAGGGTATCTCGGGTAGGGTACAGTACCAACTGTGTATCTCTCTGTAGGGTATCTAGGGTAAGATACAGTACCAACTGTGTATCTCTCTGCAGGGCACATAGGGTAGTATACAGTACCCACTGTGTATCGCTCTGCAGGGTATCTCTGGTAGGGTACAGTACCAACTGTGTATCTCTCTGTTTGGTAGCTAGGTAGGATACAGTACCCACTGTGTATCTCTGTGGGGTATCTCTCTGTAGGGTATCTAGGGTAAGATACAGTACCAACTGTGTATCTCTCTGCAGGGCACATAGGGTAGGATACAGTACCTACTGTGTATCGCTCTGCAGGGTATCTAGGGTAGGGTACAATACCCACTGTGTATCTCTGAAGGATATCTAGGTTAGGATATAGTACCCACTGTGTATCTCTCTGCAGGGTATCAAGGGTAGGATACAGTACCCATTGTGTATCCCTCTGCAGGACACATATGGTAGGGTACAATACCCACTGTGTATCTCTGCAGGGTATCTAGGTTAGGATATAGTACCCTGCGTGTATCTCTCTGCGGGGTATCAAGGGTAGGATACAGTACCCATTGTGTATCCCTCTGCAGGACACATATGGTAGGGTACAGTACCCGCTGAGTATCTCTCTGTGGGGTATCTAGGGAAGGGTACAGTACCCACCGTGTATCTCTCTGCAGGGCACATAGGGTAGGATACAGCACCCATTGTGTATCCCTCTGCAGGGCACATATGGTAGGATACAGTACCCAATGTGTATCTCTCTGCAGGGCACATATGGTAGGATACAGTACCCACTGTGTATCTCCCTGAAGGATATCTAGGGTAGGAAACAGTACCCACTGTGTATTTCTCTGCAGGGCACATAGGGTAGGATACAGTACCCACTGTGTATCTCTCTGTGGGGTGTCTAGGGAAGGATACAGTACCCACTGTGTATCTCTCTGTGGGGTGTCTAGGGTAGGGTACAGTACCCGTTGTGTATCTCTCTGCAGGGCATATAGGGTAGGGTACAATATCGACTGTGTATCTATCTGTGGGGTATCTAGGGTAGGGTACAGTACCGGCCGTGTATCTCTCTGCAGGGCACATATGGTAGAGTACAGTACCCACTGTGTATCTCTCTGTAGGGTTTCTAGGGTAGGGTACAGTACCCGCTGTGTATCTCTCTGTAGGGTTTCTAGGGTAGGGTACAGTACCCGCTGTGTATCTCTCTGTGGGGTATCTAGGGTATGATACAGTACCCACTGTGTATCTCTCTGCAGGGCACATAGGGTAGGGTACAGTACCCACTGTCTATCGCTCTGCAGGGTATCTCGGGTAGGGTACAGTATCCACGGTGTATCTCTCTGCTGGATAGCTAGGGTAGGATACAGTACCCACTGTGTCTCTCGCTGCAGGGCACATAGGGTAGGATACAGTACCCACGGTGTATCTCTCTGCAGGGTATCTAGGGTAGGGTACAGTAACCACTGTGTATCTCTCTGCAAGGTACGCAATATATGTCTCTCTCTGCAAGGTACCCGGGATAGGATACGTCCACAGTAGTTATTGTTTGTCTCAGAGATAGACCAAGGCCGAGTACTTCATAAAATACCCCATATTTGTCTTTCTTCAATGCACTAAAGAATGCAACAAGAACAATGGATGATCATAACATCCAAGCATCAAATACTTTTTCTTTTCCAGGGTAGATTTATGATGGGTAATGCGCCTAATAATGCAGTTTATCTTTATATACTTCATAGTGTGAGGAAACAAGTACGCCCCATAAAATTACACATGTCTCCCTGCAAATAACAGAACAGTATCTCGTGGGAATTCTCCTGTCGAGATTTCATAACGCCTACTGCCTCAACCTCTTTTTGTCTTTATCAGGCTTGAGGTAATTTTCCCAGAAACAACTGGCGTAGAAACCGAACTGACCTACCTTCCCTACCGACCGCACTCCTCTCATCAAACACAGAAACACAATGGTCCAGGAACACAGGAGACTGAGAAGCATGTGGGGCTGCACGGTCCCAAATTTGTCTATTCCAGTTGAAACTCGAAGGGCGTTGAACCTTTCAGTATAATATAGTATTATGGTAACAATGTACACACACTTTGAAATACAAATATAGGACCGAGGCAGATGCCTGCGAAGAAGAGTGGTAATACAACAGACAAAAACATCACTCTGATGGAAAGTACAGCCGATATCCGCAGCCAATATACTCGTATATAGTATGCAGTATCTGTTTAAACACCATTTGGCGTTTTTTGGTGTTGGTGTTTAAACACCATATGTTCCAGGTATTTCAGTTATCACGTGACATAGTGACGTGAAACACGACTTACTTGGGCTAATGGAACTGCTCTCGCCTTTGTCACTAGCGATACCTTCTGCTTTGATTCGCTTTTGCGTAGATACAAATAGACCAGTGGCAATGCTAGCTTTAGTCAATGCTTGCATTTTATGTGTACATTCCTTCTCCGTGTAATTTATGACAAAATATGCCAATTCTTGAGCCTGGGAATGTATGATTTGGCCATGCTTACCTAGCTTTGACATGTTGGATGCTTTGAAATTACTTTCTGTAAAGCGACTTTTAGAGAATTCTGGTATCGTCTTGTCACACCGAGCAATACGTGTTTCCACGAGAGCGTAGTTAATTTCTTCGTGTGAACTGCACCTGCTCAACATGCGTACATCTTCTCTACCTGTTACAAACCAAATATGTTTTCCCATTTTCTGTGCACCACCTACTTTCCTCAAATCCGATTTGTGAGATAATTAAACTTATCCTGGATTACCAGTAGATTACGTTAGTAAACATACTGCCAGTACTCCTCCGAGGCAGTCAATGTTGAATTTGGCTTTCTCCATACAGCGTTGTGGAGAAGTTGGTGTTCCACAGTACTGTTGAAGAAGACATAAGATGAATCATTGGTGAGTCTATTGATACACACAGGAGTATTCCACCAGTTGTCACACGTTGTCCAGGGCAATACAGATCTGAAAGATTGGCTCAGATAGTAAATTACCCAGGTCATGATGAGAGCATCCGGTATGACTCCAAATATAGTTCTGAGTATCTGTGAGATGCCAATTCCTGAAACATAGGGGGAATATGCAATGAATGGTCTGTTTTGCTGCTAGCTTGTGGGACAATGATCATATGAATAATGAATAATGAATAATTAGGCTATGGTATAGTTAACTGTAAACTGGGTCGCAGATAGGAACCTAGATGAGTGGAATGGCTGTATAACAACTGCATATTCTCAATATCACATCTAGCAAAAATGTTTACACCGTAAAGTACAGTACAACCTGGTTATAATGCCATACTTTCCAATGTACAAAAGGTTATACTGTACATAAAAGCTAAAATGTTACCTTTAAATAAAGGACATAGAACCCAAACATGAGTGGCACTCCTGCTGGAAAACTGACTGATGGACACCTCCAGGAAGAACAACGGAACACTGCATGCGATGATTGCAGTGAAATATGGGATGAGGAAGGCACCTAGTAAAAGATTAAAATACCATCAGAACCATTGATTATGTGTTGTATCTAAAGATCATGACTACCTTTAAATTATTAATATTGATCAAAACTAAAGCTGAAGTTGAATTATCAACATTGCACTTACCGCCACCATTTCTGTTGCACAGGTAGGGGAATCTCAGGAGTGTGCCAAATCCTACACTGTAGCCAAGCATAGACAAAATATATTCTCTCTTATGAGCCCAAGTTTCTCTTTTATCACCAATACTTTCCTTTGCATTGACGTTGCCCTCCATCATTAACTTCTCCTGAAATGAATATGTAATACGCTAAGTAATGTGTATGTATGTATGTATGTATGTACAGAGTCGGACAATTTCTACAATGTAAACAACAAGGTCAAATTCGATACGTCAAGGGGAACATAATCTTTAAGTCCTACCTCAAAAAATATGATCCCGGCGGTCGAAATACGTACATGTAAGTCCTATCTAAGTAATGTGTATGTATGTCTGTCTGTCTGTCTGTCTGTCTGTCTGTCTGTCTGTCTGTCTGTCTGTCTGTCTGTCTGTATGTATGTATGTACAGAGTCGGACAATTTCTACACATGGAAACAACAAGGTCAAAATCGATACGTCAAGGGAAACATAATCTTTAAGTCCTACCTCAAAAGATATGATCCCGGCGGTCGAAATACGTACATGTAAGTCCTATCTAGAGCCGGCCTGCTGGTAATTAATGTCAAGCATGAAACGCGTCACGTCTGGTTGATGCGCGGAACAAACTGTCAATGAATAGCAGACATTGCTCCAATAGGCATATATGACGGACATGCTAACGTAATCTATGATGCTCTGTGACAGCTGCATGTTCAACCGCTCTCAATCCCTGTGCTCCCAATATGATAACATTAAAATTTATGAACGATGGAAACTTTTTCTTTCAACCATTGTCTGAGGTCACTCATCGCAACGGTCATATTCTATAATTGATGTTTAGGATACTTGAAGGAATTAGGCTGCCGTGCTTCGTTTTTCTTCTCCTTAACGTGATCTGCAATACCGACCATGTTGATGTATTCGCAGTCAGGTACACTTCTCGTGTTCAACCCCTGGGTCATCTCTACATGTCTCTCATTTTCAGATAGATGTTGCATTTAAAACAAACACATGTGCCCCCTGTGTACTGACAAAACACCTGCATGAGTCATATCATTACCTTCCTGTAATGTTCAGCTTGTATAGGTAGACATCCTATTTCAAACTGACTCCAATCAGAGCAGATTGCACACGATTTCTTTATCAACTGTGTATTTCTGACTGGCAAATAAGGATTTTAATATTTATTAACTTTCGTGGTCTACGAATGATCCAGTCAGCTCATATACAGTTAGAACAACCATTTCAAGGGTTATTTTTAGTCATGACGTTATTACTTCATCTACCAATAATAATTTCCGTTTGAAATATATCAATTATACATTTTTTTCAAACTTTGGACGGACATGTTTTCAAGTTCATTATGATTGTACTTCACATGATAGTTAAATTTACTCATTAGCGACCGTTTGGGATTGACTACTATATCCTACCTTTACACATGGATACCACATTACAGATCGGTTCGTAATTTTCTATTCCAAGTTGTCACACTCCTTGAAATCGGTAGGATGTAATTTAACTGTGAACAGTATTTTATGTACAAGAAGACCATGCCATTGGTGAAAAGGGAATCAGAACAGGGAATGCTAAGGTGTTCTACCTGCAGAAATGAAACAAACGGGACAGTGTGATTGTGATGTAGAGAGAAAGGTATCACTTGCTGAGTATAGTCAATCCACATACTTAATGAAAGTTAATATTCTCTTGGGCACAACGTAAACAGTTAGCTACAGCATTACAGTGTTACAAATTTAATCAGTGGTTGGTTGGTTTAGCCGACAATGCGACCGCGATGCAACCTCCTGGCGACCAAAATATTTGACAATATACCCTTTCAGGGTTCTCGGAAAGGTTTCACTGAGGTCACCACAGGGTTCAGAGCTGTCCCAGAGCAAAACCCATTCGGTCGCAACCAGTCTTTTAAACATGCACAAAAGACTGGCTGCAACCGATTTGGTCGCTCGGAGGTTTCATTGGTCTTATAGGGGTCCCCAAGTGGTGTTTTTCTAATACACAAGGGCGTTGACGCTTTGCAACCTAGTGGCGAATTATAGGTGATTGTTTCAGTGATTGACTGGTTGTCGATCGGTTGCGAATGGTTTCCAAGCGTGCGTCGATCATTCGCCGTTGGGTTTGCAACATGTCACCGTCTAGATAAAAAGTGCATTACAGCATCATTTTGTACTCAGATAGTTCACATCAAGTATTTCCCTTCAGCACAATGGTCCGTAAAGGCAGGAACACAAACGAAGATAGAAGATACAATAGAGACAACCGCTGTGGTACACAGGTCTGCTACAATTTAGCCAGAGCCAACAATTTATCTACAAAAGAAGAGGCGGATACCTGATGAGGAGGAAGAGCCAGAGATGTCCGATGTTGACAGGTTCCATTCTGAGCTAGCCCATGAAATCACCACGACTTTCTCTCTGCAACTCTACCATCAGATTCTCATAGTCTCCTAGCTGTGGCCCTCTCGCGATCCAAGACCACAGCCAATACTGCCTTCGCGTTGTCATTCTCATTCTTCTGCACATCATCATGGCAGCAACTGCAGCATTTTGATTTATTCTTTGCAGGCGGAGCAACTGCAACTGTTCTGCTGTTAACATCTGGACAACTTGCAAAGAAATGATTTGATTAAGAAAAGCACTCTTTTGATACGCATTCTGTTTTGATCGGTAATCGATCGACAACTAGTCACCGACCAGTCCCCGTTCAGTTGCAACAAGTCACCGAAGATTTGTTGACTAGTCACCGATCCGTGTCAACCAGTTGCAAACATTTCGCCGTATCTGCGGTGAACAGTTGCCGATCAATCACTGACAAGTTGCAAAACCTATCGGTGATTGATCGGCGATCATACGCTAATTCCAAATATGGGCAGAAGTAGTTGCACCGGTCTCAGCGATCGAAAATCGGTCGCAAAAGAAAATCAGTCACCAAGAAGTTGCATCGCGATCGCATTGTCTGTGTGTGTGACTGTAGCTTTAGATGATGTGTAATGTGTTTATCATTAAGTAAAAATTAACACACCACACATGACCGAACACACATGCCGATAGTTTCTATCATTTATATTAACATGTAGTAAACAGAGCGACAAAACCTTTTCCATATTATTTATTTTAAGAACAAAATTTGTAACAAATGCAAATATGTACCTGACAACAAGTAATGCATGCGCACGATATGCACATGCACACACACACAAAAGTTCCTGAAAAGTGTAAACGAAATAGAAAAGAATATACATTATTATTGCCTGTACAACCGCACATGTTAATTAGGGGGACATGACATTCTAGGTTACGAGGGGGCACGGATGGCCCAGTCGAAGCGATTCGCTGTGTAGAGCGCCAGAAACCTATGCTTGTGGGTTCGAATCCCGGTTCGCCCCGATTATGTTTCTAGGTTTGTCAGCACCATACCCGTACTAGTGGGTTTCACCGAAGATGTAAATGTCTGAGACCTGCACCACTTCGAGCTTTCCTCCCACATTAAGCTCGAAGTGATGCAGTGATGCACATTAAACCCAACTCACTCACACTAGTTCTATATTTAAAACACCGAGTTTGTATCTCTTAATTTGTGCGAATCATATAGACTGGTAGAATTTAAAAGTAAACTGGTAGAATTTAAAAGTAAACGCGAGAGAATAATATGTATCTAGTCTCTGCCGAAACAGATTCCATAATGTTTAAAAGGCAACATAGTTATACAAATTATAGGAATGGATCACTAAAAACAATCATAATAATTAAATAAGTTAGTTGTAGTGCATGATTTCAAGGTATTGTTGTGAGGCCGCAGTGGTATAGAGGTACGGTGATGCAGTGGTGTATAGTGGTGTTACGTTACCATGGTAGTGTGATATCATATACAAGGTAAGTAAACCGTTGGTACATTTCCATGGTCCCAAAAATGGCACCAACCTAAAATGTTCCAAAATTGAACACGACGCTGGCCTTGAAGAGTACTGGCCTTTCCACCTCCCTAGTGGCCATGGTTATGCTATACAAAGATATATGTTGATGTGGTGAATCAGAAAGCATGGATGATTGTGTGGTCCTATGTTTCCCATAGATGTTTGACAAGTCAATATGTCGATTAGGCTGCATCATCTCATTACAAAAGAAATACATGTATATACTTACATGCATGCATGCATCCATCCATCCATCCATCCATCCATCCATCCATACATACATACATACATACATACATACATACATACATACATACATACATATTGTGTTTGTGTGTGCAGCTGATTATACTCGTATCGATGTTATAGTGCTTGACTACTGAAATACCATACCAGAGTTGAACGTGGAAACACCACTCAGACACAGCATACCGACTCCGAGCCGACCAGTTCTTGCTCTATCCCTTTAATACCTAGCGCCAGGCAGGTAACAGCATGTACCATCTTTTAATGTCTTTTGATATTCCCATCACAACCAACTAACACTCAATAATGCACGATGAGCGTTGAATCTATACTCATTCACCATAGTATTTGTCAGGTAGGCTGCAAACCGGCAATACAACTGCAACGTAATCTAATGTAGCTCAGTTTACGCGCGCTTTTCATGATAAAACGTGACATGTGGTATGGCATAGCTGAAGTTTACTATGGTAAAGAGGCCAAATCCTAACTGATCTAGTTACGCCATTTGTGTGACTAGAACCCTATGCCTGGTAATACGATGTCGTTATCATCTAGGCTGTCCAATATGCTCATTCACGATCACTCGTTTGGCTTAGTTCCCCTGTAGCCGTGACGAAAATATGTGTTGAAAATGTGTATTTGTTGTGATTGATATTTTGAACAATGATCCACGCCATCGGATTACGTTGACACGCCAACCAACCATGTCAAAGTGCTTCGTACGTCCAGCACAGGTTGCTTGGGACCAATTATAACCCGGACTCCCCACAGATTCTGCTATATTATCAGGCTAAATAGGACATATATTTGATAGCTTCCATGATGCTTTATAAAAAATGTTCACTTTCTACGTTGACAGTCACCCAACCATAAAACACTTTCTACTCAAGGTATTATAGTCAATTAATATGTGATGGTAAATCTGCAACCTCATGATCATGTTGATATCTACCTTGAAAGTGTTATATGCCTGTATTAACATTCTATGTCGTCTTATTCTATATATTGCCTTCAGATAAAATATGATGTTGTGTATTGTAACATGACCTCTTTGTATTTTAAGTTGAGATACCTGCATCAGCAGAGTAACGGTTCTTGTTTTGGATAGAGACAAAGACAAAGGACAATATTTTGTAAAGGAATTTAGTATTATGTTCGTTATATAATACACGACTCTCTTAATTTATAAAGAACTGATATGACTAATTAAGACTTTCAGCTTTTGCGAATAATTCTTTTGTCTTCCCGTTGAATAGAATCCCGACGAAATCACCGTGACGTATTTCTTATAATACTAAATAGGAACGCATGATACCACGATTTGAAATATTTTTAATATTCATTTAACTTGAGGTATTCTAACGTGCAGAAAATATATCAACAACTAACATTATTGATAAACCAAACAAAAGATGATTATGGTATTCAGAAGGTGCAGTTACCAAGCCATTCTGAGTATAAAATTCATATGTACTTCCTTATTTGTAAAATATAGAACGTCAACGCTAGAGATATTCCAACTATATATAATGTAGACCTAATGAATAATCTACATCGCTCCATGGGATCTACTACGATCTTCAGGGATCCATGGGATCTTTTTTAGGCAATTGATCAATAATTATCTCTTGTGGTGTATGTTCTCTTTCAAGGAAGATTATCCTGTGTTCGGGTCGGGCGGGGCCCCATTCAGGAGACGGTAGACTTGCACTTTTGATACGCTGAATAACAGAAAATAACATTTATGTATGTTCGCAGGTCTTGATAAAAAAATAGAAAGTTGATCCAGTACAAAGTACTTTGACATTGGGAATTCAAGTAACTCGTATACTCTGTCTTATCGGAAAACAATGGCACACTGCATAACAAGGTAAACATACCTCCATGATGGTTCCATCCCTCTGGGCGACCTGGTAGATCAGCATGACCAGTATCGGTGCAGTCATGAGAACAGCCATAAGGATTCCAACTACTTTTGCGTAGTCTGGATATACGTATGCCCCGTAGCTGGGCGGGTCGTACATGAAGAGAGACAGGATCAGAGCCGCCTGTGAAAAATAAGGTATGCATGTCACTTATGATGTAACGAACATACCATTTTTCCATCGTTATTTTGAAAACCCATTTCATTCCATTTATATATGATCGGGTGATGTTGTTCACTCGGTTATTTTGAGTGTGGCAGGAATGATTTCTATTATCAAATTATGAAATTACTGAAATACAGACAATGTTTACTTTGCAAATAAAGGTAATTTACTTTGTGAATAAAGGTTAGATTTAATGTTCCCTTATACTATATGTAAGCCCAGCCATTGTGTTGAACATGTTAGAAGAAAATAAAGTATACTGCGGGATAGTAGCAGTGTTTTAATAAATGATTTGATAACCTTTGTCAACTTGAGTTACTTACAAAAAGAATAACTGGAGTGATGTAGGATAACATGATACTCAGCACTACTGGGGTTCGTCGCCCAAGCATCATCTCCACGTCCCGATTGAACCTCTTAGAACCTGAAGTAAACATCCAATGCTATATGAAAACTAATGCTCATCCGTATAACTCAGTCGTCTAAGCCGAAAACATTCGCTGAGCGTCACTTAACGAGGGGTGATTGAAATGTTCAGACCTCAGTACAAGGATAATCTAATAATAATCTCAAAATAATCCCTGTCCTCATGAATACTTTTGCCGACAATGTTGGAGGGATTGTATCCCAGTTTCGTAAAAGTATTTCTCTTGGCAGTGGAAAAAGTACTCAACGGAGCAAGATCACGATCAGGGGAACGAAGTGGGTGCTGTGGAAGTTCAAAGCCACACTCTTCGACTGTAGCCACTGTTTCGACTGTTGTTTGGACCTATGAAACCATAGTTACAAATCGTTGCAAGAACCTGAACTATATCATCACAATACATGTTGTGCCTGGTGCGTTTTTGTTCATATGTTTGGAACTCAACGATCAGATACGTTCTTCATTGCCAAAATTTCTGTGATAATGGAATGTACTCTCTTCTTGAAGATGCCTACAGAACTAGCAAAATGACACCCAATCATTTACCGGTCGTCATTACAATACTATAGATTATCTGGATCATTTCGTGTGACTTGCTGACGTAACAGGCCTTTCAGTACAGGGGTCGTCTTCAAGGCTCTTCCTTCCACACCAAATTGGTACTACTAGCAATAACAAGAAAGTATCTTCATCGCGAACCCCCGCCATGGGGCACATTCGATTTTTTCTTTGCTCATATAGAAGTAATTATAAACTATATAAATAGATCCATAAACCTCCAAGAAGAGATTGGCACTTGATCACTATAAATGTGAGATTAATATACACAAAGGGCCCCTTCTCTGGAAAAATAACTAATAACTAATAACTCTTAGATAATCTAACTTCAGTTATATCTGAGAAAACTTGTTTCCCTTGCAGACACTATGCAATAAATAAAATAACAAGGAAGAAGGGTGGTAATTCTGTAAAAAATGTAATTTACGGGACCAATTTTCGAACTCAGTCTTGCCAAGTATCACTTAGATAAGCACGCAAACATTCATTCAGAGAAAACTTCTCCCCTTTTAACAAATTATGCACTAAGTTGTAAAGAATGGAGCAAGTGACATAACTCTCTAAAATGATAAATGATGGGACCAATTTGAGTGTTTATTTAATTTGTCTGACTTAAATATTTTTTTGAGAACATGTTTCCCTTTTTAAGAAGTGGACGGACGGAAAGATGGACAGACGGATCCGTTCCTATATCCCCGGTCCCAATTCGTGGTGTGTATGCGTGTGCGTGTGCGTGTGCGTGTGCGTGTGCGTGTGTAAAAATGAGCCTTTGTCATGGTTAGTTGAGGAATTGTCAGATGCTTATGACAGAATCTCCTTTGTAACACAGGGAAATGAAAAACATACACTTGATGACACTTTGGAACTTTATTCAAACTGATCATATTTCGTTTGTTTTTAGGTTTGACAGTCTTTAATTTGTTTTTAAGTTTGACAGGTTTTAATTATTTTTCGCCTTTATATTTTTTCATCTCGTCGTAAACATTCGGTTGGTATGATGTTAAGAAACACGTGCAAAAATTCCCAACCCAATTCCTCCCTTAATCCATACCATAAATCCAGCAGATCGCCACACACTCCAGGCAACCAATGAGCAGGACGCTAAAGGAGGAGGCATACCAGTCTAGAAGTTGGAAGAGGTAGACTCCACCCTGGGAAGAATGGAATGGGAAATCACAACTGCCAATGAAATCAATACAAATATGTCAATGGAATTGCATGTACCCGTCCATCTTTGGGCATGACCACATTAAACAAAAGCAAATATACCATAACATATTTTTACTAATATGGAAAAACAATTTGATTGATGTGACATTGCACCGCAAAAATGCTAAATAACAAATGTTAGTAACTGTGTGAAACGTGTGTATGCATCATAAGGATATTGTAGCATGAACTGCTTGTAAACACACACTGTGATCAATACTTTACCCTTGTCGTGTACGAAATGGAAAGCAGGAAGATACAAAGACAAACTCCAGCTGTGACATGAACTCTTTTCTTCTTCAGATACTGAGGGAAAGCTTCTGATATCCCAGCTATGATCGTCTCGATTGACCCAAACTGTAACAAAGGATCACAAAGAAGTTATGCATTCAAGGCAACTTAGCATGTAAGTGATTGGCTATAGTTCACAAATCCATTTGAATTGACGTGTGGGTTCTTTTAACGAATACCTACTGTGTACATGCAGTGGACAGAAATGCAGTCTTAAAACTTGGCTATGTAGCCAAAACGATAAAAAGGAATATATCGCAACATTCTATGGCAATAGTCGTCTCTGTATTTATTAAGGTCAAAATGAAAAACGAGGCTATGACCACAAACTCTCAAAATGGCATCGGACCATTGCCGTGTCCCCGAATGCGTGTCCTTGCGAGATACGATAAATTGTTGAGATAAAACAATCTTGCCAAACAAAAGTACCATCCTTGAGATGAAGGAAAGTTTTTCACCCCAGGTTTTCCTTAAAATTTTGCAAAAGTGATGAGCGACTGTTGCCTGCCAACTACTGATTTTATAAAAGATTACATGACATACTCAAAATTCTTCTTTAAATAATATTGATTTTTTTCTTGTCACATAGAGACAACATATAATATATATATCATATATTATTTGACTCAAAATAATCGTCTGGAACGTCCAAACAATATGACATCTCAATTATGAAAATGCCAATCAAACAATCACATTAATTATGGTCAGAATTTACTAATTTCTAGATCACTATTATATGAACGTATCTATAAACATGAATAAATAATTTATAAAACTCTCTATATATACTTTTTATTAATTTATGCTATTGTATTATTACATCTTTACACTCTCAAATATATGTTGTGGACTTTGATAAAGGTTTGTATCTCATTCTTAGATCAGTAAGAAGGCTACAAGTACACTCTGTGAGAAGAATCACTGAAACCAGGGACAGTTGCATCCATATTTGCATGGACTGTGGCCACAACAACAAGGAAGGCCCCCCTCACACCTATAGGCCAGAACATAGTGTAAGAATTTACAACTATTTACAACTATAATAACATGTATACACCATCATCAACAAATGTTTTATCATAAATCATGTTTTTATTCTGATATTAACAATAAAATATCTGTATTGAATCAGAAAATTGTTAAAGGCGTGTGTCGTTTCTTCCATGTTATGTGTTGTTTGTAGGTGTGAGGAGATTGAGGAGAACCTGTTTCCAGCAGGACGGGATGGGCGTGAGGCTGAGGGGAATGATTATACCATAGAGACTAAGGGGAGTGAGAAACAATTTCAAATCAGTGAGATGTAATATTCAATGTAATATTATACGTCATTTACAGATTATGATAGTTCAAGTTACTTTTAGATTTTGTTGACCCAGTGCCCCAAACGTGTAGCATGTACATGTATCATGTATCATGTTTGTTCTGACACTGTTTCGTTAATTGATGAAGTGTTCATGTGTTTTGTAAGACTAAAGCTTGGTACCCCCAACAACATTTGTCTTAGATTTAATTGTCACCTTTCAACTTGGGCCAATTTGTTTTATCTAGTGCTGGGATCTCAGCCCATATGACATTCACCAGATCAGGCCAATTACCAACATGCCTCCAGAGTTCCGACTAATCTATCCATCAACAAGAGTCATTCTGGACTTCAATGAAATGCTAATTCAAATCCCATCTGCCTTAGTACTGATAGATCATACACAATACATATCAATTTATAGTGTCATTTAAATATGCAGGGGCGGTCGGGTAGCCAAGTGATTAAAGCGTTCGCCCGTCACGTCGAAGACCCGGGTTCGATTTCCGATATGGGTACAATGAGTGAAGCCCATTTCGTGGTGTTGCTGGAATATTGATAAAAGCGGCGTAAAACCATACTCACTCACTCACTAATGATGCGTTTTGTTCATCATATTAAATCTAATCAACTTATCCTAAGTCAAAAGATATCAAATAATATCTAAATCTGCTGGAGGAATTGAAAATTTCTGAAAATTAAGACATCATGGATTGTCGCCATAACCAGGAGCGCTTCATACTTGCTGAATTATATACAGCACTGATGCAATTGATCCTGAAAAGATTTCTGTGATGCTTTTTTATAATTTTACCAGATGATTTTGATATTATAAGTAAATATTGATATCATTAGATATTTCAACCATATTGGCGGTCCCAATAACCCCCCTTTTCTTATTTAACTATGGTCAAGTTTCAACTGAAGAAGTAGGAGAAACACAAGCCGTAGCATCCATGTAGTTGACTCTCCAATACCTATTGCAGAATTTGGCACCATCAATCAGGCGTGGACGGGTGCTTGTGTAGCATTTAGTTTCCGAGCCCCACTCATTAAGAATTGTGCTAAATTTCCTGTTAGGTAGATTTGTCAAAGAATGCATTTCAGAGATAACAGTATCAAGTCGTTTGAAACTGCAAATATTTTATTAAACAATGTACATGCATGTACTTATACTGATGGAAGAAATAAGGGAACAATGTGTGTATTGAATACAAGTATCAAATTGATATGTCATAAAAATGCTCTTTATTACTAACAAGGTTTATCGATTTAACTATATAAAACATACACCAGCGCCACATTTTAGAGAAAACTGTAACCAAATATTTATGTCCACATGCACTCAGTGGATGTAGCATAAATTCAGATTTATGTCTGACTAACCCTTTCTTTTCCACACAACAACGATCTTTGAAGACACTTAATACCTCCAAGCTTTATGTACCATACTATATCACTAATCCCTTGGTATGTACGAGTAAGTATACATATGATTAAGTAATTTGTCATGCTTTCTTGGGTTCGATATCATCGAACAGTTGGTACTTCCAAGATAATGAGCACACATGTTTTACAGCAATACAGGATTTATTTCTGTAAAATCATCACAGTCACGAGATCTGAGATTTTATTTATTTAGACATCTTAGTTTATACATCTGCGTTTCAACTTTGATAAATTTATGGGACCAGGGTGCAACCTGGTTTTGTCTGGTGCAACACTAGAATTTCATTTCAACATGCACCTGGAGTAGATGAATCAAGTTCCTTAGTCCCTGACTAACTAGATGAGTGTTTGGAGGACACTAAATAAACATCCATGAAAACTCAATTTTGAGGTAAATCCTGATATGAATGATACCAGAAACGTCTTTGAATTACAAATTCTGTCATATTCTGGACATAATTGTTAATTTTGATTGTTTAACTTTTTTTCGCTTCGATATTACTCCAACTTTGGAAGCAGTAACTCTTCCTCTTGTTATCTGCAACCTTCAGCCTGGAAGCTATCTTAATCTACACAGCCTCCTCCTTGCTGACTGAGAGCGAGTCAAGCAGGGTAGCCTCCCACCTCTACCTCCTGAACTGACATTCCGTGAGTATTGTCTTTCCTTGGTATATGGCTTGTATTTGGCATGCATGTGGCATGTATGTCTTGGAAACGTCTTGAGGCATGGACCTCACTCCGATCTACTTGCAATGAGCAAAGTCACAGTAACGTGTCCATGGTACTGACAGTAGCCAAAAGTACACGGCAAGCGGACTGACACTCACTGGCTCACAGTGGAGAATAATCTGCATATATACAGAAATAAATCAATTAATACCAAGCATTACTTGTCTGCAACATAGCATTATGTGGTCACAATACCGAAATTAATACAATTCCATGGTAGTAATGGTATTATTATGGTGTGATTTCCATTGACAGCAATGTTGTATACGTGTAATTCATCTCAAACGCTGAAAATTCAAATCCAGCAGACTAACTGGTTCCAAAATAGTGATAATGTTAATAATTAATAGTCTTTTCACATTTTCAACCAAGGTGCAATCTTCGTGCACTCATGTCAAATAACGTTTGGCAACACGGTAACAGAGATAAACTCAGGCAATTTTGAGATTCATTCGTACTTGAATATCATGTTTTCGTTTTTTCCCGCTGTTCAAAGATTGCTTTCAAGCGGCAACAATTGTCATCACAGGAAGCTGAAAATTAGAAGGACAAATTTATATACATCATTCTATATCTACATATTGGTATGTAGTGTTTATGGGCTTAATTAATTAAGAAGAATATTTAGTCCTAGGCCAAATGCAAGAAAAGGGCCTATCTTTTAGGATCCCACAGAAGCAGTAAAAGTGTTATCCAGTAATTTGGATGACACCTCCCACCCTCCCTCTCAGTATGGAACTAGCCACAGAATGTGTCAGGTTTCTACAATAAACAACCAAGGTTTTCCCCATTACTTGACCCACACAGCCCGTTTGTTGAACATGTAGAGCACAGTCTCTGTTGTAGTGGGGTTGGTGTTTTTATGTCTCCCAAGTTCTGTAGTTAATTGATGGTTACTTAATCTTAGTTTAGAAAAATGCCTTCGATGTTTCCTTATTTTACAGTGACTGAGATAAGGTTCTAATTGTATTTTATTTTTAACTGCCCTGTATGCCCCTAGGTTATTTCCTGTGCCTTTGGTTGCATAAACATCTGAAGAGGATTCCTTGAAGAGAGAGTCTAATTTAGACTTTCTTGTCTCTTTAAATGCTGGTGATATTAAATCTGAATTAGTTATAATATTGTGTGTTTTTCTAAGAATAGATTGAGTTGGTATATCCATCCTATTCGGTTTTTTTACATTTTCCCGAGACAAAAACTGACTATAAAAGTCCAGTTTCCACCCTTACCAAAGTAGACTTGAATTTCCAGACTCGATAGTAGCGCAACCAATGGCTTTTACGAATTATGCCCCTTCTATCTCCCTCTTATTGACCGATCAGATTCCACCTTTCATATCACTTGCAATTGTTTCAAACAAAATGGCGACGCCAAGTCAAGACGATCTGATCGATAATACGTAGATCCGACCGGAAGCCATTTAACCAATAGGGCGCCACCTCGTCCCCCAAGCACTAACGTTATCCAAGGTCTTTACATGACAGCCACGTGTTGTATTGGTTTTGTGGCACGGAGGCGACTTTTTTTAAATTTTAGGTATTTGCATGAAGGCGAATCGCGGTGAATTTTGGGGTTTCGTGAATATGGACGAGGTCTGAAATGGGTTCAAAAGACCCAAGGATGCTCTGGCACACGCCAATTTCGTAGCGGCGATGTAAGCGCAAGCGGTTCCTAACTTTTGATGGCGTTTTGAGGTAACCATTTGAGAATTCGATTATGGAAGAGGTCGAACATGGATATAGAACACCCTGGGACGATGTACTGCAAGCAGTGCAATACTATTGATGACGTTGGTACTAGCAAACCCTTGGGGATTTGAATATGGCCGAATATGTTTTCGTACGTTCGTACGCGCGACACTTGGAACCTGCGATTGCTGCTTTATCTATATTTTAATTTAGATATATAATTTGCTGAAGTTATGTGCATCACATTCCAGATTTCTTCCCACGCCCCGATGGTGGTCTCATGTATACAATCAGCAATCTAAGGTCAAGAAAGGTTTATTGTATTGGAGATGCGGGATCCACAACGAAACATTGAAAAGGAACCTTGAGAACTGTCAGCGACATTCCGACGCAACAGGGAGCAAGCCATGCACGTCAGTTACCTATTCACCACGACTAGTGTTATTTTACGTGTAAGGTTGTACGGGCCTTACCTCGCGAAGATATCAAATCGCCCGAGCACTTTAATTAAGAACATGAAAAAGATTTGGAAAATATCTGTCGACGCCCAGTTGGCGGTAAACATGGGTATATTTTAGTTAAGAATGGAGACTGAAGATTGTGGTAGTCCTTTAGGGCCTTTTTCAGGAGAGGTTTAGCACTATTTTTAAATTTGCCACTAGCTTCAAATGCAATTCCTAAGTAATTATATCTATCCGTAACTAGTTTTTTTGTATCACCAAAATTTATTTTGTTACCATTTATCTTTAGTTAATTTGTTGCTCAAAATATACTGACCATTCAACTTGTGGTGGTTTTTTTTTGAATCGGTAAATAGTACTTATTCATTGACAAACAACAGTGTTATACTATAACTTTCAATATATTAAATAATGTGGGAGACAAAATGCATCCTTGTCTTATCTTGATGTTGGAGTTAAAGGATTGTGAAATGCCCTTGTCGGTTTTCACTTCATCAGAGATATCATTATCATTATATAGTGATAATATTATGTTTAGTACATTTCTCAGATTTTATTTGATAATATCTTTGTTAGGAGTAGTGATCTGTCAACTGAATCAACTGTATATTCTTTTCTGTTTACTTTTTGTAGAATATATAAATGTTCCAAGAACAAACATATTATCTGATGTTCGGTATCCCCTTCTAAATCCAGACTGACATTGATCTTGTGATACAGGAGCTGGCTAGAATTGCTTTTGTATACATATCTAGATTTTTTCTTTTTTTCATAAAATATATATGTTCCACAGTCATGGCTCATGACTAAGCTCTATGGGAAGTAACTACTATTTCGACATTAACCAACTGGTCTATCAATGTACAATTTATTGATTTGATAAGTTAATTCCTTAATTCCTCTTCGCCTGGACTTTGAATTGTTTTATTAAAGTGAGAATTCCATGAGATGTTATTTGTTTTTTAAGACTGTCACATATGCTTATCTCTTTGTTTTAGTTTTGTAAATATTCCTGAAGTGGTTAGTTAGCTTCTCAGGATCAAGATACATCAATTCTAATATTAGTTAATAGTTTCCAGGATTGGTTCCTGTTTTGATGAGGTTCCCATTTGTTCCAGCTGTGTTTGTTTATATACACGTTGTTTTCTCAGGAACTTTTCTATTTTTCCATTGCCAAATTAGACCCCTATTATTGCCCTCTGTGAAGGGGGCACTGGTGGCCCAGTCGTCTAAGGCACCGCGATTCGCTGTGACACGCCAGAAACCTATGGTTGTGGGTTCGAATCCCGGTTCACCCCGATTATGTTTCTAGGTTTGTCAGCACCATACCCATGGTCGTGGGTTTCACCGAAGTGGTAAACGTCTAAGACCTGCATCACTTCGGGCCTTCATCCCACATTAAGCTGGCACGCCGTGATATAAGTGGAATAATGTTAAAAGCGTTAAACCCAACTCACTCACTCACTCACTCACTCACTCACTCACTCACTCACTCACCCACTCACTCACTCACTCACTCTTACTCTGTGCTGACCATCAGCTTTAATTTAAACCATGTGGTCTAATGGAGGCTGACAGGCACTGGTGCTCTACATGGTCCAGCTATGCCGTGTGGGTGATATTGCAGGAGGTATCATATTACCTGATTTTGATGATATCGATATATTTTGCGCAGAAGTATATTCTTGTGATACCTTTAATTTAAGGGTACAGTTGACATAATTTTGTTTTAATCATCAACTCAGTATACTTCGTCATGCATGCAAGGGTAACTGTGCGCTGTGTGACCTTCAACATGCAGGGAAGCCGGTACTCGTGATATGTATAGGACTTTGAATTTTTGAATATGTTACAACTTACAATTGACCATAATAATATTTAATATACGTCTTTGAGTTCATGTAAGTATCAGCACTTGCAAGCATATGAATCTAACGTGGTCATTGTGACCAGTCAAAGTAAAGTGATCGTCAAATTGGTAGACATGAATGGAAAACTTACCCTTCAGACTGGATATGAAACCCTCGCTGTAGTATTTGATCCATTGTTCAGTTGAGAAGTTCCCGAACTCCTGGCGTTATCGTGGACAAAGTTCTCCATCTATGCAAAGGTGGTGTGCGGTACGCGATTGACGTCGCTTCCGGGAATTTGTTTTGCCGCCATAGTTGTTGAATGTGGGATAAGCCTCGTTTGGGAATGCTCATTAACATTCATGAATAAATATTAATAGAGGTCTATATTCAAAGGATGAAAGTTTCGAAATTAGCAGCCACTCAAAACGTTTGAATGAGCATGCATTCCATGGCTTTTATTTCCTGATAAATGATTATGATTAAGTGACAGTGTGGACACATACACTTCCGTACATTAGCGTTGACAAGGTACCAAGTGGACAAAAGTGTGGCGCCTGTAACATCATGTAACATTTAGGCTTCCCAGAAGTGCGAAAGGGTGAAACGGTATAGATAATGATATTCATTTTGAGTCCATGTGATTGCCCCGTATAGATCCGGGGTTGAATGTGTCCCCAGCACTCCACTGCTAGTCATCAAAGGCAACGCAATTGAGGACCTGTGGAAATTCCGGCTCATAATAGGTCTCTGGTCGTAAGAGACAACTTAATGAACAGGTTAATCAGGCTCGGTGGTTTGGTTTAAGACGTGTCATCGTACTCAGACGGCGTTTACCTTTGCTTACAATGCCATTCTCTCGTTTGTTTGGTCCAGACTCGATTATTTTACAGATCGACGTCAAATGGCTGGTATATTGCTAATTGCTGAGTTAAACAAGTATTAAACAAGCAATATTTGCGGATGGGTAACAGTCAATTAAGAACATACTGTGAAGTTCACCCTGAAGCAAACACACACAAACATAAGTGAATTAACGTTAGTGAATTTGAATGATAGTGTTGTGACAAGTAGAACATTTACCCTCAACATATGCAAGAAATTACAAAATGAAGAAATATGAATAATGTTGAGGGAACCTTTATTCACCAGTGTGTCTATCCCCAAAGACAGCAGTGTGAGGAAAAATAGCACTGACCACAGTTGAGGCAAGGGTAGCTGGGCTATAGCTTCAGGGTAGATGATAAAACCAAGTCCTGCTCCTGTCAGTAGGGAAATAAGACCTTTACATTTAGTAACTTTTATAGGAAAATAGTTTTAGGTAAGTCTAAATTATAAACATAAAAAATAATACAATACTATAAATATCTACGTATCCACGTCCAAAGTTTGAGATTATTATTGTCTAAAATAACTACACCACAATATTTATTTAGAATATGCTTCACTCACATAGGTATGTTATAATGGGGATGTATTTGGGGTTTGCCTATTATATGACATAAAGACTCGAAATCCTGCCCTGTGTTATGTTCAAATCCATGTTAACATCCCTTATTTTTACAAATTACTTCGCAGTCACCATTGCACTATCCACTACAGCAAATTGTAAAATAAAGTGTACACTGTATCGCTATACATAATCCACTGACCTGACGATACTACCTCCGATATAGGTATTTGAGCCTCGTGAGCCATGAATCCTATGGTAGAGAAGACTACCAATCCGCAAAATATACTGCTGGCTTCTCCAAGGATGGTCAACAGTGCCACGTCTCTAAAATATATTAATATGCGTTATATCATACGATAAGAAGGATGGCGTATATTTAGTACATATCGACACATAACATATAAACAGATGCACATTGTGGTGACTTAAGAAAAATATTTCCATTTTTTCGAATATCACCTGAGACAGTTGTTATGGAATTTGTTGTAGCTGCTGATAGTGATGAGTGTGCCGAACGTTGGGCCCATGGAATAAAAGGCTTGTAGGAGAGCTTCAAGCCATACCTGCCATGAAAACATACAGGGAAGTATTGATGGTCTGCTGCTATGGCAAAGGGTGCTAATTCTTTCAGTTCTTGGTCCAAACTTGTACTTTAAGAGGATGGACGTGTATGATAGACAGTGCTTAATATTGGCATGTGTCTCAAATCAGATTTCCAATAAGGGTTTAAAATAGGTTATTCTGATATTTGGTTTCATGTTTTGTGAACATTTTACCTGTACTAATTCGATTTCAAAATGTATACCGCTTATGAAATGTAATCGTAGCAATATTTCGCAATAATGAGGTTTCCTCTTTTCGTTTCCTCCACAAATCCTCTGCTTTGAGCAGAGAATTCGTATGATTATGGTTCGAATTTCTCGCGTTCATTTATATATTTCCACGCGTAGTAAATATAATGAGGTCCTATAGTAACCGTTGAAAGCACGATGTAATGACTTGTAGTTAACAAAATACATTGTAGTTGACAGGATTCCACATGCCTCACATGCTCTCATAACGACACAAAGATTTATGTGTGATACCATGTTAATTGAAGAACAACAGTAAACGGAAAGAGCGCAGTTGGTAATAAATATCATGTTCAATGTCCTCCAACAATATCTTACCTGAACTGATCCAAGTCGTGAGAAATCGGGACGAAGGAAATAAAGAAGTCCATCGCCAGATCCCGGCATCATGCACGACCTTACCAGTAACACCGTCAGGAGAATGTACGGCATCACAGCGGTCACGTACACAACCTATGAAAGATATTTATAGCGCCCACGTGAAATTCACATACCAACTATCCTTTTTTCTACACAAAATCCGTTATTGGGATTTTACGGGCAAATTATACCTGTACCAATGTTTATTCACAAAATAATACCTTGTGCAAAACAGTACTAACAAACAGACGTTACAAGGGGCAGAATACACACACAGACACCCTTCGTGATATATTCCCGTCATCCTAAGAGTCTCTTGGGGGAGGATATATATGCTCCAGAACTGTATTATCCACCACTCTACGAGGCAACTGATGCAGAAACATTATATTAGCCATCCAACAAGCCGCCAGTGATATAGAAGATGTTCACCTCTCCATATGCAAGAGACCTCTAAAACCTTAAGCTTGCCATTCCACATGCACCTGATGCAAAACACATATATTTGTCCATATGCTTGTCATCCTTTAAGGCACCTGATGCAAACGACGTAAACAGCCAGAATCTTATGGCACATGATGCAAAACACGTACACCTCTCGATTTGCTTGCCATCCTGCAAGGAATTTCGATCAGAACATGTACACTGATAGTATGCTTGCCACCCGATCTTCACCTGCATGTATCAAAATGCAATATAACCTCCAAATCATACTTGAATTACTAAGATTACCCCCAATTCCTTTCCACAGAATTGCTAGTATTTCACGAAAGGAAGAAAACGATTATGTTGCCGTGTTGCAGGAATGATAATGTCTTCGATGTTCCAACAATCAGCCAAACCTAAATCAGTCACACGTTGACATTTGTTCGGTACCAGACAATCAGCCTTTAAGTGGTCTCGTTACCCACCTTCCCTACAGACCGCACACCTTTCATCAAGCACAGAAACACTAAAGTCCATGAACACAGGAGACTAAGAAGCATGTGTGGCTGCACCGACCCAAAATCGTTGATCCCAGTTGACACTCGAAGGGCGTTGAACCTTGCAAGACAGGCAGAGAGTATACATGTCAGTACATTGGAAGCATTCTATAACACACAAAGATCTGATAAGAATACTGAATTTATCATGAACTCATTAAATAAACTTGAGGCTCACAGGAGTATAAGTATATTTCGAACAATGTTTAGCCCTGTAGTAATCAGGTTTACACGTAGCTGTAGCTTGGTCAATGGTTTACAATAGTAGATTTAGTATGTATACTAACGGAAAATAGTAACTGTGCTTCTTATAAAGAGGAGAAAATGTATGCTATTGAAAATAACATCATATTCTGTCATTCCTCTTAACAATGTGTTATCATAACAAATGTATTGACGAAAGTGCACGAAAGCCTGTGCAGCTTTGTACGATCGTCAGAGCTGTCCGGATGAAACCTAGACTCACCTGTGAACAGTATAGTGTCTCAGTTTTGCTTTTCTGAACTTCAGGTGCTGTGTACACCATGCAAATTGGAAGCAAAATTTGGCATATCGCTGAACATTGGGGCCGGATGTTCGGATTCATACGGTTCTGCCACTAATAGGTCTCAACCCTGATTGGTCCGAGCTGTTTAAGTGGCTGTTTGGTATCGATTCCGTAGATGCACCTACCGAATATGGTTGTCTTGGACGGCATGTCCGTGGAAAGTCATGGGTGTTGCCCTGCTTTGTTTTTCAGCAAGCTGTGGCATTGCGTAAGCGTTATTTATGGTTAAGTGTTTTATGAGCCTCTGATAGATAAACAAACATTATGTGCTGTTCACATTAAAGATGCCACGTGTGCGAGTATCATGCTCCCAACAAACACGCAAACATCCAAATTGTGAGCCATGCATCAACATGCACATGTAAACTGTGACTCACGACCTTAAAGTCGAGGAGATGTCTTCAGGAATATGTTAAAGATGCATTTTTTTAATTTCTGAATAGATATATTTTTATTGAACTGTATATGAAGCACAGTTACGTTTTGTCGTTAGTATATATTAGAAAACCTACTGCCAAAACTCCTCCGACGCCGTCAATGTCGTGTTAGGCTTTCTCCATACGGCGTTGTGCAGAAGTTGTTGTTCCACAGTGCTGTTGAAGTAGACGGCAGATGAGCCATTGGTTACCTTATTGATACACACTGGGGTATTCCACCAGTTGTCACACGTTGTCCAGGGCAATAAAGACCTGAAGGATTGACCCAGATAGTATATTGCCCAAGCCGTTATGAGAGCGTACGGCATAATTCCAATTATGCTTGTTAGCAATTGGGAGATGCCAATTCCTGAAACAACAAAAGTAAGTAAGAAAAGGCATAGCTGAAAATATTAAATTTCGTGTCTTGGGTATACTATATACTATATGTATAACGTTATCCCCGGAATGTCTGCTGTTCGATGTGATTAACTTTGCAATCAGAAGTGATGCCATTAAAATGAAACTGCATATAAATTTGTTAGATATGTGAGTTTCTGTTTTAAGTTGTTTTCAAGGGGAAGTGCATATAAAAGTGTTCTTAAAGTAGCTCGAACTGAAACTGTGCACCCTCTGTCGTACTGCATCAGACATGTTAGATATATCTTTTCCCACACCGGAAGTCGTATGACATGGAGTCCTGTTATTGAGGATGCTAGAGGGATCTGATATGAATATAGATACATTGGTACGGTCAGATGTCATTTGGTTCAATAATGCCTTTGGGTGGAAGGTTTTGGTGCATTCAGGAAATGCGTGTGTGTGTGTGTGTGTGTGTGTGTAACTGTGGAGACATACATTTGAGTGACTTCATGCCCTGTAGCCACCAGATTAGAACACAGGATCTCTGTTGCCAAATATGACATGGAACACCTCATCAAAAATGATGACCACGATACTGGCTGACAACGAAGCAAAATTCTCCATAATCGCTACTGGCTTCCTCGTTATATTGTCATCTTTGTACATTAATCCTATCTTGGATAAACATATCATAATTTACGTATGTTAACTCGATATGCTTACTCAGTAGTAACCAAATGAAGGGTCGAGAATGTAGCCGTGAAACGTCGTTGCAAACAATATAGAAGGACAACAGGAACACATGGTGTGACCACTGGTTTTCAGTGATCCATTCATAAAGTTGCCATTACTATTCTGCCTTATAGGCCCAATAGTATCTGTTTCGGCATATAATCGAGACTCGAGATTATTTTCTGTCGTTGACGTTATATTTTCAAGATGCTTGTATCACGAATATGTGGGACTTAACACTTGAGGACTCCCACTGTGTACTTTGTGTCAAGTTACTGTCACTTCTTACATATTCATATCTATTCAGCACATACAACTCCGCCAAGCAATACCTACACTCTTGTGGCACGGCACGTCCATAATCCCTGCAAAAAACTGAACTGTGCAACTTATTCATTTGACTTTCAGTTTTTCTTCTGTGTGTATCAGAAATCTCCATATTCCTTAATGAGGTTTTAAAGTTTTACAATAATGCTCTTACAGTTCAATAACATCAATTCAGGTTTGGACAAATACATCCAAAATCCCATGCCTCGAGCTTTGTTCGTTTGTTTTTTAACGCCACAATATTTCAGCTATGAGCTGACGGCCTGTAAATAATTGATTCTGGACAAAATCTGGAAAAAACAGTGGTTGATATGAGCAGCATCACACGCCGTTGGAGAACAATGACATGCAATATACAAAGTCACCGAGTCTGGACCTGATTCATTAAGTCGCCTTGTGTGGCTAATAGCGCAAAGGTTGCTGTTGATGACACCACCTCGGGTGTAGATGTTCTGACAACATTCACTCAGAGGTAAAGGCTTGACTAGGGTTGTATGAGCAATGCCATCGTCGTGTACAGTTGGTAAGAACGTAAAATGTCAAACAGGGTCATTGTAAACCAATATCAAGAAGAACAGGGTTACCTTTAAGTAAAGGACATAGAACCCAAACATGAGTAGCACTCCTGCTGGAGAACTGGCTGATGGACACCTCCAGGAAGAACAACGGAACACCGCATGCGATGATTGCAGTGAAATATGGGATGAGGAAGGCACCTGGTCAATGCATTAAATATTATTATACCATGTGAAACAAATACACCTCGACCATGGTAACATACTAACAGTTTTAGTATCAATTTTTTTTTTAAATGATAATAATAAGAGTAATATTACTATTTCAGGTTTTCAAGGAGAGGCTATCTGAACGAACCCTCTATCGAGTTTATCTGGGTAATGCAGAAGGCTGCAGTGTTGTAGAGTCTTCACATTCTCCTAAAAGTTCTGGTTGGGTTTGACTTGGCATAATTTGTCTGTGAAGATAATAGTTCAAGATCATTTTTACATTATTGTTATTGTACTTACCACCACCGTTTCTGTTGCAAAGATACGGGAATCTCCAGAGCGAACCAAATCCAACACTGTAGCCAAGCATGGACAAAATATACTCTCTCTTCTCAGCCCAAGTTTCCCTCTTCGACCTATCTTCCCCCTCCTCTTTCAAATTGTCCTCCACGGATAACCCTGCAGTCTCCGGCATCGTGAAACGAGCTCTACTCAAAACGACAATCCAAACACCTGAAAATTAGGATATGTGAGGTTATTTACGTTTATCTGCTATCAAACAGACGCGGGCAAGCATAAATAAACTTGCTCTCTCTACCGATGCTCTCAGTTCTTATGGCATATATATGGGTATATACTTACTCCTTCATCAGGTGAATAAATGTTATGAAGCAGAGAACATATATATGTACTTGGAAGATCAACAAAGGTAATACGCCCTGTGAAGATGCTTGCCGTAAAAGGCGACTAACGGGATCGGTTGGTCAGGCTCGCTAACTTGGTTGATGCATGTCATCGTATCCCAATTGCGTGGATCGATGTTTACGATGTCATATAGCTGGAATATTACTGAGTGCGGCGTTAAACAACACACAAACAAAGGTAATAAGATCACAAAGGTGGAAACTTAACAAGGGAGGCCAACAGTTAAAGCCGACATACACTAGATTATTAAACACGTTTTGTTTGGAAGGTACCCGGAAGGTATCCGGACCAGAAACATTCCGGATCCAAAATGTGAAAGTATCCGGAAGGTTTCATGCTGTGGCATAAATAGCGTTTTGTTGATGAATTTATCTGCTTAAAATCTGCTGAGAAGCAGAGTACATTGTACGATTCCGATTTTATCATGATTATGTGTTTATGAATCATTATCAAATAGCCATAGTGGTGATATCAGGCTTTTGCGAAAAGGTGTGCATATCCTTGCCCACCGGCAGCACTCGTTACAACAAATTGTTCAGCTGAACAAACACGGGAACATATAAGAATTAATCGAAATATCGAATCGGTTAAGACATCAAAGGCATACGGTAATTACTGTTCTAAATTCAAGTTACTATATACGAAAGGTTGAATGAAAGACTGAAGATAAAACACAATAAGATAACACAATGTCTTCCAAAATAAGGATTTTTTTGGTCTGCGTGTCTACCAAATCACATTTTGAATCCGTTGAGTTTGGTAAGGCTAAGCACGTGTTGCCACTGAGGAGGAAACTTTGCACTGAAACATGAAAATCATCCATTTATTGCATAGGGGTTGTTTTTCAGTTTAAACAAGTGTAAGGTGAAGTTTTTAGAAGTTCGTATACTTACAGTGAAGAGTTAGACCCACCAATGCATGAAACTATAATACAATGCTGTCACACAGTGGCGGTGAGGGTCTTGTTTAACTTGCTTATACTGTGTACATAAGGATTCGAATACATAACTCATCCGTGAGTAAAGTTGATCTGGATCTTTGGTATTGACATAGAAAACTGTCATGTCAGCAAGAAATGATTTATTAAAGATGATTGTTGTAAAGGGCGAAATAATAGGATTAATTTAATCACTATTTCTGACGTCGTCACTCTACTATCAAATACTAATACACACTGGATAGGTGGCGGGGGAATGTGTCGCCCCGTTGTCTGAAAAGCGTTCAGGAATACCAGAAAACCCATGTTTGTGAGTCTGAATACCATATAGGTCGCGACTGTGTCTCTTGCCATGTCAGCACAACACCAGAGCTCGTGGACCCGTGAAGATCCGGGGTAGAATAGGTCTTCAGTAACCCATGCTTGCCGTAAAAGGCGGCTATGCTTGTCGTATGAGGCGACTAACGGGATCGGGTGGTCAGGCTCGCTAACTTGTTTGATGTTGATGGTTGATCGATGCTCATGATATCAATCACTGGATTGAGTGAGTGCGGCGTTAAACAACAAACCAACCAACCAACCAGAGCTCGTGGGTTTCATCACAGTGATACAATCGAAGACCTTCATCGCTTTAACCAAACTAACGGCGTTAAACCAAACTAACTCATTCACTTGAGTAGCTAATGTTCATTTTGAATGTGAATATAATTTGGAATGTGATTTACTTTCAGAAAAGTCAAGTTTGTCAATATCGTGCGTAATAAATGATTAAGTGGTTGAGTATGATTTTACGCCTATTTTCGCAGGATTCAAGCAATATGTCTGTATTAAATTTTGACCTCACACATTGTACCCATGTAACGACCAAAACTTGACTCTTCGGCGGAAGTCCCTCGCCCTCTGTATACACATATGTTACGAATTATATCAATTTATTATTACAAGTATTTAAGAGCTTATGGCAATGGTATCTTCCTAGTATTTAGGAATATATGTTAAGACACTCAGCTCAAAAAGTAATATTTATGTCAGTACATGATTAGTGCACAGTCATATAGTGCGCTTTTAGCATGATACTAGCATGGGAAATGGACAAAAACAAATGGACTGTTATTGTTATTATTATCCTTATTATTTATCCCCTTCTTCTGTGATGTGACACAAACCCACATGTACATAAACATCTGTTTGAACCCTTTTGTGAGTTAAAATGCATCGAGTAAACATGGTTACCTGAGCTAATGCAATTTGATCTAACATACACATACCCTTCTGCTAGGTAGGCCCCGTGTGTAGTAATGTCATTATGTATAGTGGCAGCCACATAAAGTAAATATTTACCAGCCAGTGTTTTTTTAACATCGCGCCGAACAATACTTCAGATTCTAGTATATGACAACGGCCTGTAAATAATATGTTTCATATATATCGGTCATATCCATTGTAATTCATAACAACCTTATGCTGATATATGATGTAGTTCCATATTTTCAAACGCAGTGTGTTTAACTTTTATATTGTTATCTGTGATGTTAATAATTAGTGGCGCAAATACACATTACATGTTATCCAAATCACTTCGAATGATTGGGAGAGCGTATTATGACATTATATTAATGAAAGTTACATGTCAACAAGTATCATATATATTGTTCGACCCGTGAAGATCCGGGTTAGAATTGGTCTAATGTTTATCGTATGATGCGACTAACGGGATCGGGTGGTCAGGCTTGGTTGATGCATGTCATCGTTTCCCAATTGCGTCGATGCTCATGTTATCAGTCACTGGATTGTCTGGTCTAGCCTCGATTATTTACAGGCCGCCGTCATATAGCTGGAAAATTGCGGCGTTAAACAACAAACAAATATATATATTGTTCAGGAAAAACTGAGTTGGTGAGTAAATATGGTTTTACGTCGCTTTTATCACTTTTCACGAAGGAGGAAACAAAATAGGCTCACATGGTATCCAAGTGGTGAATCGATACATTGCCTTTGTGGTGAGTAGTATATAGTGAGGGCGCAGAAGCTCCTTTTGGTTGATCCGGTTGATCCAGACGGATGCGAAGGTGATTGGTTGATCCAAGTCACGTGATCGGATAGGATGACTCATGCATCAACAGCGCGTCACAGGTGAGGGGGGGATGAAAGGTGTGTGTGTTGATAAGGCAGAAAAGAATTCATAAGAAAACAAAAGTAAAGGGTATTGAATAGAGCTATGTGTATGGTGTGCTACCCTAAATAGACAGACCGTACCCGTCAGCCCAGTTTGAATTGAGCGCGCTTGACAACTGACGTGGCCTCGTCGTTTAACCAGCGCTCGCTAGAGCGTGCGACCTTGTTTGATGAATGCAGGGTGTGTGTTGAAAGTACATCATACCACAATAGAGACGGGTTATGTCAACACGATATACGCCGGGTAATGTAGGGAAAAAAATGTACGTCTAGCTGGATCAAATTCATCTTGTACGGTCTACACGTTGTACACCACGAACGTTAGACAACCTGTATAGAAAAAAATATAGACAAAATAGATAAGACTACGCAATCAGTAAGCTAGCAGTGTCGTTTAATTACATTTAGCGCGCAAGAACGAGGTAGTCACGTCACCCTGCATTGACTATAACGCTGAAGGCAGCCGGATTACGAATCACCCCGCGCTGTGTACTATTATGAACCATTTGTATAGAGGGCGTTCACTTATTCAGCCCTGTCCCGACTTGCATAGTTGATGTTTCAACGCTAGCTTTTCCATTTAACGCGATGACAAATAAGCGGTACGGTTTGAGTTTTAACCGTGTAACATGATGTGCACAGTTTTACTTCAGAACGTGCTATTTTGAAAATAGATAGACAACTTATAAGTGCCAAGACAATCCAGTGATCAACAGCATGAGCAGCGATCTGTGCAACTAGGAACCGATGGCACGTGTCATCCGAGTCGGCGAGACTGACCAACCGATCCCCGTCAGTCGCCGATAAGCATGGGTTACTGAAGGTCGATTCTATAACCCGGACCTTCACGGGTGTAGTATGACGAAGACTATATACTAATATGCAAAAACTGAGAAAAAACAAACAATTCATTCGTATCATTTATTGATTCGAGTCAATCGGTTCCATAAAAAGCCGTGATAAACGAATGGACAATAGTATTCACTCTGGAACATTATTTAGTCACTCATATACACATGCTCTACTGCTGCTCGAAGGCCCTATTGTTTAAACAGCGAGTCCATGTTTTGAAACACATTTCGCACTGTTGAATGTTTCCTTTCCTACGCTGTTTTAAGGTTGAATGGTTGTCTATAGTCTATGCTTTATCCATTGCTTGTAACGATTTCCGTCCAGGAGGTCCCAGTTTCACAATTCCTCTCACGTAGAGGGAAATTCGGCGTTTCTTATCGTTCAAACGCCTCAGTTTACGAGGTGTTTTCAAAATATTAATCAAACTAGACGAGTGGCGTTGACTCAGCATTCTCTTCTGACTGTTAGACTGATATAGTAGTGATGGGTATTTATGCCTAATCGTTCTGCTCACGATCATCATCCTCCTCCTCGTCATCACCGTCGTTATCCTCTGCAACGCTATCAGATTCAGTCTCACTTTCTATTTCCGGCATATCCATCAAAGGCAGGATCTCTTTCATCTTGGGTTTTAGGAGGAGTTTGATTTTATTTTTGAGAACGGATTGTTCCGTGGAAGGATTCATGTCTCCCAGGTTGTATAGCATGTTTTGAAACAGAGGTGCCTCTTTAAAGTACGTGGTATATTCCATCGCATAGTTGAGAGTACTACGCACTAGATCCTCCCACCTCAGTTTCAATCTTCTCTTAATCCATTCTTGCGTTCGTCCCTGTCGCTTGTACTGTTTTTTCTGCAGTTTCATCTTGTCATGAAACGTATCGTACACCTGCTTCCAGATGCATTGTAAGCCTACATTTTGCCACTCCTCGGCTTCCATATTAGTGAATGTTGACTTCCCACGTGGAGGTTTGACGACAAGGCCACTGCCTTTCTGGGAAGAGGCTAGGTCGTCAAAGTCACTGTCATCGTCATCACTCTCGAGTCTGGCACGCTTTCTCTTAGGTTGAAGGCTATTGGCCGGACACCAGTGTTTGATATGTCGCTGTAGATCGTGCATGTTATCTATCAGCACCCCGCAATCTGCGCAAGCCGTGGCCATAGTCGATGATGTCTCACTACTCGTGTCTGAATCGGTTTCAATTGGAGTGAGCTGATGTTGGGGCAATCTCTCTTCTTGTGTCAGAGGACTATCCAGAGATTCTGTTGTAGTCAACTTCTCCCTACGCAGATCAGGTTCAGACTGTGCTGTTGTTCTCCTGTTTTCCTCATTTATGAGGTTAACATGCAGTCGATCCTTATCTTTGGTGGTAGGTTTTAGATCGATGGTGAGTTGTCCATAGGGTGTTTCAGCAACCTTTTCATACATAGCCATAAAGTGATCCATATGTTCGGGGAAAATTCTACGAGCGAAGAGTTTGATTTGCTGTTTATCTATGGGGGAATGAAACAAGGTGACATAATGCGCGTTCAAAGCAATGTCTCTCGATTCTTTACCTCTCGGAAACAGATTTTGTATCAAGGGAAAGATCAATACATTCTTGTGATGTGAGGTTTGAGTAAACAGCCGCGAAATACGCTTGTCGTGCTTTGCTTCAGCCAGGAAATCATCCAGGACCAACACGTTCTGTTGACGAGCATCAAAGTAATCCTCGTCCAAGATATCGTAGGGAATTCCTTTAACAAAGGTCAGCTGAGGCAGCTGCTCACCGAGGTCCTGATATAATGGCTGCCATTGAGTATAACACCAAACGATGCGGGTAGGTTGGGGTTGGATTAGGCCATGCCGGAGTACATGAGAGGTAAACACAGACTTTCCACAACCACTGGGTCCCACAACGAGCGCATTTGAGGGAATCAGGAACTTGAATTGTTCTCGAAGATCAGATATACATGGTAAATGAGGCAGCCACGAGTGGACTTGCGATGGCGGCGGCGGCGGCGGCCGCGGATGTGCTTGTAACGGCGGGTAGGCTTGACGCAGCAGCGGCGGTGGGTGGACTTGCGGCGGCGGCGGCGTTAGCGAGTGGGCTTGTAATGGCGGGTGGATTTGCGGCGGCGGTAGCGGATGGGCTTGCGGCGGCGGCGTTAGCGGGTGGGCTTGTAATGGCGAGTGGACTTGCGGCGGCGTGTGGGCTTGTAACGGCGGCGGTATGCTATGTTTATTTCTCCTGTGTCGTAACATGACATCTCTCCTTGAAAACATTTTTTCACAGTCCGGACAGGTGGCAACCCCCATGGTTATCCAATACGGTTTGCGATTAGAGGGTATGAAGCTTTCTTTTATACCCTTGACTCTGTTGACGCTTCAAGGCAGCAAGTGCCCGTTCCACCACAGCCTTCAACTCCGACACATGTTGTATTTTCACGGGTTGGGGTGTTGTCTTCGATCCCTGTTTGGTTGTCATCGTTTTCATTTTAGGTGTTACCTGTCTCTTCTTTGTCTTCAGCGTCGACTTCTTGGCTGCTTGTGGTTTCTTTCTCTGTTGTGATTTACATAACGTAGTCTTCCTAAATATATCTCTAGGGTCAAGTCCAAGCTCTGATGCTTTCTTCATGTTGTTCACGTCCAATCCGTTTACTGGCGAGAGTAAAACTGTTTGTCGGGCTACACTACTGTAGAGTTTATGCTGTCTTACACGTGCAGGGAATCTTGGAAGACACTCTTTTCTTCACAGTACACTTGTGAGTATGTTAAAAAAGCGATCATAGAGACATGGTTCTAACTATCTTTTTTAAAAATAGCACGTTCTGAAGTAAAACTGTGCACATCATGTTACACGGTTAAAACTCAAACCGCACGGTTTATTTGTCATCGCGTTAAAAGGAAAAGCTAGCGTTGAAACATCAACTATGCAAGTCGGGACAGGGCTGAATAAGTGAACGCCCTCTATACAAATGGTTCATAATAGTACACAGCGCGGGGTGATTCGAAATCCGGCTGCCTTCAGCGTTATAGTCAATGCAGGGTGACGTGACTACCTCGTTCTTGCGCGCTAAATGTAATTAAACGACACTGCTAGCTTACTGATTGCGTAGTCTTATCTATTTTGTCTATATATTTTTTTCTATACATGTTGTCTAACGTTCGTGGTGACAACGTGTAGACCGTACAAGATGAATTTGATCCAGCTAGACGTACATTTATTATTCCCACATTACCCGGCGTATATCGTGTTGACATAACCCGTCTCTATTGTGGTATGATGTACTTTCAACACACACCCTGTATTCATCAAACCAGGTCGCACGCTCTAGCGAGCGCGGGTTATTTGAATATATAACGTGAGTTGTCAAGCGCGCTCAATTCAAACTGGGCTGACGGGTACGGTCTGTCTATTTAGGGTAGCACGCTATACACATAGCTCTATTCAATACCCTTTACTTTTGTTTTCTTATGAATTCTTTTCTGCCTTATAAACACACACCTTTCATCCCCCCCCCCCTCACCTGTGACGCGCTGTTGATGCATGAGTCATCCTATCCGATCACGTGACTTGGATCAACCAATCACCTTCCCTATTTTCCCTCAACCTCCCTCAACCAAAAGGAGCTCGTGCGCCCTCACTATATACTACTGTGGTGACAAGAGAACCCATTAAGCCAATAGGTGACCCTATTTAAACAGGGACCTCAGGCCTATCCACAACGATCAAGAACTATTGTAACCCCACGCGCAGTATCGTATGTCTTCTGACCTTGTACTGCCTTTTACACGAAAATAGAATATTCTCCCAAGTCTTCTATATGTGGTGCAAGTTTATAGTATATTTTAATAGTAGCTTTAGAGTGTACACGAAGGCTTTCCACACGTATATGTACTTTTCTCACTTGAACAAACTGTCTCTTTCTGATCCGTCTTGCCAGATAAACAACGCATGCTCATGTAATACTTCTTTTACTGCATGGAGAATGCTCAGGGTCGACGTCGCAACAACCGCCATACAAAAAGGCGCTGTTACTGTCAATCTTGCCAATCATCGATGTACTCGCAGCTACACATATGATTTAGTCTTAACTATATGTTTCAGTAGACTTTAGTGTAATTTCCTATCATGGTGTGGGTTTTCAAGAGCTTTCCTCTATAAGGGGGTCATATCTCTTCCTCGGCCTTAATAGGCAGTATGGTTCACTTGTCAGTATCCAGCCTTACATGTATGAAGACTTGTGTCCCGGGCCAATTTCAACTTACTAGTAGGTACCATCTTATACTATAGGTTTTGAGGTAATGAAAGTATAAACATTTGTGTTAGCCCGCACATACATGATTTGCAACATGTCGACAGTCGTTTATTTGAATAAGTAAACAATGCAGGGGTGTAAGTTTGAGCAATGTCGAACAATCTCAAGCACATCATGCCTTTCGTGTCACAATCATATTCCATTGAATATAGCACTCTGCTGTCATCGGGTGATGTCATCGGGAGGCCAAACTACTGACCATGAATTAATTTAAAATATGTAATTTTATTGGTTTTGAGGTTTACAGATTTGTTCATTTCATAGTCGAACATATATTTAGGGTGATATTATCTAGGTAGCATCAATCATACTTGGAATTAACCAATGACCCGCTCCTTTTCTGATATATGAATAAAATCCCCTGTCCCGTGTTTGACTATAAAACCTTTCAATACAGATATACATATTGGAACACATTGATCAACTATACATTATGTAACTCGTACAGCGCTTTCGGGTCTATACATACATCCCAGTTCTAGCATCCAAACGTTAGCCCAACGTTGGTAATGGTTGGCAATGCCGCCGTCGTATTTCCTACGTTGGCCCAACGTTGTGACAACGCCGGGGAACACTTCAGAAATGTTATTCAAGGGACTCCACATTGACAGCTCCTCCTAGTTAGTGATGTACAGACAACGAGATATCAGAAGACACAAGCACGGTCACGGACACAAGTAGTGCTTTCTTTTAATATGGCGGTAACTTTTTAATTAATGCGTTTCTATAACATTTCCAAACAGTATCGGGGGAAAAGCAAATGTTCACTTTGAAATACAACCATGAGTCATGATCACTTATTTATAGAAATTTTAAACGCCACGTTTACTTACTTCATGACTGAGCCGACAGACAACATGCCACTCTGACCAAGAAAATGGACACATTCGAGAAACATATGATCAAGAGAATGGAGGAAACAGTAAACATAAAGCTGCAGGAGGTCAGAGAAGATATGAAATGTGAAATTAAACAAATAAACGACCGAATCAGCAAGATCGACAGCAAACAGTCCACGGAAATCGACAATGTAAACAAACAGCTGAACGACATGAAATCAGCTGTTGGCAAAAAAGAAGAAGATCTCATCAAACTGAACCTTATCTTCCGGAATGTTATAGAGTCTGAAGGTGAGAATGTGAAAAATAAGGTAAATAGTGTTCTCAAAGATGGTATGAGATTAAAAGATGTGGACATAGAACATGCTGAGAGAAAGTCGAACAGGGGGGAGTCACGCTACCCCGGTGTTATTGTAGCCACATGTCGCTCAATGGAGGACAAGTCACTGATCCTGCAATCCAAATCAAAGCTACAACACTCCAGAAATTTTAAAGACATTTTTATTATGAATGACAAGACTCGTCAACAAAGACTACATGAAGCCAACCTGAAAACGATCGCCATCGCGATTGGAAATGACAAGGTGAGAGTAAGAGGTGCCCGCCTGCAAGTGAACCGATCTAATCGAGACAATATTGACAGCAATCGACACCGAAATACATGGCCCCAGTCTGAAATTGACAACTGCGATGATAACAGAGCACGTGCAGAGGACGGAGCATGGGAGTCAGTCAAGGGGAACCGGCGTGGATGTGACATACGAGACGAAGAGAGAAACACTCTGGGTACATCAGGCTATGGACAACATAGAAGAGGATGGAGGAGATAGGTCCGATGCGGATTTTGGAATGTGGCGGGATGGTCTTGTGACGGTGAGAGTGACAATCATGTAATACGCAGTGAATCAATACTATGTTGTGACCTTGATATTGTGGGCGTGGCAGAAACGCACTTGTATGCAGACAAAAAACTGTGTCTAGATAACTACGTGTGGTACGGCCATAACCGTACTGCCCTACACGTACGTGCGAAGCACGGCTCGGGGGGTGTTGGTTTTTTTTATTAGACAGTCTTTGTATAATATGTATAATATAACCGTTGTAGACAACAACCATGAAGGGATTTTATGGTTGCAACTGTGTGATAAGCATTATTGTGATACTAAATTTGTCATATGTGTGTGCTACCTACCCCCTGAACATTCCACCAGAAATATATGTGTTGCTGACTTTTTGGACACTTTGCTATCGCAAATACTTGAGTATCAAACAATTGGAAAACTGTTATATATTTGTGGAGATCTGAATAGTAGATGCGGCGATCAGACTGATTTTATTGAAGGAATAGACAATATCCAAGACAGAAATGTGGTGGATTTCACATGCAATGCATACGGGCGGCGCCTTGTAGATTTTTTGATTGACTCTGATTGTTGTATTCTCAATGGGAGAAACGCTGTTTTGAATGATTTTACATATGTATCATCTAGAGGTCAGTCAGTGGTTGACTACTGTATTGTGCCATATGAATATCTTCCTAATTTTCAGAATTTTGAGGTCATTAGATCAGATGTATTAGCGTGTAATGCAGATATTGTCGGTAAGGTAGACGGGCATCTAATCACCAAGTTAGACCACTCGTTGTTGCGATGGACATGTGATATTGAACATATTCATGAGGATGTGGACATTCGTGATAAAGGTGTCAGAGTGACTAAATACAGTACGTCAGATATACCACGTGACTTTATGTCATCACCGGAATGTTTGACGACTTTAGATGACATTATCCAGCGCTTGGAGAACTCACATGTGACACAATGTGATATCGACGCAGCCTCAGACAGTTTGATTAGCTTGGTTAAAGAAGAAATGAGATGTAAGCTGAAAAGTAGGTCCTATATGCTGAACTCCAAGACTTCTAATAAACGACGGAGAAGCAAGAAGCCATGGTGGTCCGATTCACTGACGACTTTTTGGAACGAGATGTGTGAAGCCGAAAAGAAATGGTGTAAATGCAGGACTAAGTCAGATAAACAATTTCTGAAACACTGCTTTGTGACTTTACGTAAGAAGTTTGATAAAAGTGTACAACAGGCTAAACGTGCATATGTGAAAGAGGCCGTGAACAGTCTAGATGAATTATGTACGGCTCGTGATAGTGAGTTCTGGAGACAGATAGGACGTGTAGGTGTAGGCACAAGACAATACCGATGGCAGTAGTTATGGAGGATGGGAATGTGGGTGTGGGCAAGGACATAGTGTTGGAAAGGTGGAAAAATGTCTTTAGCGGTTTACTAAATGGAGACAGTGACACGAAGTTAGCTTCTAGGAGAGACGGTGAGAGCGCCAATGACCATGTTCTATTCAACGACAGCATAAGTCTATTTGAAGTTAAGACTGCTATCCATAAGGCTCATACAGGAAAAGCAACGGGTATTGACGAAATCCCCGTCGAGGTGCTGAAGTCTGATGCTATCGCTAAAACGCTCCACTATATTTTTAATAATTGTTTTAATACAGGAAAGATTCCTCAAATATGGTCGAAAGGCATAATTAGTCCCATTCCAAAGTGCTCAACCCTGGACCCTAGAGACCCCCTCTCATACAGGGGTAAAACCCTGACTACGTCCATTTATAAACTGTATTGTAGTATCCTTAACAGAAGACTACAACTGTGGGCAGAAGCTAACGATGTACTCCATGATTCACAGAACGGATTTAGACAAAAAAGATCTACTATCGATCACGTCCAAACGCTAACAGCAATTATAGAAAACAGAAAAGTAAAAAAAGAAATCTACATTTGTTGCATTCATAGATTTTAAGAAAGCTTACGACTGTGTTAATAGAAACATTTTATGGGATAAACTTTCTCACCATGGTATTGGAGGCAAAATGTTGCCTGCCTTGCAATCATTATACAAGGGTGTTAAATGCAGTGTTCGAGTGAATGGTTTCTTTACTTCCTGGTTCATGGTAAACCGTGGCTTAAAACAGGGGTGTTTGTTATCTCCCTTGCTTTTTAACTTGTTCATAAATGATTTATTATATACTCTCAACAGTCTTAATATTGGTGTAACTGTAGACAATTTTAATATTGCAGCATTAGCATATGCAGATGATTTAGCATTGCTAGCTGAGAATGAAGCTGATCTCAGTCTACTGTTAGATGTTTTACATACTTGGTGTTGCACAAATAAGATCGAGATCAATAAGGAAAAGTCTAAAATTGTCCATTTTAGAAATCCGTCTGTCATACAGACGACGCATGTTTTTAATGTCGGAAATATGATTTTAGACATTGCTGATAAGTATAATTATCTTGGCCTACTGTTCACAGACCACTTAGATTTTACTGCAATGGCACGTGCAGCAGCGAAGTCTGCTAATAGGGCTTTGGGTCTGTTGATATCCAAAGTTAAGACAATAGGCGGTATGCATTTCCAAACATATTCCAAATTGTACGATAGTATGGTGTGGTCTGTTCTTGACTACGGGGCGGCTATCTGGGGTAATTACGATGTGTCAGCAATAAATGCTGTACACCATAGGGCCATTAGATTTTATTTGGGACTCGGCAAATACGCCCCTAACGTCGCTATAAATGGGGACATGGGATGGATACCGCCTGTTGTCAGACAGTGGAAAAGTGTAGCAAGACAATGGTGTCGCCTTAAGAATATGTCTAGTAGGTTAAACAAACATGTGTTTAACTGGGCTGACAGATACGCTGTAAATGGTTGTAAAAATTGGAATGGTAGGGTAAGAAAGAAGTTTAATAATATGGATTTAGGACATCTATTAAACGCTACAGGTTTTATTGATAAATTTTCTGTTTGTACACAGGTGGAACAATGGTGTAAAAATGAATATGTTACCCGTTGGAGCGATATGTTAAGAAAGGAAGAGGGGCGAAATGGGCTTAATAAATTGAGAATGTATCGATGTTACAAACAAGTATATGGGACAGAATACTATGTTTCAAATAAGATGTCCAAAAACTATAGATCGGCACTAGCCAAGTTTAGATGTGGTGTGGCTCCTATTCGAGTGGAAACCGGTCGATACGAAGGTGTACCTGTCAATAATAGAAGATGTTTTCACTGTAATGACAGCGTAGAAGACGAGGTCCATGTTTTGTTTCACTGCGCATTATATGATGATATCAGGGCAACTCTTTTTAATGAATGTACTGCTAAGTCTTATAATGTTTTAGATATGCCTGATGTCGACAAACTTTGTTTTATTTTCAGTGACTCCAGTGTGTGTTTTATACTTGCCAAAGTCTGCTTTTTAATTCTTAATCGTAGAAAACATCTTTTATATGGATAACTTTTTACTATATCATCTTTATATCATTTATGTATAAATTCTGTGATAATTCGTCTCTCATAATTCTATTGAATGGTTCTGTACATTTTATCTATGTCAAGTTGTATAAAGCTGTTTTATGTATGTACAGGAGTGAGACGTTAATAAACTATTGTCTGTCTGTCAACCTAACAAGAACTGACTGTGGTATATTGAAATAAACATTGGTTGTTTATAATCTCGCGTATGGTTGAAAACAATGATCTCATTTGAAAAGGTCAACTTCGCTTTTACTTGTCACGGCGGTCAGTGGACGTGGGATGGTTTTTGTTGTTATTTAAGTGGGTCGATGGCACATTCGCTTGCAATTACTTGTATATTTTTAGCAATTATTAACTACCGCGGTCAGTTATGGTTAATACTAAGGGTACACGTACGTACTAGATGAAGTAAATTGGGTATAAAATGGTCATGAAATGTCTGGCTGTGCAGATCTGTTTCGGCTTCGTCTCTAAGACCCTCTAAGATATCTCATATTTTCCCAACCTAAATAATTTTCCCAACATTAACACCATTGTAAATATTAGAACATATAAAATATCCTGGTATAGTAATACAGAAAATGTGAATAGTAGTATGTTTAAATGCTAAATTATCAAAGATTCTATTCAGATCTCCCAAAGTGTACAGGAAAAGAAAAAAGTCTAAAAGGAGGAGGGAACAAATTAAAACAAATCTAAGGTCATGTCATTAGATTGTACTTGTGTCATTGTTTTACTCAGTGGCCAAGGCGCATCGGTCCTTTATATTGATACAGTTGAATGTTTTTTTTTCTGACTGAACAAATAGTATTCATTTGACGATTAAAAGGTTCCTCGGCCACTCATCCCTAGATCTGACTTAGCTTAATAAAATAAAGGGTCGGCGCAACCAGAATTATACATTGCTAATATGTTGCTGTGATATTCACTTTTATTGGTTTTTTTTATGGATCATGGGGAATCAGATACATTAACTATTATTCTGGTCTCAATCTTCCCCTCAATACTGAACGTATGAGGTAAGGCCAAGAACAATTCAGCTGTTTGTTTGATGATTTTTATCTGCAAGTTTTTAGGAAAATCAAATATCATTTAATTGTACTGACATATTGATACATATAATCTCGATTCATCGATATACTCGTAGCTTGTTACATATTATCTTTAGCCATCGATATACTCTTAGCTTGATGCATATAATATATGGTCATCGATAAAGTCGTAGCTTGTTACATTTCACCTTTGGTCATCGATATACTCGTAGCTTGTTACATGTTATCTTTGTCATCGATATACTCGCAGCTTGATACATTTCACCTTTGGTCATCGATATACTCGTAGCTTGTTACATATCATCTCGGTTCATCGATATACTCGTAGCTTGTTACATATCATCTTGGTCATCGATATACTCTCAGCTTCAGAGATATCATCTCGGGTCATCGATTTACTCGTAGCTTGATACATGTCGTCTTCGGTCATCTCTTTACGAGAAGCTTGATAGATGGCTTGGGTCATCGATTTACTCCAAGTTAATCGCGTATCATGTTGGGTCGCTGATTTACTCACAGCTTCTTTTTTACACTTTCGCTTCATTGTTTGACATCAGGGTACTGTCCATAACCGCTTATGTAGGTAGTACATTACCCGCTGGGAATACCGTTCACAACAGAGCGACGCGCATTAAGTTGGTCTACAATGACACATCGTTAATTCTCGACGACAACATGTGTACGCCAATGGGAAAGTTCTCATAATCCACGTCTTTGTCTTATTCAAACAGAGGGACTATTCCACTATGTAATCATAATTATGGGCATCCAGGTGAGAAAAGAAACGAACGTGGATTCATTCCAATATGATTCCTGACCTATACCAAACATGCAACCAGTGACGTTACTTACATGCACCAGTGCAGCTCCTCGTTCATTGTCAAGCAAGATATATGTAGGACATCACACATAGTGTAGTTAAGCACTTATAACCTCACTGTATAAGTGTATGTACATGCACGTCTGCATAATATCTGTGCGTCAAAGGCCCCATTTAAGGTCAGTCATTATGTACTTTCCTCATTTCTTTGCACGTAAGTTACTGAAGTCTACAGTTGCTGGGGTTATCAACCATGATGGCATCTATTGTTAAGTTACATGACGTGTATATTCTTTCTGTTATATAATACATGTAGTTCCTGGTATATATATCTATATTTGTTATATGATACTTTATGGACACTTTATAATAATCGTCCATGCTTGAGAAACGGGCTATCAAAAATACATTTGCCGACCCAAAATCAAAATTTGATACATGGATTCCTAAAAAGGAACCGTAAAGTAAGTATATATTCCCGCATAAACATTTTATCTCCCAAAGCGCTGTAAAAGCTGGATATTTACCTTCTCTTGGTTTTCTACACAATATCCACAGAGCATCTGTGAACTGAAGACATGGTGAGAACAAATTCAACGAATGTCGAGACTTCTTCCACGTATATAGAAAGTTTATTGAAAACACTGTCTATTATGAATGCATGGAATTCGTAAAGGACTTGCGTGAGGTGCTGGATAAACGGTGAGGGCGATATTCCTTTCGTACTGGGCCCAGTGAACTACAGGTAAATCCGAGTTTTGTTGAGTGTGAATTCAGAGCACGTATCGGTAGCATTTAATCTCTTCAGTATAACTGCTCATTTTTTAAATCATTTTAGAAAGCTGAATATAATGCTTCTAAGTTAAGCACTGACACGTATTGCGACTAGAGACGTCGAGCGTTTTCAAAAACAAGAAAAAAGAACAGTCTGCTGATTGTGAAGGTGGATTGAATTTTCTTTGACACGAATGTCCTTGTTCTAATGAGATCAAGGGGCGATAAGGGTCGCCTAGATCGCTCCTCATATCAAAAGCCCGCGTTCGATTACCCACATTGGTACAATGCATGAAGCTCATTTCTGGTTTTCCCGCATTGATTGTGCTGAAATGTTGAAACCTTTCCACTTGTTACGTGATCTGAAATCATTTGATTTTCCCCGGTTTCCAATCACAACAACAATCTCATATGACAGCTGCATCACAGTAGAAGCTGAAATGTCTCTCAATTAGGTGCGGTAGTCAGTGTAAAGGAAATGTAGAAATGTAATAGGAACTCGTCAGTTAAAAATGGAAAGCCAGAAGTTTCTAGATTTTCATCCAGAATTCAAATATCTAGTAATGAATTTGTTACGACCTTACTGAGAAACTTCAAAGCCTGCGTATGGAATGCATAATGGTTGTTAAACGTAACCTGAAAAACATAAAATTCAATATTGTAAACAATCAAATTTTCAGACTTCACATGTCATAAGTAGATTTGAATATTAAAACGTAAGAAACCTTCGGATTGGTGGTTGTAGACCGGGTCAGTCTTGAAAAACTACACTGTATAATATCATATAAAACTTTATTCCAGTCAGAAAGCCTTATATATTGTGACAAGATAAGCAACACTGTATTTCTAATACAAAGAGCATCCTTGATATACTGAACACATCAAATATTGGCAATTTAGCTGAAGCGAGCCATACATCATATAGGTCAGTACAACTTTTCTAATAACAACAAAGCTGGATTTAGTATCGTAACACGACAAACATGGAGGAACCAATACTATGCAAGTATCATCACCGCTGCCTAAAGATTGAATACCATCATTAGTTCATGTACAACGAATGTATGAAATGATAGATTTGTAATTGCTTAAACGTAACTCCAGTCGTAGAGGAGCTGTATACATTACTTCATTAACTCACAGTGAAAGGTTGATGATGAAATGATTTATTATGTTGTTGTTTACTTCTGTCACGAAACTTAAACGATACTTAAACGATCTGCAGTTGTAAATAATTGCTGATGGTGACGTAAAACAATATTAAGTCACTCACTTACTACGTTAAAGCTGATTCTGAAAAATACTAATAGTTGGCAAACATAATAACTAGAAATGCTTCATTATTATCCTGAGCATATAAATCGTCGTTGATGTCTTATGCGTCATGCAGGTTGTTTGTTTTCCGAGTGTAATAGTCGCATAATAAGACTCTCTGGTTGCTGGTGCATCTCCTCAAGATATCGTTCTTTGTCTTCAGGCCGCGAAGGACCCCAGTCAGTGGCCGGAAGGCTTGCGAGGCGGAGACGCTGTTAAAGACATTAAACTCACTTTCACGTATAAAAATGAATCCAATTAGGTATAAGGACACGTTCTACATAAATTATATAAAAGCGACACGTCCTTTTCCATAATTATAAGTTTTGGGTTGGTTTGTTTGTTGTTTAACGCCGCACTCAGCAATATTCCAGCTATATGACGGCGGTCTGTAAACAATCGAGTCTGGACCAGACAATCCAGTGATTGATATCATGAGCATCGATCCACGCAATTGGGTAATCTCAGCTGAAACTTTTGTTCGATTCTGAATGTATCACGAGAACTTGTTTATGAATCACTATCAAAGAGTAATAATGCCAGGTTTTCGCGAAAAGATGAGCGTATCCTGCCCCACCCGTGGCAAGGGTCACAAAAGTCAAGTGTTCAAAAACATGTTGCAACTCTGATTAAACAACAATGTGAATGACCTTTTTACGACCCTTTTGCAATATATATGTGACGTTCAGTCGAATGTTATTCATATCTCGTATATCATGGTTCGTTTGATGTGTACACCTACCTCAAGAAATGTTCCTTTCTTCTTGACAAGCTGGTAAACCAACATGACAGGTATTGGCAATGACATCACTACTGCCATTAAGATTCCAATCACCCTTGCGTATTCAGGGTAGATGTACTCGCCATAGCTTGGGGGGTCATAGAGAAACAGAGAAAATACCAGGGACGCCTGTGATGGAAAAGAAGAAATAATATTATTGGCTTTAACGCCAATTTGAACAGTATGACAGTAATATTAGAGTGTCCGCTTGATATGAGAGAAATGCCCGAAGTGATTCATATCCGTGACTTTTACCAATGTTATGAAAGCCATGAGTTCGATTGTGGTGCTAACTAACCAAGAAACATAATCAGGGTGAACCGGGTTTCGAACAAACGATCACATGCTTCAAAGGGGCGCAACTCTGCACAACGAATTGTGAGCCCTAGATGACTGGGCAACCCATTCCCTCAGTTATTAAAAGAGTGCTACTTGGCATTTATGTTGCCAGAGAGTCTGGTTCGATATATCCTAAGAACTTACTTACCCTCAATATCGGAACAATTTCGTTGTCTGACTTTCTATTTTGTGTACTTGTTCCATTATTTTCAAAGGTAACGAATCACATAAGTACTCACATTAGCATGACCAAATTTAAGTTATAACAAAGAATGAACAAATGCAGCTCAGCATAGGAAACATAACACGTTTTGAACCAGACACTCCAGAAGGACGTTCGATAGCTGTATTGGATGGCGGCTCTACCTTAAAGTGGCTCTGTGCGGCTAAACTTACAAAAAGAATGACCGGGGTGAAGTAGGAAGACAAGACTTTCAGCACCATCGGGAAACGTCTTCCCATCATCATTTCAACATCGTTGCTAAATCTGTCAGAACCTATAAAATTTCAATTACATAATAAAATTGATAATGGATGTTAAAATGAACATCATAGGAAAACATACATAGAATGAATCATCTGTCATTTGTCGTAGGCAATAACTCCTGAAAGTACGAAATGACGGTTTCGAGATAATAATTACCCATAAGAACACCAAAGAAGTGTGGAATTTGTATTGATGGCAAACACCTGTAAGCAAATAATTTCCTGTCATTTGCAAGCACAGTTTAGAAGATATCACATTTGATGTTCTTATTGAGTACAGGATTCCAGGAAATAGCATAGTAGTCGCAGTGAAAAGTCAGAAATACGTCTAGGATTCAATTATATTCATCATCGTTTGCCAACCAAATTGCAGCACACGTTTCAGTCACATTTATTTTCGTTTTCCTGCATGTACAGTGTACGCGTGTTCAATATTTGCAATATTTGGTCAACTGCTCCCGCAGACCTGACGTACCATAGATCCAATTAATTGCGACACACTCCAGACAACCGATGAGCAGTGTGTTGAACGAGGATGCATACCAATCTAACAGCTGAAAGAGGTATACGCCACCCTGTAATAAGAACATATAAATGGTACGTACAGTCATTAAAAGTCATAACTGACATGCGATGATATCAGTATTTTGGGGCGGAGGTTAAATTCATGTCCAATCAGAATTAATTTCAGGTCATGAATTTGTAAAGACAACAAGAATATAAGAATGTTTCGGAATTTAAAACGAGGATGACTTGTGAATCATGTAATACAAAGTTCACAATCTGAGTAAAGTAGAACCAGATATTAATCTGGAAATAGAATAGAAATTTTAAGTAAACTGAAAAACGCTAATTTGAAAATCTGCATATTTGTTTTTAAAACATTTGAATCAAAACATATAAATATATCAAACAACATGTACATGACATCATACAAAGCTCCTATTATAGTTAATATTAGGAATAAGAATAACATGCATCCCTGTTCATATCTCTGATACGATGGGGTTCTAATGACATCATGTTTAATTTATTTGAACTTGCGACACAGAGATAACATTTAGGAAGTGTACTATAACTAGAAGTAGGGAGTTGACATAAAATGCATGATGTTTGTATGAACATATTCTCACATTGGTTGCATAGGGAATGGAAATTCCAAAGCTTAGCAGACACACTCCAGCGGTGACATGCATTCTTCGATGTTGAAGGTATTTGGGGCACGCTTCTATTATGCCCGCTATAACCGTTTCCATGGGACCAAACTGTAAGACAATGTATATTAATATGCTGTCGTTATGTACAATGAATACGATAAATGTTTATCTGTATTAACGAACTTGTGATCATTAATATTTATAACAAATGTCATCACATGAACTAGATTGCTTTGCAAACTGTGTCATCCTCTGGCGGTCAAACACCACCTCTTGTAAGGAGAGGACCAATATACATTTAGTTTATGTATACCAATGTACTGTTCTGGAGTCAACAAGAAATCGCACCCCACATGGCACCACACATGCATCTTTTACAAAGAACAGCAAAATTCCTTTGAACATATAAAAAAAAGAAATCCAGGGAAAATATTTTGCGAAAATCGAATTTCCTCTATGATACTGTAGGCCAGTATAATCAGTTGATAACGGCATTCCGGAGTGTCTTCTTAATGAGTTACCAAACTCTATCGGTAAAAGTATATAGACAAAAACATAAACCGTCACATAATGTAAAAATAGCATACGATAGTCTCCAAAAATTAATGTACCAAATGTATGGTAAGAAATACACGTATGTGATATCTACGAAAATACCCATTAAAATCAGATCTCCATGACGAAGCCTTTTTTGAAAATTGGACATTTGAAATAGTCATTAAAAGCAAAAGTTTGCAAAGTAAGTTCTACAGCTAAAGTATAGTTCTAGTCTATAACTACTGGTCTTTGCACACGCTTGTGTATTAAATTCCACCATACATATTTACCAGAGAATCTATTCCCATTGTTAACAGCATGATGAAGAACAGCACTGCCCACAGCTGAGACACCGGTAGTTGGGAAATTGCTTCTGGATATATGATGAACCCTAGCCCAGCACCTAGTAAAAGTAATTGGTGATACAGTAAATGGAGTTTAACACATATAACGATGGAGATCAACAAATGGCTTCACCCATTCTTCCAACTTGAATCGAACTGGGTCTTCGGCGTGAAGAGCCAACAGTTGTGCCACAACTACACTGCATCCCCATTTTGAGGCCTTAACTTGATCAGAAGGTGACTTATACGTAATGTCATGATCACAAATCAGTCGCAGTGAGGCAATGTGTTGAGCTCAACATGTTCGACTTTCGGCTCACCCAAGACTTCTTACAGTGCAGTTTTTCCACAGACAAAAATCTTCTGTTCAAATAGCAGAGAACGACACAAGGTAGTATGATGTCGTGTTGGGAGTATTCATTTCTGATGTTCTGTGATCCATTCATATAACTTTCACCCTATTTTGCCTTTTATGCCCAACTGAACCTGATTCGTCGACTAATCGAGACTGCTTATTCTCTGGTGTGAACGTCTAATCTAATAGGCAGCTAAAGTTGTATATTTCGAATGTACCCACCCTACTAAATTCAAAACGTCAACGCCCGAGAATAATCAATCCCTATTATCTTCCGAAACAGATTTCAGAGGGAGTAAAAGGCACATAACGTTATATGAATCGATCACTTAAAATCAGTAATGACACCAGGTGTTCGCATGTCCTGTTCTGCCTGAAGCAGCCGCCACCAACACACTTTTCCTAAAAACTACAATGTGTGTTGCCCAACGCCGCATCCATCAATACTCATGTCATAGTAGAGCGGCCTGTAAACAATCGATCCCGTAGCAGGCAATCTAGTGATCACTCTCATGTGCAAGTATCCACAGCAACAGCAATATAATATCCATGATTGTTTACCAGATGACACAACTTCTGATATAGGTATCTGAGCCTGTTGCGCCATGAAGCCCAGTGTAGAGAAGACCACAAGACCACAGAAAATACTGCTGGCTTCACCGATCACAGTAATTAACACTACGTCTCTGAAATAAAAATTTATAAACATTATTGCAGATCATAACTGGAAAAGCTACAGTCATATCTTCATGCTTGACCTATCAATGAACGTAAATCACAGAATAATACATCATATACATCTGTAACAGATTCAACGCGTTAGATCCGTTAGAATAACAGGTTTTGATTTCTTTAGATGATACTTACTATAAGCAGCATTATTTGTTGATATATCTGGCAAATGGTCAGCTTCGAATCTTATAATGTTTCGGATTCAAACAGGATCATGATGGTACTCTTTATCATTCTAGGGAATTTTCTATTATCGGCACATTATATACGTGTATTTTCTTTATGTCTAATTTCTGATGTATCATATGTGGTCCTCCTGTTGAAGACATGTTAACCTGAAGCAGTTGTTGTGGAAGTTGTTGTAGCTGCTCATGGTGATGAGGCCTCCGAATGTTGTACTCATAGAATAAAACCCTTGTAGCAAAGCTTCGAGCCAAACCTTTTGGTGAAATAAGAAATAAGAACACATTTTAATCTTCTATGGTTACATGAGAACAATAGTTGATATTCGTATATCCGGTACCGGTAAGGTTTTGTCATCCCTAGCATAAACTATGTGTCGGCGACGTGTCCATCAGTGATAGTTAGAGTATGGGGCTGTACCTGATAATCAATTTACACTAAACGTTCTGTTATTAATTATACTTGAGCATCTAACCTGTACATTGCCGAGGCGAGAAAAGTCGGGACGGAGGAAATACAATATACCCTCCGCAGCACCCGGCATCATGCACGATCTGATCAGCAGCACCGCCAGGAGAACGTAGGGAAGAAGGGCAGTCACGTACACAATCTGTTTCATAGAAATGTAATCAGAATCACTTCAACCTGTCTGTAAATAATCGAATCGGTGGATAGTTGACACAAAAGCAGCAAAGTCACAAAACCTGACCTTTAAACAAGCATGAATTGTTGGTGCTCCTGGTCTCCACAGTGTAACCAGCTCAATGAACATTGGTCGGCGAACCATAAACGGCACTTCATTGATAATTCACAAATGTTCACAAAAAGGAAAATTGTCGGGCGGTGCTTTCTATCTCTTCTTATTAACACCAATGTCCTTTTCGAAAAGATATAAGAGAAGCGTTTGGTCTGAAGCGTATGATATTGGTATCCTACCTTTCCAACAGACTTCACACCTTTCATCACACAAAGGAACACAACGACCCAAGAGACAAGGATACAGAGGAGGAGATGAACCTGAACTGTTCCGACATTGTCAATACCGCTTGACACTCTTAGTGTGTTGTATCTGTCAAATCAGTGATATTATATCAAGACAGATCATTACGACATTTGATATATCGCTGGAGCTAGTTCATGAACTTTTAATGATTCAGTCATAACATCTTTATCTGTAGATAATCAAATGATTATTATTTAAATATGACTTTATTCTCACTATTGTTTTCCTCTTTTGATGTCTAATATACGATCATATAAATTCTTCTTGATTAATATTTAGGGCGATGACGTAGTTAACATACGGGACGAGGAATGAAGATTACATTCTAGAGTATTTTGTTATACATCAACCAAGTCAGCGAGCTTCATCACCCTTTCCCGTTAGTCGTGTCTTACCACAAGTATGGGTTGCTAGAGATACAGATTATCTATTCAGAGTGAATTACTCTTGCGCCTCAGCGAGGGACTTTCAAATGTCTCAAGAGGGACGGATAGAGACAGTCTTAGTAAGCTTATTCAATATATTCCCCATATTAATGTTTCTGAGAATGTAGAACAATGTATTGGGTTTTCCGATCACAAATTTCACATAACCTCAAATCAATCTATTGTTGAAAAGAAGTCTCATTATACTGTCCGTGACACAATGGAATAAGTCACGTTTGAGAACACGTCACGTTGCTATGGACCGCTTTGCCAACAACGAAAACAAATGAACAATTGGAGGAAATTAACATGAAACAAAAATGATAATGTTCAGTAAGAATTACTAAACATAATTACACCGAGATAATTGCCCTTACAGGTAAAATATAACTATTTGAGCTACTGTCAATGAGAATGGGAGTTCTGTTAGTTCTTGTGCTCACGCCTTGGTGGCGAGGCTGTGCTTGGAATGCTGGGCTGTGAGATGGAAATGGGTTCGGGATGGGGATGTACATGGCTCGGAATTTATTTATGATCATAAGATAATATTGAAGTAAATACGACTTTGAATGTCTAGTTGTGCCAGTTAAATAACAGGTCTGACTCAGATCTTTGTCAACATACTTATAATATCACTAAAAACCCTTATCTTACTGCCAAAACTCCTCTGACGCCGTCAACGTTTCATTCGGCGGCCGCCATGCAGAGTTGAGCAGCAGATGATCATCCGTGTTGTTATTTAGGTAGGCGTCAGTGATTGATGAACTGTTGCTAAGCTTAGTGACGCAGAGGGGCGTGTTCCACCAGTTGTCACACGTTGTCCATGGCAACACTGACCAGAAAGACCGGTACAAGTAGTAAATAGACCAGGCAATGATGACATTGTAAGGCAGGGATCCAATGAAAGAGCCTGCAACCTGGGCGATTCCAATACCTGAAAATACCGTCAGTGAATGAGTTTGGTTTAACGTTGGTTTGAACAGTATTCCAATTATATCTCGGCCTGTTTTTGAGACAAGTCCCTGATATCAACAGTCTCAGTGTCAATAACTGCCATACATCGAGAGTATGAAATTGCTAACTGTAAATGTAATATACATATTGTCTTAATAAATGCCTTATTAACAACAGATGAAAACAACTAAAATAATTATGTTTTATTTTGTTAAGATAAACATGATAATGGGCAAGACTGGTCTGTGTCATAATTTCTCATCGAAAACAGTTTGTCTCACAGTGCCAAGTGCATATATTCTCCCCCCCAAAATCAACTATTTTATATTAGAACAATTAACTCAAACAACGTCGCATCACGCCTAAGTGATCGATGGGTTAAACAGGTTGTAAACACATTTACCAACAAATATTTTTCAAACAGCACACCATGTAATATTAAAACATTCGTAACATGCGAGATTCTGGGTTAGAATTGGCTCACTGCACCATTGCGTGCCACGGTACCCCGATGATGTGGATTTTTGTTCTTAATATCAGTCACCTGTCTGGTACAGACTCTATTTAAAACAGACCGCCATCTTTTGGCTTAAATACCGCAGAGTCTGCCGTCAAACAACAAACACACAGTTGCTTGAAGCGGAGATTTGAACCGAGACATGGAAAGAGGTGTTCTCTGGTTGATGAAAAAATGTTACAGAAAATGCGGCAAAACATGATACAAACCTGAGAGGATACAGCCCTCTCCCCCACCTGTTATAAAGAAACCGTCCCGAAGAAAAATGTCATTTAAATAAGTGATTCATTGATAGTCCAGATACCATATTAGATACGATACAACTATCATAAATGAGTGAGTTTAGTTACAAGCCGCTTCCATGGGTGTGGTGCTGACAAACCAAGAATCAAAATCAGGGACTTAAAACTATTCTGGCACACCTCAGGAACGCAACTTTCCATACCTGGTGTATGTTATAATAAGTGTAGCGTTGTAAGAAGCATTGTGATAGCAAATCCATTCAAGTCGGAGGGCATTTGCTTATATAATGGCCTGAACAGAAATGTGTTTAACTAACCTTTAAACAAAGGACAAATGGACCAAATATGTGATGCACTCTTGCTCGAGAACTGGCCAATAGAAACCTCGAGGAAGAAGAGTGGAACAGCACACGTGAAAATCCCAGCAAAGTAGGGAATGAGAAACGCACCTGGGAAATAGAAAAAGTTTATTAATCTTTACAACTTATTGAGCTAAAATGCAATGGACTAACATTAGAACTACGTTTGTTTGAGTTTCAATTGAGTTGTATGAAAGTGATGAGTTTTATTGTCTGATATTCATATGAGTATATGTGCCATTGACCTTCAGCGGGAAAATGACATGTGATCAAGGTTTTATTTATCGTATTGTGTAGTGATCAATGGATAAGGTGAAATGGGTTTTAACGTTGCGTTCAAAATTATTGCACTAATATAGCGACCTATGCGTGTGCATGTGTGCGTGCGTGCGTGCGGGCTTGCGTGCGTCTATCTGTATGTGTGCTTGTATTAGTCCGGACTTATGCCGGTGATATGGTGCTAGGCCACTGAGGGAGCGCAACGAAGTGTAACAAGGACAGATCACTCAGACATGGTATACTGACCGAACTGTCCTTGTCTTATCTCCTTAATGCCGAGCGCCTTGCAGGGTGACACGAATTACCATCTTTTAACGACATTTGATTTGACAGGGGACAGAACCCCAACCTTCAGATAACCTTCAGAAAAACCTCTTTGTATAATATTATACATCTATTATCTCAGAAAAAATGTTTTAAACAGACATTTTGTTATGTCATCAACTTTGCGGATTAAATTAGAAACAGGTGTTGTTTGTTTAAAAAGGTGGAAATGTCAGCATATTTCCCATGTGTATGAAGTAATTGAAGAAGGTTGTGGACATCTGGGGTCTTTCCCACATGATTGTTACAATAGATGTTTGTTATTATTGGGATTGAGAACGTAGTTTTTTAGACATGGAAATATGGTGTAAATTTTCTGTCCCTTTTGACACATGTGATTGACGAGATTCAGAAAAAACATGGCAAATATGCGGACCTCGCTTTCGAAATGTCAAGCTTGTGTCCCAAGTACCATGTTGTCCAACTCCCTTTTGTCCGCGGTGCGGTTTGGTACGTCGCCATCTGTTGCATCTGTTTGCTGCCAAGTACACAGCCTTTCTGGCAATCTGGGTAATGCAGAAGGCCGCAGTGTTGGTGAGTCTTCACATTCTCTGAAATGTTCTGGCAGGGTTCGATAAGGCAGCGCTTTCTGGGAGAAGTCCACTTCGCTGTCTGGGTTGCGTGTAGACGGGGAAGGGCCTGAGCTGATGATGAGACTCTGCCAGGATCACCCAAACCCTCTTTGCTGCACTGGTCACTGGTTTCATCATCAACATCAACATCATCATCAGATGCAGATTCATCTGTAATATCTACATGAGATGACTAGCTTCAAGAGGACTTTTATCTTCTCTTTGAGCACTGGTTGATCTGTGGTGGAATACAGGTCGCTCAAGCTATCGAGTATGAAAGGAAACAATGGTAACTCTGAGAAATAAATAGTAAAGTTTGAGGATTCATTTCAATGAATTCACAAACTTGTCATCCCATGATCCTTCGGTTTCCTATCAATCCATATTTTTCTGTGTAAGTATGACGTACCCTCTATAAATATAATATACACGATCCCACAAGCGACTTCTTGAATGAGAATGCAGAGCAATGTCACGTGACTCCTTACCTCTCGGGCACAGGTTTTGCAACAGCTGAACTCTAATCACTTTTATGTCATGGGAGATACGTGTAAACAGTTAAGAGATGCGTTGATCATCTTTTCTTTCGGACATCATGTCATCTGATACAATCCTATTGTTGTTCCGGACTTGCTGAGTATTTCATGATATGCATATTAGCTGAAAGGAAGCTTTGATTTACGTCATAGTAGCCACAAAGTAAGTAGGATTCAAGTAATATATTAAGATGACATAAAACTAAATTATATTCGCTGCTATTATGTCAAAGTTTGCTGAATTGTTATAAAGTGTTTTGAGCCATGGTAAGGCTGCCCATTCTCAACGTATTGTGCTAGGCACACTATTAAGGTGCATTGTGGGGGTCAGGCTTGACACGGATGGTTGGACAACTGCAGGGGGCTGAAGGCAGTTAAGTCGATTCTACAGACAGATACAACAGATCCTTTTACAATTGTAAGCCTTTATTACACAAAGTAGACAGAACAAAGGCAGTTATTTCTAGTCTCGTGCTGACTCTCGAGGATAAAACATTCTCCCCAATTTCATTCTCATCTCCTTCTCAGCTTTCGCTAGCCACATTCAGTGTCCAGCTCTAAAGTGAAGAGTTTTATAGATCCGTCATATCCGAGGTGGTTGGGGTCCAAAGTGTCGCACATGAATGTTTTAGCGACAATCCCAGGTACATGTGCCCTTTTCGTCAACAGGGGTATCGACAGAGGGGATTAAATGAGGATCGGGTAATCACAATGTGCGACCTGGTAGATTGTGTGTCTTCAAACCACGCAGCACTGGTCTATGACTGACTGTGGCATAAACACACTCACTCATTCATTTATTCATTCATTTATTCATCTATTTACTAATGTTCACCTTAATTGTTATCCATATATACGTACCATATACTAGTATAGCCATGTGTACTTCGTTTTCGCAACCGTCAGTAGAGAGAGAGAGAGCATAATATAATTGGGCGGATATACAAATTAGAAAAATAAATCTCAAGTCAATGTACTCGGGCTACATACATCACAACCTTAAAATTATTGATAAACATAGTTTCCTCAATTTCAAGCAATATCAGAACCAATATATACTATCTATAGTATATATAGTACCTGGAAATATGGATCAAGGTCACCTTCTAATAAGATAAATTCTTCAGTATAGTTTGGTATTAGTTTATGTATCTGTTGATAATGTGATTACGAAAGTAATAAATTCCTTTTTCTATACTTTAGCAGATCCTGCGCGGTGCTCTCTCCTAATTATTTTGAATCAAATTTCCACTGTTATCACAGTGTTAGTTAGTGGGAAATGCGCATGACAGTTTACAGAAGTTGAAGAACACGTACGTGCTGTAAATAAAAACGACAAAACCCTTTCCAAAAGCTGACGATTCCGACCGCATTATAAGCATTATGTGTTTATGAATCACTATCAAATAGTGACAGTACTAAATCTAGTAAACAATCCTCGAAATTGCGCATGCACAGAACGGAAAATCTGGATAAGGCATTAAAATATCCGTATGCGTGGAACGTGTGAATTCCGCTAAGCTTCCGTTATTTGGACGGAAAACGGATAGTTGAAAGCCTCAAATAAGAATTGTTGTTTCGTCCAAAGGGATTGAAATAATGTTGTCGTGTATGTACTGTAAGGGGAAGGTTTGTTTGTGCGTTGTTTTACGCCGCACTAAGCAATATTCCAGCTACATGACGGCGGTCTGTAAATAATCGAGTCTGGACCCGACAATCCAGTGATTGATATCATGACCATCGATCGATGACATGCATCAACCAAGTCAGTCAGGGGAATGAAAGACTAAGCAGTAGTGGACATAATTCACAGATCTCCAAAAGCAGCTGTCGTATGTGGACACGAATTGTCGTCGCATCCTCTCTCCATCAGCCTGACGAGGTCAGGTGTACATGTGCTCACCTACTTTCATTCAAAAGGCTGAAAGACGCATTGTCCCTAAACAAGGCCTATCGGTGAAAGCCCCTCGTCTCTATAGGTGAGAAGACCGTTATGTTTTTTATTTTTTAACTTATGATATACAATGGGGTTTTCACGTTTAAATTGAGGACTGTAAACATAGTTTCACTTCGTAAGGGCTGTTTAGAAAACATGGAATATTTCATGGAAAATGCATCGTGGATTTAAAAACAGTTCTGGTGAGCATTGACATTCGTGTAACAATTCATGATGATTTCTCATGACATGTTTATATGTGGGACACATGTTATAATTGAAAAACATGTGCACCCCTTGGATATACTAAACGAATAATATGTGTCTTATGGTGAATGTCACTTGGATTTGGAATAAGTACTGGTGGGTTTCTGCATTCATGTATTAGTACATGAGGGATTCTCGTGAGATTTTATATTAAGGACAGATTTAAAAACGAAAAATTTAGTGTTTGGTCATTGAAAACCATGAACCTCAGATGGGGTTTATGGTGAATACTCATGAAACTTTGATATATTTATGTTGTTTATTAACCTAAGTTCTTCATATTTAAAAAGGTCATTTACAATATTTAAGATATTAATATTATTATAATATATATAGAACAGTTTTTCACGTCACCTATAGCTGTCCATCATTTATCTGCTGACCATGTGTTCACTCAAGACATTTTGTCTTTTTACCTAGTATGTTTCAAGAAGAGAAGGGGAACGAGCATGGTCCTGCTAATCTGCTTTGCTAGAACAGCTGGACATTTACCTGGCATTGTTCATTTATGATAATGATCAAGGGTTCTTGCGTTCAATGTATATTATTCTATTTACAGTATAGTTGGCTACTTTGATGTTTTCGTAGTTTCAATGGAAAGTAAAACCACGTGCTCTTAACACATACATGTCATTACAAACTCAAAAATAATTGATAAAACATTATACTATACGAAGTCAGGCTCTGGTTATGTTGTTCGGATCGAGTCAAATGTAATGGCCCAAGCCAGTTAGCCTATTCAGTCAATGACAGATAGCGGAACGAACTGCAATTCTTGTTTTAACCAAGCGCGGGCTGAGGCATGGTCTTGACATCTAGTAACACGTGAGCAATGGTTTCAGCCTGATTGCAAACTGAACAAACCTGGTCATAGTGCTTTTTGTGACCGAGTCTGAGGCGTGAGATAGCAATTTTAATTTTCCTTTCATTTGAGTATGAGTTTGGTTTTTGTTGGACCTTGGGTTGAATTTTGTATAGCCATCTGCCGATCGTACTTGCGTCCCATTGGGCTTGTCATCTTTCTGCTATGGAGGCTTTGAATTTGCTTTTTATCTCTAGTTTACTAAAGTGAATAGGCTGTGTATCCGCTTTGACTAGAGCTAGCTTCGCCATCCTTGTTACGTACTGTTATTAAAGACATCCCTTTCCGTGTGAGTGATGGCTTGATCATTGTAAACACGCCCATATATTTGAAATGTATTACTCTCCGTTGTTCCCCTCCATTTAACGGGGTGTGTTCTCACCGAGCTCAAAACTGAAACTCGGGGGATTAGGGATGGGAGAGTATAATCTGTTCTTTAAATCGCCTTGAGCCTTGAGCTTGTGTTCAATATGGAGATCTGTATTTTATTCATTATTTCTGTGTTCCCCTGGAGGTAACAATACACAACTATGACACATAAAGTATAGAACACTTGGGTAATTTTTGTGGTAATATGCGAGAGATATGTGATTAGTTTGTTTGTTCGTTTGTCGCCACACTCAGCAATATTCAAGCTGTAAATAATCGAGGATGCACCAGACAATCCAGTAATTGATGTCATGAGCATCGATCAACGCAGATGGGATACGATGACATGCATATCAACCAAGTCAGCTAGCCTGACCACCCGGTCCCTCATGTAATATGTATCGGTATCTTTGATTAAGGAAATGTATTTCATATATATTAAGTGCTGGTCGTTTCGTATTAAAACATGTTAAAAAGGGTATATTAAACAAGTTTTGTGGTAAAGTTATCGTTCTGAATCACATAGTTGGCTATATGTTAGCAACAGATCTGAAGTTAGATATGGACTATAGCTAAATTGGCTATGGAAATGTCAGTTAACTGCTTCGTGAACACGGCTGACATTGAGGTGCAGTGAAACGATGTTTTAGCTCGATGAGAAGGTTGAACGACTAATTTCTTGAATGCATTAAAACAAGGCCATGTGAATAACCTCCTTGATCTGTGATGTTTGCCTGCAATAAATTTGGCCTGCCTTTCTCATGACTTTATATCACATTTTCCACATCCATAAAACTACGTTCTCAAAACTAATGATAACAAACAGATGATATAACGATGATGTGTGAAAGATCCCGATTGTCAAAGCCCTTCGTCAATTACTTCATACACATGGGGAATATGCTGACATTTCCCCCTACAGACACTTTCCTCCTTTTAAAACAAACAGCATGTGTTTCTAAATTAATCCTCAAAGTTGCTGATATAACCACATTTGACCCGTGCTTGCTGTATAAGCGACTATGCTGGTCGTAAGAGGCGACTAACGGGATCGGGTGGTCAGGCTCGCTGACTTGGTTTATGCATGTCATCGTATCCCAATTACGTGGATCGATGCTCATGATGTCAATCACTGGATTGTCTTGTCCAGCCTCGATTACTTACAGACCGCCGTCATACTGCTGCGTGCGGCGTTAAACAACAAACAAATATAAAACACATTTGTCATTTTCAAAAATACCATCACAATGACTTCTATTTTAAGACCTATTCCAGATAAAAATATTCCAGCATTTTTAAAATCGGTGTTCACCCACTTCATCCCACTCTTGAATCCTTACGGTGTTATCGAAAACTGTTCAAATAAACAGAGGATGGTGATAATATGAGGTTAACGCTATTTTTCAGGGCATTATCATTTGCAGAAACCCGAGGGCAGTTAATGGAAAACCTCGGGTTTCTGCAAATGTTAATGCCCTGAAAAATAGCGTTACCCTTATGTTATATTATATTAAATCACTGACCCACTTTTACAAATATGATAATGGCCCGTCGTCAAGCAATATGAAGGCATTATCAAGTTACAGTGGCCCGCTCATTTCTGAAAACGTGCGGGCGGTTTAATGATAATTCTGTCTATTTTAGCTATAATGGCTATTATGTTACATGTTTGTTGAATTAATGCAAATCCCGAGTCAAGGCTTACTCCCCACTCATCTGAAGATAATCGTCCAACCTTAGGCAAGTGCGCATACAGGACAGTTACAGAGAAAATAAGCCTACTGAAACAGTGGACAAAACACACTCTGGTGACGCAATAAAAAATCATGACCTACAAACGTCTTCGGGAGATTGTGTGACATCAAAGATAACGGAGTCTTGTGGAAAGGATGAGCATCGTATAAAAGTATCATATAAAACAGGTGTCCATAAACAAAGAAATCTCTATATCTATATCTGGTATGTTATTTAAGAGCCGAGGTTTAGGTAAATGACTAAGTTCTTCAGACTTCAGAGTGAACACTGCTGAGAGACAGACCAGAACCACTCTAAACATAAGCCTTTCTCCAAGCAATTGCGGACAAATCAGTATTTAGCTTTTATTAACGCGGGTCATATTATATTTATCATCTGGATGATACGTTATGTCAAAACAACATCCGTTATGTCTAAAAGCTATGACATATTGTTGAAAAGTTTAGAATCAGTCATACCCTCTTCTATAACTTATTTCATTTTTGTCACATTCAGTATTATTCCCGATACATGTATATGATGGCCCTTCAATATAAAAACCATGGATACCTCTAACCTTCACCACTTCATCAGTATATAGTAACAGATACTCAAAATATTAATTGTTCCTCATCAACACGTTCATTATTAGTTGGTCACACTTACCACCTCCATTTCTGTTGCAAAGGTAGGGAAATCTCCAAAGTGAGCCAAGGCCAACTGAGTACCCAAGGAGTGACAGAATGTACTCTCTCTTCCTGGACCATACCTCTCTGGTTCTTACTCGATCATCCTTTACGTCCGTGGACTTTTGACAGTCAGCGTTCAGAAACACGTCAGGCTCCGACATGGCAGATAGCTCTTTATGACAGCCCATGCAAAACATTGACACATAAATCGCGGGCTCGTACTGTGCTGAACAGTTCCTAAGCCTTTGGTTTCGGACATTTTACGCTTTACTAAGTCGTATACATATGGGTTGACTGTACATACACTAGAATGCCGAATTTATTACCCTTAGTCTGGACAACAGTTGACTAATGATTAGGGGGGGGGGGGGGGGGGGGGGGGGCACGGTGGCCTTCCTCTTCTTCTTTTTATGTAGCGATAAAGTGGTTGTAAAAGTTATATGCCGCTTACTTAGTTCCCTTTACAGCGGACCTCAGAAGTTCAAAGATTGAGCTGAAATTTCAAGAGGCCGCAATTTTTCAGACATAAAAAAGGCAGAAAACCTTCTGGTACTGAAGACTGTCCGCTGAGTTTATGCCAAAAAGTGTTGGGTCAAGGAAGGAGTTTATTAAAGGCTGTAATGGATGGCGTGAGTCAGTCAATCCCCAAATCATTGTGTGAAAAGTAGTTGCTTGCCATCATATATTTATGCTTATGCCGAGAAGAAATTTTTGCAGGTTAGTTTCTGGGTATGATTAATATGTTCCAATTGTTTTGGGAGGCGTGTAAGCGTATGTAAATTACAATTTTAAAAAGTGGAGAAAAATAGCTAATGTGTTTATAAATTGTAACCATTCATGATAAATCTATGACTAAGTTGTCTTTATATGATTGGAATGTTCTGCATGCGGCCTGTTGTGTCATATAAAATGAAACAAAGATAAATAACAAAATTCAAATGGTCTTTCATGAGATAAAATCATCTGAATTCGAGCTATTCATCTATTTTCAGATTTTTAGTATCCATTGCATCCTGTGTGAGGTTTCACTTTTACGTTCAAGAAATGATATCATCTTCGGGTAAAATAATAATTCCTGTCATGTTCCTACACTGTCATGCAGAAAAGACAATGCTAAACGACCCGTGAAGATCCGGGGAGAAATAGGTCTTCAGCAACCCATACATGCCATAAAAGGCGACTATGCGTGTTGTAAGGGGCGACTGACGGGATCGGGTGGTCAGGCTCGCTAACTTGGTTGATGTATGTCATCGTATCCCAATCGCGTAGATAGAGTGTCACTGTGAAGGGAAGGGATAGTGATGCTCTAGTTAACCTATTCAAGGGAGAATAAGACATTCCTCCCCACTTCACCTCTTTTGTGATTCTGTTTTCCCACAACACCAGCTTCACCTGAATGTCACTGGCCCCGCATGATGAACAGACAGAGACGACTGAGGCTTAAAGGAGAGTTTTTCCCGGGAAATCAGCAGTCCTAGCAAATTTGATTCAAGCCGTTCAAACATTACTAAGTCTAAATATATGAAAATGTAACAATTGACAGTTACTCCAACTGCACAAAGACAAGTTCGCATTTCACACAAATCACTAAACGCAAAGTCTAGACTTTGAAATGAAACTGTTTGATTGGCAATCTCGAAGTTGGTGAAAGTAAGTAAGAAAACGTACAATTTTATTGAAAACACTTTCTGATTTATTGTATACAGCGACGTTTCGATGTTGCTTCTGTCACCGTTTTCAAATTTGAGTGAAGGTATAAATGCATGACAAGTTGTGATAAGCAGCAGATTAACGTTGTTTGTTATTAAACGTCGCACTCAGCAATATTCAAGCTACATGACAGAAGTCTGTAAAAAAATCGAGTCTGGACCAGACACTCCAGTGATTGACATCATGAGCATCGATCCACGCAATTGGGATCGATGACATGCATCAACAAAGTCAGCGAACCTGACCACCCGATCCCGTTAGTCGCCTCTCACGACGAGCATAGTCGCCTTTGACGGAAAGCATGGGTTTGCTGAAGACCTATTCTACCTCGGGTCTTCACGGGAGATTAAGATTGACAACATGTTATATACAACAGGTAGCATCAGATGATTGAATGAACCCAAATGTACATTTAGAATAACAAATACCACACAGGTAATGGAGTCAAATGTACAGTAAGGGTAGGGATTAAAAGGATTAACCAGGTGTGACAAGCTGGATTTGAATTTTGGATTTGGGCAAATATAGAATTCTATGTCACATGTCCTGATTATGTCCAATGTGAAGGTCATTGTATTGAACGTACTCACTGATGTGTGTGGTTTTGCTTTCTTCAAAAGTGTTAATGCTTTTTTTAAACAAAATTTAGTATCCTTGTCAGTTTCTAAGGCACTCACCCCCTTCCCCGCCATGAAACTTGATTTATGCATACATACTAGCAGGGCGTTAGTCCCATCATAACACGTGTCAAATATCATTTGAATATATGATTAATGACAGTAATTTATTTTGACTGACTAAAGAGGTGAATCATGGAAACATGGTAATATATTTCTGTTGTCAGTATTCTGTTCTACAATTGCGGTATTAAGTATCGGTACACACGCCCTCACGGAATTGCACATGGACTGTCACACCACTAATCACAAGTTTCAGGTTGAATGAGGAAGACATATGTTCTTAGAATCAGATAGAAACCCAACCAGTCAAACCATTGATGTTTTCGGCGAACAATTGACTTACCTTTGCATTTGTTTGTCAGGGTTGCCAAAGATTGGTAAAGGCAGGGGTAATGGCGTCACAGCGCAGCGTTACATTTACCAAGTCCTCAGATCTTACGTGTTTCCCTTTTCCGCTCGTCACCAACGGCAGCATATTCCAGCAAGAGAACGCTTGTCCTCATACAGCTGGAGCCACAGGAGACATCCTACACCAGCATAACATCATCACCATGCCTTAGCATGTATATTGATCCAGATCCCCATGACCTTCATTAACCGCCTTGTGCACTCGCTGCACAGAAGATGTGTCGCCATCATTAACACTCGTCCATCCAACATGGTATATGACGTTCCCCTAAATTGAAAACGCCAATTAACATTGTTAACAGTGCGTTTTATGTACCCGGCCGGGACGCTAAAAGATGGTACTTGTTATTACCCTGTCTGGCGCTCGGCATTAAGGGGCTAAAACAAGTACTGGTCGATTCGGAGTCAGTATACTGAGTGTGAGTGGGTTTTCATGTTAAACTGCAGCATGGTATCTCAGTGGGTTGGCACACACACACACACACACACACACACACACACACACACACACACACCTGTGTTGAAAATACGCATGTTCCGATACCTTACAAACCTCGCCTTTCTTTTGCGGTTGAGCATACATATAACCCCACGTAAATCTTTGGAATTTGATTCCTTCATTCCTTAATTTATCCGCATGGAAGATACTCTCGATGTCACATTTTAAATTATTTAATAAATGTAACAGTCTTATTAACACTTTGTATATTCATATTCTGATGTGTCTCAAATATGACGTGATAACTAAAAATATAGCCATCTGGTCATGTTGAATAGTGATGCATCCGTTCTTACTGCAGCAAAATATACTTAAATATACATTTAGGGAAGTGTCTTTCCCTATCCATGGCATCTGTAACCGCCAACGAGGTTCCGCGGGGTCGAATTAGGCCATTGGTTTCATGAATATCTGTTGTTGAGTACGCTCTCTTTCAAGACAGATTAATCTGTTCTCAGTTCGAGCGGGACCCCTGTCGGGTGACGGATCACTTGCATGTTTGAGACGCTGAATAACAAAAAAAGAACATTCGTGTAGGTTCGGAGGTGTTGAAAACATCATCTGAATAGAAACAGATAGAGCTGAACATTGTTGCCTTTTACCAGAAATACGCTGAATTCGTTCCGAGCGAAAGTAATTTATTTAAAACGTGTTGTTCAGTCATGCAAAACTGGGTGCACATTCAACTGGCCACTATCACAAGAAAGGATACAATTTCCTCAACATACATAAACCACGGGGGTTCACGGATGGCCCAGCCGTCTAAGGCGCCGCAACTTTCGCTGTGCACTTAAGTGTGCCAGAAACCTGTGGTCGTAGGTTTGAATCCAATATTCGCCCTGATTATATTTGTAGATTTATTAGCACCGTAGCCTTGCTCATTGGTTTCCACAAAGTCGTAAATCTACATACACGCCGGGATATAACTGAATAAAGTGATCGGGGGTCGAACCCCGGACCTTCTCAGGGCGGACGCTCTACCGCTAGACCACGGAGGTGCTCTGACGTGGAGTAAACCAACTACAAAATATATGGTGACCTAAACAGAATCTGATATTTATACTGTATATTAGCTTATATATAATCCCGATTAATAAGCCGTGGCATCTACTACATGTATAGTAAAATCTGAATCAAGCTACCAACACAATGCATACTTCAGTGTTGCATCACAAACGTATTTAACCACCTCTGACCTGTAGACTTGCTTTCTTTAATACACTTCCATACCAAACCTATGACACAACGTATCACACAGTAAACATACCTGCATGATGGTTCCGTCCCTCTGGGCGACCTGGTAGATCATCATGACCGGTATCGGTAAAGTCATGAGAACCGCCATAAGGATTCCAACGACTTTGGCGTAAAATGGATATACGTATGCCCCGTAGCTTGGCGGGTCGTACATGAAGAGAGACAGGATCAGAGCCACCTGTGGAGCATAAAGTAATTGACGTAGCTGGGCGGGTCATACAAGGATAAGACGTGAGCCTCCTGTGGAGCATACGGAAATTGACGTAGCTGAGCGGGTGGAAGATGAAGAGAGACAACACGTGAGCCTCCTGTGGAGCATACGGAAATTGACGTAGCTGGGCGGGTGGAAGATGAAGAGAGACAACACGTGAGCCTCCTGTGGAGCATACGGAAATTGACGTAGCTGGGCGGGTGGAAGATGAAGAGAGACAACACGTGAGCCTCCTGTGGAGCATATGGAAATTGACGTAGCTGGGCGGGTGGAAGATGAAGAGAGACAAGACGAGAGCTTCCCATGGAGCATACGGAAATTGACGTAGCTGGGCGGGTGGAAGATGAAGAGAGACAACACGTGAGCCTCCTGTGGAGCATACGGAAATTGACGTAGCTGGGCGGGTGGAAGATGAAGAGGACAAGACGAGAGCCTCCCATGGAGCATACGGAAATTGACGTAGCTGGGCGGGTGGAAGATGAAGAGAGACAACACGTGAGCCTCCTGTGGAGCATACGGAAATTGACGTAGCTGGGCGGGTGGAAGATGAAGAGAGACAAGACGAGAGCCTCCCATGGAGCATACGGAAATTGACGTAGCTGGGCGGGTGGAAGATGAAGAGAGACTTGACGAGAGCCTCCCATGGAGCACACGGAAATTGACGTAGCTGGGCGGGTGGAAGATGAAGAGAGACAAGACGAGAGCCTCCCGTGGAGCATACGAAAATTGACGTAGCTGGTCGGGTCGTACATGCAGACAGGGCTACGTATTGTATATATATATATTCATCCACAGTGCTGCCTTCAAGGGATGTGATAAATGCAAGAAGGCATTATATGTGCACAAGGTAATAGTAGAGAGTAAAATCTATTAGGCTGAAGCAACTGATATGGTTAAGTCGATTCCAACTCCACTGTTGCTACTCAGAATTCAAAATCCAATTCTTTACAAACAGTTAAACCCCACCCGATTCTTATTACCTCTGGTTCTGGATCTAACCAAATCTGTGTTTGTGAATATCAGTCACAAGTGTCAGATCAAGTCAACACTCCACAAGTAGCCAGTCCCATCCTTGGTACTTCCCCTCAAACGTTTCTAGCTTTCCTGTCTGAGGTGATTGCCTGATGCTTTACTGCCATTATCAAGGAAGATCAGACCAATCGCCATGTCTTGGAGGCAAAAGCACATCTCCAAATCGATGCCCATTAGGACTATATTGGTATTTTGTTTTTTCTCTTTTAAAAGTTGCAATTAAGTCGTAATTACGAGAAAAGAGGCGTTATTACGACTTTTCAAAACTCGCTATAACGAGAAAAAAAGTTGTAATTACGAGAAAAAAAGTCGTTATTACGACTTTTACAATGATGATGAAAATCACCGTGATATAATTACAAAGCAATAAATAAAATGTTATTATAAACTATTTTTTCTCGTAATTGTAAAGTCTTTGTTTCGTAATTGCAACTTTTATAAGAGAAATAACAAAATACCAATATTATCCGACTAATTGCAATGGAATGCCCATGAAAGTCGTATTGCACAGGGGGGTAATCTAAAACATTTTCTAACAAATCGCCGCTGCCAGATGTTATTTGTGAACAGAGAGTCACATTAATGTTACACTCAAACAAGCAATCCGAATACCAAAATATGTTATATTATTTTATGTGTGGGGATTTAAACAGCCAGCCATGGTGTTTTTGAAGTAACAAAGCAGATTAGAATGGTCAAACTCTTGGACACGTTTTGGATGAAGCAGAACTTGTCCTTTTTATATAATAGTAAAGTGGGTCATTTCCCCGTTAGGTATCTCAACGATATCCTCACTAATTGCCAGTAAGTGTTACTGCGATGTATTTCAAGAAGATGCCTTAGGTAGTTACCATATCCCCTCTATCACTGAAATTCAGGACCGACCACTTCATGTTTCTTGTGATAATGTCCCTCTGTCGAAATTCAAGAAGTCTGATTGGGTACTTTTTTCTGGTATGTGCTTTGAACACATCACATCTGATTTCATATATAGTGATGTTGATACGTCTTAATAAGCCTTAATAAGCCATATTCAGTATAAATATTTGAGAATATGCACAGGGGCCTATGCAACAATTCCAATATCAGCTCTTCATGTTGAGTGTTCAGAGATGCCGCCTATTCACCTTCGTAGACAACTGGTATCTACGAAATAATTCTTAGGAACGAAAACCAAGAACAAGAACCATGCAGTCACAGAGACTGTTAATGCCTGGGTGGAACATGTCATGTGTGACGGTATCAAAGCAAAATTCCATTAAGATTGAGCATAAAGAGACCTTCCACTCAGCTTCATCTTTACAATTGTAACCCAGTTGGTCCCATTGCTCAGCCTGTCACATCCTTGTGGTTTCCACTCATGTCTGGATTGAGTTCTGAACTCAGTTTAATTGTAGGTGAGAAAATGGACCAAAACATAAATTAAAGTAATAACTCAAAACTTTCTGTCTGAACGTTATTCTAATTCCACACACATATACACTGATCCACCAAAGAATCATGCAAATGATCGTACTGCAGGGGATTTTTTTTAATACCCGATTTATCCATCTCTGAGGCGTTTAGATTCCCTGATAATCTTTCAGATTCTGAAGCTAACCTTTCGTCCATTTTTCAAGCCCTGAGATAGGTAGATGTACATAACCTTGAAGAAGTTAACTTCACAGATTCAAATAGCAGCAAATAAAGCTATCGAAGTTGGTGCAAATGGATCCAGTAATGACATTGTTTATGAGATACTACTTATGG